>NC_088982.1:24683588-25987963 GCF_963932015.1 Anas acuta
GTGTCCAGGACCTTCTGCCTGTCCTGGGGGTGAGTGGCCCAAAGCTGTGAAATACTCTTCGTGGCAAAGGAGGGCACACCTTGGGGTTTGCAGGTATTCAAAGCCCCAGAAATCGGGCACTACCTGTGTGCCCAGGCTCTCCGCAGTCATGTGCAGGGTCATGGAGTCATTGAATCATAGAATGGCTTGGGTTGGAAGGCACCTTAAAGATCATCCCGTTCGAGCCCCCAAATGAGGACTGGGGGAATGCTGAACTTGCTGAAACCCCTCTACAGATCCAGGCTGGCTTGCTCAAACACAAAGAGCACTGCTGCTGCATTTCAGGCAAAAAATGGGGCAATTTCCCCACATCACACAAAGTGGTCACATAGCTCTGTAACCCCTTTTTTTAGTGGTGTTACATCTGTTGACCTCATAAGTCCCAGGTGGCTCTGTAGTAGGGTCTCCAGCCTGCAGGGCTGCTTAGCTTGAGCACAGTGCAGAGCCTGATCTGGTTGCATGTGTTCAGGCAAGGCAGTGCTGTGTCTGATGGATACTGCCCAGGCCCTAGGAAGGGCAGTGTTGAGGTTCTTGCCAAAGCCAATACGTCCTGCTGGCCGTGAGCTGATTTTGGGTAGCTGTGTGTAACATTCGCCTTCTCCAGAAAAATGCGTCTGCGGGAGCGGTTTGGAGACATGTGAGCTGGCTTGGGACTGGGGCTCTGCAGGACTTTAACTCAGCTAAATTGCTGGCGGTTTGTTGTTGGCTCTGGAGCTAGTACAGCTGCTTTCATGGCCCTTGAAGCCTGGCCTAATGATCTTGCTGGGCTCTGCTGGTTCTGTGCTCTAGGTACACCTCTCTCTGATGGACCAGCTGTAGTCTGAGTCCCTCTGTTGAGTAAAGGAATACATGGTAATTGCTTTAAGCTTACCCTTTTCCTTTATGCATGCTTATCAGTTAAGCTGTATCTACTCGTATAATGTGGATTTAAGTTGTAAGTTTTCCAGAAACAGTTGGTGAGGAGTTGGAAGCTTGTTATTGTAGGATGCATGAACATCTCTGCTGGCCTTACTCATGACTGAAGTGTAAGCATGGTTTGGTTGTTTTCCTCTATAAACAAAAGGAGATCTGAAGTCTAGTCAGGAGGGCAGGTAGGATATATGCTGAAATGATAGGAATGATTTATCACTGAGAGCTGATTTATTTCACAGAATTTTCTAGGTTGGAAGAGACCTCAAGATCATCGAGTCCAACCTCTGACCTAAAACTAACAGTCCCCACTAAACCATATCCCTAAGCTCTACATCTAAACGTCTTTTGAAGACTTCCAGGGATGGTGACTCCACCACCTCCCTGGGCAGCCCGTTCCAATGCCTCACAACCCTTTCAGTAAAGAAATTCTTCCTAACATCTAACCTAAAACTCCCCTGGCGTAACTTTAGCCCATTCCCCCTCGTCCTGTCACCAGGCACATGGGAGAACAGGCCAACCCCCACCTCGCTACAGCCTCCTTTAATGTACTTATACAGAGCAATAAGGTCACCCCTGAGCCTCCTCTTCTCTAGGCTGAACAAGCCCAGCTCCTTCAGCCGCTCCTCGTAGGACTTGCTCTCCAGGCCCCTCACCAGCTTCGTCGCCCTTCTTTGGACCCGCTCAAGCACCTCGATGTCCTTCTTGTAGCGAGGGGCCCAAAACTGGGCCCCTTTCCCCTTTCTTTTGCCACTGCCAACAGAACAAGCTATTTCTGCCATTCTCACCCCATAGCTTGTGTTCATAAGACTCGGTGCGATGCCTGTGGTCATCTCCCTACCCTTGTAGCATTCTGCATTTTCAGGAGGTAGGATGTAGCCCTACATCCCAAATACATCTCCAGCCTGTTTACAGTAAGTGGAAGTACAGGAATATCTGTTCTGTAAGAGGAAAGATCCTTTTCTGTCTTATTTTTCACTGCCCAGAAGGACCAGAACCATTCTGCAAGAGCTGGGAGAAAGCCTTGCAATAGGAACACCCTGCATTAAAGAAGAGTTCCTTTCTTTCCCTCTTGTTTTAACCATTGATTTTATGCCCATAAACTTAAGGAAAGTCTTAAAAACATTATATTATTGTACTACTTTTCATTCTTCCTGAAAGCTTAGCATTCAGAACTGTAAACCACGCTGCCATCCAAATGTAATCCATGAATCCTGCCTTCCAAGTGACCCTACAAAGGTGTATTTGCACAATGTCTGTAGACTAGATTACTACTAGACTACTACAACAGTAGTAATTTAGGTTGGCTATTTGGTGTAGTCCACCTAAGTTTGCAGCTCCCATAGCTTCATGAATAATTGCGTTAGTTCTTGAATTGCATCTGGGGAGTGCTTTGCTGGTAGTTGAATAGGGATGGAAAAGAAATTGCCGCCAACCTGTTGGGTGGCTCATCTTGCCTTGGGTATTTACTGTTAAAAATCCGAAACTGAAGATATTCAAGGTGACTGGACACCAAACACATGTTTTCAAATCTGAGAAAGAAACATCATATATATCGGTTGAGTGTTGTGATAGTCAGTAATTTAGGAAGTTAAAATCTATATGGTCAAAGTTAAGAATAGGCACTGACTTACTTTACAGCTTTTTGCACAGATATTTTGGTTGTCTATAAAATCTACTTGTAGCAAACTAAATTATTTTCTTCCCCTTTCTTTCCTCACTGAAATTGTTCTAGACATCTACATGTGAAATTATTTTTTTAAAGCTGAAAATAGAAACAATAATGTAGGTTTTCCAAATGGAATGTGCTGGAACTTCATTCAGTACAAAAAGCCAATTAAAAATAAATAAATTGGTGGGTTTTGGACTTGAACGGCTTCTTTTAGAAGTATTTGCAAGGAAACCCCAACCTGTACGTTAAAGAAGTCCAGTATGTTTTATGTAATGTTGGCATGAAAATGCAAAGCTGTGAGTGGGGGGAAAATGTATTTCAGGTGTCATGTAACAGCAGCAAAGAGATTTCTGATGTTTATCAAACCTTGAACACCCCAGATTATTAAAACATATTCCTTGGCAATAAAGAGTAGATGTTTAATTTGAAAGGAGAAAAGGAATTTGTTGCTTTTTTTGCGGAGGTCACGAACTGAGCAGGAATGAGTCCTCCTTGGCTGTTTCACTATTTTGCTGTTTGCCTTCGGGAATAGAGATTTGGTCTGATTTTAACAGCTACTGCCAGGCCCTCAGCCCCCCCAGGCAGCCTCCTTGCATCTTTTGAGGCCCACCTACAGCAGCTGTATGGGATATCGGGACACAGAGGCCCCCCAACTGCTTTGGCTATGCAGTATCCTGATCCTTGTGTGGCTGATTGCTGTCTGCTGAGAGAAGTCAGAGTGCTGGCCAACTCCTCCTGCTCTTTGGCTTTAAACAACAGATATCTTTGCTTAATATACCTTGTAAAAGAAAGGGATGAGAAAGTAAAGTCATCTTAACTGTTGCTGTTATTAGGAGATGCATTACAAGGCTGCCAGGTTGTGGTCATGCATTCACCTTTGGAGGTTTCACGTCACTTTGATTTCAATTTTAGATACCAGTTTCTTTTGTACCTTTGCAGTTTCAAAGTGATCTGCCTCTGTGTCTGAGTAGGAAGACAGCTGATAAATGACACAGGTAAGATAGGAATTAAGGCTGTAACTCCAATATAGCTTTGCTTATATGATTGATCAGGTTGCAGATTGATCAGACTGATCAGCGAAGTGGCAGGTTTAAATCTCTCTGCTGCTCATTTCCAGTTACTCTTTGTGTCCTTGCTATCTGCTTTGCTTGTAGTGAGAGAGAAAAACTAGGAATAGTACAGTGATTGCAGGTTGAGAAGTATTTTTTCAGATGTGCTTTAGGTTTCTTATACTGGTTTGTAATGGATTATGCTAGGCAAGTAACTCATGACCCTCAGACACACCTTTTTAGGTGGAGAAATTTTTCTTTCCTCAAAAATAAGGTTATTTTCTCAACAGTCAAGTCAAAATAAAGAGAGCAGACACAGGGTAACAGTGCCCTGAGATGTCAAATGTGATAAAATGATCCTATGAAACCTGGAATCTGGAGGCAGAGAAAGGGAGGTAGGCTATGTGAGAAAAGGTAGTATTTTGTAATTGATCTACAAATATATTTAAGGAAAACATAGTCAAAATCTAGCACATAGACTTGCTTCACATAAGTAATCTTCATTACATGCACAGCACAATGTCTTAGCAGGAACATGTATATAAATAGCTTTTGAGAAACATCTGTTGTGCTATGGCTTAACACACGATTGCCTTGACAGCAGTCAGGAGAGGTATAGGTTTGTTCAGCAGCATTTGGCTGTAGCTGATGGCCGTATGTAAAGTGTAAAAGACACGTTTGTGTTGCAGCATAAGCGGTTTGCAGTGTTCCTTGGGATTACCCCTAGGGAGTACTTATTGGGTATATAACTCAGGAGGTAATTCAACTTCATTCATTTATGAATTCCTTCATTTTTATTTATTTATTTTTAATGCAGATTGATAAGCTTTCACAGTGTGATATAATAGTTACAATTTATAACTCTAGCTTTAAAGTCTATGTATTTTACTTTACTTGAAGCAGTTTGTTTGGGATAACTGTCTTTGAGATCTTCCAAGCAGGTAGTCATACTGAGTGCTTTCCTTGACACTTCATCATGCCCTGGTAGTAAATCACACAAAGAAAACAAACTCAGAAAACGGCATTTTCTTCATAGCTGTGAATTTATTGCCCATTTTTCTATTTCATTGTAGATCTCAGTTGCAGGGAGCTGCCACAGGGATGCTCTCAGAATGGAGAATATCCAGTTCCCCAGGAGAGAAATGGTGTGGCACTAAACCTTGTTTCAGAGTCCCTTGAAATCTCTGTTTAGGATAGTCATGCTCCCAGCACTCCTAATGCAATACCTAAAAATGTGAGTGCAAATAAAGGTCAGATTTGTCTTCATGACTTTTTTTCACCCTTCTTCAGGTAGCACAAATATTGCCAGGAGGATGGGTGAGATGGGGTGCACACCGCAGATGCTGAACGCTGGTTGCACTGAGAACACTGCTGTCCTGATGTTTCATTCTCTTCTTTTTTTGTAGCTCTTTCCTCAACACATTCTCCATAGCCCAACCAACAGGACAAAGCATCGTAAATAGCACCTTTCCATCACAGCAAAAGGAACCAGGTTTAAGTTGTTTGCTTGTTGGTTTGTTTCTTTGCTATGGTGTTTTCCCCTCTCCTGGTGTTTTTACCCATCGGACTCTGGATTTAAAAGTTGTTTTCCCAGCAACATCTAGGAGGCTGCACTGCAATGCACGTGTTTTTGGTTATTTATTTATTTATTTATTTTAACCCTGCTCTCGATGGGCTTTATTCATCAAAAATATTAAAAGTGGGTAACAGAAGAAGCAATGACAATGGGGCGCAAACCCTCGCATGCCAAGCACTGTGATCTAAACAGCTGTGGAGAACAGGCTGAAAGGAAATCTTCACCTCTTCCCTGGCTATAGTGTGGCTGTTACCATAGGATATGGCATCAGATAGGCACCACTTCTCCAAGATTGGGTGGATGCTGACATCTGGCTATGATTTCATCAGTATCAGAGCCAGTGAATAGCCTGAAAATGATGTGGGCTTTTTTTCCCCTTTGTTCTGTCTCCATTGCTGTAAACAAAGCCATCTCTGGGTGTATCTTCGGTCTGGCAAATTGGAGGGAATACACATCATCTGATTGCTCTCTTCCCCCAAAGACTAGGATGTTTGCTGAGCCCCCATTTGTATAATGTTTTATTTGTGCCTTCAGGGATAATGAACTGATGCAGCAAGGAGAAATCTCAGGACCTGCTTAGCTAGTGACTCATAGGGTCTGCTGTGTGCTCCTGCTGCGCGCACCCCTCCCACCCCCCCGTGGTTTGCTTTTGCCTGTTGAGTTGAAAGCTGCTCTTGCTTATGTTCTTTCTTCCTCCATTTATATCATACAGAGCTGCAGGGATTTTGAGCTCATGTTAAAAATTTGCAGAAATAAGATATATCATCCATTTCATTCAACACCCAGGTTGCTCCCTGTACCCAGCATGAACTTTTCACTACCTGCCCAAGACATGCAATGCCATTTTATATTTTGTGTTTGCCTTTTGTTATGAATACGACCATTCCTTTGGGGGGACTTTGGTTACAACCATCATAATGCCCTGGGTCACCTAGGAAACTTACAGATGTGTTTGAAATTTGTTAAAGGGCAAAGATTCCAAAAAAGAAAATCACCCGGTGGTGAAGGACAAATTTAGGAAAACAACAAAGGATTTCTTAAGACTGAGTACTGCTGCTGGACTTCTGATTTTCTTAAAGAATTGCAAGCTTTTAGTTTTAAACAATGTGCTTTTTGATAGCTGAAGGACAAGTGTACTCACAACTTGGTCTGTGTAATGCTGTTCATCTGTTTTGTGCTTGTTTTTAGATTCCCCCTGCCAAGTCTCATGGCATGGCATGGTTTTGTTTTGTTTGAATTACTATTTTCGGTTGAAATACTTCATTAATGTACATTGAATGTGCTTCTAATGATTGGAACTATCAGCGAAAGATGTTGCTGGATGCCAAAATTGCTAAGAGCAGCTCTGGAAAGATAAATGGAGCATCCTCCTGATCTAGGCACCTGTAGCTTATAAGTCTGGTTGGAAGCAGCAGGGTTTAAGCACCTTGATGGGAATTTGGTACTTCCAGCTACATCTTCAGGGTCTGGTACAGAATGTGTCCTACCAGTCCTAGGTATTGTTCCAAGATTGCTTAGAGCCGCCTTTGGGGTTTCTGCTATGTTTTGTGTAGGTGCAGCCTGCTCCCAACAGACCCACTTTCTTCACGGAGCTTTTAATTTTTTTTTCCTTTTGGAGAGAATGGAGCAGGGCTTGAGGAGACACATCCCTTCCTTGTTGACTGCCCAAACAGAAGCAGAAAAAGGCTGGCTTTTCTTTGCCAAGACCGTCTGTGTTGTCTTTTTCTGAGCTCTTAGAGGTACTGTTGCTGCTGGCGCTCCAGGCAAACTTGGCCCTCTTCCCTGCTGTTTCTCTAGCCCTGCCTTCAGAGGCATACAACTTCACCTTCTGCCACTGTGTTATTCTTCTCATTTTAATCTAATCATCACTGTATTTATTCTCTGGCCCTATTTTTTTCTCCCAGGGGCTCACATGATCGCACACGGTAATCATTTTCCCCTTTGCCCTTCTCCTGTTTTCTGTCTGTCTGGGTGCGCTGCTCTGAGGAGGGAGAAGAGTCAGCTGCAGTACGACAGCCTGCTCCTTCTGTTCCCAGTTGCCTTTTTACCATCCTTTTGCCATCTTTGGGGTGGTATCTGGGGCCAAGATGAAGTGGTGAACTATAGTGGGGTTTTTGCAAGTGCCTGCTCGCCTGGCCGTCAGTGCTGCCACTGCAGAGCCTGCTGCCCTGGGTCAGACGGGTGGTAGGGACGTTCTTCTTTCCCTCCTTGCTCCAGGGTCAAGCTCTGTTCTTCCCCACCTTGCTTTTAATGCCGGCTACTTGAGGCAGAAATTCTGTGGGGGTTTATGTGGCCTTAAACCTGCACCCTGTAACACTCCTGTGGGGTTTTTCTTCAGTACTGGTGTGGTGAGGCCTTTACCCACAGGCTTCTAAAGGGACACGGCCTGGCTTGGAGGGCATCGCTGCCAGCCCACTAACTTGAAATCTCACAGAAAGTGGTGTTTTGTGGACGTGTTGTTCACAGGAAACATTTTCCTGTATGCAGGAAAGCATACTCTATATACAGTAAAATATACATAGACGTTCTCAGCCCTTCTCATAGAAGTTCTTCCCTGGTGGACACGAACGTTTCATTCGGGCTGTGAATCAGTTGGGACCCAGTGCTTTTACGAAAATAAGCGCTCATCATTAATTATTTACATAAAATGGAAAAATGAGGGAATTAGGAAGAAATGCTGAGAGTAAACACAAGGCTTTTAAGAGCCTGAATTCAAAATTGCTCTGAAAAGCGGTTTGGAAATAGATATTTTTAGAAATATCAAATTTATTCTGGAACAGGGAAAATTTCAGCATTCCAGAGATGAAACATGCCACCTGGTTGTCTGCAGCTGTCCTGCCCGGCAGCTCGGGAGACCGCAAACTTTGGGCTGTGACATGTATTTGACACAGACGTATAGCTGGGGTTTCTTTTGTTTGCCCTGCGTCTATCTGGGTATCTAATCCAGGCCGTGTTGTGGTACATCTGACGACCGATCATTCCACAGCGATAAGCCGCGCTTCTGATCTGCAGCGTGGATCCAGCGAGAATACGTAGTGTGCTATTGTGGCAGATGAAAGCGGTGGAAGTGGGCCAAATTCAAGCTGTTTTCCATTGCATCTGATCAGCAGATCCTATGGAGGGAATTTGCCTGCTGTGAATATTTGATTCTCGCTAGCTTGAACTATCTTGTGTGCTGGCAGTGCTACTGTGTGAATTTGCGGTGGCTTTCCAGGGTGTCTGTCCTACACAACTGCCAATTTCTGTTGTTTTTTATGGGATTTAGGGTTTTGTGCTCCACTTCGTGTGCAAGGAAAATAACCCAAAGCTATACAATGAACATTTTTTTCGATCTATACATTATATACATTACCCATCTTTTAAAAAACAAACCCAAATATTGTGAGTATTGTATTCTCCCTCCCTGCACCTTTATGGGGGTGCAGTCCCTCTACCTCCATTCCCGTATGCATTATCTATGGTTGGTTATACATTATGCTGAAAGAGTTTTGTAGAGGTGAGGTTGTACGTTGCACACCCATGCAAGTTGCACCCCCATGTGAGTTGCACACCAATGTGAATGGCCAGGTGATGATATTGCAATGCAGCATGAGAGCAGGAGCAAACTGGGGGCATGTTCAGGCTTTTATTCCCTTCTTCCCAAGGTCGGAGCTGAGCTTCATGCTCCCTGCTGACCCCGGGAGCCAGTGCCCTGCACTTCTGATTGTCTATCCCACCTCCTTCCCATCCCTTCCTGCTGGGCCATGGCAGTCTTTGCCCGTGAAAACTCATCTTTTGTGTTGGTTAATTTTTCTGTTCTGAAATTTATGATAGCAAAACATTTTAATTGATAAATTTTGCATTTCCAACATTTGTGAGTAAGTTTCATTGCTTTTACAGTGCTGACCTAATAGCAACTGTCAGGGCTCTGCTTAGGCAAGCACAAAGCATTTAGTTTTCAACTTGTCAGTGTATCCTGTGCTTTAGCCAGTGTGTCCTTTATCTGTCACCACACTGGAGCATTTGTCTTCTGTAAGCAACCTGTTTATAGCTTAGGTTATTTTACAGATAAAAGCTGCTTTTCTGTTCTAAAATCTTGTACAGCTTGCAAAAGAAATTCAGGCTGTCATCTTTAACTCACTCTTCCTCTGGGTATACAAAGAACAAAACGAGAAGATGCTTGATTGAAGTGAGTCACTGACTAGTGGTGTGAACCAAAACCACAAGAAGGCAGCAGGAGACAGTTGTGGGTCCCCCGGGCATGAAGGATATGATGTGCTGACCAAGCAACTGATCCTCCATCTGCTCCAGCTTGTGACTGCAGCCAGTAACCGCTCAGAGAAAGGCATTATCATCTCCCTGTAAGGTATTAAGAAAATCGTGTGTTACTGCCTTGTAGGAGGGACCGAATTCTGGTCCTGTGCCCATATGTGTATGGGGCAGGGAGTGTTGTTGTCTTTGAGCCCACTGTAAAAGACACCGCCCTGCTAACTGAGGCAGCCCAGCTGACTGGGCTGCGATCCTCGCCACTGCACTGTGACCCACTTGCGTGACCCATTTAACTTTGCCAAGTTGTACGGAGCTGGACATGCATGCTAGCTGAGTGTTTTCAGTCCTTTATTGAAGGTAAAAAGGGACATTTTAGACACATCGCTGCTTGTGTGCAGCACTGTTTGTTTGGTTTTTTTTCCTTCTTTAGTTACTTCAACAGCAGCAAAGAACAGCTGCTTTACAATAGGCGATTACAAAAAGTGAGTAGGTAGCACTCACAGATAAGGAACTGTATTTTCTCTCAAAAAATGTGAACAAAATCTTCTGAGAACTGAAGAAATCAGGACTGGGCCAGTGAATGGTGTAGTAATCCAGAGAGAAGGCTTTCCTGGGAGCGGGGTGGTAATGATAAGACTCCTTTCCCCTTTTAGTGATTTAAGAGTGCTGTTCTCCAGTGTCTTAATGGAAGTGACAAATATAAGTTTCAACTGTACTGAAGCAAACCAGGAAAAACTTTTGTAGTATTGTGAGGTACATTTTGGCTTGGGAATAGGCAGGATAGACAGGTCTACCTGAATATCTACCACTTGAAAACAATTTTTGTTGTTGTTTTATCCTTTTAAATAAGTTTCCATTTTTAGGACCATTGAGAAATAAATACTCTGAGACGCTTAACAGAAGCGAAAACTTCTTTCTGTGTTCAGTGATTGCATCTTGTTGACATGCATGGTTATTTGTGCCAATAATAAGGGACCAGCTTCCCAAGGGCTATGGTGTTAGTGACTGCCGGCAAATGTTATTTTTATGATGACCATCAAAATGAAAGCATGTACAAAAGCAGGCATAAGGTTGTGACACTGTGATTTTTATTTTGAGAAGCGGACATTTGTTCATCAGCAGAAGAACTGAGAGCCCAAAGTAAATTGCTGCCAAATGACTGATATTTTCATTCCTGCTTATCATAACTTGGATGTGAACTTTTTGGCATACGGATGGGTGCAATTAGTTATCCCCAGAGTTTCCCCTCCCTTGATTGTTTTCTGAACCTATTCGGTTACTGTGTCCTGTATGTCCTCTGTATTTTTGTTAGGAAATGTTGTTGGGAACTTCTTTTTTCAAATGCTTTTGCATTTTTATTAGATTTACACATCGCTCCACCCACCATTTGGAAATGACCAGAACTGTCCGCCTTCAAAGGCTAAACACAAGAGTTATTCATGTTGCAGTTGGAAATACTGCGGAAAAATTATCATGCAAACAGTAAGCCAGATGGAGAATTTTACAAGCATCTTTTCATGTCATGAATGATGCTGTCTCTCTAGGTTATGGGCTTTCTGCTGTCCCGACTGCTGTTCCTTTCCCTCTGGCTCCCCTCCAGAGCTGTTAAGTTTCAGCCAGGGAAGAAAGGGAGATTTGGACTCCTCTAAATTTCCAGGTCCGTATTTTTTTTGCGGGGTGGCTGGTGACAGCAAGCTTTGTGCGCGAGGCTGCTGGCATGCAGGGAGCCCTCGCGATTTGCATGCTGATGGCTGCGCCCTGGCAGCGTAAAGGAGGCTGCGTCAGGAGCACACCAACAAAAGCCTGGCAGCAGACGTGGGGACAGCTCTGGGCTCCTGTCGCACGCAAGGGTAGCCGGGAGCTGAGAGCTGCCCGGTCTCTTCAGGCCTTTGCTTCCCAAGTTTTATACAGGTGGGAGTCTGTCCTTCAGGTGTCTGCTGCACACTGTGGGGCTTCTTCTCCTAACTGCTCACAGGACAGGTCACCTCCTGCTGGAGGTTTTAGATGAGAGGCCCTAGAGAATATCAAGCTGTACGTTATATGTCCACACCTGTCCACACACGTACCATTGCAGCTACTGAGTTAGCAGTGTACACATCTGGTAACTTGCTCACTTGATCTTCAGCTCTTATCTACATACATGTAAGAAAGCTTCACTAGTTCTGTAAAGGGGTGGTGGTGTATGTGCAAATGTGTAAGTATAAAATACACATTAAACACCTGTGCACACATACAGATTTAATCCCTCTGCGCAAACCCATGTGCCATCAGCCCTCTTTGGTTTGAAAGAAGCTTGCATCCGCTTGGGCTTAATTTCAGTTATTGATTAAGGCAACAGTAAGTCAAACATCAGTAAGTTTGATTGTTGATTATTGATTAACGCAACAGTAAGTGTAAATCCTCCATGAATGGTATTACAAAGTTGATGTTGCCTCTGCTTACAGACAGTGGTTATCTAAAGTATAACTTTAAATTTCTTATTTGTGGAGGGAATACCTGCCTCTTTTCCCAAAGAGGTTTTTCTGACAGCTTAAGGTCAGAGGGGCAAGGAAATGTTTGTGGGAAATAGGAATAACTGGCTTGTGTTTGTATTGACATGCAGAACGCTTTCTGAACAAACTGTTTGCTTAATTGGTCAAAGGATGTTCATGTTCCATACCTGCCTTTCCCACTTGTTTCAGAAATCCAGACATTTCTTTTCTGCCTTGTAACATGCTGAACTTCTGCTGGCAGCCTACAGCAGTAGGTGGGGAAATTATCAGGGCCTTTTCGTGTAAAGAAGTTGCCAACATCTGGGTTTGGAAAGAGAAAATTCAACAAACTTGTTGCAGTTAGTATATATATATATAGTTTGATTTCATATTTATCTGGTTTTCAAGCACAACACATGCTGTCTTACTAAATTATGTGACTGGCAATGGCTTTGGTTCTTCATCTAGCTAACGATGCGACTCAGTGAGCTGTTACTGAATTAGGGAGATGCTGGTTCAGTAAGATTACCTTTTCAAATGAAGAAAAGTTAGGAGTAATTTTTTTTGTGCCTTGTTTCAGGACAACATCATCTTATTCTTAAGAGGCTGCAAAGAGCTGGGACTTAAAGAATCTCAGCTGTTTGATCCTGGTGACCTGCAGGACACATCGAACAGAGTGACTGTCAAGTAAGTACAACAGCAGTTTGTGTTGAGCATGTTACACTCTCAGATGCATGTGACTAGATGGTAAATATTTGAGGATGAGCAAAAAAGGTACAGAACTGTCACATGTATAAAGCAAATAAGAAGCTGAGATTTTTGAAACTTCCAGTGCTGGGAAGAATACATCGTTCTCCTCAACAGTCTTTCTCTAAGTGTTATTTTTCCCAAAGAGATCAACCACAGCTCTTTTAAAATACTGATTTAGTTCAAACAAAGAGACTGTGTGGGACATACATGGTTTGTGAGTTTAAATTGATAGCATTTTTAGTTTATCCAATTTCTGAACAATGTAGACTGTCAAAAAAAAAAAACACTACTCTGTTATCACAGATTAAATTATTTTGAAGATGCATTATAAGACATTTATAGGTCTCAGACTCAACAAGGTGCAGACAATGAGCATGGTCTGTTTATTTTCTATCAAGAACAATAGGTTGTGACACGGCATTTGGGCTGAGGGCTTCCGTTCAAACTGCATGAACTGGAAACGCCACAGTTTAGATTTTTATTTTATTTTTTTACCAAAACCACACACCTACTGCCACACAGATTACCACACACATATCAAGAGATTCTTCTTGCTAATAACTAATTAATAACTAATTCACTCTCTCTTTTTTTTTTGTCTGAAATGATTTTTAAAACTTTCTAGCTCCAAAATTAATAGCTTTTTGCCATGGTTTGTACACATCCCTTATAACGAGGTGTTCAGACTCTAATGCTTGTATTTTCAACATTTTATACTACAAAGTGATGTGAAGTATGGATATGAAATCGGCAGAGAAAGAATTACTGACTAGCCTAAGGTTGTAGAGAGCAGGCTTCAGTTGAAGTCTGTGCAGTCACAGATTGAGGTCTTATATGGAAAATGATCCTTTCAGGGAAGATGTTGCCATTGTGTAGGAACAGTCAAACTCCTTTTTTTACTCATTTATACGAGTGCCAGTCAAGTTCCTCACCCCCAAAAAGCAAGAGCACCCACTGTGATTTATAAAATTAACAAGATTTTTAGTTGTTTTGGTCACGAAGTTTTCATGAATTCTTCAGGTCTGTCATGTTATACTAAAAAGTTATTGCTCCACAGACAGGCAAATACTGCTGAGTTGATTGAATGGCCTTGGTTCATTTGGCCAGAAAGATTTGGCCAAAAATAATCACTAATGAAATCCTGGTCAGACATATCCATTTTAGCAAAGTATATGGAAACAATTTACTGAATTTCAGCGGCATTCTAGGTTTTTTTTTTCCCTTCTGGCACTGAAAGCTGGGCAAGTTTTCTTGGTGTTCAGCACTGTCTGGGAAAATTCAAAGGTTCTGAAAAATCAAACTGGCCACTTTCCTTGCTTTGAGGAATAGTCTCCCGCTTTCTGCTCCTTTCCAAGTTTCTGGCTCCGAGTCTGAGGCACTTCTTGCATGTACATACCAGTAGAGTACACAGCACCAGAGGGGACCGTGTAATGAGCCTGCAATGAGGTTTTCCCAGCCTAGTTCTAAATCTGGTAATCCTGCCATGAAGGAGGTTCCTCGTCATGTCCTGTAAAATCATGGCAACGAGTGGCTGGAGAGAGCTGCAAAACAACCCCTAATCTCCATACAAAACCAGAGATAAATGGTCGTTATAAGAAGCTGGATCTTTTAGAGGTGAGGAGAGCAGAGCAGCTCAGAGGAAGCAGGTTGGAGGCTGGGGCTCGCATGCAGCTCCAAGGAGAGCTGTCCAGCATGTAAGCAACTTCCACCAGGAGTAATAAACTGCAGAGCTACCTTGGCCTTCAGCTGCGTACGATGCTCGATAGATGTGAAGTGTCTCACTGGCATGGATTTTTTTCTCCCATCAGCTCTTCAGAGAAAGCAGCTGTGGAAATGAGCCAAATGTTTTTCTAGTACTGTCCAAGTTCATGCTGAGTAACCGAGAGAGGTGTACAAGCCAAGTCCATGACTTTTGTAGAGAAATATGTTCAAGACTGTCTTCTGCTAGCTAGATCTCAAGTATGAAGGTGATTTTTCCCTCTTCGAAGACTTTTTTTTTTTTTTAACACAGTAAAAAAGGTATTTGTTCAGTGGTAAAGGACAAATATGACATTATTGCACATGATTAACGTAATGACAGTTCTTAACCTTTTTTCATATAGGTGCTAATTGAAGTAGGTATTAGATCTATTTTCTTTGGATCATTCAGCTTATAAAGGTTATGAGCTAATGCTGTAAGGAATTTCTTCTTGACTTGTTAAATAAGACCTTTTTCCACTGCTATTTTATTAAGAAAAAAATAGTACTTTTTTTTTTTTTTAGCATGTAGGTATTGATGGATAAAATTTTGGCTTGAAAAAGATATCAAAAGTTCTTCATTTATGTGTTGGCCTATATTTGAGTTTTTGTTATTCTCACAGATTTAAGTACATTTATTTTTGTTTTTGTCAGCTTAACCTTTAATATTGACGTAATGTTATAGTAGACAGCAATTCCGTTATACAATAATCAGGAGACAATCTGTACTAAATCTGAAATACTCATTTATTTTTTAGCATCTAAATGTGATACACATTTCCTTCATTCTTTTTTTTTTTAATGGTTTCTCTGCTGAATTTTGAAATGTTGTTTATGTTTGTGCAAACATTCTGCTGTGTTGTTTCTAACAAACTTACTCCCTTTTTGATAAATGTTAGTGAAAAATAAATTGAGAAGGATGCCTATGTTGAGTCTGAGTGCTCGAGTATACAGTCAGACAGTAGAATATGCTTTCCTCAGCAGGCTCTGTTGTAAGTGGCAGGATCTTTATTGCTTCACCTATCTGCTTTGTTCTTTGTGGTGCTTGTTTCTACAGAAACACCTGCTATATTTCATTAATGCTTGGTGTTGATTTCCTTGGAGTCATATGCATGTTCAGTTGCTTTCAGAATCTGTATGGGTTGCATGATTTACCACGGAGCAGAACCTGACTATTGGATTACTGCAGAGTGGATTTTAGCAGTGAGGTCTTTGGTCTTCTCTTTTGAACAAATCAGCACCTCTGTTTAAAGGAAATATTCTTGGCTCTGTCCTACTTTACTGTGGGACCATTACAAACTCATTTTCTTTTGTACTTCCAGAATTATAATTTAATGATTGAAGTAATGGTGACAAAATACTCCCACGTTATGAATAAATGAATGTGTGAACTACATCTTCTTAGCTTTCATGTGTTTCCAGCCAGCAGAAGCATTCTGCAGACTTTTGTTAGGGAAAACGTGATCTGCTGCGTACATGCTCCTGAAAAGTGTGTCTGTTTTCTGATTTTTTTTTTCCTCTTTCTTTTTTGTGTGTGTGCATGTGCAACCAGGAACATTGACTGTAGTAGGAAGCTGAAAAATGTAAGTACATGACCTGGAGTATTTTTTTTTGTCTGGGTTACCTTGTATTTGGCCTGAGCTAGAACAGTAAAAACCCTGTATAGCTGAGTATCACTGAGAGGTCCTGAATACAAATCTAACTGGGTTGTTCCGCAAACATAGGTAGAGCAGCTATGGCAAAGCAGCCTTACAGGAGAAATAAAACAGAGAATGTCTGCTTAGATAAAGAAATAAGCAAACTGATCTCTGTGCTGTCTACTGTGAGACGATTTTCAGTGGGAATGGCCTGACTCGCCCATGAAGCTACTGCTTTGAAACCTTTCATGGCTATATAGACATAAAGTGAATTTGCACAAAGGATTTAAAATGAAGCAAATTACCTTTCCATCTGCATACAAATTTTCTATGAGATTTGCTAGCTTTCTTGTTTTTCTTCCAAATAAATGTTTTCCCAGAAAGGCTAATTCCATTTAACTTTAATTTCTTGCTGATTTGAACTAATGGCAATGGTAATGGATTCTGTAATTGTTAAGTGGAAAATAAAATGGCTAAACTTTGCTGGACTCAGAGTTAGGTATTCTTCTAAAGCCTAGCAAGCTCTACTCCTTAGTCAGCTGTAAACTGCTATAAATTCAATTTTATATTTGGCTTACATCCCTATAAACTGCTAGGAAATGCCAAGACCTTTTCCTAATAACTTCGCAAGCCAGTAATCATGACTGCAGGTTTAAAAAAAGAAAAAAAGGAAAAAGAAAAGAAAAATATTTTGTTCTGTCTTTCCCACCATCATTAAAGTAATATCTTCTGCATCTGACACGCAAAGTTGTAGGGGAAGAGTTCAGCTTTCAGCATTTTAGCACTCTTCTGGGTGCTGGCTATGTGTATTTGTATAGATGCGTCATTGCAAAGGTAAGGTTTCAAAAGTGTTCTCCACAGTGTGTTTGCGGGCAATGTGTACTTTCCAGGTGCACAGTACTGCAATCCTGGCTTGCAGCCAATTGGAATTGCTTGCAAATCACAGAATCACAGAATATCCTGAGTTGGAAGGGACCCTTAAGGATCATCAAGTCCAACTCTTGACACCGCACAGGTCTACCCAAAAGTTCAGACCATGTGACTAAAATGTGTCATTATTTTTTGGGGGAAAAAAAAAAAAGCCATGGATAAAGAAAGGAAGAAGATAGAAGGTGACCAAATGTTAGCAGAAGTAAATAAAAATCCCACAACCTTCATCAGAGAACGGAATGGCTAAATGAATTGGCCAGCTTCCTCGTTGCTAGGAGTGCTAGATTGGCAAGTGTTTCCACTTAACTTGAGAACATGTACGGTAAGGGATTTTTACATAAATTTGATGCTCTGTGTTGAGTAGTGATGGTTGAAGGAAAATTGTTCAGATACTTATTTTTTTCAAGACAAAAAAATGAATATTGACAAAACCACCTTGTTTTCCTCAGCACAGTAGTATCAATTTGGATATAATCTGAAAAATGAGAAAGAAAAACTTGAACTGTATAAAAAACTCTATGCAATTAATTTAATGGCATATATATTATTTATATTATGCACCACGGTTGTGTTTTTAAACAGACAGTCTGCATGCCACATGCAGTATTTTCTGGCAGGGCCTCAGCTGAAGTGCTGTGTGTGACTTTGGATATCACACTTGTAGGAAGGACAGAGATGGTAGAGAAAGTTGGTTGAAAAAGGATAATCAGGAGCCTAGTATATATGACTGAGGAGGAAGTACTGAAGGAATTTGAGTGCATGTTTTAGGGAAAGGTCTGGCAGAGATGCCTGTCCCCACCACCCCCATAGGTTTTCTTGTAGCTCTATTTCTTTAATTCGTTTTATAGTATAAACTATATGGGCTTGTCCCATCAGTACATAAAGTAATGTACTTCCATTTATTTCACTTTATAAGATGATTAATGGCAGCTATTAAAGGCAATTATCATTTATTATTGTTTGCACATCTTTTCCACATCAAACTATTTCCTGATTGTTCTGCAGTTAAATACTTTGCTATGTCATGGAATAGCCAGAAGTAACGAGCACTACATGAGAAAATGCCGTAAGTTCTGAGGTGGTGCTTTGATATTTTTAACCAGTGCAAAACACAGACATGAATTTCCTTAGATGAACAGTTTCGAATCCAAGTTGCTGCTGCACAGGTACCTTTAAAGATAGTGCAGCTAGATAAGTGGAGACACATGTGGGTCTAGAGGACTGTTTGCTTTCCTTGCGTGACCTCAATATTGGTGCTTTTGGAGGTGTTGGATGTGACCATCCTGAGCCTCTTAATTTCTCCTTCCCTAAAACAACTGCAGACCCAGCCATGTCAGATCAGATTTCTTTGCTACCTAAAGGAGTGAGAGGGTATATAAACATTTGCAAGTGCAATTCTTGGCTTGTCTTCTGTGCTAGTTTTGAATTGACTTTGGAATTACGGATAGACATCGTCAGAACTTGAATGCAACCACTAACTCTTTCCAGTTTAGTGTAATGGAAACAATCAGATGCTCATGGTTTTTGATTAATCTTGGGCTGAGCATTTTTTTAAGCTAACAGATCACTGGGAATAAATGTTCCTGTATCAATTGATAAACTATGTTAAGATGATTAAAAATGGAATTTCCTTTTCTTTACTTGAAATAGACGCAAACACATTCTATGTCTGGTGTTTGCTTTCCAGGCAGACAGGACAGTTCCATTTTTTATAAAAGCAATACCAGGAATATAACGTGCTAAGTTACATGATTAAATTTTCATAGTTGCCTGATGTATTTATGCTTAGCCATTGACAGACACTTCCCTTTCAATGGAGGTTTATAACAAAGTCTTGTACTGCTGTGTGGTTTAGAATAAATGAGAAATGCTTAAGGGAAGTAAATTAAGCTAAGTAACTGTGAGGATGGCTTCAATTAATTCTTATTAACTTCTGCAGGTATTAGTCACCATTTATTGGCTAGGGAAAGCGGCAAACAGCTGCACGTCATATAGTGGATCAACCCTGAACCTGAAGGAGTTTGAAGGTTTGCTGGCACAAATGAGAAAGGTATTGTTTTGTTACATTTTGGGAACGGGGATTTAGTTGAAATTGTTATTCCTGTGAATAACCTGTTTGGTGCTAAGTATAAGAGAGATGATGGGCTGGAGTATAAATTACTTAGCAAACCCCTGCCTCCTTTGAAAATGTGTCTGACTCTTCCATGCCATAAACATGACTTTCTTTGGCAGCCAGCTTGGTGGTGATATTAATGATGCAGCACTTGATGTGAAGCAGGGCTTTAGAATTGTCATGTGTCTCTGTTGTCTTCATTTCCTTAATTTTTGGTTTGAATTATTTTCATTTATGAATTTATGACACAGAGTTTCAAGCTAGAGGAGTTAAGACTCAAAAGTAAGCTGGCAGGACTTATAGGAGCAGATTTCTTTTCTTTAAAACATTCATTCTCATGTTCTCATGGGTAGTTTTTTGTTTTTGTTTTTGTTTTTTTTTTTTGAGTTGCAACATAAAGCATGAAACCGAAGTATCTAAATAAAGCTGACGGATAGAAGGAAGAGATGATGTTTTACAAAGGGCATGGTGGTTTCTGAAGAGCTGAACTCTGTTGGAAAGGAAAAGTTGCCATTGCTGTAGAGTGGTCTGGGGATTTGTGGTTGAGTGGTGGAGCATGGTTGCAACCTGGGACGCTTAACCTCAGTAGTGGTTAGCGTTGGTATCTGAGCATGCATTTACTGGGGGTGACAGCAGCAAGGAGTGGGCACGTAAGAAGATGGAAGCACCCAGTATTGTGTGTCTTGGACAAACAGCTCGTGAAATGATGTGAAATACGTTCCACAGCTCCCAAACAGCTTCATGCCTGCCACTCCTTCCGCATCTCATGTACCTGCCGAGTCACCACAGGCAGTAGGTCTGGGGACAAAACCTCTTCGCTCATTACTGTCCACAAGCTGTGTGCTCCTACATCTGCAGCAGCTGCAGCTCTTCACTCGGGGGTCTCAGAGGGCCAGCAATGAGCTGCCACTAGACAGGAAGAAGTATTTGGCTGACTGATAGCAGTTTCTATATCCTAGTGTGACAAGAGAACCCTAATTAGACTGATAAAATCACTGTTCGTGAGCCCAGTTTCTGTGGAAAAAAAAAAAAAAAGGAAATGGGGAGAGAAGGGAACTTCCTGCTTCTCTGTAGAGATTTATTTTGTTCTTCATCTGACAAGGCCTGCACTAATCACTCGGGACTTTGCCATGTGAGTGATATCGCTGAGACTAAGCAATAAAGAAATAAAGTTTATACTTGAGTTGTTTCCAAATAGAAGGTGCAAGAAAGAGCAGTTGCCCCTCCAAAGTCTGAAACCCAAAAGGTGAAACAAAGGTGGGCAGTGGAGCTACGGCAGAAGTGCAAGTTTTTATAATGTTAGTGCTATGGCATCATAGTTTCTTTTTTAATTTTTTATCTCACAGCATAAGGCTCCTTTTTCTTCAGGCCATATCTATGCACCTAATTATCCATTAGACACTTTTGGAGGTCTTGTTGAGCCCTTTTGTGGGACGAAGAAGGCTGGCCCCAGAAGGCAGGGTTCTCCGCAGAGCTGACAGCGGAGCGCCTGGCCGGCAGAGCCGAGTGCTGCAGGTTGAAGACAAAAGCAAGAGTCTGGGGCTTGATTTGTTGCAGATGTTGGAACGGGGAGCGGAGCAGAGATCCCATAAAAGCTGGAAGCTACATACTCCTTTAATGTAAAAACAGCTCTTTTCAGTCCTGAAAAGTCTTCTCAGGTGGTGCTGATACGAGGGCCACTGGTGACTCGTTTTGAGCTCACCTCTCTACTCCGTGCCCCTGTGGTATTCCACTTTGGGTCTTGTGGCCTTCTCTGTTACTGAATTTGAAGAGGATTTGGTCGTAAAATAGAACATGTTAATCATGCTGTGTAATGCTCTGATGTTCTTTATAGCTGAGCTTGAGTGATGAAAAGACACTTTATCACATTCTCTACTGGCGTTTTTTTCCACAGAATTTAATAATTAAATCTACCATAAATTCAGCCTGTTTTAGTTCTTCTGCTATAAATCCTCCCTGCCCTTCTTTTTTAATAAGCAAATCAAAAGGGCTCAGATGTAAGTTGTCTTGGCTTCATCTTTTTCTACTTCTCATACTGAAAGGGCTATTCATTTCTAATTTTATTCCTGCTACTCTGTTTTTAATTTTATTAACCATTTGGATACACGTTCCTCTTTGCTTTCCAACTGGAAGTTCCCAATGACAAAACATCCATGGCTTTTTGATTATATTTAACAGGGGGAAGTTCCTGCAGAAACGCATCTTACATTTGGCAGTCCCGCTTTTGCTACCACACAGCGACGTGCCATGTTTTGAATTAGTTAACGTGAAAGGCTGGTTGTGCACTGTCAGGCCTGCAGATAATCACCTTCTTTTTTTCCCACTGATAACATTTGGGAGATGACGTTTGTGCAGAGCAGGACAAGTACCCGTCTGGCAGGCGGTGTTTGGTGGGGAGGGTGGTTTGCCAAGGGGAAGGCCGTAAAGAGCACGTTTGCAGAAGTCTCGGCCACCATCCTGGTGCCTGCCTCCTAATTCCTGGTGAGCTGCACGCAGAATTAGCATAAACAGGCCTTTGAAAGGAGGGTCTGCAGAACTCATTAGTTCACAATTGGACTGTTTTCAAACTCTGGAAGATAGCAAACACAGGATGGGGCTTTTTCTTGCCTGAGCTTAAGTCCTGTAGCCGCTGAGCGTTTCTGTGTCACTCACATAACGGTAATTTAGGAAAATGGAAGTGTGCCTGCGGGTCGGGAATAGCTGGTTGGTGTGAAGAGATGAGGGGATTTAGGGAATTTGGATTTTAAAAGGATTTTGGATCGTGCCACAAACAGGGCTTTGATAGGATTTTATTTGTGTTCTTGGATCTGTGTAACTCATGCAGATTGCAAGGAGACAGAGCTTTGTTCCCTGGCATTTCTGTCAGTATTGTAGCTCATGCACTAAGCAGGATGGGGAGGGAAATGGTGTAGGATTCGATTACTACTTTGATAGATACATTTTGTTTTTAGAAACACTTCAGTTTGCAGGGAGGCTGCTCACCAACATTACCACGGCTCAGCTTGGCCTTAGGGAACCTTTCCTGCTGTCCTTAGCGTGGCGTTTTGGCAGCGTAGCAGTGCGTGGCGCTAATTAAGCCTTCTCCCCGAGAAGTTTGCAGGACGTTGGGTCTGACATCTCCGTCTCGCTTCGAGCCTCCCTGCCTTCCTCCGTGGAGGCTTTTGTTGCAGTGCTCTCCTCCCGCAGTCACTTCTCCAGCAAACGTGCTTTGTTACGGAGGTGGCCTGCCAGGGCACACGGGGATGTTGGGGACGGACCTCGTCATTGGCAGCACGGTCACGGGTAAAACCTCAGCCATCGGGGACGGAGGGAGCCGAGCTGAACGTAGCCATTGTGCTCCGGCTAGCGGTAACCAGGGGGTGCTTCTTAATTAGGAATTAATATTCAAGTGCTGCTGGAAGGAGAGGGGAAAAAAACACATTCCAGTCTCTTCGGGTCGCAAAATGTCAGTCTGATAATGGCACCCACACTTCTGACTTTACTTACTGTCGGGGGAGAAAAAAAACAGGTTTATCTTTGAATGAAAGTAGTTATTTTTGTTTTTCTCCGCCTGTGCTATTGTAATTAATGTTAAGACACTCTCTAAAACAAGGGATTTATTATAATGCAAGGGTGAGGATGGCTTCTATTGACCTTTTCCTCTGCTGGAGTTTCAGTGTTTTAGTATGTGCTGCTTGCACTGGAAAGAATTTATAATCACAGGGCTGTCAAAGACAACCATTGTTCTCCCTGCTCTGAACATGTGGGTCAGCTACAAGTGCTTTCATATCCCCCAGAGCCAGGAGCTGGCAAAGAGTAAAGAGCACAACTGAATTCTTCTGAGGCATCAGGAAAAGCGTTTTGCATATTTTTCATTGCTGATTGCTTCAGAAAGACATCCCTCTTTCATAACAGGAATTTCTCTTCAAGGTAGAGGGAGGCTGGGGCACACTGCTTCATTATTTTGCCGAGCTGAAGCAGCAACAACAAATGCTGTCTGCTGGTGTCCCAGCCAGATACAATAGATAAGCAAGGGGCGGGGGGAATCCTTTGGAAGGCAGCAGACTTAAACCTGATGCAGGCATGATGTTAAAATGCTAGTGCTTTTGTCGGTGCTATGGACTGTGGACGACAAGTCAAGTTTCAGGTTTCTCTCGGTTTTGATCACTTTATTAACTCGGTTGTTGCAACTTTTTCTCAGTTCATCGTGCTAATCTAATAGCATGCCTCGCTCTTGGTCAGCATAAAAAGGGGTTTTATTGCAAGCTCGCACTTTCGTTTTGAAGGGGAGAAGGGGCAGAAAGCAAGGAAATCCTTTTTGGGGGGAAAGAGATTTTTAGGACTCTGCAAGATGCTTTGTTACCTGATGTGTAATGAATCTCGTTGGTATGTCAGTGGCTTCTTTATGAAGAGCTACCTGCTGTACTCCCATGCAGGAAACAGAGGATATTGAGAGTCCAAAGCGCAGCATTCGTGACAGCGGTTATATAGACTGCTGGGACTCCGAGCGCAGCGATTCCCTCTCCCCACCGCGCCACGGCAGAGATGATTCCTTCGACAGCCTGGACTCCTTTGGCTCCCGCTCGCAGCAGACACCGTCTCCAGATGTAGTGCTCAGAGGAAGCAGTGATGGTAAGTGCTGGTCGCAGGGAGGCATACGCGTTGCTGGAGCAAATGTGCCATTCAGAAGCTGGACGCAGCCTCTGAATCACTAATCCAGCGGGAGAGCTGCTCTCTGAATGCTGATTTGTGCTCCCTGAGGTTTAAATGACTTTGCCAACAGCTTACTTGAAATCTGTCTCAGTTAGGCTAGTGTAGCATTGGAAAATGAGTTACATCATTGCAGTGTAATTTTATTATTGGGATAGTGCTTTTCTGGGTTACGGTGTAAGAGGATGTTGTGCAGACTCATTTTAACTTTTGAACTAGGCTGGAGCAAGAAATAAAAGCGTAGGAACAGGGGAAATATTGAAGTGAACAGAATGCTGCCTAGATAAACCCTAGCCAGATAAATGACATGGAAGTATCTGATACTTGTCAGAATTTTCAGGTCTGATATAAAACATGTCACCAAGTACCATGTTTGTTTTTGTGGTATTTAGGAAATTGGGCAACTGACTAGCTCCCACATTCAGAGCCGTGTCCATCTTTGTACACCTTTGAGTCAGGACACGCAGTTCTTGGCTTACAGAAGGGGATCTGCTTCTCTGCCTTCCTTGTTTTTCTTTCAGAGGCTTTCTGAGGCTTGTAAACACAGCATGTTGCGTGAGGAAGGATTTGCCAAGGAGCAGGTGTAGAGCACGCACTTAGGTTACCTGTCTTGAGCAGGATTCCAGGTCAGAACAAAAGGACGCTTGATTCAGGCTCCGTCCGCTTGGTTGCATGCACGATACACGAATGAGTCAGTTGAACTTCATCATGAAGTTATATTCCACACATGAATCACTTCTCCTTAGTAATGTTATTTATTTAATAAAAAAGGAAGGGCAGAAAGACTTTTTGGTAGGAACCAGATGTTCGTACTGCTTTTGGCAGTGCGAAGGAAACTGGTGCTAATCATAACCGGACGCCTGAGAGATTTCCTGAGGTGATGGGGAACTCCTTAAAACTGGAAAGCTGGCAGGGAGAGCTGGTATCACAGATGAATTGTAAAGGGTAGAGTAGAGTTAACCTCTGCTGTGCTGCTGCCTGGCTGTTGAGAGTGGCATGTCCTACTGAGACTGATGCTGGTCGACCATCCAGAACCATGTGCTGGGGCTGATTCCTTGGAACAGCCTCATGCCCCCTAAGACACTGAACTGAAGACAGTCTCCATGTTACAAAGCATTTTTCTGCCTTTTACAAAGAGACAAAAGGCAAATAGGCATATCTCACCTGTCCTAATTGAGATGTGTTGCCCTGTCCTGGCTGCTTGAAGAAGTGTCCGAGGTCCCTGCCTGTTTGCTGGGCAGTCACTTGCACCAGTCCTGTAGCTGCTTCCCATCAGCTTCTGCTGCATTAGCAGATTTTAGTAAGGTTTTGTGGTTGCTTGTTTGCCACAGCTAAGACATACTATCTTGTCACATTCTTGAGTCCATGACAAGCACAAAATAAGATGCAAGCATAGAGAGCTTGTTCTTAAAAATTGATTTTTAACCGTATCCAGACTGGGGGTGCACGCAGATGTAGTTTGCACATGTATGACTTGTCTTGCAAATCCTTTCTAATATGTCCCATTTTCCCTGCTTGCTGCTGCCTTAACTTCACAGCTGACTCCTCCAAGAGTTGCAGCTGAGGTGTAGCTTGGCTCACCTCTTCCCTGCCTGACCTATTTCTGTGGCCCCAAGAGGCTGGTGTTTCACTCAGCTGCATGTACTTGTTGATAGAAATACTATCTATGCAAAGCTGGATGGAGGAAAAGGTTTTGCTTGCTTTGCTTCTCTCTCAGCTCAGATAGGATCTTTAAAAACCCAAGAATATGATATGGAATAAAATTATGATTCCTTGTACTCCTAGAAAAAAAAAAATGGATGGAGGTCATGTAAGTGATCGTAAAGTGATGACAAGTTCAGTTAGAAGCATTAAGTGATATGACCTTCACTAAGCCACCTGCAGTCCATCTCTCTGTTCAGGGACTGCTCTGGTGTCCTACCTGGGCCCTGTCACTTGGCACAAAGCAAACAAAAGCAGTGATGGAGCAGAACAGTTCATTTAAAGCAGTAGAACTGCAGTCTGACCTGCACAGAGCCACAAATGAACGTATTTGGGAATGCATAAATCCTCTGCTTGGCTGGCAGTTGTGCGTGATGCCTTTTATGAACTCGTGTAGGCCCCTTGACACACTGTTGTGTACAAGTCTGTAGTATATAACTGCTTGTTAGGGGTTGTGGAAACTGGCTGTTTCTTCTTGTACTTGGAAATGCAGAAGAACAAAATTAATGTTATAAATGTAGAACACAGCTGCATCTTTCATTCAGTGCTCTGGCCTCAAGTGATTCAAGTGATTTTTTTTTTTTCAAATTTGAGCTGAAAATAATTTTATGAGTAAAATATGAATAATTAAATAAGCTGTTTTTCTTTGAAGTACTCAGCTTGGATGTGCTTGTAGGCACATAAGTAATGAGGGAGAGGAATCTGTTATAGTTCTGCTGCCGCTGTGGTTATCTGCTCCAACATTTCTGTCTGCTTGTTCAAGACTAGTTTTCATGCAGTACAAAAATAAACACCAGAACAAAGTCAAGAGCAAATAGGATAGCAAATAACATGAAGGGATCTTTTCACTTTCTTTTAAGCTGGCCCTGCTTAGTTTAATGGTATTACAGCTCTTCAAACCTCTGCTGTCCTCAAACACTAGATTTTTTGGTTGCATCTTCACTTTCTGTTGAGCTACAGACTGAGGTTACCAATCACATTGTTAGTTTTCATATGCTCTTTACCAGAATTGTCCAAGCTAAACATTACGGGCAAAAAGTACATTGTGAATTTTGTCTAACTCATTTCCATTATGTCTTGTCTTGTCTTACTGTTCCCTTTCCCTCTTCATCTCTCTCCGTGCAAACATTGAATCATGCAATCTGCTTCAAAAGCTCTTTGCAAAAAAACATTCCTAACATATTTGGACCTCTTTTCCTCCCCCCTACTTTGAATTATACAAAGCTACTTGTGATTTTTTATGACTTCATTGTTTTCAGTTTTTCATGAGGTAGCTCAGCGAATTAGCTAGTAATTTATTAGCAGAGTGAATTAGCAAGAGGACACAACCTGGGTGGCTTCCCCCTCGCCCCAGGGAGGGAGAACAACTATTGCATATGCAAGTGTTGCAAAGAGGCCAACTGCCGGAGAGACAACACTCCAAAGCTGGGAGAAGTTTTGAATGCTGATCGAAGAATTGGTTGAGTATTGCACTCATCAAACCAGGGCCTGTGATGATGAGAGAGAACTATTTATATGGCTTCTTTGTGAATTACTTAAAAAGGCTCATGATGGTGCAGGGAATCCAGTGAATGTCTGTGAAGTGTATTCCCAAATGGCTGTGAGGGCAGTTCCACTGCAAATGCCCTTTCATGTAATTGTCCCACCATTTGGGAGTCTTATTTTCAACTGTATATTCAATCTGGACTAGTCTTTGCTAAGCTTTTGTGAACATGATTTTTTAAATGGGTTGTAAATATCAGGAGGCTTAGTTCATTTGTACAAAACAAAGCGGCTGCTCAGCTCTGTTCATCTCCCATCTTATTCTCTGCAACTTCTTGATTTTCCTCTCTCACTGGATATCTTTGTCAACAAGTATTCTTCAGTCTTTGCAGCACCAATCTAACCCATAAATGCTGCAGATTGCCCCTTCCCATCTGAGAATGAAGTTTCCTTGTCTGTTTGCACTGAACTGGAGACTAACTGACCAGGCAGCTGGAGAGACTGAAGACAGTCCATCTGAGTCTCACAGTTTATAGCAGCTGATGCTATATAGGAATTTATATTCTTAGGTTTTGACCAAAGCTGATGCTGTGTGCATTTGAAGTACAGTTAATACATGTCTCCAGAAACATGCATATTCATGCTGTTCTGATAAAAATGCAGTATGAAGCCCTTTTTTACTGAGCTTGTGATACGGAAGTGTAAGTGTAGGTTCAGGAGTGTGAACCAGGTCGAACATACCCAAACATACAACTAGGAGTCAGTTAGCCAAATAAGCTTCTCTAGCTGTTCTCTGTGAGTGACAAATCTGGCTTAATCTGACCCCGAGTTTGTCAGAACATCCTGAATCATGAGCTGTGGCTGAAGTTTGTCAGGGGTACAAAATAAAGATTGATAGAAAAACTGTTTACTGTCTGTGTAGATACTACAGCTACTACATTGTGTCTGATTTTTAAATATAAATACAGGTAAAAATGAGTTCATTTCTTGATACTCACATTCTATTTTTTTTAATTTTTTTTTTGGTGGCGTCTTCTCTGATTTATAATTTTAAAAAACCTGGATGGAAATGAAAAGAAGGACTTTTTTCTCCTTCCTCACTAGGGAGAGGAAGTGACTCAGAAACTGACCTGCCACACAGAAAGATGCCAGATGTGAAAAAAGATGATATGTTGGCAAGGCGGACCTCACACGGTGAACCTAAATCAGCTGTGCCTTTTAACCAGTACCTCCCGAACAAGAGTAATCAGACTTTCTATGTACCTGCTCCCCTTCGGAAAAAGAAAGCCGAGCGAGAAGAGTATCGGAAGAGCTGGAGCACCGCGACTTCACCGCTAGGAGACAGACCTTTCAGGTAAGACTGGCCTGTCTAACTTCTCCCTTCCTCACTGACCATGCTTTAAACAGCTGATTATTGTTCTTTTCGTGAGATGTATGGAGCGCCTTCTGCTGTAATAACTCTCTTGCTGAGGTGGTACTGATCAATTGTAGCAATTAGTGAAGATGGTAGAAAAGCAACGAGAAACTCATTGTCTTTATATCATTATTGTTTACCATACAATGCATTGTATTGCTTGTGTTTGACACAATGATGGTTATTATAACCACCATGGTGGATGACTCAACCCAAGGCTGGACAACATTGCTCTGGATGACCTCGCTCAGTTCTCAAGACAATTACTCACCGACAAATGATACTTAAAAGCAACATTTGTTGTATTTAATCAAATAGGTAATGTTTTTCCTGCATTTTAAATTAATTTATATGTATGCTATATATTAGTATGGTTTATATAACTGTGGCTATATGTGTTTCTGGGTGCTGTTTTTTTCAACTGGTATTTCACTTCTGATTTGGCCTCAGAGCAACTTCCATTAAAAAGCATAACTATCTTCTTGCGCCATCCATCAGAATATCCTTTGACATCTTGATATCAACAAAATTTGCTTATAATAAATAAGTATTTATGTATCAGGCACAACATACATTAAACCACCTTGTATAATTCAATAGCAAACCTGAAACCATAGAAGAAGAACAGAATGAAACGTCAGAACTGTGTGAAAAGGAGAAAATGGGCTCCATGGCTCCTGAGGAAAGCCCTATTAAACATCAAGTAGGTTTCAGTCAAAGAGAAGGAAACTCCATAGAACAGTCTCTTTCATGTAGTGCAAAAGAAACATCAGCACCCGAGGGGGAAGATGCAGAAGAGATCAGAAAGTTACGAAGACTGGAACAAGCTGGCATTAAGGTCATGTCAGCAGCCCAGCGCTATGGCAGGTTAGCCCAAGAGTGTGAGAAATTGTGCACGCTTCATATTTTTAGGATTGACTGAAGTGTGGGCTTCCTCGATCCACTGTGACTTCACTTCTAACAAAAATCCAGCCTGCTAAGCACTCACAATGGCTAGCCTTTTAGCGAAGGTCTTGGTATGAAAAAGCTTGTGAAGTGGCAGTTGTGCATTGGAGAGCTGTATGATGCTAACTGCATTTGTGTTGAGCAATTGTATGGTGTTACAGCATACAACAAACTCCAAGGAAACTACTACACAAACTACATGTCACTTCCCACTTAATGCTTTCGTGCATTTTAATAAAAAATACATAGAAATGTGTACTAAAAATGCCTTCTTAAGGCAAAAGTTTCAGATATATACTTGTTGGCGATGGGGTGTTTTAGTTTACTGACTCACAGTTTTTATGTGGTTAATGTTTTTAGCTGTGTTAATAAATGATGCGTTTATTTTTAAAGGCAGGAACTATAAAAGTATAAAGTGCTTGTTAACACATGTACCAGTTCAAACGTGGAGGCATAGTTCTGCAATCACCATTTGACTGACTTTGGCATGAAGTATCAGTAGTTTTTCACTTATTACCTGTGTTACTTATTTTTGGATGTGATTCAATTTGGTTATTTCCTGTTCTTTAACTAACAAGCTGACTGATGCGTAGGCTCACTGCCATGCCTTTCCATGATCAGATACCAAGTCCTCATGAAATATCTCTCTCATGTGGATGGCCCACAAAGCAGATTTTTAACCACTGTGCCTGCAGACTAGGCTCTTATAGATGATCAAAATGATTTGGCTAAAGGGTAAGTGTCCAAATGTCCTTCCATCTAAAACATTTTCCTTTGGATTATTGAGGAAAATACTCACCGCATTTGTATTCTGACTAAGTCAACTTCTTGAGATGTGAATTTGGTAAATCATGGGGTGAAATCTTGACAGTGGGTAATTTAGCAGATGCGGGTCTATGGACTGGGTTTGGAGGGTGGTAGAAGCTGAAAGTACAGCTCTTATGTTATACAGCTTGCTTACGCATAAATTAAGCTGGTCTACAGCCATGTGCACATATATCATGTGCAAATAAAAGTCACACTCTTTACACATCGTATGTCCTTTTCCTAGGTCACTCAGAAGCTGTCAAGAACCAGCGTTTGCATGTGGTTGTGGAGTACTACTTTACAAAGCCCTTAAAAAAGAAGTCAGTCAGAAATTAGTCCTTCAGGTTCAGCTTGTGTGCTCATTGATCAGGAATTCATAAACCAGTAGGATATGAGCATAATTGTGTTCTGAGTCCAAGGCTGGTATTCATGGTGATACATAGTAATAGCTTGTGTTTAGCAGTGCAGCAAACAACTAATGGCACTGCCTGCATTTGCATTTGGAAGATACTATCCAAGAGCCCCTTTTCCAAGCCTGTGTTTGACCCACTTACTTGTTCTCCAGGAATGAAGCACATCTGGGCAAGCGTTTGGCTCTTTGGCATGAAATTGGGTCTCCTCTTTCCTTGGACAATCTGTTGTCCTGACAGGGCTGAAGGGGAGAAGGGAGCAGATATAACCAGCCATGGTCCCTCCTTGCTCTCAGCAGACACAACTCCTGGAATGTGGCAGCTGGTGGAAGGAGGAGCTGCTGGTTTTCTGCCCAAGCTGAGGGTCAAAGAACTGAGTTTTGTATCCCAAGCTTCACTGTAGTGTAGTATCAGCCTGCTCCTGGAAATCATAGGAAGACACAGCAGAAGGTGTATCGGGGACATGGGTCTGTAAGGAAGGTTCTGTGTTTGTGGAAGTGGAAGAATAGCGAGTGAGGAGAAAGGAAGAATTTGGTGTTGATGCTTCAGGATACAGCAGAGCATTTGAGCATCTTTCTTAACGTCTCATTCTCATTCCCTGTACTTTGAACCTCTCAATTTTCTCTTTTTTCCTTGAAGTCAAAATCAAATTTCTGTGCACTAGTGGCGTTGAACAATTCTCAGTCCCACTTGGTTCTGTATTCTGATCTTTTTTTTTTCTTTTTCCTTTTGCCCCTCCTCTTTGAACTTTTTTCTACGCTGTCAGCCTCTCTCCTTTCACCTGAGGTTCTCAGTTGTTTTCCACTCGCTCTGAGTTGTTTACAGGCATTTTCCTCTCAACATTTTGACCTCTGGATGACACCCACTGTGACTTTGAGTTCTACAAGGCATCTAATTGTTCCTAAAGCTGAAACTCAGTGGGGACATTTCTGGGTCTGGCACAGGAAGGATTTGAACTTGTATGCAAATGCATTTTTTGTTTGGAATCTAAGTACTTATCTCCATTGCTGTAGCATGTTCTCGGAAAGGACTCCACTGAACTAGATGCTGTACGACTGCATGCCAAAAAGTATTCACCCTTCCCAAAGGAGTATATTGTCTCTTTATAGCACGGTGTTTTATTTACGTGTGGTCCTTCATGCTTGCTTGTTGTGTGCATCTGTCTCTTATTTACACTATTGTATTTGAGAGATACGCATCAGATTCATAGAGACTCCCTAAAAAGAGGAGAAGAATTATGTCTGTTCTAATAGATGATGCAGAAAGGGAGGGTAAGAGAAATGTGAGCAAACCAAGAATTCTTGGCACGTTCTTTGTGAAAGGGATGTGGACTCTTATCTTGATGGTGCAGAAGCATGCAAAACCCTCTCATTGTTCTGAAACGCAACAGACGGATCCACAAGCCTGTATGAGACCCTGCTTCATTCAGCACAAACACCCAGGGTCTGATGCTCCACAAGGCAGCACCTACTGTAGCAGCATGGATGTGTGTGGTGTTTCTGCAAGGGCTGGGGCTGGGTGTGCAGGAGCGATTGGCAAATACGCAGTGCAAGCTTCACATCTACACTCTTGGCTATCTTTGTGGTAAATTGACCTTAAAAGGCACTTCTAAAACTGTCACACAGTGAATTCAGGAGACCCCAAAACATCACAGCTTATCTCTGACTCCAGTAAAAACAGAATGGAAATGAATGGAAAATATTCTTAACCTAGAAACAATTGTGGAAGTCTAGTTACATACTAAAAGCCCTAAGTTCTTCAGTTATTCATCACAGTGACTCATAGTTGTTCTTTTGAATATTTTAAGGCCCTATTTCTTTGTAGCTGAAAACACCCATCTCAGAAATAGTATGTTTGATGCTCAGTAGCATTGATAGACATGAGACTGGAAAAATCATTAGTTTTTACTGAATAATCACTTGGTTATACATAATTCTTAGAAACTGAAAGTACAAAACAATACCCCCAACCTTACCAGACAAAAAATTACGGATCTTCATTGAAGAAGTAAATATAAACATGATTTAATGGAGTACTACGTGATTTTACACATCTTCGTTATGGCCAGAGTTCTGAAAATTATTTCCAGATTATTAGTTTTCAGAAAAGAGTAATGGTACCTGTAGTAAGGTCTGGTTAAAAATGAATCAAGTTAATCATATTCCCTGGCTTATTTGGCAGAACAGGTCCCAGTGCATGTGACTTCTAGGTACCTGTTCTCTTGTGCCTAAAACTTAAGGAAGAGTTCAGCTGCTTTAGATCAGTATATTTTCTCTAAAGCTTGTTTAGCAATACTTTGGAAGGGCAGCTGAAGCCATGAAAGAAGTGGCGTGTACAAGGAGCATGTAGGACTTTATACTGTTTAGAAACACAGTTAATTATAACTGTACTGTTTTCTAAAATAGAGGAGAGACTTGACAACAACCTGTAAGCTGTTTAGATTTACTTTCTTCATGTCAGTTTGTTTAATCTGATGTGATACCTTTTTATTCCTTTGTATAGCGCGGTGTGCTGTAAGAAAGAGGAAAAGTGAGATATTTGCAGCCTACAAAAGTGCTACACAGAACATTCTAATATTCAATATCCAACTTCCAAAATATCATTGAATACAATTTGGTTTTCAAACGTGAGATTGGCCTAACTCTTGCCATCTGTCTCTTCAGTTTACTTAAGAATATGGACTGTTGCAAGTTAAATAAGCTTAGTCTTTCTTGGCACCAGCTGTCAAGGGTCTTTATCATTGTAATCTTCAGGGGCACCAAGGTTGTGTTGGTGTTGCTGTTGTTTGTGACCAAGGCAGATCACACTGTGTGCCAGCACGCTACTATCTCTAGCAGACTCAACACCCTATTGTATATCAGCATCAGCACAGAGGGCTTATTCTGGGGGAAAGAATCGAGCACAAATGTGCATGAAAAAAACAACAACAACAACAAAAAACAGTTAAGAATATTAGGGCATGCAGCCTCAGTGATTACTCAGGTTTCTCTCTCTCTCTCAAAAAAAAAAAAAAAGAAAAAAAAAAGCAGAGCCATTAAGATGAACATGTACCAGATATTATCTGGTATTTCAGGATTCAGCATTGGCCAGGGATCAGGTATTTGCATCAAATCTTTCTTTCTTTGAAGTGTTGAAGAAGTTTCACACTGCCATGTACAGTACTACATCCACATAGTATGGTAAACAAATTCTTCGTTTTTCTTCTAGCTGTCACTAAAATAAGTAAAGATCCAACATTATTGATTTCCATGTGAAGTCCTTGCAGATCTGTTACTTGTATGATTCTTTTTTTTTTTTAATAACAAGTCATTGCCAAATCTAACAGTATCCTGGAACGTATTTGATTAACTCCGCTTGGTTTATGACCTGGAGGTGTGTGTTGCTGCTCCACTCTCCCTCCCCTCATGCATCAAGAGCTCTCTTTACTTTTGCTCTATATCAGTAAAATGCAAGCATGTGAAGACAATGGAAGCACCCCAGACATCATCCTTCGCAAGGAGAACCCCTTCATGACACGTTACCAAAGGAAGGATTCTGGTTCGGAAGATGAAACAGCAAGTAGAGTGCCTGATTTAGAGAAGGATGACTTTGCTACCCGGAGAGCCAGAATGAATCAGCCCAAACAAATAGTTCCGTTTAACTCCTTTATAATTGGACCCTACACAAATAAAGATAAAGGTAAACTGGAAGACAGTAAAAAGCCATTGCAGGTGGAAAAGCAGGAACATGCAAGGTGTGCATTCATGGTCTTTCTTTTTCTATTACAATGCTTAATTTCATGTTGCTTTGTAGGGCTAAAGTTGTCTGGAGTACAAAAAAATTTCAGGGTAAAGTAATGCAAATGTTTCATCATAAAGTGAACAGAAAAAATAATCTAGATTAATTACTGGAAGTTTTTGTTAGAGTATCAGGACCATGAGCTTAAATTGACAGTGTAAAATAACAACAACCAGACAATTTCTTTGTCCAAGTAGAGGCAGCTCATGAGTGTGAGTAACGGAAAATAAACTTTGAAGATATGTTTGCACATCAGTTCCCTCTTTTGCTGAACGTTTTAGAAGCATGTGTTTGGATAAAATTTTTTCATCTAATACCCTTTTAATACCCTGCATAAATCATGGACTCAGATCTAAGTCATTGGTTAACGCTCTGAATACCTGTGCTTGCTATATTGCACTGAATTGTTGCACATAAAGCTAATGTTCTTACATAGTATTGTTTTTAGAAATGGAGTATGGCTTACAACATTTTGGCCTAAAAAATCTTTCTTCAACTCAGTGATACAGACCTTTAGGAAACTGCTGAATATAGGTATCTGCTAGGAATGCACCATTTTCAGGAAACAACTTTTTTTTTAATTTATTTGTGCAAAGAGAAGTGATCCTAGATAAAACCACTATATACACGTTACATGGGATCTTGAATGTAATTACTGATACATTGAGAAATTTTCTTTGAATATCTAGTAGCTCTTTTCAGTAATGCATAACTTGCCTTTTGGTTGCTGGTAATTTGATTACATTAACATTTTGTAATGAGTAGTCTGGCACAGCATCTGAAGAACACATAACCAAATTTTAATATTCTAATGCTATTGACATGACTCTAAGATCAAAGAAACTCTGTAGTATGTTTGTGAGCAAAACTTGAATTCACTTCACTAATATTATGGAAATGAGATATTTGTAACTATGTAAGGGAAGGCTTATTGCAGAAATGCTTGATACAGGAATAACTCCAAGGCTTTTGTTGCTCATGGTAGGAACAGAAGTCATACAATGAAGTGGTCTCAATACTGCATGAGCGGGATAGTGTAGGCGGAATCACTTTATGTCAGAACTTCTCATGTTTACTTCCTAAAATAAATGTAAAATAATCTGCTTATAAATTCAGTTTTATCTTCTTGTTCTCTGAACCTCTTCTAATGACACTGATTTATCATTGCTCCCTTGAAATATCTTCTCTTCCTGAAACGGAATGTGTGTTCAATTAGAGGAAGCCAGGTGCACGTGGCAGCAGCAAGGCAACTAGTGACACACAAGGAGAACACACTTCTGAAAACTGAGAAGAGTAAGTCAGAGGAGGAGGAAGAAGTACCTGATACTGAGAGAGACGATTTGGCTAAACGGAAATCTCAGAGTGTCCTTCCTCAGCCTCAAGAAGATACGGTTTTTGTGAATGCATCTATAACCAAAGCAGATTTGGAGACCTGGAAAAGATTGAAACTGTCAGGGGAGCCCAGGTATAGTGTCATCCTGTGCGTCCTGTGGACAGGATGGGCACCCTAAGAAGCATGTTTATTTTGTCACAATCCATTTGTGTCTGCTTGTGTTTTTAACCTTGCAGAATGCCTTGATGACAGCAAGTCTTTACCTACTTAGATTTTCAGGAGGAGTCCAAAAATCTATGTAGGGATGCTGTCTATCGTGAAATGGAAGTGTGTCCATTGCGAAGAAAAATGCAGTTTCGTAGTAGCTCTGCCTTTGGATGCTTTTGCTGTCATCCCAGGAAGGTTTCTTTTGTCTTGTGGATCGATCTGTTGTGAAGCTGCTGGAGGCTGACCAGCAGAAAGGTCCATGTAGTGCTGCTAACCGAGCTATCTGCAGGACTTGGGGCATTATATTCTGGGGGCTTTATAAGGATCAGCATCTCCTTGCATTAATGTGCCTGTACTGCTTTTGAGACCTGAGCTAACGTATCTGCATGGTATTTTACTGTGCCGAGTAAATATACCAGCACTATCTGTCACTAAAGCAGAAGTTGCAGGAGCCTCGTTGTATGGTGTAGAGATGCTTGTGTTGTAAACTAACCCTCCACAAAGGGAGCTGGTATAAAGCCGTTATTCTAGGCTATTTCCCTGTGGAGATGGACTCTAATGAAGGCAGGTGATTTGTGACTCCAATAGGAAAGGGTAACAACTCCTGGCTTTCCTGTTTAGGCGCATGCCATTTTCCAATTAGAGGTCGCCATCTGTTCAGGCGCTCTCCTAACAATGTGGTTACTGTGTGGAATTTCAGCTCTAATACAAACCACCGAGAATCAATCACTCTCTCGTCTCAGAAATATTATAGTTTCCCCGTTACTTTGGAGGTGAATTATTAAAGGCAACCTTCAAATCAAGATTCAGTGCCCCCTTTGCAGGGTAAGTGAGTTGCCCTTCCTGGTGCTCTCGTGCCACCGGCACCCCCACACGACAAGTGGGGTGTACTGGTGCTGCATGGTCCCATGTAGCACATAGCCTGGGTCTGCATCAGGGAACCATGGCTTTTTTTAAGGGTAAAGTATTAATTCTGCAACTATTTTTATGCTATGGTCCTTCCTCTAAGGAAGAACTTTCATAGATGTTTTCCCAGCAGGTAAACAGTATCTTTGGTCCTTGGTATCTTTGGATTTTATTTGTCAGGCCACAGTGTGCCCCACCTCTCTGTACCTGTGTCCTTGAATTTTAAAATAAAGCCCCTTTTTAAACTTAGGAGCATTTAATTTGCTTTATTCTGGGGTCTCATTTGGGGGGGGACTCTTTTATTCCTCATTCTGACTAGTGAAGAAGATCTCAAATGTCCCAGTGACACTCTTCCGCCAGCTGAAGTCACACTGAAAGCAGCAGCCTCTGACGATTTTGCTGTCCGCAAAGCCAGAGCAAACAAAAAGGCTGGTGGCCCCAAGCAGAAGTTTGTGCATTTTGGGCCAGTAACTGAGATCGATCAGCAGAAATGGGACAGGCTCAGCATTGGCAGAGCTTCCCGCAGGGGTGAAGCAGAAGAGGCAAGCAGCAAAGACAGCGTGGAGATCCCCTCTGGTGTTGAAAGCTCTCCTTCAGCCGCTGGCAGGCTCCGTTCCGATGCAGCATCCAAGCCACAGAACGAGCCCAGGTACTGGTGTGGTGTAGGAAGCACCGCTGAGCTGGAAGCGAGCCCTGGTCTCGCAAGAGGCCGCTCTGCATGGGGGTGGGCTGTGGCACACACCTCAGAGCTGTTGACACGCACGGCCTTGCTCAGAAGTCATCTGACGCTTCCACAGTCCCTTAATGTGTTTAGGCTTGTGCAAAACAACGCTGTGCGTATGCTTTCTGACAGCTTACCTCAACGTTTCTGGCTATCAGTGAAACCACTGGTATCTCAGAACCTGAGCTATCTTTAAAGCCCTCTGCTTCTTGAACTCCCGCAGCTTTTCTCCACCTGCTTTCAATACATGAGGGATTTGGCGTTCAGCTTTCTGGCCTTAGTGGTGTTCAAAACATGCTTTCTTCAGTCCTAATGGATTTACTTGCTTTTTGAAGATGCACTGCTGAAACCAAGGCGCTCTGTGTTTCTGGTGTTCATCTGGAAGAGAATTGCAGCTCTGGGAAGTTAACACATTAATAGAGCTTACGTTTATTTGGCTTTTCTTTAATTGCTTAGTCTGTGGCTGTAGCAAGAGTTTTTAATGAGTGCATTTAGCAAGCAATTCATTCAGTTAAGTTTGTGTGTTTATAAAACGTCTGCAAACTGCGCTGAAGGGCTTCTCTTATGCCTCATTTGACCTGGGAACGTTTTGTCTGTCTCACCCCTCCTCACCACCTCTTTGCCAGTGAGGCAGCGCAGTCAGGTACAGATGAATGTTGCAGGAGGACGCTGTCACCCGCCCCTGCCACTTCCATCGGCTCTGAGAAGCAAGCCCTGTGCGGTTCAAACAAACAGCAAGAAAGCGCTGAGGAAGAATGCGATGAGCATTTGCCAGACATTGAGAGAGATGATATGTTGGTTAGGAGGTTGGGGACCTTTCAGAGGCGCACCACGAGCCCTGTTCATATGTATTGTCCTCCCCTGCCAGTAACTCCTCACCTGCTGCAGCAGCGGCCAGGGGAGGCAGTAGCTCGTGAGAAGGATTTGAAGACTCCGCGGGAAGCAGAAAGGTCAGAGAACAGAAGCAGATCCCTCTGAGCTTCATGCCTGGTTTGTGTGTGGTGTGAGCTGAGATCAGTCAGCAATGTTATTCCATTCTTCGCGCAGCCTTTAAAGATGTGTTTTACTCATTCATCATGGCATGTGCTCTGTTTTATGAAATTACTTACAAGAATGTATCCTATGAACATAAAACAGTCTGTTTTCTTTCATAATATTTAAGTACTTCAATTGTTAATTGCCGTCCAGCATGAAAGCAGTCTTTCATCTTTTGGGGGGATTTCTTTTGCAATCTCCAGACTTTAATGCCAGCTTCTAAGCAAACAATTCCTTGCATATATTTTTAATCAATCCCCACCTTCTAACATATCTCCTACATAAGCGTGGCACTCGGTTTAGTTTCCTCGTGCTCTCATTCCCTGTGCTGTAGCTAAAGATGCCTCCTTGTCCATCACGCTGCAGCTGTGTTTTCAGTACCAGTACCCCAGGTTGCCTCAGCAGCTGCTGGCCTGGGGGCTGTACCAGTGAGCATTATCATGGAACAGTGTCACTTGTCTCTCTGAGCAGCACTGTAACACAAGAAGAGAGCCAAGAACAGCTTGAAATCCCTCATCAGCAGAGTGGTGGAACAGAAAACAAAGTGAAATTTCCAGACCCGCAAAGAGATGACATGTTGGCCAGAAGAACTGGAGCTTTTCTCAAACAGCCGGGGCCAAGTGTTAAACAGTTCCTTCCCATGCCATTTTCAAAGCAGCAGACTAAGCAGGGCACAGCTAGAGAACCTGAAAAGAAAACTGTGAGGTAAGAAAGTTGCTTGTCTCTTTCCCTTTAGTGAGTCCTGTGGACTGTTTGTCTGGATCTCTTGATCTGGAAAAGTTGCTGTTGGCCCAGCAGAGGTTTATTCCATGCTGGTCCTTAAATCTGTGCTGACTCTTCCTGCTCAAACAGCTCTGATAGGCAGCACAGGTTTTCTGGCCCTTCTGGTAGAGCTGTCTAAAACTCAGACCAGAGATCTAGCAGATGCAAAGCTCTAATAGCGTGTGACAATAGATAGACATAGCAAGATTGTGTTATATTTGAAGAGTTTCCTGATTAAATATGAGCTAATCATTAAAAATATTTCCAGCACAAAAGTGGTGCTGGATATGGTAGATTAGATGCTTGTCTAGAGCTTAGCCAGTGCCAGTGACCCCCAGACAGGAAAAGAAGACTCTGAAACTAGCTCCCCCCATAAGGTTTGGTGTCTTTGCTCAGATGAGCAGGGCTACATGGGTTTGGAGGTGTAAGCCTCAGAACAGAGTTGTGCATTGGCTGGTTGAGCCTCATGCAAGCAAGACTGGAAAGTTCTCACTCCTCAGCCTTTTCAAAGTACATGCGGAGCATGTACACATGCACCTGTGCATATGCAGATGAAAAATTGATGTGCAGATTAGCCAGGAGAAGAAAAACACTGTCACCTACTGTAGAATTGAACAGTGGTTTGATGTTGAAGTGACCTTAGATTGAATATGTACGTAAAGCTTTAATCTTTTGGGGTGTCCAGGGAAATCTATGTTACTGGCATGGAAAAATGGAAGTATAAGCATTTGACTCTGTTATAATTAAGTTTTATGCACCTATCTCATTTAGCTTGTCAGCTCTTAGCTGTTTCGGTTTGTGAGTTTTTTGTTAAATTACAGTTATTCTTTTCATTATGTATATGTGATTTTTCAAATGTTGCTTAATACATTTCTTTGCACTGCTGCCTCTGGCTCACTAAGGCCTGAAAAATGTCCACAAGTCTGCAGTACTAGCTCTGGAAAACCTGTAATGCTACCTCAACAAGAGCAGCAAGGGCAGGAAAGATGCGATCTCCCTCCTGCTGGACAAGACGATACTATTTGTACTGCCCAAGTGGGTGAACATAGCCTTAATGAAGTCCACCCTGATCAAACGTCTAAGCTTCAGGAGGTTCCTGAGGAAAACAAAAATGAAACATTGTCAGCCAAGGATGAGCATCTGCAAACGTGAGCTCTGTATGGTGTGAACCACGCAGCTTGTACACCCCTTGCTCTCCTACTGTGTGCACACTTCAGAATTCAGATTTTGCTTTGCTTGGTGTGTTTTCAGTCCAAACTAAAATATTGTATGCCAGTACACACTTTTGAGAAACAAAAAGAATATCTGTATAATGTATTGTTTTCTTTTCTACAGCTAATGAAAGCAAATATTTGATTGCATTGTTTATGTGAATAAAAAAAATTGCTTATGAGTAGCAGAGGTTCAACTGGACTCTGCTGGACATCTTTAGACATGTGTGTCTTGCTTCTCCATGATTAGAAAATGCTGCAGTGTCAACTTTTGTATTTTATTTTCTTTTATGATAAATCCCAGATACAAACACGTCATTTGCATGACTCTAAACAAGACAGGCACTTCGGTGAATGACGCACTGACATATGTATTACCAGTACCTTTTTTTCAGCTTCACAAAAAACAAACAAACAAAAAAAAAATTACCCTACTATAATGGTGACTTGAGCACTACTGTGGAATGTAACTGTTAAGTTTTGTCTCCATTTATTGCATGTGAGCCACTTAATGTAAATGTCAATATATTGTCTATTTTCATTAACTCATTTCTAAACCCAGTTTAGGTATACCGTAGCACATTTTTACAACTGGGGCATTAGTCAGGGAGGGATGGGCAGTTTTTTGGGGCAGTTTGACCGTCAGATGATTAGGTAAGTTTTGTGTATTGAGTACATTACCTCTGAACAGCATGGTTGGTTCTCTTTTGGTATGCTTTAGTAGTAGAGGTTGGATGTTCAACGAAACATTACCCAAATCAGATGGGTCCAGTTGCAATTACTATTTACTGTATTTACCAACACTCTAATTTTGTATTTGGTCTTGTAGATTCGGCCCCAGAACTGCTGTGTCTGATGACGCAGAGTAAGTTGTCTTGTGTTCACAAGATTCTGTTTTAAACAACTTACACTGCATGCTTTCCAGTCTTTCTACTAATTTAAAATGCAGTTGATGCCTCATTATTATTTTGCAGTGTTCCAGCAAATAAATTTTTCAGAAAAGCACTGAAAAATTGAATGCAATATGGCTTACATTGCAGCTAAAAATAATTTATATATAAAAGCCCATAAAAACTGAGCATAACACTAATATGCAGCTGTTGCTTAAAGCCTTATTCTTTTTTTTCTTATTTTCCTTCCTTTTTTTTTTTTTTTCTTTTCTTTTGTTTTTCTTCTGAATTTCCATTGCCTCTAATCAGTTATGGGTAAGGATAACTGGGTTGAATCTGGGTTGGGTGCTGGGAAAAAAAAACACAAAGTATGACCTGTACAACTCAACCAGGAAGAAAAAGGAAAACGCAAAGTACAATAAAATTCATTGTGATCTTCAGAATAATTATCAGGAAAATATATCTTTAGCTGTTCCTTTGTTGTCTTTTTAAATCTTTCTCTTGAATCCCTTCTAGGTTGGGAGTAATTTAATAATATACTAAACTTAATTTTTAAGCACTTCACCTCAATGTTTTACATTTTGCAAAAGTAGTAGGACTGGGACATTTATTGCATTTAAACATTTTTATTGTGTGTGGATGCATGTGAACTATAGTTCAGAATAATATGCAATGTCATTTAAACAGCTCAGTGAATGTATTAGCTATTCTCACTTACAAAGCGCAGTCATTTAGAAGCAAAGAAATAGTTGGGGACTACCCACATAATAGTGTCTTTAATATCCTTCTGTTCACAGAAATGCATATGACCTTCTCTGTCTCCTGGATTAAATCACAAAGTAGAAATGGCGGAGAGGGTTTTATTGTTTCATTTTAATGACAAGTGTATGCAGAGACTTATATATATTTTTCAACCTTTCCTCTAATGATAAAGGCTAGAATCATGGACTGAATATTCTTTACAAGACCTGTACTATGCAGATGTATTTCCTTTATGCTGTGCACAGCCTGTGTCCTCTGCCCATAGAGTAAATGTGATCATTTTCAAGTAGAAATCTTTTCAATGAAATCAAGAGATGAGGTATAACTAGCATAGCAACACAGCAATATTATACTTCACAGCAGAGTCTTTCCTGCCATTTCATAAAGCATTACCTGTATGATTGATCTGTTCACATTTCCCCACAGTTTTGCACGTCTGTATCAAATGCAAACATTTTAGAAAGTACATGGAGATGCCTTCAAAGAGGCATCACAGTGTGTTTGGCTGTATAATGTGAGAGTAGCAAAGATGTGAACAAATCACATTGTTTACTGCACATCGATTCCAATTTTGTTTTAAAAGGCAAAATAATAAATGTTCAAGCCTTATTATCATCCTTGCCAGATGTGCTACAGAACAACTGCTTCCTAAATTGTCTTTAAATTTCTTATAAATGTAAGATTGTGTTTTTCCTCTTGAAGATGAAGTACTTAGGAAGAATCTAATAAAATGTGGCTCATGAGTAGGAAAAATAAATTGAACTGACATTTAAAATGCTTCCAAAATGTTTGTCAAGTCTCCTTTGAAAACCATGCTTTGAACCGAGCCCTAGACTTGGTGCTATTTATTCCAGCAGCAGAACCTAGAAACCCCCTTGTTAGGCTGACAGCATTGCCCTTGCTGGTTAGTGACCATCAGATCGTGTCAGCAGCCCAGGGCTGTCTCCAGCTCCTGTAAAAGCAATATTCAGTGTAATTTGGAAGAAAGGAGACAACCCTGGCTAGGCGCTGTGATTGCTTGGAGACTCCCCAGACATAATTAAAGGCTTAGTACAACAACGTGAGCACTGCATAAGATAATAGTTCTCTGCTGGGGGGCAGCAAGAGGTTGCTCATGGTTCCCTCTTCCCTTTCTCCACTCCCCAGGCTTTCCTGTGGCCCTCTGTCAGGTTTCCAGTTCCTGTCACTTTCCAATTCCTGTTACGTTCTGCCCAGTATAGATGTGGGAGCCAGTTTAGACCTGGCAGGGACTGCGCTGATATCCTGGGGCATCTTCATTTCTCTCCAGATCAGATTTCGAAAAATGCAGAGCAAAAAATACAGAGTGGTGTAGCTGGGCATGCTGTTATGTGGTAAAGTGTTGGCAATATGGTCTCTTCTGAAGCGGGAGAGGCACAAGAAGGTTAACTCGATGTGGTTGAAATGCTCTCTCTTCCCCTTGCAGTTGCCTTCCCTACAGCTAACGTGTTGCTGCTGACCAGTCCCTCACCTCCCTAGGAGATGGGATGAATTCTGGTGGCAGTGTGACAACCCAGTGTTCATTTAGGCTTATGCTTTATACTTTAAGCCCAACAATTGAATTATAGTGGTCTGAGAAATTTGAGTATTTGTTTACTAGAGTCTGATCCTTTAGCCAGCCTGTCTCTTTTTTATGTTTTGTTGGGGTTTCTTAAGTCTTAGTATGTTTATGAATGGTAATGCAGCCACATAATAAATGCTTTGCATAAGGATTTTAACATATTCTCATAAAAGAGATTTTTTACCATAGATCAGACTCTTAAATTAAATGGTCTGAACACTCAAGCCTATGAAGACGGTTTTATCTCATACTTCAGATTTTTTTAAAAGTATTACTGTATTATAACTCTAACAAAAACAACTATAATTTGCAAGAATATACTAGTGTAACTTAAAAAATCACATTGTCCCAAAGACCCAGCCCTACAAAATAGGCTGGTCTGCACAGTTTTTTCCCAGACCTTTGTTAAAGCAGCAGATGTGGTACGCTGGTCAGCAGAAGGGCCTGTCGCTTCCAAAATTTGGATGCAGTCCTCTGAGCCTTGCTCATGGCAGAAAATTCATGGTCAGGAATTCTGTACTGTTACATCTCCCCCACCTGTGTGCCTGTGACCCAGCAGTTTAAGGAAGATGTAAATCTAGCTCTGTTCATGCAGGTGATGGTTGCAGACTGGAGTCATCTGTAGCTTATGGAAGAAAGAAATTGGAAGAAATGATGTCAGACTCATAGTGAAAGTGTCTTCTGACAGAAGCCCAGAGAGTTCTGGCCTCAATTTTCTTCTAAGGATGAATGTGTCAGGCAGAGAAACCAACATAGGCCTTTCAGGTGGCCTTTTCCATGTCCTGAGGAAATGAGGTGGCTCTCGATAATGCCTGTTATATGCTGCTCAGAGCAGAGAACAGTGCTTTGAGTTGACTCCTTCAGATTGCTCTCTTGCCAGATGTACACTATAACCTGTTACTGCAGAGCTGACGTTAGGCTGGTGGCAGGTTGAACCCATCTGGTAGCTTATCCATGGCAGTGAAGGGTGAGCAGCGTGAGGTGACAACTAGAATAGAAGGTTCATGTGGGCTTGTAGTGCATGGTTTCAGTCTTGTTATAGGTTGAAGCCTTTTCCAGAGTGCCTTTTTTATTGCATTAATAGCCATAAAACCTTTGTTTTGCCATTTTTGTGTACCCTGAGTGAATGCAGGGAAAACATACTAGCCTTTCATTAGGAGGTCAGGATTCCTACTTGAAAGTATCTTTATTCTCCCACCCCAAATGACCAAGGACTACTCCTCATGCACTAGAACCAGTTATCAGCATTTTGGGTCTTCTGTTTTCTTCTACTTTAAGTGAAAGAAATACTCTTTGACATGAGGGAAAGGTACAAGAAGGGAGCTACACAACCAGATAGACCCAGTAAGCAAATATCTAACACTAAAAGCTTTTCTTACTCTAAGTTTCAAAAGCACTTAAACTGGAAAAAAAAAAAACAGCAACAGTGGCTTTATTATGCTATTTGTCTCCCAACCTACCTCAGCAGTCTGCAAAATATGGCTGGTATGGAAATGTTCATTAGTAGGCTTTTAGTTTTAAAAACAACAGCAAAACTTGCTCTCTCTTCTGTTATTTGAAAGTGCTCCAATCCAATCCTGAGCAATGCAACCCTTAACTTACCCACAGAGAATCCCAAAGTACCCCTCCTCAGCACTCTGTGTAAGGGATGAAGCGTGGTAATATGCTCGCTGTTCATGCTTAAAGGCAGTAGGGTGTGTGTTCTGTCACTTATTTCTGCATAAATGCCTACTAACGGGATGGGAACTGTGCATGTCCTTTTCCATCCACTGTCCAGGCCTTTCAGTTTTCCCTATAGAGTGGGTCGCTCACATCTTTGCTTGCCTGAATAAGATGACAGCTAAATATGTATATGCACAGCTTTCCATGTGTATTCACTTTGATTACTGTGTACACAGTTGCCTATAAATTTGTCTTCATTTGGTGCTTCTCCTGCTAGTCAGCTCACCTAAAGCTACGGATGACCATTTGAAGACTGCAGTGAAATTACCTCATGTGGAGCTGCATGGCTTTTTTCTTTTTGCTTTTTCGCTTTTAATGGCACAACTGAGGTCATGTCTTACTAATAATAAGTAGTACGGGGGAGTAGTAAGTCCATTATCTACATGTGGAGATCTTTAAATAATGTGAATGGCTGTATAATCTCAAACCATGACCTTTTTTTCCTTTAGCTTTCCAAAGGTCAGGGACAGAAATAGCATGTGTATGAAGAAACTGTTCTGTCCTGATTACGGTTGTTTGTTGTACAGTCGGCTTTGCCTTTGTTAGGTTGGCTAGATTAATAAATTGGTGCTGATAGCATTGAGCTCCTTCAAGGCAGGGAAGGGAGAGGAGGAAGCAACATGCTGTTTGTGTTGCATGGACTTCTCTGGGCAGGCTTTCCAGGTTTCTGTAGCATTTAGCCAGCCATGCTACCTGCAGTGTACTTCTCAAGCCTCTCTTGTTTTACAGTAAAATGGAAGCTGCTGTCTGCAGTATAATTGGAGGGGTCAGTGAAAGCTCAGTGGGAAACATCTTCAAAAAGTTAAATACTCTGAACTCAGCTCTGAATACAGTGATCTTAACAGCTACTGATGGAGTGTTGGTGGTAACGCTTCACTTCGTAGTGAGAAATAAAGGTGCTGCTGGCTAATGAAAACAAGAGAGAATTGAAGAGTATAGTGCTTGAAGTGCTGCGTGGAAGTCATATGGCTGCTGACTGGGCCTTTTAGGGGACTGCTGCTTTTGGGAGCTTCGTAACGGTGCAGGTGTCTGATTCTGCTGTAGCACCCTCATGTGGCTTTAGCTCTAAGAAAGTTGAGGGAACATAAGCTTGCAAATAACACTGCCCTTCTTGTTATTCCCTCATCGTTTAGGAGCGTGAGCATGTTCGACATGAGATGTGAAGAAGAAGCTGTGTCTCAGCCTCACAGCAAAGCTCGCCATGAAAAACTGCAGAACATACACAACCAGCTGAAAGAAGACGAGACCAGATGGCAAGATGTGAGTGTACAACATTGTCTGCAACACTGGCACTGAAGCCTGCTAGCTGGGCAAAAAAGTAAACAAGTAAACCTGCTAAACCTATAGTTGCCCTGTACTAAAAACAGGAGCTTTTTTTTTTTTTTTTTTTTTTTTTTTTTTTCCCAATAGGTTGTTGCTAAAAGTATAGAAGGTCATAATTGGGTGTACTTTATACAACACACATTTTTAAATGTAATTAAACTGTAGGTTAAAATTGAAGCAGAACAGTTTCTATTCACTGATTTCTCCAAGTTTCTAATTAGCAATTGCCCGAAGTGACAAAATATAGGAGTAAGTAGGGTGATAAATGTATAGGTTGGACTTGACTTTAATAAATTGAATAGATACAGAAAATGCTAATATTTTCCATCTTATCCAAGCAAACAAATTACCCTTCAAGTTAGGTACACCCTGCTCGCATTACAAACCGTTCCCAAGCCCTCCTTTTTATTTTTGCATTATCTTCAGCAAATCAACAGGGGCACAAAAACATTGTTCATGATTTGCAGGTAGGTTAGTACCAGGAGTTTCAGTATCAGTCTTGTTCATTCCTAAAAACTGATTTTCAGTGAGGACAGTCTGAGTTTTGTTATTTTTAAATCTCTTCAAGCAGCTAGTACAGTGATTTCCAATTATAAGGACAGCTGCAACAAAACATCTTAGAGACATTTTTATAGAAAATTCAGAAAAAGCCCCAAAAAGAACAGTATACACAACTAATAAATAACTTTTTGTAGAACAATGAAGGATTTCAACTGAGTGGTCTGTATGTGTGGGAAGCCTTAATTTCCCAGCAGAGATAAGAATGAGTCCAAAGGAATTCAAGAGGTTTGAGGACTCTTTGCTGCTGAATGGAAAATCCTCTGAGCTAAAGTGTGCAAGTTTTCCAGGCCCTCAGCACCTTACACGCCAAACTAAAAGTTCTGAAGAGCTACTAAAAATTCCTGTACTGGAATGTCCTTGGCATTCAGAGGGCTTTGTAGAGACGACACCACATTCATGGTCTCATATTTGTTATATGCCCATGCTGTAAATTTGCCAACAATTAACAGTTTCATAGCTTGTTTTATTATTATTGTTTTTCTAAAGCAGCAGAGCTGGAAAAGATAAATGTCTGGTTTTTAATTGCAAAAAGAGGAGGAGGGCTTATGTTATGAAATTTGCTAATGAAAAACTAATTTCCAAACAATAGGCAATAGTGGGAGTAGCTGAATAAAGAAATGCTTTTGTACTTCAATGAGAATAATTAGTAACTGAAGAAAATGAAAGGCCATGTTTCAAGAAGGGGATTATGGACTGATATATGTAGGTCATGAGAAGAAATACTTTAATGAGCATTCCCTTGAGTGTAACGTCAATAATTTGTGGTTTTAAGCTAAATTAAAAGTGACAAGGTTTGTTCCTGGTTTTAATAAAATAAGTTATGCTTGCAGTACCTTCTGCTGTTTACCAATAAAAATGCAATTAAAATATTTGGAAAACCATGTAATTAATGAAATAGCCTTTGAATTAAGTATGTGTACAGAATCTCTGGTTTTTATTAAAACCAGAATTTGTTAGAGTGCGTGAAATACTGTCTGTATCCCAATCTCCTAATGTTGTAAAGTTAATGACAAACATGCCCCTACAGTTTCCTATGAAGTTATTTTTATTGCAGAAGTTCTGCAGAGGGTATTTTTTACATGTAAAATTTTGTTCCTTTTCTGGTTGGTTGCAGAGAAATTTTACAGCTTAGAAACACTTGTTTGCTACAGTATTTTACTGTGAAACAAATTTTGTCTTTCTACCCTCTGATATATGTGAATTCCTAACACAAGCAGGATGCAGGATGTAGGTGCCCATAGCAGGTATCCCCCATGGCTTTCTGTGTCTTAGTACCAAATTCGTTTCACATAAGAAGTGAAGAACCAGAATCACTGGGTCCTCTGGATAATTGTGGACAAGCAGCTTCCAAACAGAATAAGATTATTACTTCAACAAGAATGCATCTGCATAGCTGCATACAAACCACAGTCCTATTCCTCTCTCATATCTCAAGCCAACCAAGTGCGTTGCAGAGCTTTGCTGACTGGGTTCATTGATTTCTGATGGCCAGTTTTTAGTTGTTTGCAAATCTGCATTCAGCTACCTTCCTTCTCCCGCAGGACCTGGCTCGGTGGAAGAGTCGTCGAAGGAGTGCTTCCCAGGATTTAATAAAAAAAGAAGCTGAGAGAAAGAAAATGGAAAGGTTATTGTCTGGAGATGGATCAAATGAGCGCAGAAAAAGCATCAAAACCTACCGAGAAATTGTGGAAGAGAAGTACGTATTTTACTTAAGTGCAGTGGTATGTCTGAAATTGTGGTGTGCTTCTTTGGTGATAGGTAGCTGTGCGCAGCCAGGCCTGCAGGACTAGAGTGGGGGAGAGGGAAGGATATCAATGGAGCAGAGGAAGCAGGACTGATTTGCAGTGTTAATTTTAATGTGATGGTCTTTCTTGTATTCTCCCATGCAGAGAGAGAAGAGAGCGGGAGCTTCATGAGGCGTACAAGAACGCAAAGTCCCAGGAGGAGGCTGAGAGCATCCTCCAGCAGTACATCGAAAGGTTCACCATTAGCGAAGCTGTCCTCGAGCGTCTGCAGATGCCAAAAATCCTGGAAAGAAGTCATTCAGTGGAGCCAGATTCCCCACTGAAAGACCCAAATCCTCTGAGATACTTAAGGCAACAGTCGCTGCCTGCTCCAAAATTCACTGCCACCATTGAAGCAACCATTGTGCCCACCGCTGAGTTAGAGCCCAGTGGTTCGACGGGCCGCACATCTCCCAGCAAAAGTGTTGTCTCCAAGGCTGTGCCTATGCTGACACCCAAGCCTTACTCTCAGCCCAAAAATACACAGGAAGTTTTAAAGAACTTTAAGGTAGGATATGTTGCACTCCTCAAAGTCAATTGGGAGGCAAAAAAAAGTCCCGAGTAAATCATCTCAGCATGTAAATGTTCAATGCAATATAAGTAAAAACTCGTAGCAACATTCTGACGTTATAAAATTCAGCTTCATGCACTGTGCTTTCCAGCCTAGTGGTCTTCTCTTAGCAACCAGCTTTTTGAGGAACTTGACCCTGGAGTATTTGTGCTGGTCATTTTCCATCAGGCTAAATTTGTTTGGGGGAAAAAGAGAGAAATGGGGGGGCCTCTAGGATAAAAGCAAGGCGTTTTGTGAGAAAGAGGTTAGGGAAGAGTATGTTGTCATGTTTTTTGTTTGTTTGTGTTTATAACAAAAGGACAGGGGTGGGGTCCCTGGAGGCCTTGATGTTTGGAGCAATACCTGAACTGGCTTTTGTGTCAAAGATCTGATTTTGCCACACCCAGACAAGTCTGTCCCAATCAGCCAAGTCACAAGCCTTTGAAACACTGTAGTCTGCATCTATTTCAGAGAGTCACTACTCCTTCAGGGTTAAAAACCAGCTTGCCCAGAGATGCTCTCTATCCTAAACATGCTTCTCACCAGGGATTAATGGGGAAAGCTGCTTCACTGGAGTAAAGAAGGAATACAGGGTGCCCATGCACATTGAGGGAAAACAGATTGGTACTGGGGCAGTGGTGTCACTGGGAACTGCTGGTGAGAGAGGTGGGGTGGCTGCACTAGGTTGCAAGAATTAGAGAAAGATTATGGGAATGAAAGAAGAGAACTTGGACAAAATTGGGGCTGCCTTGAATGAGGACCCAGAAACAGGCTTTGGAGTGTTGGCCAGGAGGGTTCAGAGAAGACTGAAAATAGGATATAAAACCTCGGGAGTATATCCTTGGGCTGGGTGGATATGGAGAATGGAAGTAGGATTCCCTTCCCTTCCCTTCCCTTCCCTTCCCTTCCCTTCCCTTCCCTTCCCTTCCCTTCCCTTCCCTTCCCTTCCCTTCCCTTCCCTTCCCTTCCCTTCCCTTCCCTTCCCTTCCCTTCCCTTCCCTTCCCTTCCCTTCCCTTCCCTTCCCTTCCCTTCCCTTCCCTTCCCTTCCCTTCCCTTCCCTTCCCTTCCCTTCCCTTCCCTTCCCTTCCCTTCCCTTCCCTTCCCTTCCCTTCCCTTCCCTTCCCTTCCCTTCCCTTCCCTTCCTTTTTTTTTTTTTTTCTCACAGGACCCAGACCTGTATGCATCACATTTCTGTTAATCCACACATAGTTCACATATACAGGGAGAAACTAACACGTGGATGCTTCTCCACCCTAGCCACCACTGAAAGTCTGTCTAGATCTTGATGTGGAGGAGTGAGATTTGTCTCAGTAAGAACCATTCCCTATACATGTATATCCTAATATTCCCTGTTATGTAGCTGTAGCATTATTTTGCCCCGAATCACCAGTCTGTGGACGATTCTCGGCTCCAGTGACAATGTGTTGACTTGCTCCAGATCAGGAGAGGAGTATGTTTGTTTAACTCTGCAGCTGGGGCATCTGTCCTGATCATTCAAACATTTGGTTTTCCTCCCTAATATAAATAGAGAAATGTCTTAGTCTAAACAGAGACATTAAAATCGATGGTGTGGCCTGCCAGTGTTTTTCTGGCTTTTATATTTCTGAGGTCTTTCATGACCCACCTCTCTAGCAGATAATCCAGCACACAATCCCAGAAGACTTGGGGCTCAGCGTCTGCCCACACTTGCAGCTGGAAATAAACCAAGGATTGTGCAGCGTGGCTGAAGGCAGTGAGGAAACTTTCCATCTGAAAAGCAGTCAGGACGGGTGAAACACGTGCAGAGCCTGGGAGCTGGCTGTGTGAGGTGCTAGCTGCCCGCACCTCCCTGCCCTCCTCTCAGAGCTGAGGATGCCCAGCGCCCTGGAGATGGCCTCTCAGTACTCACCCTCAGATGAAGAGCAGGTCTCTGAACATATACGAGACATTAACAGGAGGGGTTTGCCCTTAGCACAGCACCAATCACATATACTAAGTTGGAGTGCTGCTTTTGAGGTATCTAAGCTGTTTACTCAAGAAGCAGAGTATTGGAGATAAGTGAATAGTGAACAGAGGAGCGGGGCAGGGAGGATGAACTGGCAAGGACTTCTCTTAAACCATGTCTCAGTTTGGTAAAGCAGTTTTGACACTTGTTGCATCCTTTTTCAATAGCAATGAAGTAAGCCAAAAGTTCCCACAGAAAGCCAGACCTCTGAGCTTGTTTTTACACGTTTTTTGTTTATGCAGTACCTGTGGAGAGCCCTGACATGACTCATCACCACATATATCCCAATGGCTTCCCTAAGAAATCACGGGTCTCTGCTGTTACTCCCCCAAAGTCCAATTAGTGGCAGAGCAGTCTCTCTGTACTTTCTCCATCACCTTTGTGTTGTCTCCTGTGATGATCCTTTTGCAAGGAAGGATCTCTGTGCAGAGATAAAAAAGCTCTTCTCCAAAACTCAGCCCTGCTGACAAGCCTATAAACCTTTCTGCTGTAGCTAGGCAGGAGCTATATGGTGCTACTGATACCTCGTGCTCTTCTGGTCCCTCTGCGGATCCCAGCTGGGCTCTTACTGTGAATGTCACACAAGTTTTTTTGAGCAAGACTTTCTCTGTGTATATACCTGGACTTCTACAAACAGCCTGCCAAACTGAAGGGACTTTCTAAGTGCTGTGCCCATCCAAAACATATTGATGAGAGAAAGCTGTGTCAATACAAAGGAAGAAGCTAGAGCTTATTTTGTATTTTCTTCCTTGCTTAGGAGTTCCTCAGGGGGAATATAGGCCCTCCAAGGAGCAGGCTTAACCTTGAGAACAAAGTAGTTAAACAGTTTCTGCTCTCTCATCTCCATGATGACTGCATAAAATCATTTTCTGGGAAAGAGTCTATTTATTTTATAACCTCATGGAGAAGGTGGAATGCCCAATTTTATTTGTTGGTTCCTCACTTCCCTGTTATGAAAAGTAAAGAAACAAATGGATGAATTCTGCTGCTCCTGAGCCTTCTGACTTCACCCAGCAGTGCTTCAGAAAGCATATGCTAGTAATGCTGTGGTGAGCTTGCCAGACTGCACAGCAGCTCATTGGTTTAACTAGTCCTGGAGAACCAGCTGGCTTCTTGCACGACACGATGCAAAACCCCAAAATTTCAGTCTAAGTATAGCTTAAAGCATTGTTCTTTTAAAATCCACTGTGTATGTGATGTGCATAAAGGGTACGTGTAAGTTACTGGGAGAGTGAAATGTGGGAAACTGGGAAATCCAGGAATATCCTGAACTTCTGTCTGTATTTTATGACCCCACAGACTGGGGTTTTCTTCTATCTTGGCCTGTTGAAACGTGTGCTTGGCTCTGTCCTGCACTGATGGTGTAGACTGTGTTAACAGCAATAGTAATGTTGTGTTGAAGTCTTAATTTCCTAAATTTCTCTGAATGCTAATTTCCTCCATGTATTTATTTAACTGTATTCTGCAGGTAGATGGAAAAGTCAGCGTGAATGGAGAGAATTTCAACGGAGTTGAAGAAAAGGATAAAGAGTGTACAACAGTAATATTTACTCAATCGCCAAGCAGATCTCTGAAATTTGATGGAGTAGCCAGAGGGGACAGGCCCCCGGTAGAGTTGAAGAAGGACCCCACAAGTGTTGAGCTCAGTTTACAGAGGCCTGCCACTCAGAGTGTGCACAAAGAGCCAACAGTAAGAGCAACACGAACAAACCAGCCTTACTTTCTCTGCCAATTTTCTGTCTCGTAATGTATTTAATCACTAACTAATGAAACCCAAGTGGTTATGTTTGTTTTATTTCAAGAGGGTGTGCCCAGACCAGGAAAAAAAATCCTTTGTAAATTAAAGGTTTCTTCCTCTGGGATGTGGGTAGAGAAATGGGAAGGGAAGGTTCAAAAACTTTTTGCAGCCAACGTTTCTTTTTTTTTTTGGATGGCATGCAGCTGATAAGCATGCTTTAAATGTGCTGGGCCAGGGAGAAATTGACTCTGTGTCCCAGCTATTGTGCACGCTTATTCAGCTCTTCTCCTGATGTTAGCTGATTAGATCAGCAACATAATTGGACTGTGTGAGCCATTATAATTAGTCTCAGTTTTCAATTTTCAAATGAGGATGTGGATGTGCTGGCAGTTTTGAGCATTCAGCTTTCATTCCCCTCTCAGAAATATTAGAGAAGGGGATAAGCTATTGAAATACTCCAAGGGGCCAATGTGCTTCTTAACTGCCTTATCAAAGAAACAAATTAATTTTACCTTTTCATCTCTCTCCCCCACTTCCCCAGAGAGAAAGGCAGAAAAAAAAAATGGAGCATATCACAGCAGGAATCTAGATGCTACAAAACTATCACAGAAGTAGATGGTTAAAAACAAAACAAGAAATAAGGACTGGACTACTAATAAAGTATGTTAAAGGATTGCAACAAGTGGCAGGACAGGGAGTTTTAGCCATTCTTTTTTGTGTAACAACAAAGAGAATCAGAGATGCGGTGAAATGTGGATTATGATAATTTTTTGCTTTCATCTCAGATTTCTTCCAAGTATCGGCCAGGTGGATAACAGGGAGTGGGCAGGGAGGGATGGTTCATTCATGCCAAAGGGCTTGTGTCTTATCTTACTTCCCTGCTTCATGGCAGTCTTTGGCCACAGACAGATGGGCTTTGAAGTCTACTTGCTGTAGTAGCTGGGAGCTGGGATGTGCGCTGAGCACAGACTTAATCTTGTCAGGGGGAATTGGTGTATAGGCAAGAGTGAATGATTTGCAGGATGGCAGAGCAAAGATTTCTTGCTTCAGAATTAATTGGTCCTAAGGGAGAAGCCAGGTAGGCATTGCATCTGGTCTGGGAGAGCTGGGAAGGGGAACCTTTGGAGGGCAGAGAGGGGCCACAGCTTGCTATAGATTAGAAGCAATAACAATGGTGGTCAGAAAATTAGCAAAACATAAATATTACTGTCTCCATTTTTAGGAGCTGTGGAAGAGTTGAGAGAAAATTCAGCAGTAGCAGCCACTGTTAGGGCTTGGGCCTCTTTGTACCTGATTGATGCCCTTTCCTTTTCTTTCTATAGTTTTGGTGATGATGTGGCCAGCTGAATTCTAATTTTTCTGCTTTCAGTGTCTTAGCCCTCGCGGTGATTTTGGCAAATGGGCAGAACTGCTGGAATCCCCAGATTCTTTGCAACTCTGTTTTTTGCAGAATAAGCTCCTGGTTTGTAAACTTGAGCGTGCTTAATGGTGAAGTCATCTGGAGAGAATGAGCATGCACCCAAATGGTGCTATTTCTCCATTCCAACAAAGGATTTTTTATCATTAGCTTCATAATTTGATCATTAATGTGACTGGGTAGTGAAAATCATTACAATTACTCCAGGCACTTCAGCCTCAAACAAAGGTGTGTGTGTCAGGCATGTCAAGGGCAGAGCACGGTGAGGAGGTTGCTTTGAGGGAGTCTACCACGGGCAAACAAGTGGAATGCACTGAGCATGACGGGGGCAGAGAGAGGGAGATCTGCCTGTGGCTGGAAGCAAATTCACTAGCCTGAGATAAGATTCACTGATTTGTTTCCTTCTAAATACTTGCTTCTCTGTACCCAAATGCTTAGTTTTAATTTTCGAGGCAGCAACTTAGCTCAGTCAAGTGTACAGGAATGCCCTAGTTCATGGATGGGAAGGGCTGAGGTGCCAGGCCACAGAGACGGAGCATGGGACCAACACTTGGCTTCCTCACTGGTGTGGGGGCACAGGCTGGCCCTGCCAGGCATCTCCAGCTAGATGCCATCAGGCTGGGGCCAGCTTACCTGCTGGAACTGGGCAGCTACCTGGAGTCACTTCACTCAGCCTTCCCCCGTCCCTGTTTTACTTTGGTTTGTGAACAACTGATAACAGTGATGTCAGCCAGCATCTGCGGTCTGGAGTATTGAGTTCATCTCGGAAGATACAGCCTCTCCTAGGAAGGCTGGGAATCCAAGCCTGGAAAGAAAAGAGCCATCTGGGCTTGTCGCACTCCTCATAAAACACCTTCTTGGAAGTAAAACCTCTGAAGCTGCCACTTTTATCACCTCCAGCTGCAAGAAACCTGTGCAAGGCTGAAGTAAAGACTGTCTTTTAGCTAGTGGTGATGTTACAATCCTTCATGAGGCAACAGCTTAGTTGGCCACTGCATCTTTTTATGAGACTGGTGTGGCGTTTTTCACAAGAAGTATTTCTTTGTAGGGGCTTGGTTAAACATGTGTTTAGTTTGACCCACTCGGAAAGTTTCTGTCTGATGTTTAACCCTACTGAACTTTTAGGAGAAGATGCAAACAGGGATAGGAAGCAGCCAAGATGAAGAAGCAGAGCTGTCTGAAGTGGAAGAAGCAACTACATTTCTGCTAAGAAAAAAAAATACAAACAGATGCAATGGAGCATGTTTCAAAGTCTTTTCTAAACTTGCTTTCACTGCCTTTATTTGCACACTTTCCTTTATTTATATAGTTTAGAGACTTGTTAGCTCTGTCCTTCCCTGGCTTGGATTAAGATTCACAGGCACCAGTTCCTCTGTCTACTAAGAGATGCTCCTTCTAGTTTTTGTTGCTTTGTTTTTGTTTTCGTTTTCCTCTAGTTGCTCCTAGCTTAGTTTTCTTTATGTATTTTATTAGCTCACTTTCTGCCCAGACTCTTGCTGTGAGAGTTCATATTCCTTTTCATATAGATGTTACCTTTGGCCCTTCTGTCCTCCTCATCTGATTCTCTTCCTGTTCTTTGCATGCCCCTTCCTCCTCCATCCCTCTTACGGCTGCTTCCCTGCTGTTTCAATTCAGTTGTCAAATTGACCGGTCCTGTCTTCTCTCTGCCTGGCAGCCTTCCCTTTGAAGCTGTGTAGCCCTGCTCTAAATCTGTCCGGCTGGCCTCAGGCATTGTCTGCAGTACGGGAAGATGCTGTGCAGCTGTACTTCAACAGCTCTCTTGGCCTGAATTTTGGAAAAAAGTTTAATCAAGTTGTACCACTTGAAATGCTAGTGTGATTTTTTGGGAGCTAGAGAAGCGTAAGGACCATTTTGTATGGGTTACTCCATACCTCAATGTAGGTTGTCTTTCAGACAAAAAAGAACCCCCACATACATGTGAACCCTGTAATGATTGGTGACCAGCGACTGATTGGGAAATATTAATAACTCCTGTCTGGATTCACTATGAAATGGGATGCAAAAAGCTGCAGCAGGTGGGAAGCATGGTAAAGAAGAATATTTTCCAAAAACTGGGCTTGTGTCTGTATCGTGTATACAAAGTACTTAGATTTTGGGGGGATTTTACAGGAGACATACCTTTATTCAAAGTAGTTATATTTTGCCTATGATTCAAGGCTGACTTTGCTAGGAGGGGTAAATTTGGCCTATGAGTAGGATGGAAGTATCCCACTGGTGCTTGTGGAACAATGTGCAGCTAGGAGAGGTGGCAGGTAAAGCACACCTCTTTTTTATTTTTTTTCCCCTGCAAAAACTGGGGCAGAGGCCCGAAGACTGACATGCTCAAAATCCTCTGATCAGTCAGAGGCAATGCCAGGAACAACGTGAAAATCATCTCCTCACTTCAGTCCTGTCTTTCAGCCATTAGGCTGTGTTTTCTTTCTATCATACATAGCAGTTATGCACATTACAAATACTGAGAAGTTGTATCCTCTTACTCTTTGAATTAGAAGTTGGCAAAATAAATGTTTTGTTTTAAAACAATATTTGTGCAGATTTTAGTGTAGGGGGATTAATTTGTCAGTGTGTAACACCACTTTATTTTAACTAATCTTTGTATGGCCATTTAGAAATTACTGGCTTGTTATAGCTCTAATTATAGCTTTGCTCTGATCAACCAAAAAATAAATAAATATAGACAGCAACTTTAAAAAGATCGGGGTGGGGTGGTGGTGGTGGGGAGATTTGGGCTTTCTTTTAATTTTTAGTTAGCCAGCTTAAACTTGTCCGTTTCTACTCACTGCATGCTTGGCACAAAAGAAACATTTTTTTTTTCTATATCCAAGTAACACTCTCCTTCATCTTCAAAAATCCACTGATTGAACTGAGATTAAAGTATAAGCTTTCTTGTGGTTGGGGATTGTTGGCCAAACTACAAGCGAGCAGGATTGAAATCCTGATTTGTACATATCTGGTAAGACAAGTCTTTGTTCTTTGATTCATTACAAGAAACACTTGCAGAGTAAGGTATATATATTCCAGATTGACAGCTTTTCCTTAACCATACATGGGAAGATGCATGGCGGGCTGGACTACCTGAAGGGAAAAAGGGTTAGAGTGAGAAATAAGAACAACAAAACTTCAAAGTGGGCAGAACAGAACTCTGCTTGCGATGTGGTTATGAATTTAGCATCCATGTCTCCCATCACGCAGACCCCCATCCGATTTTCAGTGTCTGCAAGTGATAGGAGATTATTTTTTGCCCAATTGAGCAGTGATAACGAGCAAAAATGACTAACAAGAATTGTTAACGCTATTTCTTGCAGCACTTTGAAGGCTTCTCTGTCAATTACTGATCCACCCTGGTCTTTGGCTGTAATAGCTGATCTGATTATAGCATTATCTAGCTGCCAGTGAAAGGGGCAGATGATTTAACATGTCAGAGCAGTGTCTGACTGCAGCACTGCACTGGCATAGCATGCAAGGCACTTACCTGGGGCAGCCCAAGGTCATTTCAGCGTTACCACTCGCAACAGAATAAGCTAGCTTCAATTAGAAAATCATTGTATGACATTTTAAAGGCTTGGAGTATAACCTGTAAAATGCTGATACATATACAACTTCCATCATAGAAGTTTAAAGGATGCATCGGGTAATTTGTACATGTGGCTATTGATACTGCAACCAGTTTCATTCCTGAGTGACTTTACAGAATTCACGCTGTAGTTCTCACCTGATTCTTCCAGCTCTCTGCATTCTTGCTGGTTCCAGACAGCTTGTTTTGTCATGTTTTCATAGAAAATACAGTATTACCATTTTATGTGATTTTGTGTACACGTAGTGTTAACTGACCTGCAGTTTGACTTAATTTACAATAAGGGCTAATAAAGTTCTGCTGTAACTTCCTTTGGAGTTTGAATTCTTGTAGCAGTTGTGAAGTTCAGTGTTTCAGAGTTCCTAGTTAGTGTATTTTTAGGGTTTTGTAAGAAAGGTTCTGCCACAGCAGTAGGCAATGGGGCTGTTTCTGGCTTATAGGATCATAGCTCAAGAAATACCTGGATTGATATCCTAGTCCATGGGATAAAAGATCCTGTTGGCCACAAACTGAGCTGATACATTGTCATGCCAAACAGGAGTTTGATAACACTACACAAGAGCTTCCCTCTTAGGTACCCTCAGCAGAGGCAGTGATGCCTCTTCCCACATGAACGCTGTGGTGTGGACAGGCTGCATGGGTCCTTCATCCCAAAGTCTCAGATCTGCTCTGAAATGCCCAAGGAACATTACTCACTAAGGTGTTTTTCAGTGCCCATGTCAAAATACAGTCTTCCCAAGTGCAATTGAATGTTTTAATGGCTTTTTTATATTCAGTGGTAACATTGTGCTTTGATTACAAAATATTTATGAAATGCAAGTGGTAGTCTGTGGAAGAAAAGACATTTTATCGGCTCCATCAGTACATGATTTTTTTACAATGTATCTTATAGCTGCGGATAAAATACTAGATAATATTACGTTACTTGGTATTACAAATAGAATTAGATACACTGGGAATGAGAGTTCCCCGGTGAAGTTCACTTAATCTTTTTTTGTAAATTACTTACTAATCAGTTTTATATTTTTAGCTTTATGTTGCTAACATTTAATTGCTCAGCAGAGGGAGGAGAAAGAGTCAAGTCTCGTGAGCAAGAGCAGGGCTTCTGCAGTATGTCATTTCCAAAATCAATTCTCCTGCAGCAAGCAGTAACTCTTCCTTTTTTTTTTTTTTTTTTTTTTTTTTTACTCCTCTTTGAAAGAATTTCTATAAATAACATCTGTATCTATAACTAGCTCAACCTCCATACTGGATAGTAAGATCATAGATGGATTTAGTTGAGATTTCACTTACGCAGGATAGCAGTGTGGCCCAGCACCAAGTGTAGGTTCCTGAGGTAACTCTAGAACTGGAGGAGATAATGTTGTATTGGCCCCATGTGTTTGCTGAGCCTTTTAATTTTTCAGTTTCAGCAGTTGCTTTTTGAGAGTGGAGGGTGAGTTCCGTTGCTTTACATAATAATAATCTAAATATTAATAATTGAAACATGAAACGATTTCATTGGAAGGCTTGTACTTTGGAATGATGAATAGAGCTATCGGGTAGGTACCTTTTGCCTTTCCAGTGAAAATGTACTTTGTAGAGGGCAAACAGTGAGCTTTTGGTAATAGCTATTTGTTTAGTTTTAATGGAGGACTGCAGGTTGTAGAATCAAAGAATAATTCAGGTTGTAGGTCTCCAGCAGGGTCTTCTGGTCAAAGCAGGATAGGTTATAGGAGCTGACCAGGTTGCTAAGTCCTTAATCATTCGAGTCTTGAAAACCTCCAAGGATGGAGATGGCAGCCTGTTACACTGCCTGGTTGTCCTCGTGGAGGAATAAATACTTATTTCTGCATTGCACAAGGGTGGGAGTGAACAGAAGATTCCCAGTAGTAGTTGCTGTCCTGTCACGAGCCAGAACTGAGGTTGAAGGAGACACCTTTAGGTGCGGTATTTTTTTGCTGGGGTAGAGAAAGGGGCAGAAGCTTTCACTGAAACACAGGCTGGCATCAAGCTGAGCTGGGGAAGGGCGAGGTGGGTTATACAGAAGAAGAGAGCAGCAGAATGACAAGGGCCAAACCTATTGCATTTGTCTGGGTTTGCCACCTGCGCCTTGCCTGGAGCAGAGGACTTGGGTGGGCAGAGGTGAGGGTGCAGGGAAGGCACCAGGCACTGAGGAGAAAGCCCTGTCCGGGGCAGCCATCCCCAGCAGGTGCCAGAGGGGATACACTGCCACTTCCAGCCGCTCACCACTGTCACTTGGTGCCTGTCCTGCCTCCCAACACTGCCCCTGGCCACAGCCCCGTACCAGGACTGGTCTCAGGGAGTTGTCCCAGACACGTTCCCTGCCCCTCGCCACAACACGCTTCCCTCCAGAGAGGAGCAGAGACACAGGGGTTTGCTCCCACTGCTAACAGCAAAGCTCTTTGAAGTCAAAGTGTGCCCACAAGGTGCCTGCTGGCACTGGCATCCTGCTGGCACTGCCACCAGACGTCCCGGTGACACCGCTGGGGGAGCCCAGGCCTGCTGCCCGTGGGGCCTGCGTGGATGCGGGGCCGTGGGCTCATGGCCGTCTGTGGGGAGGGGAGGCAGCGTCTGCGCAGAGGGCGGAGGTGTGAACCCTGCCCCCAGAAAAGAGGAAATTTCAGCACATTTCCTCTCTCGCAGCTGTTAATAAGATTGAGGGACAGGAAAGGGAGTCTACAAAGATCGCTTCTGAAATGCGTTGCTTTTCATTTCTAAACGTACTCTGCTTCTTTTTTTTTCTTCCTCAGTTGGATGCGCCATCTTCTAGCTCTCTCATGTGCTAGAGGCACCGCGCGGTAGCTGATTGATTTGCTGCATTTTTTTTTTCCTGATTTGCCTACCAGGAAAGCAGATATAAAGGGGAAGCTGCTGAATAAATCAGCTGCAATGCTACTGTTGTTTTGATGGTGTGGTTTAGCTCTGCAACAGGCTTGTCCTGGGTCAGGAAGCTGGCTTTTCAAAACGATTTGGATTATTCACTTGATATGGTCTCACCATTTTTTTTCAGTCCTTTCCCAATAACACTTCAAGTATTTCATTACCTTTATTACCAACTCTGCCTTTTCCCTTCAGATAACTGATTGTTTAGACAACCGTGAAATAAAGGAAGTATTTAATTACTTTGCCACTTTTAAAGCCCTCGAATGTGCTGGGTATTCACTGATGCATACGTTTTTGTGTTATTCTGGAAGAGAAAACCAGGGGTGAAATGTATGCTTATCTCCAGCTAACACAATTCAAGATATCCTCCAATTTTAAAAGCTTGCGTGAGCTATTCCAAAGCGACTGCATAATGGCTGCTTGCTGAACGCTTAGAAAAGGAGATTAAAGCCCGGTGACTCGGTGCCAGAGCAGCACATACCGCTCAGAGACTCGCTCCCCAGTGCACAGCTCCCTACCGAGCTCTAAAACAGCCTGGTCTCAACACATTACGAAGCAGCAGTGAGCACTGCTCCACAGAATTAACCCATACTTTTATTTCCAGTGCACTCACTGCATTTCCATCCTCTGCAGGCCTCCCCGGGGGAAGCAGATCCGGCAGCCAGCCAGCAGACTGAGGGCAGCCCCGGCGGAGCAGGACCCGGGAGCCCTTTGGGCGCATCCCCAGGTGGGTGGCTGCTGCCCTGACCCCTGTCCTGGCCCACCACTGGTCTGGGCTTGATGCCCACCCTGCAGCAGCTGCAGCCCAGTAAGTGCATCTGCAGCGGCACCAAGAGGGTTTATTAGACAGTGCAGAAGAAGGCAGAAATGACATTCATGGTTGCACGCTGCTCCGGGTGCAAGGTGACAGTGTTGTGCACTGCCTTGATTTTCTGCTTTAAAGGCCCTATGCACAATCCCTAATCTGGGGAAATGAATTTACTCGTAAAATTTGAAACAGCTATCCTCAGAATGGTGTTTCTGAAATATTACCTTTGAGCATGCATTTTATCTACTGCCTGTATCTATTTTATCATACTAAGCTCATGGTCTTTTTCTGTTTGTATTTTTGAAATGGGTCTATTAAAGTTCTGCTTGGTACAGGTAAGTAAAAGGGACTGTTTACAGTAGGTATTTAAAGGAAATCTCTGCCTGTAATTGGTATATAAATATGCTGCTCCAATTTGCTGAAGATAAATGTGACTTAAGTAATTGAGCTTGTCTCTCAAACATCAATGGAGTACCATCCTCCAAGATTAGAAGCACATCCAGACTTTTCTTGATGTGCCGCACAACTATGACGCACATGTACTGCTAGTGACAGCTCATCAGCTGGCTTAATTACTTTGTCTCATAGTTAGAAATAGGCCAGACTTCCAGGTAGAAAAAAATCACTGCATAGCAGCACAGAGTGTAACAATCTGGAATTGCAGCTGGCAAGTAATGTAGAGATTGCAGGTGTGGAATGAATCAACCAAATCCTCTTCTCAACAGTCAGCAGTGAGGAGCTCCACACCTGTGAGAAATGCTAAACATTTAGTGTTGGTAGCAAAGGTTAATATGGTCTGCCAAAGAAAGCTGGGAGAACACCTTGAGAAAGCTGCGATGGCAAAACAATGTGGATTTTCAGTGTCTGCTTTGGAGGGATAGATGTGGTCCAAGCTGTGTGACAGACAACCTCATCTGCTGTTCAGTATAAGCCAGATACTTCCATGCTGTGACCCCTAAGCCACTAATGGTGTGGGAACTGCTCCAAAGTGGTGTGCATCTGCCAGGCAGCAGGAACAGCTCTTGTCTCTGCTGGTGTGGGTGTTCTTAGCGCAGCTTTGGGGTGCCTCCCTTTCTTAGCTCCCTCTCCTAGCCTGTCAAAGAGGTACCTGTTGGAGGTGGAACAGGATCAGAAGCTGAGATTGTGTTCCAGGATGTTTAAGAGATGTGTGGGTGCTTGTGCACTGCCTGGGATGGCGGAAACTGCTCCATGGTGGTGCCAGCTGGCAGCCACTGGGTTTTCACAGACCTCAGCTGTGGGCCCTTGTGCTCCTGGTCCCTTGTCCTTGTAAACCAGCATCAATTTTTGTCATTGTTGTTGTTGTTTTTGTGTGTGTGTTGTTGGTTTGCTTTTTTTCTTTTTTTAAGAACTGAGTCCCAACCTGGTTATTCCAGTCCAAGGCTTCCTTTTACCACAATTTCTTTGCTTTCTGATGCCTGACTGACTTGGTTTAGTGGAAACAGCCAAGCTGGCATATCTTCCAGTGCTGACAGTGAGACCATGTTAACTGTTGTAGAGCTGCTTGTCCAGGTAGCACCTTAGAATAGGATTCATCGTACAGCTCTAGGAATGCGCACTACAGAGATCTGTACCTCAGTAGATGTGTTAATAGGTTACAGCTCATTTCAGACAAGAGAAGTGTCTGAAATTGTTTGTGTGATCCTTCTCGAAGGAGTGCCTTTCTGCCTTTTTTAACCATGAAGGGTGTCCCATAGTGACCAACTCAAATGTTAGCATCTACATTTCATCAGGTGAAATTCATCTTTCAAGTTTTGTCTTTTCTGAGAGATTAATTTTGCCAGTGTTGAAGAAAGAAGATATGAAATAAGTCTACATTGTATCTGGAAAAAATATCTTAACCTTGTGACGTTCTCTCTTGTATGTGTGGATTAGGTTCAGATCAAAAGCAATTCAAGTCAACTGCAGCTTGTGCCAGCCCTGTTGTGAAGAGCTTAGAGTTTCCTCCAAGTCCTGTCCCTTCCAAGGATGTTGCTCCAAGTGAGAAAGATGTGAAGAAACCTGAAATGGAGCAGCAGAAGGAAATAGTGCTCCCTGCTACGCAGGAGGTATGTACGGGCAGGAAAGAAAGGGAATGGAAAATGAAACAAAGAAGAAGACCTCACAAGGAAATGGATATCGTGCAATATCTAGTTGGTATTTTCTCTCTGTATAATGTCATAACAGGATTTCATTCAAAATATGTTAAGAAATGACCCTGAAAGATGTTTTCTGTGCCAAATCCAATGATTATAAGAGAGTTCCTCCTCCAAAGAAACTCCCCGGTGTCTGCTTGGAGTGTTTGAATCTGTAAACTGGCTGTAGCAGAAAAGAGAACTCAACCTGCAAAGCCCAGTCCCTCCACACACTGGGAGAGCAGAGTATCCAAAAGGTGTAGACAGTGGATTTTGTGTATGTGGCAGGGGTAACAAGTGGCCATCACCATACTGCTCTGTCAGGTACACTAGATGATGGTCCTGGGTTAGGATGAGCTTGGGTGTGCAGAGTATCAAGAACAAACAACTGGTGGTTATTTTCATTGCTTCAATATTGCAAGTTCATATTGCAATTCTGGAAATAGAGGCTTATTAAACTTTGATAACATTGTTTTAGAAATTAATAGAAAGGGTTTAAGTTAATCTTTGATTGTACCTGGTGATTTTTGAATGCAGTTTTCTGTTCCCAAACATCTCAACAGGTAATAAAACCGAAGGCCCTGGAACAAGAAGGAAGTATAGTATTGCCATTTTTAAAGAAGCTGCCTGAGACCAGCCAGGTCACTCTGCAGAATTCTGATCGACAAGGTGAGCAAAAAGAGAGGTTGGGAGCTGCAGAGAATTCAGCTGGACGTATGCATGTCTGTGGTAGTCAAGGGGGAATGCCTAATCAATGGCCTGGAAGGTTTGGAAGATAATATGTTTAATTTCTAGTTGCATCTGACTGATACAGGTAGCGTGGCTTCTGTGATGCAAGGGACGCTTCTTGCTGTTCCCCTTAACCACAGCAGCAGAATTGGGACACAAAGGAGGGGGCCAGGCCTAACAATTAAAGCTGTATTATGTCCATGAGTATTATATTTCATTAGTATGTTGCTCACAGATGCAAATGGCTTAATAATTGGGTTTATCTCATGGTAAAAACTCCTGGAGACAATTCCTCACTCAGCTGCTTGTGTGTAGCTCCTCTTTATAGATGACCAACACACATATCTGGCCACATCCCCCAGTTTGACCTCTGCGCATCACAAGCTCTTGCAAAGCAGAACTTATTTTTCTTGCCTTCACGACAAAGTATTGCTTGAGATTGTTAATATTTAGTAGTTTTATTTTATATTGATTTTAGAGATGCATATATGTGGGTATTGTGAAAGAAAGAGAGAGGGGGAGACAGAGGGAGAAAGGGAAGTTTTCTTCCCCCTGTGAACTTGCGAGGTTGTCAGCTTATATATAGGTAATATAATGATTATCCCAGCATTTCACTGAAGGTAATCCACTGTGGAAAACAGGAAAGTCAGTAAAGGAATGAGAAGTCTTACTTGTTTTAGGTGGGAAGGTACTTTCCAAACAGGCTTTGCCAACAGTATTGTTTTGTTTCAAGCACAAATCAGTCCAAATACGGAGTGACAGATTGTAGGCGTCTCTAGTATTTTCTAAATGATGCTGAAACACTTGGCTGCTCTCTAGTGTTCACAGCATGTATACCATGAAATGATCAGATAATCCTTTAAAATATGCATGTACAACAGAAACAAATGCAAGAGTGTATTAGCATTTCTGTGCTAGAGCTCTGATATAGGGTTAGGTGCCATTCTGCAAAAGTAGCATTTAAATTTGGGTAGTCCTTGTGATCTGCAAGGCCTTTAAAAACCTTTTGAGCTTGTTACAAAGCTGCTGTAATAAAAATCCCACTGGTGGCCGAGTAGGCCAGGGTCTGAGCCTCGCCACCACCTTTTGACTTCCCTGTTTCTTGTTTTGTCTCTGTGCCATCCCCTGCAGAGCCGCCCCGCGGGGCCGCGGTTCCGCTTAGGGTGCGGAACGACTGGCGGCGCTCACGGTTTTTCTCGCAGCCAGGTAAATGCAGCACTAAGAGCAGCTTCATCCCCTGCGCTGCCTCGAGTCCTAGGTGTCTTCAGCTGTGGGACTGGGGCAAAAGCTGACGATCCCGGGGACTTTTTCTGCCTCTCACTTCTGTAGAAAGCATCTATTCCTGCTGCACAGTTGACAAAGAGCTGTTGGGTTACACATTGCTGTGATGCTCTGGCTTCAGGCACCAAATGAAATCACCTGCCTCTAAATACCTTTTCCTTATTTCTTTACATCAGCCTGAAGACATGAATAGAGAATGGCAACGGTCCTCTTCGTAACTGTGGCTCTTGAATAGCGTAGTCCCACCCTTGTAGCTTTGCTATGCTTTTTCCTTCCTTGCACTGAACCACGAAGGGAAAAGTAGATCAAAGTAGGTAGTGCTCAGTGTTCAAACACTGCTAATGGCTGTGGCCAGAAGTAGACAGCAGTAGCTAGTGGTAGAGTAGAACCTGGTGTTAGTTAAAGTTGTGCTTCTCTGTACCCAAATTAGAAGTAGCTTTGTTGGTGATGGGTGTAGTCTATTTTTCTGGTTTGTTTGCTTGCAATTTGTCCTTGCATTTGGTTGTGGGAACAAATAGAAAACTAACGTGAGGCTTTTTTATACAGAAACAACGTAGCTTTAATTGCAGGCTAAGCACTTTTTGCTGTTTTGTCTTGTTAAGTTTAATTTTTTTTTTTTTTTTTTTTTTTTTTTTTTCTGTAGCTGATTCTGATAGTGGTGACAAATCAAACGTAAGTACCATTTTTGCATTGTCGTTTTGGTTTAGATATATGTGTTTAACAAATGTGATTTATTTTTTTTTAATGCAAACTGCCTTGTAACATCCCCAAATCAGACTGAGAGAGAAAAAACAGAATCCAAGCCAAAACATGGTCTAGATCTGTGATTGAAGTGTTCTTCCCTGGATAAAAATTTAAAGTGAGGCTTTAGGCTGTTGTGCTGGCAGACATATGAAATGAGAGAATATATTTCACATTCACAAATTTCTTTGCATGTTGCACAGAAGATTACAGAGAAGAAAAATAGAAGTTTTCCTTAAATTTGGGCACCTGGAGGCATCTTTGTTCAGTGCTGCTTAGAGCTTTCTTTCGGGTCTTTTTCTTTTTGTTCCCTCCAGATGAAGTTTCCCAAGCCTTTCTTTGCAAACCAAATGATTATTCTCTCATTTGGATACCTGTGGGAAAACCCAAGTGTCAGTGAAGCTCAGGATATGGTGTGCTAACTAAGAGTACCATTATCTGGTTCTGAGTTTCCCATTTTAACATCACTGCTGGGGGCAGGCCAGAGGAAGTGCAGCCTTCTGGTAGCCTTGTGAAGAATTAAAGTCTAATAGCTTGGTTTTCCTTCACACAAGCGCTTCAATTTCTGGTCCTGGGATCCAGAAGAAGAGAGGAAGCGTCAGGAAAGGTGGCAGCATGAGCAAGAACGCTTGCTTCAGGTAAGGAAGATGCTACATTTCTTCCACCATGTGCTTCAGCTGTTTCCAGCTCCTTTAGACCAAAGTCAAGCATTTCATGTCATGTCTTCCACACCCTCTGTGGATGCTTTAGAGAGTTCTGTAGCATATGAATGAACCAAATACTCTCTGTGGTTTATGCAGTCTTACTTCTCCCTTCCCCACACCCTGGGTGGACTGAAAGGATTTAGTTCTGCATTCCAATGCAGAGTTCAACCAGATGTTGATCCTCAACTATATTTAAAGTATGTTGAGCATAAACTGTGAGACTCTTAATTACTTAGAGCCTCTTTCTTGAGACTAATATTTTCCTAACCCTGATGCTTGTGCAACTCTTCTTTGTGCAACTGGTCTTAGTAACTTTTTGTAGATTTCTGCTGTGTTTGCATGTTCTTGTTGGAAAACATCAAACTAAATTTGTACACAAAGGTGGTGTTTTTTTTGTTTGTTTGGTTGGTTGGTTTGTTTTGCTTTGTTTTGTTTTGTGAGGGGGAGAACCCTCCTCAAAACAACCACTGGTTTTGCTTGGTGGTGTAGAGTATTCTATAAAAGGTTTGGGTTTGTGTCGTAGTTGGGAGAAATGCAACAGCCCTGAGAACTTGAATTTCCCCTGCGCTTAGTAGTGTCTTTTGATATTGCTCAGTATCAAAGTAGTCAGTGAGTAGTATCTTTTGATACTGGTTAGGTTTGATTGGTCCCAAAGAAGTCATATGTTTCCTCCATGCAACATAAGAGCACCAAACCGTCCAAGGATGAAGAACAGTAAAATGGAGTCTTTTCATCTTGTACAACTACTTGTGTGTCTCTGTGCTGCTTTCTTAGGTTTATTTCTTTTTAGCTAGTACGTTTATTTCCTCTTGGAATGGTGTAAAGTTCTCGTCATGGTTTTTCTGACAAATTCAGGTGTTCTTTTGACAGTAAATGCATTTATTTTGGATTAGGCAGATGTGGTTTCTAATTTGAACAGAAGTTGGAACTGTTGTAAAAGGCATATAGAAGTCACCATTCTTCCCCATATTCAAACCAGTTCTGTCACACAATTATGAAGATCTCTTTAAGGTAATTTTTCATATAAAACTGTGTGAAATTAATTCTCAAAAAATGATCCCATCAAGGAGGAAAATGAACTGCTTAGCAATTATGAGCTTACCTTCATCAAACCTTTGCAAACTATTTATTTATCTTTTAAATTTGCACAATTATTCATCATCCATTATATTGTACCGACATCTCTCTTGAATTAGTTCCAAAACCAGCATCTGCAAAACCTGTTTGTTTGTATTCTGCTTAGCTGTAATTATTAATGCAAAATCCATGCTTAAATGTTTTCAGGTGTGTGACAGCTTTTTACAACTCTTAAAACTATATAATAAACAAGGAATTATTGAAATTGTTTAGAATAAATTTAATTTCTGTCTAAGCACATAAAAACTTCTAACAGGTTAAACTTCTTGTAGTATGCTAAAAGTTCCATATGGTTTGAAGGTCTTAATTGTAAGAGATAGAAGCAAGTGGGAAAAGGAGGAAAGGAAGCTTTTTTGACACCCATGGATGTTTCTAATTTTTACCTTTCTGTTTCATCCTGTTTCTGATGGAGCCATTTTTCACAGGTTCATTTTCACTGCATACCACAGACTTTACTCCCAATATGGTATGCTCTGAATTCACCTCTGTTTGTATCCTCCTACAGGAGAAGTATCAGAAGGAACAAGACAAGCTGAAAGAGGAATGGGAAAAGGCACAGAGGGAAGTTGAAGAGGAGGAGCGTAGATACTACGAGGAGGTATAAGGCTGAAAGGAGGAGGTTTATTGACTTTCTTGTATTTAAATGCACCCACTTATGTAACCAAAAGAAAACCCATACCTAAATTATTAAATGAAAGACTTCTCAAGGCTGAATTCTCAGGAGGATTGCTTCTCTTAAACACTACCATAGGCACTGAGGAAAACTATTTAAATATTTAGACAGGTATCCTCAGAGTCTCTGGCAGAGGTGGAGGTGCCTAATTGCCATGCAAGTCTGGGTGAGTCAAAAGGGTTGTGTCTGGGCCCGCTCAGGCTTCCCTGCAGAGTGAAAGTCTTTTGTGCTTTGGCATATACTTGATGTCTGGACTTGGTGGAATTCCAGATGCAGTTATTGTCTGCCTTGGGCTTCATCGTGTAGATGTTTTGTAATCCAGCCTGTTTAAAAAAAAAAAAAAATCATAGGAAATGTTCAAATCTTCCAATTGTAGAATATTTACAATATAGACAATAGTGTTTTTATTCTGTCATATATGGGTCGTTTTTGCAGAAACGTGGAAAATATCAATGTTGTTAGTCTGACTAGTAGTATCTTATGCAAATTGATGTATTATCACCTGTGCTTGAGAGCCATGCTTGTAATCTTAAGAAAAAGTTTTTTTTTTTCAGCTTTTGAAATAGGTTTCTTGTGTACTAGGTGTAATTTCTTATTTTTATATGTAATTTAATTGACCAATGTTGTGAGAAGCAGTGGTGCCATCCCAAGTGGAATACTTTTTTCAGTTTGGAAATGGGCATCCCGTCTCAAAGATGGTAATGGTGGAAGGTAGGGGATTTTAAAATGTTGCAACAAATTAAAAGTTGAGGTATTACTGTTATTCTTGGTAACACAGGTTCTTTCCTAGCCATTTAAATATGAACATGTAGCCAAACTTTACACTTCTAATTTTTAAGCATGTAGTTATCATTCTGTTTTTTAACTCCCACTCTCTCCTGGTCCTCTCTTTTTTTTTTTTTTTTTTAGGAACGTAAGATAATTGAGGATACTGTAGTTCCATTCATTGTTTCTTCAAACTCTGCTGATCTCCTCTCCTCTTCTTCCTCTACCACTGAAGGAAATAAAACAGAGGTGAGTTTCTTGTGGAATCCTAAGGCAATAAAGTCAAAGCCAACTTCAGTGCAGAGTTTCACTCTTTGCTAAAGGCTAGCGAAGTCTGGGAACAATGAGAGGAGTATTTCCTGGAGTATTTCCTGGATACCTTCCATAACTGGTGATACCTCAAAGTGCTGTAACTTGTATATTTTCACAAGGGAAGAGACGTATTCCTAAACCAACTGGCATTGTCCCATTTTGGACTGGAGCAGAGGGCTAAACTTTCTTTTTTTTGCAGCTACTTCTCTTCTTTGACTGGTGCTGTGAAAAAAGTCCCCTGTTTCTGTTTGTTTTACCTACCCTCTCAAAGCCAACAAAATCTGAAGTTATTTCCCTGCATGCGAAACCTTGACTGTCAGACAGTGCTTTAAGCATATCTGAGTTGAGATTGAATCCTACCTTCCTGCTTTTCCACCTTTTCTGTCCTGCCATCCCTTCCAGAAAACAGCGAAGCAAATGGAGCTCCATTTAATCCAATTAATTGGCTATGTTAGCTGAAGTCTTTGTTAAATACAAAGTTAGCCTTATTAAAGTCAAATGATTCCACTGTATAATGTGAGGTGTTCTTTATGAAGATAAGGTGTGTAAACACAATATACGTGGGGGTACCTTGTGCTTTGCTCATGTGCATGCTGATGCTGAGTTCAAGAGAAGCTCCTTGTCCCCTCCCCTGCTGTCTTCTAGAACACAACTGATTCAAACAGCTCTCCAGAGGAAGGCAAACAAAATGAAGTTACAAGGCAGAAAAAACTGCTCTGGGAGCAGGACAGTATTCCACCTCTGAAAAGCAAGGAAAATGAACGCTGGCAAGAAAAGAGGAGGTATGGATCAAGCCTAGGCATTTCTTAGCCCTTTGGAGTTTTGTGTTCTGTATAGTTCTGGGACATCACATTTGCCAATGATTGATGCTGGAACATCAGCATCTGACCCTGAGGCTGTGATAACTGCACATCTCAAGGTGGTGGTTCCAGTGGTGCAACAACTACTAGAGGAGGAAATAAAGTGCATTTGGTCTTAGTCTTCTCATTTCATTGGCATGGTGATAGGTGTAATACATCCTGATCAGGCTTATGTATATATGGCCATGTGTGGTGCTAGCTGGCCATGTCAGAAGGCTTACCTTTTCAGCATACGACTTCTCTGAGAGGTTGTTACATCAACCAGATCAGAATCAGATCTTAGCCCGGACATCTGTGTATGTCACTGCACTGTGTTTTGCTTACAAGTTTCACAAGTCTTTGGGATGAATGAAGGAGAAGGAGCCATTTTCACTCAGAAGCAATGTGAGATTGTCTGTCTGTCTCAGAAGTGCCATACCCAAACTTGCCAAATGGTGTTCAAAGTACTGGTCTTTCATCAAACTGGTAATCACAGCTTTCACAAAGCATCTGATGATGCTGAATGCTGTATAGAGAACGCTGAAAGAAGCTGTTTCTCTACCAAGTAAACCATTTTCCACAAATCCAGAGTGGTCTCTAGTGCATGTAAGTGGCTGTGTGTGAGGTAAGAAGGAACACCTGGCACGTTTGGAGTCAGACTTGTTAACTCATGGCTGTTACCCATTGGTTTGTCAGTGCTGACACATATAACAAAACTTCTGTTGCACATAATAAGTGCACATTTTTGCACTTACATTCAAAAATCTGATTTTACCATTAGACTCTAGTTGGATTTTTTCCTGGCTTTATTTATACAATGTGACTTATTTTTGTTGGCAGTGGAAATAAAGTGCTCTCAGGACACCCAGAGACGGGTATCTTGAAAGGAGGTGAACAGGAGCACCAGGTGTCAATGATGGAGCGCAGCTCGCCTGCCCGGCTGAATCTGCCATTGACTCAGGGTGAGAGTCAAGACCTTCATACGCATGTATTCTTACCCAGATAGAAATCTTGCAGGTATTTATAGTGGCTTGCAATTTAACTCAGAGAATTTTGGAAATTAATAGCACACTTACTTCTTCAAAATTTGAATATCTCAGATTCAAAAGTTGTTTTCTGTTAGTAAAGAGAAATAAGGTAAAATTTAAAATCATATTTACATTAGCAAATAATGTTTTGGCTGCAAGTAGAAATCTAATTCAAAGTAATCTCACAGTTATCTTCCATCTGTTACATTACCCAGTATGCATTCAGGATTTGTCTTGATACAACTTGATAGAATTTTAAAGACCCCATAAATATTGCTTGCTTGATAATGTAGAAACTTCCCCAAAGCATTTCTGTCAACAGGGTTACCCTCAAAAAAGGGAGATTCACTAATTTAGTATCACTGTCTAATGTAGGTGAACAGTGGAGAGTTAATAAATGGAGAGTAAATAAGTAGGACTAAGGAATTGTAGATTTTAAAAACAAATTTTAGATCTTTATTTTCAATCTAACATTAAAATTAATGATTATAAATAATGAACCACCCATGGATAATAAAGGTTTCAGTGTTATTAGTGTATTATTACTTGTGCATTATTACTTGTGTATTATTATTGTATTGTTTCCTGTTCCAAATGCAAATGCAGTTTATTTAATTTAGCAAGTTTGCTCACCCTGTCACAATTTTATTGCATTCTTAGCTCTTTGATAAAGGTTACTCGAGTAAAGAAAGCAAAAGATGCTGCCAAGCAATCCAACCTTGAGGATGTGTAGTAGTGATTAAGCAAACTTAAGAGATTTGACAGTTTTAATCACTGCTAATAACGCTTTTCTGGTTTCTCTTCAACAGCTTGTTCTACTTCTGGTAGCTCCTTTCTTGCCCCTTGACACATCACATCCTTGCTCTTTCCTTAAGATCTTAAATAGTCAGGACTAGTTTTTTTTTTTGACCTTGATGATATAAAAAATACGTAATATGCTTTTCATAGACCCCAGCAAAATTTTGCTTCTCCTCTAAACCAGTTAGTTGATGCTTTGAAAGGTGGCCCTTCCTGACCAGTGAGCCACAAAATTTGTCTGGAAGGATCCATGTAGTGCGCTCCGTCCGATGGGCAGGATGGTTGGCTGCCTGGGCACCACAGTTCATTGCATAGTGCTGAGAGGTTGGTGTTGTCACTGGGCCTTAGGCACTCATCTGAAACATAAAAGGAAATTACAAGGGAAGGAAATTGTTTATTGATAAGCTCATGGAGAACAGTGAGTGTACCACCTTTCTATCAACTCTACATACTATTATGTGTAAGGGAAGGGAATGCAGCAGGACTTTACCCCCATCTGATGCCAGAGCCAATCTCTGATTTCGTGTTGGTTTTCTGAGAATTTGTTTTTAAGTAACAGTACTTTCAAAGGGGTACAAGCTATCCAAGGAGAGGGCTGGGGATGTGAAAACACAGCACTGTATGTAACTGAAAGCTTCTGGTGTTTCCTTACAATGGTCAAGATGGTCATCTTTGCCTAATTTTGACTTTCATGTCTGTTGTCTGCTTTATGGTGCGTCCACAAGTTTTGTTGGCTAATCAGTACTGACAAAAGCATTTTGTCCTAAATATTGAGATGTCCCCACTTCCCATTTCAGACGTCTCATGGAACCAGCAGTTGCTGACGAAACAGTCCCCGCATTGCTCCGAGGACATTCGGCAGAGATCTTTCCTGGGTCAGAGTGTGGGACAGAAACCGAACTCCACAGGGGAAGGAAGGAGGTGAGAACATAAAATAAGAGTTACTGCAGAGTGTGCAAATTCATGCTGACTCTCTCCTCCCCTATATCCCTCCTCAGCATTCTCTGTAGGTTAGGTTTCACTGGCACGCTGAAGTTAGTATCTGAGAGCTTCATTCCCTGGCTTCTAAAGACACATCGCTTATTCCACTCCAGTAGAATAGTTCTTTAAGAATTATGGCATTTAAAAGAGGATGTTTACAGATTAATGTTTTCTTTCTGCTAGAAACTTTGCATATATTTTTTTCTTCTCTGATGCTTTGCTGTGTACTAAAAGGTAATGCCATTTCTTTCAGTAAACAGGGTATACGTTTGCCTAATATTTGCAAAAAGTGTATCTGTAATGAGAAAGCAACATCAGTTTTCTGTAGTGTATATACGAACAGTCTCCTTGCAAACTATGTCACCTCTATAAAGCTTATATATTGTCTAAACTAATGTAGATTGAGGTTTGGTTACCTAATCCTCATAAAAAACTACTCATGTGTTTGAAAAAAAAAAATCTAATCTGCTAGCAGCTTTATGCAGTGAGAGATTGAATCAGTTCTATGATTGCTGATAACAGAAAGCATGCATGTTTTTCCTCACCAAATTTTTGCAAGATAGAATGGCTGCAGATAGGAATAGTCCACTTTTCAGTGTTGACAGCTTTGTTTTTACCCAGTGAAGGGCACAGCCCCTCCATCAGTGACCCCCCGTCTGCTCTACCAGTGTGCCTCTGTGCACGTTCCCTTGGCAAGATGTTGTGCCTTGCCTTGACCCTTCTTCGTCAAGCCACATTGTGTTGGTAGGAGTCAGCACGTGGGTAATTACTTTGTGAGTTATTTTATTGAGCAATAGCAAGCAGATCAAGACTCTGAACCAAAATATGCATGCTGGCTGTTTGTTTTGTGTCAAAATGGCAGTAGACATCAGATTTATGCCTTGTGATGTACGCTTCTCAGGATAAAACCTCTGTTATTTTCAGCTGTAGTAATGCATTTTCTCTCCTGTATTTTAGGGCAGGCTGTCACGAGAACTTCCGATCCGGGCCATTGTCTCCCTGCTCTCCTGCTGCGCCGAGTCAGTCACCCAACAGGTACAAAAGGTCAATAAGGAATTTTGCAGACTGAATACATCTTGTGGGCACTGGTGAACCGCTGCAGTATAAATTGCATTAGTATTATGCAGATGCATTATTTATTCTTCTAAATGTGGCAATTCATAACCATCCACATAATAAACATGTAGCTCCCTCTTCCATATTTCCTGCCTGCTTCAGCAGTATCGTTGTGTTTTAAAATAACACAGTTCGGAAGGCAGCTATAGGACTGCTTGATCATTGAAATTTCAATGAAATTAAAATAGGATAATATAAGCTCCAGTCAAAGCAAGCACTAAAGCATGAGCTCAGAGCATTTAAGCCAAAGGATGTTGTCTTTATAGTGAAAAGTCACATGCTCAGGACTAAGATGTGTTCCTGGAGATTTGATTCTGTCTGTCAATGAGCTGTGCAGCTTTTAGTGAGATAGATGTTCCAACTCTAAATAAATAGGAACTGCAGCCTGACTGAATCACCGATAATTTGGGATATATTAAAATCGGTTAGCTTATTAAATAGGGCAATCATACAACACAGAAACCATAGCAAAACTTTGTTATATTTAAATGACATTTTTCTTCAGATTTGATAGCAAACCCTTCTTTCCAATGCCATTTGCATTGTCATGAAACTACTGAGATTTTTTTATGTGAACAGCTTCTCCTATTTTTGCTAATAGTAGCTGCAATTTTGATGATATTGCAAATCATTTATCACTACACATAACTATTCTTGATAGCTACTTCATATCATTTAGCAGCTGTAACCTGATCTGAGTCCCTTTTCCACGATCTTCTTCTGAAATAAATCTTAGTTTTGAAAATAATGGGTAAGATGTAATCAATCCTCCCAGTAAAACATTAGAAAACTTCTCAAAAAAAATCTCAAAGCACTTTATTCTTTGATTCTTCTATTGTCCGTATAATAAATCTGATAGTGGAGAAGAAGTGGAAACAAATGTGGACTCTAGGATAATGTAAAAAGGGATGGGAGCAGAAGGGTTATGGTTGTAGCTGAGGAGAAGAATCCAACAAAGTTATTCTAAAAGTAGTAACAAGAATGAAACAAGAAAAGACACTGAGGTGCCTGTGCTGCCAATGTACATGGTAGGATAGAAAATGATGTGCTCAGTAGTGACATAGATTAGATGGAGGCAAGGACAGTTTTTGGTTGTGATGACTCTTTGTGCTGCTTCTGTGTCTTCTGAAAAAAAAAAAAAAAAGAAATTTAATCATAATGCAGCCCATATCTGTCTCTTCTGGTGGCTTATTAGGTTGTTGCACCAAAAACATGAAGTGAGATATTGTAAATTTGCTTATCTGTGTACGATTTCATCAAACCATCTTTTCAAAACACTTGATATATCCTGAAGTTTCTCTCCTGGTTTCAGCCCTGGCTGAAAAAAGGGTGGGTGACACATAATGACAGGGGATCCCATTCGTTCTCAGGCTCATCTCACTAGATGAACACCACTTCTGACAGGCTGGCAGATAGGTGAGAAGGGAAGAGCGTGAAGCACATATAAGTGTACACCTGCACTGCCGTTAAAAACATTATGAAAAAGAGTACCTGGGGCCCAGCTGTTATCAAACAGCTGATTTATTAGAAATGTCTGGACAGGACTTAATCTTAGGGTGAGAGCTGAAGTATTTTTGCATTACAGATGAAGGTCTGATTTCAGCTTTTATCTAAACTAACTGGAGTATAACAGGCATGTATCTGCAGCAACATAGGCTAAACTGAGTTAGTAAGTGCCTGATTCCTGGTCTGTGCTAGTGCAGTTATGTTGCTGCTTGAACTTAGCCAGCTCATTTGGGTGTAAGAGCAGCATTCCTGCCTTCTGACCTGCAGTAAGCAAACCCATGTGCAAACAAATAGAGAAAATTCCAGACTGAGAATCCGAGTCAGGTAATGTATGTGAGTATCTGCTCTGATTGCTGCATCATTGACTGGGTCCTGGTCATCCACAGGCATGATTCCCATCCATCCGGGCCTCTGCTAAAAGGCTTACATCTCCCTTGATGTAGCACAGCAGACTGGCAAGGAAATGGGACCGAGCTTCTGTGCATTCAAGCATTTGAACTCCTCTGCTTGGATGGCAGATGTGCATCTGTGCGGCAGGTGTGCAGGCTGATTCAGCAGAAGCCTGCTTTAGCCCCAGGGCTCAGTCAGAAGCCCTCCTTATTTCAGACAGTTTTGAATCATACATGTCTTGTGTTAAACTGTCTTTTCAAGTAGAAAATGTCCTAATGGTTGAAGGGCCAACCTGCATTTCTGATGTGAACCCCCCCCCAGCGCTCCCTTCTCCCATCATTTCCCTCCCCCTAAACCTGTCCAAATATTTGTTTGGGTTTTAGTTACTGCTCTTTTTTTCTTACAACAGTGTTTGTCTCCTAGGTCCGTCAGTGGAAAGAAGCTTTGTTCCACCTGTGGGCTTCCTCTTGGAAAGGGAGCTGCCATGATTATTGAAACACTTGGTCTTTACTTCCATATTCAGTGCTTCCGGGTACGTCTCTTACTGTGTTCACCTGCAGAAAATCTCAAGTCATCATCCAGTGTGAAGAGAGAGTGTATTAAGGTCTAGATGTGTCACTGGAAATGAGATGACCAGCGATTTGCATGCTTATTGTGTTTGTTTGTGGATAAGTGGAAGTAATACTGCTATACAGTCTATTGTCAGATGTTAGATGAACTAAAATCTGTAACTTAGCAAGTAAACTTAGCTTCCTAACTTACAGAGGGAGGAATCATGTAACTTTCCAGTTGTACTTGCTTTCTAAATATAAAATTAGATATCTTGTGATTTTTTTTTTCCTTGAATCTGGTCAGTTTGTAAGCTCTCTGACCCATGGCTGGAAAGCTTCGACTGTGGAAAGTCATCCAAAAATATTGCAAGATTTTATATTCTGAAGATTTTCTCAGCATTTCTGTGTATATCCTGGCTTTCACCAGAGTTCTAAACAGAAATACTTTTGTGTCTGTTCTTGAATGTCTCAGGAAATGACTCAAGGCAGTGTTATCTAGGGAACTCAGAGTGTCAGAGTGTCCATCTGCATTATCCCAGCCCTAGTTGGTATTAGGTGTTTATGTAGCTTTTTTTTTTTTTTTTTTTTTTTTTGACATTTACTCAGACTAAACCTCTGGCCTCTAGAAGATTTTCCTGTGCAAACAGGCTGGCTCTAGAGTGCAACATCAAAATCAAGTGTCTCTTAAAACCACTTAAACATTACCTCTGTATGAGTACTGACTGCTGAAATCCAGTCCTAAATGCTGTTGGCTCTGAAAAAAAAAAAATTGTTACTGATATACAGTATTCCACAAGATTATGGGCTGGGTTCTGGGGGGTTATTGTTTCTCACTGTTCCAAAAAATATTGAAACAAAAGTCAAAATTTTGGGAGAGTTGTGACAGATACTGGGGCATGACCTGTCATACTTTCTCTGTGCTTCAATTGACAGTGTGGCATTTGCAAGGGACAGCTGGGAGATGCAGCGAGTGGAACAGATGTCAGGATTAGAAATGGTCTTCTTAACTGCAACGATTGTTATATCCGATCCAGAAGTAAGTATCAAATCGTGTCCTAAGGTGGATGTGTATTTTTGTCTGATTTTGTGGTGAACTCTAACAGCACTGTTACCATCCTTTTTACTGACAGGTTCTTCTCCTCCTGGAAAAAAACGTTGTGCCAAAATGGCTTTGCAACTTAGGCATAGCTTTGCTATAGAAAGGGGAGCCTTCCCATCTCATTTTAGTCATCCTCTTGTATGAAAAAGACTTCCAAGCTCATTAAATCTTGCACAAAGGATCTTTGTTCAGCAATACTAGGCTATAAGGCAGTTGCTCTGCATAAACTTCTACAGAGTGCACACACATTGCATGTCCTGAAGGCTTGAATCTGTTACCTCACACGAGTCAGTATAGCTGTCTCCACTAGATCTAGGACCCTGGGCCTTATTTTGAGAAGTTCTTTTTTTTTTTTTTTTGTTTTTTTGTTTTTTTGTTATGTCTCCAGGCATCTATTTGCAGAGGAAAGGATGAAGGAAAATATTAGGAACTTAATGTAACTTACCACAACAAATCCTTGTGGTGGGATCCTCAGACATGTGCTAATGTGTTGCTTGCTACAAGTTTTGAAGAATGAGCCAGACAAAGAGATTTTTGACATTGCATGTCAAAGAAATCTCAATGCACTTTTCCTGCCTTACGTTAGATCACTTGAAAATCCTTTCTAGTGCTGGATGCCAAATTGCTAGAGCATTTCAGAAGGCACGGAAGAAATCCATGGGAGTAATCATTGCCTTTTTGTCACATGTTAGTGTTCAGTATACTCACTGCCTACAGCTGTAATTGATGGGCAGGGATATAGAGCACTTGTTATTTCTCCTCCTCTACCTCAAAAGCAATAGAAATCCAGGAGTAGGAAAGATACCTCCCCACCTTTGCTAGTAGAACAGATTCTTTTTTCTCTGCTATTTCAGGTCAGAGATATTTACCCATCAGCAGAGCTAGAGGGTGCTGTCGTATAACTATTTCTGTGGTGATTTTTTATTTATTTATTTATTTTTTAATTCTGGTAAGAAATGCTAGCAACTCCTTGTATTAATTATTTAACCTAACACATTCAGAAATAGATTATCCTCTTCAGGCTTGATACCATAAAACTGCCTCATGCGGTTGAAATCCTGACCTTTATAATGCACGTTTGGACATCTATCTTTATACAAAAAGGAAGAGAAGGTGATAAGTCACCTTCCTTCCTTCCTTCCTTCCTTCCTTCCTTCCTTCCTTCCTTCCTTCCTTCCTTCCTTCCTTCCTTCCTTCCTTCCTTTCTTTCTTTCTTTCTTTCTTTCTTTCTTTCTTTCTTTCTTTCTTTCTTTCTTTCTTTCTTTCTTTCTTTCTTTCTTTCTTTCTTTCTTTCTTTCTTTCTTTCTTTCTTTCTTTCTTTCTTTCTTTCTTTCTTTCTTTCTTTCTCTTTTCTTTTCTTTTCTTTTCTTTTCTTTTCTTTTCTTTTCTTTTCTTTTCTTTTCTTTTCTTTTCTTTTCTTTTCTTTTCTTTTCTTTTCTTTTCTTTTCTTTTTTCTTTTCTTTTCTTTTCTTTTCTTTTCTTTTCTTTTCTTTTCTTTTCTTTTCTTTTCTTTTCTTTTCTTTTCTTTTCTTTTCTTTTCTTTTCTTTTCTTTTCTTTTCTTTTCTTTTCTTTTCTTTTCTTTTCTTTTCTTTTCTTTTCTTTTCTTTTTAATCCTTTTTGCTTAAACAAGAATTGAGGTTCCTTAAGGACAGATGAAGGCTCAGTAAAAGTGTATATCAGTCTATATGCTGTAGGCTCCATCTTTTACCACTGTAGTGCTAGAAAATGCAGTACAGAACTGTGTGCAGTGTTTTGTGCTGTAAGGTTTTGCATTTGTGCATATCAAGCACAATGGGAACTGTGTTGATGACTGTGGGAATCGGTTTTGTGGAAACGTATGGTTTCTGAAAAATAATAATGGGAAGGGTTTGTAGTTTTCCTACAAGTTGTCTCTTCCTGTTGTGTCCACTCCTCGTGCAAAATCTTAAAATATTGGCCATGTAAATTTAAATTACACCTTTTTTTTGACAATTTCAAAAGGACTTTGAAATTTTGATGTCACGAAACTGCAAACACGGTTAGTCACTCATTTTTAACTAAAATTTGACAGACTCCACATCTGAACTGAAGAACAAAGGGGCACGATACTAGTGTTTTGCCTTCCAGTTCCGGGAAGTCTGATGCTAAATATAAAGTCAGTTGCCTGATTCCACAGCTCTTGCCTACCTCCACCCTTGCCTATGTCTGAATACCTACACAGCAGTGCACACAACTGATGTTCTCTGACAAACCCAGGATTAATCAGTATTGGTTTAAGATGCTTAGGGACATCTCAGTGAGATATTTTTGCTGCAGAAATTTGTTTATTTGAAACTGTGGGGGATTTTGTTTCAAAATCAACTACCAAAAAACTTAAGGGAGAAACACATTAAAGATTATGTAGTAGTCCAGAGTATGTTTCTACTTTTAAATAAAAGTGGATGGGATTTTATTGGTAGGTTATTTCTCGACAACAAAATCTCACAATTCTAGTTACTGAGGGAGCTCACTATTCAGTGCCAAAAATGCAAAGAGTTAGAGATTTGTGAATGTTGAAATCAAAGGCAAGCAGTAAATTCAAGAGATTCCCTGTATGGCCAGATAACACAAAGGCTCTGTATTGCCACGTAACACAAACCAGGCACAGCTGAAGATGACTCATCAGTCCTCTGCTTGACTGTTTTGCCACTGCAGAGCCTAATAGTAAGTACACCCACAAGTACTTTCCGAGTAAATGAAATAAAAGTGCATGCAGAATGCAAACAGCACAAAACCTTTCTTTGCAGTTAGTGCCCCAACTTTGCAGGAAGGAAGAGAAGCAGGGCACCAATGACACATATCTCCAGATGTGTTTTTTTAAAACGATAAGGCTCATATCAGGAAAATCCTACGTACTCCATTGGTTCAGGAGGAATGTTTGTTAAAATTTGTAAACCAATGACTGAATTCTGTTTGTTTCTTTCTTTCCAGCTGCTGGACAGCCAACTACATTGTGACATGACTTTCAGTCCTAATTACTTTGAAGAAGGAACTCTCTTCTCATATGTATCGGCTGCCTCCAGACAATCATTTGTAAGAGCTTGAATCATGGACATCGTGGCCCTCATCTCATTTTGAAAAACTCATAAAAGCGCTGCACCTGCTCCTTTAAAATGCAATATGTTGTTTTGCCCTTTCTTAAGAAATTTACAACACATATATGACCATATTTGGTAAGGCAAAGCCTAAGTACTATAAAAAAAATCCCACATTTTCAGGTATGTCTATGATTTTCAGTCTGTTACTTTGTCCTCCTGAAAGTAATAAGGAAATAAACATGCAATAAAGCTGTTTTGTGTTAATATTTCTAGGAATTAAAATTTTGAGTTTACAAAACCTTTATAGAATATGCCAAGTTGAGATGAGAAGTAATTTTAAGGTAGTATCTAATCAGTGCATTTGAAAAACTAAGCATCACAGCACATGACTTCTCTGTTATAACTGAAGCTATAACTTTTTTTATACAGAGACTAGTTTGATAATACATCCTGTAATTCTGAAACATTTGTGTTTATATTACCTTCAGTGGAGGGTAGGAGTTATACAAATAAATTATTGCACCTTTAGTGATAGGATTTTTTGTTTGTGTACCTCAAGTAATGTTCATGACTATAGCTCAATATTCTCTCAAATAAAGATTTCTTCATTAAACCTAAAGACTGCATACCGTTAACGACTGCAAGATTCCTGTCAGGAGCAATCCTTCTTTCTAAGTTCAGCAGCTGATGTTGTCATTGAATTTGGTGAAAGGATGATGTGGGGGAGAGGCAGCAGCGTGGGTAGACGCAACTGAACCGCGAGCCTGCAAGCTGCAGTGTGATGGTTACAGTGAAGCTGTTCTGTCTGGCGTGGTGCTTTCCCACTGACAGTCTGAGTTGTTTTGGGATCTGCTCTTTCCCTTGCAATCATTACGTTTGGTTGAAGTCTCGTGGGGAGAAATATGTGTGGTTTGGGTCCCCTCCAGAATCATCACATGAGTTAAGGATGAATTATGCAGCCAGGAACCTGTGTTCCTCCAGACATCAACCCCAACAAGATAAGCAAAGCCTGTGAGCCTGGAAGGGAGGCAGGGAGGAGGCTGATGGCAGTAGGCGAAAGCTTCCCCCCATTTGGGCCAGTTTTCCTTTATGCCTTTTGGTTAAGCCTTTGCTTCTCACTGAAGTGTTCCAGCAGCTCATGGAAGCAACGGCCAGAGCTGTGTGAGTTTATCAGAGTACACAGACAAGTTCAGGGGATGTGTTACAGTTGTAAAATTTCATAGCACAGTTTGGTAAAGGAAATGGCTATTTAAGATATCCCACTTTAGCTCTTTGAGATGCAACTTACAATGGAGGGAAAAAGTTACTTATCCTGCCTTAAAACCGTAATAAATTAAAAGATTTGTTTTATGTCTGTGTACATCCATTGTCTTTTGATGTGTTGGTAAATGGAAATTAAGTCGTTATTAGGGAAGCAATAATTTTGAGTTGTAATATAGCTAGCAACTATTGGTTTAAACATTAGGCAATTGCTTGCATGTGAGTTACATGAGCATGCAGAACTGCGTGTCATTGGCAACACATGTACAACGCTGTCATGTGAGGAGATTGTGGAGATCTGCTGGAAAGTTACATGTTACTTCCTTCAATTTGTGCCTTAGAAACTGCAAAGCTATTGCACACAGTCAGTGCTGACTTATGGATGCAATAAATCAAAAAAAAAAAAAATGAAGTCCTTCACGGACTTCACCTGGGGAATATTTTTAAAAAATTAATCAAAAATCAGAAAAAATGTTTTGGAAATGAAACAGTGAGTCCAATATTTGGATTAACCGATTGCATGACTTACTGCTGAAAGGTTTTGATAACCAGGAGGTTTACACTTTGCATGTGGACGTCACAGCTTTTTCCTGCAAATAACGTGTAACATGGAAATTCAGAAGCAGATTTTATAAACTACTTTGTGCATCTGTGCAATTCCATGGGCTACATTAAGGGTATGTGAACAAACAATGCCTGGGCCTAATTTCTAACCAAGACCTTTAATGCATGCTCGTGCATCTGTTTGGTGTGAGTCACTGCTTCCCCGTGTGACGTGGTTTAGATGTGCAGACTGCTCACAAGTGTACAAAAGGGTTGGTTGTCACAGAGGTTAGATCCGCTTCTCAATAACTTGATGCTAAGAGCCCAGGCTGTGTAGGAGCATGGCTGGGACTCAAATGCATGAGCAAGGGCTGGGGAGGGGGTGTGCATAGCGCTGCAGGCACACGGCTGCATCCCAGAAGCTGCTTAGTTTGTCCCAGTGTCTATCCCTTCGTTTCATATATGCATGTTTTGGTGACGTTAGTTGTATGTAAAGCAAAACGAAGCAGCATCCTCAGACTACAGCTTTTCCCCCCAGGGAGCATCTATTCACCAGCACAGAATAATTTTCAGCAGTTTTCTAAATTGTACTTGCCAACTGCTGATGTTTGATTTACATTTCCTTTGTAATCTTATATGGCAAATTCATTCAGTCTAAAATCTTCCTTCCTTTTCCTTCCTTTTCCTTCCTTCAGGTTAAACACACAAGTATGATACATTTCTTACCAGGAACTTTAAGCACAGAAACAAAAATAACGCTTTACTACATTTGAACTACCATGTAAATGTATTTGTTGCAAAAATGATTTATTATTGCTAAGCAAGTACAATATATGTAATGGATTTTAGATGTTTCAGAATTTATTTAGCCTCTTACTCCTTCAACAGGTGTCATAACCCATCTGTATTTCACTACCCCACTTGCCATGGTGTATTTTTCCTTACTCTTGCTATGTAGTAGTGTTATTGATGCAGTACATCTGTAGTTTTCAGTGAATGTCCTAAAGGTTGGTGAACCAGAAGGGGACCATCCTTCTGTGCATGTCCACTCAAGGACAAGGATCGCTGTCCTGGCTGGGACTGATGTTGAATACCAATTGCGCTAATCTTTCCTTGGTTTTATTTATTCTAAAATGCCTCTGGAAATTAGGAAAACTTGTCTAAAATGCAACAGCTTTTATAGTAAATGTATGTTTATAAATAAAACATTGATTACCTTTGGTGGTGTTGATTTTACTTATTAACAACCAGCTTCTCGCATTGCATGCGATATGTCTGAGATGGGATTGTGGAGCATGAACATCCCATCGGTGAAAGCTGCTGCTTTACTTACTTTGTGTACTTTTTCTTCCCTTTAATTCTGGTATGGTGTCTTGTGGTGAATATTACTGTGGTGATAATCATTTTCTGGTGAATGCAACCTGGCAGCCCCAACCCAATCAGAGCTACTTGTGATGTGAAAAGGGCACCGGTGGGTGCGCAGCCCCCAGCAGGTGTTTATTGCTGCCGTAATCCAGTAGACTGTATAAAATGTCTATATGTTGGCTGCTTGCCTCACCAGCACCGTAACCTGCTCACGTGCCTGGGTGACAAAATGCCCCACTGCAGGGACACAACTGCACGGAGGGGTGCTGCACACCAGGCCCAATCAGGTTGCCGACCCTCGTCTGGAAAAAAAAAAAAGATGCCGGAAAAAAAATAAATACATCTCTTGTAAAGGCAAGCAGGGCTCCTGTATACCTCTAAAAGCCTCCGGTGGGAATGTAATTTCATCTGAATTTCCTGATAAGGGGAAATGACTGAACTGGAAGCCGCTCAAGTTTTGCAAGCAATAAGAGCCCAAAACAGAGATGGAAAGTACAGGCTGGGCTGTGACTGTCCTCACAGCATTGTGTGGGGTTGGTATTTGGGGGATTTTAGTTTTCTTGTTCATTTGTTTTATAAAATGCAGTGTGAGCTAAACAAGCAGGAGGAAGGCTTACCCCTCCACCGGGCTCCAGCTGCTGCTCTGTGGGCCTTACTGAAGACTCCGTGCTCCACAAGGGTAGCTGCTGGAGCTCTCCTCCCCACGGCATATGGGTTTTAAAGTCATTTAGGGGGAAAAAAATCCATTATTTGAGACAAATTTATGAGTCATTGCTAACTCATCCGCAGAGTCCATCTGCTTCACCTCACGTGACGTGCAGCAAACTCTCCTGGCAAACGCCACCCCCGTGGGTCACAGCTGCAGGTTTCCAAGCAGGTAGCCTGCTGCCTGACACCTCCTGCAGCCACTCACAGGGCTGTAGGAACTGAAGAAAAATCAACAGAAAGGCAAATCTTTCCTTTTTTTCTGTCGCTTCTGACTACAGGTAATGTATTGCTCTGATAACGAGCACAGGAGCTGAGACGTGCCTCCACTCCTCTGGAAACTCTGTGGCACTTCCCATGCTGAGTGTGAGAGCAGAGTAAGGCCCAAGGGACAGAAAATATCCCAGATGGTTGGGTCAAGCCTCTGCTTCCAGAAAGACAGCCACTGACACCTGATAGCAAACAGTGCTCGTGTGAGGCGTGGTGTCTCTTAAAAGGAATCTTTTGCCTAGTGTCTGGTTTTCGGGAGCTCACTGAAACACGCCTTCTGCACAGCACATCTGGCACCTGACACCTTTCCTGTGAAAAGGCAAAGAGCTTCTCTGCCAAGACTGCACTTCCAGCACGGGGCACCTGTGGGAAGGACTGGTGCTCTCCGCAGTGCACCCAGACTTAGAGGCTCCTAGATTGTTTTGCATGACCCTAAATATAATTACCTATATATAAAAAAATAATAAAACAATATAAAAACTATATAAAAATATTCTAAAAACAAGAACTGACCTATGCTTTCAGGGCGTTCACAAATACGCATGACTGGAATCAGTAACTGTATTCCCAGAAACATGATCACCAGATGTTAGCCACTCGTGCTATTCCTATGTAGGTTCAACAGTGTAACCTCTGACAATCAATATTTTCTGCAAAGGAGACGTTTTCCTCTATTCAACCCTGTCATAGAGAGTACCAATATTTGTATTGGGAGAAGACCTTCACAACAGAATAAAACCACTTGTCTGTACCAGGTTCCTAAGGATGGGATAAAAAATTGTCATGGTTAACTGATGCTTTTGCTGCCTTGCTGGGTGCAGAGCATGGTGCTGTAGTTCCACTTGCAAAGCTGCATCTTTATGTCACATCTGCTGGACCTGATTCTGATGGGCCGAGGTGATGATCCTGATGGACCTTTGGGTGAACCAAGGGCTGAGGAGTTTGGGAGGCCGCACAGCCTGGCACATCAGATGGAGGGGAGAAAGCCTGAGCTGCATGAGCCTGGGTCCTCTGGGCACACTTCTCCATATACTGCTGGAATTTGTGTAGGTGGTTCTTTGCCCTCAAAGCTGGGCTTTTCCACATGAGGCTGGATGTTAAGTGTCAGCCCCTTACCGAGACAAAGCACTTGAGCAAGGTATAAAGGAGGATAAAAAGGTTAGGATAGAAAATGATTGCTCAATACTTGGCTTTCTCAATCTCTCTCTTTATCTTAAATAGGAAAAATCTGCTTACAGCATGAATGCAACATGTGAATACCTTTCTCCTTGCTGCTTCAAGGTTTTTTGAGCTTCTTCTGTACCTGAGCAGCATGTGGCTGTGTTCATGCACTTGGCAGTGACCCTGTGTGCTGCCAACCCAGGCGCTGAAGGCTTACCCTGTGCAGTAAAAATAATCAGCTTCCCCACTGATGCCAGAGCTAAATTGGAAGACAGAAATTCTCCAAATTTATCAATACACCATTCTTCAATCTCTTGCCTCGTTTCAAAAAAAGGGTTGTAAACAAATATGGTGGCTGCCCACTGGGCTCTGAGCAGCAGCAAGCACACGGGGCAGAGACTGCCTGCATGGGGGCTCCTGCAGAAACACGTAAATAAGGAGGCGATTGAAGCAACCCAGTTGTGGTAGGGCTATGTGCATGCTGCGCTGATGTTCTTTATTAAATCCCTGTGGCTAGCAAGGCAAATGTGGTAAGATGTATTTCTGCATGGTCTGCCCTAGTACCTTTCATCACAGAAAGAAAACATATTCTACAATGTCATTTTACTGGTTTATAGTTTTAAGGAAAAATGTCTCTGTTTTGACAGTACCGAGCTGCAGCTTGAACACAAATACCAATTACTTCCTTCACATTGCACAAAAACAAAACAATTTGGACAAGATTTGAATCATTTTTAATACCTCAATACCTGAGCACCCGGCTTCAGGGACTTGGGGGTTTTTGAGAATATCACATCCCCAGACAATCAGACATCTTCAGCAGGCCTCAGGTTAGATAGCCAGAGCCACAGGGCATGTTTGAAAGCACCAGATTTTGTTCATTGGGTGTCTCAAATATGTTTCAAGTAGTACAGACAGAAAAGGGAGATGAGTCTGCAGGTTCCTCCCAGCCCACATGTGCGATGACTGATGTTTACAGGGCCCAGCATCCCCAGAAAGCAGCACAGCACTTTGCAATCATTACTGGAATAGGATTGAAAAACACCCCTGTGAGGCAGAAAGATGTTGTTACGTGTCTGTTTCCAAACGGATAAATGGGGCACAGAAACTAATTTGCCGAGAGAAAGAATGTCTTCACTCAGCGAATTTAATTTGGGCTACAACCTGGATGAGCTATGGCAATAAAGATGTTGGAAACTCTGTACAGAGAGCAAAAATGAAATTTAAAAAAAATGCAACGGAGCATGCACTTAGCTGTTACCGTGACCACAGTGCAGTGCTGCAGAGCTCAGAGAAACCTGGCTATCTGGCTACTGCAGCAAAAGCCAGCAGAGCAAGAAGCCCGCCAGGAGCGGAGCCAGCCTGTCTAGGAGTAAGGCCATTAGCCAGCAGCAAGCCCGGCACTGACTCAGCTGCACTGCCAGCAGCTGGCCAAGCTGGGCTGAAGCCAGCCCCACACTTCAGCGTGGAGCACAGCGGGGCATCTCCTGCCTGCACCTGGGCTGAGGGGGCCAGCCGAAACCTTCTGCTTAAACCTCCTGGTAGCTCCCCAGCGCAGGGTCAAGAGCCAGCAGCAGCCTAGATGAATGCCTCTGAGAGCAGGTGTCTGTGTTCATCTTCTATTTTTCCTGCCTGTTCTCTGGGTTTTCATGGTATGAAATCTCCTCCTTGGAGATCTTCAGAAGCCGCCTGGACGTGGTGCTGGGCACCCTGCTGGGGGTGTCCCTGCTGGAGCAGGGGCTGGAGCAGGGGCCTCCAGAGGGCCGTGCTGGCCTCGCCGGCCTGTGAAGTGCCACAGAGGGCACTTAAAGGACAAAAATTTGATTTTCTGGGGAAGAGGTGACCCAGGGGTGTCCTACAGCTGGAGCAGATGATCCTGATGGCTCAGCAGCGACCTGCAGCTGTAAGATGAGCACCCAGAGAGGTGCCTGACCTGGCTGCTGGTGGGGAGAAGCCCAGAGCTAGGTAGGGCTGGCACAAGAACATGTGAGCCCAAATGCTTACTGCATTAGCCATTAAACCAACTAATCAAAAAATGGATTAGTATCATTAAAAGTATGCTATACCATAAAAACAGAGTGCAGAGATGCTGCCTAGGTTTTGCAGATAGAGTTTAATTTTTGTTCCAGGAAAACAACCACTATTTCTTTGGAAGTGTGGCAGACATTACAAGACAGCATTTCCAGAAATTGGCTTACTGACAAAAGAGAATATAAAATGGTTAACAGGATTATTTCCTCTCAGTGAATCCTACAGCACAAGAAAATAAACAAACAAGCAAAAACCACCCTCTTTTCCTCTTTTCATGGCTTCCAGTGTGTGCTCCTGCTTCAAGACATGACAAGCGTTGTGACGGCGACTGCTGCCATCCAGCTGAAGGACTGAGGCACTTTGTAAATCAAATTTCAGGCAAAGAGATTGGTTTGAGAAACCTCCTCGTCGCGGAGTCACAAGCTGTCAGAGTTTATTAGCATTACGCTACCGGAGCAAAAAGCAAAAACAAATTAAGATGTTTAACAGCTGAAATCTGAAACAAAATCGTGTTTAATGCTGAAAATCTTGTTAACATATTTTCAGGCTTCCCTCTCCCCAGATATTAAACCTCAGAGTGTGTCTGCCAGCATCTTTTCCCTGCCGGTGGGAGCATGGCCTGCAAGGCACGGAGCACGGGGGCCAGGCACCACAGCCTCCCCCTGTGCTCACCCTCTACTCGGGGGGCAGCCTGGAGGCTTGGCACCCTGGCAGCCTCCCAAGGCACGAGGATGGCTCCAAGGAAGCACCGAAGGAGCAGATCTGAATGCCCCATGTGTCCATGAGCACGGCATCACCAACTGGAGGCCCGGCCCGAGGATCGAGGATCGCACACGTTGGAGGTTTTAATGGGAGGGGTGACGTGAACTCCCAAACTGGTTTTTCATTCCCATTGGCTCCCACAATGAAAGAGCCATTAAAAGGGTTTTAGTGATCTTCCGAGGCTCTGCTTCCAGCAGAAAATTGGCTCCTTCTCCTTGGACACAAGACCAATTTTTAATTGAATTTCAAGAGATGATGGATGTTGTACTTTATTCCAAGCCTATATGCTAAATTAACAAGGCTGTCTGCTTAGTTTCCTCTTTTGAAACCGCATTGAGATGAGTTTCTGCTAATTCTCTTACACAGGGCATTAGACATGTGAACCAAGTTCTTATTCAAGAGTTGAAACAGGCATTTTTGCCAAGGTTATTACTTTGGATAATAAATTGGTGCTGGGAGGCAGCGACAATAATTTGCTTTCTGAAAAAGACTTCCCAGTTGAATTTTTTTCAAACAAATCAGTAAAAATAAAACTAAACCTATCATAAATTTTCACCAAAGTATTTTAAAATTCTTAATTAACACTGAAGATGTCTGTCTTAAAGGAGGGACCATTCCAATAATTCTGCTCATTTACAGCTACGCTGTCCTTCCACTCGCTTCCCAGATGACAGAAAGAATCTAAGAAGCACACTAGGTTGCAGAATATATTTAGCCTGATTTAAGTTTATTTATCCATTTCTTTACATGTTAACAAATGACACTGACAAACTAAATATTTGTTATTATGAAACCTAGAAAAAGTAGCATAAAAGTTGTTTTTGTTTTTGTTTTTGTTTCCTAACTCTGGCCACTGCAGCAATATTTGCACATTGTTTTGAGTGGGGAAGTTGCCTCGCAGAGGTGAAGCCATTGATAAAACCATTTTCACATGAAATTTGGGCTGAACATAGAAACTCTTAAAGCGAAACTCTGACCAACTAGGCCAAAGCCAAGTATGAGCTTTACTAAGTGCATCTTCAGCTAGTAGGCAGAAAAGAGGGGACCCTTTTTCCAAGATGATGAGTAGTACTGCTGGAAGAGGAATGAGCCCATGGCCAGGAATGACTTTTCATGTATGCGTACTTAAAAGCAATCCTAAAGGGGCCCAGGATATCAATGGGCAAAGTCTTAGTGGTGTCCTTTTGGCAGAGGAGGCTAGTTGATGTTCCTACCTTGCAAGGAGTTTTTCAGTGTAATGGAACAAACTGGCCTTGTAGGCTCGTTCCTACACTTCATCTGTCACAATTTTTCCACAGGTGGGAAAAACAAGCAACCAAACCAATAAATAAATAAAATAAATATATAAATAAAAATAAACCCACCACCAAACATATAAATATGGCTATCAGTGCCTTCATCAAGCGATGATTAAAAATGGAAGTGGCATTTATCAGCTAATAAAAGCAACACACTCAAAGACCGTGGCTCCTGTTGATTTTTCACCTTTTGTCACTACAATATTCCAGGCAGAATTTCAGGAGTGAATTTAGGGGGAGGCCCGACAAGACCCATCCCTGACTGTTCATTCTCTGACCCCGTACCCCCACAATCTGCCCCAGGACAGGGATAGGAATGGGGATGGGGTCGGTGACGGGGATGGAGATGGGGACGGGGATGGGGATGGGGAGTCTTTGGTCTCATCCCGGACAACACAAACTCAGGCTGCTGCTGTTTTATGTTTTTCCTCCTCTATGACTCAGGTCTGTCTGTACGCCACGTGCTGCAGGAGCTGCTGTCATCTTGCAAGTGAAATCTAAGCAGTGCACAAGTGCAGGGAGATCTGGGCGGTGTCTTTTTTTGGGGGAGATGAAGGTGGGGCTGGGTGCTTAATACACCTCTGGGGGTGCAGGGGGTGTCCAAGTAAAGTCCTGCTGCCTCTGACTGCAAGAGGAGATCCATCGGGTCACTCCCATAGAAGAGCATTTTCACTCCTTAAATATCTGAGTAATTTAAGCACGAGATTAGGAGAATAATGCAAAATTTAACATAATAGAATAATATCCTTCCTACAGGTGACACAGTGCGGAAAAGCAGGTTGAGGTCTTTAGCTAGATGTGATTATGCTTCCAGATGGTAGTCTGTTAAATAAAATTGTAATAAAATGACAATTTTGTCTCACAGCCCAGTATCCCAAATATACATGTACATGTATTTCAGCCCCAGCCTGCATCAGACTTGACCCCAGCCCACCCTCACACAGAAGCTACCAGAGATTTTCTTTTCCTCGTTGTCAGTATTTGGTGCTACACCAGAATGACTCAGGGCCCGCTTTAATTATGGCTGCAGCCCAACTGTCCTGTAGAGCATGTCATGAGACCCTGGTACAAGTTAATGGCTTATCTGCTTTGTGTAATTGTTCAAATCTTCTTTTCCATCAGTTCTACATCAGTGCCATCTCTTTCATTTGAGCGGTGTGCTGGTGGGACAGCTACCCAGCCCAGGACTTCTGTTACAAAATAATAATAATAATAAATTACACTGTGACAATAAAATAAGTTTGAAGCCATTTCTTTAGAACATCAGCTTGGCGTGGGTTTTGAAATACGGTGTTCTCATGGAGCCACGCTGACCAGGAGTATCTGATACTTGTTTAAAGTCAGTGCTTGTTTGACTCTGTACCACCAGTGGTGATGGGATTTGTGCCTCCTGACATGGCAACACACAAGTTATTTCTCAGCTCTCTTGCAGACAGCCACGGAAAGTAAGCAATAATTTTAGTACCTTTGTTTGTTAGCCATCAGTGTAGTTAATATTGAGTTTGTTAAACTCACACATTGCAGTGTAATGATGCTGGACAGGCAAACAGAAGCACCCCTGCCCAGAGCAAGTTTTTCTTTCCCAGTCCCTTGGAGCACAACGTGTGGGCCCTGCCTGTGTCAGCATCAATGGCTCAGTTGTTTTGGGAGGTGTCATTGCAACTCCCAAAGCCATGTGGCAGCTTGGTGCCAGGCTGCAAACAGCACTGGGCAACACCTGGAGCCTCACAGCCATTTCTAGGTGGAAAACACAGGGTTGCTGAGAGATGGAGTGGGATAAATCACATTTCTAGTGTTTCTTCAGTATAAACTGAGTGTCTCCCAGGCTATGGTTTTGCTCTCCAAAGTTGTATGCTACTTAAATCACACTGAAACCAGCAGTAGATGAATCTTCTTGGTCATTGCAGGTCCAGGAAATATGATCTCTCTATATATAACATCCATATATATATATATACACACATACACACAGACACATACACAGGTATATATATATACATACATATATATATATATATACATATATATACATATATATATACTCCTCTTTTATTTCCATAGCCCTGTCTGCAGAAAAAGACCGTTCAACTGCACCAACAATTTTCATGTAGAGGAGCTGAGCGTGAAAGAGCAGTGACCTCAGCACTGGCAGAGAATTAACTATATAATCTAATAGGGTTTCTTTTTCCATTTCTAAATAATGGGATTCTATTAGACCAAACCGTAGTCTCATCCTAATGATAATTTATTGCATAGCATATCTGAATTTTGCCTTTTATAAATCATTGGGAATTACAATACACAGTTATATAATTGAATCATCTCTTGTATCGTTAATATTTTTCATTGCTTCGAGAAACCCCTTTTTGTTCAGAACCCACATGTAACTGTGTTTAGAAATTGCAAGTTTTTCAATGTGCTAATTTTTAAAGTGATTAAGGATTTTCATTTGTATTACTTTTAAGTGTATTTGTAAAAAATGCCTTAGAAGTAAAATACTTCAAAATTATTTTAAGCTTATGAGGTTTTGTACAAAAGATTCTGGACAATTTTAGAGACAAATCTGGTCATAAATTTATGTTTATATCCCAAAGTCTCAGAAAAAGTTGGATTTCATGATCCTTGGAAGAAAATAAATTGGGATAATTAATTCCCACATTGACATTTAAATGTATTAGTGGTATGCACCAGTGAAAGTATTGATCAATGGAAGTAATCAGTAATAACAGGAAAAATGAATCAGTTTTGCAGACATGAGTACTTGACTTCAGCTGTGCAATGCACTTAGTCCAGGGCTGAAAGCACTTCAAAGGGCGTGAAGGTAGCCAGGACTATTGTCCACCCAGAAAGACAAAGAAGAAAGGTAAACGAAGCAAATTTGGGAGGTCATGGTCCCATTTGCTGTTAGAATATAGGAACAAAGCCTAAAATTTGTGATCTGCAGTTTGTGAACTTATTTCTGGAATTGAGCAACATTATGGTTTAGAAGAACACACAAGAAATCTTTCAGGAGGAGTCTTTGTTAAAGGTCTCATCTTTAGGAATCAGAGATTGGCTTAAACCCACAAATGGGTGGTTTTATATCATTTTCAGAAGTTTTTATTAAACCAGACTGTACTGGCTGGATACTCTTATTTAGTAGTTCAGAGTTTTTTAGAATTTAGCTAAAAATTTTACTTTAGCAAAATCTCATGGCCGTGGGTCTCAGTCTGATTATCTAGGTGCCGAGGTACCTCCTTTAACCAATGCTAAACTTGCTCCATAGTAAGGCAGGAATCAAATTATGGCACTGTTGTGTGTTATCCTTTTAGATTTTTACCCCTGTGATATAAGCAAGTAATGGTGCTTGGAAGAACATATCTTATTCTCAATTGTACAACACTGATAAAAGCCATATCTGTAGGAAGAAAGAGTCGTGAAGGAAGGACGGGAGTTTACTTTCCCTGTTAGCATCAATGTTACCAGCTGGTCCTTGGGAACTCCGTCACTCAGAGCTGCACTGGTATACCCAGAACAAAGAGGCAGGCTACATGTGGTTTTATTTGTGTAAATATGTCAGTGAATAAAGATATACTTTTAAAGATAAATCTGACTCAACATTGATCTAGCTACCACTAGGTAGCTGGCTACAAGCTGGCCATGGGTATCTTCAGCACTGATGTTGGCAGAGTAAAACATTCGCTGAAAGGTGAGATTAAACGGGTAAAAACCAAGAATCCCTAACCTAGCATCTCCAGTCTGGTCAGTATTTTGGCATTCACATAAATGTAGTCTTGTACACTACAGCACACTCCCTTGCTAACACAAGTAACTTTTCCTCCTATCTAGAATGACATGCGCCCTTGATCGTCCTTGCCACCTTTCTGTGAATCCCACCAGACTGGGCAGGTAAGACCAACCTGCACCTCATGACAGTCTGTAGAGCACGTACATGTAACCATACATTGTATTTAATTCCATTAACACTGCCTCAGTAAACTGCAGTGAGAATTAAAGCTTCCCCAGTGCAGCGGCTCTCAAGGTGCTGAGTATTCACCTCGTAACATTTGGGTAGATTTTCTCCTTAGGGAAAATTAATGTGTTGATTTGTTTTCTGTAAACATCTTTCTGTTAAATGATATGGAAGTTAAGGCTGACAAAGGCCCTGTCCACAGCTTATGCCCAGTGTCAGCGGCCTTAGTGATGATGTTAGATTTCAGACCTCTGGAAAGGCATAGCTAGTCTCACACGTCCCAGGGCTACCCTGAATTTTTATCTAATGTTGTTGATAGACTTTCTACATTTGAGCTTCTTCCTCTGAGCCACTTGAAACAGCAAGAAGTGTCTGCATTTCCCTTCTGCCTCTACTCTACAAAGGATTAGGACAAAGCATTGACTGGAACTGCACAACCGTGTGAAATGACATTCTTGTCCATGTTCAGAACCTTTAATTTCCTGCTGATGTGATCATCATGAGAAGGATTAGCCCAAAAGCTGATTTCCTCCTTCCACAGGAAATGTCCCGCCTAGAAAAAGGGAGCTTTATTTCACACCAACATTTCTTGAGCTGTTTCTGGATGAGCCCCCCATGTGGCAAGAAGATGGGCTTCCTCTCAAATGGCCTGGCCTTGGCCTACCTCATGAGCTCTTGTGCAAAGCACAAAGAGCAAAGCTGGTTTTCAAAGATGGAGACACATTTTAGTAGCACTCCAGATGGAGCCATCGGTTCGTTCCCCAACAGCTCTCAGGTGCCAACATGTGAAGGACCAAATAAAACCAATGACAGAAGCAGCAGGCTTCAGATCCCATTGCAGTATGGCCTCCGTATTGCTGCTCTGCCTTACAGATGGTGAGGGTGGTCCATAGAGTAATGTTTGACTCTTTGAAATCAAAAAGTTGATAATAGTTTGATAGCTTTATTAAGAAGGTGATGATATGTAAAGATTAAACCATTTAGACACATTCATTTCTCGGTGAAAAAGATTTTATATTACTTGTAGTTTTCCTACATGCTAGCTATGTATTCCTGACTAATAAAATTCATTTTTGCATTGTCATGTAAATACCCATCCATCTCAGAGATTCATATTGTAAACAAGTTTTTGTTTGTGTACGGGAGAGAAGAAAGAGAGAGAGTGCAGGAGCTGCCCCAGAGCCAAATTCATCATTAGGCCCGAATTCCAGTCACGGCATTGAAAAGAGCAGACAAGAAAACGGCGCAGTTGCTACAAACACAGCTGTGTTGAAGTTTGTAATACTAGCAATGTGAATTTACCTTTGAACTCCTCAAGAAACACCATGCATTCATGTCAGATTGATGTTGAATTCTAAAAGAAACTACTCTTTATTTCAATAACATGAGTCAAAATGCGAGTGATACACCTTACCCTCATTTCTTCACTGAAGCATCCCTGGGCTTGCCAGGTCCTCCTGCCCAGAGCTCCTTGCCTTGCGAGTGCTGTCTGTCAGTGTCAGAGACCAGCTTTGACTCTCACTGGCACTGCTGGTCAGCAGCCGTTTGGTGTCTTCTTCTGGCCTGGGCCCCCTCTGGGTGCCCTGTGGCCCGCCTAGACTCCGTGCTTGGGAAGGTCAGCAGCAACGCTGCAGATTACTTAATTAATACTCCTTTTCAAACAGGCTGGAGCAACAAGCTTCATGAGTTTTCAAACCATCCATTTCTACCTGACTGAATAATTGCTAAGGTTTATGAATTTATTGGCATGCTGGTTCTTGCGACAGGTCCATCCTGTACGGTCTGGGGCATCCTGCGGTCCCCTGCACTGCTGGGGGGTGACCAGAACAGGGAAAGAAGTGACTGGGGAAAGGATTGATGGTCAGAGGGGAAAGGATTTATGGTCAGAAGGGAAAGGATTTAGGGTTGGAGGGAATACGTGGCTGGACAGAAGGTTGCAGCATGCCAAAAGGACCAAGGAGAAGTTCAGATACATGAATGCGGAATCATGGTCAGTAATAGAGAGGTGATCTTAGTGCTGTATGACCCATTACTGAGAGAGACCCTGCAGCATTTGGGGCTGTCCGGATGTCCTTTCTGCAAAGTGTCGTCACCAACAGGCTTCAGTTCTGGAAAAGATTTTAAAAGTTTGAGCCCTGAGGAGTATGGGAGGTTTTAAGGCCACAGCCTACTTAATTTATCCAGAGGAAGATAGATTAGAATGCAAATCGGTTTACATTGTAGTGAAATTAGGAGAGAGAAAGGTCTCCAGCCTAGCAGACACATAGCTAGATCCAATGCTGGGAATCTGAAGCCCTCATATTAGAAGCAAACCCCAGGTCTTAGCAGACAAAGTAATGAACTGATGGGAAGAAAACACCCAGACACGTAGCAGTGTGTTGTCATCTCCTCCCTTTATCAATCACAGTGCATGCTGTAACGTGGAAGCTTTGCACCACAAGGCCCAAACAGCTGTAGTATCTTTGGATGCCCCTTGGCTGGCTGGGGTGCCAGAGGAGCGGGTCTTGCTGTCCCTAAAAGCACAAGGGTCAGCTTGGCCGTGCCCTGCAGGTGAATCGGGCAGGGGGAGCTTGCCACTGACCGCCACTGCTGCTGTGCTGCTGGCTGGAGACGGCTCATTCCTAAAGACAGTTTGCCTTGAGCAGAGATGTCCTTAAATCCTTCTCGGGTGTTTGGGAGAACAGGTGGACTGGTAAAAGCGAGCCACGCGATAACACAACTTGCATTCAATAATTGCATACAGGGTGCCTATTTGTTTTTCCCTCTGGAAAACTGACCGTATGGTTTATTGCAGCATTTTAAATCTGCTTATTGAAGGATTTTCTTTAGCGAACCAGCACTTGCCTGGCTTTGCTGGCTCTTTTCTCTGTGCCCTTGGCTGCAGACCCCTCTCTGGACACTCCAGCACTGCAGGGAACGCTGCTGCCGTTTTGCTCCACAGCCAGCCCCCCAAGCCAGCCTTTTATTTTTCCGCCCCCGTCGACTCTGCCAGAGTCAGACAGAGTTCATCGGCCCCGCCGTCACCCCACAGTGGCCCTGGGCGGCAGGGGGGTGGCACCAGGGCTGCCCCGAGCCCCTCGGGGGGCCCCGGCCCGGCCGCGCCGTCGGGGCTGGCGCTGCCCCCGCCGCCCGCCAGGCCCCGTCCCCAAAAAGCTGCGGGCGTTTAAAGCAAAATTCACCCCCGTTACTCCAGGAGTGGTCCACCCGCGGACAAAGCAGACCCGTGCTGCATTCCCCGTTTTTATCGTAACGGGTTGAGCTTAATTCCGGCCCTTTCTGACCGTCGGGGTTGCTACAAAAGCTCCGACCCCGTGTACCTTCCTCCCCAACCAACACAGGGCCGTGGCCTCTCCGACGTGAAGGCTGGTGACAAATATCCCTGCAGACCCCCCCCTCCTTTAGATGACCCCGTCCCGAGCCTGCGACTTTCACCTTCAGTCTCTGCCGAAATAAAAACATGCCCCCCCCCCCCCATCGCCCCAGCACCTCCCAAACAACCCCCTGACAATAAGCGGGAAGAGCTGGGGTGAGCTATATTTGCTTTTGGTTTTTATTATCAACAATCAATTAATGGTACACTCTTGGAAAACTATATGCACATGTAGAAATATTTCCCCTTTTAAATAGAAGCATTCATCTTAACCACATTATAAATAAATCTGAAAATCCTGAACATAATTTATGACGATTATGCTCACAAACATATTCCAACAGGTAGGGAAAAAAAATAAAAATAAAAAAGGGAAAAATTAAAAAAAAAAAAAAAGAATGAGACGACATGCAACTGATAACAAAAATATATATCATTGCCTGAACCTGGTCTCTCTAAACGCAAAGGGAACGGAACCCGTGAGAACCTTATTTCTCCATAAAGACACGCCATAGAGACTACGAGAAGGGAAAACATTATTTATACGGTCAACTAGACAAGTCTGTACTGATATTAACACTATACAGCTGAGTCACAGAACACAGTCGTAGAAAGACACAGAAAAAGAGAAAGCATACCTGCCGACATTCAACTAATAGCTAGAGTTTGTGCCTCTTCAAATAAAATTAGAAAACCCTAACGGAGGTGCCTAAAAACTGCGTGGACCGTGGAATAAGAATAATTAAGAATAATTAATAATTAATAATAAATACAAGCCGTCCGCCGAGGGGGCCGGGGGCCGGCAGCGGAGAGACCCAAACCCAGCCGAGGGCCGGCGGAGCCAGAACCGCCCCGTCGGGGGGCGGCGGGGGGGCGGGAGGGGGGACAAGACACTTGCCCGCTCGGGCTGGCGGCGGGAAGGAGGTTCGTAAAAAGAAAACGAGGAGAAACAAAGCGAAACACCGGCGGGAGGCCTGCTGGGGAGCCCCCCCCCCCCCCACCAAACCCCGTCCGCCCCGTCGGGGCCCGCGGAGGCGCTGCGGGGCCGGGCCGGGCCGGGCCGAGGGGGCGGCCCCGGGGGGACTCGCGGGGGGTCCCTGCGCCGCGGGGCCGGGTCCCGGTCCCCGCTCAGAGCCGCGGGCGGGCGGCGGGTGCCGAGGGCCGTGGGCCGGCGCTCAGAACATGCCGCTCTTGACGAGGCTGCCTTTGGTGCCGCCGGGCCGCTGCAGCGAGGAGAGCACGCTGGCGAAGGGGCCTCCTAACGAGTCGGGGATGGAGGTGATGGGCCCGGGCCCCGGGGCCCAGCCCTGCCCCGGCCCCGCCGCCGCCAGCCCGCCGGGCCCCGCCGCCCCCTTGCCCGGTTCCCCCCCCGGGCCGCCGGGCCCCGCCGCTCCCTGCCCGCCCGCCGGGCTGGGGCCGCCGCCGCCGCCGCCTCCGCCGCAGCTGGGCGCGGGGTTGGGGTTGGGCCCGGGGCCGCCGGTGCTGTCGGGGTCGGTGCTCTTGGCCTCCTTGCTCTCGTCGTCGCGGGAGGCGTCCGACTTCTTGCCGGCCGCGCCGTTCTTGGCCGCCGCCGCCGCCGCCGCCGCCGCCCGCTCCTGCTTGCGGAACTTGGCCCGGCGGTTCTGGAACCACACCTGGGGGGGCAGCGGGCGGGGAGAGGGCAGCGAGGGGGCCGGGAGAGGGGGAGCAGCCCCGTAGTCCCCGAAGGCAGCGCCCCGCCGCCGCCCCCCGGCCCCCGACGGCGCCCGCAAGGCGCCCCGACGGCGCTGCGGGCGGGCGGGAGGCACGGGGGGAGCCGCGGGACGGCCCCGCCGCCCTCCGCCCGCAGCTCGGGGGGAGCCCTCGGTACCCGGGGGGACCCCTCGGTGCCCGGGGGACCCCTCGGTGCCCGGGGGGGGCCCTCGGTGCCCGTCGGAGCGCCCGGTGCCCGTCAGTGCCCGTCGGAGCGGCGCCCCCTCGTCCCCCAGCCGCACGTACCTGCACCCGCGCCTCGGTGAGGTCGATTTTGAGCGCCAGCTCCTCCCGGGTGTAAATGTCGGGGTAATGAGTCTCTGCGAACACCCGCTCCAGTTCCTTGAGCTGGGCGCTGGTGAACGTGGTCCTGATCCGCCGCTGTTTCCTCTTCTCGTTTAAACCGCCGTGGTCGGTGAAGAGTTTGTAAGGAACTGAAGAAGGAAAAGAGGGAAGGAGGAGGAGAAGAAAAAGCTGTGAATCGCTCGTGGCTGCCCGAAGATACTTGTCCGGAAAGGCGGGCGGCGGGGTGCCCAAACGGCAACGTCCTGGTGCGGGAAGCGGCGGCGGAGTCCAGCAGTCATCGCGGAGAGAAACCCACGAGGGGGGCACCCGTGGGGGGAGAGCGAGAGGGGGTTAACGCTAAAACGGGGGTGCGGAGGGCTGGAGGCGAGGATGCTCTAAACGTGGGAGAGCGAAAAGCCCCGAGCCCGGCAGGCGGCTGGTAGCGCTCCCGGCTGGGGGATGCGCCGGGAGAGGGGAGAACTGATTGAAAGCGCCACAAAGCATCGGAGGAAACATCGGGCTGCTCGCTAGCTGTCACCCGGTAATGATATTACCGAGCTGCTTCGAAATTTGTTTGCATTTCTCGAGCCTTACCAGCTGATCCTGTTCAAAGAGGTTTCGGTAAAAAGTGCCGCAAAAATAATGACCAGCAAAAAACGGGTCTGCGCCGCCGCCGCCGCTGCTGCTGTTGGGTTGGGTTTCCTTTTTTTTAAGACAGTGTCAGTAATGAGCTTTACTCTTTGGTTATTTAATTATTTTCTAAGCTTTACGTCTCATCGCAAAGTAAATAAATTATGCCTATCATTTTGGCAGCTTAAGATAATTTTGTTGGCGGTTCGGGTGTGACTAGGATAGTGTAACCCTGTAAGTGAATTACCCCTCCCTGCAATCGCTTCTAACGTGATAAATTCTTTCATTTGTGTAAGCAAATTTCGTTTGGTAAATACTAAACACATTTCCATTTTCAAATGCAATCAAGGCTTCCTATATACCAGCAGCGAGGCGGCTGCCGGGGCTAAGAAAGCTGGAGGTCCTTACCTGCTGCGTATGGACTGCTCTGGTGGTCCCTAAGAGAGCCGAGGCTGCAGGATCCTGGAGTGAGGGATGGGCAGCCAGAGGTGGCCCCAAAAGTGGTCCTTATAGGGTTATATTGAAAGCCACTGGCTTGGCTGCAGGAACTGAAGTCAGCATAAGCTGAAGCCAGGCTCGAAGTGTCCATCCCAGCCATACAGGACTCGTAGGCAGAGGAATTGAGGTAAGAATATTCCATTTTATACATTGAAAAGGCTCTGGATGGCTCAGCCAAGTGGAAAAAATGAAATCAAAGCTGGATATATGGAGAAGGTGCCTGTGGTGGGGAGATGTGCACAGCTCAACGCCTGCTTCGAGAGTGGCCTCCTTACTACCAGCAGAGCCTAGTTTTATGAAAAAGCCTCCTATGAGATGCCTTGCCTGAGGTCTCTAGAGCATATAGTCCTCATAATAAACTTGGCTCTTTCCACTTGGACAATAGCAAAGCGGTTGGTCTTATTGCTGGCGCTTTTTACATGACAATAACTCATCAGTCTATTGGGCTGGCACTGGGGGACCGAGCTGTCCAACCTCCCTATCGCTGATTCCTGCATCTCTAATTAGAATTTAATACCACACCATTACGCACCGAGCCCCTCGATCCTCCCTTCTAACCAGCTCCCTGCCCTTTAATTCAATCACACTACTTGGAAATAATGAAAGTTGGGTGACGATTCTCCCTGATCCAATTTGCCCGTGCTTTTAAGCCTTTTTAACTGATCATATACCTTAGGCATAAATTGAGATAGTGTGGTTCCCCACCGCCCCCCTCCTTCCCCGGATTTTTTTTTTCTTTTTTTTTTTTTTTATTGTGTGCGCGCTTGGTTAGGGAGAGAAACCTTGATGTCATAGAGAAACCTGTTTTGTAAGAGCGTTACACGCTCAATTTAACAACAAGTCTACCCCCCGAAGTGCATGAAATGCTATAAAGGACTGGGACATTAGCAGACTCGGGCACCCTGTAAAATAGAGTAAGTGGGCCAGTGGGTTGCTCTTTTTTATTATTATTATTATTAATGTGCAGACGGAGCGTGTTTCTTTAACACACACCTGGTTAAGGGGATAAAACCAGCAATCTCCAAATCGCATTTCTCCGCGATTTTTCGTTGCTTGCTGGTGTTTTTTCTCCCGGGGGCTCCGGCCGGGCGCTGCGGTTGCGGGGATTTTTTAGCAACGAAAAAAGCCCCCGGGCGCAAAACATCTGGATTGTAACTGGGAGCCGCGTTGGGCTCGGGGTCCCGGTTTTTAGTTGTTCGCCCCCACGTAAGGCTTTTATTAAATTTTCCTTATGGTTATTGATCGTTATCAGCGCGGATCTCGGAGGGGCAGGGGCGAGGTGGGTGCGCGGGGGGCGAGCGGGTGCGTGCGGGGGGCTCGGGCAGCCCTGCGCCGGCTTTTTCCCCCTGCGGGAGAAAAAAAAGAAAAAGAAAAAAAAAAAAGAAAATAAAAAAAATAAAAAGAAGAAAGAAAAAAGGAAAAGCTCCAAACCAAGCTGCTCGCACTGTGCCACCGAGCCTGGGGGCTCGGCTCAGCGCCTTTCCAAGCACCGAGGGGCACCAGGCAAAGCTGGCGAGGGGGGAGCGCGGCTGGGTGCCCCCCTGCGCGGGTGCGCAGGGCCCCGCGCAGGTTGCGCGCAGCAGCAGCGGGGGAAGCGCCGCGCTTCGGCGGGGAGTTTGCTCGGCGGCGGTGTAATTTGCATTTCGTTAGCTGGATTTCATTAAGGCTTCCCTCTCGGTGGGGCAGCGCAGGAAACACTCAGTCGCATCTCGCCGCCGCGCGAACGGACGGTGGAGATTTTCTATGATTTAAATGCGCGGGTAATTAGCTTTATTACATTCATTACCCCCTTTATGTGCTCCGTAACAAGTCGGCAATTAAAGTAACAAACTCCTAAAGCCTTTACGGGGGCATTTAAGCCGGCGCAGTGTTTGTCGAGCTGAGTAGTTTAATTCACGGCTGCTCCTTGAGCACAGGGGAGCCGGGGACGGCGGCGCTGGGCGCTGCTTTCTCGTACCTTAAAGATGCTCTGGAGCGGTGCAGTTAATTACAACAAGGAGGTTTTACAACAAGCGGGTTTTTTTTTAGGGGACACGGCGCTCCGGGTTCCCGGTGGGCCATTAAAAAAAAAAAAACAAAAACAAAAAAAAAACGGGAGAGAGAGAGAGAGAGAAAGATTCTCAAGATTCTCGAGCCGCTGAGGAGGCGGGTGATGGCTTTATGGCGAGCTCTGAAGGTTTTATGGCGGCCGCACGTTGTACGATGTGGATTTGATAAAGAACGGCCTTCGGCGGCCCGTGGTCACTTTTTTGTGCGGCGGCGAAATGAAAATAAATGTGAACACGGCTCCGGCGCGAGGGTGGAAACAAATTGCGAGCTCTGAATGCTTCTCCCTTTATGGCCGCCAGACAAGAGGAGAAAAGCGCTGCAAACATCTGTCTTCCGTCCCCCAAATCTAAAGGGCACCAAAGAATGATGCGAATCTAAGTGTTACTACAGCGGGGATTTGTCTTTATTTCCCCGCGCTCTCATGAATATGAATACGCGGTCGGGGCAGGGAGGTGCCTCGCCCCCTCTCAAACAGCGCAGGGCAGTTGAAAAATAAAATAAAATAAATTTCCGAATGCTTTTCCTCCGGGGAAAAACCTTTTGTCCCGCTTTTTCTCCCCCGGTGCCGCCCGCACCCGGGACGCGCCGTCGGGGCTGCGGGGCCGCTCGGCAGCCGGGCACCCGCAGCCACCGTGCCCAAGCCCAGCACCTTCCTCGGGGGCTGTCACCGCCCCGCGGGGTCCCTGTCCCCCGCTGGTGTCCCCACGGGGCCGGCTCCGCACCCCGAGCCCGCAGGGTTTGGCTCTGTCCCCCCCCCGTCCCGTCCCGTCCCTCCCGCCCCCCCGGGGCTCTTGGGCTCCGGTTGTTCTTTCTCCACGCGAGCGGCTCTGCCGAAAAACTTGGAGCAAATGGGTAATTCGATTACTGCCACTATAGGCCAACTGCCTCGGCGGCCTTCCCCCACGCGTCTGGCTGGGGGCAGAGAAACCATCTCTAAGGAATAATCAAATCAAGGCGAAGTGTGGAAAAACCCCTTCTGATTTCCAGGCGACGCAAATAGAATTAGAGCCTCCCGGTTGCTTTCTCTCTCCCCCCCTCCCCTCTATTTTTTTTGTGTGTGTGTGTTTTGTTTTTGCCTTCCCAAAGGGCCCTTTTGTCTCCGCCACCAGCCCCGGCCCAGCCGGGATGCGCGGGGCGCGCAGGGGATGCGCGGGGATGCGCGGGGGATGCGCGGGGTGCCTCCTGCCAGCGGGGGCCGGGGAAAAAGGCTCTGCCCGTGTAAAAGCCACTTTTCTTTCCTCTTCTCCCCCTTTCAGAAGGGGCCGGGGTTGGGGGGAAGCCGGAGGAATGCTCGGAGGCAGCGAGACAAAACAGGGAACAGCGCGCCTTTGTGCGCCCGCCGCCGCCCATGGGAAAGCGGCCCCGAGCCGGCCCAGCGGCCTTTCCACGGCTCCTCGCGGTCACCCGTGGCCGCAGCAAGCCCCGGGCACCGGTGTGGGGTTCCCCTCGCTTGCCCTGCCCGGAGCTCCCCCGTGGGGAGGACGGCGAGCAGCCCCCCGTCGAGCAGCCCCATTTGGGATGGGGAGCGGCGCGGTTAGGGTCAGCTCCGAAACTCTCCCAGGGTTTTTCTCTCTTCTCGCTTCTCAGGGCCGGGCCGTGGCGTTCAGGCCGCCGCCAGCAGAGGGATCTGAGCCTTGCTTTTTTTTTTTGTTGTTTCCCCCCCCAACACACACCCCTCCTCGCTGCTGCCTTGGCGGCGGCAACATCTGCTGGGCTGGAGGAGCCGGGCGCTCGAGCAGACGCACAGATGTAAAAGTGACATCTGCTTGTGACAAAGGAGCGGGAATTAGATTAGGCGGGGAGGCCTTTCTGCGATTAAAAAAAAAAAAAAAAAAAAGCAAAATGCTAGCTGTGGACTGTGCAAGCAGGGAAGGGGATGTGAAAGGCAGCGATGCTCAGAGGGCAGCTGCTGGGACAGGCAGGGCAGCACGAGGGGCCTGGGGGCTGCAGCAGCCCGAAGAGAAGGCTTGGCTTTCCCTCTTGGAGCCAAGATGTGGCCGAATCAAAGCTTTCTGTTGTTAGGAGCAAAGGACTGCTCTATGCAGGAGACATCTTCCTCCAGCCCCTAACCTGCTCCTGGCATCGGCCAGCCAGTGAAGTGCGGATCCGGACACTTCTCTCCTTTGTTCCCCAGTGGAATACTGTGGTTATTTTGGTTAAAACCAAAAGCTACAAGGCCTGGCTGTTGCTTGTCTTACAAACTGCTATCTTTTAGCCCCATGAAAAGAAAGAAAGATAAAAAGAACAGCTCAAGGTTTGTGTGTGGTTGTGAGAGCAGAAACACGTAGCAAAGCTGTGCCTGTCTGCTCCACTGCACCCAGGAGAGGCTCCACCTGCACTGCCCGACATGGCTCAGCAGGAAAAAAAAACACCCCACACATTTCAGATGGTATAACCTTCACCTTCTGTTTTGTAAGCAAAGATTTTTTCCACTTACGTAAACATTGACAATGAATAGCATGCTTTCTTTTTTTTCCAACCCTGGCACTTTGTACATCCAGAGGTATTTTTTGCCCCATGCAGAGCAGCACACAGGAGAAAGAGTAAGATCCTAGGAAGAGTAGGATGCTTCAAATTGTAGGAAAGACGTGCAGTTTTGCAAAGACAGAGAGTTAGGGTGTAATGTTCTGTGCATGGGGACAGCCTGAGCAGCACCTCTTATAGGGCCTTGCCTCTAAGCTTGATGAAATTGGTCAAAGCCTACTGGACCTTTTGAAGACTATGATTTTGGCAGAGCTTGGATTAGTGTTGAACAGCCTGCTTGGGCTGCAGCTTGCCTGTGCAAGCTGGTCATAAAAGTAGTTACATAGTTATGGAGTGTGATGCCTTTGTCAGAAACGGGGCTGAGAACTTGAAGGTAGGATCACAGAAACTCAGAAACCTCCCATGAAATGTACAAAGCAAGTTGTAAGGAGAGAGACCACAGCGCAAATATCTTGAGAGAGAATTAAAGAAACCCTACTGGTAGTAAAAAATATATATATATATATATATATATATATATATATATATACTTCTTATCTTTACTATGTCCAGAAAGTGCCAATCCACCTATTTTCTTGTGAGTACAGAAGCGCAGTGAAACATGCCATTAGTGATTCACATATAGAGGTCCATGTCACATACAATTGTAAATATATATTTGTGCTGTTTCATAAAAACCATGTGCATGAGTTTAAAAAATTCAAGATTTTTTTTTTTTTCTGGTATTTGGTATTTCTGTATTTGCATCATCAGGTGATGGATACCAGCTGCAGCCTTTACTCTGCTGGTAGCTGGGCAGATTCACCAAGGGCAGGGTCCTTCTGTAGGGCCCCACTTCTTCTGTTCTTTCTCTAAGCAATGATCGCTGGCCATGACCAGACCTATGGCCTGACCCAATTAGGGCAATTTGATGTCTCTATGCCTGTTTGTGTCGATCAGCCCAATGAGGTTGAATGAGGCAGTAAGAGGGACGGAAAGGTATGTTCTTCCCAGAGTGAAAGATAACTGTTTCTAAGTCAAGAGGTCAATGGAAAGCTAAAAAGGCCTCTTTTCTCAGAATAAGTAGCCAGTGACAAGGAGGCACAGCTTGGTGATCCTGAATTCCTGCCCGGAAGGATACACTCTGCCTTCAGGCAAGGTGCTCTCAGCTCCCACACAAGGGCAGGGGCTACCAGAAGGAAATCCCATGGAGCTTCTTTCACCAGGGCTCGTGTTGGCGCTGCTGAGGTGCGCAGAGCCCCTGTAGTATGTCCTGCTCTGCAAGGCTCTCTACAAGAGCAACAGGTCAGAGCAAGGCCACATACCTGAGAGACTAAAGGTAGTCAGCAAGTCTGAAAGGACGAGCAAGAAGCACCCAGTCAGACAGGCTGGGACCTTCTCCTTGGTGGTTCAGACGCATTTTGCTCAGGGTTGAAGGAAGAACTCCCCTCCTGCAGCCAGACCCTGGAGGAGGTCAGCCCTTGTTACTGGCACCACAGCGGGGTGACTGCTCTTGGCATTGCCGCTCCAGCCCTGGCGGCTTTGCTCCATGGCTCCTCTGTTTGTTTTTACCACCACAGCTATGTTCTTTCTACAAGGCGGCTTAGCAAAGCCTGGCTGCATTTGCCCCACTGTTTTCCAGTAGCCCTCCTGCCTGCAAGTGACGCGTGATGGATGGTCCCAGACTCCCATGCAAAAGCAACATCATTCTGGCACCTGTTCATTTTTAGCTTCCCAGTAAAAATATTCAAACCAATCAATCAATCAATCAGTCAATTAAATTACGACTATCCAGGCCCATGTGCTAACTTGGAAAGTGCAACAATGCTTTCGTGCTAATCACATACATCTGCATTTTTGTTTTATTTCCATCAAAATGGGATCGCAGGCTCAAGTCATGTATGGTCCATCTTCTGCTAAGTGAGTGTAAGAAGGGTGCTGGTGGGGCCCTCAGGCTTTAGCAGTCAAGCCCAGGCTCCCTCTGTCAGGATTTCAGCAAGCCAGAGACCATACCTGGCAAGTGCTGGCCAAGGAGAAACAGCAATATAGAAGCCTACGTTGGTTGGAGACAACAGGATGCAGAGCTGAGCTTGAATGAAAAGCAGGAGACATAAGATGCAAAATACATCTTTTTTTATGCTGACCACATATCTTCCTTAAGCTGATTATGCTTGATGTGAAGGGTCCTTAAATTAAGGGTAAATTATCTGTTTACGTTAATAGAGAATGTGAATGGGTATTAGCTTTAGATGAGAACAAGTCTGTAGTTTTTACTAAAACCTTTTATGTAATCCTTGCTTCAATCTCTCTTGGAAAATGTGGGTTTATGTGTGTACTCTGGGACCTTGTGCTGTGCCATTAACTAAAATAATTACCTATATCCAGACAGGCGCTGAAAGGATTGGCACTGGGTCAGTTCTTAAAAGTTTATTTGCAATCTGTAAGAAGATTTTTTTTTTCCTAATGCATTTATAGGCATTGTTCTAGTTAATACTCATGTAAATAGCACATTAATTGAGTTTTCAGGTTCTGTAATTGTATACTGCAATATGCTGATATCTTCAAAAGTAAGGAAAGTGATGTGTGAAAGTGAGTAGATGGCAGGACATAGAATAATACACACTGTATTTACACACAGTCTATCAAGAGAACCAAGAAGGAAGTGATAGAGCTCTAGCAAACTCACAAAGTGATTTAAATTGCTTTGGATCAGCCATTAGAGTTTGTCCCCTGCCCCAGTGAAGTTTTCACCTCCTGCAGTAACCCTGTGGTCCAGGAGCAGTGAGGGCTATTGCTAGATTTTGGGGTTGTGAACCATTTTCAGGTCTTGGTAGATGATGGAAAAGACAAACATCTCATTTGAAGAAAGTGACAATTTCTGCCTCTTCCTTGTGTTCCTTGGCTTCTCTGAGGAAAACAGGATGTCTGGTTTTGGGCTAAATCTGGGAAGAACCCAATATTGGCTAATTTTTAGCACACTTCCCAGACATACCGCATTCTCCCATTCAAGCTTTCCTTGCCAGTAAGATCCAGGTCTGCTCCAAGTAAGTCAATGGAAGTGGTGGTGTTGTCTTTAGCATAAACTGTGTAGGGTACATGTGTGTGTATAGATGGGGAAAGAGATCTCCACGTGGATATCTGCAGCAAAGATAAGTCATTATCCCCAACCGCTGGGTAGGTTTGAAGTTGGTAACCACCAGAAAAAAAAATAACAAAAGTGTAGGTTGAAACTCTTGTGTAATGTTGATAGAAACAGGGATTTAGTAGGAAGAAGTACATCAGCAGTTCTGAGAAAACAAAAGGCTATTTGAGTATCATACTGTGTGCCTATCTAGTGGGACAGAAGAATGGGGTTGCTGGACCCATAAGATTTTGGGATCTGTATACAAAAAACAGTAAAGCAAGAACTGTTTCATAAGAAAATATATTATTTACCTAATTCAGAGAGATTCAGCAGAAGGTTGTTATTCCAGCAATCCTTATGTCAGGTCCTGAACAACCACACCAAGGATGGGAATGAGATTTTGAAGGAGTCTTACTCCTAAATGGCATTTTCTGCCTATGTTTAGGATGTTTAGTATAGCTGTAGACAACATACAGTATTGGAAAGACACCATTATATCAAAGCAGGAAAGGAAAAGAAATAGATTAGGGAAAGCATTAAAACAGAAATCCAAGTCTACTGGTAAAAGTCTATATTCAAGTTTTGGGACAGGGTGATTTACATTGTTATCAACAGCTTTTCATACAGAACAGCTGAACCCAGATTTACCAGAGAAAATACTCAGGCATTGCTATGTATTTATTTCACTCAGAAAAAATATTTCACTCAGGAAAATCCCACATGTCAACAGATCATGGAAAAGTCATATTAGTATTGATGTGAAATCAAATGGTCATGCTTGGATCAATACCTTATAATAGTATTACAATGTTTTGGGAATATGAAATGCAAATTAGCAGTGAGTGAAATAGCATTCTCCTCTTATATTTTAATTAATATATATTCTATTTTGCACATCATTATATCATACACACACACGCATATAACATATCTCACAGTATATCATGACTGACAAATTGTACCATAGGGCAGCTGTGAGTTGCCTGTAAGACTGTGAAAATTGTAGAGAAAACGATGAGGCCAAGGGGAATTTTCCTGAAGAAAGCCTTGGTAACTACTGAATGAAGGTCTTTGTATTTGACCCAATGAAAAATTTTGGCAAGATAAAGCAATTAGAATCCTGGGATAAGCAAAATTTTTTGTTCTCCCTTTTTTTATGTAATACACAGCCTTTATATTACACTGAGATAGAAAACATATCTCAGGATTATTTCTCTATGCCAAACCCCAAATCATTTAATCATACTAACAGAATACTCTTTTAATCTCCTTACAACTTGTAATTTTTATGTTTTACTTCTTATTTGTTAGGCTAATTTAATATTGCTGTTGAATACAGACTTGTTGGGCAAAGTGTTTTAAAGTATTTTATCTCAGATTTATCCTTTGATCTTAATGATTAGAGAATATTTTTGCCATCAAGATTACTGCTTTCTATTAATTTGTTACATAAATTGGATATTACCTATGTATTTCATATTATTCTGTTTGCTGAACTTGTGAACTAGAGATGTTTATACTGGGCACAAAGAGACCTTGTGTTGCTTCTACACAGTGAGCCCAGTGACAAATAGCAGTATCTTCCACTATTGCATATCTCATCTTTTTCAGTGCTCCAGTGGGATGGCAGAAGAAGCTGCAGGAGGAGAGGAAAACAGGAAGAATCCTTGGTGGTGTTCAGAGCCAAGGTGGCTGAGAGTAAGAATACGGACCTTTTAGTTGTCAGTGACCATGTTGTTCGTGAAATAGGAAAAGAGATGGCCAAAGGCATTCTGGAGAGTTAAGTAAAAGTTAAGACAGAAAAAATGCAGGCAGGAGAGAAGAGTGAACTCAAACATTTCCTGGAAAATAAGAGTGTAGAGAGAAAGTAAGGAGTCACTAGAGACAGAACGAAGAATCCTCAGGCTGTGATACCTGAGGAGGCCACCCTGCATTCACAACTGCTCTGATGAGAAAACATTTGTGGAAAAAAAGCCTACCTCTCATATAAGTACTTAAAATTCAAATGCTCCCTTCTTCCTTTGAAGAAATTGGGATAGTTACTGTATAAATGGAATGTTGAGCTGAAGTTCATGGTGAGCCTGTCCATAGTTTCATTCTAAACCGATTTCTCCTTTCCACTATAGAATATATTTTAATGAATGTATTTTAGATATACATGTGATATCTGTCTTGGTTGTACTTTTAAGGCATATTCATGCATTGACAGAGCATCATCTGCATTGTCTGGAGATCCCTACCATCTTTCTGTATTGTAGCTTAGGCTTGCAATAGGCTGGTCCAGCATGGGAAATTTAGGTTACTGCCGAACATCCTATTCCTCCCTGTTCTTTGTGGGTGGTCAGAGTAAAATCACAACCTCACACACACAAAAAGTTTGTTTTGTCCACCCCATCTTCCCAATGCTGCCCAAGAGGGCCACCACCCTCTGCCATTCTGCTGACTGTTGTACCTGCCTGTTGTGCAGACCACAAATAGTCTGTTTTCTTTTCATACTTTTACTTAACTACGCATTGCCAGGCACAGCTGGGAATCCTTGATGTGTACAGCTACATGTAAAAGATTCCTTTATGCTTTATGTATAAAAAGATGATACTTGTAGAAATAAAAAGCAACATATTGTGTTTGCTTCTTATCAGCCACTTCTGACTTGACATTGTTATAGTGGTACTTTTATGATGCAAATAACTACATGTAAGATCCATAGAATATCAATAGCAAGATATTTTAACATCTTGTTTAAAATTAGCAAAAAGGAATTTAGAAATGTTATATAACTTTGCACAGGATCTATTTTTTAAAGTAGGTTTAAAATGACTTTATTTGCACAAAAGCCAAATGTTTGGGTTAGCTATTTCAGAGCTAATCACAGGAAACATTTTGTTTTCCATACTGAGTTTTGTTGTTGTTGTTGTTTTTTCCCAGTCTTATATTAAAATCCATTTCAAGTTAATTTTTATAGGAACTAGACAGAAATCTGGACAGACAATGTATTTGGCCAGTTTCAAACAAGCATAAACTTATTATGTGCCTAATAGACTAGTAACACCAGGCTCTGACCAAATATTAGGGTCTAACAACACCATGCACTTTTGAGTAGAGAAGCAGAGTTCTTCAGAAAACTGCTAAGTCAGATGCTGCTGAAAAAGGGCTGTGATTTCTTGGATGCATTAATGTACTCTCAGGTAGGGAAGCACACAAAATGAATTGCTTAATTAGATTTACGTTTCTTCAAGAATGATACAACCTATCTAAACATCCATTTACTTTCATTGCCTTCCATGTAAGAAGCTCTTGTAATTTTCTCCTTCCTCTGATTTAAAGGCATGTGTGACAACACCTTTTGAAAGCACAGTGCTTGAAGTTACACGCTCTCAGACAGTCACACCCTATGCAGTGCAATGATAATTAGCAAGAGCTAATGACTGTGGTTTGGAGAGAAGAATTCTGTAGCATGTATTTCATGGGCTGCAAAGTGGGAAGCAGAGAGAGCCCAACATTTTCTGTGAGCAAATAGTGGTCAGGTTAATTTTGAGACATATGAAGAGGGAGCCATTACTACATATGGAAAATGTGGAATGGTGTTGGTTTGGCTATTTCTTATCTAAACTGGGAAATCTGCATCCTCATGGTACAACATGCTTTGTCCCCAGTTTTGCAGTGTATAGATCTCAGTAGGAATTGCATAGATGGGATCTCCAAAATCTACGTCTTCTCTGGTGACATGATTTCACTCTATTACACTGCTATAAGCCAAACAAATGTAATGAATCCTCAAGGGTGATAAATGAAACAGACAAGATTTCACCATCACGGACAACTGCTGGAAAGCTGTGACTCGATTCTACTTTGCCCATGAACTGTGAAATGGCTATTTCCATAATATCACTGCACTAACTGTTCCTCCTATAAGTTACTCTAATGACAATGAATCCCTATAAGCCAGGGATAGCCAGTAATGAAGAATAAATAGCTTTTTGATAGAAGGACAGACTGGGGTTACTAACTGCCGCTTCAATGGTTGGAACTGGGCATCATTGATAATACTGCCTAAATTTAATTACTTCGTTTTGTGACACACAGTATCCCCCTTGTCTTAGCCTAATTGTTTTGAGTTGCTATTGTGGGGAGAACAGTTTGTGTCTGGAAAGGAAAAGAAGGTGATTTTGAAGTTATAAAAGAATGTGAATTAGTTTTCTGTTATTTATAGCAGAACATAAATATTTCAGACTCTATAGCATCTTTTTGATATTTGAATCATTCATAACATAATTGTATTCCATGAGCTTACTTTCAAAGGAGATCATCCAACAGCTGCACCAAATAACCTAATGGCTGGATCAGAAAAGAAGTCCATTGTTATTTATGTTAGAAGATGAATATTCTTATGTGTAGTTGTGAACCAAGAGCTTCTAACTGTGTTGTGAAGCCATAAGAACAGAAAGCCTAAACTAGTTCATAAAAGCTATTTGACATGTCACTGTAAAGCAGTATTTTACTTATTATCTGTGGAAGAACGTAATTATACCTAACAAGTAACAGAAAATAATATTATGAGTCCATGCAAAGAATTAATTTGTTTGCCACAGCAGGAATTTTTTGTTAAATATTATTCATACTTTTATTCTAAATTGGGCCATTCTGTGTTTAGGTAAATAAATATATTTTACTTCTTTTTCCCTTCTATTTTATTAGGTTGACTTTTTTTTTTTTTTTTTTTTTTTTTTTGTGAAGGAGAGATGCTAAATTCACCTTACATTCATTTTATCATCAGGATATCATCTAAGGATTTATATGAGAGTTAATTTTATGTCTGGGTTGTGCCTATTTCCATTTTAAATTCCCCTTACTTACTGTTGTTGCCATCATTGTTACTATTATATGGCATCTGTAAGGCTGCAGAATGTGACATTTTAAAGATAGGCTTACTAGTGGCTTTTTCAATTTCTGTTTAACTAAAATGTTTCCTACTTCATTCAACTACCCTTACAATTTACATTAGACAACACTCCATCAATAAAACCATCAAAATGATCAACTACATTGCAGACAAAAGTTATTGTGTCAACTTGACACTAATCAGTTAATTCCAGTAAACCTTCAGATAAACAAAAGCTTGTTGTCTATTACTGATGTGTGTGATTAGCCCCCTGTATGTCCTATAGCTATGCACATCTATAGAGATGTATCTGGCAGACACTTGGCCCGAGGGCTCTATATGTAAACCAGGACAGGATCTATAGTTAATGATGTTGACCCTGACTCCCTCAACAGAGATTGGATTCAGTCCTCATAATATCCCGACAGCTGATATGTATACTGTGCTAATAATATTATCAATTACTTATGCTACTGTGATTCCCACTGTTTAAAGCTGATAAAAGGTTCTTTCACATTTCTTTTTCTCTGCTATCCAACTGGTCATGTTTTACTTGGATTTTTTTTTTTTACTTTTATTTTCATTTTGAAGCCACATACTCCATAACTGTGGCTAAGATAGTGGGTAATGTTTAAAGATAGAATGAGCCCTGTTCCATATTCTGGGTAATGATGGTAATTTTTCTTTTTGTTTTTCTCTTTTGCATTTCCTCTAATCCAGCAGAGATGAACTGGGCTTTTATTTACAGCCTCTGTGACTTAACTCTGCAAAACCAGCCAGTGATATGAGAGGTCTCTAGGTGCACGTGTTCAACTAGGCAAGCTTCAAAAGCCTGGTGTTGTCTGTATGCCAGACCTGTGTGCCATTGCTCGTGACTGAGGCAGTCAAAAGCCAGCAGTCTGAAAACCGTAGTTACTTCCAAAAGCTCAGCCAAAGCAATGCACGTGCCAGTCCTTCCGACCTTCTCCATCCCTGCAAAGTACTTCTGCCCTGCCTAGCATGTCAAATGAGGAGTGAAGGTATATTCTGTGTGGTTTTGCTTGTAGTGAAAATAAGATATATTTTATGTATTTATATATTTATTTATTTATTTTTATTGTAGAGCAATCAAGATGAATTTTGCACACCATGTGTGTGTCCAGAAACCCCCCCCAGACTGTGCATTCTCTGGTGCAGGGACCTTCCTTTTCCTAACACATACTTGCAAAGCAGTAAGTACGTACACTCTGCCACACAGAGAGCGGGTAATTGCAGCACGAAGGAAGGGTTTATGCCTTGGCACAGCCTTTCTGGACCCTGCTCTGCTTGCACATGCTCCTCCGGGAAGCAGCAGAAGAAGGTTGGGCTCTGCTTCCATGCACTGCGCAGCTCCGCTTGAAATGATGACAGGGACCACTGTTAAAAATTAAATTCTGCCTTATTTTTTGTGCAGTTCTTGTGAGTCACATTCGCGAATAGTAGCGAGAGATTTAATGATCGCATATTTTTTATCTTATTTCATTTCGGTCGATGCCAATATTTTTCTGTTACTGTCGACTTAGAGCTCAAAGTAATTTAGTAATTGATTCTAAGCACGGCAGCTCGCCAATGGCAGCTCTCCATTCAGGGGAATATCTTTGCTAATTTTATCCATCAGAATGAGATTACCATGCTAATCTCCCCCAGCCCTAGTACCTTGGTCAGTTGGGACACACTGATGCAAATGATGTTATTAAACACAAACCCTTCACCCAGGACAGAAGAGAAATGAAAGCAGGGGAGATGAGCACATCAGGATCCGTTACAAGGATTTCTAAGACTGAACTGGCATTGTTTGCCTGTGTCCTCTTCATCACCCCCAAGCTCTTGCGTGTGCAGCACTCTTTTTTTTTTTCTTTTTTTCTTTTAAGCAATCTATGGTTGCTTGCTTGTTTATATCCAAATTTTTTCAGAAAGATTTGGCCGCCCTTACAGAGTCTTAGTTTGCAAGGGGTAGCAGCCATAGCAGTTACAGGAGATTTTTTTTTCTCTGCACCAGTCTGTTTTCAGCCTGGTCTTAGCAAGGTCTATCAGCATTTCAAATCTCTTTTCTCTTAGGTTAGAAAGGATGCACCGCATGTGGCTGTGCTGAGTGACAGTGCTGCACTCCCCTTTATCTTAATCATGGGTGCTTTTGAGAGCACCCCTCTGTTCTTGGCCACTCAGGAGAAAAGGAGCCTTCAGTTAAGGGTTTTAATCTGCTGCTTTTTCTGCCGTGGAGCCCTGTTTTGGAGTATGTCCATCAGCTTGGTAACTCCATCTTGTAAAGGATGGAGATCTCTGGCACGGGTCCTGCAAAGCACTAAAGCATATGCTTAACTTGCAGGGGCCCCGCCGAGCTCCGGCTGGAGCTCCCTCTGCACGGCATAATGGGATCTGCTGATAGCCGGGCCTCTTCTAGCTCTGCCTGATTTCAGATCCACTTTCAATCAATAAGAACCCTTTTAAAATCAGGCAAAATCTGACCCTGAAAGGCAGTTCAGCCCATCGGTGAAGTAGATCAGTTCCATCCAGAGTGCAGACTGTTTTGCAGGTACTGATGAAAAAATACTATACAAAGACCAGTGTCTGTTTTTGCAATGTATTTCACTAATTCTTCGTGTTCAGTGATATATTAATAATTATTTGCTGTTTTTCTCCAGGAAAGAAAGCAGGACAATTGCTCTGAGTCATGACTGATGCAATCTGGATACTGCAAGGCTCTCTTCTGCTCCTCTGAAGCTCCAAAACTTTGCGCTTAGGTAATTAAGAAGCTGATTTGCAGAACTTCTCCCTTGTCCTCACACATCATCTCATTGCACGAACCACTATGAATGACAGAAAGTAATTTGTTTAATTGCATTGCATTTTTATTATAAAACCACAACAGAACTGTGCATAATATGTTAATTTGTTTTCTGCCATTTATTTTTCTTTAATTCTATTTTCTTTTTCATTTGTTTAATCTTTTTAATTCTTTTGGAATCAGCTTTAAAACAATGTAGAAAATGAAGGTATGCTTTCAGAATGTCAAAAAAATAGAAGTTACAAATAGTTGTGTAGGAGATTAAATCAGTCTAAATAAATGTACTGAATGCTACTAGAGGAGCATTTTCTGGCTTGCATTTGAGAAAAAAAAAAAAAAAAAAGAAGAAAAAAAAACCCTTAATTCAAAGGTTAAAAACATAAACAGTGATTGTCTCCAGAAACATTACACTCCCAACAGATTTTATCTGAAAGTTTAAATTCTCAAGGGCAAATTAGGAGAAGCACTTGTGGGCAGTGTGTGTCACCGTCTACTTTTATCAAGCCAATATTTTTGATAGACATATATATTGTGTTGGCAGTTTAGAGAGTTCACCAAACACCCCAGTTCTGAAGAAAAACTGGAAATTTACTTAGAATCCCTGCTTTCAGAGCAGCAGAGCCAGAGGTCAGCAGCACCACGGGGCCAGGTGATGCTTGCAGTGCTCATCCCCTGGCTGTTGCAGCCGCATCCTGTGCATCACTGAGAGGCAATGTCAGCGGGAAGGTGAGCAGAGAGAGAGAAGGTGGAAACTCTCTGGCTTCTCACAAGTCCCACAGAGCATCATTTGTGGACAAACATGTCTGAGTTGCCTCTAATAACCTTGTTATTTGTGTACTATCATTAACTCTATTTTAAATATTAAAGATATTTTCTCCTAGAAAATATGGTGTTGGTTCAAATATTTGGTAGGTATTTCTGAACTGCATTTTCAATTTGCAACACTTCAGGCTGTGTCTTACCACTTCATTGAAACAGCAGAACTGAAATAAGTGCTTATACGGCTAATCAACACAATCTTCCCTAAACTTGTAAACGATGTACGCAGCCCTCTCCTCCTACTTCAGGAAGCTGTAAGAAGTGGTATGGGCAAATAGCTGGTCTCTGCTTCTCTTCGTAGGCAGGAGACGTGGCAGGAGGTCTGCCACGTAGGCACACCACATGGCAAGTACTGCTCACATACTCAGCTCTGGCTCCTGATGCTCAACAAAAGCCAAGCAGTGCTGAGCTTCCTGCCCACCTCCATCAATGTTTTGAATGCCTGTGGAGATGTTTTTACTGTCCTTGAATGCCAAATGGGAAAATAGCCAGATGTTGTCTGGTTTTGGCTCCATAAGATGTCCAAGTGTGACTATTTGTATGGCTTCTCAGTGCAGTCTTTTTGTCTTCCTGTTGTTGTCTCTGAAGAACATCACTGTGCACCTGGAAAAGTGTTCTTCCTAATCAAAACAGTATAATCCTTAACTGATGCCCCAAACTTGTCAGTGTTCAAGAGGCATTTGGACAATGCCATCATGAATCTGCTTTAACTTTTGGTTAGCCCTAAAGTGGTCAGACAGTTGGGCTGGATGATCTTTGTAGGTCCCTTCCAAATGAACTGTTCTGTTCTGTTCTGTTCTGTTCTGTTCTGTTCTGTTCCAATTAGGGAATTAGGGAAATTGGGTAATTTTTCTTGAGAGCTGATCCTTGAAGTAAGCATTGACAAAAGACATCTGCCCCTTCTCTCCCCACCTGGCCTCAGCTTCCCCCTTTACCCATCCCCTCTAATGGGTGCACCCTGTTCAGCTTTAGACAAGGCTCTTCCTCACTGTTCCTATATGTTTGTTGTGCTATATTATATGTAGCAAGAAACAAGAATTATAGAAGTACCATATTATCTGGACCAGTTTCAGTTAATCTCTGTGCTGCATAGGGAGAGCATGTGCATGTAAATATGCCCAAGGAAGATATGAAACCAGACTGTGCCTGACTTTGCATCATCTTCTGAAATATTGCTCTGCAGAGGATCCTGCTGCTTCCAGTGTCATATTCTGCTACATAAAAACCTACAGAGGACCAAAGCCAAAATCTAGTGGGGGGCAGGCACTTCTGTGCCATTAATTTGTCCATAGCAGGATGAAAGGAACAGCAGGAGGAAGATGAATTTTTTTTCCTTTATTTTTCATGTGGCAATAAAAGAAGAATATTAAAATTACTGCTGTGCAGAGAAAAAAATAGTGCTGAAAAAGGGATGATACTGATATTGTGGTGCAGGGGATGATTTACATCTCCTAAGGGACAGGAATGCTTGTAGGCTAGGTTTTTACTGCTCTTTCCCCTCTTTGCACGTGTGTCCCCTCCTGGACAGGTCCCCACGAGCAAGGTGACACGGAGCCATGCTCAGAGCCTCCTGGGAAGGGCTCTGGGTGAGCAGCAGCTTAGCGCAGATCTGTGTTGGAGTTGTGCATGCTGCCCTCATTGCCAGGGCCGTAACTCATTGCCACTGCTCCATCATAGATAATTTTCCATGAAGGGAAAGTGAGAAACAGAAAGAAACTCTCAGCAGCAGCACGTCATTTTTGTTCTCCCAATGTGAAGAGATGTGGAAGAGCACTTGTGTCGGTGCAAGTACAGCAGCTGATTTTCTATATGGCCCGAGCTTAGCTTACCTTGAAACTCTGTGTGCATTCATTGATAACCCCATTATGAAATTCAAGAGACCTAATGCAATTGTGTCGAGGAAGATTTACTTGTTAAAGGGAAAACAACTTTCACATAAATAATTTACTACAACAGAAAAATAATCCTCTGCGCTATCATCCTTGCATTGAAACTAATCGAACGGAGTTATTTTTAAATTGCTTGGAAGTGTACTGCTCTCTTTTCATTGTCAATAAATATGCTCTGTTTCAGCACAGCACTTCACTCAATGCATCTGAATTTTCAGGAGTGGAGTGGGGGGGCATGAGAATTGATCAGAATTTTAAAAAACACAGAAAGTGGAAGTTCCTACAGAAAAATTTGTATGCTGTAAAATTCACAACTCTTTTAATAACCTGAAAATGGGTCATGTTTCCTGTATTGATTCATGTCCAGCTTCTGCTTTACCATTGAAGTTTTGCCATTGGCCTCAGTGGGAAGAGATCTTTAACTCTCTGCTGGGATGGGTTCTGTCTAAATCCTGGAAAAAAAAAAAAAAAAGAAGAATTTAAACTCATTGAGCAGCACTCAGAATTTCAATAGGGGTATGAACAGCTTTATTTCACTTTTCGTATGACAGCAACAGAAAGATGAAATTGCTAGATATTCTCTTTCCCACCCCACTTCCTTTATTTTATTTATTTATTTATTTATTTTGCTTAACTTTTCATCCGTTTCACCAGATTAACCAGCAAGAGCTACGAGGACTACTAACAACCACACTTGCATTTTTAAATACCCTTTTCCCTTGTACATATGTCAAAACAAGTACGGTTACCCTTATTTTCTGCCAATCTAAGCAATATTTTCTGTTTAGCGATTCCTGTGTCTGCCTAGCATAATTTTCTTACCAATGTTCTTTCCTGCCCCATGTCCTGGTTGTTAGACCACTCTGGTTCTCTGCAAACACCATTGTCCTCTACAGAGGCTGCAATTGCTTGAAAAGAGGAATGTGAAATCACCATCTACACCACCAGGCCCTCTGGCTAAAGACCATCTGGGCTGCTCAGCATCCCTCATCCTGTCTCTGTGCTTCCACTGAGCGGCCTTGAGTTCAGCAACCAGTGCTACAGGGGCCAGAGATGTCAGCTGAGGAGCCACACATGTCACTAAGATGAAGCCTACACATACGCGTTCTTAAAATTAATAATTAGAAATAATCGCAATTATTGTTTAAATAAAGTTCTGTGATAAAAAAAAAAATTGTTCTTTCAGTACATGGACAAGTCTTTATCATTTTGATCCTGCAGTTTTTAATAAAAGCAGCAAATTGAATAGTTTTGTTTTCCAAGATCTGACATTTTTTATTAAAAAATATATAAAGGCATGGAGGACTTGTGGGTGGCCGGGTGAATATTTTGATTGAAAAGTCTCTTTTTAATGACAGCGGTTTGCTTTATTGGAAAATGTTCACAGAAAAATGCTTGCCATCAACTTGTGATCTCCCCAAAAGACTGATTTGATTTTATTTAGTAGGTTCAGAGGATTCAGCAATAAGTGCGTGTCCTAGCATAAACATTTTTGGGACATTCATGCATATTCAGTGGCAGTAAAAGGGCACTAAACCCAGGTTTGTGTGAGGACTGTGGGATATTAGATGTGTCAGCATAAGGAGCTTTCTTGCCTCTTGTTTTTATTCTCCCCTACTCTTTATGTAAGCCCTCCAGGTCTTTTATGTATAGCTGTATCTTTCCTGAACATGGAGGACTGCTGGTTTAACCATCGTGGGATATACTTGAGCTGGCATAACTTGTAGATACAGACTAATTCAGTTTAAGTGCAAGTCCCCGAAAGGCACCGGAGAAATCACATCATCTCCTGTAGCATCTGAATGTCACCACTTCCAAGGAAGTCACCTTCAAGGAGAAGTCATTGCAGCATCTCATCGTCCCCTTGTGTCACGGCTTGGATCCCCATGCCGTTAAAAACCAACCTGTTAATTTCCCTGCACAATCTAATAAATGCAAAGGAGTCAGTATGGAACCATCCCACTCACAGCTGGTTATTTTGTGTTTCCGTAATTAGCACCACGCACACAGTTACGGCTGTCGATACTCTTAGGCTGAGCCTACCTAACAACTTGCTTGCTCTGATGGGGCAAGATCCTGCTCCATTCTCCCCAGCTCACCTCTCCCCATGCCCTAAGCCCCCATGAGCTCTCCTGTTCCCTTCTTACACCAGCTTTCTGTTGGCATGGGCTCTCTGGTGTGAGCTGAAGCTAGAGCCTTTCTATTCGTGGGAGCCATCATTTGGACTTCTCAATTTCATGGTCTATGCTCATTCCATGCGTGGAAACATAATTGGTTTTGAGTCTGTAACCGATCAAACCTGGTTGAAATCAGCCAAGGGGCTTAGAAGTTATTACAGGGAGGATAAGGAAGGGCCCAGACAGACACACAAACAGCATGATGGCAATAAGCTTCATTTCCTTAGGAAGCCAGGCAAAAAATTACTCTTCCACTGGGTCTAATTTTGCATGGACAGAGATACCAGAACACTAATGCATCAAAATTACAACTAACGTAGAGGCTCTGCTGACAGGCGGAAGAAATTCCAGCATGCTGCTCCAGACCCGTCCCTTGCAATGCTGTCCCTCCTCCCCAGCACGCATACAGACGGCGTTATTAGTACATGTGGGAGCTGTCAGGGCAAAACATCTGGTGCAATGCAAACGGTTTGCCTTCCACAGCTGCCGCAATCTGCTTCTAATGCTGCTTTAACAACCCTGTGAAGAACCAGCCCAATGTATAGGGTGATCATATAGCACTGCAGGGCTAGTCTGGTCCATAGGGACCTTTGTCCTATGCTTCTGTTCAGCAGAAAAGAAAAAAAATAAAAAGGTTTTCCAGGGCAGTTTTGCTGAAATTTTTGAATAAAAATATATTGGATTGTCTAAATATTCATGACCTGTAGTTTTGACTTGATCTGTGTAGGTGTGAGTCAAGCTGGCTACAGATGGCCAGGACATACCCATTGCCCACCACACGCATGCAGTCCTGGATAACACCCATACCTTTACGTGGCTCTTTGTGTCAGGCAGGAGCATCTTCCCAGTTACTGCAGAGTCCTCTGGCTCTCTTACAAGCAAATTTGATTTTCCAGAGCACCCAGGTCCAGGCATGGTTCCCAGAAGCTCAGTTCGTGGATGAGCAGCAGCACTGCACCACAGGCCTGCAGAAACTGTCTGCAGGGTGTCCTGCCACATCCATGGGCCCTTCCACTCGTCTGGGCCTTGTCCACCTCAAGCACTCTGTCCATCAATGAATTACTGCTTTTTGTCAGTGTTTTCACTCGTGGGAAGATGCAGGCCACTCTCTCTGGGGAGCAGCATCTTCTTTGCAGTAACTCACACCGAGCTGTTGCTGCTCTCTCAAGTAGGCAAATGGCACATTTCCTACAGCAAATGGAAAAAACAGGGAAATATCTTCCTCCAGAAGGACAAAGAGGAGTGGGGAGAGCTTGCAGTGCACTCCCTCCTGTCTAGGGGAATTACTTTCTGCAGCTGAGAGGTGCTTTAACTCTGGGGCTCATTCACCTCTTGGCCTCCACGTCACTGCTCTAACGGCGGTGGGCGCAGGGGGATGCAGTCCCCCAGGATGACGTCCCTGCAGCACTTTGCACCTCCTGGGTGACATTCAGAGGGACTTCTTGCAAGAGGGACTTCTAGCAAGAGGCAAGACAATGCAGATCCTGGTCCCAGCCTTCTGAGCTGTCCAGTGCCCTGAAGGGTGTTTTGAAATGCAAAGTGCACTTCATTAGTATTTGCTGTAATAACATTATCTAAGCACAAATGTAGCTAAACTCTTTGAATATACAAGTCAAAAATAATTGGGAATTACCAACCTACCATAACCAGCCTTACTCCAGAATAAGTGAAAATCATCAGCCTGGCTAAATACCAGTGGTGCCTGTAAATGGTGGTCTGGTCTGAAGGGGCTGTGCTTCTCTGACCATTGCTGCCACTTTCTCTGTTAGTCCAGCCAAGTAAATGATACAAAAAGTTGTCTCTAGAGTCGCTGATAATTCAGCTTCAAACACGTACGGTATTTTTCAAAAATGCACAGTGTCTGTGGCTTTATTTGAACCTTCTTCTTTAAAGGAGGCTGTGGTGAAGTGGGTGTGTCTTTTCTCAAATGACGTAAAGAAACAGCCTCAAGCTGTGCCAGGGGAGGTTTAGTTTGGGTATTGGGAAGAATTTCTTCATGGAAAGGGGGTCAAACACTGGAGAGTAGTGGAGCTGCCATCCCTGGAGGTATTTAAGATACAAATGGATGTGGCTCAGAGGGACATGCCTACACACCTGACTTCTGACATGTGTGAAGATGCCCACAAAGAGCTCACTGCCACTGAAGACAACCCCATCAGCTGAAGGGTGCACGTGCTGTGCAGGGCCGTGGGGCACCAGGCAGCTGCCCATCCGTTTGGTGGTGACTCCAACATCAGCAGCATGAAATTTATAGGTGGGTCACCAACACAACAACAGGCAACTGGATTTGGGCAGTGTGCACTGAAAATGCTACAACCCCCCTCCCCCCCAAAATGGTCTGAATCTCTGCAAGTTGGGCACCTAGAGCTACTAGTTTTGACCTCAGTCCCTCTGCTCCTCAGTTTCCATCTGTAAAATAGGAATAGTGATATCATATATATATATTTATTTTAATTTTTTAAATGTGACAAAAACAAATCCATAGATGTTATTTTCTGAAGCACTGAGTAACTGGGATGAAAGCCATACAAGAACACCTACCAAGAAATTAATTTCTTCAGTTCAGATGTTGAACAATACATGGCAAATAGCACTTGGGGATTAAGAAGTTTTATCTACATATATATTATATATATTTATATTTATTTATCTACATATATATATATTATATATATATTATATATATTATATATAATATATTATATATTATATATTATATATATTATATATTATATATTATATATTATATATATTATATTATATATATTATATATATTATATATTATATATATTATATATTTATATATATATATGATTTGTAACAAATATTTATTTTGCTCAGTTAATAAGGCAAAAATCCTGTGGAGAAAACACTGCTTGATTAAGTAATTAAAAGCCTTGTCTGTATAGGCTTAAGGTTTCATTTACACAGGCAGCCTTTATCCAAAATCTAGGTGTTTAATTTTTCCCTCAGCATTCCTACAACTGTAGTTTTCTGAATGGAACATATATGTGCCCTCCTCTTTAAGGCTGCTTTCTTATCATTTATTTAAGAAAACATTTGAATTGCTTTAGATGTCTTATGAAGTTAATTAGATAAAATTAGGGATAATTAAGTGTCATAAAACATGATATAAACTTGCCGATGTCAAGGGGGATGTTTAAAAACAATGACAATGACAGGCAAATTTGACATATGTCAGTAGTTTTTCAATAAGTTTATGTAATAGATAACCACATTTGTTTTCTTTTCCAAGCTTCCCTGTCCACATAATCCAGGTCTATTTTATTCTAGAGCCTGATTACAATAAACCCATTCTTATTTTCAAAGGTAAAACCATCTTCTAAACATGTGTCTTGAAATGCCTTTGTCAAACACCATTTTATATTAACATTTTAAAGGATGTAAACGATTGGGCTGAGTTAATTAAAATATATCATTAAGATTGTATTTTCCTATATTAAAAAATTGATTGCATTTTACATCTTCCTTGCTTTTGTTCAAGCAGTTCCACTACAAGTTGCTGTATACCCGCCTGTTGTCTAAGCCTCTGCACATTGACCTTTGTTGTAAGATCTGCTATAGACATCACAAACTCTCACATCAATTTACTACAATTGGATGTGGCATCTTCCAGCTAATTTGATTTACGGAGAAATGCACCTGGCTCTGTTTTTCCCTATAGAATGTTGAGGGAGTTCGGAGTCCTCCCAGATGCCATCTATCTGAGTAGCCCATGTGTTTTCAAGGTCTAAGCGGTTTGTCTTCATCTACCAAAATGTAAGCCACTACAATAGCAGAATAACTAAATTACTTAATGCAAAAATGCATTTGATTTTAGGTGCAAAATACATACTTATATATGCATACACATATATGCTTGGGTATATATCTATATAATCTATGTATACGATATATATTATGTATATAAATACAAAGTACATAACATATATACAGACATATGTAAATAGAATCATACATATATTCCTATGCTACAGCATATATTTAATATTATGGTTGTTCTTTTCTTTTTTTCTTTTTTTTTTTTTTTTTTTCACTTTTAGCTGTTACAGGAACTCTCTGCAAGAAGAAAAACGTTTCAAGTCCTAGTGAAACTTTCCAGGCGCTGAATTAGATCACGTGAATCAAGCAGGTTATGAAGATCAATCCTGTTCCAGTGGCAGGAACAGACAGAGAACAAGCCATAGACTTCTGTTTTCTATTTCATCCCACAGGTCCCAAAGTAAAACCATGATTTAAAGTATATACATTAACTGTACATGCATCTTGAGCAATCAAACAAATTAAATCACTGGATATACAGTTGCAAACGACTGTGGTAATTAAAACGAGTCCAGACATTTTAATGGAGAAGGTTGGTGTGGTCCTACTGGACCAAGAGCTGCAGTGAGCAGAGCCAACAGAGACCTGGCCTCCAGTATTTAACAGTATGCTGGATGGCTTCAGTGGTTGATTTTTTTTGGCACACTGGATGCATGAGGGGAAAGAATTGCTATCTGAAATATTTTCATGACAAACTACTTTATTTTCTAAATACATAGATAAAATATACTTACTATTGTAAAATCACCATACTCCACTTTACCACAAGTGGAAAAGCTAAGTACATTAAAATGAAATGGCCTGAAAACTCCTAGGTTTAGTTTTTCAGAACTGCATTGATTGTGTTTACTGGAGAGCTGGCTGACAGTACACAGAGCAGCAACCCAGTGCTGGACACCAGATTTAACATTCTCTGTGAACCCAGAAGCTTTCCCTGATGCCAGCTGGGGCCTGACTCTTGCCTGCAGATTAAAAGTGGTTTTTAATGGAGCCAGAGGATACTGGAGCTATGCTTAAAATGGGGTGAGGGTGGAGTGGAGGGAGAGAGCAAAATATTGCTTTTGGAGGTATTTGTTTGGAATAAGAATTCCAAAGGTTAAATCAGACCCTGTGAGAGGGAATCACAGGTAGTGTAAAACTACAGAAGTTTAAAGCATAAATGCCTGCTCTTAACACTGTGGTAGATATTCAGCATCAAATATGGCTTTGGAATCAAGAAAATAATATTAAGGTGATTATGTTGGCAATAACTTGCAAAATTAAATAATAATAATAACCACACAAATGGTACAGATTTTTATTTTTTTTTTGGTACTTTGATCTCTAAAACCATAAATCTCTGTGAAGAAGTAAAATGAAATAACTTGTTAGAGCTGAAGTTGGATAACTGGTTTATTCTGAAGTACTTTGACCTCCCTATCTGCTCTTTCTTTTCCTGTCTACAGATTTGTGATTACAGAATGTATCTCCTTGTATTTCCACCTTTAATAAAGTAACTAAATTAGTGAAACCAATAAATGAGTACTGGTTGCACAGTTTGAGCCTATTTTGGTTATACCTTTACAACGAGATCCTTAAATAATTTCTGGACGTGTTTAGAGTAACTGCCTTGACAAATCCCAGGAAGTTAAAATAAATAAATTAATTAAAATGCTTGTTTAGAAAAGCAGCTTGCAATGACGTGTAGATAAGGTGCTGTTAGAATACAGCCATCATTTACTTAACAAACATATTTATTTCTCTTCTCACAGAGTAATCTTTGGTAATGGTTTCTCTTTTCAAACCATTTGTCTGTAATTTCCATTTACTGCAGTGACACCTAATGGTAGGAGAAGAAGAATTGATCTCCAGCCGCCTTGTTTGCTATGGAACAAAGGGGTTTTTGCATTTTAAGCTAGTGGGGAATGTATGGATTCTTTCCTCTCTCCTCAAAGAGCAAACAGACTCTACTGTGATCTGGAAAGCATTCAGCTGCAGGAACAAAGGCATCCAAACTAGAGGTCTAAAGCTATGGCCTTTAGAAAGCCAAAAACCTAACCTTGCTACTTTTATAAGCTTTTAAGAGCTAAACTTCCATTACAAGCAAGGAGGGACAGCTACAGCTGAATATTAAAATGGCTAATAAGAAAATAATCTTTCTCCATGGCATATGGTCATGACTATACATCTGGAAGTTTCAGGCTCAGGGGGGCTAATGTTTGTGATGGATATTTTAAATTCATCTGCACTAAATGCTGCCAGAAAGTGAGTTATTCAGGTCAGAATAAAAGTTGGCAAGATATATGCCAAAGATGTTCAGAATTTTGTTCTATATAACAAGCTTATAAAATACCTTTTTATGCAGCTAAGACCAGCTGGGCGAAAGTTAATCAGCCAAATGCAATTATAGGAGGTGTAAGTCTTATTAATGTATTAGGAATTCTCAGGGTACGACTGGACCATTCCAGATGTGCTGCTGCATAATGAGTACAGTGTAACCTTGATCAGGAAGCCAATCTGCCCGATCTCCTCATATCTTCTGATAATCTATATAATATTTACTTGTGATGGCTCAGAAGGGAGTAATAGAAGTAATAGGTTCTCATTCAAATTGGGACTTCATTTTGTAATAAATACAGCTCAGCCGAAGCCTGAAACAAAATTTCACTTCATCTGAAGTAGAAATGGCATTTCTTTAAACTTGCAGCTAAACAAAGGTAGCTCTTATTTAATATTCTGGCTAGGACAGGTGTATTTTGACAGTGTAAAGGCCAGGTAAATGATGGGTTTTGTGTTGGACTAGTGACAGCTTCCACGGGATATTTTTACAGAAAACAGTGGTTATGTGCATGAGATGCATGGCTGCCAGCATTGAGGAGGGGGTCCTCCAGGCTGCTCCAGGGAAGTGACAACCAGGCAGGCTGGGAGGGAAGAGCAGACTGCAAATCCTGGGGAAAAAGTAAAAATATAAAAATCAGGACCTGTGAAGACAACTGGAGGTTTGTCTTTTAGGGTTTTGTATTCTTGTACTGCAACAGAACTGCTCTGTTGGAGAGCTGGGGAAGATGCAAGCTGGGTCTCACTGAGCTGCTCCTTCCTCTGGGTTATCTAACCAAATAAGAGGCTCAAATCTGACCTGCCTACTCAAGGTACCCACAAAAACAATCCTACTCTGCTTTTACCTTCTGTTTGTTAGCACAAAATCTATAAATCAGCTGCCTTACCTGCAAGTGTGCTATTGACTGGGTAGCCAGGAGGACCAGCCCTTATCCTCAGACATTTGTGCTAATCAGTGGTCATTGGTAATTACCTCCCATTACAAGGGCTGCCAGCAGCCTCCACAGCACGCTGTTGTTCTCGGAGTATTCTGGCATCTAAAGAGACCACAACAAATCTACGTGTCTTCCCCATTTGTAATGACAGATTCCCCAAAGGAGACATGGCTCGTCTTAGGGACCTATTGTCCTCTTTGTACATACAGTCAGCTCCCATTAATCTCATTAACGAGACCTACATTCCCAAACTAGAAGGAAAAAAAAATCAGCTGGTCAGAAACACAGATTTCCTGGGGAGGCAAGAAGGGAGCTAAGGAGACTGCCAGCCCTTTGACCCTCTGCTCCCCTCCCCACTGCACCCCAAAAATGCCCGGGGTGCTCCAAGGAGAGCACCGGTGGAGATGTGTGGGGCCACCCTGCTTCAGGCCACCCTGCTCAGCTCGGGCTGTGACTGATTGCACACGCAGAAGGGCAGGGAAGGAAGGGGGAGGAAAGTAAAAGAAAACTAGTGTGATATCCCTGTTGCCCCTTCCAGTCCCTGGTGGCATTCAGAGGGTGTTTGTTGCAGTCCTCGGGAACACACAGGGCCTAGGGAGGCAGAACAGTGTGGTACCTCCACTTGTTTTCATCTCAGGAGAGGAAACATAAGCAGCCATTTAACCTTTCATATTCGATAATACATTTCACTGAATCACGTCTGGAAACACTGTTGCAGGCTTAAAATAACCCTCATTTGGCTAAACTCCTTGGGAACAAAACTTCTCGGTGGTGTCTGCTGGAAGGGATGGGTTCTTGCAGGAAATATAAGCTGAATAATTAGTGTGTCACTGCGGCATGCTTTTCCTGCCCTCCTGATGCCATCTGCACAGGAGACCTTCCCCAGCTCCTGTCTGGAGGTAAGGAACCCCTTAGTCCTCTCTTCTCAGCAGAAAGCCCAAGAAGGTGGCACATGCTAAGCATAAAGCAACCATCTCCTGGGTGTCAGGGTGCTAGAAGATGGCCCTGAGCTACCACTCTGTTCCTGTTCTTCGTTTTAGCTGGATAATTAGTGATGAGAAACGTTACTGTGTATGTATGTACAACAGAAAGTTACCTGAGAACTGTGGCCAGAAGCTCCTGATTCTGGCTGGATGCTGATGTTCAGGGCTGGGAACAGGGTGGGAGCAAAGGAGGGGTGGACACGCAGGGAGCGGGGCCAGGGGAATAGGCTCAGCCTTGGTGCTCTGAGTCATCCAAGAAGGCTGGTGCCAAGGAGCTGCTCTGCTGCAACTGGCAAATTGAATTCAGCTTGTGCTTACTGGGAAGCCTTGAGTCAGCCCTGCTTCTGCTACTGTGTGCGAAAAAATGAGCATTGCCCAGATTATGTGGCATTACCGCCTTTATTATCTACGTCAAATGAGTCCGATGTTTTTCAGACTTCATGGCCTGATGATGGGGCACACTAATGTCTATGTTCAGCACTGAAGATTGAATTTAATTGCCTGCCAGCTGTCTAGCATACTGTGAGATGAGGCTGTAGCCCACATGTGGCAGGCCAGCCACACCACAGAAAGCCCACCCTGGCAGGCCACAGGGAGCCTGGTCAGAGTGCTGTGGGAACATATAGCTAGGATTTAAACATGAACTGAAAGTGAGGGGTGATTTTAAGGGATTCATTGAACAGAGTTTGCTTTGATTGTATGCTCTGTTAAATCCTTCAGTAGAACTAGGCAGTAAGGAAAGGGGTGTCTGAAACAGACAGCCCAGTGCCACAAGCACAACAAAATGTTCAAAGTCCCACCACCCTTCCTCCTGTCTGTGAGGTGTTTGGCGTGGCTGATGTTGGCTGGTGATGTAAATCACCAGCTTTAAATGGATGCTTACGGGTGAGATGGATGGAACAATGCTCCTGCAGAGGGGGTCCTGGACTCCTTCCACCTCCACCCGTCACCAAGATCACTGCCCTGCTGTATCCAAACTACACTATGGGCTGAGAGATGCCCGGCTGTTGTTGTCTTGGTTGTTTGTTTCTCAGAAGCATTGTTGAAAATTTTTGTTGAACTATAAATTTAAATATTGTTTAATTTCATCAGTCCACCAAGGTATGCAGTGTTCCCTGAAATATGGTTTTGGAGGCCTTGTGGAGAGTTTCTTAAGCAAGCATTTAATAAATAAAAATAAAAATGGATACCTGAAGTCTGAAATAAAATATCAGTGATACAGCTTGACACTAAGGAAAGTCCTTTTGGCCACTGGAATAACACCTCTCACCTGACTGTGCCCAGGGTGAGGTGCCCTTGCATGCAGCTGGGACATAAGCACTGCTGACACGCTGCCTAGCTGAGGTTAAGGTGCTGAAAGAAAGTGCTGGGGGCTGGAGGAGGTCTTTCTCCGTGCTTGTCAGAGGACACCCTCGTCTCACTACTGGTTTGGTCTCTACACTAAGAAAATGAGGGAAGAAGGTTCCTGTCTTGGAGCTATATTAAATACGCTCATCCGGAGACTTGTGCCGATATTATGGAGACGAAGAGAGACCCAGAGCCACAAAGTTTGGATTTATGTCTGGAAAATCAGTTCCTCTTCAGTGTGCAAAATTTAGCTGGAAATCTAATTAGTAAAGATTTCAATATTTATTTATTTATTTATTTAGTGAGATGTCCTTATCTCAATTTCCAGTAAGGTATCAGATACTAAGACACAAGCCTCCCCATGATGATATGTCTGCTTCACTTCCAGTCACTGAGAAAACCCAGAAGTCCACTTATTAAAAAAAAAAAAAAGGCAATCCAACACTTCGAAAAATTTCCATAGCATTTTACCTTTAGCTTGTTTCAGAAAGATGCAAAAGTTGGGTTTGTTTCAAATTTTACTGTTTCAAAATTGCAGGCAACTTGATACTTCGATTTCAGTGTGATTTGGGACTTTTATTTTCAGAAAGAGGAGAATCACCTGCAAGTAAGTAAGGTGCTTACAAATTATTAGCTGCAAAATGGCTAAAGCTATACTGAGGTGATGGGACAGCTTTAATGACCCAGTCCTGCTGCAGAGTGCACGCTAACCCCAACTCCTTTAGTGTCCTTTTATAATAAATATGAGGGACCGGACCAGTGTGGGGAAAACCTGAGCTGCCCTGAAAGAGCTGCTTTCTGTCCTCTTTGGCATATGCTCCATATTTAATCCAAGAGAAAAAGAAAGGTTTGTCCTTAGTTAGATCCTGCGGAATCCTTTGGTGTCTTCAAGTGATGCTGTAGGGAGGCAGCTTAGAGATCAGCAGTGTGTGGACTGATGTGGGAGGGTTAGTAATGATTTTGGAGAAGTATTGCTTCAACAGAAGATGATCTACAAAAATAATCCCCTTTTTTTCTCCATATTTTGAAACAATCCTCCCTAGGTTTAAAAAAATAACCTCAACTTTTGAAATTGCAACCAATGATACCTCTTCCCAGAGCTCCAGATCTACCTTATAAAATCATCTCTGTTACCCAAGCATGACATGTGTCATTCTCAGAGACTTTTGTTTGTTTGTTTGTTTGTTTTTGTGTGTTTGTTTGTTTGTTTTTTCTTTCCCATTAATTAAATTACTTATTCATTACTTGTATTGAAAAGGACGGGACCTCCAGATGATTCAATGAAACTGCCTGTTACAATCACAGACAGTTCTCAAAGAAGCTCTTAAAAAACACCTATATCCAGCTCTTCTCCTGGCTACTGTGTTTTTTTCCTGGAAGTCAAGTTGTTCTGGGTGTCTGGTTGGGTGGATTTATGCTTGGGAGCCCTTGTGGTAAACCGTGCCCTGAGACATCTTGCTTCCTCTGAGTACTCAGTACCAGGGATTAGCAAATTGCTTTAAAGCATTTCTTAAAAGCCAGGTTAGCGTCAGCTCTACCTGCAATTTGACCAGAAGCTGATGTACTCCTCTTTTTTTTTTTTTTTTAGTTAGTTATTTAGTTAAGAAACTGAAGGCAACTTCATTCAAGAAACTAGAGTTCTTCTGAAAAAGAGGCAGGAACAGTGCTTCTACTTTGGAGAATGGGAAGAGGATTTTTATGATCTTATTTCTGTTATCAGACAAAAAAAAACACAAAGCAGCTGAAGACTGACCTGAATCTGGACACTGGGAAGAAGAGCACAAGGGGAAGAAAAGGTAGGGGGAAGCAGAGAGGAGAAGCAAAAATTATCATTACCGTACTGTTTGATGGTGACTGATACTGTGTACAACTTGAAAATTATGAAGTCTGTTCATTTTAGTAGCTATAAATTATATTATAATTAACTGAGCATAGTCATGGCTACTCTTCTTAGTTAAATGTGCTTAGAATAATATCCTTTTGCATTATAAAAATGGTTTAATTTAGTCTGGTTTTAAATAATAATGTATGTTCCCATCATCATTTTAAGCGACACACAAATTGCACTGCAAATCTGCTATTTGTCATGTTTTTAAAGCTTTGAAGTCAATATTACTTCTGATTGCACTCATCAGGGAAAGCAGGGACTTCTCCTTCCACTGCAAAGCAAGAAATCCCACCTGTGCCATAAGGGTCACGTGGAAGATGTGTTCAAGAAAAACCTAAATAACAATAAAATGCCAAAAGTTGGACAGAAAGCCTGAGACAGAGTGCCTGAAACGAGTCCTGCTGCTGCCTCCTGCGGTCTGTGCATCAGGTGCAGATTTCTGAACGCTCCCTTGCACATCCTTAGCAGCCCTGAGCAAGTTATACAATGACAGAGCCCGAGGTTGTTAAGTTCAGGAGGAGCAGGAATGAGCCATTGATGCTGCTTGAAACAAGGGAAAACAATAGGTCTTTAAGACAGCTTCCCTTGCTGAATGTAAATTGTTTTTTAATAAAATGTAGACAAAACCAGATGATGTCAGAAGAATTCCTCCCTTGTGCCACCCTGGAGATTGTTCAATAAACTGCAAGAAATGCATACATTTTGGGGAACGTTTCTGTGTTTGTCATGCCCATTGCATCCGTACATGTGACCTGATCTTGGAGGCCCTTTCTTGCATACCCAATTTGTTGTTTCCAGCAGGGCTGCTTGTGTGAAAATGCAAGGTATTGGGTCTGTGGGATAAGGCTTAAAGACAACAAGCACAGGGCTGTTTTGTTTCTACCTTCAGCTGTGCCTTGTGGGATGTTCCACACTTAATTTGCTGTGTTTAAATTTTCCCTTCCTCTCTTCAGCATTTCTTTTCCCCAGATTCTGTTGGTGGTGGGTTCTTCCCCTGCTTACCAAAAATCACACAAAAAATATAGACTTGCCTGTGTGTTTATGCATAGATTTATATGCACATAAAATAATTCCAAAATAATACGTGTGCACATATGTATTAGTACATATGAGTGCACACAAACGTGTAGCAGATGTATCTAGATGTATGTGTACACATAGAGTCATTTTTTGGAAAGTGATGCCTTGTGCTGGCAAGTTGTGCTAATGAGAAATAAATCTTCAAGCTGATAAATAATGTCCTTTTAAGACAATCTATACATTAACTGTTCATGTCTGATCGTTTTTGTGAATGTTATCACCTAGCAGTTAAAGTCATCTGATTTCATGTGTCGCATCTGTATTAAAAATAACAGAGTTCCCTGTAATTCCTTCTGCATTTTCTTCAAACACAAGGGAGAAAGCACATTCCCTAATATGTTTTATGGGTACAGTCTCTTTGTAATATTTCCTTTGCAAAGGTCCTGCTCATATTTGTATCTTATTACTTTTCTTATACTGGATTTATTGATAGTTTCTAACAAAAATATGATTTCAGTATATTTACGGAACAAAACTCAATATAACAGCCCTCAATTCAATTTTTTTCATCAAAATGGAGAACAATAAAGAATCTAAAATCTTCAGTTCAGACACATAGCATCAAAAAAACCTATATTGTTAAAAGAAATAACTCAATAACAGGGAAGTGATAGATATTACTTAAAGAACAGCATTAGCTTTGTTTACCTTATCTGTGTTTCTAATAATCCAGGCTGCAACTTGGAGAGTTACAAATATTTTGCTCCTGAAACATGTATAAATTCAGTCATATCCTGTAAATGGGGAAAAATAATGCCTATACATTAAGGAATATTTATTGCATATTGTTACTGCTAGTAAAAGTGTTATATACATTCAGATGCATTTCACACGAAGAAGGTTTTTGTTCTTGTTCTCCCACACTTCTCCCATAAAGACATTTTGTTTGTGGGGTTGAATTTTTCTGCTAAGAGTTCATATTCTGCATTTCTAATGGATTACTTGCAGAGAAACACCGTGGAGCTAGTTCAGGGGGGTGTTTTGTTTGTTTTTCTATTGACCACTAGCTAAAGATTTGATTAATAACTTTGGCTAACAATAGATTTTTAGTTAAATAGATGGATGAATTCATTATTTACCTGTTCTTATCCTCGTGTGTATTGCCCAGTGATGATTATAGCTGTTTTAGAAATGATCCTTATTTATGGTATGTTGCATCATCCAGAGATGTAGTAATGATTTTAGATTTTCCACCTAAATTACAGGGCACTTTCCACTGAAAATGGTAAACAATATTACAAACTTAAAAAAAAGAAGTAATCTGATTTCAGGGAAGAGGGAACCCAGTGAAAGATGTGTGCTTTTATAAGGATGGACAATGGAAAGCAAAATAATAACTCCTAAGTTTGATTGTTCAAATATATTCTGCAATACAGAGAGCTGCATGCAGGCTGGAGCAGGCATGGGGCAGGAAGGTTAAGTAGAAGAGAAGGCACAATACTTCAGATTGGCAGTAGACTGCAGCAAGAATAATCTAATCAAAACTAAATTAAATTATCTAGTCCCAGGGCAGGCTCCTGGGACTGCTGCACTGAATGCTAGCAGAGCTCCTCCTAGACATTTTTCCCCAGTCAAACTCACATGATGAATGCAGATGAAATTTGAAATATGAAAATCTGAAATAATTTATGGAAGTTGTCAGAAATTTGGCCTGCTTGTGGTGTAATTTCCTCTGAGACGAGGCAGGCTGGCTCATTGCTTCTAGTCTCAGAGCAGTTGCTGGTCTTCCAGTGGATGGATCAACCCCTTTAAAATGCTCTTCCAGACAAATTACAGCTCATTACAGACAGCCTTGCACCATGCCATTATGTCAGAGGAAATCTTTTTTCATTTGCACAAATTTGCTTGGAATTCTCATATTTATTTGAGCATCCATTATCGAATCTGAACATTGAATTATCCACAATTATTTTCTGGGTAGGCGGATGTTTGTGTATATGGAATAGATAGTGACCGTGTATATAAAAATATTATAGCATTGCTGGAAATCCTACATATTTCTAACAACTGTGTTTATGTAGAGAGTTGCCACGTATCTATAGAAAGGTTATTTCCTGAAGATGGTCTTTTATGTGATGCAGGAGTCATCTACAGAAAACAGTTCACTTCCCAGTGACTCAGAGTCTGTTCTTTGCAGTTATCACAATTAGGACTTCTGTCTGTGCATATGTAATTTGCGTATGGTCTGGCCCCGTGTGAGACATCTCCAGTTGTTATTTACTTCAAATTATGTTCTGTAACAAACACGCTGACTCCATTACCACCGAGCTCACATCTAGCACACTTCCCACCTCTTCCTTATGCTGAGAGTGGAAGTAAGGGGTGATGTGGAAGAAAACAAAGGGCCAGTGATGGAACCCATCCTGAAGTCCTCACTCCATTGCTCTCATGTGAATTTTGCCTATCTTAGGACTATGAGCTAAATGATGTGCCCAGTTTCTACATTTTCTTGTTACTCAACCCTGTTTCTAGGATACCAACATTACAACTTTGTGGTTGTTTAACTTTAGAAATACTCTCTGGAAGAAAGATTTTACAAGTGGTAGATCCAGAGTGAAGTTGCCCCCTTAGTTTATCTCATCAGGGCAACTGGGCTCCTAGATGCAGACGTTTCTAAGGATAGGAGTTGCTATAGTGTATAAGGCCATTGCACCACTGAGACCATTTTTCTTCTTTGACTGTGGTTAATGTTAAGAATCTAAAAATCTTGGTGTTGGTCCTTCCAAGAAGACCTGCCCAATGAGGAAGAAGGTTTGTGTCACTGAAAACATGGGATTGGATCACTCACTGAAAACATGGTGAGTTATTGGCTTTGTTTTAAGAAGCATTCAATTGCAAACACTCTCAGTTCTCCATATAAGATTGATCAGATTAAAGTTTTTTAACTGCCTTTTGTATCTCATTACATAGATGCCCTTCAGCTAACTCCTGTTCTATTCCAGCACCATAGCCCTGATCCCATCTTTGTTCATGGCTTATGAACTGCTCAGAAAGCTCTGTTGCAATCTTTACAGAGGAAGGGCTGTAGGAGAACAGAGCTGTTGTTTTTTGTTGTTGTTGTTGTTCTTGTTGTTGGTTTTTTTTTTTTTTTTTTTCATGATCACACAAATTCTCTTTTATTATTCAGTCAGATTATTAAGCACTGAGAAATGTCTCAGATCTGCCACAGCCAATGCTTTACAGAGTCATTTAGGACTCTGGTATTGCAGCGAAGAGAGCAGACATCGTTTTAACAAATTACACTTACCCACACATGCTTGCTCAGAGCCCACCCCGAGGGCCCCTCCTTTGATTTTGCCAGGAGCCTGCCCAATGCTCATGGAGAAAGTGCAAAATTGTCTGTGGACTCTTCCTCTCCAGGTACTTGCAGCTAACCTTCAGGAGAGGTACTGGGCACTGCCTATGAATGGCTTTGCTGGAGCAACCACTTCTTGCTTTGTGCTAGCTATAGGAAATGGAGATGGTCGTGCTGATGCATTACTGAAGACGTGCTTTTGTCAGTTTTACCCCTTCCAACTTTTTTTCATTACTTCTCTAGAAAGTAATTAGAGGAACTTCCCTTTCTATCAGGCTGGAAAGATTGTTTCTAGTCTTGTGATATTTTTTTTTTACCAAGTCCTCAAAGGATAGCTTTCGTGATGTTAGTCAAATACTATGCTATTGATCAGAAAACTTTCCACTCTGGAGTATTTGACAGGCTTTATGATGTACTGAACTTTCTGATAGATAACTTTGCACAGGAGGATCGAGTCCTCTGCCTTGACAAGGAGACTTTTCCCCATCTGGCAGTTCAGTCTGTATTCAGTCCCTCAGTGGAAGTTGGATATGGTGGGATTGTTTGTAGGGTGCACAGTATTTGGGACAGAATGTGAAACACAGATGGTTCATTGATCTCAGGACAGTAGTCTCTGCCTTGAGAAAGGCCTCCATCATTGCTAGCAGAACCACCAATCACTGTAATAAACACATGAGAACAAGGCATGATGGCAGAGGGTATGTGCAAGAACTTTACAGGTAGTGCTTAGTGACCTGCAGATAAAAACTTGGTCAGGGGACCCCCTTGATCCCAGCAAACAGACTCTAGAGCTCCTGGTCAATTCAGGCAGCGGAGGAAAAAAATTCATTACAGGAGGCCCTTGAAACATCTATTTATGACTGGGCCCAAGAGGTGTGAGTACTTGTAAAGGGTAATTGGCAGTGTGTCGGGGTGATAGCAGAGCAAGAATGAACCCTGATTGATTATGGGGCTTGTGAACATTAGCCAAATGCAGTCATCTGTGCAATTAATGCAATGATGCTGAGAACAGCAATATCTAGCACTTTATGGTAATCCTCTGGACAGAATTTTGAACTAAGAAGGAGTCATTTTGCTGCTACGGAAGTTATTTATGTTAAAGATTCATAATGATATTAGGACTTCAAAAACTAGAGCCACAAAATCATTAAACTGAGAAAGCTCCGAGCTATTCTGTATGACTTGTATTTGCATTTTACTCATAATAAATATAAATTGAGAAAATTCCATTTTAAAAATGTCAGAAGGAAAAATAATTACCTTGGAATCACGATTTGTGTTTATTAGGATTTCTGCTTCTTTTTGTGTTACGCATTTTGAAATATCACTGAAGTCACCTCCCTGCCCCCCTCTCTCCCTACAGACCCTTTGATAGTGTTGCCAAGAGGAGGGAAGAAAAAAAAAAAAGTCACAGAAACATGTAATTTATTTAAGTCACCACATTCTTCCTTTCATCCGGATAGCTGTTGCATGGCTGGAATAGGTTGTAGCCTCCCAGCTTCTCTTTGCTGCAGGAAACTTTGTAATAGCACTTAAATAAATAAAGAAACTGGGCAGGAGATTATTGCTTTCATTGTGCTATTGTATATGTGTATTATGGAGTCGCCCCACAGACTGACACAAGCAGTTGAAAGCGGGACAAGACAAATGTTGTATATGACAGTGGGGTAGTATTGAGAGATGACCCCATATCTGGAGGGCCGGGAGTTATGGATCCATTGATCGCTGCTGCCTGCGTTTCGAAGCGTGGCTGTTGAATTTTGCCTGCTGGCTTCTGGCTGCTGGCCTGCCTGCCTGCCTGCCTGGGCAACCGCGCGGCTGAATGGAGCTGCAGGCATCTTCGGCACTTTGTTCTCCTGTAACAACTGACCACTGGCAGGAGCAGCCCTGCGAAAAGCCAACGGGGACACGCTGATGCTGAGCTTTGTTGCTTGTCTCGCTGCCTCTGCTTCTGTTGATGAAGCGGTCTGAAGGGCTGAGACGTTTCAAACGGCCGCACTGGTGGAGAAAAGAGTGCCTGACCACAAAGAAAATATTCTAAATAAAAGCGTGGATTTGGCATTTCCTCCAAGGAAAGAGGCACTACATAGAAAACTTGAGAAAAAGACCGTAACAAGATACCTAACAGGGAGAGCTCAGCCTCTCCGAACACACAAAAAAAAAACATTTTGCATGTAGATGCATACATGTGCCCCAGACACGTGTGTGCTATAGAGAGTCAACTCGATGTATAGCCTTGAGGACATTGGCAGAAGTTCCTGTATGCTTTGTTTTGAGTATCTGTCTTCATAAGTAATAGGTGTAAAGATTTTATATCCCTTTTTAATATCTTTTAGTCTTTTAGCTGCCTCTTCACCTGTAAATAGCAAGGCCACTATTTCCCTGTTTGTTTTTGTTTGCTTGATTGATTGTTTTTGTTTTGTTTTGTTTTAAAAAAGGCATTTAAGTAGATGTTCCATATTTTTATCAGCAAAAAATATTTAGGAAATGTTCAAGAGAGTTGTTGTCAGAGTTCCTGGGTTTATGCAGTCTCACTCTGTGTGTGCATGTCAGTGTGTGCGTGCACATTTGCCCCAGCTTTTCCTGTACATGTAAATGCTGGCACCCAGAGAATGGTCTGAAGACAGTGAGCCAGTGGGTGATATGTTCCTTGCACTCCCATTAAATGGGTAAGAACTGGGTTTTTCCTTCTAAAGAAAGGAATAAAAAATAAATAAATAAAGCTGTTTGTGAAACAAAGAATCCATGCAAGCAAGACCTTCAAAATACATTAATCAGAAGAAGAAATCTAGCTGCATGTCCAAGAGACAGGGCCAAGTTCTGGAAAGTCTGTAGGCATAAACCTCTGCTAGGAAAAAAGGGGGAAAGAGAGAGAGAGAGAGAGAGAGAAATGTCTGTTCGACTTTATATCAAAAAAGCTAGGCACTTGGTTGACTTTCTCAGGGGAAGCCACTTCTACCTCATCTCATAAAATGCTGGTTATTAAACATGTTCCTCACAGGATATATCCACGCTGGCATCAAGTTCGCTTGATTTTGATGGAGGAAATTCTACATTTGGAGGATGGTAGATGCTTTTGCTGGACTTTTCTAAACTAGCAGGAGTATAGGGATGAGTGATGCTCAAGTACGTGCTCAATGCAGGTTGTCACTCGACCCCGCACTTCACTGGGGGAATATTCTGCCTGTACTCACCCATGGATAACTATGGTGTAAGGAAATCTCTGTTGTCATAAGCTGAAAAAGTCATCATATTAGTGTGGAGTTTTGTTATTACTGATGAGGAAGAAACCATCTTCTGGATTAAAAGACCAAATGAACTTACTGTTCCTCTCTTTGCATTAAAACCCCATGGAAGGGGGAAACTTACGGCTTCCTGTGAGCAGTTCCCACCAAATTACTCTGCTGGGAAGAAGCTGGGCTTTTGCATTTGGATTTTCCACCCAGAATGAAATGAGACCTGGCAGGCTCCAGGCCTTGGTGCCTTCTGTGCCTCTGGCTGCTGTGCTCCCTTGGCTGCTGTGCCTGCAGAAGCACCATGTGGGTGCTGCCTACCCCTATCTTTCTGGGCTCTCTTAACCTCTTCTTTTCCACCTTGCTTATTGGGAAGGGGTAGAAAACACTCAGAACAAAGTCACCACGTGTGAGGCAGTGTAGTTAGCCACAGCATTGATTCCATGCAGGACTGAGAGATGAAATCACCAAGAGAGTAACCACTTTACTGATGAATTTACCTAGCCTCCCCATCATCACCAAGTTTTAGAGAAGCTCTGCAGCATTTTCTGTGGAGCCACCTGGAAAGGAGAGGTGTTGTAGTGCAGGGTGGGATGCTTGGAGCTTCCCCTTGGAGCTAGCAAACTGTGGTCTTCCCAACCAGGAGAAAGTTCAGTATTAGCAGTGGTAGAGGAAAGACGTGGATTAGCTGGTAAGAAATCAGAAGGTCTTTATTTAATACTAGAGAGCCCTACTTTCCAAGTCAACATGCCCTCTCGTGGCATCTCTTTTTCCATATAAAAAGTAGGTAAATAAAATTTGCCCCAATGTTGTTGCCAAATTGTGAAACTTTGCATGCTTTTAGATCTCCAGGAAGAAGATGGTATCTAAATATAAAATACTAGGTTTATTTTATGCCCTGCTCATTCATTAATAATTGTAAGATGCCTTGAGATCCTCGGATCTAGAGTAGGATAAAATATGCTGTAATTTTATTGTAAATAATAAAACAATGATAATTTAGAGATAAAAGGAGATTGATAGATGTAATAGAGTTCTTGTCTAGGAAGAGACAACCCGCAGTTTCTTGTCCCAAGTGTCTTTGTTTGCTTTTCAGAGACAAATCACAATGTACTAATAATTTCATTTAACTCACTGATTTCCTTTATCTTTTTTTTCTTTTTTCTTTTTTTTTTTTTTCTTTCCAAAGCACTTTACCATGGCTTTTGCAAAACAGCAGCAATCCTGACTCACCCTTCATGCTCATTTCTTAACAAAGTTGTTCTAATATTCTTTCTCAACTTCTTTGTGCTCAGGAAATTTTGCATGGGGTAGAATTAGTGGAATTATTCTACTCGAGAGGGTTTTTTCTCCCTTGTCAGCGTGAGCACTCCTACCCCAAAGCAGAAGAGGAGGCACTTTACATCCATCAGGGTTGCTACTTTGGTATCTCTTAAATCTGCTCGCTCTGCTAGTGTAAATGGTTCCTTGGAAGTCCGTGGGATTTCATGAGTAAGGTGAACACGATTTTAGCTTTGCTGACTTCAGTAAGAGTTTTATCTGATTCGGGATTGAGGTATTAGTCCCAAAGGTGAATGATCAAAGCCAAAGTGGTAGAGAAGAAGTGAAAAAATGAATAGTCATCCTTTTTCCTCTCCAACCTGTCCTCATTGCTTTATTAAATTCTATCTCTGTACAAGTAATTCCAACAGCCTCTTTTCATGGTGCACTTTCAAATAGCATAAAAGATTGTTTCTGGTAGTTTGCTATAATGAAAACCACAGGATATTGTAAAGGACTTTTTATCTATCCCAGGAGCCCTAAGAGCAGGGTCAAGGAACATCCTTGCCTTAACAATCAGGCTGTGTTTGGTTGTGTTTGATTGTTAAGGGGAAAGCTGTAGACAGCTTTAGAGGATCGTGACTTTAGAGGGTATATTTTTACCCAGGACTTTTTTTCCTAACACTGATTTTATGCAATATTCGGGCACACGTAATGTCTGCCCCCATATGCTTGAGGCACCAGCTTGCACATTTTAATCAGCGTTTCACTCACTTCTGTGGGACTTGAGGTTCCTTCATTGTAGAGCATTATGCTCAGCGGGACTTGCTGGCAACTCAGGTTTTATAAAATAAGGGCTTTCCCATCCAGTCATTATGTGGCATTACTTTTAGTCGTGGGGCCTTAACCCGAGGAGGGTTGGCACAAAGCTAGCTGTGCCACCACAGTAAAACACTTGGCACTCCTTGGAAGTGAAAGTGAGGATCTAGGGTTCATTTTGATGCCCTGCCTGCCGGAATCAGGCATCACCAGCAGCATCACCAGCAGCATCTCCACCAGCACCACCCATCCTCCTGGGGTCCCCAGGCTCTGGGTGCCTGGGAGCTGCCGTGCCGTGCCAGGGGGGGAGCCGTGCGGGTGCGGGTGCGTGTGTGCGGGTGTGAGCGAGTGTGTGCGGGTTTGCTTGCGGGTGTGAGTGCTTGCGGGTGCCGGCAGTGCCCCCCCGCCCCCGGGCCGCTTCCTCCGCAGCGCCGTGCTGCTGCAGGCGGCTGGTGGCTCAGTGCAGGCGGTGATTAGGCGACAAGAGAGCACCTTCCCTCCTGTTCTCCATCAATGCGCCTGGGCCACGGCTTTTGAGGGAGCCCGGCCCTGCCACTATCCAGCCATTATGACGGGCTGTATGGGGCTTTATCCGGAAAAAGCTCAGCCTTGCCCCAGGCTTCATCAATCATTTAGACCGGTTCAAATCCCCTTCATCGCGTTCCGCCTCATTAAACCTATCAAGGGGGGACTGAAGAGAGTTTGTATAGGTCCAGAATGCCGCTACACTCCTCCTCGCTATCGCAGATAGCGCGGATGAAATAAAGCCGAAGAAAAAGGCCAGGAATCGATTAAGAGGAATTTCCCTGCCCTGGCCGCTGCCCGGCGGCCCGAGGAGCGCTTCCACACCGCCGCTGCTCGTCCATGGGACCGGGGGGGAGCTGGGGGCACCCAGCAGTGCCGAGGGCACCCAGCAGTGCCGGGGGCACCCAGCAGCCCCCCCGGCCGGGTTCCCCAGCCCCGACGTGCCCCTGCCCAGCGAGAAAGGAGCTGGCACAGATCCGCGCATCAGCCGGTTCCCACCGGGTCCCTCGGCTGTCTTTCTGAACCAACCCGTTATTGTGTGCCCTGGGAGAGAGGGATGCATCAGCTCCGTTCCGGGGGCGGGGGTTGGTATTTATAGCTATATTCTTCCTCGGAAAGGGCCTCGTTCCCCCGCCTCCCCCCGGCTGCCGGCCGCGCAGGGCCGCCCCGTCGGGGCTGCGCTCCGGTCCCAGCCCCGGCGCCCGGTTGCACTTAAACCAAAGAGGGACGGCTGCATTATCGCCCATCCCTTCCGATATTAATAGTCATAAAACCCGCGGTGATTACCGAAGGGGAACGTGTTAAATGCCAGGAGCCTGGGCAGGGTTGGGTTTAAAATAAAAAGGGAGAGAGAGAGAGAGAGAGAAAGGCAACGCACTGAATCCGAGTCTGTATTTTAACTTTTTTAATAACGATTTTTCCTGTGCTGTAAGCTTGCACCGAATCCTGGAGGAATTGCTAAATCAGATTAAGGTTATATTTTGCAACAGACTGGATGGAGCAATAAAGGAGAAAGCGCGGAAATGGGACTTCACCCATCAATTAGATCTCTATTAGCAGCCAATGCAGGCTTCACCACAGGAAATGTCACGTCCCGGCAGAAGCAGAGCCTTTCACTTTCCCCTGAAATTAAACAATTCTTCATGCTCGCGGACCCGGGGCGAGCCGGCCCTTTGTTCGGCGGCCGCAGAGGGTGCGCGGCCCGCCAGCACCTGCCGCCTGCCCGCGCCGAGGAGCCGCGGCCGGGCCACCGCCTGCCCAGGTTGCCCCAACACCTGCGCTGCTCGCCCGCCTGCGCAGCGCCCAGGAAACCGCCGCCTTGCGAGGCTCGATTAATATGAAAGGGGGTTACCCCAGTCGCAACCGGGCCATTACCAAGACAATGGGCGATATTTTCAATAGCAGGTCGGCTCATCTGCCTCCATAGATCATATCTGCCAAAGCCGCTCCCTCCTCCCCCCCCGGCGGCCCCCGGCTCCTTTGGGGTCCGCGGGACCAAAAGCGGGGCCGGCCGGGTACCGCATCCCCCTCCCGCATCCCCGTCCCGCATCCCCGCAGCGCAGCGGGGCCGGAGCATCCCGCGGGGAGGGCACGGGGCAGCCCCGCACACGGCCCCGCCGCTCGGTGCCCCCTCCCGCTCCGGGGAAAGAAAAGAAAAAAAGAGGGGAAAAAAAAAAAAAAAAAAAAAGCCCCTCGGCTTTGCCCATGAGCGAGAAAGGTGCGACAGGCAAGGAATGACCGAGCAGGGGGAAGTTGCAGGGGGGATAAAGGGAGCTCTGTTGCTCCGGTCCTTGTTGTTCTTGCTGCTGCTCCATTCAGGCACCGAATTCAAATGGATATTTTACAGCTCGGCCCAGCTGAACGGGGGCTCAATGCCTGAAAGCTGCCGAGCTGCCTCCGCGGACATGCTCTGGGCCTGATATTATAATTTTCATAATGCGCTTTTATGTAGCTCCAGCCTCCTCCGGTGAGGAGCCCGCAGAGCGGCTGAAAGGGGCTTTGAGAGACCGGGGAGCGGGGCTGAGCGAGCTGCGAGCCCCCCGCCGGCCTGAGTGGCACCGGTGCCCCACCGAGGGCATCTCCCTCCCTCCCTCCCTGCCTCCCTGTCTCCCTCGCTACCTCTTTCCCTGCCTCCCTCCCTGCCTCCCCAGCCCTGTCTCTCCAGCTTCGCACCCCCCAGCTCTATCCCCAGCCATAGCAGCCCCCTGCCCGCCTGGGGCCGGCCCCACTTCCAGGCGGTGAGAAAGGCAAGGGCAGGGGGATCCCCACTGCCAGGCAGGCTGTGGGGCCGGAGCAGGGCTGTCTCTGTTGGTAAAAGCCAGGTCGGCTGAAAAAAAATAATAATCTTCCACGGTGTCTTTGTCATCCCGGGTAAGCCATCCGCTTTGTAGCAGGGTGCCCGGCTGAATCGTTAGGCGGCTGGTGCCAGCGGCTCGGGATGACATTCAGGAGCTGGTTATTGATTTCCCTTCGGGGCCAAGTCGCACGGCTCCGCCCCGAGCAGCAGGTGAGTGAGCCGCGCTGGCCGTGTGAAAACATGCGAGGTTCCCCTACGGAGAGGTCCCTGCAGCCCCTGCCCTGCCCGGGGGCACCTTTTTGCCGGGGGCCACGCCTGAAGAAAGAGCACCTGTCAAAGGAAGGGGCCAGAAATCCCTACAGTCAGTCTTAGCTTCAAGTGTGCCCTTGAATATTTGCCTAACAGAATAAAGGAAGAAAATAATAATAAGGAAGAACCAACACGGGGCTCAGGGTGGCGGCACAGGGGCTTCGCTTCTGGATATAGCCGGGGAGGATGCAGAGAGGAGATGCATTCACCTGCTGGCAGCCACTTTTGAAGCTTAGTGCGGGGTGGAGGAGTCTCTAAGGAAAAAATTGCTATTTTGGTCACGCTAACTGCAACCCCAATAGGAGTGTTTTGTTCCCAGAACTGTTGCAGCATGCCTCCAGCTCGGCTCCTGCTGGAGTCGTGGCTGCGCCGTGCCCGGGGATGCTCGGGGCTTCGCCTCCGTGCCCGGCCTCGGCAGCAGAGGCTGCGGGGAGGCTCGGGGCCTCCCTCCGGCCTCGCACACCAGCGGTGTCACCGCTTGAGAAGAAGAAATGCAAAGAATGATATTTAAAAATACAAATGTAAAGTTGTCTCGTTTAGGTGGGGTTTCTACCCAAGGTGCGCCTCGGGGAGGAGAGCTGCAGCCTCCGCATGCCGGGACTCGCTCTGCTTCTCACCCACGGGGCCACGAGTGGGCAGGGGGCTCGGGGAGGGCCACCGGCTGTCCCCAGAGCCAGGGGACATCGCCAGGCCGGGGCCAGCGGCTGCCCCTTGAAGCAGGACCGGGGTGCTGCGGGTGGGTGCCCGGGCACCCACTGCGCTCCTGCTGCAAAAGGCGATTAATGGCAAAGGCGGCCTTTATCTGAGGAGCGGGAGGCAGCTGCACACCGCAGGTCATCATCCATTAGCGGGGAGTGCTCAGCACTTAGCTGAACGAGGAGAGAAGGGAGGAAAAGCCAAGCCGGAGCCTGGTCTCTGTTCCTCCTCCCTCCGCCGCCTCCCCGCTCCGGCTGCCCGGCCCCGGGGTGGTTTTGCAGCATCCCGTCCTCTGCCCCGTGGGAGGAGAGGCTCCGTGCCTCAGTTTCCCCTCCCTGAGCACCCAGCCCAGCTCCAGGGAGGTGATTTTCCGAAACACCTCCGGAGCGGTGCCCTGCCTTAGCGCTGCTGATGCTAAAGACTCTTCCATAGCGTGGCTGGGGCATGGGAGTGGGATCCAGAGAGCCACCCCAAGACCTGGAGGGCTTCTCCCCACCTAGATGAAAGGCCAGGTCTCCAAGTTCAAGCACACAGCGAGCGGTGTGTCCCACAGACCCGGCTAAAGCTCGCCGGGCAGAGCGGTGAGCTACCTACCAGCTGCTGAAGCCTTGGGATAAGCAGAAATAACCTATTGATTTAGCCGCTAAAAGAAAGGGGAGGACGAGAAAAGGAAAGGAACCAAAACAAAACAACTCTTTTCTGTACTCTGGAAGAGAAGAAAAAAAAAAAAAAAAAAAAACACCTCTTCGTAGCTCAGTGGGGAAAAAGGTCAAGTTACTATTGACAAGTATGTAAAGACATCTTCTAACCATGGGAAAACATGTATAAATTGTTTCGACTCACTGCATTCAGAACCAATGGAAGTGAATTACAAAACTGCACTTCTTGCATTGTTGGACTGAAAGGATATCTATTTATCATCTTATAAGACAGCTCGAATGATCTTTATCTGCTTTGCCCACTTTCTGACCCAAATTCAGGGTTTTTATGGAAAATTGCAGTCAGTTTGATTGATGAAATCCAAAGATGTCTAAAATGGCACCAAAGATCTCCAACTGTGCAGACTCCAACCGAGGGCTTCAATGTTGGCATTGTTCCTACGAAAAAAGTTGAGAAAACGAGCAAAAGTTAGGGAATTTCTGTTAAAAAACTTCAAATTTCAATGAGGATCCCGAACCTATTATCCCTATTCATGGGGCGAACTGTGTGAACATAAAAGTATTTCCCACACATGGCAAAACAACAACAACAAAAAAATCCCTTGGTTTTAAGGCGTGCAATAAACCTTCTTTGTATGAAACGCTGAATAACCCTCTGCAGAAAATAAACCCAGCCGTTCCTGGTAAGAAACCCAGTAAATTTAAATGGCTTAAATGGGAAGCACACGAGATGAAGTATTTATAGCGACTGGAGGATATATATATATGGATATATATATATACGGATATATATATATACACACACACATATATATATCCATATGGATATATATACACGGATATATATATGGATATATATAAAATCTATAAAATCTGATCTGTGCATTCGAAATTAAAGAGATTAATTAATTTAAAATCCGGAGATGCAATGGATGCTCTAATTTTATTTCTTTTATTTTTTTAACGCCTCTGCGCGCCGGAGGAGGACTGAATGCAAATTTGAAGGGATGCAGCAGGTCCTGGGGACAGCATCCCCCGCAGCCCCTGGCAGGGGGCTGCAGCACACCGGTGCCTGGCCGAATTTAGGAGGCGAGGCTCTGCGGTGCGGGCTGCGGGCTCCTGAGCCGAACGAGCCCGGAGCCGAGCGGCTGCGGAGCCCCGGCGCTGCCGGTGCCGGCTCTGGCTGCGAGCGGCTCCCTGTCTCGTCCGGGGCCACCGTTATTGTGGGATATTGTCACCTGCCTAATTGTTCTAAATGGCCACCTCCTATTATTAATAATAGCTGGAACGTGGCTCCTAGACACGTTGCCGAGGCCGGGAAGCTGATGAATGAAACCCCTACCAGGGAAAATCTTGGTAGCTGTCTTCTGTCGCATTACCCAAGGGGGCCGACTATAAATCTTCCTTCATTTTAACCACGTTTACCCTCATACTCCTCCAGGCTAGGGATGCTGTGTTAAGATTGCACTGATGTGCCAATGCTTTGGACCAGCTGCTCCTAAATACAGACAAGTCCTTGTCAATTAAGCCATTGAGGAGCAGGGCCTGGGAGCTCTGGGGCATTTTAGCAGGCAGCAGTGTGCAGCCCCAACAATTAGCATCCATTTTGAAGGGACCTCCAGGGCACAAGCGCGCAGGCAGGGAAGAATCGAAACACCAGGCGACTGCAATTCTGAAAACCGGTCACATCATGATGCTGAACAGAGCGGCCGAGGCGGAGCGGGCGGGCCGGCGGGGGAAGGAAGGCAGGATGCTGCCCCGCTCCCCCAGCCCAGCCGCGGGGCCGAGGCTCGGAGCGCGGAGGAGGAGAGGAGATAAAGGGCCACATTCATGCGGCCGTGTGAGCCCGGGTTTCCTTCGGCTTTGTGCCTCGGTGTCACCTCAAGCAGCTGGTGGCACGCAGTGCTCCCGGGATGCTGGCCTTTGGCCCAGGAGGAGCCGGACAAGGCAGCCCGCTCCAAGGAGAAGAGCTGCGATGTCTCAGGTCAGGGAGGCCACGGCAGCAGCGGGACGGGCAGAGCACCCGGAGTTCAGGCGAACAAAACCCCGAGGGGATCGGGGAGCCCCGGGGGATCATTAGCGGAGGTGTTTGCCCAAGTCATTAGGGAGCCGGTAGCTAGGGGGGGAAAAAAAGGCTCGGGACACAAGGCGCCTCCCCAGCGCGGCCGGGCTGGACATCACAGCGCAAGACTATGTGACCCCTCCAAGTTCAACAGCAGAGCAAACAGCACATGCCGTTAGGGACGGCAGGCAACCGGGAGGGAACAAAGAGGGGAGGGCACCGGCAAAAATGTTCCGGAATTAAATATGGAAAAGTATGGGGACGAGGGCAGGGGGTCAATGAAAGTCAACAAGAGAGCGGGCGCAATGACAGCAAGAATTTAATATCAAAAATACATAAATCTGCGCGGGAGGCAGCCCCAGAATAGGCAGAAAGGAAGGCAGCGCCGGAGTCAACATTCACTTGGTAATAGGGCCAGGATGGATAGGGCCGGCCGCCTTGTGAACGTTTAACACAAAAGTTAGCGGCGGATAAAGGGCGGCTGTGGGTCCGCCAGGGATTTCCATATGTCACGCTAAATGGATCACAGCTCTGCTGGGGAGCTCCCTCTCCTCTCCCCCACCCCGTTACCTCCCCGCCCGCTTATTTCTGCGCCCACCGCCCCGCAAACCCTCGCAGGGGCCCGAAACAAAAATCCCGTTTGGCCCCCATCGGGAAGTGCCCCCCCGATGTGGTCTTAGGCTGGGAAATTAAGGAAACCTTAAGGAAAGCAGGTATAACCTACGTATAACACCACTGGGTCCAGGGACCCCGGGCCCACGGCTTTGGGCGGAGCGGGCTGTCTCTAATACTTATGGACATAGATTTCCCCATATTCGACCCCAGAAGCAGAGGGATGGGGAAAGAGACCGTCCTTGGGCTTCAGGCCGCTGGGACGTGCGCATCCGTCGGCGCTGCAGCCCAGCTGGCGTCGCGAGGGGTTGCTGGCTGTCGCGACATGGAATTTCACTCTCGCCACTTTCTAACCGTGGGAGGAAGGATAATAATAATAATTTTTTTAAAAAGGGGTCTGAAGCCAAAGGCCCCCACAGTCCCAGCTCGGCACCGTGCGGGGGATTGGCCGGGTCCTGCTGCCGCCCCCGCTGGGACAGGGACAGGAACAGGGACAGGAACAGGGACAGGGACGGGGACAGGGACGGGGACAGGGACACGGACAGGGACAGGGACAGGGACAGGGACAGGGACAGGGACAGGGACAGGGACAGGGACAGGGACAGGGACAGGGACAGGGACGGGACGGCGCGGGGGAGTGCGCGGACCGGGGATGGGGGGCGGCTAAAAAAAAAAAAAAAAAAAAAGGAAAAAAAAAAAGGAAAAAGCCGAAATCCCGCGCCCCTGATCAATACGGCAGTGTTTCCGCGCTAGTTCAGGAGGTCACGCGGGCGTAGACACAGCATGGAGAGTTATTTATGTCAAGTCGGGTTATTGTAAACGAAATCCAGCAAATTGCACATAAGCTCCTCGGGGCCGCCAGTGGGCTCGTGGGCAGAGGTCAGTGTCAGTCAGTCTGTCCATCCCTCTGGAGACAGTAATTGTCCGGGGGCTGACACCGCGTCGGGGGCGATAGGCGGCTCCATCCATCTCCATCCACTTAGCCCCGGCGCCGGGGCCGGGCCGGCCCGCTCGGAGCGGAGCGGAGCGGAGCGGGGCTGGCAGGACGAGCCCCGGGCATCCCACGGCTCCCACGGGCCGGGCCGGGCCGGGCCGGGCCCCGGCAGCCTCCAGGATCCGGCTCTAGCGCTCCCCCATAATCCCCTTTATTAATAGGGAAATTCTTCCTTTCTGACAATTTAATAGTCCAAAGTAATCATCTGCGTGACATTGCCCATCCGTCTTCTCAAAAAGAGAAAACAAAGGGGACGGTTTTTTTCTCCGGACCTCTCCAGATCCTTTTCTATTTTGAGAAGGGCTCCCCACAATGGGGTCCTTATGAACCATAATGGTTATGTTTATGAAGCCAGCGATACCAGTGTATGAAGACAATTTTATGCCTAATTAGCAAATGATGTAAGCAAGGAGGAGACAAAGAGGGCTTGTTTCCCGTGCCTGGGTCCCCGGCCATCACTCCTGGGCGAATATATCGCCTCTTCTGTGCCTTACGTCCACTATTTTTATAACATCGCGTCCATTAGCCCCTCCGACTGTTTGTGATATCGCGGACAGTTAGTAAAACAGCTCAATTTAGCGGTGGATTAAAGCAATTTTGAAACATGCTCCGAAGGGAACGGCACGGGAGGCGACGAGCAGCCCTCCCCGCTGCCATCCGAGGGGACCTCACCTCTGGGAAGACTCCAATAACTGCAGCCCCAGCCCCACTCGATTAAGGGATAATTTTTAATATATATGCAATAAATGTTCACTTTGTTAGATTGAATGACAGACAATAATATCGGCAAATCTTCATATCCATCCATTACCGGCAAATGAGCCGCACAAAGAACATATTTGCTTTTGATTAATTTATTTGCAGGCTCTGCTTGATAAAGCAATAACTATTTGGTTAAACTTGACATTCGGTCTTCGGGGGGTTATCAGACCAATTCCCTCTCGTTCGCGGCTGATAATAAAGCTGTTTAAACGGGATTAATTATTAATTGGTTGCAATTAATTTCCCCTCTTCTCGGCGCTGACAAACAATGCGGATCACCCGCTCCCAAACAAAAGGCTGCCCTAAGAGCATCCTCGCCCCATCCCATCGCTCCCTGCCTGGCCCTGGCCCTCTCTGCCCCCCGGCTTCCTCCCCCTCAATCCCCCAAATTGCTGCGCTGGGGGTCAGGGACTGCCCGGCTCCCTGTGCCGGAGGATGGGGAGTGCGGAGCGTGTTATATCTTCATCAAACGGCGAAACCCCTCCCTTCGCTAATAATCTGTCACCGCTTCCCAGAACACACACTGAGACCAAAGGGAAGCCCCTGCCCTGCAGCCTGCCCCTTCCCTCCCCTGTCAGGAAGGGCTTTATCCGGGCAGGGGGCAGGCGGGACGGGGCAGAAACCTTTCCCCCTTGCCCCGGTAGCCCAAGGTAGCCCAAAGTAGCCCAAGGTAGCCCCGTGCCGGTAGCGGGGCCGAAGCAGCCGGGACAAGGCGAGCCGAAAGCACCGCCGAAAAGTCTCGGCTTCCTGGGCAGGGGTTTTACGGCTGGGAGATGGGAGGCAAGGAGGAGGGAAGCCGGCCCTTCTCCCCGGGCAAACAGAGGAGTGGGGATCCATCCTCCTCCTCCACCGACAGACCTAGCTCTTTCCACTCGCGTTTCCCTAGGACGCACGCATCTCCCTTCTCTTTGCTGGGAGTTACATTTCCAGCAAGGGCATCCTCTCGCAGCGATGCCCTCTGCTTTGAAACGCTAAAATAAAACCCCGAAACAAGTCGCTAAAAAGCAGGGAGCCGCCGGGAGATGCCGGGGGGACGCAGGCATCCGTGTGCCCGTGCCCCGCAGCTCCAAGCCCCGGAGCACAACCTCTGGCGGCAGCCCCGGGGAGATGCCTGCCGCTCTTCACCTAGAAAAAGGGTCGTTCCGGATTATCCTACTGTTAGAGGGATAGGCATTGCTCCGGCCGGGGAGAGTTTAAAGCGTAAAAACCGCTGCAGTGAAAAGACATTAGTCTAATGGGGTTTGTCGTGTAGAAGCTGTTGATACTATGTTGTCATTCATCTCATTTAAAGTCCGAAGAAACGCATTCATGAGATTGTTTCTTTATTTTTTTGCCCCTTTCTCCCCCTTTCTCGCTGTTTTAAAAACATCGCTTTCTTTGGCTGTTTGCTTTAGGGGCTTTTCATCTGCGTGTTTCAGATAAGAAAAGAAATCAGATTCTTTTATTTTTCGATTGGATCCGAATTCCTTTTGATGTCCCCATTTAGTGCCTTTGACTTCTCCCGTGAATGGCAGCCTTTTGTTGCCGTCCCACATGCCCTTTAAGAAATTCTCCCTTAAACGCCTGGTACCCGCTGATGGATCCGTTTTCAAATGGACCAGAAGGAAAATGCGCGGCGAGAGAGGCCCGTTTCCTTAGTAATTGCTCGCGTTTGGGTGAAAATGCAGATATTTTTGTCTGATGGGGGGGTATGGGGAGCGAGGAACATCAGCGGGGGTTTAAAACAAAGATTGTCAGCTGCGAGCTCGCTGCATAAGGCGAGGGGCTGTGCCCGCTCTCCAAGCGGGGTGGCCTCGGCGGGGAGCCCCGAGCTCCCATCCCCTATTCCCAATCCCCGAGCACGAAGCCCCGATCCCAGATCCCCGATCCCAGAGCCGTCCCGGTCCGTCTGAGCCCCTAAACCCACCCCAAGGGGCTCCGAGCATCCTCCGCTCGGCTCGGGCCGGGGGGTCCCGCACGCGTGTGCGCCCGGGTGTACGCGTGTGCCCCTACAGCCGCACATCGGGAGGAGGACGGGGGGATGGCTTAAATATTGCCGGCACCAAGGATCCCTGCCTCCCAAATTGCGCGGCGGGAGCCTCGGGTTGCGAACGCCAAAAGTCACGGACGTTCCCGAATTTTTAGTGTTTTTTTTTTTTTTTTTTTTTTTTTTTTCCCAATCTTAAATAAGGAAACTTTTCCCCATCGTGCCTCTTGGTGCATTAAATATCTGGGGCGTGCTCGGGAAGTCGTTTGCATCAAGCGGCTCCGAGGTCCGTGGGGCAGGAGCAGCTCCGTGCCCAAGCCGCAGCCCGCTGCCCTTCCAGGCGCTCTCACGGTTGCTCCTGCATCACGGCAAAACCGCTTCCTAACCATTTTCCTTTTCTCCCCTTTCTCGTATAAACTCTCCTCCACTGCACCGTGACACCTCGGGACGCTGAAGGACAATGAAATGCCAGCAGAAATAGCAAAAGGGCCGGTACACGACTTAGCGCTCTTTACATCCCCTCGCCGGAGTGCGATATTTCGGGGATGTGTCGGGAAAAAGCTGGGGTGAGCCCTAGCAGGGGACCCGGTGAGCCGGCACGGGAGGCTGGGGCTCCCGGCAGGTAGCTAAAACCTCAGCCACCTGCTCCTGCTTCTCTCTTTTTTTTTTTTTTTTTTTTTTTTTTTTTTTGGCCAGACACTGCAGCGGCCGACCTGGAAGCACCGCTTCTCCCGCGGGGAGCTCTCCAGGACAGATGCCCTCTCCTCCCCAAGCAGCAGGAGCTAACCCCGGTCCTCCAAGTCATTTATTCTCCAAGGGGAAAAAAAGCTCGCACTGCGGCAGGAGGAGAGGGGAAAAAAAAAAATAATTAAGCGAGATTTTTCTCTAGAATACAAATGTGGGAGAAAAGGTTGCGCAGATTTGGAAGCAAATCCGTAGCCAGAGATAACATTTCGATCCTGCAAAGACAATGGCAATAAGAGCGGAGCGAAAGGTGCCTTACTTACGTTTTAGGCGAGCGCCTTCCCTTCCGCACTGCCCTGCCTCCTGTGCTGTAGATTATTTTATACATTTCTCCCAGATACACTTATAAACAAGTGGAAATTTTGCATCCTACCCGCACCATTTTATACATGATGAGCCATCAGTAATAGGATTATTAAACAAAAACCGTCTGAGGCGCTGGCGTTAACCTTTTTTAAAATGGCTAATTAGGTTTTGCACAGAAAAATTAGATTTAACATTGCTTACATTGCCTACATTTTCAGTTGATGCTACAATAATTTGGGGGGTAGGACGGGTAAAACAATTCGAAGACATAATAAAAAATTAACTATTTTAACATATATTATAGGTTCCCTACACTAGGATAAGGCAAGGAATATTTTCATGATCAAATATTATATACATAAAACTAATTATCTCTCGCTGCTGCCTCCATCAATTACGCGGAGCACAGAGAGGCGCAACGTGCCCTCTCGTGGCTGACTGCCGAAACGCGCCGGGTCCGCCTGCTCCGCCGTGTTTCTGCACTCCCAGCCTGCGGGAAGGTGGCTTTTACCTGCCTGTTGTGTGATCCGGGCTGTTCTCCAGGGAAATAGCTACGGCAGGTGGTGGGGATTGCTTGTGGAAGCACCAAATTCTACAGAAAGACCTGATCCTTCCTTCCTTCCTTCCTTCCTTCCTTCCTTCCTTCCTTCCTTCCTTCCTTCCTTCCTTCCTTCCTTCCTTCCTTCCTTCCTTCCTTCCTTCCTTCCTTCCTTCCTTCCTTCCTTCCTTCCTTCCTTCCTTCCTTCCTTCCTTCCTTCCTTTGTATTTTCTCCCTTCCTTCCACTATTTTCCCCTTTCTTCCACTATTTTCCCTTTCTTTCCCTTCTTCTTCCTTCCCCAGTTCCTCCCTAAGCCTTTCTCCTCCTCTCGTTATATATTTTTAAATTATTATTATTATTTTTATTTATTTATTAATAATTTATTTTTCTTACTCTGGGCCAGGCCAGGCCCTGCAGCACCAGGACAAGCAAGAAGGGCACCCACCCACCCCTGCAGTCTTCCAGTTACCCCACCATTTTCAGGAACAACATTTCCATTTGCTCCTGCTTTTAAGAAGGAAAGCACTCGCAGGCAGCCAACATCACCAGCGTAACCTCAGAAGAACCCACAGCTAATTTGGGGTGAAGCAGCCCATTTTTAATGCCCGTTCTTCCCCCTCCCCAGCTGTTTCCCAGACACAGCTTGCTTTCCAGCATGTCTCAGCCAGCATCCTGCCGTGGTGCCTCTTGTGCATGCTTGGAGAACAGGCACCAGCTAAAAGGGCTACCAGAAGAGGAAAAGGATTTCAGCTGAAATGAGATATAAACACTTTATGTCTGACACAGCAGCATTCACTGCTAAATGGTGAGGCTGTTTCTCATCTGTACTGTAGGCCTTTCTGTTTGCAGGATCCTTACGGGGGAAGGCAGCAAAATGGAGACATCCGCCCTGTGCAGCAGCAGCAGCAGTAAGCACAATAAATCAGAAGGTGCTCGACTGAGGTTTTCTTAAACAAGACAGGTGGAAAGGGTATCAGTCCTTTCTTAAACAAGCCTTGTTCCATCAGAATAAATAACAAGGTCAGTCAGTAAAATGTGAAGGTATAATATTTAGAATAAAAAAAGCATTATTCAATTTAATGTTTAAAATGCAATGTTAAAAGCATTTTATAATCATAATAAATACCCGCTGGTTAAACCTGCTTTGGAGGCATGGGAGTGTCTGTACTGAGTGTCATGTAATTTCCTGATGTCACCATCCTGGTTCTCCATTATATCATGTCTGCAGTGTTCAGTCTCTTGGACTGTGCTTTGTGCTGCTCCTACACACACACACTCAAAAAAGAAAAAAAAAAAGAAAAAAAAAGAAAAAAAGCCTTGATTTTTGTTTATTTCCTTTTTTTTTTTTTTTTTTCCCCAGGAAAGCTCCTGAATTTTGCTGTTCTTCACTCAATGACTCTGCACTAAAAGCAATATTTGGCTGAAATCTGAGTTGCACAGATAGACAGTGCAATTCTGTATGGAGACACCGAAGCAAGTTGCAAATGAGCACATTTTACCCTGGCTTGGAGAGCCTCAGATCCATAAGCAGCTGAATGTAGCACAGAAAGGAGAAACCATACAGCAGTTTCCCACCCGTGTGACCCAGAACATGTGCTGCCTTCCACAAAATCTGCTGAAGACCTAAACTACACAGGTAACTGCATTTCTCCGCTGGCATAAAATCCTGCTTCAAAGCATCTCCTCTTTGCTGTCAGGCTGGAATAGCCTGGTGTGTAGCTCCCTGTAACTGCTGTACACAACTAGGCATCTCTCCCCTTATTTTCCCGAGAGGCAGGGTGTGGTGGTCAGGCAGAGGATGCCCACTTCACAGCCCCATGATCTGGTTCTGTTGCCTCTTACATGCAGGCTCCTTCCCCTAAATTCAGCTCGGTTTCCACAGACTCCGCCAGGGGCGGGTGAAAGCTGATAATTCACTCACTGGCCTTCTGTACAGAGGCAGATGGCACTTAATAGACGGCACATGCCCAATTTGCAGGATAATATTCACTTAACCGCCCAGGAAAGAAATGAACCCTTTTGTATTCAGTCATTATCGTTATATAAGCAATAAATGGAAAAGGTGAATCGCTCATATTTTTATTAAAATACAGAGCTCTTCTACCTTCTCCACACATTTACCTCAACTGTGTTCTGTAATATGCTACAGATAGACATTTTTAATGAATGTATGCAAATATTTGGGATATAAGACTGAAATATTCAACCTTTATTTCAAAACCTGCTGTATTACGTAGGCCTGCTGCTGCTAGAACAGAGTACTAATACATCTAACTTAACAACTTTCTCCAAGGACTCTAAATCTTGGCATGTAATGCGGAAGGTTTTTTATTGAAAACAAACAACTGAAATAGCCCATTAGGACGGTTAGCCCAGAACCCTGCCTCGCCATGCTCATTGCTTACAGTCAGGACCTGTGGTATAATGCAATTACACGGCTGTGCGTTGTGCGGTATCCTAGGAAAATATATCTGGTCGTATGTCTTTCCTTCCTCTGGTAAAAAGAGCTTGTGGACAGCTTGATGGCAGGATATGGCTGGTCTTTGTGTGCGGCGATAGCCAGACTAATGGTAAGGATTAAAGACTAAACACTCTAATTGCCTGCGCTTTTATTTGGTTTTGAATAACATTTTGAATAATTTTTATATCCGAGTGGCCTGTACTTGCCCATACCTATTTGATTGTTACAGTGCTCGTTGGCAGGGCTTGGGCCCATTCCCAGCTTAATTTGTGGGGAAAATTTGTACCTGGGACTGTTCCCAGTAAATAGTACTGGCAGAATATATGGACAGCAGTGGTATTTTCTTATCCAGAAGCCTGGAGAACAGGCCCTGGCCCATTTTATTTACCATTTTTGAATGGTAATTTTTTATTTATTTGTCAATTTTTATTTTCTCATACAGTCTCTTTATAAATACCTGCAATAATGGGTAAGTTCTTCTTATGCTGATTGTCTTGTTTTGAGTGGATCTTGAAAGCTTATTATATAAAAGCCTTGGACTAAGTATTTTCCTGCAGTGCAGTTAAACATCCAGGGGAAACAAATTCCATTTTGATGGAATCAGAACTTAGTGTATGCACAACATTTGCTTTGGTTAAAACTTTTATAAATAAAATCTTGCAGCAAAACCACCTTAATTACTACATTAATTATTGAGATACCAAGAACAAGAGATTGGATTTGAGGAGCACATTTCCCTTATGCTGAGAAATTTCTTTCAAAACCAGCAGGAACTGCATAGAGTTGATTTTCCCAGTTAAAATGTCCAGTTGATAAAGCCACTCTGAGTCTAGCACATGACATGGACATGGAGAAAAAGGGCCAGAATACAGGGTCTTCATTACCCCTACAGCTTCTTAGTTTTAGTAATGGGCAAGAGCCATGTTTGCCTGTAGTAAGTCGGAAGGTGGCTGTGTATTATCTGTCTTGGTGATAACTCGCAGGTTAGTTATTCTATAACAAAAAAGATCTGGGGACTAGGTGTTACTGCTAAGGCTAAATGGCCATACAACTTATGTTCACACTGCTTTCTGGCTCCTTTAGAGATTTGCTTTGGAGAAAGTTAGTCAGAGCAACCTAAAACAGTGAAAAGGAGTAAAGCAGGAGCTGGCAGTATGGACGATTTATCAGGACTGCTCAGATTCACTTTCTGGATCTTTTTTTATTAAACAGGCTAAATGTCCTCAGTGTCATAATAACTACCCTGGATTTCCGGTGCAATGAGAAATGATGGTGTGGAGTAACCACATGAGTCTATACTGTTTGTATTCATGCTCTCCACCTCACTCCAAGGTGCACATCACAGTGTCAAGGACATACCTTCTAACATACCTTGTCCAGGTGCTGTATATAATGGACAAGCATGCAGGATGGATTGCATAGGATGGAGTGCTCAGGACTCCATAGCATCCCATATTAGGCAGAAACAGGGTCTTTGCAGGTAGTCTTTGAATTAAGGTCATCAAAGCACTTTGTAAGGATTTGTTTCACCAGCCTGAAAAGCAGTCATACTAAGTCAATACTAAGGAACAGGGTTGCTGCCACTTATGCTCATCTAAAGACGTGAGTCAGTGGCACAAAAGGAACAAACTCCACAGCCCTCACACATGCATTCTTGCTGCAGTTTAAAATTTAGCTCAAACTGTATTTTAGCTGGAAACACATTCTGTCTTCTCTAGTTGCTTTTACTTTTAGGCTGCTAAACACACTGAATAGTCTGGTGATTTTGTTACCTAGACAAATGTCTACATAGAACAAGTATGAAACCACTAAACTGATTTTCACTTTTGATTTTAAAACAAGATTTCGCAGTAGGTCTCTAGAGGCGAGATCTAACAAAAGATTAATCCCAAGTCACCTAACTGTTTGGTATTAGCCTTAGGAAGTTTATTGTTCATAATACAAAGCTCTATTTTGATAGCAGATGTTAATGCCTTTACTCAAACTGATCTCAGCTGATAGCATTACTGAAAAAAGCTCTTAGCAACCTAGAAATTGAAGTGCTATCTCAATTTGTGTATGACAAATACATATGGCAGACATCAGTTTAAAGTATTTCTCCAACTAGACAGCTTGATATTCAATACTCAAATAGGAAAGACAAATTATTCACACAGATCTACAGAGCAGAATGAAATCAGATGACTAGCAACTGCATAAGCTAGGTTCATGAAAACAATCTTTGAATATTATGGGTTGAATATAAAGAACACACAGAACAGATCAAATCCAAAATGCAATACTGTATTTCTATTCACTGGGTATCAATGTGCCCCTTTTATTGGTCTTTCAGCATCCGAGGAAGTCGTGATTAGATGGCATGAGTGTTCCATTTTCAAAAGAATAGATAAATAGCATGAAAGTCCCCTTAAGAGTGTAAGAAGAAATCCCCCCGCACTATTTCTGGTTCCTAGTAAACTTCGCTGTTCTTTGAGAAATACCATTCCTTCAAGATATCATGCAATTGTACATCTGCAAATGCCAGAGATACTATGATGATGCCAACACCACTGAAAAAGTCCTTCAATGTATTACATACTTCTCCTAACTACGCTTCTTGTCCCAAATATTATTCACTATTCATTTCTAGTGACCTTTTTTCAGTGTTAGACACCAGCGTTGGTTTATACATTAAACAAGAATCTTAATGTGAGGGTCTCCAATGAAATGTTAGGAGATAATTATACAGTAAATGATGAACAGAATTTACCACTACTATTTTGTAATCATCATCATTTGGGCTTTATTGTTTTAGTGTTATTGCTTTAGTGTTATTGTTACCTCTAAAGGCGTCAGTTGAGTGTATGGAGGCTGTAGAATGCTGCAATTGCTCAGATTATTATTATTATTTTTTCCTGGACTTGTGGAATTTGAGTTTGCTTGCAGTTATGCAGCCGAGCTGGAGTAAGTGTCATAGCAACAAAACTAAGTGTACCTCAAAGTGTTTACAGAAAACAAAAAAAAAAAAAATGGAGTGCCCAATTTAGTTTTCAAGAACAGCAAGCAGACACAATCCAGTTTCTGAATAACTAGAAATCTGAATTACTATGAACAAACTTACTTGAAAGGAAAAATAGGAAATTATTATTCCATTATAGATGGAATACAAATCATCAGATTACAATGCTTAAATTTCCCTTAAAACCCTGAGAAAACTGCAGAAACTGAGAATTCATACATTTCACTTCACCTATTTACTGTGTAACAGGAAATTCTTCATAACTCCAGAATTTCAAAAAATGGTTTAGAAATAAGATTGCTAGAGATTTTCTACATTGTCATTGAGGTTATGCTCCTTAGTTTGTTCATTCTCTGTGATTCAGTGGGAGGAAAACATGAATTGTACCTGATATGATTATTTATCAACAGAATCTACTACGAATTTTTCCAGCAGGCATAGGGATATGATGAAAACAGATCTGCCTTGTGACCTAGCTATCTCTTGTGGAGTTAAACATGGTGTGTTCAGAAAGAGATGAGAAACCACTTGTTATTTTGGAATAATGTAAAATGCTTAGGCACCGAATATGCCTTTCCCTTTAGCTACTATTTGGCCCTCCACTCTCTTTTTTTCAGGCTTGCAATGTTCATTCTCTTCTTTGCACCATGCACTGGAACACAGGATATCATCTTGTTGAGGATTAATATAAAAGACATTTGTGTCCTGGTGATGGAAATCTATTTGACCAAATAGAGAGGACAAAAAGACATTTATTTTCCTATGCTAAATATTTTTTCTTGAATTGAGTGTCTATTTTAAATAATAGTCATATTAGAAGTTAAAAGACTTTAGGAATAGAAATACATTCATTTGATGATTTAATCTTATGAATTTAACATTCATCAGAACTTACAGCTGGAAGACAGAGCTACGATCTTACTTGTATTCACTTTAAACTCATATATGTTTGACTATTGAATGACTATTTTCCAGTTTGATTGCTAAGCAATAAATCCTCCGATAAGCACCACGAAAAGCTAAGACAAATAAATACTTGATTGACACAAGTTTGATTGTATTGCATGAGCTGATGACCACGGGTAAAATTAATTAAATGTTATCATTGATGCCTCTGGTTTAAAACTGTAAAAGAACTGGATCCCATTTAATTGTTAGCAGTGTACACTGCCACTACAGGACAGTAAGGTCATTAGGCTAGCAAATGTTACCAATACTCAGCTTTGTTATGGGGAAAACAAAAACACCACCACTGCCACCACCACCAACAATAGAAACACACTTTATTTGCTTCTTTTAAGGTCTTCATAAAAGCAGGTACGCAGGAAAATATTTTTGAAGCAGTGAGTTTTTCATAGGACTGTAGTTAATTGTGTCAGTAAGATCTGTTATGGTTTCCATGCTTTGGACCCGACAGTTCTGATGGCATTCTTGGCCGTGGGCTACTCCAGAAACTTGATACCATCTTCATTGCGTGTATGATGCTATGTTTTGGGCAAAACAAAACCAAAAAACAAAAACAAAACAACAAAACAAACAAACAACAACAACAAAAACCCACATCTTTGTAGTGGATTTAAAGTAGGCAAGCCCTATGACCTGTTCTCTGTTCATATTTCAGGCTAGTTCATATTTCAGGTAGTTAACATCAGGTTGTTAACATCTTTGGTTCAAAGCATCAGACAGTACTGAGGAAAGGCTTATCTTCAGATTACAGCTGATGAACAAGGTGCTGAGTCACTTGGCTTGGATGGTGTCCATTCAAAATGATGCCAAAGATTGACCTTTGGAAAGATTCAGTGGAAATTGAGGCTGGTGTCTGGAAATTCTGATGAAAGGTAGAAATAAATTTTACCTTGTGCTTGGAGATAGCACTGGCAGACCTTTTTGCTACCTTGGCTTGTATTTTAGGGACTCATAAGAGGCTTTTGTTTCCAGCTCCAAAGTTGGGGGCAAGCTTTTAGAGAAACTTTAAACATTTGACTATGAGGTCCACATGTAATTCTCTCATTTTAGTCACAGAACGTCTGAGATACTTTTAACCAGCTGTCTTTCAAAACTGTTTTACCTTAGAAATTGCAGAGTACAACATTTTTTTGTTTCAGGTTTATCTTAAAAAAATCACAAAAATATTTGATTTCTGTCTGTTCAAGTAAAAACTCCTGATGTTCTGAAAAAATGAATCAGTATTTAGAATACTAATATATCAGCACTACCAGTATTTATTTATTTATTTATTTATTTATTTTCAGGAAAAATGTACATATCAGGAGATTTCAAAGGATGAGATCTAGGATGAATGTCACTAACCACTGAAATTTTCTTCATTTTGTGGATATGGTCATAGCTTCATTTATACCAAAACAGTAAAAAAGTCATGTCTGATGCTGTTTCATTCCTCCCAGTAAATTGATATAGTTAACTGAGACGCTGAAAGATTGACTGAAAGAGAGTTTCTTTTTTGCATCTCAGGAGGACCCATCTGAGTTGGCAAGCTCATCAGGTTGTTGTGCAAACTCACAAAGCTTCATTTTCAATGTAGATTCTTCGCTTCCGCTGTTCTCACTGGAAGGCTGTTACAGATTCTGAATGTTTGGTTAGGACGTTTCCTGTTTCCAGTCAAAATAAATTAATAGCAGTTTATACCTATTTATTTTTGTACCAACATTAATATAACTAATAGGATACTTGCCCCGGTATTACCTAATATACAGCAATTCACTTCTACTATCCTCTCACGAAATCAGCTCTTTCCCTGAAGAACCAGGGGCATTTCTGATAAAAAATAAAAAGCTTAGATCAATATCTTTTATATTATGATTATTATTTTTTTTTTTAAACAATAAAAACTTGCATTTCCTCAGTCCAGGTTTATTTTCAATATATGTTTATCCTACAACATTTGCATTATTTAAAAGAGGTAATATCTCAGGTTGTTGATGCAGTATTGATGAGGAAAGCTGTGAGCTGTGACATCTAAGAATAGCTGTACTGTATGCTTACTAATAACCCATATTCTTTTATCTGTATCTTAGAAATCAACATTTTCTTTTCATAATGATGCAATTTCTGAGAATACTTACTCTGTTATTAACTTGCCTTGCTACTCATCACTTCATTTTAATTTCTATGAATCTGTAAGAGTTCTCATCTTTCACTATGCATATAACCACGACTGCTCTTCCATTGTGTATTTGTTATCCTTACAATGGTGGACATCATACCCTTTACTAGCTGTTACAGTTTCTCTGTTTCTGCTTCTTTAAACCCCACTTTTCACAAAGTCCTACAGATATTAATTATAACAGACCCCAGGGTCTGGTAGATCCATCTTTCCTGCTGAAGCAGGACCATATCCAACATCAGATCAAGTCACCTGTGGCTTTTTTTAGCTGAGTCATGAAAATCTCCAAGAATACAGATTCCACTCTAAGCAATATACTGCTGCATGTAAATTAATCTCTCATTGCTTGTTGTTCCTCTCCTGTTCTTCAAACATATTCCTCTCATTAAATACTCTACTACAGCTTTCTTCTTAATGCTTCAACCTTCTGACTGATGTTCCTTTATCTTTTTGATACCTCTATTTGTATGAATTTTTCTATTTGTGCTAAAATAAGCATGCACATTACACTTTTCCATTTTAATCTTCTTTTCCCATTTGCATTTTTTTCATCTCAGTCCTAGAATTCAGCTTAAGAATTCTTATCATGAATGACTCTCAATGTTCAAACATCTTTGTATCTTTCCACCCTCACCCATCATGATATTACATGTTGAGAACATCTTCCCATAGCTTCTTTATCCCTGATGGAGTACCAGAGGAATCATATTAAACACTGGATGGGATCCTTCTTCATTAAGGATCTTTCCCAGGATACTAATTCACCATTTAATGATTGCAATGTGAATTTTGTCATGTCATGTGAACTTCTGGAACTTTTTGCCTGTTCCTGTCAGATTTCTTTTAGGCTTTGCACCTGCATGCTGTTTCCTGCTGCAGACAAATGACAATGAAGGAATCACATGAAAAGTATGACATAATTTTTATTATTTCAAGGCTTTTAATAAAGGCCCTGGCTCTAGTAAAGGTTAAGACAAAGATGCAGAATATGTTATCTTGCAAGAGAATTATTCACAGTGTTCTTAGACACACTGTAATGTAAGACAATCTTATCTATGACAAAGAAGAATTTAAAAAATCTTTTATATATGTTTTGACTAGGAAAATGAGATTAAGGACACTTACTTAATTTTCAGAAGTGTGCAACTCAACAAAATTCTTGTAATCAAGAATAAATGGTATGACTCATCAAAAGCCTCTGGGAAGAAGCAAATAGTGAGATAGATGGTTTTCTACGGTCAGTTCCTGAATTCCCTGTGCTTCTCTTCCTGCCTGTTCCACTTTCCACTGACTGATACTGACTGATACACCACTGACCATTATATTGCAGAAACTGTAACCTTGCTCTATATTTATCTCTTTTGGCTTACATATTCCTTTTTATAAAGCCAGATATCTCTCTTGAACCCTAATTCCCTTGTATTTTACCTTCTTAATAAAGTAATTGCTAGCTCCTATATACAAGAGACCCAAGATTGCCAAAGAAGAAATGCAAGATAGCTCATTTCTGCAAAAGATGTAACATGGAATGCTGAATTCAATAAGAAGTTATGAGCCTCAGAGAATAAGCTTACATTATTGGTCACCACGGTCTGTATATAAATCAGAAGCATTATGACTGAGTGAGAAACTTATCCTTGACTTACTGGTAGGCTATCTGACTAATTGGTATCCTTGAGGATTGTTATATCTCACAAGGAACATTTCTGGGATATGGACAGCTTGGTTTCATTCAATTTCACGCCACTTCAGCACATGATTAGATCAGATTTAAATGGATGGACTTTACCTATAACTGTTTGGAAGGACAAATCTAATTAACCTGATTGTTTTTCTATGTATTCTTTATCTTTTCTAAGTTCTGAGCTCTTATCGATTACCAGTAGCCACAATAAAACAGTTGGATAAAATACGCATGTATTTTTTGGCAATGATTGTAAACCTAGATTAATTTAATTAAATTATATGGGATAAAATAAAAAAAAATAGAGGGATTAATTATATTAGCTGGAACCCTTGGAGCATTTGACTCATGTTTGGTGAATAAACACCAATGAGTAAATATATCCCCCCCCTAAATAAAATAAAGTAAAATAAAATAAAATAAAAGCAACAGTGTATCTCCAGAAGACATGTCAACTCACTGTGCTTAAACAATTCAACATAAAATGTTAAAAATATTTCCACATATCCCTATCATTTAATCACCCACCCAGTCTTCTTTCATTATGAATTTCTGAATGGGATCTCTCAAAGAATATAGAAAGCCACTGATTGCAGAGTTTATCTGCACCCCAACAAATGTTTGAAAATTCAACATTGACAGTACATGGTAAAACATTGAGAAGAACTTACAAAATATAATAAATGAGACTAGTGAAACTTAGAGTGGCTAGGAAACTATACATGATTGAGTAAAAACTGTCCAAAATCAAAAGCTTCTCTCTGAAGCCTCTTCTAATCTTAGTAAGGATTTCTGTATACACCTGTAAAACAACTGCTTCCTAGGTACTTTTGCAATACTCTTAAGAGTGCAGATAATACAGACAGATGTGAGAAAAAAATCTAAAGACATATGTGGATGAAACCAGAGGTGGCTTTGGAGGTACAGAGAACTAAACCTGTGCAGTCTCCACATTTATTCTAGTAGTGAGAAAGGTTTTGTATGTGAATCGAGGGGGATTTCCGGCTTTCTGACTGGTACAGTTATGTTGAGGGAAGATATCTAGTGTTTGACTTCTGCTGACTTCAGATAAAAGCAGGAAACTTCTTAGTAGTTCATTATCAGTCAGCTTACGTGGGTTGAAATAGAACCTAGTTCTTTATCTGCAAAAAGATATCATGATAAATGAGTGGCAGAAATGTAACTCTGTTCATGAATAAATCTGCTGAAAATGACTGGACCACAGATTATGGTGCTATTGGTCTTTAGTTACACATGCTGTACCATGTGAAGTGTCAAACTGTTGCCAAACTTTGCAGGTTTTTTGATTGTTTTTGCTGAGGGTGGTATTTCAGAAAGGGAATCTTTCTTTGCATATTTCTATCCATACATACAGCTAACATTCCTTGCATCATGAATGGAAGTTTTCACTATGAAAGTTCACAACTTTTGGGATTTGTTCTCCTTGCTCTGTCTTTTTATTGCCTTGTTGTAGTCCATAGTTAGCAGGGGAAGGGCAAAGTTTTATCAGTTAACACAATACTTAGTTCACCATTGATCACTACATCTTCAGATATTTCTTCAGGCTTGCAAGAGGATGTCTGTCAATTTTTCTGCAGCAGCATTTCCAGTCGGTCAGTACAGGCAGTTGAAAGCTCACATCTATAATTCACTGTATTTCCCCATTTGTTGATATGTTCTCTTGCTGCAGAATTATAAAATCTTCCTTGCATTTATTAAAAGAACACTTGCCCATCTTTCTTTCCATACTTGAGTTTCAAGTATTTTTCACGCCCTTGGTGGGCTGAACATTACAAATAAAATACATATCTCCACTCTTAAAAAGATACATAGAGAGTTATCATAGCTTTTCGTAACATCTTAAGATTACACTTGCAGCTTCTGTGTCACCCTCCCTAGTAATGTAGGGATATACCAAAATCCTGCAAATTAGAAAATCACAGAAAGCAAATTGAAGGACTGTCTTCCTATTTTCCACATCTTCAAAAAGGTTGTGATTTCTCTCTTTCACTGCTTTGGCAGGCACTTAGTGATTAAAAGGCTAATCCTTCCTGGAAGGGTGAGTAAATGGAAACTCCAGCTGTGAGGGAAAAGAAAGAAGACCATGTCTGATATTGCTACAGACCATCAAGCAAAAATCACAAAGCAATCTAGTAGAGAGAGACAGAAGACTTCTGTTTCTTTTTCTGAAAAATGTAACAGGCATTGACCCGATGTCCTTTATTGTTTCTTGAAATTTGGACAGCCAGCTTGAGATAACCACTAACAAGAACCAAATTGTTCATTACAATTTTGCATAAAAACTTATTTTAGCTTTGCGTTATACACTACTGATACAAATAATGGAGCTAGTTTGGCCATGAGGAACTGCAATCCTATCGACCTTGCAAGAATGTTCTCTCTTTTATTTGAAATAAATGAAAACTGTGTACTGATGTTAGCAACAGTACCTTCTTTCAAGTCCCAAAGTACAAAATAGATAAAATCATCCTCTGAACCTCAAGTGCTCTGTGCTGCAAGGTGCTGAATGCCACCTAAATGATGATACACAAACTACTGTTAAAGTAGTTGAGAACTGAGGATACTGAAGACCATAAAAGTTTTTATGCTGCTGGCTGTGATGCTATTAGGAAAACAATACAATGTCCAACTTTAAAACAACCTATAAAGCTGTAATGCAAAGTACAAATATTTTATTATGGTTGTCCAAATTCATTTAACAATATTTATGGTTTATAAAATATTTCCATAGTATCTGTAATGAGGTTTTCAGTAATTAATTTGAAACACCATAGAAGCCTCCCTCTTCTTCAGATATTCAGTCTTCAAATGACGTGTGGAGTTTGGTATAGGATTGCATTTGGAAACACAAAGTGACTCAAAGGAAAGTGGCAAAGGGGAGTTGGGAACTGTGTGTGGATTCCCTTTCCAGCCCAGCTATGCCACTGCTTGTGTGTATACACACAAATCTATTTTAATTTCACAAATCTATTTGATTTTGATCCATGCAATATTTAACTCTTAGCGATGTTGTGAGCATTAGCAAACTTGCAGTGTCTGCAGAGTCTCAGTCTGAGCTAACCAATGCAAAGTATTCTTTTACTCTTAAATATAGGAATTATTTTACAGACATACCAAAATGCTTTATTTATTTTTTCTCTAAGGCTTCAAATTGGGTTAGTGGAAGTAGGTGTATATGTTTTGGCCTGAAAAATCAAGATATATCTCCTAGCATCCATCATTTTTTAAGCTAAGAGAAAGCTGATCCTAGGTACCTTAACAGCCAGTAATTCTATATAGGCTTATAAATGCACTGGGGAGAAACAGAGATGTGTTAGTTATGATTTCAGATATGTCTACCTTGATTGTGTCAGACTGCCATGGAGAAGAAATGGGACTGGATTGCTAATAAGACAGATAAATCCTTGGCAATTACAACAGTACTCTTCTACATATCTGAACAATCAATCATCAGTGGAAGCAGAAGTAAGCAAACTGGTGCCTTGATGGTACGAAAGAATCCCCTTACAACTGTCGGAAACCAAATCATTAATAACATGGGAATCAATTTCTGCTTCTCTTCTCTGCTCATTCAGCAATATCGTAGCAGCAAAGAATTGGGAAAGGGAGAAGCCAATAGCCAAAATTTAATTTTTGAAACTACGACTTAATGTCTTTTCTCAAGTTGAAGTGAAGAGTACTGTGGTCCAAATCGCTCAACAAGAAAGACAATATCGAACAAGAAGTAACGACAGACACAGAATGAAAGTGAGAGGGAAAGTCAGGAAAAGAAAAACTGGTACAAAACAAAGGAAACTTCTCAGCTGTAAAGACACAAGTGTAGTACTTCCTGTTAAAATTTCCTAATTCCTAATTAAGTTTGTTTCAGTATGGCACTTTTTAAGCCGTTAAATTTTAGGAATAAATAACAGAATAACATTCTATTTAAATTAAATGAAGGCCGATCTGTGAAAGACAACTTTTGCAAAAACAGAACATAAAAATTAGTGTTATGACACTAAAATGACACTAGACAGACGGCAAAACAGTCCCCAGAAGTGAATGTTTTGTATGTGCGTACATTCAGTCATCCTTAAGTTACAAATGCTAAGGAATAAACAAGCATTCCCGACAACTACATGGGTTTGTCATCCTAGGCCAATTTAAGAAGCATATAATCTTGAAGACTCATCAGAAGGTGTTTTTTTTGTTTGCCCTTTTTGACATTTACGTTTTGTTGAGCTAAATTTCTGATGGTCTTCAATATGTATTTCAATTTTGTTGCTTTACCTAAATAAATCTGTGTATGTTAATATTTTCCTTTATAACAGAGAAAATAATCTCACAATAGTTAATTTACAGGGGCCACTTTTCAAAGCTTTAATTTCAGTTTAACATAAGTGTGTGCTGGTATTCTAACTACACATTCGAAAACACCCTGTAGACACTCTGACTGTTTTAATTCTCAAGTGTTGTTTACCCACAGAGTGTCCTCCACCTGTAGAAGAATGCCCCCCAAGTAGCAGGTAGTTCTTGTGCCTGCTTTGCAGCCACTTGAGCACGAGATGAGTGGTTGGGAAACTAAATGAAAAATCAGGTTCTGCGTCTTCAATTTGAAACGTGTTGATTAGCCTAAAGCCTTAGCTTGCATGTAATTGTTATGATATTAGAGTCCCTATCAGCTGACTCTTCTTTTGCTCCTTCCCTGTCAATACATTTCATTACACATTCTCCTGATGCTTTCTCAAGTCTTTTCTAATCAATCTTCAAGTTCAATTTTCACAAACCAGAAATGAGGCTGATTGCAGATGTTGATTCCAACAGCCTCGGTCGCACAAAAAAAAAATATCTTTTTTTTCTGCTAAAGAGTAATTAAAAGCATCTGGGAATGATTAGAAACTTGAGCAGGTGGCTTGTGTTTCTGGAATCCATGTCACCAGGAGGGGGAACCTGTGGCACATCCTTGTGAGAAACCCTGGCGTTCAAACCACAGGAAGCTACAGAGGCTAAAAGGCAAAGGCATGGGCATTGGCTGTGTCTTATTTTACTAGATGCCACTTCAACAGAGTAATACTTGATTCACAGACCTCTAACCAGGCACAGAATCGTGTTTGCATGGCTATCTGGCACAGATCAAGTAAAAAAAAAAATCAATATTAAGACAAGGGACAGAGTAATGAATGGAGCATTAATCCTTTCCAAGAACTTGCAAATGGGATACGCTACATGATACAGAGTGAGTAGGAGACTTGTGCTTTGTGCTATCCAGCTCAGTCCTCACATCAAGGACAAGCATATCTGAAATGCTGATTAAAGCTCTTTAGCTTTAAAGTTTAATGATTTTTGAAACTCACTTCAAAGCTGCTGCATTTTAATTTGGTACTGCTCACAGCATGAATGTTGGGGTGCATACAGCTTTGAAGAAGCTCCCTTTTTGCCTTTTTACATGACAGGGAACCAATGACATCAAAACACACGGTTACAGCCTGAGGCGGCGTGACAGTTAATTTGCAGGTTGCATCACTGCTGTGCGATGTGACCCTGTTAGTAATGCAGGACTGGGGCACGTCCCGCCTAGGCTCTGCGACCTTGTGATTCCCATTTACATCACTAAGGCATAGCACCAGGCTGTGTGTTACTGATGCGTCCTGCTAAATGGATTTGAAAAGCCTGTTAGGCCCTCAGTGGGTAAAAAACTCCCTGGAGCAGCATTGCAGCAAGCATTAATGTTCTTGCTGTTTACCGCCCCGCTGGGAGGAGGTGGGGAGTGTGGTCTATATGGTGTGTGGTCTATATAGAATCACAGAATCACTAAGGTTGGAAAAGACCTTCAAGATCATCTGGTCCAACCATCCCTCTACCACCAATGTCACCCATGTCCCTAAGCACCACATCCAGCCTTTTCTTGAACACCCCCATGGATGCATATGGGCACCCTGGGCAACCTGTCCTAATGCCTGACTGCACTTTCTGGGATGAAATGTCAATTCATTTCCAACCTGAACCTCCGCTGGCACAACTTGAGGCCTTTCCCTCTATGGACCACACAGGGTGGAGAAAACGAATGTCACACCTGGTGGGAACGGGGGCCTGAGGGAATGGCATGGCTGTGCTGTGTGACACAGGGACGTGCAGGAGACGTGACCCTTGAGGAGGAGGGTGAGAGGGAGAACCCACACGCCCATCCCACGTTAGTGTGAGGCGATGAACGCCTGCTGCTGTGGTGGTGTCACGGATGTGGGGGTGTCACTGTATGTGGGGATGTCACTGTATGTGGTGGTGTCATGGATGTGGGGATGTCACTGTATTTGGGGATGTCACTGTGTTTGGGGATGTCACTGTATGTGGTGGTGTCACTGTATTTGGGGATGTCACTGTATGTGGTGGTGTCACTGTATTTGGGGATGCCACCACCACCATGCAGTGTAGGCCTGTGGTGACATCTCGCCATGTCGTGCTTGGGGCACCGCCTGTGTGGGGACACCCGCCCCACCCAGCCCCACAGGGAAGCATGGGGCGGGCTGGGGGGGGACACATAGCGCCCCCCCACCCCATAGCGACGCCTTGTGACGTCACGAGGCGGGCAGCGTGACGTCACAGGGCCTACATTCCCCGGCAGGCCCGGCAGGCGGCTGGAAGTGACATCAGGCCGCATCCGGGGCAGGGCCGCGGCGGGACGGGCGGCGTGCGGGGAGCGCTCGCTGCGGCCATCGCGGTGGGTCCCGGGCGGGCGGCGGCGGGGCCGGGGGCCGAGTCCTGAGTCTTGCGGGCCGCGTCTGAGGCGCTTCTCTTCCCGCTTGTCTCCCCGCAGGCGCGGCCATGGCGGACTCCACGCAGAACGGGCCCATGCAAGGCGGAGCCGGCGGCGGGGCCGTGGTAAGCAGCAGCCCCCGGCCCGGGCATGGCCCCCTCTGAGGGCTGCCTCAGTGGGGGCGTGCTGGCGGCGTGCGGCCGCTCGGGGGTGGCTGGGTTGAAGCTGGGCTTGTGTGGAAGTGGCGGCGTGGTTGGCGTGCGAGGCGGTGCAGGACGATAGCTGCTGTTTGGTTAATTTCTGGTCTCCTATATAAAAGGAGCAGGCTTCTAAAACTGGCTTCTAAAATTGGGAGGGGTGGAAGGTGAATGGGGAGCTCCTGGCAGACCCAAGCACAAAATGAGGCATGAAAAAGGTGGGAGCAAGGATAGGCAAGCTGGGAGGAACACAGATGGAGGGAAAAATGGTGATGTTTTGATGCTTCTGTTAGGCTTGCTATCACTTAACCATGCTGTGTTTCATTAGGGCCCTTCTGGTCCTGGGACCATACAAAGGTGTGAAGAGGCCTGTGGTTAGAAGAGCTTAACAAGAGAACTTCTACGTTACTGAGAGCTCTTGTGTTTTTTTGAAGCCAGGATTTTGTAGCTTAAAACCCTGCTGTTGCTTCTGATGTGGTTATGCTAACTTCAAGTTGCTCCATCTTTTTTCCCCTCTGTAAGAAGGGTGGCATTTCTAGGCCCAGTTGCATGAAGTGCATGTTTATAACAAGCCTTGGAGCAACAGATACAGGAGTCAGTCAGGTTTAAAGACCTTACATGATAAGTTTTTGAAGTTGGCTGCTCAGTGACATTGGTATGTGTTGAAGCACTACCTCCATGGAAGATCTTAACAATGTATTCTGTTGTAGAGTGTAAAGGAGCCTTTTGATTCTGAGGCGGTCTAATTATTTTTGATCTGGTTAGTAACATTGAGTAAATCAAATATCACACGGAATGAAAATAAGCCCTTTGCTTCAAGCTATAATTTGATTCAAGGTTGTTGGAGGAGTTGCAATTTAACACTGAAGGAAGAACATTCAATATATGCAAATATTAAAATCCCAACTTCTGTGGAAGTCGGTTTCCTTCATCATTTTGTCTTCTTCTAATGTAGCAATTTCTGATGGCTAACAAGCTGGATACGGCAATGTGGATTTCCCGCTTGTTCACGGTTTACTGCTCTGCTTTATTTGTCCTGCCTCTTCTAGGGTATGTACTTCAATATTGAAAAACAGTATTTAAAAATTTACAAAGTAACTATGCTCCGTTTTCATAGAGTGGTTTTCATGTAAGGATCAATTTATAGTTAGTATACTGGGTTGGTTTGTAAGTACAGCTTTTGTTAAAGGTTGGCTTAAAATACTTGATGTGTTTAGAAAATGCGTTGAATAATTATAAAGTATTGGCTATGTTGTTGTTGCGTAGTTACAGAATGATATATTGAGTCGCTTTAGCATTGTCAGTAAGTCAGTATTACCAATTTTTGATTTTTTTTTCATACTAGTTCTTATGTACGATAATAGAAGTACTTCAGGTATTGTGCAATTGTTGATGCAATTCTCAAGGGTGAAAGACTTCTGAGCAGGGGCTCGGTTCTTATGGTAACGTCTCCTCTGATGATTTGCAGGTTGCATGAAGCAGCAAGCTTCTATCAGCGTGCCTTGCTGGCAAATGCTCTTACTAGTGCTCTCCGACTACACCAAAGGCTCCCGCACTTTCAGCTTAGCAGGGCATTCCTGGCCCAGGCTTTGCTGGAGGACAGCTGCCACTACCTGTTGTACTCTCTTATCTTTGTGAATTCCTACCCTGTTACAAGTATCCTTTGCTTGTGTCATCCTGGTAATGTTTTTAAATATCTTAAAACCTGGATTCTTTCCATCACTTGTTTAATGATTTTTAAAAAATAATTTAAAATAGAACGTTGGCTTTTCTTAGAACATACTCTATGTGAAATAGGAGAGGCTTATGTTGATTGATCCATATCCAGGTTAATCACCTCTGTAACTAGTGCACTAGGAGCCAGCAGTTTCTGGCTTCTAGTATTTTCCTGAGACTTAAGTTCAGCATATTTTATTACTAGTCTCACGTGATCCTTTCAGAGAAGTTGATAGCTTTCGTTTATTACCAGTACAGGGTTCACATACAGCTCCTTACTGCAAGTAGAGCGTGTAAAGATGCAATTTTTCCATAAGAGGTCTTTCAGGCACATTACTAGGCAGATCAAGTCTGCAAAAAGGACTTACTCCTGTGGCTCTTCAAAGCTGATGTTTAAGAAGTAGCTCTTCTTTGTGCAGTTTTGTATGTGTATGCTTAATGTCCTACTCTGGCAGAGGAATGTCTGTGTTCTTGCACTCTAAAATCTGAACTGCTGGCAGCTGCATGTTCTTTAGTGATGAAATGCATTTTACAGCCTCTGTTTATAAAACTGTGATGACTACATATATATGATAGACTTTAAGTAGTAGCCTTATGTGTCTTTCATGTAGAAAGAATACAGTTCAATGGAAACGCACGGTGTATAATAATGCAAGTTGTACTTTCACGTATGTACGTACACGCTGATTTTAAAGCTGATAAAAATGCGTAGCAAAGAAAAGATGTAAGAAGAAAAGGGCACAGCTATAAATGCAGCCTTAGACATAGACATGTCTTAATCAAGTATTACTCATTCTATCCAACCTCTTGCAAAGAGCCATCACTTGTGTGTTAGCATAATATCGTGGAGAAATTATGCACTTCTGCAGCCTTTAATTTTCCTTATCGCTTGCTTCAGTGAGTATTTTCCCAGTTCTGCTATTCTCTTTGCTTCATGCTGCCACATACACAAAGAAGGTTCTTGATGTAAGTATGATTTGGTATATAATTAATACTGGTGGTGTGTTTGGGGCTTATGAGCAGGTTTGGGAGTTGCAGCTATGATTTCCTTCAGTTATGTTAGAGGAGTTAGTGAAATTGCAGTGTGGAATCCCAGCAGAGAATTTGAAAAGTCTTCTGGTTTGTTTTGCTCCTTCTGCTACGACTTGATAATAATATACTGGAGTTGATGCTAATTATTTTTCTTCAGATGGGTTTCTTTGAAGGAAGCAACTACTGTGTATCAGTGGAGTATAAACTTCTCAACGTCTTCTCAATGTCTATAAACTTCATAGCACAGTCCATGTGCTATAAAGTTTAATGTTCTATATCAGCAGTTAAATAACAAACTTCAGGGTGAGGCTAGGAAGCACAGTAGTATTTGCCAGGTGAACCTGATGCTCAGTATACTGTCTTGAACAGCTTTATATAGCTCCAACCTCCTAACTAGGCCATATTGCTACCATAGGCACTTCATCCTAGTGGACTGAAGAATAAGGCTGTTGGCTAGCGCTGTGTAGTTGGACCTGAAATGGGTGGATGAGGGATTTGCAACACTTCACGTTTTTAATTGAACTTCATACTTCTATGACTCCTGAGATTGTTAATGATTATCCTAATACGGGTTCTACGCTTTCAGTGGTTTTCTTTGCAATACTGATCTCAATCCCTTTTAAAGGATCTAGTCCTAAAGTGACAGAGGGAGTCATAAATGGTAAACGTTAATGTTTTGATTTCTTTTTGCTAGAGAAGATCAGTATAACCTGTATGTTTTCTGGCACTTTTTTCTTCTTTAAAGGCACGAGGTTCGAATAGTCTGCCCTTTCTGAGAAACCTTTTAGAGAAACTGAATGCTAATCAGCAGAATATTCTAAAATTCATTGCTTGCAATGAAATTTTTCTGATGCCAGCTACAGTTTTCATGCTCTTCAGGTAAGAATTGTCATAAATATTTTTACAATGAGAAACTTTCTACCCAAGTATGTTTTGCTGTGGGTTACAAGGATCTCAGTTTGTGATAGTTTAAGGCTTGAACTTAGTTTATTTGATTCTTTGATGTTGCAGTTGATGCATTGTGAAATCAAACAGCATTCATTCTGATACAGAAACAACTCAATTTCATAGAATGAGTGACGTTGGATTGAATCCAAGTTTTTCCACTTCTATAACTTAAGCGTACCTATGTAGTTTAGTAAGTATAATGTTGGTCAGTGTAATCGAATATTGATCTTTAGCCTCACTGAAGGTGTCTGTTCACTCTTATTTTTGGTTATTGGATCACAGAAGGTTAAGTGGCATAGAATTTCATTGTGCTAGAAGCATACAAGCAGGAGTGGGTTATATCTTCTCCCATGTTATTTCTCACCAGAGACCTTTGCCTCTTTCTAATTCATTATTTTTGCCCACTGTGTCTGTGCAGCCTGTTGAATTCATTTTAGGGCTCTTAAGATTGCAACTTCAGTAGGATTCCAACATGTACAAAGATATAACGACCTGAAAATCACTGAAGTTTGAGTTATTGCCTTTTAATATTTGGAGAGGGATTAATGCCCTTTGTTCTGTGTATGCCATTGCACAGTGAGAGCATTTGTCCTGAGGGGTCTCAAAGACAGCAGAAGGAAGGCTTTATGTTCCTGGAAGTTGACAGAAACATAATTTGTCTGCATCTTATGACATGTCAGCTGAACCCTTCAGTGCTTCAGCTCTGATAGATTCTATTACGCTTTAAGGCAACTTACCAGCTGACAGATACTTGAATGTTAGATACTGGATACAGAGAGTGCTTTACAACTTCGGGGAGATCTGTTTTTTTTTTTTTTTTCTCTATGGAAAACTTAGCACGTGAAGTGTAGCTACTTGGTAAGCTACCTAGTAGATTCTGAAGCTTTTAAGAGATCGTATACCAAATGTTAAAATAGTATAAAAGTTAGATGAAACTACAGTGAAAATTTTGTTCTTCAAGCTGCTAAGCATATTAAATTGCTTGTAAATATTATACAGATGAAAGACTTGGAGTCAAGAGTTGGACTTGATGATCCTTAAGGGTCCCTTCCAACTCAGGATATTCTATGATTCTATGACTTCTCCCCTGCCCTTGTAGCCCATCTCCCTTTTCACTTTATTTTTTATATTCTGGCTAAAGATACCGTTCATATTTGAAGGAGCTAGCTACTGGTGCTGCGATGCAGTGTACAATTTGACACAATTTTAATATTGTGTTATATAAAGAAGCTTCAGTCAATTAAACTCAAGGTATTTCTCTATTTTGTGAATGGTTTGCAGTACTGTCACGTGGAACAGCAGCTTTGTAAGGTATAAAGACCTAATTTCAGAGTAACTAAATCAGTTTGATATGTTTAAGTGTTATATCTCAAAACGTACGGTTTCCATTGTTTTCTGAATTTTTAATAAAAAAGATAGTACAAATATAGTCCAGACTCTCAAAGTGCTATGCTTAGGGCTGGAAGAGTTAACTGTAACACAGGAGTACTACTGTCAGCCAATGTCCATACTTGTCCAGCATTAGTTTTCTTAATACTAGACTGGCCTCGCTGTCACTTTGGTTAGTCTTAGTCACCAGAAGTGAGGTGTATAGAATGTTTACATATAAAACAAATGTGAAAACTGTAATACTGCATTTCTGTAAGTCTTTTGCCTTTGTTAAGGCATGTTTATGTACATATTTTGTTGTCAGATCTAGATTATCTGAATAAATATGGCCATAGCCTGTCTTTTTTTCACTGAAATAGTTTTCTTGCTTTTATTATGGGAAATCCTGACCTTTTTAAAACTGGTATTAAGCTCTGCTTCTCTGTTCTCTTTCAGTGGTCAGGGGAGTCTGCTCCAGCCGTTCATTTACTATAGGTTTCTAACATTACGCTACTCCTCCCGGCGAAATCCATACTGTCGGTAAGCATTAAATTGATTTTGGAAGTTAGTATTTAATGATGTAGTGTTCAGGCATTCAGAATTTTTTCTTTCTGCAATGGATGCATAACTCTTAATAGTAAATGTGCAAATGGTAACTGTAGAATACAGAATATACCTTGGATAGCTTTAAAAACAAACAAACAAACAAAAACTAAAAACCACAAAATGTGTCAAAACCCTACCACACCTGATTCAAGGTCATGCTTATTTTATGTAGGTGAACTTTCCTGGAGTGTAGTACCATCATTGAATAGGAGTTTTCAAAACATGCTTGTATAATTAAAACTGTGCTTTGGGGAAAATAAGTTTGGAAGAAGAAAGTCTTTTTCATTGTTCTGCAACCACTTATCAGAACGACATCCTTATTTTTAGGTTCCATGCCTATCTAGGACTAATCATACGTGAGAATAGACGCTTACAAACTTGTTTGATATACATCAACTGAAGAAGTAAAAGATCTTAAATATGTATGATCTAAAACATGTTAATTACCTCCTTTAGTTAGATTTGTAAATCAGCTTTATTATAATTGAAATAAAGCCTTATTGATTAGCATTGGCTTGACCAGCTTCCATTGCTTTAAATTTTGAAATTATAAATATTTCTATGAGGTTTTGATCAGGTCAATGCTTTCTTGTTTTTTTTTTCTCATGACAAGTTTTGCATAACGTTAGATTTCATGAATGTACTTTCCAGTCTGATAACTGTCTGATTAGAAAAAGGCTTGATAAAGTACCAAGGGAGCAGCCTTGATGCTGTGGTATGCCAAGACAGGTCAGAGAATCATAAGCTTGATTGCTTCCTATTACCTACTATTTTGTAAGAAATCAGTTGTTCAGTCTTATGTGTATTTTTTTAACAACAAATTTATGAATGCACTTTATTTTTTTTGGTTAAAAAAAAATATACATATTTGTTTGGTTGTGCACTAAGAATAACTTCATGGAATCAGAGAATGTTTTGGCTTGGAAGAGATCTTTAAGGATCATTTTGTTCCAGCCTCCCTGCAGGGACACCTTCCACTAGACCAGGTTGCCCAAACAAACTGTTCTCCCAGTTGTTTGATGGTATTTCTGTAGTTTTAAGTGAGGATACTGTTATAAGTTTTTTTTGTTGTTGTTTTTTGTTTTTTTTTCATTTCTCAGGTTTGTCTCTTTAAGAGTTTGTTCTAGAGTGCGATGTTCTTGCATTCAAGTCACATTCTAGTCAGAAACAGCACTAACACACCACTTCCATTGCCTCCCAAACTCTTATGGTACTTCTGAAAAAGCATCACTCCTCTGTCCTGCCTTCCCCCAGTGTGGTGTGTTTTTTTTCCTTGAATATGGGATTTTATTTTTCTGCTGTTTCCGTGTCCTTCAATGGAAGTGGCTGAATTAAAGTTGATTAAAAATATTAATGTTTAAAGTACAAGAAATCTGAAGCTCTTGCAAGATGCTGCAACACTGAGTTGATATCACTTCTAGTTAGCAAGTTCTATATATGTGTTATCTAAGTTTGTTTATTTAGAAAATAAAGTCACTTATTTAGATAAATTAGAGTTAGATTTAGAGTTTAGATTTAGTCATTTAGATATGAGTTCTGGTAAATGCTATAGCATTTTTAATACAATGTTTAAGTATGATTAAATCTTTTTTTCAGGACTCTGTTCACCGAGCTGAGAATAGTTGTTGAACACCTAATAATGAAGCCCTCATGCCCTGTTTTTGTAAGAAGACTATGTCTCAGCAGCATTTCCTTTATAAGCAGATTGGCACCAACTGCTGCGTAGTTGAATTTCAGACACTCATCTATTGTGAACATTATGAGCAGCTGGCACTTCTGCTGATGATTATAAATTCCTGGTTTTACACTGATCTTACTCCAGGCTGTATAAAAACGTGTATATGCTTTTCTTGGAGATAATATAAAATTTAGCATATCAAAAGCAAGTCATGGAAACTTAAAATTATTGTGCTATATTGCTAATTGGTGTGAGGGGGGGGGGAAGTAGCTGCATATATCTAAAACATGCCCAGTCTTATGGAATTGTTTTCTAGAAATCATCAGTTGTTGGACATTGATTAAAAAATTTTAAGTTTGTGCTTTGTAGGTTTACGTTAACTGGAAGCATCGCTACAGTAGGAGGTCTCCAGTAGGTAGCACTGGTGCACATACCTATGCAGTACACTTCGGACAGTATTCTTCTGCTTATTAAATGTATCTGTAGAATTTGTCTAAATTACTATGTTTGGTATAAAATTACGTCCCACTTTGAATTCAACAAAACAAATTAAAGACTGTCAAACTGGCATAGTTAACACTCTTTCTGAAGGAGAGCCTATTTCTGTTAACATTACTTAAAGATAACCCTTCCAAGCTTTTACCTTGTGATAGTTTTGCATTAGGCTGTTGGGAGAAATCTCAAGACTGACCATGGAAAACAGCTATCTTGACATAACAAGATGTTTTACCAAGCCAAATTGCTGACCTGGAGGCTTTTCAGACAAAGATGTAATGCTTAAACTTCTAACCATCTCTTAAGTGAACTAATCAATGTAAATGTAGTAACTTTTGGAGAATCATTGCAGATGTGTTCTTGTGTCTACACAAATGTGAGACTGTGGTAATTCAAGCATGTCTACTCTTTAGGAAATTAATCTGTAGCTAGCTCTATATAAATTGTTCTTCCAGTTTCTGAGACTCATCATGATGGGAAATTTGCATAAAGGATTGCACCTATTCAGGCAGCTATTGAAACAAATGGCTGTGGGATTTTTTGGCGTAAATCCATTTTATGATGCTGCCTTCAGATCAGTCATAAGTACAGAAGTGAATATTAAATTGAGTGCTGATTATGCATTCACCCAACAGCTGGAAGGTAGGTCATGGAAAAAGAATACTATCTGTCCAAATACAATGCCTTTCCATAAATCCAAGGCAAAGTATTTGCCTAATCCTCTGTAGTTTATGTTAATATTCTAATTACATACAATTAAGTGGGATTCATTGGCCTTTTGTAAAAATAGTAAAGTACTGTGCTTCACTATTCTCCCTTCGTTGGAGGAGTCTTACATGAAACACTTCTGCAAACAGTCTTGATGCAAAGTATTTTATGTAACTATTGAGTTATCTTTTGTGATGTGGGTATCATTCAGCCTTTTCAGTTGTATTAGCGTGCTAGTTCAGAGATGTGTATTTATACACTTATTTCATTTTTTGCTCAACCTCTTGGTACTGATAAAGACCTGTTTTTTGGTAATTGAATATGATACTCTTTGACTTTTCATCTTGCTCTCTGAACGTGATTAGCTATTTATAGAACACTTGCATACTGCAGAAGCAATTGCATGCAGTACTGCTCTACAGCTGCTAAGACTTGCAACAAGTTTCAATATATGTATATCCTGTGACTTGAGGATTTTATAAAAACTAAAATTTCTACTATAAATAAAGGAGTGTTAAATGTAACTTGCTATGCTCTTCAAGCTTATTTTCTGTTTAACAGAACATGTTGATACTCGAACCTGGAAGTTGAGCAGAATGCAGTCCTGTGCGTATGTGTGCATGTTCTCTTATTCCCACTGGGGCTCCTGACATGAGACATAATCAGTGTCTTATGCACCTCTGAATCATTTTATGGGAAATTTTTGCCTTCTAAAATGCAAAAATTTATGACACTTTGTTTCAAAACTTAACCTATGAATAAGCACTGTAGTAATGGTATCAGAGCAGAAATCTAGACCTATTTCTGACCATTTCAACTCTTCAGCACCGTTCTAGAGCCTATTTCATGTTACACAGTATGTTTGGGCAGTGACATCAGGTTCTGTTCAGCCCTCTGCTGATTTTTAAATTGGTTGTCTAAGCTGGTCCCCCATACTGGGAATGGAAGGCAAATAAATGCTTTGTTAATTCCTCTAAGGAGAGCGACATGTTTCATCTGAGCCAGTGCTTGTGGTCTAAGACTGCTGTTACAAGTGTGGTTTACTGTTCCTTTAACTGTATGCTATTATTATTAAATTAGTGTAAATTGGAGATGATGTATTGCAACTGTAACTGAAGGATGTTAAGTCAATCCAACTCTGAATGGGCAAGGATGTTTAAAAGGAATAAGTGAATGAGATTGCAGTAAGTAGAGAGTTGGAAGACAGTGTCATGAAGTAAGAGTTTAAATGTGGATATGGAATCTTTTGTGCAGTTTTTCTTTAAGTGGTACTAAAAATGGATTGAGGAGGAATATTTTCATAAATGGAAGCTGATTTGTCTAGTGTTATATTCTTGGCTTTGCCAAGAGCTGCTTGACAAAATTGAGGCCTGGATTTTGCTTGTGGCCTGGTAAAACTTACCTGACTGCTGTACCACAAAAATATGGAACAATGGGATAAGAAGAACTTAAAAGCAAAATAAATTGGGCAACTGACCTGCACTCTGCATCAACTTTGATTTTATGTTCTGTAGCCTTATGCTGCCTAAGTGATAAGACGCAAATTTTCTCAAGGCTAGCAAAAACACACTGTCCTTGTGCCTGTTTCCTTATAACTGTGACTGTTTCTCTACTAACTACTAAATTAGCACATGAAATGCTGGTTGTGTCCTGACAGCTTGAGCAGCTTGAGATTTTTTTTTTTTGTGTTGCTTTGCTGTCAACAGCTAGCTGTGATGCAAAGGCTGTAACAGAAGTCAGAGAAATTTTCCAGCTGACTGTAAAATGTTTGTGACCCCCAAATACAAAGCAGAAGAATTTTTGTCCTAGTGAAATGTTGCCTACGTGTACAGTGGATGTTTCCACTAGCATAGATCACACTGGTCATTGTTTTAATCATCTTAACATTTCATGAGTCAAAGTGCTGTTGGATACGTCTGTGGGCAGACCCACCTCTTGCTGTGCACAAGCCTGCTGTAGAAGTGATATTCAGCATAACACTTGTCTGTTCTCACCTGCAGATAAATAAAGCATCGGGACCAATTGGGGCTGTTGGGAGCAGCTATTGCCAGTTTAAAAAAAAGGATTAACAAAATAATCCACTACTACATCTATCCTTTCCTTTATTGTCTTTTAATTTTAATCTTTCATCATCATCTTTGTGCTGTCAGTGTTATGTTTTGTTCCATTCATAGCAGAAATGCTAACTGTTCCGTGATGGATGTTCAAAGGGAGCAATATTTGTCAATATTTTAAGTTCCATGTTAATGAACTTTATTATAGTCATGAGCCAGTACTTGTTCTGACATTTTTTGAGCTGCTAACTGTGTTGGACCTTTTTATCATTAGGCACCTTGCAACATTTGCTGTACAGATCCCTTGTTAATAAGTAAATAAAGTTCTTGCCCATTTTACAGACAGGAACTGAGATGAGGGAGGAAAGTTCACTTGCCTGAGGCAATACAAGAGCTCTGGCAGAGCAGGGAAAAAAAGTAATAAAGTTGGATAGGCACTGGGGAGACTGATTTGTTTCTGTATCATGTATGACTTGGTCCTGTTTCCAAAAGGTACTGTACCTTGCAGGGCTTAGATTAAGGCTGGTAAAGACCATCGAACTAGAACAGCTTCTGTTGTCAAAAACTGCTTCCTATGTGCAAGAGCTAGGTTTGGCCCCTGGTGTCTTCCCTCTTCTGCTGAGGGAAGAAATATGTGACAGAATGAGATCACGAGCACTTTCCTGTGCCAGGTGTTGATGGGGTGTGCTGATCTGTTGCAGTTGTCTATAACTTTTAATTGCTGCAGTGTACATATTTGTGGCTAAAATTATATATATATATATATATATATATATATATAAATAGACCAGTATCTTTGTAACTTTTAACAGGGTGTAAGCTTCTTTAAAAAAATCACAGGAAAAATTAAGCCTTCATTTTTAAATCATCTTTTAAGGATAGATCCTTAAGCAATCCTTTATTGCAAAGATGCATTATCAGTATGGATAATGTAATTGAATTTATTCTTAAATGTGGATTCAAAAATACCTTTTTTTTTTATAAACTGTCAGCATTAGTTATTAACTTTTCTGCAAAAGCTAGGTCTGTGATAATAGCAGATATTGTACAGGTAAGGGAGTTTCATTGCTTAGTTTGGTGCCATCCATATGGCACAAACTTCTAAAATGAATTGAAAAATTCATCTTTTACTTGTATTCAAGGACTGAGGCACAAAATGCTAATGTAAGGCTCAGAGGGGAAATATAGTTCTCCTGCATATTTGAGAAAATGTGAAGCCCTTTCAAGAAAATCTAATAAACATAATAATAGCAGGCTGCTGACACTAAGGAAAAAGCACCTCATTCGCTCTTTCTTTTATGCAGCGATTTACTGGTCCCTACTGATTTTCAAATTGGATCACTGCAGTAAATTATCCATGCCAGTACCTGTGAAAGAAAGCACTGGGATCCATATTTGTTTAGTGCTGTGCTTAAATCAGCAAGAATGATAAATTTGATGGTATGAAATTGGAAATATCAAGGGCTTTTCTCAGCGAATGAGCAAGTAACTCCATTTGTAATTTATTGTGACCCTTTTTCACTGTATATGCTTTGTATGTCAAATATTTATTTCAAAACAAATTAAATTGTTTTCTGTATTGATACAGCTATGGTTTTGTTGATGTTGAAATCGAATTGTATGTTTTTTTTTCTGGATTTAAAATACTACCGATGTTACATTGCAAAACTGCATTTGTTGTTTTAGTTTAGATTTCTGTGTTTGAGTTCCTGACCAAAAGCTTTACATGACGGATGTTTTAGGTGTGCATTGGGTGTTTTTTGTTTTGTTTAGAACAGAGCAGGATGTAGTGAGCTTTTGCAGTTTATTTAATTTTCTAGAGAAAAATGTCAAGCTGCATATCAAAATGAAAAGCTGATCCCTGTTTTTTCAGTCACTGGAACTATTCTCCTTTACACTTGTTATATGTAACACCAACTTCTGTGAAAACTTACCTATGTGCTCGGTTTACTGCTGTGTTTCGGTGCAGGTGTTAGAGCAACTTACCTGTATGTTTGCGTTTTTGGCAGGAGTTCTGTCTTGTTCTGTGAATCTTCAGGTAGATTACTTGTGTGATATAATCATAGACACATAGCTAAATAAGAGCAACTGCTGATCTGAAATCTGGTCTCAGCTAAGACTTGATTACTTGGAATTTATGTCTGTTGAATAATCTCTTCTGTAAGAAGTAAGTAAAATCATGAGCCAGTATAGTTAAAAATGTGACTGTTATCCTCTTGTGGGCTAGACTTAGCTTATTTATGATGGCATCTTAAACAGCTGACTTCTGTTCAACCCCAGCTCAGATCATACAGGTTTTATTTTATCTAGGCTAGTTCTGGAGAAACATCAGTGTAGATTATATTCTAAGGAGTCACAAAAGACCTTGCTTTCAAAACAAAACAATAGTTAATGGGAGTTCACCCTTTATCCAGAGTCCCATGTGCTTGACCCTGATACCTTGCTTGTGAGGCAAGCATTAGAGCAGTCCAGATTCCTATGTGGGAAGAGGAAGCTGGTTTCCTGGGTAATAAGTGAGGATCATGGCATTTTTAATTTGTGAAGTTTGTTTCTATGAATCTGCACGTTGGTGCAGAAGTGAACATCAAGAGCTTGTTGGATGAAGATGGTGCGTCAGTTGGTCAAGATATTTTCAGCTTGATTTTCCTATGAAATGAGAGATGATGATGTAGGTGCAATATGGAGTGCTCTAGCTTTCACAAACCCCAAATCACCATTCATGGTTTTATGACATCGGTATCCTCTGGACAGTACTTAAGTTTTCTAGCTGTAAATAGGCTAATTTATGATGTATTGAAATACCATTGGAATAGCATCTTCAGATTGCTGTTCTTCAGATTGTTGTATGAGAGCAGGCAGGCTGATTTTGGTCTACTTAAAATGGAAAAAGCTGCTGTGGGATTGTGTTCCTGTCCATTATGTTTGAGGCTCCTGTAGTGGAAAAGCAGAGAAATAAAGATTTACTATGGCCTATGTTACTGCCGGGCTTCTTGGCTTTTTTAAGCTTTTCTCTTGTTGCTTTGTTACCTTTTTATACTGGTGATATAGACGAAGATGTATGTGCACATCCAAGGCTTTTTGTCCTGGTTCACTTCAATGTGCGAAGACAGGTACAGAACAAATACACTTTAACACTTCTGAATTTGTATTACTTAGATTCACATCTTTTGTCCAGAAAATCTGATCAAACTGTGTTTTGAAATGTTTGCCTGTTGCAATCATTTTCAACATGATTTCTTTCCACTGTAGCAGCTTAAGCTAGGGTCTGACCAAAGCTATCATTAGCTAGGGCGTAGCAGTTTTTTGTAATAGCATGTGGGAATCTGAAGTTGACTTAAACACTTCTGAATTATGGCATGTCCATGGCATCACAACACTGCTGGAAGTGTATAATACAGAGGAATTTTGAAACCTTAAATACTAAATAGCTTCAAGCATCAGATTAGCATGCATTTCTGAAGTGTCCAGTGGGTCTTCTTTCATTTTTTACCATCACTCTTTGCAGCTAAACAGCTTGCTTACCTCTGCCCCAATGTTTATGTGCTGCGGATTGATGTCGTGTATGTATACTTACAGCAGCAGCAAAGTAACTTAATAAATAAAGCATATTTTTCTTTGTTTTTTTTTTTCATTTAAATATGTTCATGCACTTTGCTGTGTGATTAAAATAAACACCACTGCCAGCCTTCTCTTTTCAGAACACTACACCTTCGTAAGGGAAATACTTCTGTAAAGATATTTGCTCTGTGTAAGTGCTCTTAATGTCTCATCTTTGTACGTTCAAAAGCATGATGCAAGCTGTCTTCATATTCCTTAAACCAAATTTTTTTCTTAATTTTTTGGGGGGGCAAAAGAAATGATCTGCTTTTAAGCTGGTGTTTGATTTGTTCATGCAAGATTGTATGACATGCAGTAACAGGAGACCAGGGCTGATGATACTGGAAGCTTTCTCCTGTCTCATGTTCCTATGCGTGTCTGCATATAGCTATTCAGGTAAGAGTAGCTACTTCAACAGAGCGAGTGTTATGTACCTAGCACTGTTTGTTTTGTAATTTTAAACTAGTTTTCTGCTTTAGGATGGAAGTAAGTTCTCTTTCAGAATGGCTGGAAATTTTACCTGACTGATTCGGTCAGCTGAAGTGCAATGGAATTGTTCTTTCATGTGCTGACTTTATTCCAAACAACTGACCTCTAGTGGCTGCCTTGCATCTGTGAAGCAAAACACGTTAATGTGCACCTCAAGTCTATTGGCTACGCTAAAACTTTTTCCTCCTGTTTCTCAAGAATGTTATTTTCATGAGTCACTGCACTTTGGTTTCACAAGCATCTGCTTTCCTTATGCATTAGAAAGAAAATCAAAGGGAAAACGAACTTGTAACTCTTTAACTAACCAGTCACAAGCCAAAATGCTTGACACAATTGTTAGTAAACTAAAAGGCCCTATGATCTCAGAGCATCCCATAATATTCTACCTAAGATTTTAAAACCTTTACTGCCAAATCCTTGCAGACATAAAGCACAGTAATTACATTAAGCAATAAGGAGTGGGGATTCTGCTAGGCTATTGCTGCTTTACAATCGAAGTCTTACCTACGTGTGTAGTCAGTGATGTGTGTAGGTGTGGGATTATTGATACAGGAACAGTGATCTTCCCACCCCCATTTTCTCAGATAACCACTCAGTGCTCACTTCTGGGTATACTCGTCGTGATTATAGGTGCACAGCTGTGTGAATCTTTTCCCTGATTTGATTATAGTTGCATGTGACCCAGTACAAGTCCCACTGATTCTTGTTTAGGCATGCAAGTGTCCCCATTCACCAATGGGAGAGCAAGTTCTGTAGAAGCATAATACTTTCCTTTATAAAAACTATATTTAAAGAGTATTAAAAGAAGCATCTGTGGCATGTTAAATTACTGTTACTTTTGATCAAAAGCAAGTAATAAATTATGATTATTTATAATTTTTGATGCAAATCCACCTGTTATCACTTACTACACCCCCCTCCTCTGGAAGATCTGCTCCAGGCTCACTGCTGGTGAGCCCCAGTCTTTGACAGGGTTCTGAGGGCTTGACCAGGGTGGGGGTGCATCACTGCCCAGTTCTCCAATGTGTACCAACAACAGTGCCGATGGAGGGTTCCCAAACCATGGAGATGAACCTGTGCTGTCCTGATGCCTTGTAAAGGACTAAATGATACATCTGCCTCCCTGCTTGCTGTCCATCTCCATCCCATATCTCATCTTTCTCCTACCTTGATATTCCTTCGTTTCTTTCCCTGCCCTATTTCCTGTTGCTTTCTGCTCTCCTTTCTTCTGGAAATCCCTTTCCACCCCCCACCCTACTCTTCTTGTTCTCTTATTTCCACCAGTACTGACTCCTGCTTTGCCTCCCAGAAGATCAGGCCTGTGTCACCTGGAGGCCCAAGGAAACGATTAGGTGGTCAGCCTGTGGTGAGAGGGGACCAAGAGCAATGTTGGGGACCTCTTGATTATTGCTGGGAGCAAAAGAACTGGTGATTGTAGCTGGATGAAGTTCAAGAAGCTGACTGCTGCTGTTTAGGTGGATGAACTGCATGTGAATAATTACAAACTCCTGCCCACATGCAGGAAACTAAAAATATTTACTTCCAGTTTATTTTGATCATTGACCTACTAGCAATTAAATACTTACAGACCTGGAGTAGTACAGGACTTGGAGTGGAGTTGTACATTTGTCATTTTCTGCTTCAGAAGAGCCATTTCCCCATGCACCAACCTGCCACAAAATATTTTTTCCATTAATTTAAATATGTTACCTGGAAAATTTAAAGGCTATTTAGGATCACTGGATCCCTTTCTGTATTCGTACGTTTAGGGGAAAAAAAAAGCACAAAATTATCAGTACACATTTTGTGTTAGCAAAATGTGAATAGGATCATAAGTTACAAAATCAAAACAGTCTCTTCCTTTTAAAAACACTGCTGGTGTGTGTTTCACTTAACATATCAATGTTATGGGAATACCGCAGCAATTTCTTTAAACTATATGAAGTCCTTACCTGAGATCTTGTGGCTGTTCTGAGGTCATGCAAATCCCCTCCAGTGTACTTGAAATTGTTAATGAATTTCAGAGTCGGAAATATTCCAACTGGCTTTGTTGCATCGCTTCTCAAATAAAGAATGCTAAACTCCTTCACTGTATATTAGACTTAACCAAGTCACAGACTTTTTTTTTTTTTTTTGATAAGCAGTAACATTGGAGAATTTCAGCACAAGGTCACATTGTAGCTTCAGTAATTCAGTCACTTATCAACTTCTTTTAAACAAACAGGAATGCAGAAGAAGTAGGTTCCCAAGGTCTGTATTTCAGTTCACTCATCTGCCTTTATTTAAAGTTGCTTACAGCTAAATTTTGCAAGCTTCTCATTGGGTTCTAAGTCTTAAAAGGGTTTGACTATGCAGTCCCTGTACTTTGTGAATGACTTTGTAATACTATAAAGCAACTTAAAATCCTTAGAAGTCTTTACTGAAAAGGTAACACGCTTTATTCAACACAGTTCTAATATTATGGTGTTTTTCTTTTTTAAAAAAGCTTTTTCTGCCAAAAAAAAAAAAAAACACTCAGGAAATGACCCTTTTATGGTAGCCAGCCTTCCTCATTCAATGAGCAATATATCAAAATCTTCATGTGATAGTTACATCAGCTAAGGGAGAAGGGTAAACATCCTCATCAGTGGCGCTGCTGGGCAGGATTGGCCCCAACTGCCTCCACAGGTATTTCCAGGTGGCTGTGTGGTGCAGCTGGTATCTGCTCTGTCCCTTTGCCAGGTGCTCAGAAGGCATTGATGCAGCATATAAGCAGCATATAACCTTGAAAGAGGAGTTCTCCGATGGCTCAGTGGCCTCTGTCAGATTCACTAATATACAACTGCTCTGCAGCATCACTTAATGAATGGAAAATCCTGTAAGGGATTATTAAGGGAAATGATCTGCCTTCTGCTTTCCCCTCTCATAATGGGAATCTCTGAGGAGATTTTAAATACTTTTTTTATCAGTTCAAAATGTAGAAAATCAAACATGAATTAGTGGCTTTTTTTTTTTTTAATACTGGCTTGATTTCATAGCATGAGGGCTTAAAATAGCTACTGAATAACTGTTACTCTCTGTAGAAACCTTAGGATGCAGTTCTGACTGTTGAAAGTAAGTGTTGCCCCTCAGTGAGAACCAATATCTTACCCATTCACTATGGCTGTATCTAGTCTTTTGTCGTAGGTGAAAACTTATTTAATACAGTTTAGATGTACTAAAACATGTAAACAGTTCTCTATTACTTGGAGGGTTCTTCCACTCACTGCTTGTGACTGGCAACTAATGATCATGATGTTATAAATAAGGATTTGGGATTCTGTCTTGGGATGCCGTAGGAATACACTGAGACATGGCAATTCAGTATCAGTTGCTTTATGTATTTGGTTATCCCATGCTGATCAGGCTGTTATTGATGTTTTGGTTGTTGACTTGTACAGGTTTCAGCCTTCATCAGTGTAGGTTCAGTTCACTTGGAGCCCTTGATCATGTAAATTCTGGTTGACTTCCATACCAGTAGTATCTATTGTCTATGCTATTCTAGCTTTGTTTTTCTTCATGATCCATATTTATAACACCTATGGTAGGAATTTAAAAACCAAGGATTTTAATTATTATTATTTTTTTTTGTTAGGCTCTTGCCAAAATAACAAGCAGCCAGCAAACCATGCATTGGCTGAATGTAGCATACAACCTAAATTGGTGAAATGACTCCACCTTTGTAACTTTACAATTTGCAGTTAATTTAGTGTTTAACTCAATTGCTGTACATCTGGTAGGTAATGATACAGCATCTGTTGGTCCTGATTCACCTGGTATGGCTGTGATTGGGCTATTGGGAGGATGGGTGTTAAGTTAATTATTTCATAAGTATTTTACTTCAATCTGCCTCCACTGAGTTTATAGGTAAACGTACGTTGGCAATACCAATCACTTTTTGACTGCTAAAGAAGTTATGTGCTAGTAAATCTAGTTGGAAATCTAATTGAGTACGTTAAAGACAGGCATCATAATAATTCTCCAAAGTGGTCAAATTCTTTGTGGATTATCGGATACATTATTTACCAAAGCTCCCTGCCAAGCTGACTAACTCCTGGTGAGTTTCCATGTTCCTCCCGGCGTGCAAATGAAGACAAGGCAGTCGGGGCCAGTTTGTCAGAGTCATGTAGGCGATTGCCTAAGCTATCCTGGAAAATCTTCAAGTTGCCAAAACGCTGTTTATGAGAGTAGCGTGGTGCCGGTGAGACTAATTGTATGCTTACATTGGGAACTTTCACGGCTCCGGAGCCAAAATCCGGCTGCGAGCAGCAGCAGGAGGCGGCGCAGGCAGACACCGTCACCACCTGCCGCCCGCTCAGCCGCTGGGCCCTCTTTTTGGGGAAAGAAACAGGGTTTTTTATGAGATTATGCTTTATTAGCATCGACCCGGGAGGTGTGTTTTAAGACAGCGCTCGGGGTAGAGATGAGGGTTTTCGCACAGAAATGCTGCAAACTTCACAGGGAACTCCTGTCAGCAGCTTCAGCAGGCGTGTTTAACGTGGTGTCTGCAAACAAACCCACCGCACGTCCCGCACGCTCCCCTGTTATCTCTTCCCTATGAGGGGAGGACGGGGCGCCCCCGGGGTGCCATTCAGCCCCGGCCCGCACCCCCGACCACCTCAGCACCGCTCAGCCCCTCGGCCAGCAGCACCCCGAGGGCTTTTTTGGGGGGCCAAAAGGGCCAAACCCCGCGGGGGAGAAGCGCGGCGCTGAGGGGAGGCCGGGCCGGGCGCTGAGGGGAGGCCGGCGGCGGCTCGGCGCAGGCGCGGCGGGGGCGCCGGGTGAGTCAGCGGCGGCCCCGGGCCCCGCCGCACGTCCGCCCGGGCTGCGGAGGGAGAGGAAGAGGGGAAGGAGGCGAAGGACGGGAGGGAGCCCGCCGCCGCCGGTGTCTCCGATGCGAATCGCCGGCCGTTGTGCGGCCGCTGGCGTGCGGCGGGGAGCGGCCGCGCTCCGCCCGAGCTCGCCGCCATGATGCCGGCGCTGGCCGCCCAGCGGCGGGGCTGCCGCAGCCTCTACGGGCTCTACCTGCGGGGCCAGGCGGCGCCGCTCCGCCGAGCCTGCCACGGTGAGTGCCGCACGGGCGGGCCCCGACCGGCCCCGGGGGACCCTGCCCGGCCCGGGCCGAGCCCCCCCGCAGCGCTCCGGGGCTGCCGCGGTGGGAGCGTCGCGTCCTGCCTCGGCCTCCTGCCCCCCCCCGTCAGGCCTGGGTTGAGGGGTGGGAGGCCAAATCTGTAGGAGTTAGGTGAAATAAAGCCCTGCTCTGTGGGGTCTGTGGGGTCTGTGAAGCGGGCCCTGCCTGTCCTGCAGGCCACGGAGCCCCTGACATTAAAATCCTGCTCAGATCTCGTAAAGGCACTTAGATTGCATCGCAGCACTATTTTTTTTTTCCTTATTTGTTTCTTCTACTTGTGTAGAGTAATGGGAAAACCGTCAGCTAAACGTGCTGATAACCTTCCTTTAACGAAGTGCTCCGTTGGCACCAAAGCTTCGGGAGCAGCGTCGTGGCAGGTGCTCCCCGCAGCCTTTCCTTCCTCAGTCATCATCAGCGAGCTCCCTGAGCGGCACCCAGGTGGCTGGCTGGGCTTTTGCCACATTGGCAACAGTTTAGCATTCATAAGAGCTTATTTGACTTTTTTTTTTAAAGTGAAATTATTTTTCTGGAAGGTTCAAGTCAGTGCCTGCACACATGTAGGTGCCACAATATAAAGGATAAAAGTAAAAGGAAAGTTCTTTGTACCTTCGTGGGATCCACAGTTATCAGAAACGTAGTTATTTTGTTGAGTAGTGCGTTATTCATGCATGATTAGTCATACTTTGTATGACTTGATTTACCAGCATTGCTTGATATATATATATATATATATATTTAATTTCTTTTAATGCGTGCTTTCCAAAGCAAATAGTTTGCCTGTGGCACATCAGGTTGGAGGAGTTACACTGAGTGTCTGGTGAAGCTTTGTACTGCCCAAAGCAAGCTGCTTGCTAGCACAGGTTGGTCTGTAGGGCATCCAACTCCGCTTTTGGCCTGTCTTTTAAAATTAAAACTACCTCCCCAGAGTGACCTCCCATTTGACTTTTTGCTCGCTTATATTGTAATCTAGTCTGTTGTAAAGACAATAGAATTTTGCATTGTTCTTCATTAAAGGGTTTTGTACAACATAACACACCTTTGAGGGTAACTTCTTTAGCAGGTGCTCTGAAATTGAACCGTGTATGTTACACGTTTTGTTAATAGGTAACAGTTTGTACAGTGTACACAGTGAAATGAAACAGCAACACTGGCTAATAGTTTTGTAGTGGTTTGTGTTTGTTCACTAATGGTTTTATTTGAAGATCTTGAGGCAGTATGACTAGAAGAGTACTGAATACATGTATATCAGTAAACCAATCTTAATCAAATAGCTTAGTATTTTTTTTGTTCTTAAGATCATCTAGAGGTATGTAGGAGGTTGTATAAAGGGGGAAAAAATGGCATTAGATGGGATTTTAAAAGTGGATGTTTAAAAGGAGGTAACAGAAATGTACTGTGTTTGTGCATCTGTTTTGTAAATCCTAAACAGAGCTAAAATAAGCACAGGTCAGTACTTAAACACTGACTTTCTATGACCTGTGCTGGTGTTTCTGGGCCACTTTCCTTCCATTTTCGTTTCAAAATGGTTGTCTGAAAAGTCTTATTTTCCTTCCTCCTGTTAGGATGGCAAGCTTCAATGAAAAGCGTGAGTCTGCCATGTATTTTAGCATGCAATCGTCTGCCTGTGCAGTTGATGAGTCAAGTGAGAGTTTATACCTCCAGTGGTCAGAAAAAAGATCTTGGATCAGAAGATAAAAATGTACCAACCTCTGAAGAAACTGTGAACAAAGTCGGAACAGGTAATACTGGACTAAAATAAAGAAAACTTTTGTATAAATGTTAAAAAATAAAATAAAATGTGTATGTCACAACTGATACTTCTTTAATTCCACTGTGTGACATTACAGCTGCAGAATTCTTAGTACTTTTTGCTTCTTGGCATCTGTATATTAATTTCAAAGGCACTAAAGAATTCTGAAATGTATTCCTTTGTTATTCCATAGGATTCCCGAGGATTTAGGTTTAGAGTTAATCAAACTTAGTTGTGATGATAAAAACGTGTTGATGTCAGCAGGTATTAGATTGTATAAGGGATAAAGGGAATGCATCCCTTTTCTTTTGCTGCTTTCCTTGCTTACTTGAATTTTTGTCGTACTATTGCAGGTTTGTTGTGTTAAATGAACTAGTGATAAAGATTGAATTAGGATGAATACTGAGTACTGTGACTTCTCTGGATCAGGCTTTAGGTGACTGCTGAAAGAAGGTTGAGCTGTTACTTCTGCTGGAGCTTTCTGATGTGATGGCTGTCACACCTGCAGCATTCACATTAAACACCTGATATAATGGACATAACTTCTGACCCTACTTGGTGCCAATCCTGTTTTCTTGTCAATCTTGTGCGAGTTAGGTGTTTAAGAAATGCAGAACTGTCTTGTCCTTGCTCCCTCCTAGCATCCCCTATTTTTTGTGTTTATTGAGTGTAGGACTGCACAGATGCATCTTTGAAAGACTAGCATGCTCAAGCGATTACAAATGCTTTTTAAAACAAAAGCTTGCTCTCTGTGTGCTTTTGTCTAAAGCTAAGTGGTTTATTCAATAACATTTTATTCTCTTTAGTTGTCATGTTGGCAGTTCTAAGTTCTAACTTTAGTAACTTGTAAATTCCTGAGGCTCCGCAGCAGTCTTTAAAAAGCTAGTCTTTAAAAGCTAGGAAGTATGGTCAGCAAAAAGTATTATTTTTCTTATGTTTGGAAGTACAACAGATCTTGGATGTTGCTCAAAGTGTAGCAAACTAGATATGGTTTCTGAAGATTATAATTGGATTTTAGAAAAGGACAGTACCTCAGACCATTTATGTTTCTTGGAAAGTCTTAAGCTGCAGGTGAATGCTATAGGGTGAGAATCTTGCAGAAGATACCTGCCTAGATGCCACGAAAGGCCGTAGAGTCGGTTCTAGTTGTTGTTTTTTTTTTTTTTTTTTTTTTTCCTGGGTTTTTAATGTGCAGCTTCTAGTGTTCTTGAAGTTCGGACATGTGAAAATAGTCTGGTGACGTTGCTTTTGTGATTGCTCTAAACTTGTATAATTGGTGACTGTTGTCTGAGGGACTGTTCCCATCATCTCCCATCCCTATCTGATTACTCCCCCTCTTGTGTTGACATTAATAATGTTTAGGCTTGCTTTATTAAAAAATGAATTGCGTTCTTGTTTTTTGGAGCTGGGGTTCAGACGGATCCTCAAGCTGATCCTGCTCGCTGTCTCTGTAATGGCTGGAAGAGAGATACTGTCCTTTTGGTCTTGTGGCCTTAAATCATGCTAAGTGGAACTGCACCAAGTGGCCACCTCAACAACTCCCTTTTTCCTGAAGGTTGGGGGCTGGCAAGTGCACCTGGAACTGCCTCGTGGAGATATTATGTGTAGACGGATAATTGCTTTGAGGCTTGTTTTGGGATACATAGAGTTGTATCCATGCTTCATATAGGGGATGAAATGTTATTTCTTGTGTAATAAGATCAGCTTTGTACATTTGAAAGTGTTTTCCTTACCCATAGTTTCCTAAGAAAATATACTTGGATTGCTCTTAGCCATACTCCTCAGTTGCTGTAAGGGCAGTAACTAATTGCCTGATGAAAAGACAGTTATGAAGTCCAAGCTTGAAGAATATCTGACCTTTGCACAATTTGAGTATCATGTTAAGCTAGCTCGTTAATTAATGCTAACCTGCTTAGAAAAAATCTTCATTTTTTTTTAACATCCCTTCTAATTTTGTTGATGACTGTTGATATGTGGCCAACCTGTAGTGTTAGGGCACAAAAGAAGGTGTTTGTTGGTTCAAGGTATTAATATCATATGGTTTTTATTCTGAAATCTTTGTTGAAATGCATGAGAAAAGATGCAATATTTGTCTAAACTATCCTGTAGTACTTCTAGTTTCTACTTAAATTTTTCACTTTAAACTAAATTACCAAATACCACTTTTTACCAAATTATGGCCTTAAAATAAATTACCAAAATTTATTAATTTTCAGATAGTAAGATTCACTTCACAGTATTGTAAGTTATATTTTATTGAATTCTTCTAGAGTCATATTGTCAAATTTCCAAAGCAAAAATACTTTGTGCTAAATATAACTCAAATTTGTGACATAAGAGTTGTGGGTTCTAGTTTAAATATTCTTTATTTTAAAGAGTGAATTTCTGTAAGTTAAATAGTTTCAGTCCCTTAAAATTGAATAGCAGCTTGAAAGCTCTATGAGACTTGGCTGATGAGCAGTCATAAGCTGTGTAGAATTCTTTCTGTTTACTAGTCTAAATTTTGCATAAAATTTGCCCCAAATTATAAGTACACTGTTAAAATAGTTTAAAAATTCAATTTATGTTTTGTTATAGATTGCGTGTTTGGACTGCTTTTGAAGCTGCTAGAAATTTCAGTACTATATTAAATGTCTTTTGTTGTTACTTATTTTTTTACTATTCATATTTCATATTTTAAGTGTTTTAAATGTTGGAAATCCGGCAGGTTTTTTTGTATCATCATGGAAAGCAATATTAAGCTGTATTCTTACATCAAAGAAACTCTTTACTAAAAAGAAAAGGTTTTTCCATATTTACCATGAGCTTTATTTTTATTTTACAGGACAAGGTACCAGCAATGCAGATCAAAAGCAATCTTTCCTTAAAGACCCAATCCAAGTAAAAGGTAAAGAAATACCTTATGTATCAAAACTTCGTTGCTGTTGACAAGTAGTCAAAAGAGCTTCCCCTAGTCCTTGTTCTAAGTCTTCCTCTGTTCCTTCTTATTGCTGAGTTAATCTAATCAGTGTTGTTTCTAAATATGTTTTGTCCACATGAACAGCCTAATCTGGGTCCTGTAGTGTCCCTGTTTGTGCCTGTAATAAATACAGGTTTTCGTTTTTTAAACACTTAGGTTTTTAAACAAGACCATATCTTACTTTCATGTTGTTAATTTATCATGCTTGATTTCACTCTTATCTTTCTTTATTTTTTTTTTTATGCTATTATGAGAGTTAAGCTATAAGTTCTTTTCCTTTTGATCAATCCTAGCCTCCTATGAATGGAAGGAACTTTATCAAAACAGAAATTGCCATTCCTCTTTAAACTCCTTTAAAATAAATCTCTTTGAACTGGAACTTAGTGTGCAATAACTTCTATCAGAATTCCTTCCTGCCTTTTCTGTAGCTTAAAGAAACATCAAATCCCCATACTCCTCACTAACAAGGTGAGGTCAGTGTCTCCTATTCTCCACACATTTTTGTCTGCATCCCTTATGTTAATTTCTTTGGGTTTATTGTCACTTAGTGCATGAAGGCAGGGGGAACATACAAGGTGGACAGGAGAAATTAGAGTAAGACTGTGAAATTTATATATTTTATGTATGTATATTTTGGTGAGAAGGGGGTTTTGTCTCTGTACTCACAACCAAGAATGATTATGTTAAAGATCTTGATTCTGTCTGTGAAGTGGAAGTCTTCAGATGCTGCTGTGACATAGAAACTTATTCTTAAAGGAACACTAATCTTAAAAACTCTGTGCTATTTATAATGTTGTTTATACATCATCTTTTATTGGACTTTGTCCTTCAATTGAAAATACCAAGCTGATTTTTCCTTTTCTCGCTTTTGTCATCAATTTTAGGCAGTTATTTGAACTAAGGGGTAGGATTGTTGGGTTATAACCATTGTAACGCTGTTGCATAGTGTTTTATTTTAGTGAAACTTACTTGTGTTTCTGCAAGGTGCATTAGTGTTTGATAAATCCACAAATTATTTTATATTAAGTTTAATACTTTGGGTGTATATCCGCATTTTAAATCAGAAAGGGTGGAAAGCATTCTTCCTGTTTAAAAAAAAGTGTTCATCCAGTTTTAAACGTAGTAAATAGTGGACCTTTTTATGAAATCTCTAGTTTGATGTCATCTTTGCTCAGGAGCATCCTGTGATGAATGTGATTACTCAAGTACTTTAACACAATTGTTCACAACTCAAACTGGATGACAAAAACCAGATCATTATGGTAAATATTGGTATCTACATAGTTAGCAAATTGTTAAGTGTCAAGCAATATATTTTGCCTTTAAGCTTTCAAAGCACGGAAATAAGAAAATGTGAAATTGTGGGATTTTTTTTCTTAGTATTTAGATGCTGTAAGTATTCTATGACTTCATGAGAAGTTTTGGACTAGCTGTAGAAAATATTGGCTGAGATGCTGTGATACACAAGAAATTCATGTGTTCATAAGCCTTCTTACTGGCAAAGTTTCATATCTTTGTTTTTAGATGTGTTCTTTATGCTGTATCTTTCAGCAGCTGTAACTCTTCTTGCAATGTGCCTAACATTTTTAACAGAAATAAGCATATAGTGATTTTCTTTTGAAGATAAGACAAAGATATATACGTACCTAAAGACATGCAGGAACTAAAGGCATAAATTTAAAATTCCACTTATTTCAGAGTTTATTATCTATTTCTGAATAGCTGTGGTATCCTTTCTTAGGCATGAAAATATGATGCAGTATGTATTCTGCACATGCAAAGAATTATAAATGAAGAATATACATCTTAATTGTTAAAAGCATCTAATATTAAGTGTGTTAATTTTGACAGTAATAGCTGAGCAAAATGACACATGCAACCATCTGAGTTTTCTCTGTGGTCTACAAGATTAAAAACCTTAACCAATTCCAACCTCTGCAAGTAAATAGTAGGCGAAAAAAGAAGTAGTGTACTTTGTCATTTAATTTGCCAGAGCAAAGCTTTTCAAACTGCCATAATTGAATGCTGTCTTAACAGCCAAAGCCCATCCCTGATATTAAAGTTGGATGCATAGGTGACAGTTAAGTATGTGGGATGTTTGAGGGCCTTGAACTACAACACTGCAGGTAGCATTTTTGGAGGTAGAATCATTCTACTGTTATGCACTTACACAGTTGTGAGCATTTCTGTCTCTTCTTGAAAGTTTTCCACCTCACTGACAACAGTGTTTTTCAGAAATCCACTTAGAGCCATCACAATTTGTTGTCAGCCTGAATTACCTCTTTGGAATTTCTACTTCGGTCTCTGTCAGTGACTGACTTGTTCATCTATTTCTGTTTTTAAGTGAAAGCAGTCCTTAAAAAAAGAGAGTATGGACCAAAATACACGCAGAATAACTTCATCACTGGAGTCAGAGCAATAAATGAGTTTTGTCTCAAATCCAGGTATGATGGATTTAAGTTGAAATTGAAATTGTGAATATTTGTTTGTATGTGTTTCAAAAGTAATAATGATTGTAGAGTGACTTAGCTCAGCAACTTTTTCCCAACGCTTTTGCAGTATACATAGTTATAAGTGGCTCTTGTTTACTAAGTGTAACTGTGGTTGGGAGCTCGCACTTAGTTTGCGTTACCCCTGTAGTAGCCTCTTAAACTAATTTACCTATATTTATATGAACATAAACCTACCTAGGGAATGTCTGCCTCTAGAGCAGCTAATCACTAGAAACTTCATGTTACGTGAGGTCTGTAATTTGAGATAAAATACAACCTGGTTCGTTGCAACCTAACTATTTTTACTTGATTCATAGTTACTGTCTTTTTACTATGTGTCATTCCTGCCAGGAAGTCTTACTGAGTAGTGTCAGTTGAGCTGTCTGTCAGATGTGATGTATGTTGTGTGTGACCCATATTAAATCTAAAGGCTTTGTGACTTTGTTCATAACTTTTTCTGCTGTCACTGTTCTTCCCCAGTTTTCATGTGTAGCATATGTTACCAAACCAAGGGAAATCCTCTGACATTATGCTTAAATCCTGTTTTAAGCCATTACTGGTAAAGGTTCATAGGGGGCCACCTCTCGTATGGAGAGAGTTTGGGTGGTTCAGCCTGGAGAAAAGAAGCCTCCAGGGAGACTTTAGAGCAGCCTTCCCCTTCCTAAAGAGGGCCTACAGGAAAGCTGACATCAGGGAGTGTAGTGATAGACCAAGGGATAATAGTTTTAAACTGAAAGAGTAGATTTGGATTAGACATTAGGAAAAAACTCTTCACTTGAGGGTGGTGAGGCACTGGACCAGGTTGCTCAGAGAATCTGTGGATGGTGTTCAGGGCCAGGTTGGATGGGGATTTGAATAACCTGGTGGGAGGTGTCCCTGCCCATGGAAGGGGGTTGGAACTGGGTGGGCTTTAAGGTCCCCTCCAACCCAAACCATTCTGTGATTCTATGAACTAGCATACTTTGCAGTAATAACGTTTTGCTAAATTGACCAAAAAAAAAAAAGAAAAAAGATTAAGACTAGATTGGTTGGGCTAAAAGTGAAATGTTCTACTGTTTTCTTTGTTGTTGGTATTTTTTTGCCTGTTTGTTTTTAAATTAAAAAAAAAAAGATGCTTCTAAATGAAATTTAGATGTCCTAATATGTAGGTCATCACAGAGAATTTATTGGCTCCCCAACATAGTTTTATCTCCCACCTTTTGCAGCTTACCCTAGTTGCACAGTTTTTAAGGATGCATTTGTTAACTTCATGTCATGTGACTTCTGATATTCATTTAGAAGCGTTAATCTGTTAGCCTTCTTATCGAGTACTTGTATACAATCACTTAGATTCAGATCATTCACTGGAAATGTTTTATTGCTCTGTCTTCCATGTATAATAGTTCGTAGTATGAGGACATGATTTGCACTTCTGACTGTGGAAAACAAAGTGGTTTTCAATAACTTCCTATTGACAGCTTGCTTTTTTATGTGTTGTATCTATCCTGGCTCAAGTAAACAAGTTCATTTTTTTGTACTGTGAATTAATAATGAAACTGTGGAAGATCACACAGATACAAAAGTAGAATTAGAATAATATGCATTTTTTTCCATTAAACTTTCTCTGCTTTCCTCAGTGATTTAGACCAGCTGAGGAAAATTAAACGACGAAGCCCACATGATGACACTGAGACTTTCACTGTGTACCTGAGATCGGATGTAGAGGCAAAGTAAGGTCATTTTTTTGAAGGAAATGTTTGAATTATTTAATAAAATGCATTATATGAGAGAGAACTTTTAGAACTCAGGTTTACAATGTAAAAGGGCAATAATGTTTTCTATTTTTTATCTGAACACATTTTATATCCTTATTTTTGTAATAATTACATGGCATATATAAACCTGGAGGGTATGTTTCTTGTGTCCAAAGATGAAAAACTTGTCCCATGCATCCTCTCTCCCATTTTTTTGTTCTGCAAAGTAATATGTGGCTTCTTGTCAGAAAGAATAACATGACGTTCTGTTTTCAGGAAAGTCATTTTTAATGCAGTTAAACCTTAAAGAAGTTACAGGTTTGTTGTTTTATCAAGTGTATTTTGCATAAAGTTTGTTAAGGTACAATTGTTAAGGTACTTTTACTCTGTGCAGATCTCTTGAAGTTTGGGGTAGTCCAGAGGCTCTTGCTAGAGAAAGAAAACGACGCAAAGAGGAAGAGATCAAGTACAGAGAAAGTGAGTATAGAATCACAGAATCATCTAGGTTGGAAGAGCACGGAGTCCAACCTCTGATCTAACACCAGCAAGTCCTCCACTAAACCATATCACCAAGCCCTACATCTAAACATCTTTTAAAGACCTCCAGGGATGGTGACTCCACCACTTCCCTGGTCAGCCCATTCCAATGCCTCACAACCCTCTCAGTAAAGAAGTTCTTCCTAATATCCAACCTAAACCTCCCTGGTGCAATTTTAGCACGTTCCCCTCTTGTCCTGTCACCAGGCACATGGGAGAACAGACCAACCCCCAAATTCAAGTGTGAACAACAAAGTATGACTGGAAATCACTAGATGGTGAGTGTGTTATTTCACTGAGAACATACAAATTTGAAATTGCCAATTACTGAAAAAGATTTTATAGCATAGTATAACACATTGTTATCTATGGAGTTGTTATCTATTGACTATCTTATAATTTATTAATTCTGTGATACAGCAAGAAAATACATTCAGTTGAGGCTTACAGTCATACTTTGTTTTTTTGGGGGATGGGAGCATCTTAGATAAAAATAAATATCTTAAATGGTTTTGGAGAATATTCAGAAGGCATCAAATAAATCTAAGTCTTAATATAATACCTTTAACAACTTATTTTTCCCCTGAAATGAGTTCAGCTTGTCTCTGCTTTGGAAGGGGGGACCCTCCCCCCCATTATCTTAAGCAAAAGTCATCCTTGTGCTTAAAATGAAATTATTACTGTCATCAATAGCAGCTACAGTCAAATCAGTATAGCTTTTAATGGATTTTGGACTGTCTGGTCAGTTAAAATCTCAGGAGAGGTAATACCTCTTCAAGGTACTTACTCCAATTATGCACTTAAAAATTAAAGGTCTTTTTTCCCCCTCTCTCTCTCTCCCAGTTCTGCAACTGGAACTTCCTGCTAGTAAAACAAAATAATTCTTGAGCATAATACAGACAAAAAAAGATACATTAAAAAACCTACTTATTCATAATAGCATTCTGATACAATGTATACTGTAAGTGGTAACTTCCTTTTTGTACAGACTATCCTTGTACTCCACTGGCTGTTTCAGAGTATTTTGTACAACTTTGTAGGACTACATCTTCTTCCGTAGCATACCTGTGTTTATTTTGAAGTTATTGAACACCATACACGGGTAGGAAAAATATTGAAATTAAGAGACTTGCGATGAAACATCCTCCCTTCTCCCCATCATGGCAAAAAAGGTTGAGGTAGGGGCAGTAGAATGCCTGAATTTGGTTTTAAAGGTGTCATCACCCCCACCCTGGGAAACTGAAAGGCCAAAAAAAACCTTAGCCAAAATAGTGTATTTTGAATTTTTCCCTCTGCATGTAATCCTTTGTTGGCAAAAATAGAAACAATGTATGGGATCATAGCAAATTATATTTGGCATTTTGTGCAAGTACATAATATGTATTTCTGATTAACAATATTGAGAGGACTTTTTCACAAACAGATATCCCTTTAAAACATTTTTATTTGGTAAAACCATCTTGCTCTTAATAGAAGTTAGCTGCTGTATGGAGAGAAAAAAAAAAAAGAAATTCCTGAAACTACTGGCTACTAGTATATACTCATGATAACAATATTTTATTACAGATTTATTTAGAAACCAAAGGCTGTTGAAGGAATACAGAGAGTTCTTTGGAAATACTAAGGTAAGAGTTGTTTTAATGATTTTGGTAAGAAAAATGATTTTTTAATGATTTTGGTAAGAAAAATGCTCTGAGATGTACTTGGCACCTTTCAAAGGGAAAAAAAATGTTACAAAACAGTTGCATAAGTGTAACTACTTGAATATTACTAGAAGATTTATTTTAACTGTAATATGCCAGCTGTAGCTCTGATTGTAATGCAGTGGTAAATGTGTTGCCAGTTTAAATGAGTTCCAACTGTGGTGGTGGTAATTCAAAAAACTGGTAATTTTTTTTGTCAATTGCCTTCTTAATAAAATTGCAGCTTCGTTTGGATTCTACCTATAGTCCATAAATGTGTAGTAAATACATTGTTGATTTTAAACTGTAATAGATTTCTTTAGCCAAACAAACACACCAACACTTTGCTCTGCACCTTGCATTACTTTTGGCCTTTCCTCTTTGCTTAGGCAAACTATTATCTAGATACTCTGTCACGGTAGACTGATATCTTAATCTTTCAGCTGCACAGCTGGCTTCAGTTGTTATGGTTGCAGTGGCCTCTGGTGGAGGCTGGAGGCTCTGTTGGTTGTTTGTCTTTTTTATAGCCATCCATTTGTAATAATGTATAAGATTATGTATCTATATGTAGTAATGTATAAGATGCCACTGCAGTTTGGGTAAACGTTCAGATGTAATTAGGCTTCAAGAGTTGTATCTTCACTTTTGCAATACTGTGTAAAGCGAAGATTTTAATAAATTGCTCAGTAGATACTTTGTGAGGTCTTCAAGATTTGGTTATTTTGTTTCAGTGGCTTGTTTTAATAATCTCTTATTTCTTTATACAGCCACGCTCCAGTACAGCAGCTATGTTTTTCAAGGGACCAGGGAAAGTGGTAATGGTAGCTATTTGCATGTAAGTTTAAAAAGGAAAAGTTTTGTTTACGCAATTATTAAAAAACATTGATTTTTTTGTTGTCCTGGAAAAGGAAACTACAGTCTGTGTATTCAAGCTAAAGATACCTTTGTGTAACTCAAATTAATAGATTTGTTTATTCATTGTTGGTGGGAGAGATGTTCAGTAAGTATATTCATCAATATATGGAGGTGAGAGATGTTTTATCGCTGATTAGAGAAGAGCAAATTTTTTGAACGTGATTACGCTAAACAGTTTATTAAAGCAAAGCCCTACATCTTGAAGGACATGAAGAGGGAGACATTTAAAGTTGTTCTTTTCCTTGCTGTCTTGTGAAAGGCTTTTAAACAATCTTCTATATAACAACAGAAAATTATTCCTTTTTCTGGTGTTATTCAGTGTGTTTCAACTGATAAAGGGGTGTTTTAGGAGGTTTCCGCTTTTCACACATCTTACAATTTGAATGAAACATAATGAAACTAGTAATCCTGACAAATAAACCCAGTGACTATCTGGCACAAAATAGACAAAGGTATGTTAAATTTTTCTCAGGATTGCTGGAAAGTTCAGAATGGCTAAAATTTGCATCTTATATCAATATAAAAGAGCAAAATAGAAACTTAGGGAAAAATGATTTTTTTGTGTGTGTGTGATGAGAAACAAGATTTTGAGAAAGAAATATCTCTTGAAGTTTTCCTACAAAACTACATGCTTTTTGCCTAAGGAAAAAACATGAAACTCATTTGACCGAAAACTTCCCTCTGACTTTACTGAGTGTTCCAAGATTTCTAAGTTTAAAAAATATAGTTACTGCTAGTATGGATGTTGCACAGTTTTTCTGTGGAACTTTTTTAAAGAAGTTACAGTATCTCTTGATCTCTTGCAGTTCTCAAATACTTGATGACAAGTTGCTGCTTGTTTGGAAATAGCTATGATGAAATATGGTTAGTTCTCAAATCTAGAACCTAAATGCTTTTTTTCGTAGATCTGTAATGAATCTGAATGTTTTGATTTTCAATTTTTACTCTTTTTTATCATGCTTTCTTCAGAAGTATAAATGCTTTATGTAGGTAGACAAGAATAGTTATGTAAATCAGATTGATAGCTTTTGCTATAAGACAAACTGCTGTGGACAATCACATGATGATACAATTCACCATATATATTTCTCAATTCCCTGTAATTCCTGTTCTCTGTGTGCCTGTCAGGGTTTTGGCATGGCTATTTTTGAAACAAATTCAGGATGTTAAATGTATAATGGGAGGTATTAATGCTCTTTAATTTTTCCAGTTTACAGTTCTCTCTGGATTGTTGTATTTGAATTTGTTCTAATTGTTATTTAAATTGCTAAATCAAAAAAACCTTGATTTAAATAGGTGATTTTGATCTGCTTTTGCATTTGTGTATTTTTTCAAAGAAACCCTGATTCTCCCCATGCATCAGTACATTTTAAAGTTACCAACTAAATTTAGACTTTACATTAAAATTGGCAGTACTTCAGGCAACAAGGAGGATGTATTGCATATTTGTTTCAACACTTCAAAAAACAACACTTTTTTAATTTTGTTGGTGAATGTGTGCCTTACAGATTTTGGAACGCAAATGCAAAGAGTTGTTTTAAACAAAACTGCTTTGGAAAATGCTGTGTATTTTAGAAGTAGCAGTTTTTGGATTTTAAATTTTATTTCTTGGCATGATGTTCAAAACATTTTTCAGACTTTACCTGGCTTTGGTAAAAGTTAAGATTTTCTCCTAAGACTAAAACAAATATGGTACAGCATATTCAGGTCTTTGCATGGAAAGAGATATAGAAAAGATTGCTACCTCTCTCTTCAAGAAGTTCATATACTCTCATTTGAGAGTATACACACATTTCTAAGAGAATGTAATTTGAATACTTTTAAAATCAACAATAATCTAAACTGAAATGTATTTAAAGGGAAAGAGGAGAAGATAGTACAAAGGAAATCAGATCATAAGCTGTGACTGTAATGACCAGACTACTGATTCATACTTCGAACATCTGTTATCAGAATGTAATTAATTAAATTTTACCATTAATAGTTACTCTGCTCTGTATACACCGTAACATAATGCTTATTTTTAACCTAAAAAAATACTTGACAAGGCACATTGGACGTCTCTGTGGAGAAAGCCCCATTGATATTTTTTACAGCATTATCTTCCCGTCTGGTGTCTTCCTCTTAGGAATTTTCCAGCTGAGATTGGAGTGAGAAACTTTCCACTCCAGTAGTAGGAGGGGCTAGATAGGAGGCAAAGGACTGAAGTAAGACAGAAGGAAATTAAGGCTGTTTTTCCACTGAGGGGAAAAGCTTGATGCATATATAGATAGGCAGTTAGTCTTTCTGACTTGTGAAAACAATGGTAGCTTTTAGGAAGTGTAATTTATTCAGGATTGCTTAGAAATTAATGATTTTGGAAAAAATAATTGTATATCTTTGCTTTTTTTGCTTGCTGAAAGGTTTTTTAGCACAGTAAACATGCCGAACACGTGTATGCCTTATCTGCCTGTACAGGTCTCTAATGAACTAATGTTTAGTTTCACTACTTGCTGGCAGGTAATGCATGATTATATAGTGCTTGTGTTTTTACTGAAAATACTAAAGACTGAAATTCTGGTGTTCTTTAGCTTATTTCTTCTCTTTGTTTTCAGAAATGGGTTGAATTTTTTCTTTAAGCTACTTGCTTGGGTTTACACGGGTTCTGCAAGTATGTTTTCAGAAGCTATACATTCTTTAGCAGACACATGCAACCAGGTGAGTATTTTTCTATGCTGCTTAGGTTAGCTCTTGTATCTGTCTTTATTCTTGCAAAATAATTACTTATAGTAGTTACAATACATTTGAAAGCAATAATTCAGTTTGCTAGTGTTCATTAGTTTGCCTATAATAAATGTCTAAATAGCAAACACCAGAGAAATGAAAGCATTTTATTTAGAAGGATTTGAGTGAATGGCAGAATGTTTTTTCTTTTCAAAGATAGAATGTAAATGATGTTGGTCTGGAAAAGAAGCCTAGATACTCTGAGTTTGTTAGCAGCAACTCTTACTAAAAATGCCTTTCAGATTCAGCTGTGTAATATGTCTCTTACATTGTTCTTCCTGTTAAATACCTGTGATTGTTTTTTTGTACTGACTTGTATGGTTTATGTGCTGCTTAGTAATACAGTCTAAGAAGAAAAAGTTAATATTTAATCTAATGTTCCTTTAAAGTGTTTTTAACTGAACAGTTACACCTGGGAGAGGGTGTTTATGTGTGTTGCTCAATTATTAAATAATTGGTGGTTTTAGTAATACAGATTACAAAGCCTGCCCAGAGTGTGACAAGCTACACAGGCATGCAGGGGGAGCAAGATGCACTCTTTTGTGTGCACTTGTAGTGGACGCATACTTTTTTCTTTTTCAGTTTCCTGGAGACAAGTGCAAATCTCACTTTAAACAGAATGTTATTATGTACGGTTTTTATCTAACTGTAGACAGATGAAGGCATATTTTGTCGGAAATGCACATTACTTAGAAACACTGCTGAACGCAGAGCTCTTCCTGCTGTTCCACAATCTGAATGCCAAGCTGTTGTTACCCTGTTGCACATTTAGATGCCAAAACTAGTGGTTTCTATTAGTGATTCCTACAGGCTCCTGTGGCTGTTCTTTTATTCCTAATACTAATGTCAGTAATTTGAAGAGTTTATAAACTAACAGTAGAATAGTTGACCTAGTCTAGAAACCTTAAATGCAGAGTTTAGAAAGAGTCATTTGTAACTATATATAAAACTGTTTTTAACTAGTGTTTTTGCTGAGGTAATTCTGTTTGTAATACATCTACACTATTTCTGTCCCCCTCCCCAGTTACTTCTGTTCTTTTATTTCAAGATACTGTGGGGTTTTTTCCCCATATAAGTCGTTGTTCCCTACCTCTGTAGCAACTTACGTTCCCCTTGTCTAACAGGACGAAAGTGCACTGAAAAAGGTTAAATGGGTTAAAATATTACTCAAAGATGCAAACATTAGGAAATAGCCTTAACCTTGTTTGTCACAATGCATATGCATAATGTGACCAGCCTTATCTTTTGGAAGCAGCGTCAGAACCAAATGCCTGTGATTTGGTTTACGTGCTCACTCCTCTCTGCTTGATCCCTGCCTGTCCCAGACAAGAATGATGTATTTGTCATCTTGAAGTGGCACTGAGTGTGTGTCCGGGTACTTCAGAAACTAAATTATGTATTTTAATTTCTATTAGGTTAAGAATGAGACAAGTCAGAACGTAGATTATAAAAGGTTTTTAGAAGCAAGTGGAAAGAGAGGAGTTGTAGTAAGTAGAACTACAGTCAGCTATTTCATGGATCATCAGCAGGAGTTGAAACTAAGATGACATACAAAATACACCTCTATATTATCTTGTTTAAATGTTGCCTGACAGTAAGAGTATTTCAAGTTATGGTAAGAGAATAATAGACTTGTTAGTCATCTGTTGGTAAAAGAATGGTGAGAATTTGAGCATCATGGTTTCTTTTACTAGATTGCCTTAGTGGCTACATGCAGTGCACACTTACTTTGATAAGGTGGTGTGCAGACTCAGAGCTGGGTGTGTAACATTGGTGTGCAGGGACAAAATTTATGCTGATTTTTCCACTATTTTCCTTAGCATGCTTGAGACATACATCAGGAGACCTTGAAATCTCACTTCATCCTAGTGTAGAGGGAATCCTTTTTTCTGTTTTTGATAAAGCAAGTCTTTGGAAACAAACAAAGTACTTGAAGATGAGTGGCTGGAACCCTCTTGAAGTTCAAACAAAGGGAGTCCTTGGGTAGCTTGTGATTGCTATAAACTGGAACTGTCTTGTGTTTCCTTAAATTTGAAGAATGCCCAGAACCTTAGGTCAGAATTCAATCGTTTTAACATAATTGAGGCTGCCTTTCTACTTCATTTATACTTCGTACATTTGTTGGTCTGAAAGGACTGTATTGAGAACTTCTGGTGTGTTTCTTATTTTTTCTGTAAATGGTCTTAGACAACCTTTCAGATGTTCCAGCTGTAAAGTGAAGAGAATGCTGCTATTAACTCAAGTGAATATACTTAAGGAAATTTATGGGGAGACAGCTTTAAAGCATGCAATTTTCATTTGTCCAAATTTGTTGATGTATAGGTGAATCAAGTTTGATAGTGGAATTCTCTACCAGTTACAAGTAGAAAAGCAATTCAGTTTTTTAAATGTGGAAGTTAAAGGTTCCACTGGGAAGCTGGTTTTGTTTTCAAATATTTAACAGCGTGGTTTTTGGGGAAATCACAGGAGAAGCCTTGCTGCCTCAAAGCAGCTTGCCTACTGCAAAACCTACAGCATTCAGTCAATTCTAATACTTCTTATTATGTTTAGATGTAACCACATTCCTAAAATAAAAGCATGTACTTGCAAAATTGAGACCTAGGTTTATAATTTACTGCATCAATATTTTAATCCGTGCCTAATTAAAGGTCCCAGATATTCCACTTAGATAGCAAGGGTTTTCTTCCTTCAAAATATTATTTTTGTTCAGTTTGGAGAATATTAAGTTCAGTAGTGAAAGAAGCTGCAGTATGAGATTATTGCTTCAAAATTATATGTCGTCACTGTAGGCTCTGTGTAATTCCTCTTCAAGAGGGGTATATTAAAATAGTTTTGTTTCCTGAAGAACTACATTCTTTCACGATGAAGAAGTGACAACTCTTTTGATTACATGTACTGTACAAAATATAATGTTGTGCTATAACTACACAGTGATAACTGTTGTGATTACATGTAGTAGATGTAGTCGCAATTCTAAAATCTTGAAAGTTACAATTAACAATTTTCATGGGGAGGAGAGGGTTATTGGGTTGATATGTGTGTGTGTATATATATGTATACATTGATTATAGGGTTGAGGATTATATTCCAGCTCTAATAAAATTTCAGTAAGAAAGCATGTGTAAATCAGTATACTGCTTCTACTTCTATTTGTCTTTCAAGTTTAGTTGAAATCAAATGTTTCTAATATTTTTTCAACTTTTTTTCTTTTTTGTCCTATGTAGGCACTGTTAGCTTTGGGCATCAGTCAGTCTGCAAGGACACCTGACCCTAGTCATCCGTAAGCTTTTGGAGTAAATAATGGTTTCAGTAATCATATATAGGAGTAAGATGAGTTCTTTGTGCATCAACTTATTCTTTTTAAATGTGCCATTTCATACTGATCAGAAATGCAGTGTTTCTGCTTTTATGGTAGAAAAAAGTAAGAATGCTGATTTCTGCTAAACTGCAGGAGTTTTAGCTTCAGTGGTTTGATGCATGTTATATTTCATGATTTTTGTTGTGGTGTGTTTTTTGATGTGTACTATTTTAATTGGCTTTATTCCTTCAAGTTATTCTGGTCTCATCTGCCTCTTCCAATGGATAACTTAAAGGAATAGATTTTTTTTGTAGATATTGCTCATGTGAACAGCAACATTTTTTTTTAAATAAAACTAAAAAAAATCATCCCTGTCAGCTATTTTCAACAAAGTGCTTTTCTGCAAAGAAGTTACTTGTGTTGTAAGGAGATGTGTTTGACTTAAAGTACTGTTTTTATCTTAGTAACAGGGGTTTTAATTCTATATTCTTACAGCTTCATGAACATTACAAGCTGTAGTCTCCATGATATTTCCTTGCTCTTAAAATGCTTTACGCTTCACATATTTGGGCAAGTTATTATTTCTGCAAGCAATAGTTCATTATATGCCTGATTTACAGAATTAGTTAAGATTTATCTTCATTAAGAGCTCTACAGGTAATTTGAAAAATGTGTTTTTCAAATTTGTCTTAAATTTGTCAAAATATTATTTGCATCTCCTTCCACTCAAGTTTTTCACATCTTCCTTAGTGTTTGTCTTTCAAACTATTGCTTTTTAAATGTTACCGAAGGAATATTCTGTTTGTAGTAGCAGTTAATATCAGAAAAAAAAATAAAGGTACACTTTAGAGGGAAGAGGTGAAGTAATACTACTCATAAAGACTGCAAATGTTGAAGGTTTGCAGTTAACTCTACTACCCAAAGATTTTGCAAGTTTTCTTCTCTTTACATTAGTACCAAAACAAAAATGTAGGCTAGCTGCATATATTTTTTTATAGCCACAAAAAACATTAATCTCCACACAAGAGCTAGTACTGCTGTGTAAAAAGTTTATTTAAAAAGGAAATAAATATCAATGCTTGATTTCTTTGTATGTATTAGATACTATTTTTCAAATACGTTTTTTTCATGTTTTATGTTGGATTTAGCACCTGTATCATAAGTAGACATGCAGTCTTGATAATCTAAGACATGTAAAAAAGAAAAAAATCAGGGAAAAAACTTGTAGATACGTCTGCAGAGATACAGTAGCTTATTGTCCTAAATAATTTTCTTTGTTTTCATCTAGGTATGGTTTCACAAACATGCGCTATATTGCTTCCCTGATTAGTGGGGTGGGCATTTTCATGATGGGTGCAGGACTTTCTTGGTATCACGGGATCATGGGTTTACTCCACCCTCATCCTATAGAATCTCTTCTCTGGGTAAGCTAATCTTGTTTCGTTATTGTACTTTATTGTACAGTGTACTTGATACTGCTGACTTAATAGAAAGTAATGATACCATCTGAAATTCACTTCCTGAGTCAGTTTGAATCCTAACACAATTAACTTAAACCATCCTTAATGACAATGTTTTGAAGACAAAAAAATCTTGTTACATTTTAGCTATTCTTTAAACCCTTTATCTTCCCTTTTCACCTTTTTCTATTTTACATTATATTGCATAATTCAAATATTGGTGGTTGTTTGTTTGGTTTTGGATCATTTGTTTCTGTTTATAGTGTGTAATGTTGTTCTGGAATTGCTGCATTTGGCTAGTCTGTGGTGATGTACAAATATAGATATAACAGTAACCTAGAGGTGTTTTTGTTTTTCTTCTATACAGGCATATTGCATTTTAGCAGGGTCATTGGTATCTGAAGGAGGTATGTAGTTCCAAGAAATATTTTTATTTCAGTATTCTTAAATCTCTGAGGGTATGCTGTGAATAATTACAGTAACAATTAGTCCTTGCTTACACAACAGTAAAGTTTTAAGCTTTGTTGGTGACAATTGTGGTGAACAAAAGAAGTGGGATAACTTTCCTTATCAATCTTATCTAATTAGAAGTTGAAGAATGCATTATGTGAGTGCCTATGTAGAATGCCTTTTTGGCATTTAACTATCAGTGTATGTAACTGTTGTTGATTTTTATGAGGAAATGTATGTAGAAAAGAAGGCTACTTTCTGATTTGTCAAAGTATCAGTTTTCTTCATGATCTATTGCTATAATAGAAAGAAAAGATTCCTCCCTTTCAAAATGAAAACAAGCTGTGTTTTTTTTTTTTGCCTCTAACCATTTTCAACTACTACATTGGTGTTGTTTCAGCTACTCTTCTTGTTGCTATAAATGAAATCCGCAGGAGTGCTCGAGCCAAGGGTCTGTCATTTTATCAATATGGTATGTGTCATTATAGCAGTAAGGTATGTGGTTATTTAAAACAGAATCTATTTACTAGTAGCTGCTTTATAATGGAAACATTTTTGTCTCTTCTTCCTTCCTGATTCCCCTTGTTTTATTGATCTATTTTCTCTATTCTAGTAACAAATACATTTTACAAATTAGGTGAAAACCTGTTGATTTAAGTAGCACTAATTGAATATTTACTGAAGAACTTTTATTTTTTTGGATAAATGCTGCTTTACATTTTTCAAATGTTTTGGAGAAGCTTCCATAATTGTTTTCATAATTTGCACAGGGTTTGCTCTTTGTACTTATGAATGCTTTCAAGAAGTGTGAGCACACATAAAATTTCAGTTTACAACTATATACTTACGGATTATTTTTTTTAATTTGATAGTATTAATATTGCTTATAAAGTGCTGTGCACAATGTAGTAAAGCTAAGACTTCCAAAGCAATGTGATTTTTTTTGTTTACACAGTTGTTCAGAGTCGTGATCCTAGTACCAATGTGGTGTTACTGGAGGATGCTGCAGCAGTTCTGAGTGTGGCTGTAGCTGCTACCTGTATGGGTCTGACTTCCTTAACAGGTGAAATTCTGCCTCAAACTGAGGCAAGCTGAATATTCTTCATGTGCATTATATGAACACAGATTATTTGGCTTATATTGGTTGACTTAAATCTAGCTCTGCTCTTTTCCAGTACTTGCACTGTGTGGGCTTCCAGAGGTTTATGCTGTTCTCTGATCTGATTTCCAGTAGTTTGAATTTAAGATATATAAAATAAAAATAATTTGTTTTTTCATGTCAGTTATTGATGGGATTAAACCTCAAAGAGTACTTGCATGTGAATGGAACTAGTTTCCTTTTGAGCTATTTTACTGGACAAGCTAAGACATTTTAAAAGTATGTTTATTATAGTCACATATGTAAATGACTTAGTGGTATTACATAATTTGAACTACCTTATTCGGTGGCATGCGGCCCCACATGTATGTGGGGAGGATTTAAGGAGGCAGTTTTTCCCTTCTTTTTGCTACATAGTGGTGTTAGCATTATCTTCTTATTTAATAACTGTTCCTGAACAATTGTGGCTAAATCAAGTTGTGCAAGATGGATGATCTGTATGGCAACTGATTCAAAGTCTGTCTTTACACAGTTAAATTTTATTAGATGGAAGATTAGTTATTTGCCTCTTTCGAGGCTTTGACTTTTTTTCTAATTTTTTTTTTAAATATCTTTTTGTGTTTGTGGCTTTCAATGAATTAGTTGCAAGTTTTTTAAACAAAGACTTCTGTATAAAAACTAATTTCATCTCTAGTTTCCTTCAGAAAGTTAAAAATACAGTACTCCTTTTACCAATCTGAATTTCAGTAAATACATGTTTAACATCCATACAGTAAATACTGTATTCCAGGAATGGTTAATAATTGCAAGCATTTGAGTTGGTAGGAAAAATCATGCAGGAGGTCTGTTCTGTCTTCCATCAAAGTAATGGCTATATAATTATTTTTATAAAACAATGTTGCTTTACTGATAAAAGAGCAAAGACTTTTAGTAGTGCTACTACCTGTGTTTAAATTTATAGAATTTTATGTTCATAAATTTAAGTCTATACCTGGAAACCCAAAAAAACTGAAGACTACTCATCAGTCCTGCAGGAGAAAGGAGAGTATGATGTTTTCTAGCTGAGTGAGAGGAGGTACTTGAGATCTTCTTAAGATAACTTTTTTTCTTCTAAATTTGTGTCCCTCGGTAGTAAATAACTGCTAATACCTAAATCAAAACAAACAAAAAGCAAAACAAGACACTCAAACTGTAGTACTTTCAGTGTGAAATCTGAATTATCTGGAATGTTTTAGAAATGCTCTCAAACTAATTTGAGGTGTCTTGTTTAGGAAACCCATATTATGACAGCGTGGGGTCTCTAGGTGTTGGAACTTTGTTAGGAACTGTGTCAGCATTTCTTATCTACACTAACACTGAAGCCCTGCTGGGACGATCCATTCAGCCTGAACAGCTGCAGCGACTTACTGAATTACTGGAAAGTGATCCTGTAGTAAGGTGAGAATCTTTATAATTCAAAAACTCTACTAAGAACAGCAAAAAGCAGGAAAATAACATTTGAAAAAATAGTTCAAGCACTTACATAGGAGAAATCTGGTGAGATTGTTTTCAGTTTTCTATACTGGGATTTTTAGACTTAATTATTACTAACTTCTATGTTAAAAATGTAATAAGTGTATGCTCTTACCTCTCATACACTCCACAGCTGAAATGAAATTGCATATATGTTCCAACAGCTACATTAATTGCCAGAATTGTCGCATGACTTATTGAGGTCATGACAAATATAAAAGTAACTTCAAATACATGAAATGCAAACAGAAACAATGCCACAATGTTGCTTTCTTAGCTTATAATACTTAAATGTTTTAATATGATGTTACTGTTAACATTCAGTGTATGGGATTCTGTTACAGCTGGCAGTGAAGTGCTGCAGTAGTGTTCTAAGAGATTCTGCATGCTAGATGTTTACAGAATGAATTTAGTGCTAATTTCTCTTCCTTTGGATATCTGTAATTTGAAATAACAAACTTATAGCTCATCGTAATTCTGAAATCTTGTTTAAATGCTTTTAAGGAGCTGTTTTAGATTACTTTAACGTTATTAACCTTAATTTAGAAGCAAAAACATTTTTGTTTTCTTCTTAATCTTTAGTCAGAAATATATTTCCAAGTAAATTGTCTACAGGACTTTAGTTCTTATTATTATTTGTGGTCATTCCCAAGTTATGGGGGGAGGGGGGGACGATGACACCAAAATTAGCTTCTTTCAATAGTTCCTGAATTTCATATCCAAAGTACACAGATTGTTGGCTCTTTCTTGTCCCAAGCTGGAATCCTGAAATCTTTCCTGTCCCAGACACTACTTACATTATACTCAGTTTTTTAGGCAGCTATAACTTATGAACAGAGCAGAGTTAGTTCATCTCCTTGATGAAAGCATTTTTGTAACAGAAAATAACTTAATTTTAAAGAAGTACATAGGATAATAACAAAGTGAAGACTTAATTAAGGAACTGACTATACCTGAGTTTTCAATGCAATCCTCCTTTTTGCAGTTGCGTCTTCTCAAAACAGTCCTCTTGTTCTTTGAGAGAAGGTTTGCAATCTTTAATTTTATATGTTTTCTGCAAGATATGAAGAGGATATATGTGAAGGAGAATCGTTTAGTATTCATCAGAAGATATTTTAGATCCAAATTGACCAAAGGATCCACAAGCTCTGATTTTTATTTCCCCATGCCATCACCATTCATAATCTACTATTCTGTCAATAGATTGTCTGAACATCATGTTCCACTGCTAATTATAAATTATTTGATTCATCAGACAGTACTAACTGCTATAGTACTAAAATAAATGATCTCTCTTGCTAATCTTTTTTCAGCTAAAACTTGAATTTTTTTTTTAACAGAGTTTGTTTGACAAGACCTACATTTACTAAAGCCTTAATGACTGACATTAATGCTCTTACTATATATTTTTTTCCACCTTTTTCACTATTTTGCCTTTGGTTGTCAGGTGAAATTGTCTTTAATGAAATGGATCATCTTATTTGTAATTCTTAAATTTTTGCACACTGTTAATCTTTTTTTCCCCACTCTCATTAGTGTTGCAAGATGAAAAATTAATTGGCTTTCACAGTTATTCCTAGTTCTTCTGACTGTCAAATACAAGTTACAGAGCCTGATGAATTAGAAACATTTTTTTTTCTTTTAAATGTCCAGTATGCTTCTTGGTTACTAAGAGAAGTGTGGTTTTTTTTTTTTTTTTTTGTACTAGTTTATTGTTCAGCCTTTTTCAGATTAAGATGATGATGCTTATTACATGTTTCTTCCTACTTGGTGTCATTAGTAGCAATTCTGTCATTTCCATCTAGTAGAAGGCTTGTTTCCAGGTTATCTTTTGTTTCTGCTATCCTTACAAACCAAGTTTTATTTTCTTTTGATTTTATCACAGTGATTGCCTTTTTCCATTCCTGTCAGTTTCCTGGACAATTTGTTTCTGTTTTTTAAACTCATTTATTTCCCATTTCTTTTCCTTTTGCTTAATAATTTCTAGCTGTAGCCCTTAATTTGTGAACTAGAACGGTCTTTCACAGTTATTCTTGGCTGCAAAATTACTTGATTTTATTTTTTGCTACGTGAACATTCCATTTGTAACTCTTGTTCACACATTTTGGTGCCTAAATCTTTGTGTTGAGTTTAACTGAAACGTTAGGAGGTTAAGGTTTTGGAACTGTGAGATAAAATATATGACTTGGTACAGACTGTCCTCATCCTGTTTTTATGGAATGTAATCATGGGCCCCTAGGCATCAACTATTTTTGGTGACAGTTTCATCCTCAGTTTTAATTAATTGTAAAAGCTATTAGGTAATTGTGCTACTGTACTGTTGTAAAATCTTTTTTTTTTTTTAAACACGAAGAATTACTACTGATGGCTCAAAACTCGTAATTTAAACTTCTTGACAATAGTCAAGTGTGAAACTTGCTTTTTTCCTTAGTTTGAGTTCACAGCCTGTTCTAGCCACCCACAAGCTTTGTAACTTAAGCTTTAGCTGGTATGCTTGTATTTGGAATTGTGATTTTCTCCCCTTGACTTACGGTCTTATCTTCCCTGGGCAGGTTATGAGCAGGTAGATATTTTTTTTCTGCATTTACAGAATACGCATCATTCCACTGAATTCTGTTATCAAGTTATCATCTAATTAGGGTCTGACAGATCTTTTATCTTCTTTCTTAGCTCTTGATGTATCTTCAACATTTTTTAATCTCATGGATTTGAATTTCCTTCAATAACCCTCATTGAAACACATCTGTTACCTTAAATACCCTCTTGTATGAGAAGATGGTTTGATACACGTTAAGTTAACTCCAGTTAATACCATTTTGATTTGGTAGCGTCCCACAATATTGCTGTACAAATTTGATTGGAGCTGGAAATTCTTTATTGCTACCAGTAAGCTGATAGTACTTCTAATCTGCTTAAATATTTGCTATGATTTTTTTCGCTGTATCTATATTTAGTTCATTCTATTTCTATTTTTTTTAAAAAGTTCTTGACACACGAAGAAATAGAATTAGAGTATTATAAGAGAATTTCCACTAACGCTTTCTGTAACTCATCATCTTAAACTTCTGCCTCCTGTTCTCTGTAGGCTGCTCTCTGTAGGGAGAACAGGCTACTTCAGAAATACTTGCCTTCTGCTTTCTCCCTGCACCTCTTGTGAAGTTATTTCTCATTTATAAGCATTCATATGGGAAGCAACCTTTCTGGTTGGGAAGAGAAAATTTGCTTAGGAGAAAAGGGCATGCTAATTCTAAAGATGCTGTGAAATTGCACAATTTAGTAAAACAAATAGGGAAAAAAATAGTACTTCCTATCATGTGAGCTTTATTGCTTTGTCTAAATGTTACATTAGAATTTAAAAATTTAATATTGAATTTTTCTGTCAATAAAACATTCACTGGAACTTTGTCTGCAGTTGACCTCAGATATTTGTTTTGCTCTTTTGCCTCAGAAATGTTGGAATAAAGAATTTCAAAATTTTGAGACTTGTAATTTATGTCCCATATTTTAGTCTCATTTTTTTTCTGGCCTTGATGGAAAAATGTGGAGACTTACTATGCAGTGGCAACTTTAAGTTCTACTACTTTTAAGGATAAAGTAAATTTGTGTTAATCTAATTGGGGGGGGGTGTGGGGGGGTGGGGGGAAGGAAATTACACATCACGATTTTTATCTAGCAAATGGGAGCAAATGTTGCTATAAAGAAACAAAAGTATTCACTGGTCCAAAGTACAAATGTATTGCAACATCCACATTCTAGCATCTGTTAGATCTGTTTTGAATAAACAATAATAAAAAGTTTTTGCTATATACAAACACCCGTACTGTGATTAGTTATGATCAATAACTTAATATGATCAAAAATGAGTTCCAAATACAATATCCGCAACTTTTTCCTATATTAAGTATATAGGAAATAGGAATAATAAGAATGGGAAATTCTCCAAATCATATCTTTACAGACTGTGTAGTTATCTAGGAAAGGATGCTTTTGGAATTGCAATGAGTCCTTCCAGTATCTGGCTATGTATCATTGTTCTTTATGTCAGAATTGAGGATACTTGAAAATTTTTAAGTAGTTGTATGTATTTTTTTAAATGCAGAATAAATTATGTTCTAGCATAGGAGAAAGAAAAACAAAAACAAACAAACAAAAAACAAACAAACAAACAAACCTGTGTAGTAGCAAATAAATTGAACTTAAAGGCTTTTTCCTTTTTTTTTTTTTTAAAAACACTACTAATCTAGTTCTGCATCTACCTTGTTTCTTGTAGTCTCTCTTATTGTAGCGAGCCCTTCAAGGACGTGGGATATTTGTGTTGGTGTAGCAGGTATCTGTGGAAGAGGTGCAACTAGTTAAATAAATATAATGTATTTAATGGAAATGTGTGGTAACAAAAAGAGAATATGTTAGTCAAAGGCAGTGACCTTTTTAAAATTAATCGATCATGTTACTGTATCAATATTGTTAACGCCAGAAGTCAAACTAGCTAGTTATTTACTTTGTGGTGTTCTACTTTTCTTTAAAAATTCTGCGTTTCAGAGCGATTCATGATGTGAAAGCCACAGACATGGGAATGAGCAAAGTGAGATTCAAGGCAGAAGTAGACTTTGATGGGCGGGTCGTTACTCGTTCTTACCTGGAAAAACAAGACATTGAACAGCTGCTACAGGTATGTTTAAACAAAATGATTTTGTTACCTTCAGCATTTCATTTTGCTTTCTAACTTCAAGTATGTTTAAAAAAAAGTTTTTTCAAGACTTGAAAATGACTTCTTCATTTCGAAGGTTTGTAAATGTCTTTACTTTGTGGTAATGTGTTCCGAACACTGTGCATCTGCACACAGAATCGTGTTAATGTGCTGCTGAAATAGAGCCGTTATAGAAACAGGCTTAGCAAGGCCTGGGTAGGAAGAAGGGCAGATTTTTAATTCAACTTTTCACTAGAAAATGCAGACTTGTCTAAAATCATGTTATTAAGAACATAGTTCATCAAATAAGTATTTATTAAGTTGCAAGAACTCTGGTTAAAACTAGAAGCCTGTCACATGAGAATAAGCATCTGTTTTGGCAGAGGCATTCACTTTGGGTGCTGAAGATGCAGTTACGGTTTACAGGTCCTGCCATTCAGACTGGGCTTGAGTATAGATTGCTTGCATCACATGACTTAGCATTTTGACAGCATTAAACATCTGTGTCTGTCTCCGAATCTAGAGTAGTTCAGAGAAGCTTTTTTTTAATCCCTCTCTTCAGTACAGAAATGCAAAACCCCTCTCAGTTGAATTTTACTTGGCAAAGCTATGAAGTTTGAAGTAAAGAATTATTTGTCTAAACTACAGAGAGTTTTAAGTAGGCAAAATGTTTTTGCTTATCCATCTGTTTTCACTGGTAGCAATTTCTTATACGCATCTGTATGCGTAGCTGTAAGATTTTTCTTTGCTACCCTTTCAAAATGAAGATTAGATGTCTGCATATTATGTCTGTCCATTAAACATGACTTAGCAGTTATCTGAATTTACATTTAATTACTGCAAATTTTTAAGCCATTAGTCAGTGTGTGAGTTTATAAAAAGCACAGTCCTTTAATAATAATAATAAAAGATGTATATTATATAGTGCAATATGTGATTTGTGTGTGGATTGGATTTCAATTTAATATGTTTTTGGAAGGAACAGTGCTATTAAGTTTGTGTAACTGGGGCAATGCAGGTTTGCTTGATTTTTTTTTTTTTTTTTTAAATTGCTGAGTCCCAGTTCCTTTGTGTCCTTGCTAATTTTTGTTCTTTACCCACTATTCCCTTCCCTTGCATAGAACCTTCACTGTTTCTTTTCTTGGTTTGGTTCTAGATTGACAACTGCTTCATATACAGGTCATTGTAGCTCCATGTAGTAACCCTGTGTCAGTTATCAAGCCAACGTTGAAGAAAAGCTCCTTTCAGCAGGACTCCATCTTTCATAGTCAAGGGCAGACATAGTGCTTGCCTTTTGGTGTGCATTTTTGTTTTTTAAATAACCGGCTTATCCTGTATTGATATCAACACTGCTTATTCTACAGGTGTGAAATTTTATGAGTTGAAGTGCTGTCATTCAGATTAATCTCATTTATTTTGCTTGTTAGACTTGCCCTTGTCTTAGTCACACATTAGTGTGGTTGGGAGACATATTTTAAGCTCAATCAAGTACATTATTAGTCCTTTCAGTTTTAGAGTAATGGGACAGAAGAGAAATTGATGTTGTTTTGTAGTTGTATGCACAAGACAAATTGTCTATTTGATTATTATCAGTCTATTACCAATAACCTATTCGTCCTGCGTTGCAGCTGTTATCATCTAACTGGTGACAAAGATATTAGAGGGCATAGGATGGCTTCTGGCCGGCTTGGTTCTTGGTGTGAGAGCTGTAAGGAAAGCTTATGATAACATGGTGATACCTTCTTTGGTGCTTCTGATGTCTGTTTTTTTAGGAGATGAGGAGTGGATGTAGCCTCCTGTCTTTCTTAACCTTATTCTTTCAGTTTGTTATGCACTTGGTCTCCTAGTCTTAGTTCTTACCAACTGTCTTTGAGGGTTTTTTTATATTGTTGAGCAGCAGTATTTACATCATCATTCACAGTAGTGGTGGATTTTAAGATGAATTGATCACATGGTACCCAGAATAAGTATTTTCCCCTCCTCCCCCTTTCTCACCTTCTCAACGTCTTCAAATTTGATTTCTTGCTAGGAAATTCAGCAAGTGAAGACCCTTGAAGAGTTAGAAGCATTCATGCTTAAGCATGGTGAGAACATCATTGACACACTGGGAGCTGAAGTAGACAGACTTGAGAAAGACCTAAAGGTAAAAATTAGCTACTTAATAGGAAATGTTTAAAATATATCAGAGTATGCAATACCATAGGTTCTACTTCTTGTGATTATGCTTGTAAACATAAGAAGGAAAAAGGTTGATGATCTTAATGCCAATTTTCTTGTGGTTTCACTAACTAAATTCTGAACAGCAGCAAACCCTTTGCCTTTGATCCGTTTTGCATTTTGGTCAATTTTATACTATTGCATAACACAGTTTCCATGAAATGAGAACTAACTGTTCCTCTGTAAATGCTAGGGTATTCTCAGTGTCAGGTTATTTACATGCTGTTGAATTTTGTTTTGGTTCTAAAGTAGCAAATTTTTTTCAATTTAATTTTTTTTAACATGGTACTTAGCGTGTAGTCAAAACTGGTATCACTGTTTCAGTGCTCTAATTACTCAATGGCTTTTGCTGATGTTGAAGCAGCACAGTGCTTACTGCTTTTAAAAGCCTGTCATTACTTCTTATCATTATGTTTTTTTGTTATACAATTTAAATATCCTTTGATTGATGTAACAAATGATTATTGCTATTTTTAATTGTTTATTTATTTCATGGCTGTTAATTACACCTTTTCTGGTGTGACTATAGAACTGTAAGTATACTGATTGCCAGACAAATACAGTCCTGTTATGACTCTCTTTTCTCTTCATGGGGAGACACTGCTCAAGAGTATGTCCATCCTTGCCTATAATTTTTGATAAATATTCTAGTTTCAGTTTATTTCCCTACAGTGATGCTGTTTATAAATCAAAATGTTTTCGAGTGTAATTGCATCAGCAGATCCAGTTCCTCATGGTTTTCGAGCAGCAGGCTCATAACTAATTATTTTATTAACATGAATACTACTTTTTGGTATAGTCAGGGATTTCAGTGATTATGTTGCCGTTGAATATGCTTTACTGAATACACAAGTCATACTCACAGGCTGGATGAGTTTGAAGTAGGTGACTCTCAGTAAACCTGTCATAGATTGTATAGTTCTTGTAGTGATGATAACATTTCTACCTCATCAGTGAATGCATATTTCTTAATGGAAATAGTATTTTAAATCTTTATAAATAGATCCAACAATCTTTATAAATAGATTCAACAGAATGCCATTTCAGAAGTTATCCATTATTCAGGAAAATACCTGTTAAACACATGCATATGACTTTAAGAAAGTTTTATTTGGACAGTTTTACATAAAAGTAATTGCCTTTTTAAAATCAAAAGAGCTGTTTAATACTATATAAAGCATAAGAGCTAATTCAGTGGTGAAATTAAAGAGTATTTGACAAATAAAAAGATGACTTAGTCTTCAAAATTGCTTATAATAACAGCTGTATTTGTTGAAGTTATTCCTTATTTCAAAATAGTCCAGAGACTACAAGAAAAAGGGATTTGTTATGCATTTGCCAATATTATATGAGGAATTGATTATTTGTATCCATGTGCAAAAATGTTTGAATATTTTCAATTAAAAATGTATTTTTTTAATTTCAGCAACGAAATCCTGATGTTCGTCATGTGGATTTGGAGATACTATAGACTTGACAGAAGAAATCTTTATGTTGATACCATTTTTGAAGAAATCACGTAAATGGCTGAAAAGCTTCTGAAATTGCAGTGACCTCAGCACCATACCTTGCTTACTTTAGCTGTAGGCTTCCTGGGCTGTTAGCACTGCTTCTGTTTCTGGAAGAGCATTAGAGTTGCAGACAACAAATTCCATGGCAAAATCAATTTGAAAAGCTACTTGACTTAAAGTCCACTGGAGAATCTGTCTGAGCATATTTACTGCAATTCAGAACTTCAGACTTGAGGGTTAGTTAGGCAAATAAAACTGCCTGAAAATATACAATATACATTTAGTTTTTCAATTTGTGTCCCTTTGCAGTCAGTTTGCACTTGTTTAGTTTCTTTCAAGATATCATTAAAGGTTCTTGGGAGATATTAAGATTAGCTAGGAAGAGTTTGTTCCAGTGGAACCTGCCAACCTTAAACTAATTGTTATATTTCAACTGTGTGATTGTTTCACAGTTCTTCTTTTCTATGAGATAAATTCTTTCAAACAGGCGCTGGCCTTCTCTTAAGTACCATGACCTGGAATCTTTTTGCCACCATTGTAATTACCAACAGCACTTCAGAAAAATCAGGTTTTTCTCCTCGGTGGTGTCAGCTTTACGTGGTTAGCCAGAGTATGTTGAGTTACTGTGAAGAAGTTACTGTGTAGAGACTTCAGTGAATTTCCTCTGTTTAATTTTTTTCCTACTTTTACACTTGTTCTCCTTTTTGTAAGTATCTTCAGATGTAATCTGGGAGATATTTATGGTAGTGTTTATTAAAAGTTACCTGGCATTTTTTTTTTTTTTTTTTGCTTTTTATACTTTTAATAGGTGATATTGCCAGAAATGGTCATTGCTAGAAGATGTAAGAAATGTATTTGGAACTAATAACAGTCAAAACTGTGTTAGAAATATTTATAATTAAACAAATGATACATTGTATTTTTTATTTATTTACCTGTAGGCATTATCCATTATCTGAATTCTAAACTGCTTACTTTGTGTTTTTTAAGAATTGACCCTACTTGTTTGGGAAAGGAAAAGAATTTTCAGTGGTCCTCAACAATCCAGAGATAAGTGCCTAGAATTTATAACTCTGAAACTTGCAATTCTAGCACTATACAAGATCAGCTTCAGGGCTTTCTGCAGCAGGCACCCAAGTCATACCAGATTCTTTGAGAACCAGTCATTTAATAGAAGCTATGGTCATGCACGTTGAAATATTAGTGAAATAACTACATATAAGTAACTCTGAGGAAAATCCTTTATGCACTTTAAAACCTTTCAGTAAAATGAAAATTGCTGATGAGTGAGAGGTGGTAATAAGAACTTCCTAGTGACTCCTCTGCTGAGTAATGACTGACTGACTGAGAGAAGAAATGCTGACACGAAACACAAGTCATCAAAATAATTTATTAAGATTAAATTATAAGCATTGCAGCAAATAATGATTGTGGAGACCAGTATGTCCAGATTTGACTAAAAGCTTTTTAGACTTTTTTTTGGTATTAAATATAATTTACCAGAGAATTATAAAAATTGAAAGTAGCATGCCTTTTGACAACTGAAAAGCACTTTGCATGCTGGCCATTTTAGGTAGAATAACATTCCAGAGTTTATTTGAAGATGGGACTTACATGCGGTGATTGTGGGTAAAGGATCTCTTTGGTATCCTTGTCCATAGTTCCTATTCACCAGTGGCTTATTTGTAGTGTATTGGTTTATTGTGGCTGATCCAGAAGGCATCATTTGCCTCTTTTCCCCTATTGTAGAATTAGTATATTTAAGCCTGATGATTAAAAATGCATTTAGTAAAAGAGTTTGAAGGTAATCTGCAAGTGTACTGTATCAAGTAAATATTATTTAAATTTTAAAGTAATTAAGTTTTCAGTCATTTACCTTACATTTTACATCATTTACCTATCTCCTCGCCCCTCCATGTGAACTTCATCTCAAGTCATTATGCAGTGTGCTGATGTTAGTCTTATTCACGAAGAGCACTGGAATCTGATAAATGCATAACCTCTTTCCTACTGCCTAAAATATCTATGTGGATTTTAAATTTGAATAAATGCTTAACAATTGTTATTGCAGAAATGTTAAAAACTGAAAGAGGAGTAGAACTGGGAAAACCTTCTTAGTGTGGGGCGATAGTCAATGTGATGTAAATGGTTTGTATGCGGGTGTCAGCGATGCCAACAGGATACAAATTTCATAAAGTCTGCCCCATTGCAGGGCAGAAATTTCACAAAGTTAGTAAACACTATACAGATACTGAAGTGTTCCAATATCTTTTTAAAGAGGAGGCATAAGTTTATATCTTTTACAGGACCTCTGCTCCAACAGCCTGTAAAAATGTTCTCTTACTCATCAGAGATGTAATTCACATGAATTCTCATCTTAATTTCCTTACCTGAGTCAGAAGTATATTCACCTACACACCTTTTGTTCACATTCCAATAAAAAATGTAGACCTTTCTCTCCCGATTACATTCTTGATTATGTCATTGCAATATGTTAAATTTAAGAACCTAGAACTTGGGTTTAGATGCATAATTAATTGTGTAGTTTGAGGACCTGTTTCCATTTTTAAAACTGATCTGGATGGTGGTATACCCCAAAAAGGCTGGATGACTGTTTTTGGCAGTTCCTTTTAAGCTTGCCTGTCTTGCATTTGGGTGAAAATATTGATTCATTGAGCCTGTCAGATTGGAAAGGCAAGGTAATTCCAAGTTGTTACATTTTAATATGTATTATAATCTATAGATTGCTTCTAAAAGTTTTGACATTTTTACTATTTTTTTTTCCTTAAAGCTTGAGGTGATGTGGGTCCATACTTAGTTTACTTTTGTTTTAGTGTTTTGGAGGAAAATATTCAAATAATCCATTTACCTGATAGAATCCTCAGAATTGAAGAAAAATTGTAAAGTCTGAAGGAGTGGATTTTTTCTTCATCACAAATACAATTGCATGATGATCCTTTAAGACTGATTTAAAGGTGTGTAGTTAAGGAAAAGGAGTGAGGGTTAGCTAACTGCAGCTATATTCTAGGAAATATTTCAATAAAAATTAGTATGTTAAAATAATTATTTTTGTAGACTGGCATTACAGGTGCTATTTTTTCAAATTGTGTTCAAAGTACTACTGCCCTTTGCTTATTTGTTGTCATATATCATAATTCTGTAAAAATTATGCTTTTAGTATAAAAATTGTTTAAGTGTTTCAATATCCTGAGTGATCATAACATATTTTAAGTCAAAGTTGGCTGGACACTAGTAATATGCTTTCCTACACTCTGTAAGATAAAGATAAAATTCTGAGGTGATTATATTTGCCCCCATGAGTCAATTTCAAGCCTAAATTTTTTATAAACTTTGGAATTCAGTACTTCATGTGGTCCCACCCCTCTGACTTTCTAAAGCATTTGTTAAGCCTGTGGTACTAGTAAATCCTTTAGCGCGCTACAGAGTGTGTTACAGAGACTGCTTTGGGTTCTGGTCTAGGAGGAGCAGGGACTTGGGGAACAGGAGAACATGTTTTAAAAGACATGTTGCATCCTTTTTCTGCTGTGGTTTGTGCTCAAAATTAAGGTTTTTTTTAGCCCATGCTTTTCTCAGTCCTTGAATTCCTACTTTTTTTTTTTTTTCTTATTTAATCTCTTACTTGGAAAGGAGGAAGCCATAACATGGAGCTTATGTCTTAATAGCAGGGCTAAATTCTACCCTTGGTCTCTGGATTTTTGTACTGGCTTCTTGTTCGTTGGTAGTTTACAGCAGTGATCACTGTTCTGAAAGCTTCAAATCATGCTAGCCAAAACTACCGGCGTTCTCTGATCCCAGTAGGCGAAGCTTTTTCATCTGTATCTAGAGATCTGATTTTTGTTGGTCTCCCTTTGACAAGGGGAGAGAACAGGGAAGAGTTTTCGGTATGTTTTGTCTACGTAATACACTGATTGCAATTCTATGTCCTCCTTATTTGTTATCACTTTAGCTGACTTCTATTTTCTGCTTAACAAAGAAAAAATTATACATTATGAAAGTCCCTCTATTAGTGATGAGTGCATCAAATATGGCTTTCCTGCAAAGAGTTTTTAGGCTTTTGTATATCAAAAGGAGTGCTGCAATTTTCAAGAATTCTCAATTAAGTAATCCTTGTGCTAAAGATGATCTAGATGTGTTTCTCACAAAAGAATTCACAGAAGCATATTGTCTAAGACTTGAAAGAAAAGTATTTCATTTGGTCGTCATGTTCTTAAGGCACTTTGGCTTGGCAGAATAGGACAATTGATTAATATTGACTCCTGCACCAGAGCCGAACTTCTGTGCATGCCTAAGGGCTTACACTGCAGAAGTGGGTGTAAAATGAAAATGCACATTTTTCCTAGCTTAAATATTGTGCTGCTTCTGTTCTTAGTGGTAGCTCTGAATAGAGAGAACAACTAACATCTATCTCTTCTGCAGTTTGCCTGCTTAATGTAAATGAGAAGTTGAGATGTACCAAACAGTTTTTTTGTAGAGGGGTTGTCTAGCTTTAGTCTTTTTTTTTTTCCTTTCTTGTTAGTGAGACAGAAATAATTAAGATCAAAAGAAAACTGTAGCTGCCTTGCATATAAAAAGAAATAGGAATTCAGGCTTTCAAGCACAATAGTCTGATTTCTGGAAGACGTTCTGAGGAAAATAAAAACTGCCATGTGGTTGTTTGGGCTGTAGAAACTGCAGTCAATCAGTCTGGGTTTTCAGGCTGAAGCAAAAGAATAGAAACTATAACAAAATGTGGTAAAAAAGAAAAGAATGAAAGGAAGGAAAAACCTAAGATGTTGAGTGTTGGGAATGGGGAGATATCAATACAATCTAGAAAATGTGGCCAGAGGTAAGAAATGATGGTTGGAGAGGGGAGGAGCAATACAAAATAACGTTTGATCAGAATGCCTAGAACAGAGTTTCATTTTTTTTTTTTAAACAGTATTAAGAAAATTGAGTAATTTCCCCCATCCCCTACTGTAGTGAAAACTTGTCTTTCTGTAGTGAAAATCAGTGACTCAGTTTATCCGTTGCCTAATCTGGTATTTAGTCTTGCAAATGTGCACCTGTTTGCCCTCTGAAAACTGAAGGGTAAGGGCATAATCTCAGTCTGGATCTTTGTTGAGGAGGTGTGTGTTTGGTGAGTGGAGGTTGAGGAATTTTAATTGTGGAAGTGGTAGCTGGAGTGAATTAAAGACAAAACAAATTGCTTCTTTCAGCCAAAAAGGATTGAAAAACCATACAGAAGTACAGAAAAGAGGGTGGAGTACTGTAAGGACTACAGCATTGTTGCAATGGATTACAACTGTTATTGAATGTTAGTCTGTATTATCAGGTTGCTTAAGTGTCTCTGGATAAGCAAGATTTCCAGTTAAATCATGACATTGTGGGAAGGAATTAAAGAGAAATTTCAATGTGTAATGTAAAGAAGACATGCATTTTATAAAATACCACAGAAAATGAACAATAGATATGGAGAAAATCATCCTTCTATGTTGCACTAGGTTCTTAAGGAAAATTTCTTTTTTTTTTTTTTTTCTTCTGTGTAAATGAAAAGCACCAATTAAAACAGAAGGTCTTGGTTACTTTTTAGAAGTGTTACACTAACAGTAAGCCTGGTCATATTTTTGTATTATCGGTGTTTGTTGTTCTGTTATGGGGACAAGGAGTCTGTTAAAGTAGTGGAATACAGCTCTACACTCACTTAATCTAAGATAAGTTTGATTATTGTAACCTAAATTTAGACTGTATTTAAACCATTTGAGGTTTTGACCAACTGCTTCAAATCTGAAGACAGAAAAAAAAGCAATGTTATATAAATGATGTAATATAAAGCTTTTTGGTAAGTTTCTCTTCAAAATAAAGACTGGAAAAGGATTTGAGATGAAATACCTGAAAAGTGTCTAAAGCATTTGGAAAGCTTTTTGGCTATTGCCAAAACTATTAAATCTGAAAGCCAACGGTGAGGGTATTCACTGGTGGCAGAGCTTTCAAAGGGCAATCTCAAAACTGAAATGTGTTTTTTCATGCAGCCTTTTAATCAAATGTATTTTCTACCCCACTTCTTCCCCCTTCCGATGCTTTATGGTGTATTGGCTTTCTCATTTTGTCTTGGTTACTTCAGATTAGTATGGAGAAGTCAGTTTGATTTGTGCGATGTAGATATTTAAGTATTTTGCTGCATATGTTTTCTCCTGTAATTATAATTGAATTTGGTACATCTTGTAAAATGTCTGGAAGCTGTAATTATTCAGTAAAATGTTACATAGCTGGTAAAGGTTGTGCTCTGTTAATTTAAGCTATTTTATGTGTGTTTGGAAAGTAAACAAAGACACTGGCTTTAGGCAGTTGATGGTGACTTGCCGTGTTTTTGAATTCGAAGTGCACAGAGCAGCATTTTATGGATGCAAAACAAAGGTTATATCCATCTATTTTTACTTGTTAACTTGCCTTTGTGTGGTGTGGAGAGTGTGTGCCATTGAATAACGCGTGCTCCGTGAGTGAGCAACCTGCCTAGGGTAACCAAGTGGTATGTATTAATGCTCTGTACTTCAGTGGCAACTGAATCCTTTCCACCTGACCCCCAAAGAGTGAAACTCCTTCCCCAGTAGATTAGATTCTTGGTGCCTGTGTCAGATGCCCCCTGGTGCCATCTCCAATCCGATCCTCCAGTCCTGGCTCAGAGAGACGGCTTGTTCATCCGTGTATAGATAGCCAAGTGTTTCAAATTGCTTCAAGAGGTTGGGTTTATGTGTTAGACTTGTGTATTAACAATAATTTCACAATACCAGCAAAGCTGTCCAAGCCTCTTAAGAAAATGCCAGATATCGTTCACTTGAAATTGGTTAATTAGAAGTTAGCTTAGAGAGGATTTAACATAGTGACTGGTTCACTGAAGTGCCTCTTCATCATTAATGCTGACAAAATCGAGTGGTCTGTCTGGTTATGGAAAAAAAAAGAACACATTTCTAACTGGGCTGAAATAAAACCTGGACGTGGTTATAGAAGGAAATACGCAAATGCAAGAAGCCTGGGTGATAAAGTGGAGAAACTTGGAAGAAGGCAGAATATCTGTCTGTATGGGGTTAGACATCAGAATTAAGTTGGTCAAGCACAGTATTTCAGGAAAAATAAGTTGTTCTTCATTTGAAACTTTGATTGATCAAGTTCAGGTTGTTACAAGAGCCGTGTTCTTCAATACATGGAGATAATCGTAGAATCATGAAGGTTGGAGAAGACCTCCAAGAGCCTCTGGTCCAGCTGTCCCTGTACCACCTCTATCACCCATTAAACCATATCCCTAGTGCTTCAGATACCAGTTTTCTGCATTCAAAAATAAATCAGGTTAGGGTATGATTTGTCACCCCAGCACAGATCATTATTGGGAGTGTTCCTGAGTTGTGTTCCTTTAAAAAAAAAAAAATCCCTCCTTCAGTTAGTTCAATAAATAGTCCTCTTGGCTCTTACAGTTACACATCCTGCAAGAAGACTCTTTGGGTTTTCACTCAGGTTACTACTACAGGGCATTTTTGTCAGGTTTAATTAGAATTTTTTGCTGTATTACTGACCCTGTTCCCAGATGGGAACTAAATTTAACGTTAACTTTTCTAATGGGTAACTACTTTGAGTCATTAGCAAGCCTGTTTCCTTCTACTTTTCTACAGACTGCCTTTGTAGTGGCAATTACATCTGCTAGAGTGGGAGGGTTTAAAGTGTCTTTGATAACAAAGGGTCTCCCCTCCACCAAAATTATGTGAAGATTTTTTTTTCCTGTTGACTCAGGTAATTAATCTGTAGCTACTTGTTTATTTCTTCCTTTATATATCCGCGGTAGGAGCTGCTTTTATGCACCTCAGGTGTTGATGAGTCTTCGGAGAAGTTTTGTATTCATGGGGCAGGTCACAGATCTGCCGAGTACTCCCTGGGACTCTGTGCTGCAACAGGGAACATTTCTCCTTGGAGGGATTTTCATACATGAACTTGTTAGGAGATGACTGAGACAGAGCTTTTGGTTTAACTAGGCGAGACCACGCTGAAGGCAGCATCTTAAGGACCTTCTTGTTTGGAGAGAGGCCACCCTCTCCCTCAAAACCCTGTCTTGCTCACTGCCTGTCTGCCTGCATGGCATACACAGCCAGAAGAATTTTTCCCCCTGCTTTAGAAAAAGGATTTACCTCCAGATGAGGCTCCTTGTGAGGTAAATGAAACATGGGCCGGTACATGAGTGCCATAGGCCACACATAAAGACAAGCTGACACTGAAACCACGAGTTCCTGCGTAACTGGGCTCCCACGGGCTAGTTTTGCAACTTGAGCCACCTTCTTTTAACAAAAATTTGTATCATGTGATTTTTATAATATTATAAAATGTTAAAAATGAGCATTTTTAATGCAAATGAAGTAAAACTTCAACTCTTTCTTACCCATGAAATTTAACAGGTGACTTGGGCCTTGGGAGGTCCCCTTCAGGGTTATCCTGGTACTTGAGCAAAGACATAAATAAGTGCCAGCAGCACTGCCTACTCCTCTGACTGTACCAACCTTGTAACAGAGCAAAAGCACAGCTAAACTATTGCTTAATTACAACTTTTCTAAGAGAAGTTCAGTGTGTGTGTGTGTGTATTGTTTTTCAGAGGGATCAGTGCTATACTGCATTTCTCAGAATCACCTGCGCTTACCTGGACTGTGGCTTCGCAGCCCTATGACCTTAAAATATCAGCCCAAGGGGTTAAACTTTTGCGGTATCACAGGGAAACACCAGCACCATGATTTTGTACTGGAATTATCTGGCACTCTTCTCTAAGAGGAGGCACCAGCCTGCAGTTGGGCCTGGCCTGCTCTGCTGGGTGGACGTGTGCTGCTGTACAGGCCGTAATTTCTCTGCAAATCATCTGGAGCTGGGATTTTCTCAACTGGTTAAGAGAACAGGAGATGTTTGTCCAGCACTAAATTTTGAATTAAAATGGGATTGAAACTTCACTGCTTGAAAATCCAGGTCTTAAGGCAGCAAATGGGTACTTTCTGTGAGTGCTCTATCTGACCAGTGCATCAATAAATAAATGTTGTCATGTTTTGAGGCAGGAATGATTTATATGATATTCACACTTGAATTCTTCATGATCTTCCCCTGCGCTTGCCAGCACTTCATACCAAACAAGCATTTAATGAAAAAGACCACTGCTCTAGCCCTTTGTATAAATCTAAATGTAAAGCAAATCCATACTTAGAGCCCTTTGTATAAATCCAAATGTAAAGCAAATTTATACTTAGAGCCGACTGTGGCTGCTGCCACGCTGATGTACCATTGTGCACGGAGAAAGAGACAGACGGGTTAACCAGAGACCAACTTTTATTGTGCATTGTTAATGCAACAGAACAAATGGAACTGGAGGTATGTAGTAATAAAACCAATATTCAAATTAGGATTAACACCTGAAATAGTAAACTGTAGGTAACAAATGTCTTTATAATTAAAAAATATTGACTGTTTAAAAAATTCTCTAAGATTTTTATATTTTTTAAAAGAAATGTGTGTTGCCACATAGAAAACAATTCACACATCCTATAGAAATTGTCACAAAAACCTTACTAGTCTATATTACACTATGCACTTTATTGTACAATATCTGGTAAAGGTCTATCCCTAACCTGTACTTACTCTACACAGTACAATCATTAGAAAGTATTCATAGAATTAACTACACCATAACAATAAAAATATCGGGATTAATGGTTTTTTAATCACAGTTTCTCCACAAATATTTGTCATAGAAAATATAGCGAAGGCATGTTGGCACAGATGGGCGTGCGGTACTGCTACACAAAGTTTGAGAGAAGGCAGATACATAAATGACAGTAAGATTAAAGAGTATGGAAGGATAAGACAAGGATCTATCCTCCTGGGACTTGCTGGAGTGACATGACAGATAGCAGCTTCCTTCTGCTGCCAGCCTGCCGCCTGCATCCAGCTCGGAGAAGGGATGTGCTGACTTACAAAGCACGGTGCTTAAATATGGATATCTCGCTGTGCGAGGGCTTACAGGCTATCTATTATTTCGGGTCCCGTAGCGTTATACCTAACATCTTGCGGATACATAGATGCTTCGATCTGCATGGATTCATAATGCCTCGTGAATAAGCTAATTGGAACAAGTAGTTGTGAAAGGGTCTTTAAACAAACGGGGTGGGTGAGGAGTCAAGTGGCCATGATGGCAGTTAAAAACAAGAGAGATGCTGCTGTGGTCTATTATTGTTAAAAAACAAGCATGAACAAAAAAAGAGATGAGCTCCTGTCTTCTGATGCCTGTCTGTGACTACTATTCATGTCACTAGTGATTGCACAGAAGCAGCTGAGGGCAAAATTTTGTTCATAAAGAACGGTCCAAACCTGCCAAGCCATTTCTAGTGCTAAAGTGGCTTTCAGGATGAAACTATACATTTGGTTATTTTGCACAATATGAGAGCACAGGATTGTGAGCGGTACCAGGACGCTGGTTACACTTCTTACACTAAAAATAAAGCTAGACTTACAAGTTATTTGCAAAATCTTTAGGTTATTAAGTGAGAGAGGTCTGTCCAGTCCAGTAACTCTGTTCTGCGACTATTAAAAATGAAGCATCTGTGTTTTTAATCTCATATGCTTAACCATTTGAAAGGAACCATCACAATGTTTACAAAAATACAGCATGATACATATCGCTGTGGACAAATTTACAGCATAATGTTGACTCGCACGCTCTGACATGTTTTACCAAGTAGTTCTGGCAAGTGTCACCACATTAAACATATACCAGCAAGACTTACACCATCTGAGCAATGTAACATCTTCTATTATAGTTCTCTTAAAAAAAAAAAAAAAGTGTTAAGTTCAACACGGAAAAGCTACTAAAGGATATCTGTACTGTGACATTTTTATACACCGAGTGTCTTCCCCCTTGGCCACCGCACACCACTGACTGGTCAAAGAGAGTCGCCTCCTGCCTGCACGAGGGATGCTGTCCCGACCCCCTTGGCCCGGGAAGGAGCAGTGTGACCAAACTGCTTGTTCTCTGATAAATCGGTTTGTCTGAGTCAAATAAATGCCTTTCGACCCCCTTTTAAAAATTAGCAAAATGAAAACGAGCTGAGAGGTACTGGGCATTTAAGGGCCTAAAGCATATCCTGGCTGAGCGCGGCTCCGTCTACTGTGGCTGGAGCCATGCGCCGTTCATGGCAGCAGGCAAAGGGGAGGCAGACAGCAGGGAGAAATGGTGTGGGTGAGCTGGCATTTGAGAGGCTGCCCCAGTCCTTCATCCATGGACAGGCACGGGCTGGGTGCTTCCCCCCCTGCCCGGTGTGCGGGGAGGAGGTCGGGAAGGAGAGGAGGATGGCAGAAGGAGCAATTAGTAGCTTCTCTAACAGTGTGCATGGGGCAGGGAGGAAAGCTGGGGAGCATGAGATACACGTTCAGCAGAATCAACACTGATGAGGTAGCACTAAAGGTGATCGCAAGCGGAGTGGATTTTCTTTCCCAAAACCGGTGCCCTGTCCCTGCCGGCCGGGGAGCGTTGCCTCAAGGAGAGCTGGGCCAGGTGGTTGTGGTGAACACCAGCACCAGCCTGAGCAAACGGCCAGGGCACGGAGCTTGAAACACCCTGACGCTGAAAGGAAAGGGTATTGTTTCTTTGGCATTACGTATTTCTGGAGTGCGTCAATTTGGAGGGACAAGGGACTCCCAAGCCTTTGAAAGTAAACGTTTTTAATGGATGGATTATTTTTCTGTTGAGCTGGCATCTGCTTCCCATGTTGCACTCTGCTGTAAATTGGCTTCTGCTCTAACACACGTCCTTTTTTACAGCTTAGTCTGGATCCCAGGTTTACTTTTCTTACAACAAAATGCTAAATTAGGCTTTTCTAACTCAACCCCTCCCTGAATGCACCACTGAGCATCTGACTATTGAGACCAGCACATTGCCTCATCTATTTCAAGGAATGGATATAAAACACAAATGAAAGCAAAAACAAGAAAAGGCAATTTAAAACCTCTAAAGCTACATAATATGGCTGCAGAATAGCAACAGACAAAGCAAAACCTGTCTTCTGAAATGGCGATTTGTTTTTAGCAATCTTTTTTTTAATGAAAACTGTCATGATCAACTCTAATCCCTTAGAAATCTAGATAAATATAGTGTCTATCCGATACACAAAGCAATTTTTATCTATTAGAAGTGCCTGTTATTGTTCTGGGTCTTTGAAGGATTCTGTTGCTGATGAGTGCTGATGTTTTATCCAGGAAGCTTAATTTCCTGGCATAGCTGGCTAAAGGAAGTCCCTGAATTTTCCATCTCGTGTGGTATTTTAAGGTAGCATTTATAATTATACTGCTTGCTGTTAAGAAATGAGCATTTTTTGGTTTTGGTCACATGCATGCGGACTCATTCTTACATCTCCTACTCAGGAAAAGCAAATAGTACCCGGTTGTTCTGTCTGAGAGTCCAGACCTGGGCTTGTTACCAATGGGCAGAGAAGATGGTAGCTGTTGTTTCTTTTGAAACTTGTACAATTTTTAAATGATCTTTCCTCTAGAACTAAATGGAATGAACTGCAGTTTCCCCTTGGGGATACTATGAAGGGTTTGCAAATAATAGGCACTGAGAAGTCCCATAGGGCAGGTCTTGAAATGGATTTCTTTCTGTAAACGGGGACATGGTAGGATGGAGAAGCTGAAATGTATGCAGTATGTGTTCAAACATGCTTTGGACTCTTAAATGACTTCAGGGTAAGTATGCTTAACAAATAGTCTCTTCTAAATTAACTGCTTGCTACTGTTGCATGAGTTTCCTCTCACTGCTGTCAATCGCCAGATCCGTCTTGCATACCTCTATTGAAAACTTCGTCCTGTGATCCTGGATGGTCAGTCCCTTCATAGTATGAGTTCCCATTGTGAAGGAAAGTCCCCACTGCACGCCCTTGCCGAGCGTGTCCTACTGCATCACTGAAGACCTTGTTTATTTGCTCTTCGGATGGCATCCACCAGTCAGGGTTGGAAGTACAATGCATTCTAATGAACTCTGCAGGAAAACAGGCAAGGATACAAAAAACAGCTTGTCTTGGCAGCACCTGGTATTGCCCAGACATCAAAAGCTCATGGGAAAAAAGAAACAGGGGCACCATTGTTCTACTGAAACGGAGGTAAAGCCTTATGGGAAATGCCATGATAATGCCAGTTGGAGCTATCGTACTTCGGCACAAGTGTGCTTCTCCACATGCAGTGTCTGCTCTTATACCTGAGGGATCTGCAGAGAAAACCCCTTCTTGCAGAAAGAAAAAGAATTACTTCTAAGTAACACTTATGATTCAGCACCTGCAATACATGCAAAAGTTAAAACGAACTGGGATGTATTTCATTGAAGTCTGTTTTGTATGTGTGTGTGTGCCTTAACGTGGTTAATTTCACGAACTTTCATCATCTCCCTCTGCTGACTGCTTAAACATCTGCAGGTTGCAGTAGCCCATGACCTGCTTGAAAACGTCACTCCTGTGACTTCAGTTCAGTGCTCCTTTCTGTTTGGATATCTTTCATTTTAAGTCCTGCTCCTTCCATCTCTTGGAATCTAACACTTACTTTTCAGAGATTAAACCGGCCTTAGAAATGGGTGAGATGAGAGTGCTAGTTTGGGGAGCCATGCAATAGTTTTCAGTGTGTGAGAAAGTGAATCGTACTGCAAGTAATTTAGCCATTTAAGTAGCTGCTGCTACAAACAGCTATTTGTATGTGATGATTAGCTTTTAAAATTTCTGTTCAGATTCTCTGACATGCAATGGCTACACTTGCAGAAGGCACCTTACCAGTTCTGGAGTTGTAACTGCTAGGTGGATCTCCAATAGGTGCATTTGGACATAGAAACATCCAAACACAATTTTAAATGTGAGGGTACCTTATTAGATATATTGGATACACAGTATCTTATATGGAAACACAGCTTCTTATTTGTTCTGTAACATTAGTTATTCCCTCATGCTGTATTGTGTCTCCCAGGATATTTTTAAATTCCATTTTCTCCTGTTGACAAGCCAACGGCACAGTAAGTGGCACAAGGTAACTTCATTACTGTTACATCATCTTGAGACCAGGGAAAGCTGTGCTTTTACATGAGCTACTGTGCCTGCAAGGTATCTCATCTGTTGGACAATTAGGATGTGATTTTTGCATAGCTCTTCCAGCAGTGTGTCTGCAAAAGTGATAGCTATCTTGGTTTTAAATTCATTTCCCTTAAAATCCACATAGGCAACAGTAATTCCTAGTTACGTTCACAAGAGGCTTCAGACTGGCATTTTTCTCAAAGAAATGGTCACTATGTGAAGGAGTAATCTGATAATTTACCTACGCCAGGCTGTTTTAAAGCTGGTTCCAGGCATCGGTCAATTGTAGGAATACACTGAAAGTGTTTATAGATGTTTAATCTGCTCTGAGAAAGTAGCAGTTTGTTTGTCCTGCTGTGGCATGAAGGCATCACTGGACATGCTGGGAATTAATTGCATTACCTGGGCTTGCAAATGGGTAGGTGTCAGTGGCTAACTCTTGGCCCTGTAGAAAGCTGTCATCTTCCCAGTGTTCCCACCCACACGCAAGCGTCCAAAGGGACAGCTGTCTCTGTGGCTTTCTTAACTATACTGAGTGTTTTGGCTTCCTGTTAAAGCTTCTGAAAATTAAGGCAATTGTCCTTTCTCTTTCTCTAATGAACACTTCACACCTTCAGTCTGTCTAGTGCCCCCAAAAGGCAAGTAGTTATATGCATATGCTCATCTATGGATGGAATAACTGTTAGTCTTAGTAGGACAAATGGGTACGAAAGAGGAAGAAAAGGGTATTAACTCTCTGTTTGTGCCCAAATCATTAAATGAAAAGTAAGGCCATTTAGTAAATAGTAGTCAGCCCTTTGGCCTTCCATTTCCAGGAGACCTTCTGAGACTCTGAATGTGGCTCCAGACCTTTGTGCAGCTTGCTGTGCAATGGACTTGCCCTTCTATTGGGCTCTGATGGAGGATAAGGTCTGGCAGAGTATTCTACAATAGTTGTAGTATATGAAGAGCACCTTTGCCTAATTTGTCTGTATGTAAAAACTGAGTTCATTACCTCGTTACATCAATGTGCTACAATTAAATGTATGATCTGCTTGGCCTTGTTGAATTTTTTCTAACCCAAATGGGAAGAGGCTCCATCTTATGTATAGCCACTTTGGATTCCTGTTAAATGACTAAGAATATTATTGCCGGCTGTTGAAAATTTAGCAATTTACACTGCATTGATTAGGAAAACAGTCTTGAAGTCAGTCCAATCTAAATTTTATGTATGTGCTCATAGAGCGCTATAAATTAACTGCAGAAATGATAAGCAGCTGCATTTATGAAATGCAGACACTGATACTACAAAAATGTTTCAACTGGGCTTTAAAAAGTCCTGTTTTTGTATGTTTCATTATAAAGTAACAGGTCTTAAAAATGTAGAAAACCAAAGTATGAACTGCCACTGCGGAAAATTCTTCCCAACGTAGGTCCCTTCTCTGTATTGTCCAACATCCTCTCTCTTTGACATTGTGAAATACTTGCAAAACTCCCCTCCTATTGAGGCCAAACATGAGGGAAAGTGATTCCCTAACTTTTGCAGTTGATGTTGCATCAGCATTCCAAAGAAGAAGTTAAATCCTTGACACTGCATTTCTGTACACTTTGTATCTAACTAACCTGTAGATGTTCTTGACCCTATAAAAAGTTCAAACCTACTCTGAATCTTGGTAAGGTTTTGACTTCAATAATGTACTGTAGCCTTGAGCACTAACTACACGTTTGGCTAAAAAATATTCTTTTTGTTAATTTTGCTGTATATCAGTGTCAAAGAATGCCCTGTTGTTTTACTATAAAATAAGGCAACCAGGATTGTCTGATTTTCCTTTCAAGTACCTTGGTGTCATGCAGCTTGTATTTGTCTCCTCTCCTTAAATAAGCAGCCCTGTTTTTTCCCATTCAAATATCTATATACATATACATAATACATACATATATGAATGTATGTATTAAAAAAAATGGGGAGGGTTTCTGGCTGCTTGCCACCTGTCTCTGAAACCCCGTCTAGGTCTGCAACTGTCAGCCGAACACTTCTACTGAGCCAGAGCCAATGTGGTGAAATGAGATCACATATGGTGGACACTGAGCGAAAGGATGCAGTACCTCTGAGACATGTTACTTTTACGGGATCCAGAGGACGTCTTTCAGGACCTGTCTCTCCTGACTGCACTGACCTTTTCCTTTTCCCAAGGCCGCATGAGTACTTAAGCTCATCGGTTGTGAAAACAAATCTGATGAGATATCGAAGGAGTCGCCGTCCGTCTTTCTTGGAAGAGTTTACAGCCTCATCCCACTGTTTACTAGTGATGTAGACAGGATAGTTGTTCAGCAACTGCTTGCTCCCCTGGAAAAATGAAATATTTCCACTGCTTATTTTACAAGGCAAACAGGTAAAGATGTCATTTGCAATAAATAAATATGCATTTTAACTAGCTGAGATGCTGACAGTGAAACACACACCGTGGTGAACAAAAATTGCCTTTTCTAAGTACTTTTAAAATTAGATTTCCATTTTCTACAACTACAACTTGGCAAGGTGCAAGGCACACATTTTGAGAGATGGCCATTGATAATCTGCACTTTAACAAGTAGGTTAAAAAGTGTTAAGAACTAGTGACTGGATATGCTATTCAGATATAACCTTTCTTCTTAATATGTTAAAATGCATAAAAAGGGTCTTTGAAGAGCATGATCAAATGGATCACTTCATACCACCTGACAGCTTACTTCAGAGGTGGCTCTATTTTTATAATAAATTTATTACTTCTGTAGTGCACACCTGAAATCTGACAGCAGTTATGTTACTGTGAAAAGTATAAAGAAAATAAATAAAGCAACTACGAAAACTAAAAGCTTCATTACTATTAATGAATGCCATATTAACTCAAATTACAGCTTTACGGAAATGCCACCATGTCAGCTGGAAAGAAATTTTGCTTTTAACCTTTGTAATTTGTGTGCTTCAATATTCCAACGTCAAATGAATGCTGCAGGACTAATTATGGGAATTCCTGTAATCCACACACATTTATAAGCCCTCTCATTCAGTTGTACCTAAACTGTATTACTTGAGTTCTTGCTGCCTATAAAATAGTTCAGGATTAGTTGATTAATAAAAGATGGTATTGTTAATAGCATCTTCTATTGAAAATACTGTTAATTTGCTTGTTAACAAGTAAATAAAGCATACAAATAACCCAAACCACACACTCCTAGACACTCATCCACTTGTACGGCTACACCTGTTTATCAAAGCATGCAGATCTGGAGGCCCAATTAGTGCAAGCTTCATATAGCACTCAGCTTAGGTAGGGGTTCACAAGAAATGAGAAAAACCTGTGTCTGAGGTTCAACACAGGCAATCACCTGCTTGCTGCGCTTGTGGCCAACTGTTGCAAATTTATCCTCCTTGCTTTTGCATCTCTGATATCTGAAAACTATTTCAAGGACTTCCCTTGCCTCCTTTCATATGTTTATAAAAGTGTGCTGGGAGGCAGCTTAGGAGCATCTTTGAAAGTATTTGCTTTTATTTTCTTTTGCAAATTTGATGAATACGCAGAAGGTTGAATTTAGTGAAGACTGTGATGAGGGAGAGTCTATTTGTATGAATTGGGACATTGGCATCTCCCAATGTAGGGGAGCACTGCTGGGAGCTCAGCCTACATGATGGGGTGCTGCTTGTTTGCCTTGGTGTAAACCCAACGGGCTTGGTGCAAACTGCTGCAAAGTCACCTACAAGCAAACCCAAAACTCAACAATGGAAGTCACAACATAAAGGGGGAGACGGGCTGTGTTGTTCTGATGGCCAACGATCTCAACCAAGTGGGAGCTGACACTAATATTTCCTTGGCTTTTTCCATCAGAGATGCAATGCACAGGACCACCTGATCCCCATGTTGATATATATATATATATACGTATGTTTAGCAGCTTGCTCAACATCCCTTTTATAAGAATCTAACTATTTTCCAACCAAGAACCTTTCTTACTGGTACTGGTGGGAAGTATGAGCTGCAGCTAACTGTGGGTATTGCCTTGCTGTTGAGCCTGAAAGGCAGAAGCAGCGCAACGCAAGTCATCGTCCAGGCTTGCTCACGTGTCTTAGGGTTGGATGCTCATCTGTGGCTTTGCTAAGCAGCACGTTATCCTAAAAGCTACCGTTTAAATGCATTGCACTGATGGAAATATGGTCTTCCAAGCCTAGCGCAGAAAGGCCTGACATCTAAATTTCATGAGAGCTCACATTACTATTAACTACAGAGAAGGTAATAAATTTTGCCTAATTTCCTCAGCCTAAATTTTATTACACTTCTCTCTTATTCCCACTGAAATTTAGGATATTTTTCTTCATTCTTCTCTAAAGGCTTGATATAGTGTTATGATACTCTGTTAAACAATTACTGCGCTCCTGCTACGGATACACTTTCATTACTTTGTGCGAAAGTAAAGCACTTCTGGGCAAAAGATCCTTGGTAAATATATGATGCAGTTTGGTGCGTCCAGCAGTCATTACACTAAAACAAACAGAAAACCTTCCAGAAATGAAATAAGCAGATCCTGGAGGAAGAGCCACAGTAAAAATGCGTTTGTGCTTGTATTTGTACATGATTAAATTTATGAATAAAAGATTAGCATCTATGTGTTTAATTGAATAAAAAATTCTGTCACATCATGACAAGCTATTCCATGTGGGGCATTACAAAGCAGCCTTACTTTTACAGTGCTGGAAAATTTCAGTTAAGCAGAAGAGCATTAAAAAAGGAACATGAAATATTGGAATATATTTGAGTGATAACAGCTAATGATATATAACCATTATATACATCAATTTGCATGGGGTAAAAACTGAATGGAGAAGCAAACCGATGCAAAGCCTGAACTGCTGCAAAGCATCTTCAGCAAAATGATGGGATATTGGACTATGCGAGGCTTACATGACATATAATTTATATGAGGAGCAATAGGAGGTCAGACTAGACTTTTGTCTTCCCTCCTATGGTTTTGTTAGCGTGAATATTGGGTACTGACAAGTACAGATTATATATATGAAAGCATGCATAACGAGATCCTGAAATATAGATGGTCTCAACTAGAAAAGCCTCAACAAAACCACTTAATCTGAGGCATTTTTACATGCCTAGATAGAAACATATTGGGGGAAAATTAACATGAGTTATATTAGAGCTGATACCTACATCTATACATCTATTTTCTAGAGGAGAGGACTTGAATTTTCTTTTTTTTTTTCACTGAAGCACTTTCAAAAGGAACATAATTGCAAAATTCCTAATATCCACATTAAGCACAAACTAGCCAACACACAACATGTTGCTTGGGATCCTTTCTGAAAAGAAAAGGGTGCTCCAAAGACTTTCCGAAGTCTTATAATGGTTGTGGTGGCAAAACCACAAAAAGAAATAAGGTGTATTTCAGAACTCAGGGATGCATTTGACAACAGAAGGCTCTGTGGGAAGGTGTAGGAAGCCCCACTTTTTTTTCTTTACAAAGCATAATTCCTCTCTCCATGCTGTCCAAGCCCAGCGTTCAACTTCACGCTCTCCAGTTCCTCCCTCTCCTACATCTGGCAGTTCCTTGGCCCCACAGGATGAAGGCCCTGTGTGTAGCCACCCTACACCTTCCTACTCTCTGGGCAAAAGGGAGACTACAATGGGCTCCATGCTTCCAGCTACACTTTTCACCAACCCAGCCCTAGCCTGAAGTCCACCTATGACCCATCAGTGATGCTCCAGAGGCAAGGGGAGAGAAAAATTATCCGTGCAAGTGCAGTGGATGCAAATGAAGGGAGTTATGCACTGCTCATTAAGTCATCCTATATTACACTAGTGATGACGCTTTTCCATTTTGGGGATTACTGTAGCTAAGAATGACAGTTTAATAAAAGATTTTACATATTTTACTACTACATGTATTCTTCCAGCACCTCCTGATTTATTTGCCTACAGGTTTTCAATGAATTTTCAAACACAAGGATATGTAGCTTGTCTTTGCTGCATACTACCTCAGTCGGATGGTCTGCTGGCTGCGGTACCAGAAGTTGGTTGTGATGCTGAAGTACAGTCTTCAGATAATCTAAAACAGTCTGGCAGGGCACTGCATGAAACAAATTGCAATTACTGTATATTAGCTAGCTAGCACAAAATAGAACAACAATATTAAATCAAGCAGTGTTCTTCAGGATCTGTGTACTTCTGTGAGATTTATTTCAAATAGGAAATATACCTCATTTTGATTTGTGCTGTCATTTCATTCAATAAATACACAACAGACGCCGCATTTCCTACGTTGAGATTTCTGACATTGCTTTTATTTTCTGCCCACTAGTTTTCAAAGGCTTTCTCTGGTTTGAAATTATAATTATTACAAATATAAATTAGGTCAGCAGTAATGATAATAACAAAAATCTGTAAATACTGTAAACAGGCCAAACCATACAAGGGAGAAAACATTCCTTGGACCTAAATCATGCGCTGATTAACATGTAAATATGCTCATATATTTTAGAAACTACAGTCTGATTAACTATACTGAGCAGATTTAATGATTCATATACTTTAATTTCTTTTCCCACCCTCCTCCCAAATTTGTTATAAAACTAGGTGTTACGCAAATTGCTTTCGCTCTCTTTCCTGCATCCTTCCCTCTTTTCATCCCCATTGCTCTCATCCATTTCAGTGGTGGTACCAATATCTCATTGCCTTCTGCTGAGGTGATAGGTTAATTAGGGATGATTCAATTATGGGTCTCTCTTAAACAGATGCTGCCACATCCCTGATTAACTCTGGAGTATTTTTGAGATACAGTGCTTTTCTCCTGAGCCTGAAACACAGTAGGAGAATTAAACAGATATTAACCCAACATTAAGACTGACTTTTCCAAGACTAAATAAGCATCATTTTTAAGGTACCTTCTCAGACTTATTTTGTGTGTTTTGTTTCAGTTATTCAGAGATAACGTTAGCTTCAAATAAATATCCAGAAAAATTATCTAGTGTTCCTTCTTTTTCTATTTATTCCTTGGTTTTTGGTCTTTACACCTGTAAAATCTGGCATTTAGGGCTTTGTCTTAAGCTGGCAATCTAAAAGCAAGCACTTGAATCACTGAAAATGTATTAAGGCAGGCTTTACAGTGGTCTTCCCCCAGTACTTTGCACTATTCCCTGGGCACTCAACTGGACAGTAACTATGCCCCTGCCTAGGTATCTTCTCTGCTTTGAACATGGACAAAGCAGAGTTATGTTCAGTAGTTTGCATACAGAACCTATGCAGAGTGCCTCACACGGGTAACAAATTCCTACAGTGTTTCATCATGTGCTATGTATCTGTAAAGACGAGCAATCCATGTACTTACCCCTGTTTCATTTGACATATTGTACTTTGCCATGTGAGTTTATGGGCTTTATGTTGGACAAAGTTAGCATTTCCAGAGATTTGTACCCGCTTAATATATCTGGTGTAGATGCTTCACTGCTTATTGCTAGACCACTGGTGTAGGTGCTATGCTGAAGTATACAAGCAGGAGAGTGTACATGCTTTTTTTTTTTTTTTTAGGGAAAAAAAGGCTTTTTTAAGTGTCATCAGATGGCTTTAGAAAATGCTTCGATTTTGAAAAAGTCAGAAGGGCAATCAAGCTTAACAGTCTCACCAACCTGTTCTGTATCCGTCTTGTAACGAGAGCTGTATATTTAGCATATAGCAGCAATCAAAAAATTCAGTACAAGTTCTTGAGTGGAATATAGGAGAAAAACATGTTAACCACAGCTAGTTTTAGTACACTAAATATTCTTCAGAGGGTGTGGCAAGGAAGCGTTTGGGTTCTTTTTCCCCAATTTTATACAGAAGAAAGGTTATGGAGGAAGAAGAAAAAAAATTCTTCTTTTGCCCCTGTGTATGGGCAGAAAGATGAGACACTGTCCAGAGACCCTTTCTTTACATTTTGTTCAGCAAAATCAAGTCCCTACTGTCCTATACCAAGTGATTTGCCTGAAGAGCTAAATAAACCAGTACTGAAACCCTACAGAAAATAAAATGCTGACTGAGGACATCATAAGCTGGTGAATAGGAGAAAGTTCCTTTTAGTGACCTGAATTCTTAGCATGAAGTTGGAGGTGTCCTAGTAGCCTGTATGTAAGTGCAAAAGGAAACTGTGCCCTACTCAAAATACACCACTTTTGTATGTGTTTGCTGTATGATGTGCACAAAATTAAGATTAGCCTGGGAATGTCCAAGTTACTTTGTGATTAAGTGGGTGTCCAGGGAAGAAGCAGAAGGATCTCAAAGATTTGTCCTGGGTAACTTCACAATCTATCTGACAGGGTAAGCAAAAACTCCCATTCAAGTGGAAGTTACCGCAGGCATCTCCTGTGAGACCCTGCGATTTTCTGGGAGGTGACAGTGAGGATGGAAAGGGCCAGGATGGGTGATTGCATTACTGCCTGAAAGAAAAGATGCTTGGACTTGGAGGAGAGCTGAGTGACACTCAGGAAACTTGAGATACTTGAGAAGAATCCTGTTCCTGCTGCCCTAAATGTGTCCCTTTTTGTTTAGCACGTGCATTTTGCACATACAGCCAAAAGCATCACTGCTACCTGGGAGCTTCAGGTCCTCACGACGCTGGATTCAAAACAGCCTGTGAAGTTTGCACTTGCCTTTCCAGCTGCCTCTATTAGCAAGAGTCCCTGTTGATAACGTGATGATTGTCAGCCATACTTGGTCCCTATTACCTGAATAATGTGTCAAAAATTTCTAGTTTTTAGGAACTGATCTCACAGCAGGGTACCATTTTACTCACAAAAAGTAATTTCACTGCAGACTATTCAAAGATAGATTTACACTTGTTCTTCCAAATGAATGGGGCACAAGTGAGAAAGGAAAGTACACAGGGAAATATCCAACCCGTTGTGTCCCTGGCCCAAGAAATGCAGCTCTCCTTTAACCATATGCTGCTGGTACAAGGCTTTCTCATTGCTGGTGAGAAATGCGAAGGCGCTAAGAGCTGACTGAAGCTTATAAACACTCTTATCTTCACAAAAGCAGTAACATTTCAAGCACAAAACCGTATGATTTTGTTATCATTCTGATGGCTGGAGTCCTTTGAGCACTTTTGACTTGTAACACCATCACACATCACACTGGCTGCTCTTGGTGCAAACAACGCCAGCCTTTCAAACACCAGATGCTACTTGCAAAGCCAGGGTTCTTGGCCAGCCTTATTAACCAGCCCCAGAAGGAAGCCCCAAAGAGGGCAGTGCAAAGCCCAAGAGTCAAAAATTCCATTTTGCTTCTGCGTCCTATTTAGGGCTCTACAAATACTCTCTTTGCCAAGAGGTAAGAACAGTTTCCTGCAAACCCCACAGCAAGTGCAACTTTGTAAGAGCCTGTGGCTCCCAACTGTATGAATAATCACTTAAACCTGCCTGCTTATTCATTTTGTATTTATTTTACTTTGATGTGGTCTCTAGAGAGTTAACAGGATCACAACCTGGAGAGCTGATTCTCTGCATGCTTACGCATGTACCCACTATCAGTGACATTACCAACAGGGCTCTCTGCTTACTGTAACCAATGCGAAAGATGCTAATGTGGAAATAACAGTTGCTTGCTATGATTTAGTAGAAAGCCTGAGGGGAGGCAGCAATTTTCCTGCCCATTAGGAAGAAATTCCCGTGGCCTTTACTTCCTCTGAGTGACTCAGAAAAGATGCTGAGAGTGGCAAAGCAACCTGGCCTGCAGGGAGGGACAAAGGAGCGGGATCTTTGGGTAAGCTCAACAGCGAGAAGGAGGTGCTGGGGAGTACTTAGTATGCCGGGGAAAGCTGCCCATGCTAAGATGCTGAGCAGTGACTAAGCAGGACATGCTTAGAGGTGGCAGGGCTTCATTGTTAATTGATCAAAGTTACGAGACCTTATTGTTATTCCGGGCAGAAAACTTTGTTTGCGAATGTTGTAACAGCAGTCCTTTGGCACAGCTTGTCACGGCTTTCTCTGCGGAATATCCTAATTTCTAATAAAGCGTTGACTGGTGTGTCGGCCACCGGCTGTGCTGCGTACAAAAGGCAGGGTTACAAAATCCCTACACCACCCATGGGTTTGTACACCAAAGGCCACACCAGCCCTTTGGCTGCCCTGAGCATCGGTATCCAGCTGGGAACCCACCACGGCTTCCAGAAGCCTTTCCCAGCATCCATTTCCCAGTGGCTGAAATGAAGTCAATATTCAATATTTAGTAGTAATATTGAATATTTGGTGACATTGCTCCGTGTTAAATGCACAGTGTTCAGATGGGTCTGTAACCCATCATCTTCCTCACTCTGTTACCTCTGCACTGCCTGCAAACTCTCAGTAATGATTGCAAGTTTTCTTCCAGGACACTGATGAAACCATTAAAAACACAGGCTACAAACAGTTTCGCAAAGAATTGCTCTATAAATTCATCTGCCTCATGGCAATTTCCCAGTTACAAATGTGTTTGCATTTTTTAAAATCACTCCTTGTTACATAATGCTAAGTAACACCCTGAAGACCTGCAATATCCTCATCAGCCGAACTTTTCATCTCATCAAAACCACTCGGCAGGATCTTGACTGGTACCAACTCCATTATTCTCTTTTAATTCTCTGTCAGTTGAATCGGGAATCAGTTGTGCAATTATTTTGCCTGGGATCAGCATCAGGCCAGCAAGCCTATGATCATCCCAGTTATCTCATGTATCCTTTTAAAAAATACATTATAGAGCATTTGCAAAAATAAATTATAGAATATTTGTGCCTTTCAGTCTTCAGGAGCATCCCAAATATTCCAAAAGACAATCAAAATCAGGGTCAGGGCCCCCTTTGTCCACTCTCATTTTTTTAGCTCCTGAGGTGAGCTGTCCAAATCTCATGACTTTTAAACCATCACACTTTCAGGAGGGACTCCTGAATCCACTTGTGAACCACTCTCTGTTGCAGCCTGAACTGAAACGCATCAGCTTGTACTGGAGTCAGCATCTGCTTGCCACTTCCAAAACCAGTCGCAACTCTGGTGCTCCTGAGCACTTTAGTTGTCCTTAAGGCTGTCTGGGGAGTGTTGCAGGAGACAGCTGAGGCTGCAGTCCCACCTAGAGCAGCCACTGAACTTGTGCTAACACCCAGAGACAGGGTGGAAATGAAAAATATTTCCACCTGTACAGTGTTGTTGTTTGGTGGTATGACTGTGTCATTTTACTCCAGCTTCAGCTCACAAATATTCAACGAGCAGTTGCACATTACCACCAAAAAACACCATTTCCCCTTGATAATCACCCAGTACTGTTACCAGAACCCTATTTTTTTCCCTTTAATTTCCTAGAGAAAGAATGCTTCCTCCACAGATGGCTCCAGGTTTAAATTACTAATTTTCTACTGCTCCTAACCTCTGCTTTTTATTCACTACCACCAACTTCTCCTTTACCCCATTTGTTATGTTTCTAACTGTACTTTGTGTTCCCTCTAAGGTGGTTGTTTCTGCAACCAGCATGAATCTCTGTCTCCTAGATAATCTTTGGGGACCTTCAATGAAGCGTTTTTAATGTTTCCCAATTATCACCCACTCTTTCCTGCCTTCAACTCTGATAATTCTTGTTGGTTCCGTGAAACCAAACTTTTATGAAGTGCCAGGGTTATTTTATTATTGGTTTGGGCTGCACTCTTTCTGCTCATAATAAATCTTACCAAGTCACCATCACTTGTACTGGTATCTGCCAAAACGAGGGCTCTCATTTCGCCTCTCCAAAATGTGGCTTCCAGTGTAAGACACTGCAGGTGGAGCTCTGACCCTCCCCAAGTAAGCAGGCGGCAAGAAATCTGGTTATTCTGTTGCTTAATGAGACGTGGTGGTCTGTAACTGACACTAGCTAGCGATCCTCCCGGTGCCTCGCAGAGCAGAACGCGGATTTGAGCATCCAAGCCCATTTACTTCTGAGCTGCCAGGGAGGAGGAGAGCCAGGAAGCATGCACATGCACATCCATCCCGCTCCGAATGGCAGCTGTTCGTTAAGGCTCTCTCAGCATCGCAATGCGTCCTCCTTCGCTTGACCTTGAGTCATTCTTCACTTGGGAGTTCATTTCAGGGCATTTCCAAATTGATGCTCGACTGTCAAAAAGACGTGACATATGATATGGGACCTGCTGGCAGGGTGAATTTCTTATCACATTCACTGAGCCCCTTCCCTGCCTGAGATTTGGACAAGTGTGCAGTATAACACGGCTTGTATCACTTTAGCTCATACACTCATTTATTTCAATAGCAAGCTGAAAGCTGCATGGACAGGCTGCAAAGAGATTTTGGGGTGCGTTGAGCTGGAAAAAGAGGGGCAAGGAGAGATGGGGGTTAGCAGCGAGTATCTGATCTCAGTGCTCAAAACCTGGCAAATTTGGATTCTTGTAATTGGATGGCAAAATAAAAGCAGCACACATTTTTAGCGAGAGCAGCCAGCAGAAAGCCAAGAGCCGAAGAATCAATATTACACGCACAAAGGCGTTAAAGATTGGCTGAACTGACCCATCGCTGATGCCGAAAGCAGGGAAAGGAGAAAAAAGAGATAGCAAATATCCTGTTACTTCTAAAATCTCTCTCGGTTGTGCTTTCCAGGTGGAGTGGAAAACCATGTTACTTCTGTAAATTTGAATCTGAAAAGGCACTTTATTTCTCTTATTTTTCTTTTGGAGAAAGATTTCTACCAGAAAGAAGAATGTTCCCCTTCCCAACCTCCTCTGGCTTTTATTTTTGCCTGTGCTTCTTCCCCTTCCTTCTCCTTAGTGGATCTGTCTCTTCTTCAAGCCTCAGTCTCAACTGTAAAGTCTTCAGGACCAGGACCTCACCTATAAAACACTACACATCTGAACCACTAATGAGTAACAGTGAAACCAAGGAGCCCCTGATGAGCAGGGACAGCAACTTGTGTCACTAAAATACTAAGGGTGACCTGCAAAACCCAAACCAAAGCCCAAACAGGTCAACCACAACTCCCTGCAAAATGGCAGAAAGACAAAACCCTGCCCATGCAAATCCTTATGTTTTTTTTACAAGGGCAAACCTTACTCTGAAGGGGACAAAAAAAAAACCAACATAATAAAGCCTTGGTCTGCTGCATTTAGATGTTTTTGAGCTCAGGCTGGTTGAGCTCTGTGCTGCAGCAGGCAGATTCAAAGGGGCTCTCTTGCAGAAGAGTCCTGGTAAAGCTGGCAGTGGCTGCACTCAAGGCTCACCTACTAAGGGAACCTCACACTTTGAAGCTGAACAGGCCAGAGATCAGACCAAAACATCCCGAACATCAAGGGAAACCAAGGAACTGGTTAAACGCGAACATCAAGAAAAAAGGACAACAAAAAAAGACATGAAAAAGCGTTCGTCATAACCCTTGATGGCTGCTTTATCTGTGCTGTTGCTGTAGTAGAGTCTTTGGAAATGCGATGCTCTGAAAGTATAAAGGAGACAGGATTTGTAGGGAAAAGTAATATCTTTTATTAGATCATTCGACATAGTCAGGAAAAAAAAAAGTCAAGCCCTGGGCACACAAAACGTTCTGGAAAACTTGTCTGACTTTTTCAATTACACTGATATTAACTCTACCTGCAAATCCCACTTTGCTTTGGCTACTTCCAGCTGCCACCAGCATCTTCTCCTTACGTTATCACCTCTACTTTTGAGATTTTTTTTTCATCCTTGTTCTTCCTCCTTTCGCTGAAACATTTTTTGCTGCTGGGCCAACGAGGCAAGAATAATTACTGTATTTATCACACGTTGCTTCATCTTACTTGTATCTTTATACTACTTTCAGGCTGGTTTGCCTGAAATTGTGCAGCAAAGCATAGAGTACTGGGGGCAAACCTTCACACACAACTCCAGGCCTTTTCTTTGACCACCCACAAATATTTCCTCCTTTTTAGGCTGAAAGCTGTGAGAAAATCTGACTGACAACAGCAAAGAATGGCGTAATGTTCTTTCAAATTATACGGTCTAGATCCAGGTCTTACATGCAGTTTCACAAATAAGTCTTTAATTTAACTTTTGGGAGTGGATGGCAGCCCTGGCAATTTTTATACAGAGCAAAAAGATTACACCACATTTTTCCCCTCATATAGATGGATTTACTCAGTTCTTTATGGTCTCAGAACCTTAGAGAGATAACGGCAGGTTTGCCAAAGTCCCTCCAGGAATTACCTAATCTTTCTAAAATTGTTTTCCAAAATAAGACAACACACCGCACAAAAACCTTTTTTTTTCACTTGAACTCTAAACTGAAAGTGTTCAGATAATGCTTTTGCCTAAAAAAACAAAACAAAACAGGGGAACTGCACAAATTGCAAGACATCACATCACTCCAAACAAAAGCACTGAAATAAGAGTTTTTCTGTATGTATTCCATAGCTGAAACAATTAAGATTTCATACAAATTTAGATACTGTTTCAGTCAAATCAAATGGGTATTTTTTTTAGAAAAAAAAAACAGAAACAAAAACACCAACAAACAAAATATAAGCAATATTTCTCCCATGTAATCATTTTCTTCCAGTGGTGATCTGCCAAATGGATGATGCTAGGCTATGGATAAAAAGATCTTAAGGTACTGGAGGGCTCCTACAGCAACAGGACCACGGGGCTGAAAACAGAAAAAATCTTATTTTCTGTGTCCAAAAGATACAGGAATGTATGTTTTCTGTAAAATCTGTTAAAAAAACACAAAAGTTATCGCCTTCAGATTTGCTGAGGAAACACTCTTCCCTTCCTGGCCGCCTTTTTGTGAGCAATGCAAATGCTCCGCAGAGCTCCAGTCAGAGATGTGCAGGGGCAGGTATTTTTAGAACACAAACTCTCATGGATTTTGAAAGGCTCTTTGCATATGGAAAGTAAAGAGAAAAAAAAAGCAAAGTATTTCAGGAAAAGGATAAAATGATTCATCGACAGTTATAGAACAGAAGGGACGGGCTGGTGCTTTTATCTTCTGTTTATAGAGTTGCTCATGTGAGCCTCAGCCCCTGTGCTGTGGGGACCGTGTGTACCTCGTGTGTACCTCCCACCGCCCCCCGGGCTCCCCAAAAAAGCCTGACACAGCAGCTGGAGCCCAGTTTGCTCACTGCTGAAAGGGCTAAGTCAACATCCAGTCAATACAGCACTCAGTCAGTGGCCTGGCAGGACAGCATGGCAGCCTCCATGCTAACCTAGTTGCCTTCACAGAGGTTTTTCTCTGCACTCGTTGCCTTGCTTGGCATGTTGGACACTCAGAATGAGATGTATGAAGGAGCAGGGAAGAAAGCTGGTGCTCCAAAATGCCTCTGATGTGACAGATGGTGGCAAACACCACTGAAATCCTCTGATCCAGGGCCTTCTGGATCCCACCTGAGGTGTGCAATGGCTTGACTGGCAAAAGTGCTCTGGGTGCAGCCCCTGCCTATGTACAGTTGGGCATTTCAAGCCACAGGACAATTTCTGTCACCTGCTTTGGTAGCTTAACCTCACTGGAGCAAAACCAGCACCTGAGGCAAAAATAATCGGACGTTGCCTGGAGTTGATTAAACTCACCCAGTGGAGGCCCAGACCTTGTGCCAGAATCAGATGGGGCTTTCTGTGGTTCTTAACGTTTCCTCCAACACTTGGGACACCTCAGGCCTATCTGCATGCGTCACCCAGACAACAACAGAGGCATCTGATGATCGTTTTATGTTGAAGTCATATATCCTTGCACATTTAAGGTTTTCTGCCTCCTTTGATACACCACTAACAAGGCATTTCGTTAATGCTGGGGGGTGAGAAAAGCCTACATTTATGTAACTTTCCTCTATTTTAAAGTGAGAAGGATAATTGTGATGACCCAGGGGAGAAGCAGATGCTTAGCCTGGCATTAATCCTGGCACAACACAGGAAAATGCAATGAAAATTCAACTGACAAAGAACTAACGAGTATGAATGTAATTAATGCCGGTCAAAATGGTTTCTGCAAGGTGGATCTTGTCAGACTATCCTGATGGCCATTCTTTGATGAGATTACAGGTTTGACTGAAAAAGTTTGGTTAAACAGGTATAAAATACCCAGACCCCTGAAGGATGTTTAACTTACTACCATGTGTTATTTGACTGCAAAGCAGCAACATACAACATCAGTAGACTGTGACACACATTGATTAAGAAACTGCTGCTGACATCTCAAGTATTTGTCATTGGGGGAATCATCATGAATAGATGTGTTTCTAGCAGGGCTCTACAGGGACTGATAGCAGCCTCAACAACATTCAACATTGCTAACCAGGATCGGGAAGTTAATTTAAAAACAATCGAAAAAATTCTAGATGATACAGAAATCAACGAAGCAGCAAACAGTGGGAGAACAGGGCAGCCAAAGCAACCTGGATCACTTACTAAATTAATAAACCCAAACACAAAGTAGGTATGGGTAGGAAGAAATGCACACAGAAGGAGAAGCTGCCTTCTGGGAGCTGTTTCAGGGGAACAGAGACTATCTGCCTTTCGTCAGACAGACATGAACATATTGTACTAATTTCCACTGCTCAAATTTTAAAGAAATGAGCAGAGGGGAGTAAAGAGCTACAAAGACAGATTCAACTCATTTTGGTAGTTTTGGTAGTTTTCCCTTTGTCAAACAGTGTTTCAATGTGATGTACAAATCACTACTAAAGCCATTAAAATTTTATGAGTTATGGTGACTCTAGATTTTGAGAGGAGTATGGGGAAGTATTCTAAATTTTGAGTTTTCTCTGTCCTGACAAGTGTTGGTTATGGGATTTGCTTGTACCACCAAAGGACCAATACACAAAAGGAAAAGACAAGACAAATAATTAATAATACTTCACTGATAGCTGGGGAGAATAATGGAAACTACAGCTCCTTTCCTGATTGCTTTTTGCTCAGATTTTGACACTGCATCTACATATTTGGGCAGTAGTTGGCTTCTGGCTTCTTCCTTTCTGCATAGTTAGCAGGTTTGGAGTGTTTTCTCTCTTGCTGACTGTGCTAAATTATCTGTACCTTCTTGCCATTTAGGGATTAGTTTAATGAACTTTGCATGTATCTACCCTCAGCACTGCAAAGTTTAGCTAGTGAAGTTGTATCTCCCTAGCATTTACACATGTTGGAAAAGAAGTGTGTTTTATACAAATTTTCTTTGCTAGTCTCCAATTTGCTTTTACTATCACTATTTGAGGTGCATTTTTGCCTGTGCTTAAAGTTTAGAGGATATGGGTTTAAGATACTTTGTTCTCATCTGATACCACTCTTGAAGTATCTCGGTGCATTGTAACGGTGAGAAATTCTAAATTAAAAGGGGAATGAAAAGCATTTCACAGTGGGGTTTTCTGTTGGATAAGGTTTTTCTGTCTAATTCCCCTCCTCCAGCGCTAGGTATCACTGCAATGGAGAAGTTGTTACCAAGTTTTGTTTTCAGGTTTTATTGGAAGATGAATGGGAGGAGATGTATTTATGCTTCTCACTGAGCTAAGAGCAATTTAAGAGATACTGTTCAAGATAAAAGCTAAATCCATTTCATTAGAAGTATGGACATAACTTTGAATAGTTTCTTTAAGTAACCAAAACAGGAGCCCCAGAAGGGAATTAGGTTTTATAAACTGCAGCATCACTTACAGAACAACACAGGTAATTAGGTATAAAAGCATATGGTTGAAATTACCATGACAAACCACCTGACACTTGGTATTTGGGATTGCAAGCACATCCCATCCTGAACACTGCTCATTAGCCTAGAACTCACAGTTCACATAGACAAGTATCAGCAGGTAATTTTTCAGTGGAACAGCTATGGGAATTTTGGATGAAGACAAATGCCAGCGTTTGATAACTATGACTGCAACCTCAAAAACCAACTAGAACTTAAAACAAATTACTGCTCAAACTACTTTTATCACTGACTGGAAATATTACGTGGCAGGGGATTGTTTACCTGGAATGCTCTCCAGTTTTCTGCGAAGCTCCTCGTTTTCTTGTTGCAATGAAATTACCTCCTGTTCTAGCTCTTGACACCGAGGGCAGTAACCTTCTTCCTCTTCCTCCTCTTCCTCCTCTGGAAGTGTAGAAGACGATGGGTGACCATGAGATTCAGAAGTTGCTGGAGATGTCCATCCACCTAAAGTGTGCACTGGAGAGGTTGAAAGCGGATCCACATCTGCCAAATGGCTAAAATCATTTACTGACGAGGTGTTCTGAGAAGGGAAGCTCCCAGAAAGCAAATAGTTCTGAAGGGAATCAGTAAAAACTCTCAGAAAGGCTGAGGTTTGTTGTTTCTTTTGCATATACTGCATCTCTATGTCTAAAATGTCTGACGTCTGACTATGGACCATTTTCCCAAGCTGACATTGCTCTTGTCTTTCACTATAATTTGGGTTTTCCTGTTTTATACAAGAAATCATGGACTGAGAGTGATTGTTGTCCAGTAGTTTTCCACCACAATTTAATAGACTTAGAACCCGGCTGCATTGTTGGGCAAAGGCATCCAGAATCATTCGACTCTCTGAAACAAAAGAAAAGATGAATCACAGAAACCTAATGCAAAAGGTTATGCCAGGCAGCAGCAGCAGCTAGATGAATGTACACAACCATTTACAGTAGCATGCATTTTATTTCTGAACACATTAAAATTATGGCTTCTGCTTTAATACTTCTGCAACACTGTGATTTAAAACAATCCTGACTTTGCTTCTATTTTGAGAGTGCCCTTGTGCCCTTGCTGTTAATCAGAAATGCATTGTGATGATAGTCACCGCTTCGTGCCATGTTCTTTCAGAGGGATTAAGGCAGGGAAATGGGGAAGAAAATACAAATTCCACTCAATTTGCCACAAGTAAAAGTTCAAGGAAGGATTTCTTTTGAAGCATATTTCAAGCCGGTGGTGGCCATGGCCTGTGCGTATTTGCAGGACATTGTGCTATACCTTCTTCCTATGCCCTGTTCCTCCCTGACAAGGCTTCCGAGCTTCATTTTTTCTCCTTTTCATCTTTGCTGCACTTGCTTGACATTGGGCCTGGGCCACCTCCCATGACCCACACCAATTTTATGGGCTTTGTTTCTGTTCCTTTTCCTTTATGTTCCAAATATGTCCAGAAACAATTCAGGAGCAATAGGCACAAAAACCTCTTAAAGGCATCGAATGTATAGCATGAAGCTCCCCTGGTCTGAGGACCAATGCTTTGTCTCCTGACTTCCTATGAGCTTGTGTGCAGGCCACCACCACACCGTGCGGTTGTGGGGCTGTGCAGCAGGTTTTGGGGCCAGCAACTGGGTTTTGGGGGCAGGATAAGCGTGCCATGCCGTACCTGGTCAGACCTACCCTGGCTGACAGGAGGTGTCAATGGTCTAAACCTCAGTAATAGTAGCATGGTTTACTGCTGCAGTGCCTGTCTATGCAGCGTCACGCTGCCATAACAGTGCTTGGACCACGCATAAAATGACCAAGATGTTTGGCTCTGACTTATGGTATAACCTGTCAGGTTCCCTGATAACAATTACAACTTTAAAAAAAACAACACTTATTTATGGCTTACTCATAGCTGAGTTCCTCTAGGTGCCTAACATTTTGCATGAAATAAATAAATAAATAAATAAATAAGTGGTAGATTTAAGTGCTGCCAAATTTGGAGAGCTCTTCTCAGACAGGCTTGACTTTTAGAAAGTGACAAACGCGTTCCCTTTTTGAAAAGGCAGCCTGCTACAGATGCACGAAAACTAAGCACCCCAAACCTTCATTTAACTTAACCTTATCACTAGAGATGAAACGCGTGGCCCCATCACACTGATAAAGCGTAAAGCACAGAAACCTTCAGAATTCAGCCCGTTAAGAGGTGGTGCTTCTCACGGTACTTCTCCGTGAGCCAGGAGATATGCTTCCTGGTGGAAAAGCTACATCATCCCGAGGTTAGTACAGCTGTCCTGAAGCATATCTGAAATGACACTAATTTGGATTTTTACCATTCTCCAGCTGTCTATAAAGAGGAAAAGGGCTGGGGCAGCATACAAATGCTCTACGTCTTGAATGCAGCTGGAGGAGACAACCCGAGGACATCGCCTTCTGAGGTAAGAGGTAAGAACAGGGATGTGAAATGGACAGAAGGGAAGGTGCAGTGCTGGGCTATGAGGTGGCCAGGGATAAGCCGAGAGAGACCAGCAGCCTGGGAAGGACTGGGGGGCCCTGAGACCACTTAAAGCAGCCCTGCAATCTCCTCCTGTGCCAGCGAGTCACACTGCACCCTCGGTCCCTACATGGGCTCCACTCACCAAGCAGGACAGATCCCTCTGACCCTTTGATCTCTTTCTGATCAAAAAATGCAAACTAACGTGCTCCATCCGTATTGCAAAAGCAGAGTGGGTCCAGCACTAGGCAGTGACCACCAGGCTCCTGCAGCAGCAGGGGCTCGGTAGCCTCCATACCCATCACCACTTCTTCCCTTTCATGTTTCAAAACATGTTTCAAAAGCATGGAGCCCTGGCATCACTGCGTCTTTCCAACTGGGAGCTACCGACAAAACAAAAGGAGACCAAGAAACCAAACTATCCCTGACAACCTCGAGTTGTGCTTTCTGTGCCTCATGTCTTTACTTCACACATTTTCCCTTTAAAAATATGAGAGGATGATATCGATTGGAACTTTGCAATCCTACTACAGAGCGGTTTTTCATTCATTTTAATCCTATAATCCGATTCCAAACCTGAAGTCATATTTACTGTTTGTATTTTAATCATTATGGTCCCTGTTGAGAAAACAGTTACTCATTTTTTTGCGTCTCCTTGTTGCAAGGGGACAAAATATGAATGAAACAACTGAAAAGGGATTAGATTAGTTTAAGAGATGTTATGCTAATATTATGGTTTCTGCTAAAATATGGCAAAAAGTAACCTGACATTTCAAATACCAGTTTTGAAGAATGCTCTAATACACACTACCATCAGTAAAGATAAAATTAATGATTAGTTTTGTTGTAAAATTCAATGCATTATGCACATTCACTGTGATAATGGCTTAAAATGCAACTGAGATTTTATACCGAAATGACAGCATTGATTTAATCTTCAGTTCAGTATCAGATCTACTACAAAGGCACAATAACAGCAATTACTATTTTTCTTCTTAACTTTAACCCATACTCAAAGATATAAAAGGGAGAGCCGTGACTAGGCAGGGTTATTCTGCAGTGCTAGCACAAGGATTCGGAGATGCTTTCTGTGGGTACCACTGGGCAGCAACAGGGAGGGATGCTCTCAGCACACGTTCTGGACACATCTGGCTCTGTGCTGAAGCGTGTACCACTGCAAAGTGACTGGTACACCAGGAACAGCACATGTACCCACGCTCTGAACAACCCTGAATGAGAACGATAACTACGGTTATTTCTTGTGATGGAGAAAAAATAAAAACAAATGCCGCCCATTTAGCATTTATTGTGGAGCTCGGGATTTCAGCTTTTACAGAGTGACTGCAATTAGAAATGCAAGCAGTGTGCAATGTCTAATCGCTAAGAAATGACAAAAAATTATTTTTATGTGAACACTACTGAATAATCACTGATCTAGGGTTCTTAATTGATTTAACGTAATGTATATATTTTCTAGGAAAGCAAGATTCTCTTGAAATGACTGTACCAGACTGAAATAGTGTAAACCGTTTATTAAATTCTTATTGTGACATTCCTCTTCCTTATTATGATGCTCACCAACCATGTAATTCTAATGTGTCAGCCCCTGCGCAGTCTTTAGCCTTACAGAACTTGTACTGACTTTAACCCCAATTGTGCCTGAAGGTGGACTTGCCAGATTAGGCCCATCAAGTGCCAACAGATTGTGATTAACTTGCTAAAAGCGTAAGCAGTTCGAACCAGGCGGTTTCCTTGGAGTGTGCCAGCAATCAGATGTCAACACATGGCAGATCAGGTACCAGCTCCCACATACAGCTTTCATCTTTACCTCTCATTGCTGCTGAAACAGGTGGTTTCTGGATTCAGGTGTTGGTTTTTCCTTATCCTCCTTTTTGACCTTGGTCAGATGGTACAGAGATGTCTTTGTAACTATTGAGGGGGTCTGAATACCGTATGTTCTCCCCTTTACAGATTTTCACTGAGATTTGAAGATCCAAGTTCCTTAGCAATAATCTCACCCTTCACCTTGCAGTGTTTCAGATTTTTCTCTCTCCATTTGTTGTATTATTGTATTTTTATTGCTTTAGATTCCAGGGTAGCATCTTTGTACCCCAAATGGCTTTGTCCTTGTACATAAACCTTTTCATTACATGTTGAGATACAAACCCTGCTGCAAATGCCCAAGTCACAAAATCGAGAGCATCTGACACCCTGACTAAGGGATGCTTTTTGTGGGTGTTCTGCATGAAGACACTCCAGCAGATGAAGATTACACGTCTGGCCATTTCAAAACTGATCTGTCTACTCCAGATAAGTGTTTCCAACTTCTTGGTTAAGGGCAAGATGATGATCTTCACCTTCTCTATTCTCATAAAAAAAAAATCTGTCTGGACGTGATAGAACTTGCTTAATTGGTCTCGTCAAACATGCCAAGCTCTTAGCACTGGGATGACACCTCTAAGACAGCTCTGCTCATCTTTTTTTTTTTTTGCTTTCAAGTAAGCAAGGCACAGAGTAAGGTCTTCATCATGCTATCCCTAAGAAAAGGAGTTGGTTTTTGGGGACTGTGATATGGCTTAATGTAAATGCTACCAAAGACAAAGACATGTTATTTGGATTATTTTCAGGGTATGAAAAGAGACTAATACACAACTCATAATCTAAAGGAGAAAATGCGTATCTGACCATGTCTTGAATGTGCATGAGTGGCTTACGTAACAGAGGTCACTGTTTGCTGGAGAAGAGGGAAGGGTTGTGTTTGCAGCACAGCTCCACATTTCTCACTGTGAGACATTTCTCAGGCTGCGAGATGGGACCTCAAGCTAGATCCTTCCTGATGATGATGCAGGGTGACCCCCTGCTCCTCTTCCTTCCCACAGCCCCTCTCCCTGCCAGTATTCTGGAGTCTGGTGGCCAGGGCAGTCTCTCAGAGGACTGAAGATGATGCCATTAATTCTTGGCATGAGCTCTAGCCATTAGGAAATGCTTCAAAACATGGTAGCATCCCTACTCCTCCCCTTCTGGCTGTGTTGTAAGTGCCCACTCTCAAAAGCAAACTTGGTGCTCTGAATCCCCAGGCGCCAGAAACATCATGCCTAAAGATCAAGAATCATCTGCATCAAGTGTTTAAGTTGCTAGTCTGGAGTTAGACATCCCAGGGACGGGGCTTTGCTAGCCAGCTTGCTCGCTGTGGCCTGCACATGTCAAGTACCAGCAAAAAAAGGGAATCACTGAAACAGGTGTCCCCACAGAAGTGTGATCCACAGCCCTCTACCATTTCATTCAAGGAAGCCTCTGCCATGTGCTGTGGCTGAGCCAAGTGGGAAAACCCTGCAAGCCACCAGTGGTAACTGTCTGCCTTCTGCAGAGCAGCTGTGGGCAGCACACAACTGGTGGTAACAACCTGTACAGAATTCCACATCTGCACACCATAGCAAGTTTTTGGTTTGCATTCTTCAGTTTCACCTGATTTGCTTGGTAGCCAAGTCTCAGCTATGAGAAGGGATCTACAGGAAAGCCCAGATGCACACATGGTGGGGCAGGGACTGCAAAGGACTTCAGTGCACAAAACCAGCCACTCCTTAACTATCTTTTTCAGCACTGACTGAAATGAACGACAAACTCTCAAGCCAGCCCTAGCTCCTGGTTAGCACAGTCCACAGAGGTAGGAGAAAGTCCAAACTTCTGCTCATCAAAGCCCAGCGGGCTTTGCTGTGAATATGGCCTCATATATCATCTACCAGACAGCTGAATGTCTTCCATGGCGTAATCTGCTTCTGTGAAGAAATGTAGGTGTCACATTTATCAGCAGCATTTTGATTGTGGGCCACAAAAATACTGAAATAACAGCATTCGGGCATTTAAAATAAGCAGTAGTTTCAAGAAAAAAAAAGGCAAATATGACCTTCTGCTATGGATCCTGGGACCGCTCATCAGAGCAGCGAATTTTCAGACTGATCTATTCAAGTATTAAACTTTTTTGGTAAAGTGCTCGAATTATTTGTAACAAGACATGACAAATTCATCCCGTACACGGCTGCTTGTGAGTGAAAACACACATTAAAACATAGCCATATATCCTATTAACTAGCATATCGCCCTGTTTAGTAAAGAAATGTCATCACATTTGTTACAAAGGCAAACAGCAACATACCAAAACAGGCTCCAATTTTTCTAAATAAATAAATCAATGATGTGTCAAAAATTAACAGATGAGTTAATATACCCGATGTTATCAAAACCAGATGGTGCTTCATAATATTCATCCTGTTCAGTCAAACCCTGAATATATTCCGGACCATCAGTATATAAAATAGGATGCTGCTATTTGTGATGGCAAACAAAAGCAATCATGCCTGCCAAGCACATACTATAACAGGCAGCATTTCAGCTCTGCTAGACAGAAAGTAATTAGAATGCTTTTAATGTCCAAAAGAATGATGCTGATAGGCTGCCACAGATGTGTAGATTTATGAATATTTATATGGTGGTTTATAGCTGACACTTTTATCAGTTGAAGAAGATAAAATATCTGCCTGACTCAAAAGCTTGACAGTCAGGTTAATAAAATCTCATTAAAGAGAATGACCTATGCAATTATATAGGATTTATTGTAATTCATTTTTGATTGTACTCTGCTTAAAGATGCAATTTCCCATTTCCTGATGCCAAATTTAGGTTGCATATCAAGATCTACGTGGTCTTTAACTCCGAGCCATCACCAGGAGAAAGATACGCGCTCGGCATCTCGCTATCTTACACCTTCCAGGAAAAAAAAAAAAGAAAAAAGAAAAAAAGAGCAGAAAACCACCCCAAACCCAACATCTCTATTCCGCTCTCCCGCTCCTCGCCGCGCTTCGTGCCCGGGGAAGCCGCCGCGCCGCTTCCCCCCCGCCTGAACCGCCGCCCCTCCGCCTGCCTCCCCTCTCCATCCCCAGCCTCCTCCTCTCCCCACGGGGACCCCAAAGCCTCCTCCTCTCCCCCCGGACCCTCTCCAAGTGCCGCTTTCCCCCCAAAAAACCCCGGAGCTGCCGTGGCTGCACGCCCCCCCCCCCCACCAAGCCGGGCGGCCGCTCGCCCCGTCGAACCGTGAGGAGCGCGCCCGGGACGGCCGCGCAGAGGGGACAGCGGGGCGGCCAGACGGACACAGCTCGGACAGACGGACACACAGGGCGGACAGACGGACACACAGAGGGAGGGGTAAACCCGCTGCCTCCCCTGCTTCAACGCCAACTTTCCTCGGGACCTGCCCCCGCGACGTGCGGCGCTGCGAGCCGGGGGTCCCCCGGCGGTGCTTAGGGGGGGGCTTCCCATCCCTCCTCCCCCTCGGGCGGGCACCCCAAACCCCCCCACAGCCCCCCACAGCCCCCACAGCCCCGCCGAGCCCGAGGCGAGGAGTTGCGGGTACCTGCGCTCAGCTCCGCGCCGCCGCCCCCCGCTCCCCCCGCCGCCGGCCCCGCCGCCGCCGCCGCCGCTCCCCCCGGCGGGCAGGGGCCGTAGCGGCCCGCGGAGCCCGGGGCCGGCGTGCGGGGGTGCCCGTGGGCGGCGGCGGGGCGTGCGGGCCCGTTGGGGAAGGGCGGGTAGGGCAGCGGCTCGGCGGCGTGCGGGAAGGGCTGCCCCGCGGCGCGCCCCCGGGGCACCTCCACCATCGCGCCGGCTCGCTCGTAGCGCCGTGCCAGCGCCGCCCGCTTGCCGGGGAAGGTCTTGAGGACGCTGTAGGGACCCCGCTGCTTGTAGATTTTGGGGGTGCTGGGCCCCTCCTCCGCCGCCCGCATCTCCTCCTCCTCCTCTTCCATCCTCCTCCTCCTCCTCCTCCTCCTCCTCCCCCGGCCGGGCTGTGGCCGCCACCGCTGCCGCCGCCGCCGCGGCTCGTCTCTGTGGCACGGCGGAGCCCCGGCGCGGCGGGGCGCCGGCCTGATTGACAGGCGGCCGCGCCAATGCCTGGAGGGAGACGGGCGGCGACCGCCGAGTGTTTGGGGCGAGCTCTGCTAATGGCAACGGGGCGGGGAGGCGGGACGTGGCGGGGCCGCCCCCGCCCCGGGTCCCCTCACGGAGGGTGCCGGGGGGGCGGCCCGGCTCGACGCGGCCCCTCACGGCTCGGCCCGGGCCGTCGTGGGCAGACCCTAAAACTTTGTGGGGTTCCCCCCCCCACCCCCCACCCACAGCCTCACGGGGCGGCCCGCAGCGGAGCGGTGCCCTGAGGGTCGCGGTCCCCCGCCGAGAGAGCGGCGTGGTGTGTGTGTGTGTGTGTGTGTGTGTGTGTGTGTGTGTGTGTGTGCCCCCCCCGTTTTTAGGGGAAAAATAAATAATGCCATAAATAAAAGTATTTGGGCGCGCAGGACCTGTCAGAGTTGATTAGGGCACAGAGGACATTTTCTTCCTCATTATGCAAAAGCGTTTCATGGCGAAATAAAAAGAGGTTTCGCCGTAACTCATGCATGTCAGGTTTCCAGGAATCCGGCGGATTAATCACATTTAGCATTATTTTCATTGCTCCCCCTTCCCCCCCTTCCCACCGCGCACACGCACCCCCCTGCCCGCCTTTGGGCAGCCGCTGAAAATTTGGGAGACGCGGGGCGCAGCCACGTCCCTCTCCCCTCCACCGCCTGCCCAGACCCTTTCAGGGACAGTTAAGAAATAATGAAATGCTGGTGAAAGACAGCCGGAGAATGAGATGCCATCGAGAGACGTTTCTGAGAAATGGTGGAGATCTGGGGGAGATGGGAGACAGCTGAAACTGAATGATATGTTGAAGAAAAATAAACGATAACAAACCGCTCGCTCTCCCCATTCTTTTCTGCGAGGCAATTTTATATTTTGCATTAACATTTCCCTCTTTCTGTCCCACTTCCCTCCTGCTCTTGCTGCTATAATTTATCAGGATTACAATAAGCCCTCTGGCTTTTGGAAGTAAAATTACAGAACACCTTAGTTATATTTAAGCTGTGGCGGTGGGAAATCATTCCTCTGTCATCACGTGGAGTTTCGGCTACTTATTGTGGTCATCGCTCTCCCATTTCAGCTTTATTTATTTAGTCGGAGTCGGGCTCGCTGGAAATGAAAAGCGACCCTTCTCTACTGATGTAATTAACTCCCGCAGTCTTTGGCCCCTCTCCGGTAGAAAAGTCGAGCTAACTTCCACAGGCTGGGCTTTATTTCACGTGGGGCGTACGGGGAGCAGGGCTGCTTCTGCTTTGGATTTTTTTGACAAGTGGGATAGATCGATTCATTGTAGCAGCCAAAAGCCTCTAAATAAAGGCTAGTGTAATAGAAATCGCTACTTTGCTTAAGCAAAATCAATCATAAATCTTTGTTTTCCAACTGACTCTTTGATTGCCTGTGCTTTAAAAAAAATATTGTACTGTAATGCAAAAGATAGAATGGAAATAACTGGGAGAGAAACGTTGCTCCCACTTCAAAATGACATGTTTAGATGTTGAGCTTCAACAATTTAATGTCGGAAAGCTGTTGAAGAACAGACACAGAGGCCACTGTTTGGTCAACAGCTGGCCCCATCCATGTCCTCCACCTCCTGTCCTTGTCTCATCTGCCACAGCTACAACCCACAGCTATCTGAGGCCAGTAGGGCAATAAAATCGTATAAAGTTAATATTAGGCTCTTAATAGTTAGATTCAGATAAATTCAAATAAATGTCCCCAAATTAACTGTTCGAATTCACCAAGTTGAAGGAAACAACTCTTGCTTTCCATGAGCCTCCTTGTGGGTCCCCACAACTCAGCTGGCTCGAGGGCGAAGCTGGGTCTGTGTGGACATGAACGGAGAAGTTGATTTGGGGATAATGAGGTCTGAAACATCCAAAATGGGCTGGGGACCTCAGTCAGGAGGAAAACAAAGCCCACAGTGTATGCACTGAATTTCCTTCTGTAGAGATTTTTGACAGTGCCCATCATTGGACTACCAAAATGCCCCTCCAGTTGTCTTGGCTTTTCCTCTGCTCCGCTCTCCATGGCTCTTCTGGGGCTGTAGACCTAAAAATGTGTTTCATTCTGATTTGTTTTCCTTACTTTCCTCCTATGACTCTTTTCCCCCAGTTTGTGGCCCAAAGGCTGTGTGTTGTGCCTAACCTGCTTGCCTCCTGCAGCTGAACCCCATGGAGCTTTTGGCTTTGCATATTGCCCCTTTTTAGGGGAACATCATTTTCCTTAGAAGCTCCAACCAGGCATGCAGCCACTTTTGGAGGTGGAATAACGTGGCTTTGCAATCGAGGAGCAAGTCCCTGAAGTGGCAAAAAGGCAGGCTGGGTTGAGTGATGGTGTCAAGGTTTGGGGTGATAGACACTGCTGCATCTGTGCAAGCCGTCATGGGGTGGGCATCCCTTTTCCACACACCACCGCAGCTCCCTGTGACATATTTTACAGCACCAGAGGGGTGTTGTGGGCAACAGCATGTGGTCATTAAATTATTACTAACCATTTAGCTCTGAATTACAATCCCGTTTTGGTTGCACACCAGATTAAACAGTTAGCATGTTGTCCTCAACCTTGATTATCCCCCACAAATTGCCTTAGCTGATACCAGCAGCTCATTTCAAGAAAGCCAAACACCTTAATTTCCCTTAGACTGCTCAACCACTTGGGATTTGACCCTGAAGCGATGACTGAGTCTTTGCCTACCTGTTTGTTGATGCAAGTTTCCCTTGGTTTACTGACACTAAGGGTTTGAGATCTGTAACATGATTTTTTCAGAGTACTCTGAGTGAGCAAAAAAAGGATGGGGAGGAACTGACCCTCAAGAAAAAGAAAGAAAGAAAAAAAAAAGCTATTCAAAACAAAGACAAAGGGCACAACGAAAAATAAGAAACCCGGCAATGCTGCAATATATGCTCTCCTGCTCCTAGAAATCACTGCGAGGAGAATATTTGTCAGTATATAGAAAAATACCCAATCTAGACACAGGCTATCAATCACTGAACATGCCTGTGTTGACGGTACCGTGAGGTACTCAAAGAACAAAAGTGTGATTCATCTCTATCTTCCGAGCAGGGGCTAAATCTTGTGCCACTTATTCATGGAAGCGGAGCTACGGTGCTAACGAAAGCGTGCAGGATTTGGCCATGAACTGCCAATATTGCTCTGCACATTTGGAGTACATGATGAGAGCTGAGATTGGCAACTCTCCCCTGTAATCTAAACCACTCTGCAAGCAGGCTAGCCGTAATTTGCTGCCCTAAACATTTAACCTCAGCTAGTTAATTTAAGCTTAGCTCAGTTGCTCATGTTTATGGATAAAGAAACAAAAGGGAGAGCATCAAAAGGAAAAGATGACTGTGGAATTCAATATTTCAGCAGCTGTTGATAGGTAAATGTTATTGAAGTGTGGCATTCAAAACCAAAGGCCTGCATTTATGATAATGAGCCTAACAAGGAAATGAGATTGACACAGCAATTCTCTGTTTTTGTTGTCCCCTGAGGTTAGAGATTATGCAGCGCATGGTTCTGTTTTTAGCCTCTTTGGTGATTCCAACTGTGAGAGACAACGCTGCGCATATTTGTCAAGGTTGCACTTCAATCAGGTGACTCAGGAGCTTTTGGAGGGGAAACACTGGCTTCACTTCAGCCTTAATCCACATCCCATGTCGGAGAGCTGTCCGCTGAGCCATGGGCTTTTAGCCCCTGGTTCTCCTTTGTGCTTACTCAGTTCCTTGTGAAAATGCTTCGAAATAATTGAAATATATCCATCACAGCGACATTGTGTTTTGAGAATTACTGGAATGCTTCTCAATGACATTAATTGGTTTTAAAATATTTTTCTCTTTCTAATTAGTGCAAGATTGATGAGCAGTGGAAAGGGCATTTATACACAGGCAGACACATATTTCCATGCTACATTTGTGTCTTAATAAAATGGTAACTAACTGGATTCTTGCGCTGAGTAAACATTGGCAAGACAGAAAATATCCTATAACTGTAGGAGGAGGAAATGCCCTATCTTTTAAGTGGGACCACATTGTATAAAAAAAAAAAAAAAAAAAATCAACAAAAAACTGGTTTCCCTGAGGGCTGTAAAATGGATAAATGAATTATTTAAATGTAGTTATGTAGTTAAAGGACACACAGGAAAAACGGCTTTGATACCCAGTGCAGGAAAAATTATTAATATTTTAAGGAACCAATTGTGGACATATGAAAAGCTCATTTTAATTAAAGGTAGCTTACATAGAGCAGTTTGAAGACAGTAGAAGTCGTATAGGGGACCCGTTGCTTAGAATTTTTTAGAAATATGTCATGAATAAGGCTGATGATGTAACTCGTTCATAACTTCACCCTGCCCTGTTGGGTTAGGTTTTCAATAGCACCCCTTCCCTAAGCTCTTGCACAAGCTTAGTGCTGTCACATTGGCCAGCTTGTAACTGCTCGGTGGTGTTTAGATCTCTTCTTGAGGTGCTTCAGGCTTTGAGAGCAGCACCTCTGAAGGTCGGATTGCTGTAGACTGAAGGAGCCAATGCTCTGTAGGGTGAGGATCAGGCTGCTCCACCAAACCAGTGTGACTACCGCCTGTTCCTCTATTCCTTGTACCTCCTGTACTCTCAAACCTATTATCTGGCATCCAGAAAGGCAGTCCTTGTAGGACAGAAGTCACACTGACCTAGAACTCTATTAGAGTAGAAAATCTTTCTGTTCCCAAGTAGGGACACTGATGTTTAGTACTGAAGCATTACCCTAGGACCTAGCACTAGCACAGTTTGGTGGTAGTTCAGGTGAATTTTATCAAGCAAGCAGTGCGTATCAGTCATGGTTAAAACACAGATGGGTTGGACTGGGGAAAACAGCTGGAAGCAGAATCTTCCTTAAGTTCACCCAGCTCGGCAGTTTGATGGCGGTTCAAACATAACAGGATATACACCTTCAGTCACGCCGTGTGTACAAAAGCAGAGCCGACAAGACTCAGTTTGGTGAATAGCATAGGTCTGGCAGATTCCTGCAGATACTGCTGGTGCTGGAAGCACAGGAGTGACATGAGGTCCTTTGCTGAAGGTGTGCTTTATGCCAGAACAGATGCCTTTCCCAGCTTTAAATAGGGCCTGTTAGGAATGGAAAGGTGTTAAGATCTTCCCTGCATGTGTCTTCATCATTCTTCCATTCTCAAGCAGCCCCTAAAACTGACATTAAATCATGACAACAACTTGTTCTTAAATGCATGGTTCAAACACTTCATGGAGATGAAATAAAGGGCTTCCTCTACATTAATAATCTTGTAGCAGTAATGCTAGTAATCCTGTGGGAAACCCCCCAGAAAGCTGCCCTTGGGGGCAAAATCATTACTTACAGTCCAGAAAAGAGAAAAGCAAGGGGTAAAACCTGGAATCCCCTGAGACCTCGCTCGTGCACTGAGTGGTGCAGCACAGAATGACTCCACTGGGAGAGGTGCTAAAATCTTCAGAACACAAACAGAACCATATGCCATATTAAAAGAAACAAAAAAGAGACAAAAGTACAAAAAGGCAAAATTGTGCGGGAGCAGGGCCAGGAGACCACTGTGGCTTCAAGCAAGAAGAAATTCTGTCACCCTGTAAGTGCTGTGCACCTGGGAATATCCATCACAAGCTGCATCTCCTTCGAGGGAAAAAGAAAAAGGTGAAACCAAGTTTGCTCAGTGGCAAATGTGCAGATGTGTTTGCAGAAGCTGAAACTGACCTGCTGCATCACCCACCTCTGCACACGGAGGAGTTCCACCCAAAAGACATCTCAGGTGATCTTAGAACAGCACCTCACATGAATGTCTTCCTGTATAAATGTATGCTTTTACTTGTTTAAATGCTAAGAATCTGAAATAAAATTGATGGCATGTCTGTAGTTGGCTCAGAAAATGCTACAATAATAAATGGAGCATATATCAGCTTTACTCTCATGATTACTGTATTGTGAGACTCTCTTTACGTCCTGGTCATTATTCAGCATCTTCATTGTTATATTCTTGTGTCTTTGCTGTGTGACAATGGGTTTAAGTCTTAAAATGGGAGGGACACACACCCATTAATGTCAACAGAGCAGCGACAGTTTACTTTAGCCAATGCTCTGTCCCCAAATATCTTCATTTATAGTTCAGGCAATCTTATATCACCTAGCATCCTTAGAAATATCTGCTGGCTTGGGTGCTGATTTTGCTAGCCTTAGTACAAGAAAAAGAGATGAGAATTTAGGTAATTTACATTATTTTAATCTGGACTAACATTTAAAAAATTACCCAAATCTTTCACTCATCTGGTAGAAGAGTGGCTCCTGAAGGAAGACCATTTTCTTTTAGTGGGATAAACCCCCTTCCTGCTCAGCTCTATTAATGATGGAGAAAACCATGCTTTCCAAAGAAAGGGCTTTAGCTTACCTAATTGTTGTTTTCAGACCACATGTATGTATGAAAGCAAGACATTGTGACTGCTGGAAAATACAAGTAACAAGAAAGCTGTCCGGATTTGAAAGAAAATACATTGCACAAATGCATCTGGGCAAAGTATGTACACAGACATGCCCTTTCTTTCTTTACAATTTCTCGCAGACACATCCAGAAAACAAGAAAACTAAATATTAAAACCTGACACTTGCACAGTTAGGATTTTACTGATTCACTTACATAGACATCTGATTAAAAATGCAAATGAGGCTGACTTCTGTGAAAGGCTGACCTGAGATCAAGCTTTCTGAAGACAGGCTATTTCCACTTTGCACAGAAGAAAGAAAAAAAGACTAAAGCATTTTTATTCACCTGGATGAAGCGAAAAAAAAAAAGTGTAAGAACTATTTATAAATATGTATGAATAAATATTTTATGATATATATGCTGAACAGTTTAACTGTTGTTCAGCAAATATATAATTTGTTAATTTTGCCTGCTTTCACTGAATAATTTATTCAACAGATCAGCTTTTTTAATATTCACTAGATGATCGGCTGATCAAATCCTGTTAGCTGAATACGTTATTTGATTTTTTTGCCCTTTTCAAAAATCACTTAGTTTATTGGAAGAACATTGCTGTGATTTATTAGAGGTATATTCCATCCAGTCCATGGTGACATTCTTCAAGAGTAACCTCTGAAGACAGTAGATTTCTTGCTCCTGTCATATGATATTAACCTTTTGTAATCCTGACACGCATTAGATGTCTTTGACCAGGGAAATAAAACCTCATGTCCAACAGCCCCCTTTTGTGTCACACATCCATGACAACACGTGTATGATGCAGTTTATTTTTTATTTGATGACTGAATATTGAATTATTTAGATTAGCTACATCAATCAATCCTGCGTTCTGGTTCACCCAAGCGTCTTCCCTACAGTGCACTCAGCAATGCACTTCTGCACAGGATTTCTTCTAGCCCCTAAAACTGTCGCGTAGCTTCAGAGAGACCCTGACATTACAGTGCAGAACAAGATGCCGAAAGGACAGTGTCTAATCTTTTACAAGTCAGCCTTGAAGTCAATCATCTTGTGTCCCTTTGTAGCTAGAGAAGGACTTCTTACACTTTCCACTTGAAAAGGGAGATTCCTAGCCTGCTATTGTTCTGTCTTTGCACCCGGGGAGGTCTTTGGAGATCAGGAAGTAAAGGCATGACATCATACATTTGGAGCATTATCTTATGATTTATAGTGTTATTTTACTTCTTTTTTTTTTTTAAATTTTTAAAACTTCTGAGGATGTGCTTTTTCTCTTAAGTCACCGAAGCCTAAACACTTGAATAAGGCTACCTTTGTAAAAAAGAGGCTGTAAAAAGCAGCATCAGTTCCATTAAAAAAATAAATCCTTCTACAGCTAATTCTCTGTAAAACTGCTCTATAAGACCTATAGTAAATAGAGAATAAACAACAGGACAGTAACACACGAAAGGATTAAGAGCAGCACTCTACAACAGCCTGTGTAACTTTGTTTGTGCTGTTGCCATTAAGACTGATGCTGACATCTAGTACTCAGATGTGTGTGCCATAATCTGTGTGGTGCAGCCTAATGTATTCCATATTTCAATATGCATGCATATGCAATAGGCTATATAATATTCCATACAAAAATTGCATTAAGAAAATGTTAAAGTTGCCTAATTCGGCATTTAAAAGTCAGGAAATAAAATTAAGGTTGTACATGCAACATTAACTCTGTTCCCTAGTGCATTTGCCTATGATACAGTCTAATTACATGATCAAATATTATTTCTCAGATTATACAGTATAATATCTAGATTTTTTTTTTCATCTTCCAAAGAATGAAGTGAGTTATGCAGGACTCAGCCAGATTTCTATAAGCCTCCATATGAAGAGTTTCTAAATAAACATAGACTCATCAGTTTGGAAAAGGGATGACTGAAAGAAACCTGACATAGTGTTATAAAACCATGAGTGGTGTGGAAAAGGTAAATGATTACTCACTGTTCCTTCTACTGGGAAAACTGAGGGGCATTCCACTCAAGTAGCAAGTTTAAAACAAGCCTTTACATGCCACACACTGTCGTGCTGTGGGACTCACCACCACTGACTGCCTGAGAGGTCCGAAATGTAATGCACCCAAAAGGCAGCAGAGAAATACATACAGCATACTATCAGTGCTAAGTATTAAACATGAGACATGGGTACACTGTCCATGCCAATAAGTCACTGTGTTGTTGGTGACTAGGAGCTGGGAGCATCTACCTGGGAAAGGCTGGAAAGTTTCATCTTCCTCCTAGTCTTCCTCCAAACAACCACTGCTGACCAAAGTTTTGGACGAGTAGCAGTTACCAAGGTTTTCATACAAAGTGATGATGATGATAATGATGTTAATACCTGGTATTTGGGATCCCACTCACAAGAAAATAAGAGGTGTATCCCCTTGGTCTAGGAAAGGTATGACCACTAATCACCAGCAGAGAACTCCATCCTCTGAGCCATTTCTTACAGCAGACATTGCTACGTACATAAATAATCTGACCTCCTAAGAACATTGCAGGGCTGTTCCTGTCTTCACTCTTCCTCACTGCTTCATGCTCTAGCAGGATCTTGCTTTAGGTCTGTAGGCCATGGTGTTTTAAGAATTAAGTGGAGGACTCATACAACAGTATCCTTCTCTGTATTCTCCCACGGTCAGAGGCACAAAAACCTGTGCCTCAGTGGCTTCTCTCCTGACTCATATACCAGAAATGTTCATAATATGATTGTTGCATTCCACTTCTGGCTGCCCTAAGTGGACCAGTGAGAGACTGTGAGCATCCCTGGGAGCTGTGGACCAAAGGAACCCAAAGGGGTGTTGGAGATGACACCCACACGAGCTTGTGCCAAGGTGCAGCTTAATATACATGTATGACAGCACTGCCTAATGCATGGGAAAAGACTGAAGAAGGAAACTTAAGTGGGGCTGTTTTCAAATAGCATGGAAGTGTGTGTCAGAAAAAAAGAGGTGGAGATGACAGCCATGTGATAGACAATATTCACAATAAATTCCATTTACCTTGCATATATTATCTGCCTGCTTCACCTGCACTGTGACTGCTAATTCATTTCTACCAGGAGTCTTTTTCTCATGCTAATGAGGTTCTTTAAACAATTGTTGGTAAAAACTGAGTTGCTAGAGAAATGGTCCTTTCTTTTCCCAAAATGCAGAACAGTCCTTCCTTCACTCGCTGACAGGCCTGAAATGACAGCGTTATTCCACTGGCAGCTCTAAGGTCTGTTATTTCACTCTTTGTTGAATCTAGGAGTCAGTATTTTATATAGTTAAATATCAGCAAATATTAGTTCAGGGGTAGTAGATTTTTGTAAAAAGCTTGTCAGAGAGCAAGATATTGTATATAATTAACAGGAAATAACCTACAATTAAAAGATTATGTATGTACAAAGGTTATTTTGGGAAAATCATGGATAGTTTAGAAAATATATTAGTGATGTTTATTCCTTCTGAAGTCTGAGGTTTTGCATGCCTTTGCAGATAGAGCAATATAAAAACAACATTTTTTTAAGGCCTCAATTCTTAATTTTGTGTTCTGTAAAATGTCTGTAACATCTCAAGATTACATCTGGCTGAGGTGCCGAATAAAAAAAGCTGGTCTGTCTTTACAGAGGGAGGAGTTAATTTTCTGTACATGGAGAAAAACAAGCTTGATGCTTATGCCTGCCATGCTACAGTGGCTCATACAATAGGGTTTTCAGGCAGGGAGGGGAGAAATAAATGTGAGACGAATTATGATCCTGTGGTAAGGACTCAAACTTCCAGTGCCGACTGTGTGCAGGATTTGTCACTCACCCTGCAGGTGACAACATCACAGGAACAAAGCACAAAGGCATTGTTGACCATGAGCACTGTTCATATGATTCTGTCCAGTTTGTTGCTGTTACAAATTCAGTCCCAACTTGGTACTAGTTAAATCTCCTATTTAGACCAAACCAGTCCTTATTCCAGAATGAAAAGCAGCAAGATGAACATATTTACGTTCCTCTTTCTACGTTCCTCTTTGTACATCTTTTCTCTTTCTTTTCTTCTTATATGTACTCTCCTGCTTGTTTTTCTTTTATTTTTTGATACTTCATTTACTGGTTCATCCCACCAAGCAAACAGTCTGGGGTTGGAAAATTCATAGGGGAGGGCAGCGTCAGAGATTTTGGATGCTGACTATTGTCCTTTAACAAATCACACTGAGCATTTTGAGATTTATGAGATCTCAGCTCTCTGTCTGCTTTTACCCCCAAAGTTTTCTGTGCTTGTAACCTATCACAGGAAGAATAAGGGAAGAATATGGTTTTGTGATGTATCTGTGTGGCTCACAGTCTGAGCCTACAAGTTGGTCTGCCCACAAAGCAACAGAAAAAGAAGCAATGCTCAAACACCTGAGATCTCATGGGCTTGCACCTGCAGGTAGGAGCAACCCAAGAGGGCTTCTTTTGAATATTAGGAATGAGAAAGAAACTTAAGGAGGCAGGAACTTATGGTTTCATTTGTGCAGACTGATAGAAGCCATTAAATGTTTGCAAAGCAGTTTTTCCCTGTAACATTACACTTAATGGGAACAAATTAGCTGAAAGATATGATTGCAAGGATGGTAACAGCAGGATTCTGTGTGAGCTCCGAGTTTACAGTGTTTTTTTTTCTGCTCTTCCATAAAGGAAAGCTCTTTATGCTTAACTTCTCTAGAATTGTATACATACATTTAAAGCAAATAAAAGAGGACATAACTCTTTGCCGTTAAATTGATTTAAGTTAGATGATGCACAGATGTGGATGAGATGTAACTCTGAGCATTCTTTAGGGCTGGCGCAGTTCTTGTAGATTAGGACTTGTAAAAACAACAGGATGAGCCTGGTTATAATGAATTAGTAGAAGTTACACGGCCCAAATTCTCTGTTAAATGGGTAAAACATTAATGCTGGCTGTGAGAAAATAAAAAGTTATGGAGAGAGCATTAGTAAGGCATTCACAGAAAGAACTGGGTGAAGATATATCCAAACTGACTTCAGTAGCTGGGCTGTGGGACCTCTTATCAAAAGTGCTGCTCAGTAAATCAATAAGACCTTGTGTGAGAAGGGAAGCGCCCCGGTTCCTAAGTATTAAAGGTCTCCCCACCAGAACATGCACTGATGTCCAGCCACAGGCTTTAACAGAAATGAAATGTCTCTGAAGCTTAGTTCTTTCATGTTTCTTTTCTAGATTTGTTATATTAAATAGACTCCTGCTATCATACCTGAACCCTATTACAACAAAGAAACTGCAGAGGACGTATAATTTCAACACCACTAAGCAATATTGCACGGCCAGTACATGTTGTGGGCTTATACAGTGCTCAGTTCTTACAAAAAAAAACACAAAATATGGTCTTTCCCAAGACCATATAGCAAAGCTAACAGAGCAGAATATGATTTAAGACCATCCGCCCACCATATGGCACTCACTTCTCCATCCTATGCTGCTTCTTGATCATGCTAAGTTAGTCACAGCTCTAGCAGCAGAAATAGGAGGGGTTGTTTATTATCCTCAGCACAGTAATGATACCTCAGGCCACAGTGACAAGTAATTGAAACAACAGGGGTCTCAGAGATACTTAAAAGCAGAGATCTTAAAATATACAGAAGCCGGTGTAGACAAATGCAATGTGTAACTAATAAATTGCCAGCTATCTGCAGGGCAGGATTGGAGCCTGAATTCGGTCATTCCAGAGAGTTCCACAGTGCCACTTGCATTTTGCCATTTACACCTCAGAGTGTAAATCTCCACCGAGCCGAGGCTAAAATAACAGCAATAATAATAATTAGTTATTCACACATACATTTGCCTAAAGGGATTTCCACTTGCAAAACCCAGGCAGGTGAAGAGTATATTTAACACAAAGGTGTGACAACAATCACATCCAATTACAGGCCCACAGCTATGCAGTGCTGAATATCTTTGGCCTGAAACTGATGAGGAGTTAATCAAGTAAATAGCAATCTTTATAAATATTGTTGACTTATTGTGCCATGTTGTGCTGGCCTGAAAATATGTTATGTCATTCTGACGACAGATTTAGAGGTGAAAAACAAAAAAAAAAACCTGTTTCCTCCACAGTTGTATTTGCCCTAAACAGATGTCATGGAAATTTCTATTATATGCTCTCAGGAAGGAGGGATACAATCTTCAAGGTAAGTCTTGAGCCATTAGACCCACTGATGTGTATTTCTCTGTGATCATTATTAAATAAGATTGCATTTGATATTTTTCATTTGTCTTTATGATCTATTAATAACTCTACCTACCCATCAGTCTGTATTTTCTGCATCATTTTATCCAGGGCTTTTGCTTTTAAGATGGTCCTAGAATTTATAGTACTATTCCATGTACTGTATGCATTTTGGGCATATATTTTATGCAGCTGAGATATATCATACTTAACAGAAAGTTTTGCAAAACCATAGTCTCACATTGTAATGAGATACAGAGAGATTAAGGCTATTTTAGTACTTTGGCTACTGGATGGCAGATGAAGGGCAATATGATTAAATGCAAGATAAAACTGTGAGCGGAGTGATAAAACCAGACAAGTACATGAAAGATTCCTCTGTCAGAGGTTTTTCTTATTTGTCATGTAAATATTGCCTGAATGTGCTATTACTGAAACTAAAGTTTGTAATTTTGCACCTAGTAATTCTCCATTAGAGGAACCATTTCATTTATCACTCTGTGATTGTCACAGGGAGAATAGAAAATGTGACAAAGTCATACAACAACAATCCCCCTTAACTCATGCTAACCTGAATGTGCTGTTTACTTCTAGCAATGGGCACCATTTGCCAGGGTGCAAAAACCAGAATCCTAGGCTCTCTAGATATTCAGCTGGAGGATGTATGTATATATGATGGGTGGTTAATAAGCAGAGGGGGGGAGTGCCAAGAATTGCCATAGGGTAAGCAAGGCAGCAAGATTTTTCCAGTTCTGCATCCTTCAAACATCCCAGTTTCCCACTGAGTTCAGAACGGAAGCATTAAGCTGTTTCCATCTTTGCAGGTCTTCTGTCTCCCTGGTTATTTCCGCAGAGCACAGCTGAGACCTAACCACCTCCCAGAGCTCGTATGGGAGCTGCACAGCTGCCCCATTTGTTCCATGCATTTCTAGCCCCTGGGCTGGATCTAAGCTGTCTGGATGTGACCTGCTGCCTGTCCCCTGCCACTCTCTTCCCCAAGGCCCTTCAAGTCACCCGGGGGTAGAGATCTTGCTGTGCAGCTCTGGGTGCCTTGGTAACAAGCTATCTGGATGCTCTTGCTGGAGTTCTGGGGTCCCTTGTGGCTATGGGGCACCCAGGAGTAAAACGGAATTACCATTATAAAAAAATCTGATCTTTTCATGTCTGTAATTTGTTCCTGTGTTTGTGTGTTATTGCATCGCATTAAGCTCCCTCTAAAAATAAAAAGCTACAATTCATAATCAGAGAGAGAGAGAGAATAATGCTGGGAATCCCAGATTACTGAAAAGGAGAAGAAAAAAAAAACACAACACAAAATTGCTGCCTGAGATGATTAAAGACACTTCAGAATTTTATAGGGAACAGTCAAAATTGCTACTGAAAATGGTGAGAGATAAGGCAGGAAAAGGGCTGGCTATCAGAGGGAGAAGTCAGGGTTCTTTTTGAAAAAAAGTTGCCGTATGGAAATATCCTCTCTGGTCTCCAAAAAAAAAGGTGCCAAGAGCAGATACAACCAACGAACATATAGATGATCTGTGTCCCATGCTTCATTCAATCAGGCAATCAAGATAATTAGAAAGTATGGGCAAGATTGATTAATGGCCAAGACAGACATTGAGTTGACCTTTTCTTTATTACTACAGCAGTACATTTAAATAGTCTCCACTTAGTAGGGTTTAAAATAGAAAAGTGAGCTGTTATAGATATAGTAAATGTGTAACTAAGAATGCATGATCTAACACCCCTGCTCTGTAGCTTGCTTCCCACCTTTAATCTCCATGCCACCTTGTCTGCATGTGAATTAGTTTAATTTTTTGAACCCATGCTCCAGCAACAGTACTAGCTGCTACCTTAGGGGCAAGAATTGATGTAACAGTAGTAAAATAAATATAATTTGCATGGAAAATGCAAAGACTTAGGGGCCAGTGTCACTTTGTGGATTAGCAACAGAAGTGTTATCCAGGGGGTAGGACCAGGTAGGGGAGCTTGCCCAAAGCAATGGTGGTACCCATTGCAACACCTGTACTGGGTAACCTGGGCTGCTCCTTCTTTGTGCCAGAGCTTCTTTTTGGCTCAGCAACCCAAAAGTGAAGACAAAGGAGCTGCCATGGCATTGGTGACTGCATCAGGCTTTGCAAAACACAGAGCAGACAGAACTCTCAAGGGGGAAGAAGCTTCACTAGGGCATTGTCAGCTGTATTAGGCAGTCTCCTGGGTATGGAGGGAGAGCAAGCAGGAAGGAGACATCAGGCAGGAGAGGCATGCAAGGATGTGTGGTACCCATCAAAAGAGATCCTGAGACAAAACCTGCTGCTGTTCAATGTTTACCTAAGATGGGCTGAAAATGTGACACAGGTTACTGGTGGCAGGGGCTGGGCTGACTTGTGATGTTGGGATGGTGGCATGGGGCTGGATCACTCCTGGGCTGGGGCCACCATCTGAGCAGCGGACTTCAGGGAAGCTGGAATCAGCTGTGTGCCTCCTCCTTTGGAGAAGGATTTAACCCAACTTTCTAAACAAAACATCCCTCACTCCATGAGAAATGCATACACCTGGAAGGCATTTTGGAAAAAAACAGATGCTTCGAAAAAAAAAAAAACAAATAAATCCACACCAGCCTGTGTGGTGTAACACAGATGAAATCAGTGTATTTCTACAGAAAAGGTTTTTGCAGAAGTTTGTAGAAGTTTATGAAATCTGCAGGAAAATTATGACGTTAGGCAATGTTTACAACTATGCAATGATGTTTGATGCAAAAAATGTTATGAGAGTTGTTCGTCTGCAGTGATCTTTACCACCACTTCCCCCCCTCCCCCCAGCTATCATGCTAGCCTTTTAGCTTTGTAGAGTTGAGAGCTGTTGACATGCCATATGAAAAGTTTTATTTTGTGTGAGGTATCTTTATTAAGTAGAAATAATCTTGCACCAGCATTGGAGCAGACGTTCAGCTCATGTACATCAGTAAATCAGCAAATCAGCAGAACTCCTCTGGTGTCAGTAAAACCATCTTGATTTACAGTAGCAGGAGACCTGGACCATAGATATCTTTGAAAAATGGAGGTGTGCATGCATTCCTTGTTTCAAAGCTAGGGGTGTAATTGTTTCCACCTGAACATTGCTGAGCTGTGCTCCACCAAGGTCCCTAAAGGTTCAGGGGGGACCAGGACTTGCTTACAGCATGTATTTTGTGGGACTGGCTCCTCACTGAACAGGGAGCCATTCCAGCACTTCCTGAGGAATGCCTCTTTACCCTATCCCATCAAAAACACCCTTGGAATGGTGATTAATTGGTTCTGGGACACCCTCCAATGCAAATGGCTGGATCCAAAGCCCTCTATTCTGCCGGTTTCAAAGGGCACCAGCTTAGTCTCAAGGGCCTCAGTTTTTGAGGCTGGTGCTGGTGCTTTATATGCATCTGGGTCACATTTCGTCTGTGGCTAGACAAGCGAGCTGTGACCCCGTGCTGTTCTTGAACTGGGTGTAGGGCCACGTGGAGCCTCTTTTAACCCATATTTCAGCATCAGCATGGAAGTGAAGAGGGGCTGCTCTTATGCATGGAGGTGCTTATTCTTTTGGTGTTTGCTGAACTGGCTTTGTAGAGGTCCTGTTCCTTGTATCACATGTAGGTATGTGAGACTCCTGGTCTTGGTCAAAATGGTGCTGTAATTCATATATGGAAATATATTTCCATAAAGAATAATTAAGAAACATCTACCTCACAATATGAAAAAGAAGCTGCATTTTAAACAAGAGGGCAACAAAAAACATTTTTGAGACTGCAGAAGGTGCCAGAGCAGGGTCTGGTTTGTTTTTTATTGTACATTAAACACTCCAGAACTGGTGGCTTGGTGTGGCAAGATGCAGAGCATTCTGTCTGGTGCAGAGCCTTTCCCACTCTCATTGACTCCACCGGAGGCTACCAAGGGAGCTCAGCACCTTGAAAGGTGACTGCAAGCTCTGACATTTGAATCGTATTAATAAAATAATTTCCCATAGTGGGATATGCATTTCCCCTCCCCCTAAGTTTCAAATCATACCGCTCCTTAAAGTAGGAACAAACATTTTACTTATGGCTAGAATGCATTTATTGGTAATTTTCACATAAGTCAACTTATATGAAAATGTATTCATAATCCAAGCCTTCTCTATAGTGATAAAATGTTTCTGCTTCTGTGGTAGAAAATAGCTTATTATGCAAACAGCATTGCTAGTGTTACATTATGCATGGGAGTCACCTGGAGAACATCACAAAAGCTTCAACCAAAAGAAAAAAAAAAGAGGGGAGGAAATCGGGTGTTCCATTTACTGCACCACTTGCCTATTATAATTAGCTGTAAATGAGCTGATATCTGTACTTTGAAACGTATCTCATATATGCCTTGGTAACACTATACAAATAAGAAAAGCAGAACAGAATGGAAGAATATGAAACTCACCCAGGAATGGCCTTGCAAAATGTCACCCCAATTAAAAAGAGAAAACCAGTTTCCCTTTTAAAACTGGTTAGTTGTATTTACTTTGAGAATACCTCGGGTTTATTTATATACTACTTGATTTAATTCAGGATGCTGCAAGTTCCCACTGGACTGTTGTTATTCAGAATGACATTGATGAGAAGTTTGATTAAATAGTGTCTGTTCAGAGAAGACAAAAATATATTGCCTCTCTCTCTTTTTTTTTTTTTTAATAATAATAATAAAGAATAATTAGTCCCAGCACCACCATCTAAGGCCCAGTGTCTCAAGTGACCTTTCTTAATTTGGGATAAGAGAGTGATTTTAAAGTGGGAGGACCACTGCAATAGAGGTAAAGTCCTCTGGATATAATGAAATCCTGCCATTGTTCTTGTGGCACAGTTTTTGGAAGTTCTGGGGCTACATCACATACCACAGCTCCTGCCGAGTGGGTTTAGAGTTGGGGTTGTTCAAGATGAGGTGTCTGTGGTGTCTGTAGTCTGAAGACTGCTATTCAGTAACTCTAAATCTTCCACAAACCATGAGACTCAGTTTAGAGAATGTATGTAACTCCCTCTACCAGCCCTATCTTGACCATTGTCTTTATGTATAAAATGTTGTTAGATCTCACAAGTTTTCACTGGAGGGATAGTTTTGGCTGCAGTCTTGTTGCAGGGGCCAAATGTTTCCATTGCCTTCTCTACATCAGTCTGTGAAGTGAGATTTCAGTGATGTTCTAGGCTTTGTCTGCAATCTAATTGAATAACCAGTATACTCCTGAAACATTTGTTTTTTTAAAACATTTGGCTCAGCCAAAACCAACTCTGTTATGAAGCATTAATTTGATTAGTACTTGTGGCAATGGCAGGATGAGCATGAGCAGGGCTTCACTGCCTGTGGCAGAACTCAACCTCAGCACTCAGCTATGCCAGCCAGCCAAAAGCCAAAGTCAGCCCCCAGGAAAACAAGATAAGATGGAGGTGAGGGAGATGCTGTGAAAGAGCTGTGAGAGAGGAACTTCTTGAAGACCCAAGCTGTAGAGAGGATCCTGAAGGAGAAGGATGGGGCTGGGCATGAAGAAGTAGGGCAAAGGACGAAGCTGCAGGGAAGGGACAACTGTAGGAGACCAGCAGCACAGTTTAGTCCATCACTGCAGGCAATAAAGCATAGGGACAGTCCCCAGGGCTTGTACTGGGCCTGGCCTGGATGGAGTATAACTACCAGTGCCTGGTTTCCCTAGCCCAGTCCAAATTTGCTGTCCTGTTTGATGTCTCTGGAAGATATGGCTGTAAGTTCACCAGACCTGAAGGAACTGAAAATGTTCTGCAGTGCATGATTGTGTGATCTCCTAACAGCCTGAGTGCTCTAGGGGATGGTCAGAGCTCATGGGCCACTAGGCACTTGCCAGCCCAGGAGATCACACTATGACCTTGGTACTCTCTCACTGAGACCTGTTCTGCTGGGCCCCAGGACTTAGAAAGTCCATTCTGACTCGTGAGGCCTCCTGTCAGCATCACAGCTGCTTTGCTCAAGCAACAGACTCCGCGAGGTTTAAGCTGTAGGGAAGCTTTCCACATGAACCAGATCAGACCAGCTGATATGCAGCAGTGGTGGTGGTAGCTGGTCAGGTAAACTTGGGTACTGAATACCGTGCATTTCTTTTGCTTTTCAGCTCTGCATGACTGCTGAAGAGCACAGGGTCGTATTAGGAGAACCGGCTAAGAAAGCATCCTGAGAAGAAGGCTGGAAGGTGAACATTACAAGTTGAAACTCTCTGAAAACGTGCCAGACACCTGGGGATGGTTTCCATCTCACTTCACCATCCACAAGATATGGAAGCCAGCAAACAGGAAGATAATCAGAATGCAATTTTATTTCTGGCAACACTTTGATCTGAGGCAGCTCATGTGCTTAATGGTTTTCATTTAACCGTCTCTTGGAGAGATCAATGGGAAATTGTACATGGAAATGTGAGATACACTGTCCTGCCCAGAAGGAAAACCTGTTGCTAACATTGCATACATATACTATATATATAATATATTTACACATGCAGGTATGTGTGTTTGTGTCTATCTGTCTTCAAAAATCCAAGAGCCAAAGCAGAGAAACATAGACAGTGATACATTTAAGGCTAAAAAGACAATTCTGGGGTCCCAAGTCTTTAGTAAAGGATAAGATCATGACAAGAATTTGAGGTGAAAATGCTCAAAGGAACAACTGTTTGAGAAATCAGAATTAATTAGTGGCAGAGAAAATAACATTTTTAAAAGGCAGTAACTGAAGTTGCTTTATTTCTTACAGAGGTGACACTGTGGCTGGTAAAGCAATCCAGAATATTATATGAAAAGAGAGTGGCATACAGTCGTGGCCAACAAAAATACCATGTAGAAATGCACTGAAAACCAATGTAAGCAAAGATAATGCCTGATATTTGGGAAGATATGCAAAACTGAAATGGATTAGGTTACTTCGCAAGACTGTGTACACCAGCAGCGTGTGCACAGAATGGACAAAGAAGACGACAACAGTATCTTCAGCTCAGAGCTATTCCTTCTTTGAACAATGGATGCTTCTGCAGAAGACGAGTGGAATATTAGCTTGAAATCAAATGGAACATTTATGAATTTTAAGTTGGACACAGGTAGACAAGCTACTATGGGGCCAGAAACACTGATAATATCATGGAGATAAAAGCCACAGGCAGAAGGAAATGAGCTGGAAATGTTGGGGTTTACAGTGGGAAGCTTATCTCTACCAAGGGAGTGTGTGAAATAAATGTATGAGCAAATAATAAATTAAGAAGAAAATAAAAAGATTTGCAGATGTGCCAAAGGTGTGGGGAGGGATCTATTTTTGAATTAAAATCATGTAATGGCTATTACAGTGAAAAGAGACTAAATCTGTTTGGTAAGAATTTGAGTATATCTTCCAAAAGCTAGGAAAGGAAGCAAAGAAACCCAGAGTAAAACTGAATAAATCTATTTGTCCTACTTCTAGCACTTCCAAGACAGGTTTCTTCCTCACCCTAAACTGGAAGGCAAAAGAGCAACTAGTTAAGTCATTGCTATTGAATCACAGAGTGAGTGAAGCAACCCTTCAGAGCAGATACAATTTCTGGACATTGCAGGAGAAAAGAGACTGTAACTGTGATAGAACTTATTGATATATTAACTGTAAGGACATAAAAGGTCAAGTCTGATTCTCAGAGGGTGGTATTTTTGGAAACAAGGACCTTGTCAAAGATACAGGGTGTGTGATGTGCCAGTGCCTTCCAGGAAGCTCCCTTAGTTTTGTCAGCCCATATTGTGTCTGTCACCCCGTGTCATGTCTTCTCAAGGATCAGCTGAGCAGAAGCTAGCTGCACTAGATCATCATATGTTCCCAAAGGAACAAATTATGCTCCTGGGCAGAGTTTAGCAGCAACCCCACCATTCTGCACCCAGTTTTTCCCTAGTCTCAGATAAGAAATTTGTCTCTACTTTCACAGTCCTTCTGTCCTATCTTCACTTTTTTTATGATCCTACCTATGTTTCAGCACTAGTGAGTTGATTTCTTTCTCTTTCTGGCCTTTATTAAATGAATTAAATGGACATTTAAACTGGTGGAACATGAAGATATTCCACCAAGCTCACCAACATGTCCCCACTTTCTCAGAGAATTTTATCTCATACCTTCAGAAATGGAAAAATCCTTCAACATACAATGTAGTTATGATCTTAACTAGAAATGATCAAAAATGGGCTTGAGGCACAGCAGAGAGGCAGAGACAATTTAGTGGAATTACCATTCCTCTTCCCAGAGTTGTGGTGTCATCTGTAATTGCTTGGTCCTTCAGAGAGGCAGTAGCTGGGCTTGAAAGACAGAGTCACTGCATCCCTGCACCCATGAACAAGATGCTATAGGCTGTGTTGGCCCAACAGCAGGTCCTCCAGGGCTGGCACAAAGACCAGTGGGATAATGCTGGTTCTGGTACACTGGTTTGAGGGGATTAGGTCTGAAAAGGAAGGCTCTGGTACTGATGTGACCTCTGGTGAGGTAAAAGACAATTGCCACGCAGCAAGGGGTGGCCCCATGGACCTGAAAGGGGCTTTCTATAAGAGCCTCACAGGGGTGCTAAGTGAGGTGTTAAGGTGGTGGCTGGAAGTCAGAAAGGATCAGAGCTCACTGTGCGGAGATGGAGGAAGGTGGAAATATGGCTGTGGGACCATGGGAAAGTGTTCTTTCAGGCTGCTAGATGAGAGGGAACAGTGCTGCTTCAGACACAAGGCTGGGCTGATAGGGTAATGGCTTACTATAGTCAAACTGCAGGCTGGGATTATTATGGCTTTAGATAAGAGCTATTAACTATTGTTAAGGTGATTGATCACTTTTATCATTTTGTTATGGAAGGAGATTCACAATCAGAGCTAATCATGGGGCATTGCAGTGCCCCTGTCTGCTTAAATGCTGAGATCCGGAGGGACAGATTGTGAGATGATTACAGAAATTGCAAGACTGTCATTTCCATACTGAGTATGGACTGGGCAAAAATCATAACAACACATGTACTGCCGAGATACCCCACGTAGGGGAAAACACTTGTGAAGTTTGCTTTCAGCCTCTGAAGAGGGAAACAAACAAGTTTGCTTACTGTTGTGTTTAGCTCTCCCAGAACACAAAGTTTCTACAGTTTTAGCACTGTGCCACTTTGCACCTCCTATGGCAGATGCATGTCTGGCTTTTCTGGTACTGACTTCTGCCACTGTCTGCAAGATTTGCTGAGAATTAGGCATGGAAAGCTTGGAGAAAGGTTTTTCTGTGAACATATTTAAAGCAAGGCTTAATGAAAATGCACCTCATGTGCAAAAGGATGGAGACTCAAATAAAGAAACAGATGTGACCTTAGCATTGCATGGCAAAACAGTGCTCATATTCAGGTGTCTCCAGAGCAGTGAGATGCTTTCCCGGAACACAGACTTCCATTTTACCCTTGCACGTGGTTTCTGTGAAGCTTTTTGTTAGGCTTTCACTTGAATTAGAGGAGACAACATCTCATGGTCTTATTTTATTTGATGGGCAAAGAAAAATCTGTATGAACTAAAAATTGCATAGGTTCTGAGAGAAACAGATGGATGACATCATATAAAGTCTAGGTGAATCCAGTCTGGAGATCTATTCAGAAACCAGCCCGTGAGACACACTCAACAGCAACATGTGGCTGATCCTAAATTAAGATTTGAGATGTCCAGAATATATCAAAATTCATGTCTATGCCTTGGTTTCACTAGTGATGGATGGTACCATACACTTAGCATCTAGGAAGCAGCCTTTTTAAAGGATCTTTTTTTTTTTTTTTTTTTTTTTTTTTTTATTTGGCATTCCATGAAGATCTACCTACCAAAAGAATGGATATATACTATGAAATATTTAATGTGCAGCTCCTTTTGGAAAATACTTGTTCAGCTTGACCTTGCAGAAAATGTGCACATAATAGTAAACACAATAGCAACAAGAGGCACAAGACTGCATCAATACTGAACTGAATAGGAAAGTATGAATGATTCTGGCCTAGAAAGTTGGGCTTTAATTAAATTGTACAAACAATGGAAGGAGCAATAAGAATTATGCAACTAAGTAGTATTTTGTGGTACATAATATTAATAATGTGCAAGACCAGCAGTTCATAATCTATGCACTGGAATGTCACTAAAGATCTACATTTTTTGTTGTTGTTTGTTTGTTTGTTTATCTCTTCTTTTATTTTCTTTTATTTTCTTCTTTCTTCTTCCTTTCTGAATCACTCAATTTCAGCAGAAATCCATGTGGATGGATTATACCAAAGACTCTTATATGTGTGTTTCTTGTACTTCTTTGTCATGGATGACCACAGTCAAGAATTGAACCCACTTGTCTCGGTTCATCTGTCACTAATCCGTAAATAGGCATGTTCACATGTATTATATGAAGGGACAGAATGACACATACACAAGATAAATTTGGAGGTGTTTTATATGGCTAACTATACCTGCCTTGGGAGATGATAATTTTACAGGGGATGGAGGAGAACCAGTCTCAGCTAGTGTGCCCAGATTTCAGACTGCTGAACAAAGGGGAAAACCAACTCTAAAGTCTTTGAACGTGCATGCTAGCTAGATTAGATTTGTACTGATAGCTTTTGTTTCCGTTCTTTTCTCTCTTGCCTAGTTTAATATGCATGGCTATATATGGAGAAAATGTGTCTCTGTGCTGGCATAGCAAAGATAACCTTGAAGAGTATAAATGAATGTACGTATTGATGGAGCAATTTGTGTTTTTATTGATTTCTTGCTGTGTCTCACTGAATTCCTAGTATGTAGAATAGGCTGTAACTATTTTGTTATGAAGAATGCTACAGAATATATTTTCCCACACCAGTTCTTAAGGGACTTGGGCAATTTGTACATGAGAATATGAGAGAAAGCATATGGTATATATTGATTATAATTATTTATCACTCTAAGTAGGATTTAGGGCTTCAACTAGTGACACAAGACTTGAGATCAAAACAAAGATGGCATGTTTTCTATCTAGACAGGCAGAGCTGCCAAGATGAAAAATTGGTTTCAGTCTAATATACATGGGCACAGGAGTCTAATCTTCACATGTTATATCAGGGATCTCCTATCTGTAAATTGAGGATCCATTTTGAATTGGTGATACAGTAACTGGTGGTATTAAACTGAGAACTTGTAGATATCTCTATAGGTAGCTTGGTTGGATTATCTTTTTTTTTTTTTTTTTTGGTCCTGGTTTGAGCAGAGAAATAAATCAAAGAAATGTGTTGAGTGCTCAACCCTGTGCAGCCTTGCTGGGCTTCAAGAGCAGACACTGCAAGCTCCCCAGGTGCTGTTTAAGGCAGCTCTATCCCAGTTTTCAAACAGGTCTCCATTCAGTGCAAGGAGATGAAGCTGTATCCTTCTTGTCAGGTTGCTCGTGAATGAGAAGAGTAGCGTGTCCATCCTCCCACACAGAAATTAGTAACACCAGAGACATCATGCTGGGAAGAATGCACTTTCATTGGGCCCAATATTTGCTTTCTGTAAGTGCCCCAGAGTGGATGCCTACGAAAGCACATGAACAACAGTGCACATGTAGCATGGCACTTGCCTCCAGACACTGAAGGAGTTTCTAAGCTAGAAACTTCTGAGCCCTGTGCTTAATAAGCACCGATGGGATCATCCTCCACAAATTTGTCTCATCTCATCCGAGCTCATTTGTGCTTTCGGCCTTTGTAACAACCTCTGGTAATAAACATCTCAATTTAATTATACTTTGTGAGAAAAAGTGTTTCCTTTGATTGTTCTGTAGATCTGGTGCTCTTAATTGTAAATGAACATGCATGTCAATTAATTAGTTTTTTAAAATGGAGAAAGAAAGTCACAGCTGGTCGTATAGATCTGGTGCGTGAGCCTGGACACTAAATTGTGGAAGCAGACAGTGCCAAAAGCACGATCAACTAATGGCCAGGACTGACAAAACAGAATAGCAGCACTTTACCACTGGTAATTTTGCTAGATTTACAGGTTTCCAAGAAATGGAGAGAATAATTATGTGAAAACATAAAAATGTGTCAGAGCAATGATTGTGCGATGTGCATTACCAGTAAAGATGTGGATCATCACCCAGGTATTGGTGTGTGATGAATGCCTCTAAATGAAGACAACTTTAGCATATTTCCTCTTCATTCATTGTCCTTACTGAGACTTGAACTGCACAGTATTCAAAGTTTGTGTATACCAGGGATTTGTATCATCATTCACTGGTATAGTATTTTCCTCTTTGTTCTCAGCCTTTTGTTACTGTTTCCTAAATGCTACATTCTCAACAAAGAAATATGGGTCTTCATTATTGAAGAGTGACAATCTAAACCCAGACCAGCTTTTAATTCCTGCATTAATATAGAAATATGCAGATTTTACAGCAGTGACAAAATCATGCAATTTCTATGCACAGGCAAGCTGCAAAGCTCCAGATATGTCAAGGCCGTTCACACCTGAAGGGAGTGGACAAACCCATTGACCTTTATAGTAATGTGGAGAGCAAAGCATGTTGGTACCCTCAAAGGATGGGTGCCCTTTGAACCCTGGTACCCATGGTCAAAACGCCTTTTCACAAAATGGTGCCTTAAGTCCAAATCTGTTGACCTTCAAGACACTATTTCTTCATCAAAGTGCCACTGAAGGGAGAAGAGAGGCGATGCTAGCAAGCTAAGGCCAAGAAATTCCCACAGAACCAACTACACAGCTGTTGTCTTTAGTGACAGCCATACACAGATTTCTGCGTTGGTGGAAAATTCCACTAGAATTTCCATTCTGTGGAAGACACATCATCTCAAAATTTCCTGTGGAACAAGATACCCAAGTGTTTTGTTTGGCATGACTCACATTTACAATTTTATTTTTAATTTAAAATTTCTAAACTAAATAACTTAAGGATAAAATCAATTTGTTCTAGACCAAATATGTTGCATCAGATGTTATAACTTTTTGAAAATGATTTATTAACTGAAACAAAATGTCATTAAAAATCTTCCTGCAAAACATTTGAGTGTTTTTATGGATTTTTTATAATGAAAAGGTTTTCTGATAAACGTTTTTAAGCACACTATATTTAAGTTTCCATGTGCTTTTAGTGTTTTCAATGCATTTTTATAATTTCAGAAGTAAATAAATAAGGAACAATAAAAGCAAAAAAAAAAACATCTCTGGGTCTGAGAACATTTAGTAATAATGTGCAGCGCAACCTCAGGAAGTATTATTGAAATGGCTTGTACACTCCTGCTGATTTTCACTGAAGAGTAATCACTTTTGTAAGCTACCAGCCTTATTTTATACAATACTCGTATGTTACTGTGCTTTCATTAATATGCTGACCACAGTGTAAAAAAAAAAACAACCCTCTAGAAGAGCACAGGAAAGGAAAGCTGATTTAGAGGAAAAACACAAGGCTGCAATGGAACTGAACAAGAAAAGATCTTTCCCCAACTCCTCTCCTTCTTGTTGTGCCCGCGAGGACCATCTGAGTGATGGCATCTCCATGGCACCTCCTAGTCCATGTCCATCTGGAGCCTAAGAGGACAAAACACATAGGTGCCTTGCAGTCTTACCTCCTACATGGAGCTCCTCTTAGCCAGGATTTGGCTAAATCCTGCTGGGGAAGTTTCACATCTCATGGACCATTTGTACCATTTGGTTTGTATAAGAGTTCTCCATTTTCATATAACTCTCTCTGGAAGAAAGAGAGTGGTTTGGTGACAAAGGAGCACTCAAAATATATCCACATTACCAAGGCAGAAATATAAAGCAGCAATTTGTGGATCTTGAGGGCACTATGCAGACTATTAAACTAATGGAACAGCTGTTCATGACAGAGGGGCATGGGTTTCAGGGCTTTGGGAAATTCTTGTAATTACTTACTGGGTTTAGTAGCATTGTTGCAGATGTTGGAAACTCGGCCGCTAGCTGTGCAGCAACTAAATGTAATAAAATCTTTTCACAAAAGCAACTAAAGATTAGAGGGGAAGGCATTATCCCACAGGATGACACCAAAGCCATTTAATGACCACCCAGAAATGATGCCATCTCCTTCCAGACTGCAAGAGGACTGTTGGCTAATATGTCCATTTCAGGGTCTTTTATGCTGCTAAGAATGTGCATCTATTCCTCAAAGAGTTGGAGTGGAGATAATTGTTTCTCTTTGGGAGTTTCATGGCCTCAGAGCATGAAAACCAGTCAGAGCGCCTGCTAGCTCTTCAGCAATGGTCTGCAGTTGGAGCAACAATGTAAGTAAGATGTCTGGGATGACAGCCCCCTTATTAAGTTTAAACTCACAGCTCTTGTCTAGCAAGGCTGTTGTGTGGCTGTTGCGCACAAGATTGTGTGGCTGTTGTCTACAAACTCTTGTGTCTCTGACAATGGTGTAAAAAGCATAATGAACTGCTCTGTGGGCCTGATTGTGGAAATGACCAGAGCCTAGCAGACAACAGATCTTTGGGATGTAGGAAGTTTCTGGACTTTGATTGTGCTTAGGGGGGATGTCAACATATGCTGAACTGGAACTTCCCCAAGAGAACTTAATTTCACTAGAGCAGCCAGATACTGAGGGGGATTTCTTTGGATTGTAGCAGCCTTTTGGTATTGAAGACTGTATTTGGTCATAATAACATATTTGGAATGGAAAAATTTGGAAAACCAAGACCTCAAAGTATTCTTTTGATTATCATTTTTTCAAAGCAAGTGTTAAATTGAATAGAGAAAGTGAAGGGTTTGTGGCTTTTGAGTTTTTAGTAGCTGCCACAATGTCTGTTTGAGAGAGGCTGGTCACTCTGTTTTGTATCCAGAATACTACTGAGATCCTGTGGCCTCACCTGGCAGTGACTACATGATACCAGGCACTGGGCTCTTGTTTAAAGGATTCGTGACTTGGGCCCAGGTGACGGTCACAACAGAAACTGCATAAAATCTTCACTTATTTCTACATAGGTATCTAAAGTAACTCCTTTCTGTTATGAAATACTTGTTTTTCAGTATCTCTGGTCAGAATCCCATCAGTCTAGATCTTGTATGAATAAAGAGCAGATTGTGATTTCCAGACTGGGAATGAAGCCCCTGAAGCAAAATCGCAGTCATCACATCTACTGCCTCCCCTACTGAATTTGCCAGACATTTCTAGAATCATAGGACTGGATTTCTTCCTTCCTTCCTTCCTTCCTTCCTTCCTTCCTTCCTTCCTTCCTTCCTTCCTTCCTTCCTTCCTTCCTTCCTTCCTTCCTTCCTTCCTTCCTTCCTTCCTTCCTTCCTTCCTTCCTTCCTTCCTTCCTTCCTTCCTTTCTTCCTTAGTGACAACAGACAACTTTTTACAAAAATGAACACATTTGAAGCAAGTGCACAAATGAGTGTAGATAATGCAGAAAATTAAGAACTGAAGGACTGTATCTATATTGATTCTGTGGTGGTTAGTTTTTTATTCTAATAATTATACGGTAAGAAAATGCTAAGCTAATAGTACCAAATACAAAAGAAAAAGAAAAAAAAAAGTCAATACTTATTATATTCAGCCTAAGAATGGTCAGATAGATATGAGCACTTTTTGACACATTTGCCAATATTTTCTTCCCCCTTCCTGTTAGCAACTGTCTGGCAAAACCTGATGAGTGGACATAAAGGGACAAATCTATCTAGTGTCTAACTTCAGAAGAATTGCTCAAGGGACGTATTCAGTCCATTACGGTGATCAGGGAACACAAGTTGATTGGAATGTTGCTGGTGTTATATGGTTGTGTTTACAGCTGGAAAAATCATGTGTAGCACATATAGATTGTCCCCCAAAATGTACACGCAGTAGCACTGTATTTCAGGAATTTGATTGCCTTTTAAAGGTAAGCTGCTTGAACATATGTTTTATTCTTTTTATTTATTTATGGATTTATAGTTTGAGGTTAGTTTCTGGGTGGTGGTGGTGAGGAAGTTGTTTTGTTTGGGCCTGTTCTGGGATGTAACCTTTTTAATGAGAAAGACAGACTCTGTAGGTGTTTGATTAACCTAAAATAAAAGTTGGAAGCTGCTGTCATTACAAAGTTCAGGAAGATTTCTTCAGGCTGCTTCTTTCCTTGAGAAACTCCAATAGATCTATTTTGGTGACGCTGCAAAGACCAAACCCGGCAAAGATCTACCTTGGAAACAAATATATTTATTTACATGTGAACTTCCTAAGGTTTGTGAACTTTCATACTTCTAAAGTTGGCTCTCTGGAGGGTCAAGGAGCCAGAGCAGGAGCCAGCCAGTTGCTCTGTAGTTGCTCTGTGGTTTGTCCAAAGGGGTCCTGGTTGTGACCAGGCCACTGAAGTGCTACAGCAGTGAGGAGAATTGCCCTGTTCCTTGCTCAGACCTACTTTCCTTTTTTAAAATTAGCTCCTCCAGACAACAGCTAAATGTGTTTGAACGGACTGACATACCAAAATCTGCCAAAAGTAAGATAGAATTGGTAAAGTAGGAAATATTGTTACATCAGAGAGGATGTATCTTCATGCTATTTAAAAGCACAGTCTGAGTGATCTGCAGCTTGGCTTTGAAGGTTGTTCTGCTGAGGAGTGGTGGTGATTTGTGACCCTGGGCTACATAGGACACTTTCACGTCAGAATGCCGAAGAAATTGGAAAGTCAGAAGTGGCCACAGAACCAGAGCCTTCATCTTCATGCACAGTTTTCCTGAAGAGGTAGATAACACTACTGATAATATAACCAGATGCCCAAAATGCATTTGTACCTTGGCAATCTGTGTTGTATTACGTTCCTGAGAAATGAGAATGTCACAGGAAAATGTCTTTGGCAAGAAAAACATATTAAAAAATAATAATTTACTTCCAAGCTAAGTGATGCTGGATTATATCTGGATGGATGATGTTAGCACTCACTTTTGGGGAGGGTGCTCAGGATTTGCACTGAAGGCCCACCATCACCTGGCTACCAGCAATGAGTTTCATTCTTTCTTCTGAAATCTTTCCTAAGTGCAGCATCAGGAGAAAGCCCAGTACACAGAAGCACGTTTGGACTCTACTAGGGCAGTGTTTTTTCCCTGGTCCCCCTCCTGCCATGGGGTACCACCTGACAATGCCTGGGCAGTACCTGTAGCTTCCCTGTCACCCCAAACTCACCTGGCATTTCAACTTGCACACATCGCAGGCAGCAGCATCCTTTTGTTCATAAGGAGCTCCTGCAGCCCGAGCAGGGATGAACACAAATTGGTGCACGTGGGGAGTGCAATACCAGGCATTCACGATTTACTGAAGGGGTAATTATTTTGGCCTGTCCAAAACTCAAAGCACCTCTAGAGGGCACTGTCAGACTCCTTTTGGAGCCCGTGTGCCTCCGCCGGGTTGCAGTGGCCGAGCAAGATCGCTTTTCCTTTTCAGCTAACCAGGTAAAGCATCTGGAGCAGGCATTTTAAGGCACTGATTTTAACAGAACCAACATGTGCATACGCAGCCTATCCGTACCCAGACCACACTTACTAATGAAACCTACTGGCACCAGCATCCGACTTTACATAAAAAAGCAGTAAGATGCATAGGGAAAAAAAAATTAAATTATATATATATATAAAATATATATAAATATAAATATATATAAATATATATAAATATACATATAATTATATATATATATTTCATTAAGGACTGTAGTTTTGATTAATGAACAAAGCTCTTGAAATACTTGGAGGATTACTGCTGCAAAGACCATACACAGGGAAATGGGGCACAGACATATTTCCATAAACACTTCATTTCAATAAATAACCCAGAGCAAAAGAGAAGGAAAGGTGGTCATTTTGGACAAACATATATAATTTATACTTTCTAATTCCAAAGTTTTTCCTTGTGTTAATATCTTTGGGGTCGATCTTACTGGAAAGTTTTCCAGCCTTTCATCTGGCAGCGTATGGAGTTGGGCTCAAATAAATATGGATGCCCCTGTCCTGATGGTGAATTCAAAGCCTGTCAAGGTAGTAATGAGACTGTCTGAAAATAAAGGAATATCAAGAAAAAGTCCACAGCTTTAATTTATTCAGACTGCAAACAATGCAGCAAACCCCTGTGAATGTTTGGGATGTGTCAGTGTTTCCCTGAATCTGCCAGTTATGGCTTTTCAGGGCACAGCTCCGATTTGTTTGCACACGCTGGCAGGGGAGACGGCTCGCGCTGACAAGCGGCAGGCACAGGCTGCTCCAGCAGATTCCAGGGATTTGCTCTCGCTGTTTATTCCAAAAATAAGCACATCTTCCCCTAATAAATGTTGTATGCAAATATGGCTCAGTCATTTCTACACGAGCTTCTAATTCATTCATTTAAAGACGTTAATTTTGTAGTGTATGCAAATTTGCATATGTAATTCAGCAAAGGCAGGAGCAATCTCTTATTCTCATCACTTCTGACATTTTAATCAATGATTTATGTCTTATTCTTACAGTTATTAGCCCTCTCTCAGAATGCTAAAGCAGATTATTATGCATTGATATTTCCATACATATATAAAGCTCATTAAGACTCTCTGATAGAGGGATGGCCAAAGTGCAGGAACGGGGGGCAGGCATTTGGAGGCTTGTGCTTTACCTTCTCTCTGGGCTGGTTGCACTTGTTTGATAAACAACTTCCCTGTGTCACCGTTGTTCCAGCTGTACAATAGAGATAGCATTGCCCGAACTCAGGGGTGAGGCTAATTGGAGTTTTTAAAGCTTTTTGAGCTCCTTAGCTGCAAGCTGCTGTGTAAATATTCTTCTGGTCACAAAGAAAATTAATGAGGTGCAGCCCTATGTAACAGAGATATCATCCGTTATTTCTATTTCTCACCTGCTCTTAAAGGTGGCTGCGGAAATGGCATCCTCTTTTTTGAAAGACTGCCATTTGTAGGTATTCATCATCACATACCTGCTGGCTTTTTGAAAAAATACGGCTTTTACTGCTGTTTCCTTCCTCTAACTCCATTGGCTTTGCAGATCTGAAGGAGCGAACTGCATTTTATTACCTCCTAGGCACCACGAACAGAATAATTTATCTACTCTCAGTGCCAGGTGGTTGCTCCTCTGTGAGTCCTTGGAGGGTGGTTGAGCTACACGGATGATTGGGAAAGGCTGGACTGTAAGGCAGAAGTATCGAGGAGTAATTTTTAAGGCCTAATTTAACCTACAAGACCTTCATAGCTGGGATGACTGTGTGAATAGAAAGACAAGAGCTTGGATCACAGATCCCATTTTGAGTCTGAACCTATTTAAAATAGTTATCTGTGATGACAGAAAACAATAAGAGATTTCTTCAAAAGTATAACTTCAACTTAAAGAGTGTAGTGATAGGACAAGGGGTAATGGGTTTAAACTAAAATAATATAGATTTAGATTAGATACAAAGAAGAAATTCTTCACTATGACGGTGGTGAGGCACAGGTTGCCCAGAGAAGCTGTGGGTGCCCCATCCCTGGAGGTGTTCAAGGCCAGGCTGGATGGGGCACTGGGCAACATGGTCTGGTGGGAGGTGTCCCTGCCCTTGGCAGGGGGTTGGAACTGGATTAGTCTTTAAGGTCCCTTCCACCCCAAGCCATTCTGTGATGCTATGAGTCTGCAAATTTGGCTCTGTAATTTGCTCTGAGCTACAGCTTTTTTCATGAGAGTTTTGGAAATATGTTTATTTTCATATATGTAATAAAGTCAGCTCTGTGGAATCCAGTTTTAATCTCCAGAAGTGTAAATCCATTGATGGTACTTGTGAGAATCAAAATCCCAAATGTATTTACACTTAGAAATGGAAACAATAAACATACACTTTGTGCATGGAGGTGTGCACCATGTTCTCAGAGAATGCACACGTGTAAGAAAACTGTTGTTTATTCAGCACAGATGCTGTCACAGCCACCGTGCACCCTACAAAAAGAAAATTTCTGGAGGACATCTGAAGTCTCAATTTAAACTCTTTCAATGGAATAATGTATGAATTGCCCATATGCATACTCCATTCTACATCCTTTGTTTGAGTAAATCCATGTGACTGCATTTACTGACACAGCTGACTAGTTGTTCCGAAGTAAGGATGACAGCCATGAGAGACCAAGAATATACAACTGGATATTTTCATTGTAGGAAAGTCTAGCCCGACATCTAACTCTTCTCAAGTATTTTTATGGGTCATATGGCCATCAAATATACTCAGTTTTTAATGCTGCAATGTCAAGCCTAGGATAATGGGGATAAATAGGACAAACAATTTGCATTATGAGTTTTTTTCTAAGAACAATGTGTAACTACAGTGATACTTAAAAAATAAGTGTTTTTGACATTCCAGGAATGCTAAAGGTCCTAAAGAGAGATATATGCACAACTGTCAAGAAGTGTCATAATATTTTGCCAATTTCACTTCTTTTAAAACAATTAGTTGGGACTCTCCTAAGCAAACTGTTGTAAGAAAAGCCTCATTCTACAACTCCAAGGCTAGAAATGAAACTGGAAAAAAAAAAGTCTAAAAAAGAACTCGATTCCAGGTGTTGGAGCTCTAAGAAAGCCCCTCTCCACCTCTGTTTCTGCCCAGGTAGGAAAAAGCACGAGTATTTCAACCAGAAAATACACCACTGCCCCCTTCTAACTCCCCCCAAAATCTTCCATAAAGCTGTTACCCCACCAGAGGAACCTTCCCCAACACTTCTCAGGGTTTCTCCAGTCTGCAATTAAATAGACAGATTTGAAGTTCTGAAAGACAGAGCTGCAGAACTGAATTAATAATAACCATAGCAAATATAAACCTAAAGGAAAAGGAGGGATGGATATGGTCTGAAGAGAATACAACAAAGGACTGACTGGAATACTAACACACTGGTTGCAAAGAAACAGTTTTTCTCTCTGCTATGACGAGGCAGACTCACAGCTGGATCCCCACAGAGGAAAAGGCACAGGCAGTGTAGTGCAAGCCACCAGTAGTTAGCGTTGTTCTTATCTTTGTTTTAGAGCATCCACCATCATGTGGGCACCTTCAAACATGCTCCAGGCCAGAGGCAAGATTGCACCAAGATGAACAACGTTAGTGTGTTACCAGAACTGTGGTGTGGTCCCAGTGGTCTCCACCATCCCACAGGAGGGTGAAGACCCTGACACATGCCCTTTTGGATCATTAAGTACCTTATGAGAAGAAGACTTTGTTAGTGGAAGTCAGGAGTCTAAGGATGAGTGGAGCCAGACCTGAGCATGGACAGCAAGACAGAGTGTGGACCTCAGCTGAGTCCTTGGTTCCTACACTGCAGTTTTTCTTCTACTCTTCTCTTCTTCTATTCTTCACTTGTCTCTCTTCTTCTCAGCTGTGGTTTTGGCTATTAATCTAACATAAGTCACAGCACTCTCACTTCAGGGTCTGCTTCTCTGGTGCCAGAAAGGTCCTGCAGAGCAAACACCAAACTTCCTTTCAATGGAAAAACAGCATAAGGAAAGAGAATTGGACTATTAAGAATGAATTTCAAAGTGATTTCTGCTTCTGTATCAGATGCCATCGAAACAGACACATCTTCAGCCAGGTACCCATGTTTTGAGCTTTTAATTGCACAATATGTGGTGTCACTGGACATCACACATTGAGCATCAGGTTCTGTGTGGCTGCAGAGCTTGTCCAACAGTGTACAAACTTCTGCAGCCATTCAAACGTTTTATGAAAGCTGCATTTTCAGAAGGTTTGATATGTTTGCCAGCATCTCCACAGGTCCTAGCAACTTAAGTGCTACTCATTCATTTAACTTCAGGGTTTTTCCTGTGTGGTTTTAAAAGTAATTTGGCCAGAGGCAAGAGCTGCAGGCCCCATGGTCTGTAGTCAGCATTTGCTTCACATAAATCATAGCTTGCTTTAGGTTACATTCTTTTTTGAATGGAAAGTTAATTTATTTAGTTATGTTAGTCTGAGAGCAGCAGATTGGGCCATATTGTCACTGGTAACAAAAGGAAGTTTAAAGATTGCTCGAAACATCAGCAATCAATCAAATAGCTTCATCCAGGCACAGCTCTAAAGGTAGATGCCTGATAAGTTAAGCCAAGTTTCACCTTTCATGAGTTGTCAGTTCATACATCACCCTTGATGTGAAAAGGGCCTCATTCCCATAACCTTAGCATCAGTTTTTTTTTCGTGGTGTTTTAGTCTTAAAAACAACATCTGTGCACAAGATAGTCTTGGAAATTTTATACCAACAATGAATATTTTACTAAATCAGACCGTAAGGATAGTTCTCCTTGAGTTTATTTTGTAATTGTACTACTCATTCACTGATTTGATTACCTTTCAGGTCAAACCTTACTATTACATCCAAACAAAATTATCAATCGTGCTTCCAGATTCTAACAGTAAGATGAAATAAGTTGAATTATTCAGTAGAATTGCTTATGGGCAAGTAACTTAGTAGCCTCTGTCATTATTATGTCTCAGAGCAACATAATAGATTTTTATTAAAAATCACTTTTTAATTTATAAATTTTCTGTCCTCTCCTTTTAAAACTTAAATGCTGAGCTTCACAGATTGTAAAGTAATTCTAAGGAAAAATACAATGGTCTCATTTATGGATGACATGAGGATGTTCCCTCTGCTCCACAGCAGGCATTACTAAAACCCTGCCGGTGACCACAACCATGTACATTTTCAGTAGACTCCCTGTCCAGGTGTCCCAAAGCTTTCTTCCTTTACGTTAACATGGAATTAGTCTTGTCAAAAAGAGCTATCTCTTATACATACTACTGGATATGGATCCAGATATCTTGATCCTCTCCTTAAATTGGCTTTGGTGAAGAATTAAAATTCAAGAAAAGAAGTCTCTGTGCACCAAACTTGGTTATCTTCAGAAATGAAGTACCACCATGTTACCTCCCGATTTCCTTCTCCTTTTTTCTTTTCTTTTCTTTTCTTTTCTTTTCTTTTCTTTTCTTTTCTTTTCTTTTCTTTTCTTTTCTTTTCTTTTCTTTTCTTTTCTTTTCTTTTCTTTTCTTTTCTTTTCTTTTCTTTTCTTTCCTTTCCTTTCCTTTCCTTTCCTTTCCTTTCCTTTCCTTTCCTTTCCTTTCCTTTCCTTTCCTTTCCTTTCCTTTCCTTTCCTTTCCTTTCCTTTCCTTTCCTTTCCTTTCCTTTCCTTTCCTTTCCTTTCCTTTCCTTTCCTTTCCTTTCCTTTCCTTTCCTTTCCTTTCCTTTCCTTTCCTTTCCTTTCCTTTCCTTTCCTTTCCTTTCCTTTCCTTTCCTTTCCTTTCCTTTCCTTTCCTTTCCTTTCCTTTCCTTTCCTTTCCTTTCCTTTCCTTTCCTTTCCTTTCCTTTCCTTTCCTTTCCTTTCCTTTCCTTTCCTTTCCTTTCCTTTCCTTTCCTTTCCTTTCCTTTCCTTTCCTTTCCTTTCCTTTCCTTTCCTTTCCTTTCCTTTCCTTTCCTTTCCTTTCCTTTTCTTTTCTTGCCAAGATTTAATAGGTACGGTTGCATTGATTTTGATCAAATACTCCTAGAGAATCAAAGGTGTTAGCATGACCCTGACATTGTACAGCAATAAATAGTAAAACAATCTACAAGGTTTCAGATGCAGGAACTTCAGCCCCATTATTATGATGATCTTTTAATGTTGTAAGGAAAGAAACATTAGGTAAAGTATATGAGATGTGACTCATTAAACTTTTTGTTCTAACAGCATTCCTTATAAATGTTTTCTAGAAATAAATAATTAAATATTTTCTATTCTTTCACATTTTCTATGCATCTTTTCTTTGACAGGAATGAAGAGAAAACTGAAGAGAGAACAGAGAGAGGAAAAACAAACAAACAAACAAAAACACAAACACAAAACTAAGCAGTAACACTAAGAAACTGTTGTGTGTGCTGCCACTGGAATCTCGTATTCTCTTGGTGCTCAAACAAGCAGTCTATACCCAGGGAAGGAGAGAAAGTCGAAGCAAAATAGACCTAGTACCAGCTCCAACATGCAACCTGGGCCATGAGCCTTGACCAGCAGTGACACTATAGGCTGCAAACTCAAATGCAAGGGAAAATCATGACAGACCTTGAGCCACCCCCTCTGATGTCTGGCAAGCTTATTCCAGTTAAGCTGCTTGCAATATTGCTTATGGTTGTGCTCCCACTCACATCAAGTTTTATCTTTTCCTTGGATTTTCCTACAAAATTGTCTAGTAGGGTGTTTTTGCGTGTGTGTGTGTTTCATATGTCTTTCAGAGTTTGAAATGTCCAATCCCAAAGCATGATTAGAATTTTCTAATTTTATAGCCACCACCTGCTACTACTAGAAGATACAGTGAGCAACTGCTCCTGATTCATTTTCTCTGTGCTATTCACACTTCGACTATATCCTCCCTACATTTTTTTCTGTTCTATGCTAAAAAGCTGTTTTGTCATTGCTCCTTGTAATGGAGATACTCAGTCTGTTTACCCATTCTTGGCACCGTGCTTTTTTCTTTTCCAGTTGTCCCGTTGTCTTTCTGAGTCTCAGATCATCACTTCTAGCACATAGCTATTTATATGCCTGCACCACAGAGTTTATAATCAAACTACTTTGCATGCATCATTTAGTAGGAATTTTGTCTCCTTACATATATTCTAGTATTCAAAGGATGTTACTTCTACACTAATACCCAAATATCCTAATGATAAGCAGAAATGAACAAATCAGCAATAATATACCAAACAGATCTCAGTATGCAAGTCTTGTACACAGAATTTATTGGACTGTATATAGAGAAATTGGAATGTTTCTTCCTGAAAGTCTACTATGCAAAGTATCAGCTACTACACAAGCATCTGAGCAGACAATAGATGTGAGGCTTTATTACTCTCTTCTTCAAAGTTGGGGTACAAGCTATTGAAAACTGGACAAAATATTAGGCTTTTAGTCCTTTCCATTAGTTGCTTATTACACTTTTCTACATGTTTTCACATTACAACAACTCATTCCAATACATGATCAGGAAAAGAAAATGGAGGCATTACAATATCAGGGAATTGCTCATCTGAGCTCAATAGCTCTATCTTAATAATTATTGATTAAAAATTAGTCTCTCTGAGGGCTGCTGAAATACATTTTCATGATAGATTTTGCACCAGAAATACCAATACTTACTGTTCAATAGTTTTGCCTTCAGTTTACCTAGTGCCTCATCATTCTAACTTTGAGATCAACAAATGCTCTGGAGACACACGTTTAATGACCACTTGATAATTGCCGTACAGGAAGAACTCTGTGCTTTGATTGCATGTTTGTGCTGCTGCACATCATGAAAGACACTGAGAATGATCTGTTGCGGAGATCTGTAGAAACATATCTGTTGAACTGATGGATAATATATATCTCTTGGATTACTGGAGCTGTAGCATTGTATACAAAATGCAACAGTAATCCTTTGTTTAAGGCTGGGTGTTCATCTCAACACATCATGTTTCTTGGAAGCCAGATTCTGCCTAGTGGAAATGGGGTCCCTTTGCCCCTCCAAGGACATGAAGAACTCATCATTGCTTTCCTCTGTATCATCAGCTTTCAACCTGGGGAATATATTCCAGCTGGAGTATGAAGTGTGGTTGCAGATCTGACAGAGAGGGTGGTGTTATGCAGCTGTGGGTGCTGGTGTGACTAGAGGAGAGCAGACAAGGGGCAGTGAGGAGGACAGGACCCACAGTTCCCAGAGCCATGCTGGCACTGAAGAAGCAGCTTTTGGCATGTGAGGTTTCATGCTACCTCCGTAGTAGGAAGCATAGGGAAAACCACCATCCGACTGCTAGCTAGAAAAAATAAGTGCACCAAGATTATGTTTCCTGTTTCTCCAAGCACTATGTTTCTTTCTCCTGTTTCTTTCTTGCTCCTTCTGTACATGAGGAAGTGCTGAAGCCTCTACTGGTTTTGGACCAAGAATCCCATGGGGACACAGAACTGGTTAGTCTCAAAAACCATGCTGTTGTTGAAGATTGTCAGGCATTTTAAAATTGTGCAGTCAACAGAAGTTTCACTACGTACCTGTAATTTTTTGGAATGTGCCCCAAAAAGCTCTTCTCCCAAAGGATGTTCATTAAAAATGTTAATAAGGGCTTTAACAGCCAAGCAACATGAAAATGCACAGCCTTTAAGTACTGTCCTCAGCATTAATAAAATTAGCAGGATACATGCTGCATTTGTGTAACAATTATCCCCCAGTTTCTATTTTTTTCATCTAGATCATCTTGCTTGCTTCAAATTTTCTGTCTCCATGATTTATTGCTAGATCTGCTTTGTCACCATCTGCTCTGCTGTTGCTCAAGAAAGAACAAATCCCCAGAAAACATTACTGTTATAAGCATCCTTTGCACATTCAGCCAAACATTGACTAATGGAGAGCTCAGCTATAATCACAAATTCCCTCCTTTCCCATTCACTACAGTTCAAATTCGTATCAAAAACTTGGTGGAATTCAGCTATCCTCCTTGGGGATATAGGTTACCATCTGTCTGGTTTCCAGTGGTACATTTAAAAAACATTTGTCCTATTTTCATAAAACATCCTGCTGCACAGCAACCACTTTAATATCTAATTACACAGCATTATGTATCGCATGTGTCACGACCAGAATAATTTGACCTAAGTTTCTCTTATCTAGTCTAGTCTGTTTTGCTATTTTAAATTAAGTTATCCAAACACCTACAAATCTAAAAGTATGCCTGTAGGTAATGTAATTAGAAAAAAAAAAAGTAAATATTGAACTGCCCGAGGAATATTTGGGATTTAATTTTGTAATTTATATAAGATTTCATTTCAAAAGCAAGCCTGATTTGAAACTAAAGTTTAATGTACTTAGCATGGCATAAAAAGAAAAAAAAAAGAAAAAAAAAAAGAGAAAAAGAAAAAGAAAAAAGAATCCAAGTTCATAAAAGCAAGTAAGAGAACAGCAAAAAATATCAATTTTCACGCTGCCCACATAAATGCCAGAACCATAGCAAAACAAATGTTTCTCCACTCCTGAAATCTTCCTGGCTGTCCCCAGAGGCTGGTGCAGAGAACAGGTAGTCCTTCAGTGGCTGGCCAGAGAGGAGGAGCATCCCATCTTCCTAGGGTGCTTGACATGGAGCCATCTCAGGTCTGTGGGAAGCTTCTTGTTGACTACACCAAGCCTGGGTATTGCTGGGGAGCCCCGAAGCAAGGCTGGGGAGAGGCAGCCAGACCGCCCCACAGCAGTGTCCCTCCTCCGTGGCCAAACACTGGGCACCTCTGAACACCTTTACAATGCAGCTAATGATGATCCAGGCACAGATGCAATGGGATCACTATGATTGTAAGTGCACAACAAATTGCTTGATGCCAAAATCCCAAGGGGTCGTGGAATTCATCAAAGTTCTTTGCCTTTCTTTGCCTTGCACTGCCTTGTTTGGCTGTGCTGTATTTCTCTCTTGCTCATGCAAGGGTGGTGCTCCAACTGTGGAGCCTCCCCTGGCTGGCATCTTTCTTCCTCCTAGCCATGTGTTGAAGCAGAGCAAAGTTACCGTGAGCATGGATCTGGGGTAATGGTCTGTAGGTCCTTTGAGGGATGTTGAGGGTAGGGATTAGGGAGTGGAGTGACCCTTGTTTTGGAGACCCCACTCAGAGTCTTGGGAATCAGCAAGAGGACAAAGAAAAAACATGGGGGAAAAACAAAATCTTTCCCTTTTCTAACTATAAACTCATGCAGACTCCTTGGCCAAAAGTTTTGGTATCCATTACTTAGTCGTGTCATGATACTTTTTTTCTGCTGTGAAGTCCCCGAAGATTCAAATGGTGTTTGCACAGGGATAACAGTTGCAGCAGACCACTCTAGAGATGATAGATGATGAATAGCAACATTATTTTCTTTAAGTACATATTCTTTTCCATCTGTATCTAGTCAGAAAACAGCTATCTCATTCACAGCTATTAGTATAAAAGAAGGTATAAATTTAACTAAAGTTCATAGGGAACATCATTTTTTGGGGGGACATAGTGTACTTCACCTGTAATCACATCAGTTCTGTCTGCACTGAATCTGAGACAAATTACTCAGAAATGTCCCTTAATTTCTGAGTCTTTCAGACAGTATGAAGTAATTAGTCCACAGAACAATGCTACTGACGGAGATAACCCACTGCACCGTGAGTCTGTAGTGTAGGATTCTTCCCAAAATCTCAGCACCACCTCAGAATAACACACAACATCATGAAGCTTGTCCTGAGAAGAGCCAAGCTGAATCAACTGGCTGGTGTCCACAAATAAAAGGTCCATTCAGAGAAGGTTTGTTTGTATTGTTGGAGAAGGGGACAGATGGGGTGGCTGAATAAACAGAAATAACTAGAGAGACTAATGTACTGGGTCTGGCTGGAATGTTAACAACTAACTCCGTAATTCCTTGAGCATAAATTACCTTTACATAAGGTGCATAGCAGAGTGAAGGAGGCTCACATGCCCTGGGACTGGTCATGGGCTGGTTGAATGTTACAAACATCAGTTGCCTGGTAGCAATGTCCTGAATGCACTGTGGCCATCAGCCAGACTCTCAGACAGAATGAGAGGCAGATGGGTCAGCAGTAAAGGGCTGGAGGCACACAGGTAGTTGAACCTACCCATCTTTTGCAAATGATGATAGTTCTCATCACATTATTAGTGTTAAACTGAAGGGCTGAGAATTCACAGTAGTAAGTGATAGATTTTTAAAAAAAAAAAAAAAAAAAAGAATGATGCTACTTAAGAAATGACAGGAAGAATTACAGCAAAAAGGAAAGTTTGTAAACCACACAGTTTTTAGAGAACTTGTTCTATTCTACAGAAATCCCAGTAGGACAGAAAAAGCTCTTTGTAGGAAATACTGCACAGATATCATATAACACTCCACTATACTGTTGAGCTAGTCAATGAGATACAGAAACTATTTGGACATTGATATCAAAGCCTATTTTATAACTACCCCCAAAGGTAGTATTTATAGTATCAGGAGCAGCTAGCTGCAAGAAAAATAATCTGATACTCATTAAAATTTATCTTCTGTTTCAGGACAGGTTATCTGACCAAGATCAGTATGACTCCGAAATTACCTCAGAGGAGAGCTCTTGAGCTTTATGATATTCAAACCAACATCTGAAAGAACAAAAAAGAAAGCAGGTAAGTATCATAACTAAGGAGACATTTCATTATAAGTCTATCAGTGGACATCTTACTTCTTCAACTAGACGATAAATGAATAAATACAGAGGGACTGTGATATCTGTTTATTGTAGTGTGACTTTTTGCTGGGTGCCAGAATTTGTAACCTTATGTCTAGACCTTCATGTAAACATCCCCTTTTGAGCACATTTGCTCATATGCCCGTGATTGCTGAAACAATCATGCTTGCACCCAACATACAAGATAACCCTCCGTTCATGACTTGTCCATGAATAGTGGTCTAAACACTTCAGTAACGTCCAGATTTAACAGCTCATCCCATTTCTCATCATGGAATTAATCAGAACAACTAATGGTAAGGCAGGTTCGTATTTAATAATCAGATAATAGCCATAAGTTTTACACATATAAATAAATGGTTTCTGATTTCCCTGACCTGTACAGTGGGGGAGAGAGATGGAGAAATCTGCTAAAGAAAACTGAATGTATCTTATCTATCACCCCTAACTAATGTGAATACAGCTTTCTTTGCATAAACGTGAAGTGTGCACTAAGACAGGAAGTTAATTCAATTTCATGACTGCTGATAAATGGAAGACAGCGAATACACAATATATCATCTCAGAACATAAGCAATAATAGTAAAGATATTAACAAAATAACATCAGTAATAATGAAAACAACAACAATAGACTTTGAGTTTTAAGAGACTCAGACAACCAAAACGGAATGATGTAAAGGTTTTTTTTGTTTGTTTGTTTGTTTGTTTTTTAATGATTTTCAAAACTGATAATTGTTTCCGTGTCTTAAGTCTCAACAGGACTTTTCCAGCTAACCAAAATACCCCTGCTGGTACAATGAACTTGAGAATATGAAAAGTGTCTTTAATTTCAATCAAGGTTTCTGTTAAACAGGTTTTCAAACAAGGCTTCTATTAAACAGGTTACCCAAATTGTCTTTTAGGAAACAATAAAATCTTCTTGGTTAGTTAATAAGAAGGTATTGGAGTGAGTCCACAAAACACAAATGTGACTTTGATTACAAACTAGTAGGACAAAATGAGCTGTATTAGTAAAAATGAATCTGAACATTTCTATTTTGACTGTGATTGCCCAAAATCATGATTGTAATCCCTGCAGGATATTTGAGGGAGGGTGTGAGAATAAACTGCTTTGAAATCTGTGAATGGTCTAGCATATGCAGCTGAAAATGCCTGATGACTGGGTAGTGATGGGAGAACTACCCATGTTTAATGTAAAGATGTGAGAACAGACAGCTTATATCCTGTCTGAGCTCTTAGGGGTAAAGACCATGCAATTTGCTAGCAGAAAGTTTTGCAGAAGAGTTTCTTGATACTTAAACTGAACTCTTAAGTGCTTGTGTAATAGAGTAATAATGATTAACCATACAGCATGTGTGCTGCAGAACTGAAGTTTATGCTAAGAAAAAGACAAATAGGTGGCTGTGGTAAAATGCAGTAATTCATAATTTGAAGACTGTACTAAAGAGTGAAACAGCTTTAGAGCAAATAAAAAGCTTCTCACAGAAACATGAATTTAACTCTTAACCAGGTTAATCTGTGTGGCATTTAGCTGTTTCACTCCTTGGTACTCTAAATAGCAGGATTTGCAATAGGTCTATTAATCAAAGTGATGGAAGAATAAAATCTTCACACTCAGCCAGGAAGGCATCGAGTCAATATCAAAATCATAACATTTTAAGTTAAAGCCGTCTATCTGGGCTCTGGAAATGTTTAGACTACACAACTGAAAGTTAGAAACCAAACATTCGAACTAAGCTGATAACAAATGATCATTAATTAAGACTGAAGTCAACAATCCGGCACTGAAGAAATTTCTAGGACACTGAGCCAAAAGTCTAAAGATGTCCAAAGTAAATTCATAATAATTCATCATTAATTCAAAATGAGATAAGCTCACTGGAAGAAGCCAAACGTGGATAATACAGGGGACTATTGGCTGTCTGGATGATAAACATTAGCTTCTTTTCTGTGAGTAAAGTTAGCAGGGACTCAGGATTCAGCTAATTTAGGACTGATTTTTACAACTGAATAAAGAATACTTTAAGGCTGAACCTACTATTTATTACTGATATTTGTTAAGACATGTATTGGGATGCCAGTTAACTACCGAAACCAGTTGTTGGACCTGGTTGTGCTAGGCTTCGTTCCAGCACATATTAATGCCAACCCTTGTTCCACAGGCCTTTTAGTCTAAAACCCAACAATTTTTAGTACAGAAGAACAAACAGTCTGGGTAATAAAGTAATAACACAGTAGGATGTGCTCAGTTTGTAGCTATTTGCTAGTAAAGATCTCAGCAGCTAGGTCGAGAGAAGATGATGCTCTGCTGAGTGCTGGGGATTTTCTGTATGCAGAAATGTATACAGATACATTCAGCTAAGCAGAAGCTGAACAAATCACTAGTTCTTTTGCCCCATGCAACAGTTCCCAATTTCTTTCAACCATCTTGTGCCCTTCAAAAACCCATTTAAGAGGACTGTTGTGCATAAGTTAGAAGACCCTGGGGAGCTGAAGAAAGGGAGTTGAAGGCTGGGAAGTTGAAGGAGGACTCTGCCTTGATGTATTTTATCTCGAGCATTTTCTCTTGCAAGAGAGAGAACTGGGGAGAGGGTAAAAGGTTGCCCAGGCACTATGTATATAAGCTATGTGCACAGTATGCTAGGCACCCTCCTGCTTCTCTTCCTTGTCACCACGTGAGAAGTCCCTATGGAGCCAGAGGCTCCTGCAGATGGTGCAGCCTTGCGGCATGGATCGCCTGTACTTGGGGTGGCCCCAAGACTGTCCTCCTGCAGCCAGCATAGGCCATCTTGAGAGGCACCTGCAGAAAGCCAGAGACCATCGAGTGAGCACTGCGGCCTGAACCCACCTCCTCCACCCACACCTGAGGCCCACCACCCAGCCTTGGTGCGGGGCTGTGAGGCCTGCAGCACAGCAGCCATGCCAGGCCCAGGGCCTGAGCTCCCCCTTCCCTCCCTCCAACATGGTTCATTCATATGCCATTCATATCATAAGTCATTCATATTCTGTATTATAACAGCCCTTCTGCTGAGCGTGCTCTGCACCAACAGAAGCTGCTGCCAGAAAAGGGGACAGACTGGGGACATTTTTCTGTTATGGACACCCCCATCACCTTTGCTAACTGTAAGCAGCTACTGCAGTACCCCTGGCCTGCACCACAGATGATGGTGTGCAGTCACTTTCCTTGGCACCTTCACTTTTTAGCCAGTTCCTTGACATTTGCTAGAAAACTACTTCACTCAGTAAACAGCAAAGACGATAACATCTGAGACTATATTTAAACACTATTAATTTCATATCTGAAATAGGAGTATTTGTTAAGTGTTTGCTGTAAACTTTACTGTAGCATAAATCCAGTTGTTTTTATAGGTCAGGTCCCAGAAGAAATCTAAGCAAAGAGACTGAAATGTAGATAAGGAAAAGAAAATTTCCTCAGGCTGTTATATATAAGAATAACAAGTAATACTTAGGAGCAAAGTTATTAATTCCCCAAACACATGACTACATTCAGCCTATGTAACTATTGTAAGTCATATTCAAAAGCTATATATTTTAAGTCAACATAACTACTCTCCAAAATAACTAATGTTTTCACCAAAACATTTTATGAATCTACTCATAGTTCTTGAAAGATTTAGTCCTTGTTAGGTCTCCTACTTGCAGTCTGTACTTATTTTGCATTCAAAGACATCTTCTTATTCAATATTTGTCATTACTATTATAATAGTAATACATATTTCTAGATGTTATAATATAATAATGTAATATACATATATATGTCCATAATACATAGTAATAGCAAATACATATTGAGTACTTCCTACTCAACATATGCTATTACTCAATAGCAACCAGATTTTGTAACTGTGTTGTACCTGCACTATGGTAATGCTCTAAATTGCAAAGGGTGAAGTGGGCTCAGGTTTTGTTCAGGTCATTGAAGGTGGATCAGTAGATGTTCCTTAAAGCTGACCTCCAGGACAGTCAGCTGATGACTGGCAACCAGGCAGAGAGGGATAAATAAAGCTTTTGTTCCTTCTCCCAAGAAGGAAAACCGCTATGGAGACCAAGCTGGGAAAGGACAGGGAGTACCTGGAGCTGTTTGGCTTGAGCAATACCTGAGGCTGACTTGGGAGCCCCTAACAACAGGCTTGTGTTAGTGGCACCAAGTTACCACCAAGCGTGTGGTCATTGCACTCACACACAAAGGTGGAGGAGCAGGTGGTCCAGGCCCCTACAGGAGCAGGCACAACATTTGAAAGCCACTGCGGTGACAGAAGAGCTGCTCACAGCCATCGTGCTGGGGACACTGCAAGGCAGCATGTCTCACAGGCACCCTCCAGCTGGGGAGACTCCTGTCCTGCAGCTGTTAGTGTGAAGGAAGGTGCCATGGGATGCAAATGCAGCATCTCATGTCCCATTTCCAGCAAAGGCAATGGACAACCACTGGCTAACAGGAGAGGTTTCTCCAGAGAAACCTGTGGTAGGAGGCAAATACAGACCATGCCTGGCACTGCTGAACTGGGTTTGTGATGGTGGTGGGAGCCAGTTTGCAGCTTATCAACTTGTCTGAGGATGAGAGATCTCAGGAGGCAGCCAAACAATGCAGACAAGTTTGGAAGAACTTGTAAAGAGACCTTCATAAGTTAGGTGAGTGGGGAACGCAAAGGCAAACAAAATGCAGTGCCCATTAATACAGTGTAATACAGTTTAGAGAGGCACATTCAGGCTTCAGTTTGGACACTTCACAAGACTTTCACTTGACTGTATTATTTCAAGAAAAGGACAACTCAATGAAGACATCTGCTCAGTGTTCAGCTGCTGTCAAAAATATTACCAGCAAAATATTTTGGAAAGAAAGTTAGTGTGCCTGATGTAGGACTTGAGTTAAAGCCAATTGCCAATTATTAGTGACCCAAAGTTTAAAACTATTATGTATTGGACTGTCTAACATAAGACCTGTTTCCTGCACATAAGTTTTGTTTTGTGTAAAACTAGGGACTGTGCACTTCAGACCAGAAACCCCCAATATTTCTTCTACAAGACCCTCACTCAGCTGTAGAGCACGTGGCCAATTTTTGCAGTTTCTCCAAAAATTATGCCAGGGTGAACAAGTCCCTGACTTGCCTTAGACTGGTGGGAGCAGAGGAATAGCTCTTTCATCAAATCTTACCTTCATTTTACCTTAAATCCTGCCCACTTGTGGCCAGAACACAGAATATGTTTCTCAGCCTTTAAACTCACCTAATCCTTCACTCACAGAATAGATCTAATTTTATATCATCAAGTGCTAGCATTTTCAGACCTGGGCTGTATTTGGGGGAATCAGCAGTACACAAGAAGTGTTAAGAGGCTGGACCAAAGATGGGACAAATGCAACAAATGAACAAAATCTAAGTATCTTGAATGAATGTGAAATGACATAAATGTAAACCTGAGTGGATTGTTTTCAGATAGGTGAAATGCAGCCTGAGGAAGCAGGCTCATGAGGACCTGAGCCAGAAGAATGGAGGGAAAAATCCCATATTCAAAGATGCAAGACTTGTCCCTGTTTTCTAGCATTGGACAGTGGCTATATAATGCTCAGAATAAATTGAATAAATTGTTAACAGCAGTAACATAAGTATTTTTCAAATTCATGTTTGTACTACTAAAATATTAACAAAGTTATCTAATTGCGTGAAGTGTCAGGGAGCAATTTAATTTACTGGGTTCAGTGCTACAAAGGAATTATTCTTTCAGGTCAAGAGGATCTGTTACTAATGAGCTATTTGTGCAGAACTTTGGCATGTTAAAAACAATCTACTTGTGCGAGGGATTAGCATATCTTATAGAATTTGTTCTCCTGTACTTCTGTGAAGGATAAATCTTGCTTATGGCTTAGGGAACTTTTTAACTGATTTGTCTGAAGGTTTCTTTACACATTAATTGTTAGTTATTCTCATGCATTAGTTTCATAACAAAAACAACAAAAAACAAACCAAAACAAAAACCCCAAGAAACTTCAAACCTTTAAACTTAGGCACATGTAAATTGCTAAATTAGGACTAAACCTGTGCCATCATGTTGAACACTACATATTTTGAAAAAAAGAATTGCATTGGTAGGTTTTTCTTTTCATTACTCTCTTCTTTTTGAATCTTCAAATGTAATTTTTAGTTGGTGAGAGTGAAAAACAACATTCATATTCATGACCTGGTAGGAACACAGGAACACTCTCTTTCTATACCCAAATATCATGTTTTCTCACACATCTTTTTTTTTTTTTCCCTCTTTCCCTTTTTTTTTTTTTTTTTTTTTTTTTTTTTTTTTTTTTTTTTGTGCGTGCGTGCATGTGTGTGTGTGTCAGTGATTCTCAGGGTTGTAAGGAAAAAGAAGCACACAGTCTGCTGCAGAGTGAAGCAGGTCTGGCTGATGTTATCTCTCTTCTCTGCCCTTTCTGTAGCACTGTTCATTAATATGACTGCAGCACGAAGTCTTCTCTTCAGGGGATTAGGAAATTGCAAGGCAATAGCATGTTGAGCTTTCCCCCTCTAGCTGGTAAACTTGGTAGTGCTTGAAAATGGTTACAGTTATGAAAGTTGTTAGAAAACATAGTTATTTACAAGCAACAACTCATTCTTTCACTGCAAGTTACAGAGGAGGAGCTATGTGCCAGACTGTAGCTGATAAAACATTTTTTCTACTAAATCAGTGATCAAAATGTGGCCATTTTTCAGTCTTTTTCAGTTCTCAATGTATTTCTCCACATTCAAAGCTTTGAAAATAGCTGTCAGAAATATTAAAAAATTCTACATTTCCATTTTGACCTTTTCTTTATTATTATTATTATTATTTTTTTAAATTTTAATTCTATTTATGTTTTATTTTATTTGGTTCTCACTGTACTAATGATCAGAGTAATTACATATATACATATATATTTCAGAATTGAGAAATGTCACTTGGAGAATTTGTTTCTGAGTTTAACAGCACAGGAACTTCAGGTCTAATGGCAAATTAAACACCTCTTCAGAACACCTGGAGAAGAGATCACAGTGCTTGTCGATAGAAGAGAATAATAGATTGAATAAATTTCAGCATTGCTGTGAGTTTGTGTTGTAATTTGCTTGGTAGCCATAAAATAGGCTATTTTTTAGCAGTAGCTGGAGTGAAGGAAGGGTAATTGCACACCCCATAAGGTCACCAGTTCCTATCTCTTCCAGACATCTGGCCTTACTCCTGTGCCCCTAACAGCTCTGTGTGCATCTGGATGCTGAAGCAGACAGCAGCAGGCAGCACTGTGGTTGTAAAGAGGAGACACAGCCAGTGCACAGAAGTTGCTGTATTTAAGCAAATCTTTTCCTAAAAGGGACCTCCCAAGGGATAGATGGGGGTCTGGGATAATATGTCCTTTGAACACCAATGGACACATTGATGTCTTGAGGACAGCTTCTGCTCTTGATGCCAGAGAAAGAGAATAATGATGCTGAACCTGATGGTCTGAACACAACCCGTCTGCCAGCAGTGCTGCAGTGCCAGGTGAGGGAGCAGTGCTGAGCCATGCATGTGTATGGACCTATATCCCACTAACCCAGCAGCCTGATTATTGAGTGAGCCCTGAGGTATTTATATCCTGATTAATCTTATCTACCTGGACAGCCATTAGGCTGAGGTAGCCTGACTTCCACATTTTCCTCCAAAAGCTCTAACTGTGTTTCCCAGTGAGTTAGTTCTGTGCAAGTGGTCACACTGCAACCCAAATTTCTTGCTAGTCAGATATAAGCCATAAACTGCAAAGTGCAAGAGCCTGCAGCTCCCAACCCACACAGCCCAGAGTGATCTCTCCCTCTTTGATATGTGAGGATAAGACTCATACACTGGACCAGAAGCGAGGCAAAAGAAAGAAAAGCACGCTTCCCTCAATTAAACTGCCCGAGACACATCCTGTGTGTTTCAAGGCTCTGGATGGGTTTGCTGATGAGCTAAATGCCCTGTCCTGATGATTACATCAAGCAAGACATGAGCCAAACCTATCCTCATCCTAGCCAACATAGAAGTGTGCACTTACATGTATTTGTGAGAGTTGGATGATGCTGTCTCTAGCTGGTCTCTTGCAGCCAGACCAAATTGACAGGGCTTTATGCCTGTGGTATGGCCCACCTGAAATGGCAATAAGAAATGACAATAAGTCTCTCCTGCTACAGCTTCACTGTCTTGTTTTACACTCTGCAGGAACCCCAGAACTATCACAGTGGGAAAATAATAATAAAAAAAAAAAGCCCAAACCCAGAAAACCAAGAGTAGTGAAATTATTAGTAGGAAAGATGAATCTGACTAAGGAGTTTTTAATACCTCTTTTTACAAGCCATCAATTTGGCAGAAGTGAGATAATTACTGCAGGCATGGATACGGTGATTTCAGAAGTAATTTAAGAAAAATTGTTTGATCTTGCACCAAAGCGTTGCTATAATGAGTTCTCCCCATGGGTTTGCTGTGGGGACAGTGAGAAAAGCCTGATGGATAATAATATCTTAAACTACCAACAGAATTATCTCTTCTGCCTTTTATATGACTAATCTCTCCTCTATTAGTTTTAATACTCAGCCTTATAAACAACAACAGTAATCAGAGCAATAGGTATATGGGCATTTAATATCAGTATTTTTCATTCAAAACAGATGAGGGCACATTACCTGGAAGCTGGAAGGCTTCAGCTAAGGATAAATAAGCAAAATCACTGTGAGTACTTTGCAAGAATGTTACCCAACAAAATGCAGCCTAAAAGAGGTACTTGTAGCAACATGATGTTCTCAAACTGCAGGTAAAGAATGCTCACCAGCAGTCTGGATGACTTTTTTCCCTGTATTCTTAATTGTTTGTTTAAAACCAATAATATAAATAGACAGGAAGAAATATGCTAGCAACTGAAATTCTTTAAGTATGGGATTGCACAGATGATACAACCTTTACAAAAGGCAAGCAGATCAAACATTTTGCCTTTCCAGGTCAGAACAACTCAGTTCACCTGCGCCAAGCATTGCATGACGTTCTGTCAGCAGCATCAGTATTTCAGAGAAAGGGAAAAAATAAGCCCAGAGAAGTCAGTCCTCTGGAAAACCGTGCATGTATCTTCAAACATTCAGAGTTCGCAGTGTGTGCAAGAGCAGTACCAAAACCTGCCTCTGATTTTTATTTGGCACAAGTGTGATAAACCACTCAAGTGAGTGAAATGCCATTTATTCCCACAAATATAAACCAACCACATATGCACATTTGAGCAAATACTTGAGACCTTACAGGGTTTTTCTTGCAAGATGGGGCAATTTGGGATTCAAATAAATTGCTCAGATTTGATAGAGCTGCCTGCAGGTTACACCAGAGGGGAGCAGAGAGTAGCCTCTGTCCAAAGGGGCACAAAGACTGACTGATAACATTTTGTTAACCATCCAAGCACAGGAGGTGTAACACAGGAGCACAAAACCAGGTCAGAGGCTTGCTGATGGCTGTGGATTAGGAGTGTGTACCCCTCCAGCTCCCCCCACTGCAAAATCTCTCTTCCATTCCCGCAGTGAAACAGCTAAATATCTAATATATGTCTGTTGGAATGATTTTTTTCAGACCTCCGTGTTTTGTAAGCTGGTGAATTAATTAGCACGAGCAACTCCTGTATGAACTGGGACACAGTTACTGAGTGATTCCTACCAAAGGTGACTTTTTCCAGGAATCCAACAGGACGGACCTGTTGTCTGCAGACCTACAGCACAGCAGAGCACGGGTGAAGGCACCGTGCAGCCCTCGCCGAGCTCCTGCTCCAAGTCTCGTCCTGGTCAACAGCGAGGTTCCTTCTGCCCTTCCTGGAAGCCGGATTAAGCCTCTAAATGCCATACATTTTCAAACATCCCGTGGAGGCTGTGTTTGCTCTGAAACCACAGCGAAGTAAATGCAAAAGTCTATTAATATTTAACATCAGCCTGTAAAAACTGGGAAGTCAGAGTCGGGACAGCTGGTACAAGTTTAATTCACATCATCATTTCAAAATGAAAATGCAGAATGGGACAGAATATCACATCTTTGTGTTAGGAATCTGTTTTCTTTAATATCCAGTTTTGTTATTTCTGTGCCTACACCTGCTAACTAGCCATGAAAAATATTTTGCATTTATACAATTTTCTGTTTGCTTTTCCTATCCAGTAGTACTGGTCATGTTTAAAGAAATCAAAATTGGGAAAAAAAAAAAAAAAAAAAAAGGTCAGAGAAAAAAAAAAAAGACAGAATAGTCTAGTTAAAAGAAAAACAAATACAAATACTGTGCTTGTGGACTGTATTTGGGGTTGGCCAGAAGTCTAAGGTCTTGATAGATGGTTCTCAGCGCACAGAGTTTTATTGCTGGTACACAGCACACTTTGTTCCTTTTGTTTCACCGAACCTGCCAACTTTTGAAATTAGTGACACGGGCATTCAAAATGGGTGACAAGCGGTCAGCCTCGGGTATACATATTCATACCCCAGCAGTAAGCGATGGCAGGAGGTTTGAGACGCAGTAAAAATTCAGTCATTGCTCCAGCCCAACTTTAACGTGATGCTGGTTTCGTAAGCACTTCTGCTGTGAAAGCAGGAGCGCCTCTTGGATAGCACACAAGGGACGCATCATTTAGAGAAATGTTTCTCTGCCTGAACCAGAAATCCAGATCTGCTCAGTTCATTTAAAATATATTATTTTTCCCCTAGAATAAATGAATAAGCAGTTCCTTTTGTGGTTTTCCCGGTGCTTGGTGACTTGCCGTTACTCCTCCAGCCGAAAAGGATCAGACGATCCTACGAACAGATGCGTCCCTCCTCCCTTGCCCCACACTCTCCCTCTCCGTCTGCAAAAGAAAGGTGACAGGCCTAGAAGAGGCCGTAAATCTCACGCGGGTACGCGTTTGCACTGAAAAATCATCGAGGAAACGAGTTAAAAAGCGGAGAGTCCTAGCAATAAATAATATCTTTGGCTTGTGAATTTTCTTTCCAAACGAGCTTTCAGCGATGTTTAACGCGCTCCTGGTGCGGCCGGCCCCGCGTTTGGGCGCTGCGGGGGGCGCAGCGTGGGGCCAGCCCCCGCGGCCGCCCCGTCGGGGCTCGCCGCCGCCGCCGCCCGGCCCCGCAGCCCCGGAGCTGCTCGGGGAGGGGGGGGGGGCACGGAGCGGCCCGGGCCCGACGGCAGCACCCGGGGCGGGGGCAGCAGAGGGGAAAGCCGGGCTGCGGGCGGCGGGCGGCAGGTGAGTGCGGGGCTGGGGCAGCTCGGGGGGCGGCTCCGCCCGCGGGGCGGCGGCGGGGTCGGCACGGAGGGGGGCTGCCCCCCTTCCCGGCCGGGGCTCGGCTCCGCACCCGGGGCCGCCCCCTGCCTGCCCCGGCGGCGGCGGCGGCGGCGGTGGGGCGATGGCGGGGCGGCGGCGGCGGCTGCTGGTGCTGCTGCCGCTGCGCTGCCTCCTGCTGGGGCTGCTGGGCGGCGGCGGCGGCGGGCAGCCCGGCGGCGGGGAGTACTGCCACGGCTGGGTGGACGGGCAGGGCGGCTACCACGAGGGTTTCCAGTGCCCCGAGGGCTTCGACACGGCGGCCGCCACCATCTGCTGCGGCTCCTGCGCGCTGCGCTACTGCTGCGCCGCCGCCGAGGCGCGCCTGGAGCAGGGCGGCTGCACCAACGACCGGCAGACCCCGGACCCGGGAGTCACCGCCCGTGAGTGCCCGCACCGAGGGGCTCGGGGCGGACAGGGGATGGACCCCCCGGGGCAACCTGGCCCGGCCCGGCCCGGTCCGGAGGCTCCAGGTGCGGTGGGGCCGGGGGGGCTCCGGGAGCGGCCCCCTCCGGGTGCCCGAGGCTGTGCCTCGACGGGTCCAGCGTGGGACCACGCCTGTGGCCACCTCACGGCGTGTAACAGCACCAGGGGCACCCGAGCCTGGTTAGCACAGGCAGCTACACCGCCAGCCCCAATTTTGGGGTCTGAGGGGGTGGGAGAGGGGTGGGAGTCTGTGAAACCTTAATAGCCGTGTGGCAAACGGAGTCTACTGTCGGTAACTGCTAACACCGTCAACAGAGAGAACTTCTGACTCGTGGCCCTAGGGTATAGACTTTAATTTAGTTCTAATGAGAGTGGTCAGGAGCTCTGCGAGGCTCGGTGTCTAGCGGGACTGAGCCAATGATGTGGGGCTCCATAAGCTCTTATTTCCAAGTAAGAGCATGGTTATTTCCACAGGCTAACACACATGGCTTTTCCTCTTCTTTCTTCTCCCAGAGCCCATCTACGTGCCGTTCCTCATAGTCGGATCAATATTTATCGCCTTCATTATCGTGGGCTCTCTGGTGGCAGTTTATTGCTGCACCTGTTTAAGACCTAAGCAGCCTTCACAGCCAATACGCTTCTCTCTCCGGAGCTACCAGACCGAGACGCTTCCCATGATCCTGGCCTCAACCAGCTTCAGGACGCCGTCGAGGCAGTCGAGCACAGCCACCAGTTCCAGTTCGGCCAGCGGGTCGGTTCGCAGGTTCTCCTTCGCCCGGGCAGAGCCGGGCTGCCTCGTGGCATCGCCACCACCGCCTTACACATCTGGCTGCTTCCAGCCAGCCCACACCACCCACCTGAACCAGCCGCCGGGATTTCTGGTGTCGCCACCATACTTTGGGTACCCGCTGCAGCCAGAGCCTGCCCTAGCTGGGAAGAGCTGCTCTGATTTCGGCCAGAGCTGAAAGGAGTTGCCACGGGGTAACGCAGCCCTAGGGAGCGCAAGGACTGCTGCCATGGGTGTCATATGCTGACGTGCTCTGCGATGCCAGCAGTTAAAACCATTCCCATGGGTGAGTTGCCCTTGAAAAGTGCAAGATTTCAGAAACCCAACCTTCGGTACTTTCCTGAGCTTGGATCGCAGTGACAAATGAATTATAAAATGTTCCAGCCTTAGTTCGACTGCTCTGATAGTTCAGTCTAATGCGTGCAGAATATATTCAGAGACATGGAAAAAAAAATCGGGATAAAGTTACTCATTTCATGGAACTATAAATGATGCTTTAACCCTAAATGATATTAACCTAGTTAACAAACTGGCTGTATTCCACGGACCCAATAATCAGAATAGTGCTATAAAGCAGCAGTCAGGCTGAGAAGTAACAGAGAAGTAACATGTACTAAACCGAAGAGTTTGTGGATCCTGAAACAGCTGACTGCTTCCACTTCCACGAGCAATGAAAGTAAGAGGAGGTATTTTACTATAGATACGGAAGCGCGTGGGATTTTTTAAATACAGATAATATACCTGAACTTACACTGCATATTTGTATTAGTTAACTTTAACTAAGATAAAAATAGTATGAATTAGGCTAGTTGAAAACATGCCAATCCCAAGCAGCCGAATAATTATGTATGAGAAAGGCAGAATGTATTCAATAATATTGCTAATAACTTCTCAGCATAAAATTCTAAAATTGGCATTGTATTGAAGCCTTCTTCAGAAGGAAGTATTTATTGTTGGCCTCTTGCTCAGCAACACATCTAAGCTGGACAAACTGATCTTAAAGTCCTATTTGTAAAATTAGCCATGTATAAAATGTAAAGACAGGCTTGTAATTTAAAATGGATTTACGACATTGACAACACTAATTATTTAGTAGTCACATCAAAAAAATGTATCAATAAACTGTGGTTGGAATCGAGTGTCACCTGTATGTCTTTGTGGAGATGCTGTTCAATGAGCAAATTTTCACTTTTCTGGTGTAACTATACTGCATTGTTTCCTGTTAAAAACAGTAAATTTTGCTTTTGTAAATGATTTACATCTTTAACTGTGCACCTGCTGTGCGGATTTAATATAATGTAAATTTCTCTATATAGCTAGCTAATAAATTAATTAATATCTTTTTATATGTAACTTGAAACTTAATGTGGTTAAAACCACACTAATTAGTTGGGAATTTTAATCTAAAACATCCTGCCGTAGGAACAAATTTTGTTTGCCCTTCTACATTCCTTCATCCAAATAAGCCAACAGACCAAATGGAAGAAGAAAAAAGGCATCTAAAACAAACACATGCAGCAAGCAAATGGAAAATACACAAGAAAAACATGCAGTCATTAAAGGGCTTCCCTTTAGACTTATTGTTGTGAATAAATGCAGTCATTTTGTGTGGCAGATTCTGTGATATCAGAGGATCAATTTTCCTATTTTATGAGCCCCAAACACCCTGCGTATAGGATTTATTGAAGTATGTTATAGCTGGCCTATTTTACAAGTATTAGCATATCAATGAGTATTAAAATTATAGCACTTCTAGTCTGAATTATGACGTATTTCACTTTGTATTTTAGAAAAAATTAGTTCTTAAGAGTAATTTCTTTTTTTCGTAGCAAATATGTAGCAATCTGTATCTTACCATTTATGGAAAAACATTTTGAAAAAAATGATTGTGTTTTTTATTGCATAATTAATGTTACAATCCAATAGACATTATTGCTGGAGATGCTAAGGAAAAGACAACTTAATTTCCATATAATGATGCTTTAAGTAATAGGTTTTGACTTGTTTATTGTAACTGCTAATTGTAAACTAAAACAACAATACACAATAGTGTATATGTTTTATGACATATAACAACAACAACATAATAATCTGTAAGTAGCTGTCAGATACTTGACAAACTACTTGAAAAGTGCTTGCCATTCTTTTTAGAAGCAATCTTCAAGAAAGGGAGCAGGTAAAGTTTTGCCCATCTTTTTAGATGTTTTGTAGGGATCTGTTCTGGTTCCACTGTGCATTTGAAGTACTATGAGTCTGTTCAAGAAATACCTTTCTGGAAAACTTACCCCTGGAATCCAATATTGCAGTAGGTGTCATCTCTGTTGTTTGGAATCATCCTGCGTGATATACTGGTCATTCACATACACAGCAGAAATAGATATTAAACTATGCTAATTAAAGTATAGTTTACAAATGTATAATAAATCCTTAGTGGAAATATTTTTCAAGGCAAAACAGACACTACAGCTGGAAGCATAAACTTGATCGATTTTGGCTAGGAAGGAACAATTTTATTTCCCTTTAAGCACTAATTTGTCATCAGTACCATTGACATGGGTAATGGATAGCTGAAATTCAGTGTTTTCCTCAAAGATGCACTGTACACACTGAGAAATGATGAGTTTGACAGTCATTGACTACTACAGTTTATTAGCGTACACTAAAGATGCAAGGTTTCATAATAGTTGCAGCAGGCTCTAAAAAAGTCAAATTTCTTAATGTATTAACATAGGGAATGATTTTTGCTGCACTTGAATTCAGTCTTACAAATTTTAGGGATTATTCAGCCCAAGTAAAGGCTGTAAAGTTTGCTGTGTGTTGTGGAATTCAACCTAGCAGCAAAGACCTGTCTGAGCTACTTACCTCCCTTCCTCCTCTCATGCCGCATAATGTCTTTGACCTCATAAAAACGCTTGAAAAACTTGACACACAGGAATAATTCCTCCAAACCAGACTTAAAAGTTTATGGAGTGCTAAGGACTTTACAGATTGGTGGCCAGAGTGCAACAAATCTTGTAGACAGGGGGTTGAGACTGTGGGAGCGATCAGCTGAAGTTGAAATAGCTGTACTGGATCACCTGTATGCCAGGTGAGGTGGGGATTGTGCTGTGCAAATAGATTGGCCTTGAAGAATTGTAAATTACTGTTAATGGAGCTAGTGACAGTGACTTATAGCTGAAGGGACAGGAAAGGAATTGGCAAGAATACAGACCCAAGACTGAAATGGTCGTTGCCCAGGCTCATCGTTTCCAGCACGGATTTAGGCTCCAGCTTAAAGTCTGAACTTCTTTCCTAATAAAAAGGACCTTATGGCATGGATGCTCCTATGATTTACAGAAAAAAATAAACATTTTTAAAAAACTTTCAGACAGAACACAGATGACATTCTGATACACAATTTTAATGACTAATGAAACAGTTTGAAGGGTTCATATATGCTTGAACTGGAAAGAACATTTATACAGTACTCGCTGAACTGCTATGCCTTTTTTTTTTTTTTAAACAGAGCAGGTTTAATTATTTCATTTGTAATCGTGGAGCTATTTCATATTCTACTAGAGTGACAGCAATCTAAGATATATCAAAATGAAAGAAGAATCACACTCAGGAAACTGATTATTGTCATTCACACACATTATGCACAAAGTGCTTTGATTGCGATTAGCTGGTAATTGCATGTATAAAAACCACACCTTCTATGGGCAAAGAATAATGAATAGTGACATGAATTAGATCAGCCCTTCATTTTGTTTTCCTATACTAAGGGTTTCTTAACCACATATCTCCAAAATGTATCAAAACCCTTTGGTGCCAAGGAAAACATGACGTGTGCTGGCAGGAATTTCTGAAGGATTTATCTGAAGCTAGGTAAGCAGTATAGCAAAAATGGCTAGGTAAACTAACAGACTGTTTGTAACACTAGTCCCCCAGGAATTTAATAAGATGATATGACAATTTAAAAATGATTTCATTGCTGCTATTAAAGCTTGACAGTAAAGATACGGAATCAATCCTTGGCACTGTTTTGCCGTGTATTGTGATGTGTTGTGCAGGCTAAACAGAATGACGCAGAACAGACACACTTTTGAGCGGGCTGCAACGTTCATACAAAGTTTTTGATTTGCAATTACATTGAGGCTGCAATTCCACAATACGCTGTCTTCACTCATGGAGCTAGAAAGAAATGCCTTTCTCTTTTCATTCTCTCCAACTTGTGAATTCAGGGGACTGTAGTGCAAGTCAGGTTGGTGAAATGATTTTGCTTACAACTAACATTTTCCATAAGAAAAGAGAGTAGGGATTTGAAAGGATAGCTGTATCATTATAAGGATTATAACCTGATTAATTTTAATGGCTTTATGACTGTCAGCATAGTAGAGAAGTTGACATACCGTGAGGTGGAATCTCCTTAAGCCAGCTCCAGCATTTAAGACTGGCATCATGAAACAGCTTAAAAGATGCATCCTTTATTGAGCCTCGGAACACAAAATCTACAAGAAATTAATTGCCTAGTGTATAAAAAGAATCAGTCATCTATCTACAACCAAAACACAATTTAGGGTTGGCTATATTGGTATTTATTGAGTGGGTAGGCACTGTTAGGGAAAAGAAGTATCTGCTACTATTGTAGCCATGGGATACAGTGTCCATCACTGTCATCTGAAAAATGAGATGACGTTCCCTTATTCCCACTCTACCACTTTTGTACTGCATAATTCTCTTTCAAAATACAGCATCACCACCAGAAGTATCTTAGGGCTCTGCTGCAAATCACTAAATTGCAGGCTCCCATACTCCTTTTTTGCTTGTTTGCTTTAACGCCTCTCTGGACTTCACGAGAACTGAACAAGACATTTGAAAATAACTATAAAAAAATCAAAACATTTTTCTATTTTACTTTTTGGCTTACCAAAGTAACATAAGTAGTCTCTGATACATAATGCTATTTCTGAAATGTCCTATTTTAGAAAAATTAAAAACAAGAATAATGGCATATGTGTTTTCTTCTTTGAAAGCAATCCCTAGCATTTGCAACCAATCACTTCAGCTACCAGTTTTCATTTAATGGCAAAGTTTATTCATTTTTTTTTTTACAATTAAAAGACAAAACATTTAAAATTTGCAGTTCAAAACATGCACATTCACCAAATGCCAAGTGACATGTAACACTGCATAGAACTGAATGTGTTACTAAAAGAGAATAACTATTTATAAAACACAGTGCATTTAACATCCAGTTAAAACTAAACCTGAGAAACTACCATAAACACCGACTCAAAAAGTCTTCATTCATGCAGCTTCATAAGTTCCACAACAGTTTCAGCAGTAATGGCTTAGTGGGGCTGTAAAACCTCACTTTACCTTGAATGCAAATTTTGCTTGTACATAGTGACTGCTTTCTGCAGCGGTTCATACATATCAAACACTGAAAATCTTAATGAAAAATTAAGTTGAAGTAGAAAAACAACATTAGTGCATTTATGGCTTCTATTCTACAATAAAGAAACACCATAAAATATGATTAAAAAAAAATTATTCTGGTTGCAGCTTTGCAGTTACAAATCACTCAATATACGGAAATGCTTTTATTTAAGCAACCTTCCAAAAGTCCCAGCCCTCCAAAGTGCCCGGCTTTGCACATCGTTACTCAGCTGAGCAGTCCTTATACTTACAAACAGTCCAATTGAAGCCTATGTGAGTAACGGTTTGCATAAGCAGGAACCAGGTTTGGAATGCTAAAATATTCCTTTGTTTAATGAAGATCTATTGGTTAACAGCGAACAAACTGGGGGAGCGAGGGCAGAGGGGGGAAGGAGAAACTCATTTGTTGAGTTTTGCTACCAATGAAAACATCCAGTACCAAGAAAGTTGAATTGACAAAAACTCATTTGCTTACAGAGCGCTAGCTTCTGGCTATATTATGAGGAGACTTTTAACAAAGGCATTAAAAAACAGGAAGAGCAACAACCATGCATTGCCTCCGAACACTGAAAAATATCACCTCATGCAGACAGAATGATAAATTCATCAGAACTACAAGTGCTTTTACGCAACATGGAAGAAAAAAGGGAAACAACATCTCTCCTTAAATTTAACACATACTCCAAGTTACTAATCATTCAAGATGGAGTTAAACATAATGAAAATGTCCTAAGACACTTTATACGCATCCTTGTAACATAGGGAATTTTATGGATGTATGTTGACATATAGGAATCTTCAGCTATCTCTCAGTGTTTCAAAATACTTTATTTATTTTATACAAATAGAATGATGTTCAAGTATAAATCTGTTGAAACTGCCTTGCAAAAATAAGTGTAAAATTAGGAATTGGCAAGAAAATTTTCCAAATACAAATTATCAATAGGTTTGTTAAAATTGTTTCCTGTTACTCTTTTGAATCACTCATACACACACATATATATATATATTTAAAAATAATTAAGCAACAGTATTTATAGAAGATATCTGATTTCTAAGTGGCACTGCTTCAACTTTTTGATGTTTAATTTTTAATACTAACTTGTAATTACACAGTGCACATGAAACAGATGGAAAATTCCATGTGAATTCTGTATTTAATACAAATTTGAATTTTTAAACAATAAGAACAAATGCATTCTTATAAGTATTTTTGCCTAAACTGTTTTTTCTTTCAATAAACATCTGCACAATCCCCTTACTTTAACAAAGATATGATGTATGAACCAGATGATAATAGATTATATTACTGTGTACTTAACAAGAAAATAAAGTGCATATTGTATACCTGAACTGATTTTAAAAATGTGCACACATAGCTAGGATGATCTTATATTTTAAAATTAAGTTGCTTACAAAAATAAAAAAATTAAGTTGTTTACAAAATCAAAAAACACGGTTAGAATTGCCACATTGTCTTTTTACTATTTCCATGAAGCGGTATCTTCCTATCACTAATCACCAGACAATAAATAACATATGGCTTGTGGAAAAAGTATAGAGACAAGGGGAAAAAAAAATAAATGAAAAATGTACTTTGTGAAATACTACTTTCAGTTCTATAAAGACGTAAGGATGAAACATTGTGATAAATTTACACTACCTTAAAAAAATAATCACCATCTAAATTAGAACTGTTTTCATTTTTAATATATATAGCGTCATTTTCAACAAACTTTTACAACTGGGAGATGCTTTTTTTTTTTTAAATAATGTGCGTTCCTGTAATTTTAACACAATACATTACAATGGATTTCTAGTCCTCATGTAATTTTTGTAAAATCAGTAAATAAATCATTTAGAACAGAAAAATAATATAAAAAATAGCCAGAAAGAGTATGTATGGATTGGACCATTTTATGAGTTAAGTACACTGAAGGATTACAAAAGAACAACAGTGTCATGGTTAATTTCAGAAATGTTTTGAAGTTGGTCATTGTCCCTTCGATGACAGAAAATAGGGAACCCCATTTTAGGAAAGGGCCATGCCCCCAAATTTTTTCTTGCCTTAGGTCAAGTGATTTGCCCCTCCCATATTGATCCATCTATTTATCTATGCCTGAAATGGCTTTTCTGAAGGCAGTTCTTGTCTGCATGACTGACTGGCAGTACTGTTTCTAGTGGGATACGTCCCCTTTGTCCCTATGTCTTCTGTTTTCTCTTCTGTTTAGAGATCACTCCGGGAAAGCGAGAGGAAGACATTGCATAACATGCATATGAAATGCAGACTGCCTTCCCATTGATACGCCTTCCTAAATATGTACTTTCATATAGTGTCTTTTGTTGGGGTTTTCATGTATATTTGTAAGTTTCTCCAAGAATGGAGCACAAGAAAGTTGGACGGTGCACTAAAATTACATGTCAAGTGTTTAGTTTGTGGAAAGGCAAAGAGCTAAAATCACCTTTAGTAAATGGTTTTATAAAAATTAGTAAGACTGATCAAGGAAGGTTTAAAAAAGATGTGAATGTATGACCTGTTACTTTTAAGTTGAAACTGGATGAGTTGGAGAGCAAAGAGGAAACTCTTAATCTAGCAGATCACTAAGGATGTCATTGTTCTGCTTTTCCATCTAGCTGATCTCCATTCAACGAAAAAACTGTCATTTCCACATAATACACTGAAATTTAATTAAAAATAAAAACATCTGTTACTACAGAATAATGTATTCTGGATGCAATTAGGTGGCTTTTAAAATCAGAATTGAACATGGACTAAAAAGCTAAAAGATTTAACTAACTTCTTAAATTAAAACGTAGCTTTCTCTTATTTGAAACCTGGTCATTGGGTGGTAAGCTGAGAAATACCAACTTTTACTACTTAAGAACATTATCATCACCATTTTCCTAGTAATAGACTTTTAATTTACCCCCCCCCCCCTTTTTAAATAAAAAAACATAAGTATTTTTTTCTGCAGTCACTATCCTTCTCTTTTTAATTAAAGGTGAGTATATAGGTATTCTGCTTGACCATTAAGTCCCAAAGAGGCTGCTGCAATGTAATTCACATCTTTATAGGAAGTGACTTCAGTGCAAATAAAACAGTACATATCACACTACTGAAGGGCATGGTTTGCTCTGTTTCAATGTAAGCATTACTTTAGTATAAAAATGTTGAAAATGTAATTAAACTTAAAAAGTAAATTAAAACAAACTTTCTTTTTAACTTACAGTATAAGCAGATACAATTATCAAATTAAGCATTGCAAAAATAATTCAAGTTTGACGAAGGGAAGTAAGGCAGAGCAATTCTTTAAAATTTGAACAAAAATAACGTGCACTCAATTTTACAAGGTGGTATCCATTTTCAACATATGCACTATTGAATGAAAATAAGGGAAAAGATTCTATAAGGCCAAGGGTGCAATACTTGCAGTTTTGAAAGCAAATGCCATCAAGGCCACACAAATTAGACTCACTGCACAGTAAATCTTTCTTCTTGAGTACAGAGACTCAAGGCATGCAGTTCTGAAATCAGGACTGGAGTTCGTTTCCTTTCAAATTATTTCTGACAACAGAAAACATTTATGGAACTTCTTTGGCAAACGTTTGTAGGCTAGTTTGACACAAATATCTATAAACATCTTGACTCAAAATCTTTCGTAAAGAAGGTGAGTGAACACCATTAAGATATATTTTTTCAGCACTTGTTGAAATCAAAGGCTTGTTATCAACTGTATTTAAATGTATCACCACTTGAAAACCTCCACAGATTATAATGGTCTGTCAATGTAAAGCATGTTTAGCAATCTGACCATTACCTTCCAAGTATATGACCAGTATTGATTCAACTTCATTGTAAAATAAGCAAGCTGGCAAGATACAAGGTAAATTCCAATCTGCTTACAAAGGCTAAGCAAATACTTGTTAAAAAATTTAGAGATGGTGTGTTACAGTATAGTTGCACAGTGCTTATGTCTACTGAATACACAAATCCAAACTTTATGGAATAAGATCATCATAGATCTTAAAATCTCTGATAACTGGGCCATGGTTGTAGCTCCCAGCAAAGATCTAGTAGTCTGTCTCACAAAAGTAACTTATGAGGCCTAAATCTTGAGCTGTGTTCCTTCACCATTCCTCAGGCCTTTGTTTTGTGGTATCATATGCTCTTATTACTTCGGACTGGGAAACTATTCCATTTTCATCTTGAGAGAAAGCGTAGCCATCTGCAGATACAAACCAAAATAAAAGTTTTAATTGGATTTCACATAATCTTCAATATTTTGAAGCTTTAACGAAAGGAACTTAACAAAGTTCAATATAGATGAGTAAGTCTCTTTTTAGTTTTCAGTAGGTAGAAAACCTACACTCTTTCTTACATAATTTTGCAATTGTAAAATAGCAAAGTATCTTAGGAATTAATAGAATCCTAACCACAGGCAAAGAACATAGTCTATCTGGGTTTACATTCAAATACGAACATGATCACACACAATGTCACTTTCACAAACACAGTATCTAATACTTACACTCCAAACACATCTTCCTTTTTTTCAAGGCAGACTGAATTAAAACAACTTAAAGATGCTTAAAGTTTGAAAAATTAACTGAAAAAAACTATAAAATTTAACAAAAATTATTGACTTATATCATTTGTGAAAGATAATGCTAAGATATTAAAAAAGTCCTATCCAAAGCTGTGATACAAAATAAAAAGAGAAATTTTAAAAGGTGCATTCCAGAAAGATGTACTGAAAGCCACTGTGACAAATATTAGGATACTGAATCTTTACTATACACAAATGCAGTGAAAGGTAGTGTTTTACCTCCATACTATTAAAATATACTACTTTTTCTTTGTAAGTGAACACTTACGAAGCAAATTTTGCTGCAGAGAATCAGAGCGATACAAGTTCACATGGTTCTTCTTAAAAACATTCTTCAGTAGTTGGGCTCTTTCAGTTAAGCTAGAAAGAAAGCAGATACATGTGAAAAAATTACTAATTACAGTATTCCTTTACCTTTGAGTCCGTTAAACAAGAATTAGTTATTAAAAGAGAAATGATCTTTTAAAAATTATTTTTACCTGTGCCTGAATTAATTACTAAATGGATGATTAAAAGCTTGTGCAAGGGGCAGAATAGGATGTCCAGATCCCTTGTATTGTTTTTATTTGTTAAAGTAAATGCAAAACATCTGTCAGAAGTACTGTCGTGCACTGACAAAACAAATAAGTGAATAATATTGTAAATATTTGAGCGTGACTCCTTTGGAAACATGTGGTGTAAAGGGAAGGCATTGGGCTCTTAGCTTCTACTGAAACAGTACCCCAGAGTGTGATAGGAAAGGAAGATGGAGGGAAAGTCACACCTGTTGCTATCAGCTCTGTGTACAGAAACATATTTCATATCAAAACATTTAATATTTTCCATGAAAAGTTATTTAACAAGGTATAGTTTCCATTAAACTCTGGAGTTTGTTTTTCTGGAGGTCATACCTAAATAATGGGCTACTATTACCACTGGAAGTGGGTCACTTCAGCCCATCTCCTTTCTAGAGCAGTACCGACTCTACCAACTCTGCTATTTTATGTGTTTATTATGCTCTGATATGATCCAAAAGGATTTCCATTTCAGCCTACATAGAAAACACAAGAAGTATTACACTGGTTTTAGACCAACTGAGGCTCAAGGGACAGCTGAATCCTGTGAACTGTAGTGAATGTGTCAGGTTTCATTGCAGTTCATCTCTCTTACATTTAAAGTTCTTTCAAATAGGATTCTACATTACTAAAGAAGTAACAGATGGACTAGCCATAGCAAAGAAAGTTCACAATTTTGGTAATGTATGGAAGATGCATAGGGACTATATTAAAAAAAACAACAAACAACAATACAAAAAAAAACCAACAAAACAACACAACAACAAAAGCACTTTAATTTCTTGCTCTAAATTTGATATTCAATGTGAATTAGAGCTTGTGTTTCAGAAAAACACAAACCTGTCATTTAACCATTTCCAATGCTGGAAAATCCAGTCACTCCCTATGTAAACTGGTCTAAAACTGATTTAATTTACTTATTCATTCTGAGTGTATAGTGATTTGATTTTGTGAGTTCTGCTAGATTATCCAAGTTGTCTTTGTGTAAGGACGTGGCATGTATAATGGATTTCACATGCCTAACTTCAGTGAGTTATGACCAGTCAAATTAATCCTTTAATATTACCGCCAATTAGCTAAATAGACGATCTTCCCTAACTACCTGCCAGACTAAATGGTAGGAATGGAACTTGATTCCTTCCCTTCCTAGAGTAGCATTCAAACCATTATATTAGAAATGCTTGTTTTTCGTTCATTGAACACTTAATTTTTCTAGATAAAATTGAACCATTGGCTTAAACTGGAGAGACTGGTGGTCTGTTTCCCCTTTCTGTTTCCCTCCAATCTGATGTTTAAAGAATATGCCAGAAGGTCAGAGCCTGGCTCTTCTATGTTGGAAGAGGGAAATAAACTTACATCCCCACAAGAATAGAGGAAGGCTAACTGTAAAATCTACAGGGTAAGAGGATGTGTGTGGTAAACTGTTTCTTTGGCCATGTTTTGAATAGAATGGGACTTGTAAAAAGGAATTAGGTACCAATTGCAGGAAAGCAGTCAGCATCTGCTGAGCCAAAGTCCCAAGAATGGAGAGGTCAGAGTATTGAGATACATCTTACTCTCCATGTTTTCATAAGCTTTTTTTTTTTTTTTTTTAAAGTAATGTTTTCCTCTTCACTGCTCCACTAAGTAGTGTAGGTTTTTAGTTCACTGCTACAACTACTAAAGTGACTAGATTACTAAAAAACAAATTAAGGACTGAAGTTTAAACCAAAAGGACTCACAAGGTAAATAAATAAATAAATAAATACCTTTACGTAAATGGGAGGGCAAAGAGGTGAAAGACCATATGAAAACATTGATAAAGGTGTCAACTGTATCTCCTTTGCAACACATCTGAGAAACCTTTCTTAAAATTAACTGAAAACAGATTTTTTTTTCGTTTCACAAATTCTGTTTTCTAATACAAAGCTATTTTTTGTAGGAACAAAAGCACAGCAGACCTACTGCAGCATTTTGGTATCATCACCACATAACCCTGATTTCAGACTGAAATATTCAGATTGCCTAAATGCTAAGCACTGAAAATACTGCCTTAAGTTTTACATGAATATAAAGTATGCACATTTGTTAGTTTATGTATAATGAAGTTTCCATTGCATAGATCCAATTGCTGGTACAGAAAATACAAATAAAGTAGGAAATATATTTTGGAAAACAAAAGTGCTCCCAGCTATTCAGGCGTCAAATTCTGATCTGTTTTTATACTTGAGGAAATAGTGAAAGCCCTTTATTATGAATCGCCTTGTTGCTATCCTAAACTTTTAAAAATCTTCATGTGAAGTCAAGAAAACGTTTTCATAATTAACCAATGATAAATCAGCAACTAAATGACTATGTTCATTATGTGTACCTATAAGGAAAATCTGAATATTAATTATATTTGAACATGCCATATACACTTACAGGAAAAAAAAATTACTACTTCATATATTCCTGATCAACCATTTGGCTGGTTTAAAAAAAAAAATTCAAAGTGGCTTGAATGAAAAACAATTACTGTATGAAGCAGCATTTGTGGTATCTCCAAAGACACAAGTTAGGGCCGTTACTTGTGTTATTTTTAGTCTATTATGTTACTTTTAGTCTATAAAATATAAAAATATTTCTATAAGTATTAATATTGTTGTTTCTACTTGGACATTATATACTAGGTATCAGAAAAGCTTTTTTTTTTGAACTATGGTTTGTACACAAAAAATATGCTCTTATTTTAGTCATTTCAATTTAAAGTCTAAATAGCTTTGTCACATCTGTTACTATGTCTTTAATTATAGAAATCATACTTTTTGTAACATAAATTTGCTACTTCACTGAAGCAGGTCTGTTCTTTAAGCTCAAGTAAATGTTATTCCTACATAAAGTTTACTTTCTATTAGAAAAGCTAGTGTCCTGGCTTTGGCTGTGATAGTGTTAATTTTCTTCCTACTAGCTGTTACGTTGCCATGTTCTCGATTTAGGATGAGAATAATGTTGATAACACACTGATGCTTAGTTGCTGCAGAACGGTGTTTACACAGAGCCAAGGGCTTTTCAGCTTCTCATGCTGCCCTGCCACCCAGGAGTCTGGGGATGCACAAGGAGCTGGGACAGGACAGAAGCAGAAGAGCTGACTCAGACCAGCCAAAGGGATATTTTATGCCACATGGAGTGATGCTGGACAATAAAGCTGGTGGGGGCTGGCCAGGGGTGGGGTGCTGCTGCTCAGGGACTGGCTGGTCATCAGTCATCAGGTGGTAAGAAATTGCATTATGCATCACTTGTTTCGTATATTCTTTTATCAGCATTTTATTATTATTAGTTTCCCTTCCTTTTCTGTCCTATTATTTTTTTTTTTTATCCTAACCCATGAGTTTTACCTTTTTCTAATTCTTTCCCCCATCCTTCTGGCAGGGGAGTGAGCAAATGTGTGGTACTTTAGTCTGCCAGGCTAAACTACAACATCATGTAAAACCTACACCTTCTTACTCAAGATATGTTCTTACATAATGGCTAAATATATGTGACAAAAAACATTTCAATGTGTTACCTACATAAGGATAGAATAAATTATTTGTGGCTATTTATTGGGAAAAAATCTGATCACATGTTCTTTACCAAACAGGAAACAACAGGGATGCTCTTACTGAGTCTTCAGTGGTAATGGCTAAAATACCTTTTCAAATCAGCACTGGTAAAATATGAAGGATGACAGATCTTAAGATTGCATCAGCCTGTCCTACTTATAAAACATATGCTAAAATACAATCAGGATCCTTAAAGAACAATACTTTAAACTATTTCAATCTAAATGACATTTTTATTCTAGTTTTAAGAAAACAGATGAAGGTGCAAATTTGGAATTTAAATAGAAAATTCCCATCCCAAGACTGGCAGGAAAACATCAAAAGGTTAAAGCTTTACCATCTTAGTTATAGAATCACACAATCATAGAATATCCTGAGTTGGAAGGGACCCACAAGAATCATTGAGTGTAATCCCACTGGCTCCACGTATTTAAATGTGTGCCATATCAGGTCAACAGAGTTCTAAAAATTTTGAAACAAAAATATTCTAGCTGAAAAAAAAGCAATTAAAATTAACACTTATATATTTCACTAATAACATGAAAATTAACACTAATATTCAAATGCCATCTAATTGTAGCATCTAGCCAATGAAAGAATCCTGGCCAGTTCTTTGTGGAAGCTGACCCTCTAATTTTGTGTTGTAGTATTTTTAAGATGGGAATGGACAAGGTGAAACATTTCCTGAATTATCTTTCTCACTATTTCAGTTTTGTCTTAATCAAAGTGTTTCGTATCTTCTGAGAGCCTGCATTTTAGGCTACTTGGCATTTCATGAAAACAAATCTTTTTCTATTACAATATAGAATGGTATTTCCAGAATTATGCACACTAGAAAAATATTAGTTGGTGTGGAAGAATATACAATAAGATTGTCAAAGATGATTAACTGGACTCACACAACAAGTGCTACCACTCAAGAATATAAAGTCCAATGTGCATATTTAGAACTGAAGCTGAGGACATTCCTTGCCAATTTAGTTAATTACTCTGCATTGTTAACTAATTAACCCAGGTTTCTGCAACGTAGATGCTAAAACAAAAAAGTTAGAATAGTTCAATCAAGTTTCTGAAGGTATTTCAGTCCATGAGACCATTGCCTTAACAAAGGAAACATTCTCCTTAAAGAAGGAAATTTTGGCTCTATTACCTGAATTCCTGAATTAATAAGAATAATAGAAAACATTGATGAAATAAATCCCTAGCAGATACTAAGATGTTTAACATCCATTGATTTTGCACGAGAGGTAGATGCTTATATACTTCAAAGAATACAGGTTCAGAAAATGACTTAGTGGAGAATGAATGGATCTAAGGAAGATATTCGGGCAGGTAGCTAAAGCAATCTTCATGAAGCCCTCCTAGCTATTTAATTGTGAGATTAAGAAATAATTACAAAACCATTGGTGAAAACACCAAGTTCCTATGGCCTAAATAACAAAGATGTGGAAGGAATTCTGTGGGATGAAGGAATAGCATACTGCCTACACAATAGAAATAGCTGAGTTTGAGAACATGGGAGAAGTCTTGGGAATGCAAGTTCAGAACATTGAAAAGGTACAATACCCTAGTTTCTTTTACATCTATAAGATGGTCCCCTTTCAGTACTTTCTAGTACTAATATCTGCTTTCTTTTTTTGTTATTCTTTTACAACTTTTCTCTTTGCAAAAGAGAACAAAGCATATATTGCTTTCTGGCTCGGAGCTCAATAAGAGAATTCTTGTGGGGTGTCAAGTTGAAGTTATTTCTTACCTCGTATAAATTAGTCAAACTAGTTTGCTCTTGATTGGCATTAGATACAATGCCAGCTTGTTCTATTTAATTTCAGCAGATTCTGGACGGATTTTGCTGGTTTTCAATATGCTACCAGGCAGGTAGTTTTTATCTATTTATTTAATTATTTATATATATATATATATATATTTATATGCTTAGGCCCGATTTATAACTGTATTAGTAAATGATGCAGGTTTAAACTCCCTTTGCCTTGGCTGTTAATACAAAGTGACAGAATTAAAATTTTATCATCTAAGCATATGAAAAATCACGTAGGCTGAGTAGACCTGAAACCTTTTTACAGATACCTACACTGAATTTGTTTATCTCTATTTACTTGAAAATTCTACTTGATTTTGGAAAATAACCTTTTGCCATTGATACGTGTATGAGCCTGATGATATTTAGCATTATTATTATTATTTTTAAATGAAAGACAATGACCTACAGATTTTTACAGTACCTCTTGCCATGCACAACTGCCCCAGGGTCCTCAGACTTCGCTTCCAACTCCTGAACTTCATCTACCAGTGTCTTAAAAGTAGCTCTTTTTACCCTGTAATACAAAATACTGCCAGATTTACTTTTTGAAAGTAAAAGATCACATTGTTTTAGCACTTATCTAAGCATTCAGTATAAAAATCCTTTTTTCCAGGTAACTGAATTACACTTTAAAAGAAGAAATATAATAAAGCAAGTCTAAATAATATATTTATCAGCTGCTCTTGCAAAGCAGACACAAATATTTTATTTTTAAAACACATTACAATTACTGAAGGATTTAAAATTAATAGCATTTGTAACCAGGTTTGTCTAAAACAAGGTGAAAAACAGTTTTATATAATTACCAGAGCTGATCTTTATTTGCTTTTGTTATAGTAGTAATTAGAACACACGCTTAAAGTCAGTATTTTTTCCCATAAACATCAGCATTTCTGTACTCACACTTTGTATACTACATCAAAAAGTAAAGCTGTCATAGGAATACATAAAAGTCCCATCCAAAATACTCCAGAGCTGAACATCATAGCTGCCTGGAAAGAAAAAGCACAAAATGTGTTGAGGTGATGATGAGAACTAGAAAAAAATAACAACACACAAATAACCATAGAAATATTAATGACTTGATTGAGGGCATCAAAATCAAGTTTAAATGAACCTCTGATGTAAAATACAGCTTTAACACCTTTCTAAAATCCCTTGACATGATACAGAAATCCAGCAGACTGTAAGAACTAATTCATGTTAAGAAGCTGGTAGAAAGATCATGCTGCTTAGCAATTTGAGAGAGGGAGAACCTACCCCTCCACAACACTGTTCTATACCACTATGCTGATTGTAGACATTTCAGATTTATTGACCCCCTTGCTCCCGTTCCCCAATCTTTGTCAATACATCATGAGTACCATCTCTCATTTGCAATCAGCCCTAGCAGGTATAATGAATACTGAACCTTGCTATGGATACTGGACACTGTTACAATCATTTCACATTATAATTCAGATTGAAGTTGAGCTATCTCCATTGTTCCAACACTGCTACAGGTTCCTGTGCAACAAACTACTTAATAATGAGATGTAACAACTAATTATAAATTAAGGCAGTATGCAACTTCTTAACTTAGTGTTAAATGAAGATCTAACATGCTAATGCATGGTGAAATACTTGCAAAACATGTTACTGTTCTATGTAGTTGTATGCTTCCACTTTTATACCCTGTCCTACATGTATATTACTACATAAATATTTCTTTTTATAACTTGTCTGTTAACATACTAAAAACTAAAAACAAAACAAATATCGTAACACATGTACATTAAAAGAAAAAAGCATTAATCGACCCTTGTAATACAAGTATGGCTGCAAGGAATTAACAAAGCATATTAATGACAGATTGTTCTGTAGACAATATTCAAAATAATTTTGTAATGGAATTAATGCACAGAGATTGGAAGTAACATTGCTACAACAGTGATACCCTTTGAAATCTTTGTTTCATTACTGTGCGACTAACTCCTTTTAAGGAAATTTAAACCTTAGTACCTGAGTAAACAATCTGAAATTTTACTAATATCAATGAGCAGAAAAATGAAGGTAGCTTGTGGCAGCTGAAGTCTGACTTCTGAATGCACATCCCTGAATATTTTAGAATTATACTTGGTACGTTATGTGTGTAAAAACAAAAATGAATTATTTTCAGAATAAAAATCTCTTTCGCATACAGGCAAAAACTCTTATTCGTTTTGTTTTTGTATTCAAACTCCTAGTGATTCTTTGTATTGTATCTGTAAAGTATTAGTATGTATTTGAACTTAAAGTCTGGTAAACTTCTGACAGCTATAGGACATAGATACTGCCCTGAGATTTTAGCAATTATTTTTGCCAACAGCTGTCAGCAAAGGTATAAATACTGAGCAGTGACAGGTTCAAAAAAACCCAATTCACAGCTTCAAGGCAAAGGGGGGGGCGGAGAGAGAAGGATATTTTTCTGTCAGGATGTGAAGAAAATGTATTTACACAGTCCTTTTATAAGCAAAACAAGACTTATGACATACATGATTAAATACTAATTTCCTAAAACAACAGCTAAACAGCTAATAGGAAATGTCTATCACAACTACGTTTTGCAATATCTTTTCTAATTAAGTAATAATTCAGAGAGACTAACAGTTTCCGAAACAAAACCAAAATGCAAAAAAAAAATGCAACTTGAATGAATTAGAACTGTTACTTCCTATTATTAATAACATTTTGGTAATTTCTAGGAACACAGCTAAGAGCTGTTCTAGCATTAGCCTCCCTGTATTAAATGTTTGCTGGTGAAACAGCAAAAGTGATAATGTAGGTCTTAGGATGTTAATTCTGACCATTGTAATGCTAACTATGAATGAAGGAACAACTGGCGCCTACTATTCAGTCCATCCAGCCTTTGGCTTTACAAATGAACAACATGAATTGAGGAAAAAAAAAGTTTTTCTGTGTCATATTTGAAAGCCTGTCAGATTTTTTTTCTTTTACAGAGTTAATCCAAACCTAAAAGATTTAAAGCCGACATTCGCATTAAAGACAGAGGGCCTCTTTGTATTTTTTGGACGAAGAGGGGAAAAATAAAATCCCACAGAGGTATTTCCTTCCTTTCTGTACAAGAAAGCTCCCCCCTCACTCTGTAGAAAACATTTTTGTCTCTAACTTTTCACATCTCTCTACACATAGGCAGGTCATCTGGGAAATGGCAAACCAATCCTTTTCAGACAATGGCACTAACAGGAGCAGCCTGTTCTGGGGCCGGACTCTGGCTGCCTCTGTTCGTGGTTTACAAATTGTTCCTAATGTGAGAGATTTGTGGTCTATGCCAAGTTTTAGGCCTTGTGAAACCAAATGGAATCTGCCACAAAAGTGGCTCCCAGGGGAATTCAGAAGTAATCCAAAATGAGAGCTGGAAAGCCTAGGTTATTGTAGGACTAACAAATCCTGCAGGGAGGATAAATAATTTGTTGTCTGCATAGCTCATATTCAATATTAGGACTTTCTAAAAATGAAAGAAATTTGCCTGTTCAGATTTTTATACTGGTTCTCTCTCTCTCTCTCTCTTTTTTTTTTTTTTTTTTTTTTTTTTTAAGTACTGAAAATTATCCACTTTCGTGATTTAGCGGCAGATTAGAAATCGTGGATGTAAAATATTTTTAATTCACAGATGTATATGTACTATTAGAAAATTACATGCCAAAACGAACAGAAAATATTTCCTTTCTCTTCACTATGAAATGTTGTGCTGAAATAGCTATCTCAGATTTTAGAAACGATAGTCTTCTAAAAGCAAAGAGAGAGATGAAAAGAACAGTTGCAGTTTATTTCAGGTACCATCTAAGTACATACCCTCTCCCTATAAACCAGAGACTATTAAAATAATACCTCCTCAACATCATCAGACCAACTGTTTCTGTCCTCAACAACCTACAGAGACTACTTCACTAGTTTTAGTTATCTGCACGTGTTTGTCTTCATACATGTCAAAATACTTACTGTTGTAATACTAAAACAGATTTGCATTTAACTCCCAGGGCAGTGAACTCCCTACAAGGAGTTATAGTCATGCCTGTAGTGTTTCTTTGCTCTTTAGAGTTTAAAAAACATCTCACAGGTCCCATTCAGTAGAAACTTTGCTCATTAGGTATATTAAAAAGGCAGTCATCCCATATTCTGAAAATGCATTCAAAGGCAAAACAGAAAGTAGCACACAGTTAAGAAGCGGGTAACTGGATATTTGCAGGCAGAATCTCTAAGTTTTTACTTAAACAAATCCCCTGTGAAACAACAACAACAACAAAAGTACAGTACATGCCTTCATTTTTTCCCTAGCTCCTCGTATTTTCTTCAGCTACGGATACAACTAGCCCATTAGCGAGACCACTGATTTTCCTCACTGCAGATGGGTAATAAAGGGTGAAATGTATCCCTCAGAGGGATGAATTATGGTCCCAATTACATAAACACAAATAACATTATGAATAATAAGTACATATATAATAAAGCTCAAGGACACATGCTATAACTCCTGAAGCTTAAAGAAGCATCACTGTGGTGACACAGAGTGTATAAACATAAATGAAAACAGACAGAGCAATACAGAGACTAAACTGAGACTTAGGTCTGTCATCTACAGAAGTGTCCTTAGTGCAGCCACTTTCAATTAATATTTTAATATTCTAAGTATCTCTTGGAACACATCCTGCCTTTTCCTAGAGAGTACCTTCGTCACTCAGAGCAAAAGCCAGCATCGTTTCTTCTAGTCCAAAAAATATTGGATTACTCCACAGAAAGTGGAACAGCAGAAGACATCTATTTCAGTTTTCTATTCTATCATCCTTTCAGCAAAAATAAACATTACCCTGAAAGCACAGAGAAACTTAAACCTGGCTCTTGGGTAACGTTTATTTTGAGTGAGTGTTCTTGTCATTTAACTGTTATATAAATGGATGCTTTAAAAAAAAAAAAAGTGATATAAGGGTCTAACTGTATGAGGTAGTTGAGGTTTGTGGATCATCAGATTTGCATTCATCTCTAACCCCAGTAAAGCACTTGAGTCCAGAAAGAGATTAAATAAAAGACTGAACCATTTTAGATGTTCTTGTGACTAGCTTCGGAGTGTTTGTTCTTTTTTTTCCTTTGTGAATTCATTGATACTTAATTCTGTCCTTGCATTTTATGAAAGCCTAGGTTATATGAAAAAGTATTTATCCTTTGAGAAAGGATCTCAAACCCATAATGGTAAATTTTGGTGCCAGGAATAACTGTTATGAAGAGACGTTATCAGTTATTATTTCTGTTGACTTCAGACAGAAATTGGGATGAAAGTGCTTTCAAATGCAGAAAGCAAGAAAAGAATAAAGAAAAAAAAAGCCTTATAAGAAATATTAATACTTGGAAATTTTTCCCAAAAATCTAAGAGAAAAAAGAAGTTTCCCAGAATTTAGGAAGAGAAGCAAGTTTTTTTTTAGCAAAAGTTTGACAAAGAAGGTTGTGCTGCAGTGTGAACTAAAAGCTCTGAAAAAAAAAATCAGAAAATTAAAGAAAATTAGCCACCTGGTTTTGATGCTAGACATGGTAGAAAATTTTTGCAAGTTGCGATTTGTTACATTACTTTTAATGGTGCTTGTAAGCAGAGAGTGTAAATTATTTGCAAAGAAAAGGCTAGATTTTCCTTTCGCCTCAGTTGAAAAGTTTCTATAGGGGACCCATCTGAGTTGCTTGAAAGACAACATATAATATCTAGCAAGGGGGATGTAGAGCAACAATGAACAGATGAATTCTGGTGGTTCTACAGCTTTGTTACCAGGATGTGGGCTATCCAAATTGTAACAGGAATAAGGAGTAGGGAAAAAAACAAACAACTGGCTAACTCAATATAACTACACCAGGTATTAGACATTTTTCATAAATCTGGAAATAAATTTTCCAGAGATCTGAGAATGAAGTGACTTCAGTATTTGTTTACCTTATGGGGTTCAAGACAACTTTTAGAAATACAGATTGTCAACTGAATTATCTCCAAAGACACCTTAAAAGCAAGGCAGAGTGCTTCTCTTTTTTCATTAAATAATTTCAAGGGAATCATTACTTTCTGAATGCTGGGGTCATTATTTATAGTTCCCCCTGTTAACACTGAGGAAAAAGCACTATCAAAATTTCCTTAAAAAAGTCATTCCAGCTTATTTACTATGCTGAATTCCACAGAAGTTATTAAACTAATACTCATCTGTTTTTAAAGATGCAAGTGACAAGAAATATCCATTAATAGCATCTCTGACTGCTGAAGCAAGAACACAGCAAAGCACAATCACTAGGTTCCTGGAGCTCATCAGCGACAATGTCCTGACCCAAGAGAAACAGAAGCCAATGAACAGAAGTGGACTGTCCAGCCTAGAGAACACAAGACTCAGGAGGTATTTACTAAAGTAGACAAATGTCCGAAAGGAGGGTGCAAAGAGGACTGCACCAGGCTATTTCCAGTGCTGCCCAGTGACAGGACAAGAGATAAAGGGCACAAACTGGAATACAAGAGGATTCACCCAAACATCAGGAAGCACTTCTTTACTGAGCACATGAGGGAGCACTGGCACAGATTGCCCAGAGAGGCTGTGCAATCTCCGTCCTTTGAGATCTCCAGAAGCCACCTGGACATGGCGCTGGGCACCCTGCTGTGGGTGTCCCTGCTGGAGCAGGTGCCTCCAGAGGGCCCTGCCAGCCTCTGATTCAAAGATACTAGAATACTAGCTTGAATACTGACTTTGCTCTCCATTAGACTAAAATAAATTCCTCTGTCAAATCAGATTTTAGACAAACTTCTCCTTTGAATACCTGAACGAAGAGCTGTTCATGAGAGTTTGAAATATTTAGAGTTACATTTATTTTTTTAACATACAAACACACACACACAAACCAACAAAACTTCTGTAAGGGATTAAAAGCTGAATATTTAATATTTTAACAAGTATAAATCCATGTAAGTTTGCCATGTTCAATAATAAAGACAGAAGCAAAATTTAAAGAACTAATACTGTTAAAGTAGTATATTCTAATTTATCTTTTCTACAGCTAAATCACCCAACAAGGGGTTTTATTGTTTTTCACAAAGATTCTGCAAGACTCAATCAAATAAGCTGAAATTCTGTACAATACATGTTTTGTTCCTTAACTTCGATTTCTGTTAATTTTATATAATCCCCTGGGTCAGACAGAGCAGAAAAAGATGGGGCTCTGGAGAATTTTAAAGTGCACTTCTACAGTATCACAATAAAATTAAGAAGTTCTGCAGATACTGAACTTTTGATTTTAATCTCAGTGTCATACTTCTTCTTTCAATATATAATTTTAAGCTATTGTATTAATCAGACAGGTGTATAAAAAAGGCACATGTTATCAAACCCAAAAGAGTCAGGAGTTACTAGTGTGAATCTCACAAGTTGTTTTTTTCTCCCCTCCGCAATTAAAAGTTTTCAACTCAAAACACACCCACATTTGTTTAAGCAAGATAACTTCACCACCTTATAAACTTATCATTTTTAATGCAATTAGTTATTGCAAGAGGACGACACAGACAAAAATACAAATCCACTGGATCATAGATTTGAAATGCATGTTGTTCAGCATCACAGATCAGTTTTCTGTGTATTGGAGAGTCTCAAAGGAAAATACCTCATAAAATATGAAGAGATTTCCATTTACTTTTACATATTTATGCAAACTATGTGTGGTTTCAAAGTGAGAAAATACTGCAAATGTGTTTAAAATACTGAACATACAATCCACTTCTTCTCCTTGCTAATATTATATGTGAAAGAAAATTATATCATCATAGAAGAGATTCATATAGTTACTTATTTGGGTCTACAATGAAAATGTTCTTTTTGTAGTCTGTAGTGGCAATTTTTTCCAACTTAAATGGCATTCCAATTTCAGACCAGGTAAATCACAGTACTGTGAAATTAAAGAATGAATTTGAACCCATGTCATTGTCAACAGTTTGCACCACTAAGTTAGTATTACATGAAATAAGCAGTTTCTATGTATAATGCTACAATTTGTAGAAAACAAACAAACAACACAGAAATTCCCTTCAGCATGTTTTATCTGATCAGGCCAAAGCAAAATACACAAAAAGCTACAGAAATACAGGTGAGCTTGTTATCTTAAGTTCTACCAGATGTACTTGGATAGTTCACTTCAAGTGTGAGTCATAACTTGAAGAAATTTGACAAACAGCATTTCAGTTTGAATACTTATGAGAGGCATGGATTTGCTTCAGTGAAACACAGTGAATTCTGCCCTGCCTGTGAGGAAGCTTTCAGGATAGCACAAAAAAATCAAAAAAAGGGGTTCCTTCCTGAGCCACAGTATTTGTCAACAGGACTGTCTTTGGCCACACAGAATACAGCTCAAAAAGACAGATAAGATTTTAAAATGAGTGCTTAGGAGACATCATTCTGATGTTAAAGACTTCTTTCTTAGAAAGAAAAAAACACAACCAGAAAGCGACACCTCAAACAACTGTGTGCATGTACACGCATCTAAAGCTACTATATATGCATATATGCATAACCAAGCACACAAACTCTTACTAACTAAATAATTAGATCCATTTCAAGTATGGATACAGTTTTATCACAGCAAATAAAGGAATTTGGATAGATCAGATTACTTTGGTGTTACATTGAATCCAAAATGTAAGAGTATTTATTTTTTGTTGGTAGAAAACTCACTTTAAGAGCAACAATTTTTCAAAGTTTGTAGGAAAGGCATTCCTTTCAACACCATCTTTTATTCGCAATTCCAGAGATGGCACCCGTTAAGTAAAATATTCACCTATTTGAACAATGAAGTAGCCACATTTATGTCCTACCAAGCATAACACATTCTGTTGTTCCCACTGTGCTACAAAGGTTATTCTGTCTTAAAGAACAACCAGACAACACACAAACAGTTTTGACAAATATCTCTTAAAAACAACAACAAAAAAAAACACAAACTCCAGAAACATTCTAAGATACTTCTTCTAAAAAATACAGTTTATAAATACGAAGAAAAATGCTTAAGTATGATAACTTTAATTACTTTAATTTAGAATAATGTACATAATTTTTTTTGGAGTAATGGAGGCAACAAGATAACATAAAATTCACCTTTACATAGAGGGGTAGAGGTTATAATAGACAGGAAAACCAGCATGAAATTATATAATTTCAAATTCATTTTTTCCATAGGTGTCCTAGTACTTAAGTCAGTTCCTTGTGTTTTCCATTATAATGTAGCAGTCACGTAAATGACTACATGTTATTTTTCCAATAACTACTTATGTGGGAGGTGAGAATAGTGGCTCTGATTTACATCCAAGCAAGGAAAGGATATTCATTTAAGTTTCCCACATCCTGCACGTTATTTTGAATTGCTGAGTTAAAGGCATCCACTCTTCTACTTGGTGTATGGCTTAATTTACTTGATAAGCTTTGAGAAGAGAACCCCTGAGAAGAGTATTGTTCTGAAACAAGCAGGTATTCTCAATTTCTGATTCCCAATAAGACTGCACACCTAACTTTTCAGCTCAGGAAATACTGGCCATTCCCAGAAGCAGACATGAGTGTCTGGGAAATTTATACTAAGTGTCAGATGATTCTGGAACTGAATGGATTTGAGAATTTTAAAGTTCCATTGGATTCTGACAGGAAATTGTGCATCTTTTGTGGATTCAGTCCTATTTGCAATAGTCAGAGTATTTTACTCTGTATTTTACAGAGTATTTTACAGACTATCGCAAATAGTCAGTCAGTATTTTACATAAATAGGATAATAAATGAAAGAGAAACCAATAATTACTGTCAAAAGATTAAAGATACATTACAATAATAATGCAGTGAAAGAAGCACATTAATTGAAAAGTAAACATATGCATGATGATCAGCTGCTCATGCAACGTTGTGGCAACTCAAATTTCTGAGATATTCTAGTTTCAAAAAGTTAACAAATTTGCAAAACTGAAGATGTAAGGACAGCCTTAACTGATGTACTACCAATGTACTAACCAATTAACTACATGTACTACCTCATAAAAAATCTCCCACCGACTACGTGCTGTAATTCTGAATTTGGATTCTCTATAGAAAATTAAAACTTACTAAAAATATGTAAAGCAGCTTACTTGTCTAGTCTTCCTTGCTAGACCACATAAACCCAACCTGTTACAGAAGAGTAAAAACTTACTGTACTTTAAATAAACATGACAACCACACTGAAGGTATATAAAAAGCAAACATCTTATATAGCGCTTAGCTAGGAGAAGGATCCAATAAAGATGAGGCCTGTACTAAAAACTGAGACAATATTCTATGCACACATTCGGAGATTAGTTAAAATATACTTTACCTCTCCTGACATATCAGGTGCCATAGGAATGACTGGCCACAAAGAAGAGTAGATTCCAAAAAACACTATCCAAAGTGCTATGCTGCCCCAGATAGCTATATGGCTAAACTGTTAAAAGAAACAAGGAAAGAAAGAAAACAACAAAATCATCACAGATATATCATGATACAAAGATCTTTGCTACTTGGTACTTACAATGTGTTTCTGATATACTGGGTGAAATTTCCATGCCTAGTATTTTAATTCTGTTACTTCAGTTCAGTACTTCAGCTGTTTCTTAAAGCAAGATGATACCTTCAGCAGTAACGTCACTGAATTTTAAACCAATTTAAGCTCAATTACAACCAGTTTATAGTCACTTAATTTTTCTAGTTTAAGGATTATTTTAAGCCTTATCCCAAAGTCCTCATTTTCAGTAGTCAGCATTATTATTTGTATATGTATATTCTGTCTTTCCATGCAGTCACCACAATTTAATTTGATAATGTGGGGAAGACCAGCAAATTATAAGGACATAATATAATAAGTTAGAAGAAAACACAATTATTCATCCATCATGTTTTATTGCACATTTGAGAATATGATAAAGACATTTGCTTACCAAAGTCCAATATGAGGTCTCTAATCCCGCCTTCAAACACACAGTGAGAACCACAAACTTTAAAAAAAAAAAAAAAAAGGAAAGAGAAAGAGAAGAGGGATTCTTACTTAATGGCAATCTTACATAACACATACAAAATTGATTTGTTTGGTCATCTTTCAGGAGAACACAGAATAAAAGGTTTCATTATTTTCGTACTTTATGCGCATTTACTTGCATAAATGAAATAAGAGAAAGAATGATCAATGTCTTCAATTTAAATGGGATTTCCTTAATAATATTCAACAAAGTACTGTGTGTGTCAATGCACCTATGCAATAGGTTTGAATGCACCAATGCATTAGGATCCAAACCCAGGTTAGTAAAGCCAAGTGAAATCATTTCTATGGACCTGCAGAAATTATGGAATGGCCCCTCTGATTTAATAGAACCTGCTCCAAAAATGTAGAACTCTCAGCAGCCTGAATGCAAAATTTTTTTAGACCATAGATAACTGTTTTTTTGCTCTTTTTGGTACACATGTTAAGTTTAGATCTGAGGTTTAAATACCCATTTGAAATTACCACAGTAAAATGCCAGTATAAGATTTAAAAGTACATCCAAGTAATGAGCTAGTAATACAGTACTGACAATTAGCTTCCACTAATAAACTTCATTCATTTTATTTGGAAAACTCTTCATTTATATTAAGAATTTTAAATATTTCCCTTGCCTCCTAGAACTCTGGGAGTCTGCCTTTAACTGAGTTGATAATTGCTGATTCTATGTTATTTTGGTTACACAGAAAGGTTTGTGAAAGCTGTAGTCCACTTAATCAGAGATGACAGCTACACTATAGCTATTGAGGAGATGACTACAACTGTCTACACAAAGACAGGTTTGGAAGATCTAGATGCAGATTCCCTTGAATCTTGCAGAATCACTCTATACAGTTAATTCCTTATGGTTTTCTTGCTCCCTACTCCCCTTGATGCAAACTAACAATAGCTCACTGAATCCTACCAGGAAACAATATATTAAATTGGTATTTTGTACAAAACATTGAGTTACAAAGACCTCTCAAGCATATTTGTGCATGTATTTTCATGTTACACTACTCCTATTTGAAATTTATGTTTTAAGAAGTAGTTCCAAGACAAGATATGAATCTGTGTGTGTTCTGGACTTTGTTTGTGGATCCAAAGAACCTGTATTAATTGCTGAATCCCTTTCCTACTGATTTTTGCACAAGTGATGAATGTAGACTTCTTAAAAATCTATTAAAAGCAGTAAGAAGAATGAAGGGTAACTTAGCCTTATTATTTTGATTTCCCAAAACAATGAGTGACAACTATCAGTGTACATACAACTTCACATTGCAAATTTTTTTCCCCCCTCAAAATTTGAAAGTCTCTCAAATCTTCATGTGTGCTCCAGACCTCCTTGAATTCCGTCCTGTGCAAGGACAGGAATATGTCAATTGCAGTGATCATCCCTCCCAGAACTTTCAATGTGAAGGGAAGGAAAGTGCAGAACCTAGAAAGCAATTGAAAAAGAAGGTTGTTCTGGACTTATAACGGTGAAATAATGGTTTCTTGGGAATTCTTGGCCATTCTGTAGGTAAATAACAAGCCATTAGATTCTTAAGATGGTGAAATTTCAGCTCTCCAGGTTGAAAACCAGTTATAGAAAGCGACAGAAGAATTGCACTGCCAGTTGTGATCTCTGATTCAGCATTTATGGATACAGCTTGACAAAGAGTACTGTGCAGGTCCATGTTACTATATTGAAACTATTGGAAGTTAACTGATTTCCAAGGCAGTGGAAATGTTACTATAAATCTGAAAAAGAAAGCTTTACTGTTTATGAGTCACCCAACATCACAGATGACACTCAGATGTTCTCCACTACCCTAAGATTTCAAGACTCAGCCATTAGTTGATGGGCAACAGTCCAAATGACAGCACTTTTTGGATGTTCAGTTCCATAGCATCTAGTGTAATCCACTAAACTCTCAGTACAGCATACGCAACTTGTTTTCTCCTGGTGCCAAGCCTTGCTTTCAGAAGGAAAAACAGCAGAATTACTATTTAGGATAAATTTCTGAGATCATTTCAGGACATAACTTCACCTGTGGTTGCAGCGCTATGTTGAGTAATTGGGTTTAACAACAAGTGTACAGTGTTAATCCACTACATATGAAGGCCACTATAAAGGATGCTTTAAGGGTGAAAGTGGATGCCGGCTGTCAGAAAACTTGGCTCAGGTCCTAGGATAGGTGTAATTATGCAAGTCATGTATACATACGTAAAACTCACAAAATAAACTAGCTGAACTGAGCCAGGTTGCAGCTATTAGGTAAAGTAAACAATGAAACATCCATAGGGTCCAAACCTGGTGCAGAGAATCTCTCTCCCCAAGAAAAAAACATTTCACTTTGAATAATAGGTTGTTCTGGTAGATACTCTTTTGAAGTATTTCCCAATATTGGAGAAAGCAGTGGCAGACAAATAGATAAATGACTGACTTGTAAACTCTCTGGTGTTACAAGATCATAATACAAATAGGTGATTTACATCAGTTGAGCTACAACTGCCTGGACTGAGCTATGACAATGACTGTGACCTTACATCTTAATAAAATAAGACTTGCACAGGAAACACACAGGATATTCAATCCATCCCTAATGGAGATCAGTTCATCATATGATAGACTACATGATCAAACATGACTACCGCTGACAAAATGTGCTATGCTTGCCTTTTGGGACAGGAAAAGTATAGAGTGGGTGAACTTCTAGCAGAATGTGTTAACAAAGAGTTCTTCAATGTGGCCTGAAACAAACAGTTTAAAGTCCTTGTACAGCCTGACAGAAGAAACATTTTATTTTAACTGCCACACCAGTACAGAATACACAGATTGGGCTCTGGTTATTTTCTTTATGTTCTCACATGGAAGTAAAAGGAACAGGATTGCATGTGCCCTTGCTAAGAAGGATGATGGTACTCTTGGATGTATTACACAAAGTATTGCCAACAGTTCAAGAGAGGTGATCCTTCTCTACTCAGCATCGGTGAGGCTGCACCTGGAGTACTATGTTCAGTTCTGGCCTGCTTGGTGTAAGAGAGACCTGGACATATGGAAAAAAAGTCCATGGAGGGCCACCAAGATGTCCAAAGGACTGGAGCGCCTCTCCTAGGATAAGAGGCTGAGAGAGCTGGGGCTGTTCAGGCTGGAGAAGAGGAGGTTCAGAAGAGTGGGGGGACCTTATCAATGTGTATAAAAACCTGAAGGGAGAGTGCAAAGAAGATGGAGTCAGGTCATTTTCAGTGGTGCCCAGTGACAGGATAAGAGGCAATGGGCACAAACTGGAGCACAGGACGTTCTGTCTAAACATCAGGAAGCACTTCTTTACTGGGAGGATGAAGAGCCCTGGCACAGGCTTCCCAGAGAGGCTGTGGAGTTTCCTCCTTGGAGATGTTCAAAAGCCACCTGGACATGGTCCTGGGCACCCTGTTGTGGGCGTCCCTGCTTGAGCAGAGGGGTTGGACCAGATACCCTCCAGAGGTCCCTGCCAATCTCAACCAGTCTGCACTTCTGTGAAAAATTAATTACATTCAACTTTGAAGAACAGAGGAGAGTGAGCACAAGTTTAATTCTGCTTCTCAGAGAGTTTATGGAAAACCCTCACCTGTTGGTTAAGACTGATATCTAATAACTGAGAAACAGGTATTTAGCTTCACCAATTTATTCAATGATATATAAAGATTAAAAGAAAAAGCAATAATGACTAATAAGTACAAGTGTAAAAGAGGATTGCTGTTAGGTGTGAGTCAAGTGTAATTAACTTTGGTACTTTGGTTGCCTTGAAAGAAAGATCCTATGTCCTAGTTTATTTCCATGCAGCTATACCTTTCTTTCAAGTTCCTATTATTAATAACAGAAGAAATACAGAACTTCATCTTCTTAAGTCCACAAACCAGCTCCACATCCAGTAAACCAGGATTTCTCCAATGAGGAAACTTACCTTAAATTAAGCAGTGTATTAATTGGGGAATTACAGTTCCTGCTATTTCAAAAATAGACAGTTTCCAGTAACAGATAGACACATGTTCTGCATCTTTATTTTATTAAACTACTCTGTTTTGGAATCCGGAATTAGAATGCAAAAGACACTTCAAGGTTTTTCAAAAAGTCACCCAAGTATTATTTCTTATTCTTAAGGTACTACAGTGATTCAAGTCTTCCATAGAGAGGATTACAAAAACAAAAACAAAACAAAACACCACAAACACAACAAAACATCTCAGTAAGAGTTAAAGATAGAGCCAATAAAGATAGTCAGCTGATAGAGCATTGTATAACTGTAGCAATACTTACAGTATAAACAGTTTATACTTACAGTATAAACAGTGTTTCCCAAAAGCAGATAATCTGAAGTTTTACCATTGCCAAATACAGTACCTGGGAAAATGAAACAGACACTTAGGTATCCACAACAGCATTAAATATATATGAACTCTTAGGTATCCACAACAGCATTAAATATATATTAACTCTTATTTTTGGTACAAAAGAGGCAGCAGCAGCTTCCACGGGGTAATAGCAGGGGATGTCTCTTTGAACTGTAGTAAACAGTAGGGGATATACAAGTTTTACAATTTTTAGTACTTTAAAACTTTCAGTGATTTCTGGAATTACCCTAGAAATGGGAGCTTTTCATAACATAATATACCAGTATGAGTGATATCATACCCAGTAATAATTTGAGTGAATTTTAAGTTTAGAGATACAGTATTTTACCTTCAGAAAGGTATGAAATGCAACAGCGTACTTTGTACCATATGAATAAACAGAAGATTTAAAGAATTGGATTTTCACTGGTTCTGGATATTTTGGTATAGAAACTCATCTTTGCTCTTTCTGCAAATCAGGATTTCTGAAATTAAGACTAAAACCAAATATATATTTGGTTTAATATATAATATATATAATATATATTTTAATATATATATTTAAAACAAATATATATTTGGTTTTAATTTTTGAGGTGCTTGTTGTTTGGAACATTTTCAAAATCTACCTTTAAGCTTCAAACAGAACTTATAATGACTGATAAGAGCGTGAGCTGTTCTGATCTCAGTTCAGTGACAGTTCCTAATAGATATGGGACACTATATTACTAAACTATCTACTGGGAATTCCTCTTTCTGATTTAAAAGTATTAGTCTTGCTAAACTTGTGTGTTCAGTTCAGAAATGCTTTTAGCACTCAAGATTGCTCCTATACTGCAACCAAACCAGAACATTTTCTCTGCTGTAGAGGTCCTAATCACGTAGATATTGCTTTTTTACTTCCATCGTATAAAAATATAACAAATACTCTTTATGCAGGAAGGAACAAATGTTGTGATAATGCTGAGAGAAAAAGGAGGGATGTTTTTAATACATCTGTTTCGTGCAAAAGATGAATAAAGTGGTGTTTTTTTTTTTAAATCACTGGATTGGATAGGCCAGAGGAAGGCGCCAAGCTGATAAAAGTGGTCTATAGCTGAAAACATTTGTTTTTCCCCACCATCCTTACCCTGCATATGGTGTATTAAAGGTTGCTAATTAAGTGTGTTTTCATATTTGTGTTGTGTATTTTGTCAGCCTTGATATCATCTTAGCAGATGCTTGAAATGAAATTTACTTTAGTTATGTATGAAGAAAGCTCCTTTCTAATAGCATTTCTGTGATGCTAGTTTACCACAAAAGAAAGTTCTCCGATTTATTGAAGAATAAATTAAAATAAACTCAACTCTGGTGGTACTCATTGCCTTCCTGGCACTTTACCTATTTAACACCTCTCTTTGTATAGACCTGCACACCATGAGGAACAAAAGGAGTTCTGGAAGCCTGAAAACAAGGCTGAAAACATGGCTAATATTACAGCAGTTAGAGGGGCTACTTTTACGTATAAATTTGGCTTCTACCATTTACTGCTATGTTGACAAAATTGCATCAGAATTTTCCGTTAAGATTTATGTCCTTGTTGCTTTTCATATCCAGCTGATACTACATGGAGTCCAAAGACTCTAGTTTTATGTAGTGTCCAGTGCCTAGGTCCAATGGAGCAAATCATGACAAACAATTCTTACAAATCCATAGCTATTCTCTGATCATGTATTTCTTTGTAGATGTTACCACAATGCACACAGTTTGAAATTTTCCACTTAGTCTCACTTGTCCCTATCCTTCTTGTCTCTAAAGAGTAAACAGAAGAAAACACAAGAAGGAAAAGGCTGTGAGCTCTGGAGGATTTTCGTGATCTTCTAGATTTTCAATGTTCTAACAATATCTGCTCAAATTTGTCCTCTGTTGCTTAGCAATATATACCTAGCAGTAAAGAGCAGAATGAAATAAAGCAGAGAAATAGGCAGGCAGCTGAGTCTGTTTCCATAGGTGGGACTACTAGAGCTCAGCACTCATGGACTCAACACACGAAGCTGTGCTATTCCCCATTCTTCCTCCATTTCTTCCTTTTCTCTCAGAATTGTCCTGCACTTCACTAAAAAAAGGTAGAAGCTAATTAACTGTTGGCAGTAATCCCCTTCCCTGGTGAATCTCTGATGCTTGTAAACTCTTCCTTTGAGAACTAACAGTATTCTTTGTTTCTTCTTTATATACGCAGTTCTGTCTCTGATGACTATCAGCAGCTTCTACCCTGTGTTCCTCTCTCTGCCATGCAGAACTTGTGCACCAGCTGGTCCCACAGTGTACACTTATAGCACACACCACGTACACAATCCAAGGTCTCATTTCTGCTCCTCTTGCTCACCCAGCCCTTCCCTAGGAAGGGAAGAGGAAGGCAAGGCATTTTTTTCAGACTTTAGGAGAGCCAGTTGTTGACTGTCAGCAGGTCATGGGCTGCAAGCCTGAGGGGCCTGCATGGGAGTGCTCTCAGGAACCCCACAGCCTTATCCAAATATCGCAGCTTTGCTGTTCACATATCAACTCCATTCTGCATCACTGCATACACTGAAACATTTCTGCATTATGTAATGCATCAATCTCTAATGAGGGTTGGCTACAGCTTTGAATTTGGATTGTAGTTTGGATTTGAGGCTGTGGTTTTAGCATATAAATTAACATTTTGGGACCTCCTTTTTCTTGGGCTGTCTATGACCCTCTTCATGGCAATCAGCTGCCACTAAACATGCATCCAAATGGCTTTTTAGAGAAAACAGGCTGCTACCTACTTTCTGGTACCTATCAGAAGTCATTATAGAATACTGAAAGAAGTTTTTCCTTTAACATTTTTGGGCATAAGCAGCTGTGACCGTCTCATTCTTTAAGGTCAACCACGTACAGTCCCTACAGTTCCTAATGCCATTCCTACAGTTCCAAAATGTCCATGAAAACATTTCTGTCACCTGTACCAGAGCAGACTGCCTGGTGGTTATCAGGGAAACTGAGACAACTACTAGATGTACAGAAAAGTTGCTGCATACACACTATTGTTATTATTTAAATTGAAATTTTTCTACAGTGTGGAAGCAAAACCAGCCCACCCCTATTGGAGCTCCCATACCGACAAGTATTCCCAGAAACTGGAAAGAGTGCTTTCAGTCAGCTCTAACAAATATGATACATCTCCCAACTGTCCCATTTCCTTCTGCATTTCAGGTGCACGTATGGCAGCTGAGTGACAGCACCGAGCCATCATAGATGTCCCCCTTGCACCTGTCACAATCCTACTGATACAGATGTTAACTAATGGGTTGTTATGCCCCTGAAGTAGCAGGAGAGATGGTTTACATAGGCAATAAAGGCTTAGAAAATACAAGAGACAATGCAAAGGACTGTAGTATTTTATGATTTTTTAAGTACTTAACACAGATTATTACATAAAAATCACAGAATCACAGAATTGTCTAGGTTGGAAGAGTCCAACCTCTTACATAATTAAATAACACAACAATAACATAATTAAAACATAATTTTCTCCATATTGTTTCAATTTACTTCAAACATATTCATATAGTTTTATGTACATGATTACATGTACGTAATATTACTCCTACTTTTAAACTTATTTTAAGTAAAACATTTTAAATAGACCACATCTGCTTGAGTTCTAGAAATGGTATCTTGACACTTGACCATACAAAACTGTTAGTATTAATAAAGCATTACTAAGAAAAAAGGTATTTAGAAATGTAGTACCTTTGAAGATTTATATTTTTATTTTTTCATAACACTTACCATGCTGGAGGGCTTTTAGTGGAAACCAAAATAGAATGAATGAGTGGAAGAGGCCATTTAAACAATGAACCCAGAAAACCTAAGGGAAAAGAGAAATCCATGAGAACCATTTGCAATAAACTAGCTCTGTGAACCCTGACCTTTCTTTTTATCTGTGTGTTAGATTCACAAAATGTGTTTCTGTCAGGCCACCACTGTGAAGTAATATAACTGACAGGCACTTTCTGCCTCTTAGCTCTTCATGGGTCATTTGTTTATTTTTTATGTTTTGAAAAAAAGTGTGTATTATCTCCTCCTTTTAATTTCAAATCAGAAGGGAAATTAAAATGTATGCATATGGGAATACCATCAGAAAAAATAAGCTAAACCAGACAACTGGAACTATTGCTGCATTCTAATTAGGGAACTAAAATTACTTCAGTTTTTATAATTTACATCTTGTGTAATAAGAAATAACAGAACAATAACCCCAAGTTCTGTGTCTACCTGTCTACATATTTCCACATGCAAAGAAATCAGAAAAGGACAAATAATTATATCTTCCTAGGATTTCTCCTTACAAGCTCCATTCTTGAAGTGCATAGCTTCATCATATTGAATTCTGTTTAATGTGTTTGCTAAATAATTTGAATTTCACTTTCAAGCATATTTTATGTTTTATAAAAAGATCTTTCAATAAGAACTGTATTAAGTTTAAGCAGAAACAATCTACTGATGCTTTCTACAATATATATCGTACAAAGATATAAAAAGACTCAAAAATATGTAACCTGTGTTCTTCAGGATAGCAATCGTTTTTTCATTAGCAATGCATTTGACAGTCATAGGCTTTGTTGTAACTAACTAATGTGTATTATGAGTTAAGGTGTTCAAACAATTGAAATTAAGTTGCCTGCCTCACAACATTTTCCACAACATCTCAGCCCTTTGTTAGACTATACAACTACACTAGGCTGAATGATCCAATTTACACTCCAACACTTTGCACATTTGAACTTGTGCTACTCATTAACCTTTGTCTCTCCCTCTTGCTATGTCATTACCAGAAGTTTTTATTTGACAGAAAGCACAGGTGGATGCAAGAAAAATTAGTTCTACTTTTCCATTTTCCTGACCAATTCTTATTGTCACATGCTAATCCTTTAACCTCTGTCATGACCTCGTAACCTTTGATCCCTTTTACCATAACAAACATCTGCATCAACATTCAAGGCAGTCATGTTTCCAAATCTTTAACACCAACTATTCAACTTATATAGCTGGGAATTTTGTAGACATTTACTCCTAATGAGCATTGTATGGGAACAGCCTCAGAATTTCCAATGAAGTCAACAATACATCTGTGCAATAATAAAAATTGTATTAGAGTTATAATTTAAAAACAGAAAATCCAACAACTGTATCTCATGACATACATTATTGTATTTAAACTATCACAACACAGAAGTGGCTGTAGCAATGGACTATGAAAAGTCTTATATTTGTAAGTCTTATGTCACTGTGAAGTGACAGAAACTATTCCCTGGTTTCCTTACAATTTTCAGGTTTGGTTTTGTGGGAGAAAGGAAAGAGGAAGCGAGGAAGAAGAAGAATCTAACATGCTTCTGTGAGTGGGGATAGTTTAGATTAATAATTCTCTCCAATTTCATAATACGTTTGGCACAGACATGAATCTCAGAACGCTGCATCAGCTCTCCACATCTACTACAAATCATCACTTATAGGCATTCAGTTTAATAAGTTTAATTCAGTGACAAACTAAAAATGTCTCCCAAGTACATTATATAATGACATTACTTCGAATGTCCTAATTATATGTAGAAAAATCAAATTAAATCAAATTAGAATGAGCTCATACAAACATCACAGTATTCATGAAATTGCAGATTCAGGAAAAAGTTTAATTCTTTTAATACAGATTATTTATGGAAAGGTCTAGAGAAACTATGCATATTTTATATATAACTCCTACATTCTTGTCCAATTTCATATCCAAGATGAATGTTGACTATTTTCCACCCAAAGTGGCCTGATTTTTTTTGATCCACGGTGATGCATTTTTAACTGCCCCAAGTTTTTTTTCCAAATCTCAAAATTAAACCGTAAAATCACAACTCCAAATTGACAAAGAATAGTACGAAGTCCCTCCCTTTACAAATCTAATGACAGTTTTTATTGTCCTCTGCAACACTTCTCCACAGGCTTCAGCAATCCATTTCCATATAACAGTACAAATACATACACACCAATGACAGAGAGGTCTAATCACTTCTGCCTGTAGAAGACAGCTTTATTGCCAGCAGAGGAAAAAAAAATCAGAGCTGAAAAAAATGCTTGCTGTCTCTTTCTAAAATTGGATAAATACAATTTGTATTATTTATAGACAAGTCTACATCTGGAAACAGTAGCAATAAAAATCCTCTCAATTTTTAGACTATGAGAAATAAAACAGATAATTATACTGAATTGCCATTAACTTCTGCTTTAATTACATTTGATTTTTTTTTATCTACCTTGGTATTAAAGTCCAGTGCATTTTGGGAAGTCTTATATAACTCGGGATATTTCAGCATGTTTTCTTTCCGGCAGGATCTCTCAAATATTCCAAGAGTTAGCGGTGGCATTGCTGTAAACATCTAGAATACAGATTAAAAAAACAAACAAACAAACATATAAAACTTTAGAGGTGAGGACTTGCTTAAGGATCACTTGATAGTTGCTTACTCAAGAAACTTTTTTCATAATTATGGTCCAAAATGAAAACACAAAAATTATCTTACCACATTGTAAAGACCTATACACCATCTTTCAAAAAGAATTTGTCCAGAAAAGCCATTGACAAAAGCAAACCAGATCTGAAAAAGAGGAGAACCGTATTACTCAAATGTCTTACAAGGTCTGATAAGCAGATTTTTCTTTAGCTTCACAAAAAGGGGTATTTCTAGAACACATTTACAACACAGTTGAGAATGTTTTGGTTTAAACCTATATGAAAAAAGTAGTACAAAAATGACTTGCTTTCAGAACAGATGATGGGCAATCTAGTCCAGATGAGCAATTCTAAATTTCTAAATATGAAAACATTTCATGGAGGTAGCTATTTTCAGATGGAATTTTCTATACTTTAAGCAGTTAACAGTAATTTAGCTCACTGCATTTGTATTATATTATAAGTCTTAATGAGTTCTGAGAAACACAGAGAAAATAAAAGAGAGGAAACACCTACAGAAGCACTCATCTTCTAATCATTAACAAACCTCCTAACTTACAGAATTCTTAGCAAGCTGTAGTTTGGAAATGAAAACTATTACCAATACTCCTTTTTCATAGAAGCAACTCATGAGATCATGAGGCTTTACCAGAGCACTAAATCAACTAAAATGTAACAAGCACTGACTCAGTTACAGAATATTGTAGAAGCAGTTGGAAATCTCTTCTGTTTCATAAGCTTTATCACTTTTTGCTTAATGAATAAAAAATTTAATTTGAAAAGAATGCTGACACACTTTCTCATGTTTTTCAGCACCAGCATACAGCATGACTGCCTTCTTATACTTCTTACTTCATATTTATATTAGTTCAATGACAGAGTGGAGAAGAAGCATGTCACTGTGCAGAGACTGTGCTACACTGCACATTTCAATTGACTTCATTATGAAAGTATGAATTACTAAAAATTAACTGTTTATCAATATATACACAGGCTGGCATCCAGATAACCAGATCCTATGAACAAACTCATATTCTCTTATCACACGGAGGAATGTCTGGACATTTTTGTAAATACTTTGAGATAGAAAAAGTATGGAAGTTAGCAACTATTAGCACTAAAAAGGAGAATAATAATCCAGTTAAAACTGCTGTTTGTATAACCAATAAAAAGTATATATATTTATGTCCAATTATTGGAACATGACATTGTACAAAATTACAATCATTAGAGCCTACAATACAAATATATAAAATACAGTTAAGTTTTAGAAGTCTTCTTAATGCTAAGTAACTTCTGTTGCAACAAGCATTCTTCTTTATTATGTTACAGTGTATTCATGGAAAAAGCAATATTATTTTACAGAATTGCTTTATAGCAGTTGATGAATCAGATTTTTATTAAACCCTGTGTATTTTGATTTTGGATTTTTGAAACAGGAGTTATGATTCCACTGTGGTAAATGTAGAAGACATTTACTAGCAGCATTTTCTCAGCAGTTGAGTAGGAGGGAATGAGTGTTCCTTACTAAACATCAGCAGAAGTTTTTTGGTATTTTACATTAAGCTAAAAGCTTGAATCTAATCCAGAACCTCATCACTACTGTTAGATACAAGTTGTGTTCCTCAATTGCCTTCTCTCTTTTCAACCTTCTGATTACAAGTAGTTCCTACATTATTTTACTCCCAATAGGAAGATGGCTCTTGAGAGGGGAATAAAGGACAGACACCATTACACGATTTACTCCTTTTTAAGATTCTTAATTTGAAAGGGTTTAGAGTGATGGAAAAAGACTGTATTAATAAAGAATACATGACTCAGTAACCAGGCATAAACATATACGCCTCTTTGCTGGTAATTTCTGACAGTTTAACAGAAGTACAACACTAGAAATAAAATAAAATACAACAAGTTGACATATATTTGAGCTGTCATAACCAAGGAGTATCTGTAAAACAAAAACAAAGACAAAAACCACCATGAACTTTCTGTTGTGATTTCGCTATGCCTAAATACATATAGTGAATCTATTCCACATACTCTCTATTACTAAATGTAAGTGATGCTAAGTGACAGTTTTAAAGAAAGACAAGTATTTTAATTCACCACAAAATGCCATATATTAAGTTGCTAACAAGGCTCTTTGAAATGTTATATAGCACTTCATTCCTCAAATACCCTGTTGCTTTCAGTTTTATTTTGTACATAATTTAAATTAAAATGTTCAAGCTATTAGAACTCTGAAAACTGCAGTTTTACTGTAGAGTTGTAAAGAAATCCTGTAACGAATAACATTAGCTTCCTGAAAGCTTAGCATTTACTTTCTTCCAAAGAAAGCACATAAGTTACAGGCATTTCAGTTAAAACTTTCAGTGTAAGGAACTGGCACAACTCTTGGTCAGAATTCCAGATACAGTCCAGGAAGAAATGAAGTTTGGGTTCTAAAGTTCATGTTGAATCTATCAACAAAACGTTCAAATGTAGCTAAAAATCGATTAGTGCCCTCCAGTAGAAATCCTACTATTTAGTGGAATACCAGATAGGCTACTATAAGAGTGAGTATTTTTAATATCTAAGAAGAAACATGGGTTTACTTCTGCTCCAAAATAATTAGCAGCTCCATACAGGGTAGAGGTTAAGGGGAAGTAGGAGCAAGGGTAACTACAGCCCTCATCTCAACCTGCAAGAGGGGAGGAAAGTAAGTCAGATACTTACCCTAACTTCTGAACCTTTGACCCTAGCAAATGACACCCTTAACCTTACATGGCAAACAAACTCTACAGAGATGAGTACAGTATTAATAGTGACAAAAAACAGTTCCTTGGTTCCCAGTTGGAAATTTAATTATGGACAAGTGTATTTCATCCTGATTATGATGGAGAACGAAGGCAGCTGTATCAGAAAAATATGAGTTTTTATGACATATTGTACATCATGGTAATTTGGGGGCAGATGCAGATACTTAGGGCATATCAAATTACTAATCAAGCACCCCTATAACAGAAGGAAAGGAGACATGTGTCTGAGAAGCAATTCAGACTGTATGTTGGGAAGAAGTAGAGGTTCAGATCATTTTGTAGTTCAATGGTACAGACCTTCTTTGGATAGGAAAGACTTAGCTTTGCAGCATATGCAAAATGAGATGGACCTCAATGCAGGTCTTTACATTGCTAAGTTTTCAATGCATGTAATTCATGAAAGTGGGCACAAACACTACAGGTTGCATGCATATATAACTTCTGCATTCAGTATATAACTTCTAATGTTATGTGGACTACTTCCATACTAAAGATAAGGTACATATTTAAATATCTATTGAGTTGTAAGGGAGTGGAAGGAAAGTTATTACTGACCACTTCTAATTTCTTATCAATAGGAGTTTAAATGTTGATGTTGCACATGAAGTACTACTTCAGACCCTTAGCATTTTCTAAACCAAGAAACTAATGGCACTCAGTTCATATAACCCCATAATTGCTTAGGAAAAAGGTTGTATTTTAGACTACATGGAATCTATTATATCACTCCTTTGATTAGTACTGTGCAGATGTTTAAAAATATAACACATATATTAAGTAAAGGTAGATAGTATGAATTATTGTTAGCTAACAAAAAGAAACCTTAAACAAACAAAAACTTCCAGACATGTCTTTCATAGTACTATTTTCTAAATTCCAAGACAGAAGAGGCGTGGTCACAAAAGCTTCACAGACGTTTTCCTGATGTAGCATTTCTGCATATTAAGCAGAAGCTTACAAATACTCATTGAGCTCTCTGCTCCCACGCCTGATCTGTACAAAAAACTGAAAAGAGAGATTCAAGACTGGCAGTTGTCCCTTCCAGAGACATTCAATGATGAATTTCTGCCCATTCACTCACGGTATTGACATGAGCTATTAACATCTGTGAAAGATTTTGAACTGACAAATGTTGGGTACATAGGAATTGAAGTAGAAGTCTTCTCGTCTTCCAGAAAAGGAGTATATGATAAAATGTTTGTATGCATTATATATAAAGGGTCATAATCCACATTAAAATGATCTCTTTGCCTTTCCATCTGTTCAGCAAGTAGAGATTACTTTTTCTAGTATTTTGTATTTTTACTCTGTGATGCCTGTACCTTGCATTTAAGTTTATCAGAAAGAATACAAGTGGTGAGATATTTAAATTTATAACTTAAATAAGATATAAATGTTTGTGGGTGACAATGACATTTAGACAAATTAAGAAAAATAAGGAATATTTTCTAAAGCCCAGTTTAGTAAGTTTTTCTATAAACGCAAAATATACATTAATAGCACTTTGACTAAAAAGTTGAACAATTTGAAAAAAATAAATATTGATATAAGAACTACTGCTTACTTTTAGAAGTAAGATCATTTAATTAGATATTTGTAAGTTTTTCTAAAGAGTCTATAAACTTGTTGCTACTTGCATTTAAATTTATTTACATTAATAACATGATAAAGAAGAAAGGGAAATTTAGAAAAATTTAAAAACATGTTAAGAAAAATGCATACTTTTTGGTTACACTTACACAGAATATATTTATTATAAGCATAATAAAATACCAAATTTTAAGTATTTTCAGATATTGCAACAGTATAAGATCACCTGCATAAATATCAAAATCAATAGTATTAACCTAATGTTTAGATCGTGTCTAACAAATATTTTTGCATTTTTAACCCATAGCATCATTGTTAATTTAAACTTTCAATCAAATATAAATATTGTTATTAGACATATTTGGTTATAAGAAAGCAAGGAAGAAGAAAGGAAGAGACTGTTGAAAGAACAGTAAATGAAGGGGGAAAAACATTTTAATAAAACTGTTAAATGGTATATTGAAAATTGTAAGGTTGCAATGTGGTCATGAAAACTACAGCTGTACATGCTGTCTTAACTATACAAACCAATAGGCATACGTTTATCACAGTACAGTCCTCTCGTACTACAGGATTTTTCAGAAGATCCCATTCTGCTTAAAATCTCAGGTGAGAAAACTAGGCCAGCTACCTTAAGTAAAGTATTCAATTCATAAAATAGAGTCTAAAGAGGCATGGTTACCACAACAACAAGTAAAAAGTATGCCTCTGTGTAATTAAGCATGTATATAAGAACCCTAAGGATTGTTCCGAACAGCATCGTGAAGTTCAATGGTGACCTGAAAAAGGTCTTCAGTTTGCAAATTAGACTGTTAATGACACCTGCTCTATAAAGAGCTTAAGAGTACAAACCTCTTGGTAAATTTAAGGCTACTTAGGTACTGAAATGATGTGAAAGGCACAGAATTTTAATAAGTATGTTGCAGCACAAATATTCAGTACTAATACTATATATTTAGTACTTAGTAATAAGACTACTGTTGGGATTTTTTAAAATTAAAAAAAATAATTCTAATATTCATCAGTTTATTGAAGATTCAGTATTAGTGTTTTACTGATATTTAAATGCTTCTTAAAAATCATATAAAATAACCAGAAGCTCAAAATAAGATTTTAATTTTATAAAGTAAAATTTACTTTACTGTAAAATTACCTCGATAATATAAAGGACTATGTTCTTGTAGAAACAATACAAGATGCATTTAGCTACTCTGTTATAATTCCAGGCACCATGAACCAACAACAAGTTCTTCAAATACTTGAACTGCAAAAAATGGGAAACAAACATACATTTAGAACACACATAGATTGATATTAATCCAATATTAAACTTTATTGTAGTATTTTACAGTGTAATGACTTACCTGAGCAATTGAGTAGTCTGAAGAATTAGCAGCCTGTAGACCCTCATTTCCACTAATACCAACACCAACATGTGCTGTTTGTATCATACTAACATCATTTGCTCCATCACCAATTGCAAGAGTTACTACCTTAACTTGTTTTTTGACCATTTCTACAACTTCAGATTTTTGAAGTGGAGATACCCTAAAGTATAACAGGGGAAAAAAATAACATAGAACTTTCAAATGAATGCACTTGCTAAACATACATATTTCTCAAAAAGGCAATAAAAACAGGTTAACTAACATCGCAGTCAGTGACATCATCTTGTTGTTGGCCTTTAGGCTATATGCTAAAAGCACATTTCCTAAAAAATTCACAGAAATCTTGGATTTGTGGCAGCAAGCTATTAATAGGACTAGAGAAACACAAATCAAACAGCAATAGGCCCCTAAAATGCAGTACTGGAAGAAACCCCAACACTGCCACTAACAGTATTAACTTTGCATAACTGTAGATTGTTTCATATTTAACTTTTATGCTTTTTATTTCCCTCTGTTAGAATATTTATTTTATAAATAAACAATCAGATTTTTAAGAAAGAGATGTCAGAACAAACAGGAACAAATGACAAGTGTGTCTATGCTTGCCTTTGCTCACACACAGTATTCTAATCCCCATTGGGTTTCAGTAATGTCCTTGTAGTAATTCTAGTTCTCCTCTCCATCTACCAGAGAACACCTCCTCAAAAATCAATGTGGGTTATGCCCCATCAGCTGAAAAGAAACCCAATTCCTATTCTGTGCTAATTAAATAAAATTTCTTAATCTTTAAGTGCAGTAAGTCAGAAAGAGGTTTCATAAAATTTAATTGTAAAAAAAATAAAATAAAATAAAATAAGTGAAAAATAATACTGACTTTGTATAGAAGGTAGCTATTTAGTTACTTTATTCATCAGCTTATGTAACACATGCTATTAGATTTTTGAGAAGGGTACTTGGGATGAGTACAACCTTGTGGTGAGCTTGGGATGAAAGCTTCTGGACAACAATCCTTCAAAAGAATTTTCATGGTCTAACCATATCAAGAGGTATTTCTAAGATTTTTTTTAAATTTTATTTGAACACTGCTGATGAGTCTCAAGACCAGCCCTAGCCAGCTTCTGCAGAAGAGTCTTTAACTGAGAACTTTTTAATCTTTTCAACTTTCCAGGAACAGTGGCTTATTTCCCTTTCAGAAAACACTACAGAGGCAGCTGGAGGATGGCACTTTCATTGCCAGGTGAAAGCAAAAGTGTTCACTGGATACACCTGAATTTATGAAACCAATAAAAAATACCTTCTGTTCAATTTGTTTACTCTTAGCTGTACATTTTTTTACTACAGAATAATCAATTCAACATTCTTGTTGCACACATTAGTTAGAAGCCAATACAGAGTTGGAATTTAGTTTGTCTAAGTCTTTAAGCCAAACATCTGCTTGGAATTAATAACATACGCAGTTTTTTGAAGTGAAATGTCTACTGAGTATTTGTCAGCTTCATCTATGTTATGGCTACTCTTATTAAGAATTCATTGGTAATAAATGCCTCTGAACAAGTGAACACAGTCTGAAAACTTCAAAGAAAGTGATGTAATTTGTACTTTTAAAACCGACTGCTTAAAATTTTCAGTGCTTTTACATGGATGGAAAAGAGGCCTATGCTTTAATTTAGTCAGGATGCCATATTTAGGTGATTTAGATTAACTTAAAATGTTTTTTAACATTTAACATTTAAAAATCAGTATTTTTAATACTGATTTGTTTTCATGCTCAGAAACAAGGAGAGGCAATTTTATTTATGGAAGAGCATGAACAAAAAAAAAATGATAGAATTTTGATTTTTCTGAAACATGTGATATTAAAAATGCACATACTGGAACAGTGAGTGCTACAAGCAAATATTTTAGTTTGAAACCTGCAGCCAATTTTTAAACAACCACAAAGTATGTCAGAGCATATACCTAGACATGCATTGAAACCAGATGATCTAAATGTATTATGGAAATACAGAAGTGGTAAGGAAAATGCTACTAGAACAGAAACCTTCCTTTTGTTGTTTTATCACAGAAAAGTTAGCAGTGAAAGGCAACAATACGTACAAAATACCCTACAATGGTTTCATAGTTCGATAAAAACAACAATAATGTCTCTTCAAACAGCACAAAAGGTAGTTTCAAATCGAGGAAAGAAAAAGAAGGAACAGTGTTGAAATAGCAGTTCTACACCCATCTACTGCTTGTTATTTGTTATAATGAGCAAAACTGGAAACAACAAAACAAGCACAAAACTCCAACTTTCCCTCATTGCCATGACAAGCATGTTTATACACAGGATAAACTGTGATCAGTGTAAGACCTTAGTTTGAAGAAGTGCTTGAATCTTGGAGCTTGACTACAAAGCTAAGGCTTAAAAAAACAAACAAACAAAACAAAAAAAAAACCACTAAAAAATCACAAGCAGAACACACTACTTGACAGAAAGGTTAGGAAGATCGTATGATCCAGGTATTTATTTGGATGCTACAAACCCATTTACTTTTCCTTTTTGCAAGGCAGAAAAATAGGTCTACTTTGAACACAGCAATTTTGAGATGAATGTTTTATTTTAATGAATATCATTAAACTCTGTACCTGAACACAAGCACCTTCTACTTACTTATTAATCAAAAGACAGCCTACTAAGGTGTATTTACAACAGTTTTTACTTTTATGCACTCCTTCCTTTATTATCTTTCTTTAGATAGATAATAAATAGGTAGATAATAGGCAAGAAACTTAATTTATTGAAGGAAGATCTGAATTTTGGAAGAAATGATGCTGAATTCCAAGAATTACTTTATTCTTGTACAAAATCCAGGCTTTCTTTTCCATAGATTCTTTTTCTAAAGCAATTATTATCAGAGTACCCTACATAAAACAAAATGGAACTGCATGTAACAAACACACAGACATCTCTAAAACTTTCAGAAGTACATGGACTCTAAGAACCCACATTTATGGTACTTTTATATTGAGAAACAGCAGAATATTGGGCTTGTAGATGAGCCTGAATACTTTGTTTCTGAATTCACTGCTCCTGTTTTAATATACCCACCAGCTTTTTCCATACTACTACAGAGGTTAAAACAGTGAAAAATGTTCTGAGAGCATTAACTGGTTATCCTTCTAATAGTTACCTCAGACACTGATGAAAATAACAGCTATTTCCACAGTTCTGGATTTTTTTTAATTGCATTTCTAATAAAAATATCCTATCTGTGTTGCCAATGATCTTGTAAATAAAAGTCCTCGCTTCTGCTTTCTGATAGATAAATCACTTGGGCTAAGCCAAGTTCTTTGAAAGTCAACAGGAGCAGTTCGTATTTATCTAGCTACTAATCACCCAACTTCCCTTTTAGTTCAGTCATTTGAATGTAGAAGAGGTGATGTACTGCTCAGGAGATGTTTGTGGTTTTTGTGTTTAAAGCCATAAAAATGCAAGTAGGTCCCAAAACGCACAAGCTATCAATTATACAGTCCTTAATCTAAATACAAGAATGTTAAAAGGCAAGCCAAACTGCTTTTATATTGTTTATGTTTGAAAAATGTATATATTTCTCTTTAATCACAAAAAACTTCCCTTGTTAAGGTAAGCGTAGAGCTCCAATAGTAGATGTTTACAGGAAAAGATTAAATGCTTGATTGCATTACAAGAACTCCAAAACAATCAGGAATAATAATGATAATAATAAAAAGGTGTTTCCATCAACTTCAGGAAATACAAATCACTCAACATAGTACCTTTAACATTTTTGTGCACTTTCTGTGCAGTGTAATCTGTGGCTTAGAGAAAAGGCAGGGTTATAAAATCTTGCCTATGGAGAAAACTCTACAAAAGAAACCAGATGTATTGAAACCTGCAGTTAACTGCAGTAACAATTTAAGGTTAAGATCAGTGTCTTAATCTTGCTGAGACTATTCTTTATGGATAACATGATTTTCCTGCATATATGCAACCTCAGTAACTTGGTTTGGCAGGTATACTCCTGTTTCAGGCTTCACTGCAGAAGTACTTTGCTTGAATGATTGTATTTGAGAATGTTAGCAACTACATTTTTTTTTTTTTTATTCCATGGTTAGAAGACCTGGATATAGATATTTGCTCTGACACAGAAACAGTGTTTTAATTATTATTTTTCAATAAATATATTGTAGTGAAAGAATAATGTAAACCTTACCTGCAACAAATAACAGCTTTGCATGACAAAGCCAAATCCAGGAAATACTGTCGCACTCCAAATGTCAAAGCATATTTCAGGGATTTACCGTCAATGATGAGAGCAAAATCATTTTCCTTCCTTAAAGCATCTCCAAGAGTACTGCAATGATGGCTAAGCGTCTCTCTTGTTCCCTATTGCACAAAAAATGTGTTGATTATTTTTAATTCCTACTATTTGTAGGTCTAATAATTCCTTCAGCAATCAGAAATACTGGCATACACTTGAGGAAATTTTCTTTTGATTATGCTATCAAATAGATGGTATCCATTAAAAAACAATTTGCAAATTTGCAACAGTCGTGCCATTAGAAACCACAGTACAAAAGGTATGTAGGATTGTTCTCACACTGCCAGAAATATCTAAATTGCTGTGGAACCTTTAATGCTCTTTGAATGGCAATAACAGTTGCATAAATGACTGCGAAAAGATATTACTAAAATGCGTTTTCTTTATACCTATGGGAAGGAAAACTCACATACATAGATAGATACTGCAAGAAAAAAAAAAGTTCACAAATACAAAAAAAACAGTCCTAAACATATAGAAAAAAAGTAAAAGAAATTTCAAAGATAGTTCACAATACAAGTACATGCATTATAACCAAAAGCTCTACCCATCAGATTAAATTTCCGTTTTAAGGTAAGGCAGCGTCAACTACATGTCATATTTTGCATTTTTTCAATTGCTAAAGGAAGGTTTGACTCGCACCTGCTCACGTCACTGTTGTGTGAGCCAGTACAAAGAACTTCAGATTATATTCAGTATTCATCTGTATTCATACAGCAGTATTTTGTATTTAGCCTTTGGGTAGGTCTAGATAGTTACAATACAGTTCTATATTGATTGTCATGAAGAAAAAATAAATAAAGTTGCTTGTTTTATGTTTTTCAATGTATGGCCATCATAGAGATACAACATATGCTTCAAGAACAATGAAAATTTGTGCTTATAAAAAATTCAATCTGACAAATTGTCACATCCTATGACAACAACATAACAACCAAACAATTGTGCTACTCCTGTGATATCAGGCATATGTAAATAGAATTTGGTGTAACCATCTAAAAAGAAAACATCAAGGAGAATTACAAATCTCAAGCATTCTGCATGATACTGCTTTCCCACCCAACTCACTCCCATAATCTCGACATGCTGTTGTCTATGGTCTTGACCTAATTAGCTTCTACTGGCCTTCTAAAGATTCATTGGTTTATCTAAAAGAAGATAAGACTGATGGGAAATTCTACACTTCAAGTTCCCTTGATAATAATAAAAACTTCAAGTTTTTAATAAAATCAAGTTTTTTTTTTTTAATAAAAACTTGAAGTTTTTATTATTATCAAGTTTCTGTAGAAACTTCAAGGGAAAGGAGGTGCCACTGTGACACTTTTTTTTTTTTTAGTAACACATTAACATGTGTTAAAAATGGACAGCTTCTGTAACTGTTTTGCAGAGTGCCTTCTTAAATTAAGAAATATTGCAATGTACAAAAAAGTATCAATTTTTCTTTATCTTCAGGGCTTACTTAGCTTCTGACAACGCTTAAACAATGCAATGGCCTGTACCTTCATATTCTTATCTATTGTTTCTCCATCATACATGCACTATAAACTCTCCTGTTTAAATTGCTTTTATTTTATTTTTTCTTTTTTAATCACAAACAGACGAGATGTCAGGCAGCTCCTGGCATGCTACAAGTTAAAAAAACAGCCACCTCCAAACAATACAAATCACTTACCCCAACTGTAAAATTCCTTTGTGGGCTCTATGCTCTCTGTCAGATCTATGCTGAAATTTAATTCCTTCAATTAAAAGCATTACCAAAACCTCCATTCATTTACTTCTACACCACTCCCATGAAGTGTTTCTCAGTGAAACTGAAGGGTAATCAAACTATTTTCTAGTTTCAGTTTGAAGCTCACAATTAAAAGAATAAAACTGTTTTCTGTCCATGACTAACAGTAGTATACTGACATTTAGCAGCAAATGAAGTTAATGTGCAAAAATCAATTCCAGTGTTCTTTTCTATAAGAACTGACTACCGAAACCACATTTTGTTTGTGAAGCTAAGATGATGTTCCTGGGAGCAGAGTCTCAAAACAAATGTTGCAAAAAAATAGAAATATTTAAATGTTTTCTGGAAGTGATTCCAGTTCTAATTCACCTAAGGGATGATAAAATGGGTGGATGAACTTATTTTTCTTTTAATTCCATAAATGAGGCTGTTTCTTCATATAAAAAAATTTCTCCTGTTGGAAGAGATCTTTGTTTTTTTTTTTTATTTTTTTTTTATTTTATTTTTGGAGACAGCTCATGAAGCTGGGACAAAAATAAACAAACTTTTTTTTTAAAACTCTGATTTCCTGTGTTTTGCACGTTAGGTTGGAATAATGACCAAATTGAGGATACATTTGTTCTGTTAACTGTTTTACATGTCTTAGGGACAGGGGACTCTGCCTGTCCCTGAAGGATCAGCATTGAGCTAGTTCATTTTTAGAAGACACCACTGGTACATAACAGCAAAGGCAAGAAGAATCCACTATCACTGCAATGCCATAAAACAGTTCTCTAAGGCTGTAACCACACAGGTTACACTGTGGGGCAGGGAAGTTCTGGGCAGTCCATGATTCTTACAACATGATACCATTTGTTCTCCAAGGTTTCATGGCTGCTCGGTTCCCCCTGTTCTGAGGGAGCTGGGATGTCCAGCAGTCATATGGAATTACAGGTCCACTGCACAGTAGGGCAGAGTCTCAGTATTAAGGGTGGTTCTATGCTGCTAAAAAGACAAAGTTTTGGCCAATATCCCTTAACACACAATATTACAACTAATCATTATTGTCTCTTGACAGCTGTTTTGGCATGCAGAAAAGAAATAGAAATTGTATCCACCCTTTCAGCTGCATTGACTGAAGGCTCTGTGATCACAGCACCTCTCTCACCATCTTCTGAAGCCCACTTTGCTCCCACAGAGATTTCAAGGCAAATTTTGACTCAACTAGTCACACTAAAAATAGAGACTGACATCCAATCCCAACCATACCAGCAAGGGAAAACCCACAGGTAGGACACAAGTTATATATTAACCAAATGGTAAAACAAACACCATCAAACAAGGAAGAAAACTTTTAACACAGTTACTTCCTAAAATATTGGCACAAAAGTACTTTATTATTATTATTATTTTAAATAAACCTCACCTCTTGCCCTGAAACTGATTACCACATTTACTTATTCCTGAAAAAACATGACATATATCTTCAGCACAGATGGATTTGCAAGTGAGCAGTTTGCAAATGCAATTTCAGTTGCCATGACATCTCCATTTCCATGTAATGGGAACTTACTTCATGCATGTAGAGAAAGATCTCTACACAATCTAGATACTTCAGTTTGAATACAATTATTCAGTATTCAAATTCAGTTTGAGTACCATTATCATATTAGATAATTCAGTTTAAGGATAAAAAAAAGTAATACATTGCTTAAAATATATTCATTTGATTTTTTTAGTCATCACACTACAAATAGTTAACATGCAATGCTTGGTTTCTGAGTTTTTATTGGACTCCTTTTAACAGTTAAATAAAACTACTTCACTTTATTTCATGCCATATGAAGACGCATACAAAATAGTCAATTCTTTGTATTTCAAATCCATTGATTAAGTATTGCAGTAGTTCTGAAATCCATTCGTCAATGTATTATTAATTCTTATAGATTGGCTGAGGAGTGAAAAACTCAAAAATTAAGGGTTTGAATCAAAAATATAATATATTTTTCATACCAACAAACAGTGATCACAATCCTTCATAAGATATTCAAATAAGTAAACTAAGAAAAGAAGAAAATCACCTCTCACAAGCTATTAGTGTCAAAAGTTACTTACTGTATCAGACTGGTTCCAAACATTAATCAATAGCTGCTGCCTGTTCTATGTTAGGGGGTTTATTTTCAATTTTTTTTCAGGAAAAATATATTGCTTAACATAAGTTGTATTTAAAATAAAGTCACTGTGATTAAGTTCACACTTCAAAGTTGAAAACATGTTATTTTAAGTTGCTCAAAATATTTAAATAAATACTTATTAATTAAAAAAAAAAGTACAAAGTATTTTTAATTCACTTTATAGTCTACTTTTACATGCCAGCACTGAATGGTACAGTTAAGGCATTCCCCTCTTGCTGATTCCCATACTTCCCTTTCACTTTTCTCTCCCTTTCTTTCCCTAAGTCCAGTCTTAAGCAACCCAAATAACATAGAGTAAGGCAAGCTTAGTATAATGGTTTCTCCTGAAGCCTTTTCAACAGTAAGTTTTCCTGATGAGGGAATTCTTCCACTTTTAGACTCATTTAATGCTCCCTTAGAGGTAGCAACAAGAGTTATATTTCCCCCTCCCACTCATGGGATTTTTCACTTAATCTTGCATTCTTACCTTATCGAAAGAATCTCTTCTCTATGAAGCACTGTTGGTGGTTTTAACCCTTACCTGTACTTCAAGATCTGATTACAATTCCAGCTGTTAAACCACACAAGTACTTTTGCCAGATACTAGGTATGTAAGGACCAGGAAACAAACTCAGGATTAGTTTGTTTGAGTACTACTACAAGCACCTAGCTTTGTGCCTGGATGGATAAAGTCATTACACTGTATGGAATTAGCTCGGTAATCATTCTGAAGTCCATTTGTTTATTAGCTACACTTTGTTTCTGTCAGCCATAGCAAAGTTTTGCAGTTATTCATCAACATTTTGTAACAGAGAACATGGTGTCTTCCAGTTGAGCAATCCAAAACAGAGAAGTTTAAAAAACACCCCCTCCCCACCCTGAACAAACAAATAAAAGTCCTCCTTCCCCCCTCCCACCCCGACTGGTTTAGCAGAATTTTCTGTATTTGTCCAGATAAATGAATGCTCCAAGTTATTTTTCAAACCACTTCAAACATGGTATCTTGATATTTTAAGCAGTAAAAAACCCACAGTGTTTCATTAACTGAAAATTTCATGTTTTACTTACGTCAAGAGAGCCTTCATTTATAACAATTAGTCCCATGTTCTTTCTCAAGAGTTTACAGGAGTGACCTGTTAAAAACATTTTGTTTTTAACAATTTGTTTAACTAAGTCCATTAAAATGTAACAAAGCATTTTTTTTTTATTTATTTTTCCTCTGTGGGGGACAGAATGCGGCCCCATCTGAAATGACTGGTAAAAAAAATACTTTGCATTCTATAAGAACTAGACATGCAGGTAGTATACCAGAATGGTCAGAACTTTCCTTGTTGCAGTTTGTGACTGTTGTTTCTTGTCTTTGTGCTGAGCACATCTGACTAAGGCACATATTTTCTGTAAATTCCTTTCAGGTAGTTGAAAACAGCAAATAGATCTCCCTTAACTTTGGAAATCTCTGGAATGCAAACAGCATTCCCATTCTTTTCTGTTATCTTTGATGCTTTAAGCAGAATTTGTACTATGAGCTAGTGATGCAGGCTGCCCAGACAAATAAATATATGCTATTATTCATAAAAAAATGACAATATCGGTATGACATGTATTTCCTCAAACCTCAAAGTACTAATGAAAATAACCACAGAGTAACTGTATCATGGGCACATAAAAAGTTATTTAAGTTTAAAGATAATTATACTAATAAAAAGAAACCATATAATCAAAATTACATTTTAGGGCACGCTTAGGCTACTTATTACTGAAATACTGATATGCTCACATGCAAAAAGTATTAGCTCTTAAATGCAGCTTTCATGTATTACTATATAAAAACAAAGCTTTATCACTGTTTGACTTAGTTAATTCATTATTTCCTTCTCCCCCTCCCCCCCCCCATTTAAAATAAAAAGAAACTACAAAAGGAAACCTCTGATTGATGGTAAAGATTATAGTATTTCGGTGAACTAACTATATCCTTTAACTTAGTTAAGATCGTGGTCATCACTAGCTTTCCTTGAAAGAACAAGAAATATAGGAAGGAAACTACATTTTCTTAACATTATTCCCCTTTCATTGGCAAAAAAACCCAAACCATATATTCTTCATCATTTTAGATGCTACAAAAAGCACAAATGCCCATTTTTTCCTCCTCTTTAGGATAACATGAGTTTTTCTTGTTGTTACTGTTGTAATGGAGGAAGAATCTACCGTTCCCCACTCTCTCCCTACTGGAAGACTGAAAAATAAAATAGTATTTAAATTCTGGAAAGCCATATAATAGCATTATTTTTACAAGATACCTTTCCATTCTGAAAGCAGTTTCACTCCAGCAACTTCTAAAATTTCTAAATCTATCAACAAAGTCATTAAGTAAAAGCGTATATAATACCTATGTTAATGGCAGTCTCTTGTTTGTCCCCAGTAAGTATCCAAATTTTTATGTCAGCTTTCATGAGTGTCTCTATGGTCTCAGGCACTTTGTCTTGTAGTTTATCTTCAATTGCTGTTGCTCCGAGTAGCTGAAGATTCTGTGGATAAAAAATATTCGGTACATGAAGTTTTTCCAGTTTAAATTCAGTTTAAATCTTTCAGTTTCCTTTGTTTAGCTTTTTATGTTTATGAAATGATTAATGTTCTTAAAATTCATGAATCAGATTAGGTAACCACTAATAAAGTTCTTCAAGTATATTCTTATGAACTTTATGTTAAATATCTATGTGTTGTGATAAACTGTGAACTATATAGCATGAACACTACAAATTCACCCAATTATAGGTGAATACCTTGTTCAGCAAAAGCTGTCCCAGTGCAGGGACACAAAAGTAAAGCTAACAGGGTGATTCAAATTCTGTCTTCTGCTAACTGAAGAGGGCTTACAGAAAAGCCATTTTTTTCCCATGATGTAAACAGTGAAAGAACAAGTGTAAATAGTCCCTTTCTGCAACAAAAGAAAAATAAATTCCTGAAAAGGGGAAGAAAAACAGTTCAGCACTAAAAATAAAAATTGTCTACTGTAGCTGGGAAGACACCCTCCTTGGAGACACTCAGAATTTCATTAAAGTGCTGGACAGCTTTAGAATTAGCCCTCTTTTAAGCAGTGGGTTATGACTTGATGATCTAACCTTAACTTTTCTCATTCACTATACTTTACATTATACAACATTATACAACAAAGCAGATGTTATTTCTCTGTTAACCATTTTATTCAACAAAACAGCAACCTTTAAAAAAATAATTAACAGTAGCTCAAAATCAGTACTTTCTGGGAAGCAAGCTACTTGCTGCAAAAACTTTATTAAATTAATCTTTCCTTCATTTCAACCATCTCAACTGCTAGGACTACATGATGTATCTGTCAGTATACTGCTAAAGCTTTTTCTGTCAAAGCGTTTTTTCTCAATGACTTGGATTTCATGGTACATGTAAGGACAAATTCAGAAAAAAAACATCAAACACAAAAAACATAACAAGCTACTCCCCCTGAAAACAAAAACCCAGAGAAATGCACGTACTTTTTCAATTAGTTCATAGCTCTCCTCAAGTTTGAGTGCTCTGTTCTGTATAGCTGTAGAAGCCCGGTGATAGACATCTAACCATTCTTGATAATCACTTTCTGAAATCTCAGCTACAGCAAAACACAGGGTTCTTAAGCCTAAAGAGAGAGCAGATAGTATGATTCAATATTTTTTAGTTCCTTCCCTGATATGCCTATGAGTAACTATTAGAACTATTAGTTTTTTTCTCCTGTATTTGATGTTTGTTTGTGTCTGATTTTCAACATATTGCTGCACATCTTGAAGAAGTTTATTTCATGTACCTAAAATACAAAATGTGATAGAAAGAGAAATTTATGCAGGAGAGTAACTCTTCCAAAGAAGCTGAATTTAATACAGGTGTTACTCTTCAGGAAAAGATGAAAATTTTGCAAAACGTTCAACTTATCTTAAACTGTAGAAGAAACATGAGGCCAATTACACTTGCTGAACAGATAATATACATTAGATGTTTAGGAACATCATAACTGTAAGATTGAATTATACTTCTGAGCAAAAATATTATAAACTTTAATTTTGCTATGATGGGAAGTAATAACTCTATAATGAGTGTTAAAATATATCACCACAATGTTACAAATTCCCCCTCCTTCACCTCTTCCCTAATGTCCTTATGAAATTATCCGTTGAAGTCAGAAATTTGCCATCTAGAAACCAATTGTGAATCCCATCACATTTATTTTCCCATATCACATATTATTCCAGCTTTCCAAATTCTTAAAATAAAATCTTTGTATATGGGCAACGTTTAATCTAGTAAATACTACATACATGTAAATATATATACATATATATACACAGACACATATATGTACTACTTATACTTCGTAACAGATTTTTTCCTTCACCATAAACCTATTATTGAACACTACAGTGATAATCTGAGACTCTAAAATAAAAATAAATAAATCTCTTTTCTGACAATACAGACTTAAATTCCATTTAAAGAGACAGGTGTCAAAGTCCTAATTTTGTTTTCATGTATCATGAGATTCTTATGTTTCTAGCACATGAAGTTGTATTAACTCTTTATATATGGAGAAGAGCATTGCTCCAGCCAAATGAAATCTCTTGAAGCCACAATTTGCAGGCAGAGAGATTGAGGAGGGGGATTGGCAGGACTATTGGAGTGTCCTTGGTTATTTACCCACTATTCCCAGGAGATGAAGAGCATCTTAACTAGGGATGGCTAAACACAATCTTTATTTGTTCACAGGCTTCTGCTGTGCACAGATCAGCATCAGCAGCAATTCTGAAATAATCCAAGAGGCTGGGCATTACATAATACATGTCTGAAATTTAAGATAATAACATAATATTGTCAGGACATAAATCACTTGTAATTCTAATATGTTAATAACTGAGCAGTATTAGGAACACTGCTTTTTACCAGATAGACCTACAGAACAAAAAAATCAACTGATTTTTTATTTTTTTGTTTAATATGAATATGTTAGCAAGATTCAAAGAAATGAATATGAAGTGAGAGATGATGTGAGGGAGAATTATGACTAATAGCAATTTGGTTTCCACGATTCTTTCAAAATATTTTAGGCAGGTGATAAAACAAAGAGAAGAAATCATCATGTATACAATATCAGCAAACATGTCACTCAACACATTTTTCCTTTTAAATCAGAGCCTTTTTTTCTATTTTAATTAAAAAAAAAAAGTTTATTTTCATTTTAATTTAAAGGAATCTTTCAAATAAAAATTGGAAAACAGAATATCATTAAGTCTGCTTCTTAACAGACTGGAACAACAACACAGAAAAATTATACACTTTCTCTATTTATCCAAGCAGGCATTAACACTCAAGCCTAATAAATGCTTAAATATAAATGCCAGCCATGCTAACCACTTCATTTTTGAACAACACACCAAGAGTATGCAGCAAATGCCAAGGACATACTGTACTGCCACATGAAAGGATACACATGAGAAACTTTGCAACGTCATTGGCTGTAATTTAAATCTGATGCAAAAATAAATACCAATTTCATTAATCAATTCCAGAGAGAGGTGTACTTTTTTTTTTTTTAAATATTAAGTTTAGTGTTTTTGAAAGGTTAGCAATTCACTTCTGAACAGTAAATCTTTTCATCTCTTTAAAAGAAGTGTAAAAAAGCATTTGAACAAATCTCTTAACACTAATAGATATGAGCACTGGTTTTAAAGAAGGGCAGAATTTTTCACTTTTTATTTTTATTTCATTCAGTCCAATCTGACTGCCAAAGAAAAATGGTATCATTTGTATCACTGATTTAATGAAAACAGTAGTTAAGAATTGCATTTAAATTCTCATATCAGTTCACACATGATAACAGTTCCTGATATATTTTTATTTTTTCTGTAACCAAACATACAGTCTTATGACCCAAACTAACTGATTGTGGTTTGACTGTTAAGAAACTGTCCCAAATTTGACACTTAGCTTACATAACTAGATTCATAAGGTCAAAGTATACATCTGAGGCTTCATGTTGTATTATCAGTCAAATTTATTTGGTTTTAGTTGTGTTTTCAACTTTCTTGCAAAGAAGGAAATTTATTCTTCTAAAGAAATAAATTTATTTTAAGTTTGAAACTCTCTAAGATTGTTTAAGGTTAACCAAGTGTTTCCTGTAGAGATCTTGACACAGAAAACAAGCAAAAGAAAGATCTCTGGCTTGTTTTTGCTGTCACCAACAAACTCAAGAGCCTGAAGATGGTGACTACAACACTAAAAAGGCGTAATTCCACAATAAACCACAAGAGAAAAAAATCAGAAAAGCCATATACATAACAAACAGAAAAAGGATCTCTCCTGATATAACAACATTTGTTCAGACATCAGTTATGAAAAGGTAAGGAAAATATTTTAAGTAAAGAAAATATTTTAAAGTTTGTTTTCAACTATCAACTTATTTCTTAAAACACAATAAAACACTTTTAATGTTCCATTAACGGTGTATTAGAAAAAAAATGAGATAAAAAAAAAATTGAATTTCAGATTACCATAACTCTCTCCCAACTCATAAATAAATGAAAACATTATGATACTTCACAGCACAACTCTATAATTCATGCCCTCCCTCTTCTCCTCCCCTTTCTGCTATCTTTGTAAAAAGGAAGAACTAGGAGCATTGATGGAAAAACTAATACCAAAACAGAAAATTTTCCACAGTCTGCTTTCCTTCTCATCTATACCATGGAATTCACTTTTATTTAATAATTGGCTGTTTGTATCAATAGTCCTAATTTCATAGTCTTTTACATTTTACTTACTACTCCTACTTCACGAGCCCTAATGGAGCAAGTGCTTTGAAAGACTGGTTGCTAAAAAGTAGCATATGGAAAACTAGTGATTACAATTCCTCTTACCATGACAGAAAAAATATATTGTAAAGCTGCCTTAGAAACACTGTGCTAGTCATATGCAAGTATATTCAATTTGGCTGCTGTTTCATATGCTACAGCATTCATTGTGTGAGGGAGACTAAAATGATCATGGAAGATGAAACATTCACTAAGACAAAATAATTGTACAATATGTTTTCTGCTCTTTGGAAAAATATATTTTGTTTAAAAGCCTCTGAAGTGTTGTTTTCTTTCTTTTAAAGTTACTACTGAAGCTTTTTCAGAAGAAGATTATCTTTTAAGGAGGTATTAGTAAAATTTAATTTTCTAACTTCATGTGAAGAAAACATTACAGCATCAGAAAATTGAAAAACTGAATAGTTGAACAGTAACCACAGTTGCATTTAGTTTTAAATTGAATAGTATCACCCACCTTCTGTAGCAAACTGCTCTAGATGTTTTAAGGTGATTTCTTTGTATTTTGAACTTTCAGCAAGGCGGTCATAAATTACAGTATCCTACAACATAAATAAAATGAACACAAAACAATTTAATAGAAAAATGTGTTTTGTAGACAATAAAAACACATAGGAAGAAGTGGCAGAAAAATATGCAGAATTAGATTACTTCAGTACAAATATATAAATTAATAAATTTATTTCAGTGGGAGAAAAAAAGGACACTCTAAACCCTCTGAATCTCTAAAATTAAAAATTATATCACAGCAGAATTTGTCTCTCCTACACGTTTTGCTATTATTTCCCTTCATTTTGAAAGGTACAGTATCTTCTTTTGTCTTGCCACGTGGATGATTTTGATCTTTTAAAATACCGTCTTTGTTTCAATATTAAGCTCAAAATGTAAAATTAGTTTTGCATAACTGTCATTCATAGCCTTTTGTAACCGTCTTGATATACAGAATGCTAACGAAAGCTTTTTGTCTTCTCTTGAGAAGATGCAGAATGGACATTTATATTCCATCAACTTTAGCTTTTTAAACCATTCAGGAATTAGATTTGCATCACCATCCCTCCTCCCGCTATCAAACATGAATTTAGATATGGTCCAAGAACTAATGAGAAACCCCACCATTCCTATATGTAAGTGTGATTAGGCTATCTTCTGATCTTCAGGAGTTACTTCTGGCATAACACTGATGATAGGATAAAATTCCTATCTAGTTATTTATACTGGATTACTATTCCCACCTACTGATTCATGCTCAACAACCCCAGCAAGTAAATGATATGAAACCATACCTTTACCTATTTTCTTGGAGTACAGAAAGAAACAATTAATAGGAAGTATAAAGGCATTAGTCAAAGTACAAAGAACACATAAGTACAGAATGAACAGGTCTCTTACCTTCTTACGCAGTTAGTAAGGAAAAAAATAAACTAGTTCATCACATTAAACAACTACATAACAAAAGCATGTAAACTGAAAAAGGCATCATCCTCTCCCACCCCTCACCATTTTCAATGTTTTGAAATTCTACCATTCTAACAACTTTTTGCTTTTTTACGTGTAAGTGCGTGTTCTTTGATAAAGTGAAAATACAGTAAAACTCACAGCTCCTTTGCAGTAGAGTCTTAACTTTCCTGTTGGCGTGCGAACTATCACTGACATTCTCTTCCTAGAGCTGAAAGAGAAATAGATGCCCAGTAAGTGGGTAGTTCATAAATATATTTAACAACATTTTACCTACGAATATTAATATATGTCACATAAGTTACATTTTCGCGAGGGAGGTAAACGAGGTGAGAAGGACGTGGAGGAGGAGCCAGCAGCGCCCCACCCTGGGCCGTTCAAAAGCTGCCCCTAGGGAGCGCAAGAGACCAGGAGTGCGGCGAACAGGGCGGGCAAACAGGGTGTGGCGCGTAAGAAGGGCATGGCACAGCAGTTAACAGGATGGGGAAACAGGGCGCGGCAGTTAGCACGGCAGTTCACACAGGCAGAGTGAGCAGGAAGGGCTGAATGTTCCCTCCTGCCCATACGAACACCTCCTCTAACAGTGGTCTACTGCTAGCTAAACTGCAATGGTCTCCACCAGGCACGGTGCACTCTCCAGGAAGTCTGTACACACACAGACCGACTGCCCGCTCAGAACTGCGGCAGTTCAGCTCTCTGGGTGCAGGGAGTGCCTGAGCCTGTTGCTACCACCTGCAGGGGCAAAGAGACTGTGTGTGAGGTGCGAGCAGGTGGACGACCTGGTCGGTCTCGTGGCAGAACTCAAGGAGGAGGTCGAGAGATTGAGGGATATCAGGGAGTGTGAGCGGGAGATAGACTTGTGGAGCAACTCCCTGAGCGGCCTGAAGGACAGGTGCTGGGATGAGACACACCAAATGGGGGTGGACCCCCTGCACCGTTGCTGTCGGGCAGAGGCAGGGGACCTAGGAGTTGAGGAGGAATGGAGACAGGTCCCTGCTCGACATCACAGGCGATGCCCTTCCCCACTGGCCCCACCTTCCCAGGTGCCCTTACACAACAGGTTTGAGGCCCTGCAGCTTGAGAGACCGGTAGCTGAGGAAGAGGTAGAAATTCTACCCAGGAGGATGCCAAGGGTGAGGAAGTCGACTCCACGCCTCAGGACTGCCTCCACCAGGACAGAAAGAAGGGTGATTGTTGTGGGGGACTCCCTTCTCAGGGGAACAGAGGGACCTATTTGTCTGCCTGACCCCACCTGTAGGGAAGTCTGCTGCCTCCCTGGGGCCAGGGTCAAAGACATTGCCAGAAAGCTTCCCAACCTGGTTCGCCCCTCTGACTATTATCCTCTTTTAATAGTTCAGGCTGGCAGTGATGACACTGAAGAGAGAAGCCTGAAGACCATCAAACGGGACTTTAGGGGACTGGGACGGTTAGTGGATGGAGCAGGAGGGGAGTACAGGTGGTGTTTTCGTCCATCCCTATGGTGGCAGGGAGGGGAAGGCCAACAAGTCAAGCATCCTGGTGGGGGTCTGTTATAGACCACCGAACCAGAATGAGGAGACTGATGAGGAGTTCTACAGGCAGCTGACAAAAGTTGTGAAATTGTCAGCGCTTGTTCTTGTGGGGGACTTCAACTTCTCAGATATATCCTGGAAGCACAACACAGCCCAGAGAAAGCAGTCTAGGAGGTTTCTGGAGAGCGTGGAAGATAGCTTCCTGACGCAGCTGGTTAGTGAGCCTACCAGGGGGGGTGCCCCGCTAGACCTTCTCTTCACAAACAGAGAAGGACTGGTGGGAGATGTGGTGGTTGGAAACTGTCTTGGGCAGAGTGACCATGAAATGGTAGAGTTCTCCATTCTTGGAGAAGCCAGGAACGGGACCAGTAAAACCGCTGTATTGGACTTCTGGAGGGCTGACTTTGAACTGCTCAGGACACTGGTTGGTAGAGTCCCTTGGGAGGCGGTTCTGAAGGGCAGAGGAGTCCAGGAAGGCTGGGAGCTCTTCAAGAAGGAAATCTTAATGGCACAGGAGCAGTCTGTCCCCATGTGCCCAAATACAAGCCGGTGGGGAAGAAGACCGGCCTGGCTGAACAGAGAACTGTGGCTTGAGCTTAGCAGGAAAAAGAGGGTTTATAATCTTTGGAAAAGAGGGCGAGCCACTTGGGAGGACTATAAGGATGTTGCGAGGCAGTGCAGGGACAAAATTAGAAAGGCCAAAGCTCATCTGGAGCTCAATCTGGCTACTGCCATCAAAGACAACAAAAAATGTTTTTACAAATACATTAATGCAAAATGGAGGACTAAGGAGAATCTCCAGCCTTTACGGGATGCAGGGGGCAACTTAGTCATGAGAGATGAGGAAAAGGCGGAGGTGCTTAATGCCTTCTTTGCCTCAGTCTTTAGCGGCAAAACCAGTTGCTCTCTGGATACCCAGTACACTGAACTGGTGGAAGGGGATGGGGAGCAGAATGTGGCCCTCACTATTCATTAGGAAATGGCTGGCAACCTGCTATAGCACTTGGATGTACGCAAGTCGATGGGGCCAGATGGGATCCACCCGAGGATACTGAGAGAACTGGCAGAGGAGCTGGCCAAGCTGCTTACCATCATTTATCAGCAGTCCTGGCTATGGGGGGAGGTCCCAGTCAACTGGCGGCTAGCAAACATGACGCCCATCTACAAGAAGGGCCGGAGGTCAGACCCAGGAAACTATAGGCCTGTCAGTTTGACCTCAGTGCCAGGGAAGCTCATGGAGCAGATTATCTCGAGTGTCATCACACGGCACTTATGGGGCAACCAGGTGATCAGGCCCAGTCAGCATGGGTTTATGAAAGGCAGGTCCTACTTGAGGAACCTGATCTCCTTCTATGACAAAGTGATACGCTTGGTGGATGAGAGAAAGGCTGTGGATGTAGTCTACCTTGACTTCAGAAAGGCTTTTGACACCGTTTCCCACAGCATTCTCCTCAAGAAACTGTCTGCTTGTGGCTTGGACTGGCGTATACTTTGTTGGGTTAAAAACTGGCTGGATAGCCAGTCCCAAAGAGTCATTGTGAATGGAATCAAATCCAGCTGGAGGCCGGTCACTAATGGCATTCCCCAGGGCTTGGTACTGGGGCTGGCCCTCTTTAATATCTTTATTGATGATCTGGATGAGGGGATCGAGAGCACCCTCAGTAAGTTTGCAGATGACACCAAGTTAGGTGTGTGTGTCGATCTGCTCGAGGGTAGGAAGGCTCTGCAGGAGGATCTGGATAGGCTGGACCAATGGGCTGAGGTCAACTGTATGAAGCTCAACACGCCAAGTGCTGGGTCCTGCACCTGGGGCGCAGTAACCCCAAGCAGAGCTACAGGCTGGGAGATGAGTGGTTGGAGAGCTGCCAGGCAGAGAAGGACCTGGGAGTGATGGTGGACAGTCGGCTGAATATGAGCCAGCAGTGTGCTCAGGTGGCCAAGAACGCCAGCGCCATCCTGGCTTGTATCAGAAACAGTGTGACCAGCAGGGCTAGGGAGGTGATCGTCCCCCTGTACTCGGCTCTGGTGAGGCCGCACCTCGAGTACTGTGTTCAATTTTGGGCCCCTCGCTACAAGAAGGACATCGAGGTGCTTGAGCAGGTCCAGAGGAGGGCGACGAAGCTGGTGAGGGGACTGGAGAACAAGTCCTACGAGGAGCGGCTGAGGGAGCTGGGCTTGTTCAGCCTGGAGAAGAGGAGGCTCAGGGGTGACCTTATCGCTCTCTACAGATACCTTAAAGGAGGCTGTAGTGAGGTGGGGGTTGGCCTGTTCTCCCACGTGCCTGGTGACAGGACGAGGGGGAATGGGCTTAAGTTGCGCCAGGGGAGTTTTAGGTTAGATGTTAGGAAGAACTTCTTTACTGAAAGGGTTGTTAGGCACTGGAACAGGCTGCCCAGGGAGGTGGTGGAGTCACCATCCCTGGAAGTCTTCAAAAGACGTTTAGATGTAGAGCTTAGGGATATGGTTTAGTGGGGACTGTTAGCGTTAGGTTAGAGGTTGGACTCGATGATCTTGAGGTCTCTTCCAACCTAGAAATTCTGTGATTCTGTGATTCTGTGATCTCATGGCATAAAGCATATGTGACGAAGATAATAAAGACCACTTCAGCATTTTCTTCCTTCCCAGCCAAACAGAAAGCGTCCCAGGTATACTGTGCCACATTACTGTCATCAAATACTTCAGAGTTCTACTCCTCACACATTATTTTAAGTATGATGAGATTTAGAAGGTGCCTTGCCTCATGTTAACTACTCTCTGACTCTCAGTTGTTAATGAGATCTATGTTTTTTTTCTTTCAGTCCTAATGACTGAAGTCAAGGTTGGAATGGGAAGAAAAGATGGATAAGATGGTCACGTTTGCTTTGTCTTCCCTTTGAGGGCCTCCAACAAACCTACTTTAGATTCAATATCATATCCAGTCAAAATGTGTACTTATACCATAATTCTTTCAAACTTGTTTTTTTTTTTTAATATCTCCACAGGAACTATTTAGGGAACAAAAATAATTTGTCATGCACAGAGCTCACAGTAAAATACACAAAAGAGATTGAAGTAAATGGTCCTTTTATAAGTTCAGTTCCTGTTGGGAACTGGATCCCATTTATAGATCATCAAATAGCATTGTATGAATGGTTTCTGAAGTTCAGACTGCCAAGGAAAACATCCCATAAGTGGAATATATGGAGATAGGTTAAGGAAAGAATTTTAAAATTACTCGTGAAGTAACTGCCTGAATATTATCTTCACGAAAATATTTTCCTATTCCACCTATGTGTGCACTTTACTTCAAGCAGCGATCTGAGCAGCAATATTTAATTACATTTCTACTGTGACTATTGCATAAGACAGCATAAAAAGACAGCTGCTGCAACTCTTTCTCTACTTGATCTCTAATCTAAAAAATCTCAGATAAAACCCTTAGACAGTGTCCAGTTAGGGATTCACTAAGATAACCATTGAGAAATTCAGATAATCTAAACTGCAATTATGTTGCTTAAACTTTCTTTAAAATCCTGAGATTCAATTGATTCCTGGTATAATTGTTTAGCTTATAGCTATCTTAATTCATTACATCAGCCTGAATGTTCAGCTAAGGAACAGAGGAGGAACCTGCTATTTATTTATTTATTTATTTCTAAACATATGTGCATATATATGTATATATATATATATATTTACTGTTTATACAGACACAAACACACATGCACACTTCACAACTAAAAACTAAGCAGTTTTTTACTTGACTTGTAATACAAGAAAATTGCAATCCTGAAGTTCTGCATCCAGCTGCATGCCTATCAATCTACTGAAGATGCACCAGAGAATAATCAATGCTTTCCTGTAGCTTTCCAAAACTTGAGCTGTGAAGACAGACATTGAATCTTGACTGACATACACTCTTCTTAACAAAACTGCAATAAAGCTTATCAGTGGGACTTACTGTCAAGGACTTCTTTTTATGAGCCTTTTCACTGCAGTGATAGTCTTATGTCTGGTTTGTGGTAAAATAAGAAATCATAAAATTGCGCTATTACATGAAACTCAATGCAATACCATTTTTTTGTTTTACTTTCTTCACATAGGAGAGACAATAGCTGGTAATTCCCATGGAATTGTCATGGGACTACAGCTCAGCTGAATCATTGTGAGGGGACAAAAACAGTCTTGCAGTCTTGATGGGCCCTTTGTTATTTTGCAAGACCTATCTACAGCTTAAGATGAAATTTTCATCAGAGTTTATCCACACAAACACAAAAAACAAATATTGCTACCAAGGTTTTGGTACCTCTTCTGTCAGCCACTTTTTTTGTGTTTGTTTGCTTTTCCTTACATTTACAAGTATCAGTCTTCAGTCAGAAGTCAGAACAGGATCAGTACATTCTGTCCCTCTTTCAATGATGGAGAGGAGATAAGATCTGAAATGCTTTGGAAGGTGGCCTTCTGTCTGCACAGTACAACGGCCAAGGCAATATACATTATTCATAAAACTGATTGGGTCTAAGACTTGTCAAGCTATTGATGCATTTCAGACAAATTACAGTGTTATTCTACATCAAAAATGTTTTTCTCTAGACAAGGAGCTTTACCCTATAGCTACCACAGAAGACTTATGCTAGAATATGGAGATGTGCTTCTGGGATGCAGAGGAAGATCAGTCATTAAATCAATACATGATGCATACTCCAGATATTGAAATACAATTACTAGGTCTATAGTCATCAGTGAAATTAATTCTGGTGCTAAAAATTCAATTCATTCATCTAACAAAACAGATACAATCAAAACCTCCATCAGTAGAACTGTGTGCATAATGACACATTCCTGCACTGATGTGCAATTTCTACATTGTTAATGGACATAGCTTATGCTTGCTGAAACAAGGAATCACATACTGAAATTCACACTACCTAGCCCAGGTGAAAAGACAGTGCATGTACTCAGCACAGGAATGACAGTAAGCATAAGATTTTCTCTGCTTTTGGATCCTTAACTGACACGACAGACTTGATTTTGACTTGTTTTTGGCTCCCAAGAGATAGCTGCAGTTTTTCTATTTTTATAATTTCAGGTGACAGAATATGAGAATGCGCACAGCGTTTCCTTTTACAATTCCTTCTCCTGACAGCATGGGGAGCCCTGAACAGCACAAGGTTAGAAGGGTTTTGAAAAACTCTTCGCTTCCTTAAACTTGGAGTACCACAGCAGTTGTGGCATCTGAGCAAAGTATCTGTTGGAGACAAGCGAAACTGAATATAACTCATAAGGACACTGATTACTCCAAAGACATTAGCACTACATTTCGGGAATAATTGCCAGTTGCTTTAGAATTATCAGCTGTTTTCAGTATGCTCACAAGCCTGACTAAAAGCTACTGCCTTACGAAGGATAATTAGCATTTTGTATACTTCTGTTTTCACAGGTACACCTATGATCACTGCAAAGACGGAGTACCATAAAACAAATCTATCAAGCATTCCTGCAAGTTTTACTTCTGTAACTTACTTCTCTGAAGGACTACTCTATCAAATATCGACACTGTTGCACTCTTGCTGAAGAGTCTTATCTGGTTTGTACTGGAAGGCAATAAGAAATTAGTTTGCATTTCTTGGGGAAAAAAACACCTTAGAACACCTGAAAACTCTTAACTCAGGAGGAGACTTAATTGTCAGATTACTACTCTGAAGGTAGATGCTGCTACCCATACATATGATTGGTTTTTTAGTCAAAATTTCTCCTGCTATGGAGCAAGGGTGACCTCTAGTGCTTCCAACAAGTTAGTTCCAAACAAAGCTAAATCTGGAATAAACAGAAACAGCTATAAAAACAGAATGCATGGTAAAGTTTTGGTGATTGGTATCCACTGAAAAGCTCAGTCCTCCAGAGGCTAAGCTTCAAAAGCAATTCTCCATTATCCATGAAGTATCACTGTTTAAAATATGGTTTTAGACTGACACAGAATTTTAAGATCTATGAAATCAAGATAAAGAGCAAAAGTAGGAACAAAATAGGAATCATTTACTGCTACCCCATGAATAAAGTATGAACTTACACAAATGTCAAACTACCAATAAACAAGCAGATGTGCAACATGCTTGCTAAATTTCCAGAACAGAAAGTGAAAAAAGTGCCTACAGGAAAATGAAACAATGGCGGAAGTCTGAAAAATGTCAAGTATGTCCTCTATAATATAGAAATTGTTAATGTTAATTGCAAGAAGTCATTAAAATACATTCAGAACTAAAAGCAAGTCTGTTGCTTTTTTTTTCCCCACTCTGCTGTTTCTTCTGTTATGCTATGCATTATTATTACTATTATAATTATTACATTATTATTACAACTATAGGCAACTACTTCTCTCATTTCACACAACCTATCCATCTACTGCTCCTTTTCTATTGCTTTGGATTTTTATTTATTATTTGATCTTTTAGAATCTTCAACGTAAACTCAAGGGAAATGTAAGGGGACAAGGAAAGGCAAACAATGATCACTTTCTGCAAGCAAAATTAGAAGGAAGTATTCTAATAAAAGAAGAGCTTCCTCTACGTACAATTCTCTTCCTCATCCTGTGCCAAAGTAAGCAATAGAACTACGTGAATACTTAAAACACAGACTGCATTCATAGATATAATTTAGAAAGATTTATACAACAAATGAAATGGCATCTTATGCAGGCCTTTATAATTCCAGTAGCTTGGACAGGAAATTTTTACTGAGAGTAAAATATATGTTAATCTCATTTCCCAAGAGAATCCACTAGCCAGTGCTCTAGTGGTGCTGCTCAGAAAGGACTGGTCTTTAGTCTAGATTATTTAAAGAAGTAATAAACAAGTACATTCAAGGTCAAATGCAAAATTACACTCTATCAGTCAAGTCAAACACAAGTTCTCTCTAACATTTTAAGCTTTCCCCTGCTCGCAAATATAAATTATTTTTCTATTTCAGATGGTGCTAGAGCTTTCAAAAATATATTTAAAAGTTCAAATATTTTACTATACTGCCTTTTCACATCAGTTTTTGAGGTTTTGAGAGCAAATGTTTTTGAAACTGAGCAAACGCAAAAGTGGAAAATACTAGACAGAAAGGAGATGACGAAAAATATATGACTCTGGAAATATCTTGGAAGAAAACCAGAAGCGCGATCTTAATCAAGTGCACTATTTTGCCTATGGTATGATCACATGCTGTATGTTTCATTACAGAAATAAAAGCCAAGCCTGCACACATTGCTTGTACAAGTATCAAAAATGCAAATGTTTACCCATAAGGTAAATTCATAACGAATTTTCACAAAAAGACATTAAGTGCTCAACAAGCTGCTTACCTTGTAAATTCTAGCACGTTTAGCAGTTCATATCTCTCTTCTTGTCCCAGCTGAAAAATAAAAAAGGTGAAAATTAATGCAAAAAAACCTAAAGCAGAACAAACAAAAAGAAGCAAAGAACTTCTCAATAGATACGTACTATGATGCAGTTATTCAGAAATTATTTAATATGGCAATAGTAAATACAGCAAATTATAATGGTACCCCAAAATACTTACAGACTCTATGATTACTGAGTCAGGAGTCCTTCCAGTGAATACAAAATGAAGATGCCTGGCTGCTCTGACCAATGCTCCTTCATCTGCAACAAGTCAATCAGTAGTACTTATTTTACAAGATGTACAAGAAAACTGTTAGCTTACCCCATGATTTAATGGATTAATTTAATGGATGTTTTCAATTTCTTTTTTCCTTTAAAGATTTGTAAGACTAGACTTGATGCTGGTAAGTACTCTGTTTCTCTTGTTAAAACTGTGATGAAATTAATTTACAGTTCACAGAAAATAAGCCCCCAAAAGAACACATCTCTGTGCTCAAAAAGAGCACGCTCTCCAAAATTTTAACTTGCAAACTAATAAATTATGCATTCCAGTAGATGCAATGACACTGCTTCACTGCAAAACAAGATGGAGACAGCCTTCTTTCTACCCCTAAGCATACCTTCAGGGACTCAGTTGTTTGGATGCTGACTAAACATTGCTTAGAGAACAAACCTCACAATTTCTAAGTGCCGTATTCACTAGGGAGCTGCACAAGGTACTTTCCCTTTTATGTAAGTCGTGATTTAGAAGAAAAGAGTGATAAATCATTCCGGTAAATAATAATAACTTCAGTACCTTCAGGAACCCAGTCTCCAATAGGCATTGGTTCTCTCCAAATGGTTTATGACATCGGAACAGAACTAGTTCAATGTTGCTAAAAAAAATGCTGCCATGGCCCAGTTAGTTTTATTTATGGCCCTACCACTGTTCATGTCTTTCAATTTTTGAAGGATAGAATTTCCAGATGGATGGCCATCTAGGAGTCGGGGCAGACAGGGATGACGAAGACTGAAGAATATTTACTTCAAGTCATATATTTCAAAGATTTTGCCTTGCTGCGTTGTGTCCCAAATTCAAAAGCTGTCTATAAACCAAGGTAGCCTTCAACTACATCTTTGTGCTGTAATCTTTTCTCAGTCTCTAGTAGACTTGATCACTACTTTTATCCTATTAAAACCATTTCTTGTTCATTTTTGATTACAAACAGTCTTTGTGATAATTACCATGGTTACAGCATAGGTTCACAAGCAAGGACAGTTTATCTCCTGGTTTGCATTTGAGCACTTCCTTTGGACTTCCCCACCAACCTGATGACAGCACATGAATGCTATATTGTTAATTACCCTTTGTCCTCATATAATTCACAGGACATCTGTATATATATTCTAAAGCAAATCAGAAAAATCTACATTCATATTTTTAGACAAAACTGATTCTAGCTGACACTTTTTTTTTGAGGGATATGTTTTCTTTTTTAATTTCAGATGATGAATCAAAATAAACAATACATTTTAAATAAAATTTGCTTGTTGAATAAATAGTTTTTATTATTTTTAAAACTTTACTATATGTTCACTCTGTTATTTGACTCTCACCTGGAGATGCTGCTTGATATACAATTTTATCACCTTCTCTTTCTGGAACTGCTGTATGACACACTGCCATCATTGTCAAAAACTCACATATTATAGGTGCAGTTGGCTAAAAGAAGAAGTCAGGAAATGATTAATAATTTAACAAATAAGTAATTAAAATGTAATAATATGGATAAACAGTAACCAAGAGAATGTTAATGAAAGATATCTCTCCCCTTTAAACTATCAACAATTAAATAAAACAGACATTATCTATCTGTACACCAATTTCAACATGCAAAATAATTTCTTGCTTCTGTACTTCAATACAGGCAATGTAGATAGAGTTTAGTGGCATTCACTATCATACAATCAAAAGCAAATAACCAGAAACAGAATAATTTAAATAAGCATTTTATAGGGAAGGTAAATCTGAATGCTGTATTGAAAATGTAAAGTGATTCCATAGATAATTTTTATTATTTACTGAAGTCTCTTTGAATGTTGTTCTTATTCAAAACTATTCCTTCTAACATTACTTTTGCCTAACACCTTATTTCTTAACATACTTTCTTAACAAAGGTTCTTAAAACCTTTGGAAAGATGTAGCAACCAAACCTGAAAGCCATTTGGAAAATACCACAAGGTCAGGCAGACAGTTTTTAAAGGAAGATAATAAGATGACTATCTCAGGCACTTCAAAATCTACAAAGTTGAAAGAATTTCACATGATTTAACCAAGAGAAGGGAAAAGAATGTATCTAAGCAGAAATAGTTGACTGTTTTTGACAAAAAAGAACTAATACCCCTTATTAGTACAGCTAAGTTTGCAAAATGAAATAAACTGACCCCTGAACGATTGCTGAAAAGAAACAACAGCATTCTACCACAACCAAGATTTCTCATAGTGTATTAGCATATTTGTAGTGTGTCTTTATATTACTTTATAAAATATAATAATCTCTGAAAACCTAACCTAATTCTACAGTACAAAAAAACTAATGGGTGACTTGTAATACTCAGATGAATCCAAAGATTTTCATAATCAAACATGGGAGTTGATTTCCTGTCCTCATCCACTGAGGGCCCTCAGATGCTCTGAAGATGCATGTAAAAGGCTGAACTACAGATTCTTTTCCAAAACACTTACAAACACATTCGACATATATTGGTGAAACCTCTTTGAATTCTTTTAATTTGTGCCTGAATTTTAAAGATATACATTTTTTCTCTTATTAAAAAAAAGGCAAATAGCTCATTAGATCTTGCTCAATATTATACAGACCTAATACTATATATCTACCAGAAAACTCTAAAGATTCAATAACCTGTGCATCAAGGACTTTCTGGACAACAGCACCAAAAGGATGATGTGTCTTCAACACAGTCCACATAACTAGCACTGAAACTGGCCTCTGCAGGTAAATAAAAGAACCCCCTCTGCTTTGGATACGCTTGAGAGTTGCACTAGCGTACCAGGCATTTAAGGCTGCCCCATTTGTACGAATACAATGCTTGATTGCCTACCAGTTACCCTGAAATTACCCTCAGGGAAAGATAAAACTTAAGGAAAAAATAGTAATTTATTTACACTCTTCAAATATAGTACAAGAACACCTACATTAATAGTGTAAATGTAAAGTGTGAAAAAAAAACATCTCTTGTACAAATGAAAAAATAAATAGTAATGGTGGTACTGCTTCTTATACTTTTGAACTTAAAGTTCATAAGTTATTAGTTTATAAGTTATGAACTTATAAAGTTCATAAACTTTATATCATAAACCTACTAACTTTCTGTTATATGTATTTCCTCTTTGGCACAAAGATTGGTCTCTAGAAACATGTCACAGAATGACAGAATGGCCAAGGTTGAAAGGAACCTCTGAAGATCTTCTAGTCCAATCCCCCCCTGCCAAGCAGGATCAGCTAGGCCACACTGAACAGGATGGCATCCAGACAGGTTTTGAATATTTCCAGAGAAGGCAACTCCACAACCTTTTGGGGTAACCTATTCCAGTGCTCTGTCATCCTCACACTAAAGAAGTGATCACTCATATTCAGCCATCTGTTTCATCTCATCATCTGAGCTGATGATCTAACCTTATGTAAGCGTGTACATAAAAACAATGTATATAGTTAATTCCTGATTCTTGTCAGAGCCTGGGCACTGAAATAATTAGTCATGTCATGCGAGAAACTTAATTGACTGATCCTGAAAGCTTTGATTGAGATCATGACGTTGTATGCACAGCATGACTTAAGATAAAACACCCATAGAATGAAGAGTGTAAGACTGTTATATTTCAGGCTTAGAAAATTCTAAATGAATTCTACAGAAGATAAGATTAGATGTTATTTCCAAGTGGATATAATTAACGTATATCAACAATGAATAATATAAAAGTATGCATGAGGGCATGCTGATTTTGTGTAAGTACATTATTTATTTTCCTACAGAGGACATAATGTTTAGACTTAGTGAGAGCAATGATCTAATTTCATAAAACAACACTAACTGTTTCTATATCACTTACATGATTGTTCTGAAGATTCTCCAATAGTGATGAGTCACTAAATGTCTTTTCTTCTCCATTTTGTGAGCCCTGCCTAGAAATAATAAAGTAGAAAAAAGATCACCATTAGCATATTCTTACATGATTTGCATATGAATTGTTATGTTACTATGCTAGGGTCAAAACACAAATTTTAGTTTGTAGATGTCACAATAAAAGGATGCAGTCACACATGCTGAGAAAATGAAGTGAAAAGGAATTTGTTTCATATCCCCAAACTTTATCTAATTTTAATAAAACTTGATTTATATAAGTACAATCAAATCAAGGGAAGTTTTTCTGCTCACTTTAAATAATGCAGGATCAAGTAAAAATCAATCTACACTATAAGACTGGCTCCTGATCTCCATAGGAATAGATTATTGGAACAATTCAGAACAACGTACACCTGGATAGGTTATACTTCTTTGAGAAATTAGCAGCTTTGGAATAGGTTTGCAAGTGTCTGTAGAAAAGAAAGTCAGGTACCTGAAAGGGGTAAGCAAACTGAGTTCAGACATTATGGAAGCCTGGGCAGGGATGGTTTGTTTCCTACTGCTTATGACCAAAAAGGAACCTATTAAACTGATGTATGAAGACACAGCAACAATGGTGAAGTAGCAAAGGATTGAAGAGACACAAGGTGGAGACAGTTCTTGAGAAATGAAGTCACACATTAACTTTCATATTGCACAAGTCTTGTGGCTGAAGCTGAGAGCTCAAAAGAAGTTACTTCTAGCAAGATCTGTTACTACAGCTGATTGTTGAGTATCAAGACAATCCAGTTGAGTTTGGAATCTCAGTGAAAGAAAACAGTACTGAAAAGTGAACCCACTTAGAGGAAAGTGTTCATTATTTTTCATTTACTTTGGATTTTGCCTTGAATCTTAGAAGAAACTGAATATATTCAGTGATTTTAAGTATAAGAAACACTTGTCTCAACATCAGTCTAAAGATCTACGAAAAACGAAGTGAGCTGTTCTAGTCCTGCATTATCACAAAGGAATACAAAATGACAGCACTCTGCATAACTACTCAAGGACTGCTTTTTCCAAAAGCCTATTATGAAAGTGAGAAATTCAAAGCATCCTCAATCACCAAGATTTTCTTTTCTATTTTTTTTTTTTTTTTATGCAAAGCAGCTGGATATTGTAGTGCTAGAAGTTAAAGATTTCAGATACATTAAATTTATTTAGAGCTTAAGGCAAGCTTTGACTGTTTAAAGCTTTCTGACAGATAGACTTCAGGACATTTTTCAGATTCTCAGTACCAAAAACACTGAAAAATATTTGCAGATATTGCTGTTTTCCAGTAGGACAGAATGTATTTCTAGTACTAAAAATAAATATTCAAAAGCTTTGGAATTTGGTACATTATTCATCTTAAGTCTAGAAATGTTAGTCAGATTTATTTAATTATAATATATTTATATAAAAAAATAATTTTCTTAAGTAATTTATTTTGTAAATATTTACACAAATTTAACAGCTTACAAAAGGGTTATTTTTAACTAGTATTCAGGCATAGGTTCATTTTCCTATTTTAGATGTGCTTATTGAAATTTTGATGTGTATTAATCGAAAATAGCCTTATTGCATAAATATCTTATACAAAAACGTGCTTTATTTCACCTTAATATTGCATTAATGAAACCACTCATTTGTGCACAGTTAAGGACACTTTTGCTTGTAATAAACAGTAATATGATATTATTAAATTATAAAATAAAATATTAAAAAGTAATTACAAATAAGAATGTTTGTAATGATCATGTCATAACATCAAATAAGGATCATCAGATCAGGTAAGATTTTAGGGTGTGTATACATACAATTTTTCAGAAATGTGGAGGGATTTTCAAAAAAAAATCTAAAGAAAAAATTGTTAGTTTTAAGCTATCAAATCAAGCTATTTATTGCAAATCTTTTAAATATAAGGAGACAACATATTACAGAGTTTTGGATGATGTATCTTGCAAATGACTTTCAAAAAATACAGTGAAGATTATTTAAAAACTGTAAATAAAATTTTGTCCTGGGTTTATCTCACTTTGTTTTGATTGTAAATATTTAGTTTAAGAAAGAATAAGAGGGAAGTGTAAGCCATCATGCAGATGGCAGCAGAAAGGATGCCTGTACTTAGCATTTCCTGAAGTCCCTGTTAAGAGACTAATGTTGGCCTCAAGTGTAATTGTGTATTTTAATTACAGTTTCATATAAAAATTAGGCAGTGCTAATACTCTAAAACTACCAGCAGGAAGCAAAACATTAATTATTATTTTTTTCCACTTTCAAACACAGATTATTTTTCAAACACATTAGAGATTATTACTGAACTATTGCTAGATAACAGTAGAAAATTGTGATTAAAGCTACCATAATACCAACTACCTTTATAAATGACAAAAGTCTCTCCCACAAACAATTCTGACTTGCACAGGATAGGAGTAGTAGTAGTAGCTCAACAGCCCTACTAACAAATCTTCTCCAGAGTACACAACCTAACACCATAGAATTCTTATGTCATAAATTTGTGTAATACTTGGTTGGCCTGCATCGACTTGAAACATAACTTCTGAGTAACATACTTCGCATTTAGCTGTGTTTCTAAAAATCTATCTCATCAGCTTTAAGCTTGAATTTTAAACACCACATACTAAATGACTTTTAGAGCTTACCAATCATCTGAAGGAACACTATAGTCCTCAGGCTCAGGGCAATGGCTGCACAAGAAGCAAAGGAAGAATAGAAACAGGGAGAGAAAAAGAATCACAAAGGCTAAAAAATTTGATCACGTATAATAGGGAAGTTAGTTAATGAAACTGAATGACCAAGAGAAGTTTTAAAAGCATGTCAACTATTTTGATAATGCCTAAAAAGAATAAAATATGCAAAAATATTATGTTTCTCTTTAGACTATAAAATGTAAATGACCATTTTTGTTTGATTGGGAGCATGTCTATTTACTAACTTATACCACCTCATATAAAAGCATTAGCCCACTTTACAATTCTAGCTTTATATTTCAGTATACATTTTAATAATGTTTTTGTTTGTAAGCAAAAGGTATGTATTTTTTTTTCCCTATTATCCAAAGCTACAGTAATGCAGCTTATCTGCTGAGTTCATAAAATGTTTAAAAACACAGCTAGCCATTGCACATTGGGATTCTGCCCTGTGATGACACAGTTTTGAATATATCACAATTTAGAATATATTAGAAAGAAGAGGCATAGGAGACCCAACCACTTCTATCCTTTTCCATTTTCCAGTCTCTCATCTGCATCAATTCAGGTATGATACTGCAGTGGATACTTATTGTAAAAAGAAACTCAGCTTTTCAAACAGTGATGCTGATCTGACAAGCATCTGATACCTATATATTTTCAAAAAGATGTGGATAGGAGCTATGAAGTACAGGAAAAGAATCAGACCAAATTATTATTATTATTTTTAAAGTACAGTCATATCCAGGTTTTGTAAAGGAGAAATTTCAGAATTTGTGCTATACTTACTGCAGATGAAGATATAAAACAAACCAAATATTGATTTTAAGTGCCATTACCATTAGTGTATTTTTTTCATCTTAGCTCACATGGTTGAATTTGAGCCATATATATAGGTGTGTGTATGGAACATCAGGGTTGGAAATTTATTTTATTACAGCTGTTAATTAAAAATATCTATGGTTAATGCATTAAGGATCTAAGCTTTTAAAAACAGAAAGCTTACATTAGACTCTGCAAAATTAGTTTAGTATTTTCAAAGGGATCCAAATGATAAAAAGCCCAAACATCACTTTTAGCACAAGTCCAAAACTTAATTTCACAACCTCTGCCTGGTTTCTGCCCAGCTCTACAGGTGTCTAATTATCTGCTTACTGATCAGCCTAGGTCCAGCATCTCATGTACTAGTAAGGCATGTTGACATTTACAATGTAGGTGCTAGAGCTCTATTCATTGCTCTAATGAATTTCTTTGAAGTAAAAAGCCTTAGAAGTTTGAGGCCTTTACAAACTCAGTTGAAGAAGTTGGCTGCAACTGTTGACAAGTAAGTAATAAAACACTTTGTTTGCATTTAGTTCAAGAGGTTTCTTAATAGCAGCATTGATACTAGGAATTATAACACAAACACTATTCATAAAAGCCATCTGGATTACATGCTAGAGCATTGTAATTCAAGTTCTTGTTCATCCTGTGTTTTGTCTAGTGCAAAAGCATGTGCCTACATAAAACACGAAGCATGGACTACTAAAGTAGCTTTTTTTCAAATATGAGGAAAAACCTTTTTTAAAGAAAAAAACATCAACAGTTACCAGACACAGCAACAGAAAAAAAAAAATAGGCATACTGAAGTTGTGTTACAGCAGTAAGCCTATCTAAACTTCATTTTTGCTCCTGTTTACAAAAAGATGTGCCATGACTGAAATGTTCATACTTCCTCTAAGTACCATCTGATAGTCACAAATTGACTCCTATTTGTATCTACTGCCAGGCATAAGTTTATTTTAACTGTGGTGTTAATTTAGTGTATACACATATGCGTAGGCAAAAAAAGGAATACAGATAAAGCAATAAGTATATATTAAAATACCTACCCATAAGCAACTCCTGCCACAGTACATTTTTTAAACTGCATGACATTGCATGTCAGGGTACCCGTTTTGTCAGAAAATATGTATTTGACCTAAATGAATGATAAATTCATTATATGTTAATATTCAACAGTTATTTACATATCTAGTATAATTCAAGGCTATTAACATACTATATATATATATATATATTTTAAAACAGTACCACAATCTTCACAGAATGGTTTGGGTTGAAAGAGACTGAAAGATCATCTATTTCCAACCCACCTGCCATGGGCAAGAACACCTTCCACTAGATCAGGTTGCCCAAAGTCACATCCAACCTGGCCTTCAGCCCTTCCAAGGAATGGGGCATCCACAGCTTCTCTGGGCAACCTGTTCCAGTGCCTTACCACCCTCATAGTAAAGAATTTATTCCAAATATCTAATCTAAATCTACCTTTTAGTTTAAAGACACTATGCCTTGTCCTATCATTATAGGCCCTTGTAAAAGTCCCTCTCCAGCTTTTTTGTAGGCCTTCTTTAGGTACTGGAAGGCTGCAATAAGGTATCCCTGAAGCCTTCTTTTCTCCAGGCTGAACAACCCCACCTCTTTCAGCCTGTCTTCATAGGAGTGGTATTCCAGTCCTCTGATCATCTTCAGATGGTGACCCTCCTCTGGACCTGCTTTAACAGGTCCAAATCTTTCTTGTGCTGGGCGCACCAGGTCTGAATGCAGTACTCCAGGTTGGGGTTCTCATGAGAGCAGAGCAGAGGGAAAGAACCATCACCTTTGGTGGTTCACATTTCTGGTTATGTAACTTTTGATGCAGTCCCATATACTTTGCCACTAAAGTTGGCTTTCTGGACTGCAAGTGCACATTACCAGTTCATGTAGAACTTTTCATCAGCCAACACCCTCAGATCTTTCTCATCAGAGCTGCTCTCAAACCATTCTCTGCCCAGCCTGTATTTGTGCTTGGGATTGCACTGAGCCAGATGCAGGACCTTCTGCCTGGCCTTGTTGAACTGCATGAGGTTTGCACAGGCCCACCTCTCAAGCCTTTCTAGGTTACTCTGGATGGCATCCCTTCCCTCCAGCATGCCAACCACACAGCTTAGTGTTGTCGTTAAACTTACTTAGGGTGCTCTCAACCTCACTGTCACTGTCACTGACAAAGACCTTAAATAGTGCTGGTCCCAGAGTACTGACCTCTGAGGAATACCACTGGTCACTGGTCTCCACTTGGACATTGAGCCATTGACCGAAACACTTTGAGTGTGACCACCCAGCTAATTCCTTATACACTGAGTGGTCCACTGGTCAAATAAATTAATATTTACAGAAGTTTTTCTTTCTGTCCTTGACATTCCTGGCTAGATTTAATTCTAACAGGGCTTTGGCTTTCCTAACCTGACCCCTGACTGCTTGGACAGTTTCTCTGCATTCATCCCTTGCTTCTGCCCTTTGTGTCTTTGTTGAATTTATAGGAAATGAAAATATACAGTATGTAAATGTGGTAGATGCACGGTCTTGATACTAATTTCCAAAAATGGCAATCAGTTGACATGACTTGAAACTTATGCTAACTTCAATACATGGTGGTAGGCTTAACTATTTCCCATTCTACATACTTTTGAAATACAAGAAACTAGCAAAGACCAACAACCTTTCTACTTGCTCTAGGTCTCCTATTTCCCTAACATCATAAAGCTTTCCTCTCTTGAAGTATTAGTACTCCATAAATATTAGGTGAAGTATTTGAATACTTGAAGCTAAAAGCACTGGATCTGTGTATTTTAAAATGTAATTCAAATGCAATAGAAAGAAAAAAGTTTATATATGAAGAAACAAAATGGTCTATGATGAAACAAAAGGCTCATAAATTCTCAATGGAGGCTCAGTGAAGGCTATTAAAATCAAAGACAAACTTCAGTTTTAATTCATTAAAAGTTATTTTCATGAAAAATCTCTGTATTTTTGATTAAGAATTAACTGCAATATACAATATATAGATGGAACTAGTAATGGTATGTATTACTAGATTAAAAACTAGATCTAGTACTAGATTACTGGTAAATTAAAAATTACTAAAATATGCTCAGCGTCTCCAATTTAAAGATTCTATTTCTGAGGGATTATGATTTAGCCAAATCAGCAGTTGAGAGAAATCTTCCATGCCAAGTTTACACCTCAAAATGCACCTTCTCTTTGTGGGCACAATGGGGGAAAAAAGGCAGGAACGGCAGCTAAAAACTCTCAACTTTTTTTCAAAACTAAACTTTTGCCTTTCTTAAAACCTTGAGATCTCTTGTGGAGAATCTTCTCTTCATTATGTGAAGCTGACATGTACTTCAGAGAAGCTGACATGTACTTAGAGAAAAAATTGTCCTTTGGTAGATTTCCCTACAGAAATTTATGAAGTTTGATGAAAAAAGAATCTGTCGAAAAAGTGAAAACAGAGATCCAAAGAAATCTGACTAGACCTTGATAAAGAAGGAAATTCTGATGAGAAACTTAAAAAAAGAAGACAAGAACTGCTGAGGTGGAAAAGTGGGGATATGAATGACAACCAAACCACAAAGAGAAAAAAAAAAAAAAAAAACACTTTAAAATGAATATGAGAAAAAAAAAAAAAAGCTAAGATTTGAAGTCTCTTCACCACTAAAGGAGACTGTACTCTCCTTTAAGGTCAGGAACAGAACCAAGTTTTTTGCTATCTGTACACATTTCATAAATCCAGTAAGCAAAGGTCTTGTCCTCCACTCTTTGTAGTCTAATGTCAGAACATGTTAACCTACAACTGTTGTTTTCCAAAAGAGGCAGATCTCTTAACCTTTAGTCCCTGAGACTTGTTCACTAAACAGTTATAATTCTGTTTGTAGCTTTACTAGAACAATAAATAACTTCTAAATCCCGAAACAATAAATTAAAGACTTAATTAGTTACAAACACATGTAGGATATGAAATGCAAGAACGTGTATACCTATGCTTATATATGCTTTATAATAAAGCTCAGTTATATGAGCACATAATATTTTTTCCACACAATCTGTATACCAGCACCACTGAGTGTAGCAGAAAACAAAACGTTTAGCATGCTTTTGAAGCAAGACTGAAAATACAATTGGCTGAAAAAGCAAATGTAACATGCAGTTCTTTTAGAAATGTGCCGTGGACCCTAGACAGTTCTACAGAAGTCAAACTTTCATAAAGTGTAGACCACATGAGTGAACTCTTGCAAAATTGATTTTACAGTATTTAAAGGGAACTCTAATGCAAAATAAAGAATTAATCTGACAAAATTAGTAGAAAAGAAATAAGTAAACATGTAAAAATGGAAGAATATAATTCTTGTTTGTTTGTTGAAATAAGTCCTCACATTATCTTAATAATTTGGATTGTTAAACCCACTGAGTTAGAACCAGTAACTTTTTCTACCTGTCCAAGTTCTTCATTGAGATTGGAAGTGCGAGCCATTGCAGCAGTGTCTGTAGGTTCATAGTGCATGTCTATGTCCTAAAGAAAAAAAAAAAGTATATATATATATTATATAGTGTATATACATGTATATAGTATATATTCTATATATTATATAGAATATAATTCTATATAATATAAATAAAATATAAATATAATTCTATTATATAGAATATATAGTGTATATATATATATATTTTAAAATTAGTCTTCCATAACTTGTTACAAAAAAAAATAAATCTAGTATGTAAATAGAAAGATATACAACAGCAGACTGAACATAAAAATAAGGTATCTACTTTGTGACTGCCATGTTGAAATAAACAGAGACACAAGAAGATCACTTCTAAGAATGCCTCAAAGAAATCAGATTTCCTCTTTAAAACAAGAATCTATATGACTAAGATTTACAGGTAATAAAGAAGTAATCTGAGTATTAACAAAAAACTGTTAAACCCATGTATCTAAAATAGATTTGGCAATAAGCAGAAATACTTCATTGTAATACTTAGTGGGAAGTCAGTCTTAAATAATTTTTAATGTATTTGCAACCAATCCTTTCTAAATAATATGATAAATATTCCTTGAGATAAATTTAATAGTACACAATGGTACTATTTACGGTACACTGTAAGTTTTCTTTCTTTTATTCCCCGTTTTCAAAAACAAAACAACAACAACAACAAAAAACACAAAAAACACCAGAGTTTATTTTTAAATAAAATAAAAAATATTAAAACATTGCAAGAGTATGGCAGCGTAGTGCTACAAATTGTGGCAGACCAAATTCCCTATACCAACACCATATGCACGCACACATAAAGATGATGTCTAAAATAGTAGAAGTCTATAGTCCTGGATTAAGATTAAATTGGTTTAAAGACAACTGATCCCTTTTTTTTAGTGGGGGAAAAGATGACACCAAAATGATTTGTATCTATTTTTTAAAAGATAATAGATAATACTAATAGTCATTGGTTTTGTACAAAAACCAACAAATTACAGTGGTACAAAAAAAAAAAAAAAAAGAGGGAAAAACACGAGCTAACTCAGAAGAAAGAAATGAAACTGGACAAAAATTCCACTTCCACTGGACTGTACTTTCTTCTGGTCATTCTGATTGAAGGTCTGAGAACCTCAGTATTAATGAGAAAGTACAAAGCACTGGAAAAAGTTCTCCAAAAATCTATACCGTATTTATATAAAAACACTAAATAAAGCTATATACCATGACCTTCTGTGATCCTAGTTATAATAAACTGCACACTTAAGTATTTACATTAAGAAATGTATACATAAACAACATCATTTAACTTACTTGTAAATCATTTGGTTCTAGAAATCAATGTATATTTAAAAAATATTTACCCAATTTATGAAATATGCTTGGATAAATTTAACAACTTCAAGTGTAACCAACAAACTGATTGGAATAAGATTATTGAAGAGAATGATAAAAGTCAAGAAATTCAATCCAAAGTTGCTCGCACCACCATCTGTCAAAAGACAAAGCAAATAAAAAAAAACAAAACACAACATTTCAGACCATCCTTAAAAGCATGCGTATATAGTACATTCAGTGTACTGTCTTAACTGCTAATTTTTATAATGTTTTATGTCTAAAAAGACACTTGAGAATGAATTATAATATCACTTGCTTATAAATACAACCTTGATAACAGTTAAGGGTTTCTATTAAGATAAAGTGGAGTTCTAATTTGGAGATTTTTGCTATCTTCCCCACTTTTTGAAAAGCAGACTTTCCAGCCTTTCCTAAATTTTTAGATAATAATCGAGGAATATCTATAGAAAGGAACCAAATTTTTTAAACTCTTTTTTTTTTTTTTTTTTTTTTTAAGTGGGAAACAAACAGAATGAAATTATTCTCCATCTATCCTCACACCTTCCTACTTCCTCCCCCAATAAAAACAACAAAGCTTTATGAAAAAGGTAAATCCAAACCACAGGAAAAGGAGAGATGAGATTAGAGATTAATGAAACATTTTGAAGAATCAGAAATAAAAAAGCAGTTTTATGCTCCTTCTCCCTTTTAAAGTTTTAAGTAACACTAGTAGCTTGGAATTTAAAATTTATTTCCTAAAACTTATTGGAATACACAATATTCTTTCTAGCTATTCTGGTGCTCTAACAGTGTCCAGAATACCAGACACTGTTAAGAATACTACAATAATCAGCAGTGTACTTAAAATACTTAAGTTTATAACAATGCCAACAACACTAAACTGATGATGCAAAACAAGACAAAAAAATAAATTGTATTTATAACTAATAAAAAGCAACCTGCTTTGATTCCTTTAAAAGTAAGTCCAGCAGAATTCAGATGTCTTGACATGAAATGACAATTATAAAAAAGCAGTAGAGGAAAATAGCAATTTTCTGTGTAAGAATTTTAACAGCTTAAATGACATCTGTTTCTGACCAAGTTAGATGAGGCCCTGAGCAACCTGATCTAGTGAGTGGCCTTCCTGCCTAGGGCAGGGGGATTGGAACTGGATGGTTGATGAGGTCCATTCCAATCCAGGCCATTCTGTGATTCTATGCATCCACTGTGAGTAGTGCTGTCCGTATATTATGTTAGATGAGACTGTTTTCTCTTTTAAGTTAGATGTGCCTGTTTTCTCTTTTTTTTAGGAGCAGCCTGCTAGGATCTGACTTTGGCAGCCAATACTTAGTTAGATTCTCATATAGTAAAACGTTATAAAGTCACAACATCATTTCCCAGGATAAAGGAATTTAAAAGTCACTGCAGCTTTAATACAGACATCAGTAATAGTTGAAAACTGCTTCAGTCTAGGAAGTTGACTGTGTTAGTGGAATGCTGATACAGAACTTGCTGAGCTGCAGAGATGTAGAGGCTTGAACAACGAAGCTTTCCTTCCTGAGTTTAGCAGCAACTTACATTGCACAATCAGGTAAATTTAATATGTGCTGTGATATGACTACTAATGACTTTAGTAAACAATCAAAAAAGAAAAACTGATTAAAAAGAACAACACTACATAAAGGATGGTAATCATCCACCTTTCCAAATATGAAAGATTTCAGGAAAACTAAACAGTAAAACATTAATACATTATTTTACAGCTTACAATTTAGATCAAGATACCAGTCTCTTTCAGTATGCCTTCGATTCCATATAGCTGAACCAATAGAGCAGACCAAAGACATAGCGATGAGGATGCAGAACAGAATCAAAATCTGAATATTTGTAATTCGTTCCACATTAGACATTTTAAGAGGTGGACTTGTTGAATTCTGCAAGAGACAAAAAACAACAGTGGCTATTGAAATTAAAAGATGTACATACACACAGTTCTCATTCTCCAAATTTAGTGTTATTGCACTTATTTCTAAGCATTCTCCCAAATATATTATCATCATAAATGGCATAACTGTTTCACTCAAAGAAAGAAAGAAAGAAAGCTTATAAACCCAGGAATTTGAGGTTTAGATTTGTGTCACAAGCACTTTAAACAATCACACAGAACACTCATAACACCAACAGCTAACAGTAAACATTTAAAATATATGTGCATACGTACATCCTATCAGAGCTATAGAAAACCATTGTTAATTAATACAATCAAACTTTCAAATTACTGCTTTACAAATCAGAAAAGCAATGAAACATGCGTGACCAAACTGAAAGCATTCTTTTTGCTCAACCAATTTTGATATTTCAAACATCACTAGGAAAAGTAACTTCATAATTCAAAAATGTTTCTCTTCCCTTCTTATTTTGCAAATACAGCTTCACTTTATTTTCTAACAAGAATGCTTACCTTTGTACTTGAAAGAAAGCTCCACAAGGGGACAGTTTAGGAGCAGTCAAAAATAAAAAAAGATGAACAGGCAAACTATAATGATCCAATTTGCTAATAGAATAGTTTTCAAAAACATAAGTAACAAAAGAAAATCAACAAATATGCTTACTGGTGGAAAAACTACTCTGTGACTAAGCAACTGGTAACTGTAACAGCTCTAACAAGTAACTGCTTTGTTTTTATTGGTTCTACTTCATAAGAAAGATGCACTGTTACCGACATCTAATATATTAATTCTAGCTATGTTTTCTTAAAGAATTTTTTGTTCTATGAAACAGCAGTCTAAAAAGGTAACAAAACAGGTAATCAAAATAGGACCAAGTGACAAACCTGCATGAGTTTTGTGTCATGTCCTGTATAGACAACGATCCCATGAACCCACTGAGTATTTCTCAACTGAGCTCCTCGTAGAAGAATCTGATCAGATCCCAATGGAACAGTACTAGAAAGAAGCAGTTTTGTATTTTAGCATCAAAGCTATCAATGTCAATTAACAAATACAAAGAACAGTTGTTAAAAATTGATAGCTCATTTCTCAAAATTTCAATGATTGTTGTAAATACAACATCATTTGTAAATAGAACATCATTTTCAGAGTTAACTTTTTTGGTATGCTGACTTAGAGAAAATCTGAGACTTTAGGGCAAGTTGTAGTAATATTACTTACCATTTAATTTTGACTATGGATGATAAAGATATGGTACCACTTAGAAAGCACACTGAAACTACAAAGGTTATTTTCCCTCGGATTTAAGATTACAAAGTCTTTTCTAACTGTATGCCAAAACAAAACTACTCTTATAAAATTGTTTTTTCCAAAGTAGTTCTCAAATTAGTTTTCTCTGAATTCTCATCTTAATCCATTCTTCTAGTCAAACACATTCTCTTTGTCAACATGATTAACTATGTAAAATTTCCAGCAACATTTTCTGCATATTCTTTAAACTGCAATTTTCCTGTGCTCTTCTTTTAGAACTGCACTAACTAAATGAGGAATAAAAAAAAATCATAAGATGTTGGAAATGTCCCACGGTCTTAAATGTAGACAACTGACTTTATTCATATACTGTAGGTCAGGTTTTCTTAAAATAAAGAAGTTTTAGATAATTATCAGTCTTTTCCTGGGATAATACATTTCCTGTTTTTGCACTTTTCTTTCTGTAAAAACTAGCTAGCAGTTCAGACCTGTCAATAGTGCTTTAGTGTTTGCCATTCTCACTTAGATCCACCATCTTTAGAGTTGTTTGAAACCAACATGTTATTAGGAGAGCATATAAGCTGCTTAGAGACAGCAGCTATACCTCTGATATATAAGATATAAATTGGAGAAGCCATGAGATTTGGTAACACTTCTGGTAGCACAGAGAGCATAAGGTCAGTCTCAGCAAGTTTCAGATAGTAATTTCTTCTGGACCCTAATGTCCCTTCTCTCTTTTCATACACAAGCTTTAAAAATGCAAAGACTGCAAGTAAAGAAAAAACAACACATTCTTCCTCTGCTAAAATTAACAGTGTCAATGATTAACAGTGTAAAGTTTTTTTTTGTAATAAGTTCTTGCAGAAATTAGGAAAGAACTTGTTCCAGAAAAAAAAAACAAAAAACACAAAAAACAAACACATTTGAATGCTTTCCCGTATAAAGCAAACAAAGAACAAATTCTACCCCACCACAACTTACTGTCTAGGACATTACTGTGGAACATACTGAATGTTTAAGGAATCATTTGCCCCTCCCACTGAAGTGTTGAATGACATAACCACCAAAAACAGGGGATACTTCAAGGTGCATGTACGCCATCATAAAAAGAATCAGGGAAAAAATACAAAATATACAACATACTGAAATTGACTTGCTATCTAAATTTGAACTGTGTTCTTTTTGTATTTGTGGTGTATTCGTATCATGGTAAAATTAAAAGAAAATAAATTTCCTTTCAGGTATGAAAGGAACTGCTGGGGTCTGAATTAACCAATAATCATGAAGAGAGACTCCTGTTCTCATCAAAAATTGCTCTGCTCTTGTTTTTGTTCATCCCTTGGTCTGATTCAGAGTCTTTTAGATCACCCATCAGCACAAAATCTAGACATTTAAATAATGGATTACATGTCATTCCAAAAATAACCAGATTTTTCAGTCTATTAAGACTAACAAGAATTGAACAGATAAAAGATGAAAGGCATATAACCAAAAAAGTTATTACTAAGTTAACTACTGATAAATTGGAAACCTTTTCAAATATGGACCTTCTCTGAAATGCCAAAAGACTGTCTTTCCTTAAAGAGTTTGATGAGTTCTAAGATTCCTCCTGAGTTCTAAGATTGCTCTAAGTAAGACTCATGTGAGTTCTAAGACTGCCTTCAAATGGGTACCTCTTGTGACAGGAATTTATTCTCAAGGATCTGTTATTAGGAATACAATCAAAACAGAATGATAACTGCAGCCAGTTGTTTCCAGTAGAACTGGTGTACAGACCAAGATGATGAAGATTGACAGCACGACAACCAGGAACATAGAAAGCCCTGATCTGCCAGGTGTCATGCTACTGACCATCATTGTGACTTTACTCTGCTATGGCTTGCTGCTATGACTTGTCAGAGCTGTGCTATTTATGTTGCTACAACTTGACAGAGCTCTCAGATCTGTATTTCATGGCTTCAGCCTTCTCAAAGCTGCTCCAATTTATCTGATTCTTCTATTATACTCTGTAACTAATGGTCCCTCTGCAACACACTTTGCTTATATTTAGTAAGGGATGTTCTCAGTCTCTTCAGCACACTATCCAGCCATATCAAGAGCTACTAAGACAGTTTGAAAGCCTATATACCAAAGTGATTTTGTTATGCATACTGTGTTTTGTTATACATGCATACAATTTCCTTAAAATAGCTTTCAAGAAAATGTTTATTTTAGATCAGTCCACATTTTTAACTTGTTCACTCCTCCTGCTCTGGGTCATTTGTTTAATCATAATTTCAAATTCATCCAGACTAAAGAACTTTTCTCCGTTCTCCCAATAACAGTCTTCATCTCCTAAAACCAGCTGACATGATTCTATATGTTTATGAGCATAACAAAGAGCTGCACCCTTTGCAGAAAGTTAACACACTAAAAAAAAAAAAAAAGATACCAGGAAAACTATTTTGGCCTCTTTTAGTCTACAGATCAAGCCAAGAAGCCAAAAATTGTAGTAAGAGTTATAGAATCAGAGAATCACTTAGGTTGAAAAAGAAATCCAAGACCATCAAATCCAACTGTGAACTTAGCACTGCCAAGTCTATTACTAAATTACGCCTCTAAGACATCTACATGTCTTCTGAACACCTCCAGGGACAGTGACTCAGTCAATATAGGGAGAAAGAGAACTCATCCCTGACTTGTCAGTTTGGAAATAAAGTCAGTGTCCAAAAAGAGTTACTTACCTGCAATTCTTTTTCACTGAAGGTAAGTATTATATTAGAACCACACTTCTGGAACTATTCTACTGCACAGGAACTATATTCTAAACTGAATTTCTCAAATGACAAATTGCTTGACCAGCAGATGGCATGCTCCTACACATTCTTGAGGCATAATAGCCATGAGCACATTTAATGTTTCTTTTTACTCAAATTTAAAATTAAATAATTCAATTAAAAATAAAAGCATGTTTTCTCCCTTGCCAGGGAGGAAGGACAGATGTGTGGATCTATTATAACTATTACCTTCAGAGAAGAATTACAGGTAAATGTTTTTCTCTTCTTAACGACAAGTACAGTGGAATTATAATAGATCCACACTCTTGCGACTGACAACTCCCGGAATGCATCTGTAAGAAATCAGTAAATAAAAAATGGAATATAAAAAAAAAAGGTATTTAACAAATAGTTAGTAGTATATATATCAGTCTAGAAACAGAAACATGGATAATATTACATATGGAGAAATAGGAAAACCTATTAAACTAGAAAAGTCTGAAGCACATACTACTTCAGTTCCCCTCCAAAAACGTATTTTATATACACACGCAAATAAAAGAACAACAAAAACCCTACAGCAACAACAAAAAATAGGTAAGAAACTACCTATATTCAGCTTCAATAATAGAGACAGTCAAGAAATGAGATCCTTACAAAGTGAGTTACTACCTATAAATCCCCAAACTATTAGAATTTGATTCATACTCCTCTATTATTAATATCTATTGGTTTCTGAAGGTCACCTAGTATAAAAAGTCAAATTGCAGACATCTGATTTTACCCCTGTAATCTTGTGAAGAATGAAGACTAGCACAGAATACATCAGAAATATTTTTTTTAACCTCTCTAGTCTTAACAGAATAAAGACTTCATAATTTATTTTTTAACTTTAGTAGTTTAACAACATTTACGTATCTAGTGATAGATTGAATCTATTAAGATCTTTTCCCTTGCATTTACATACCCATGCCCATCCAGTCTGATGTTTCCAACAAAGTCATAGAGATGTCGGTTTGGGCTTTCACATTCAATTCTGCCTGAAAGTCTCATCAAGCTTTCTATATCCTTTATATCTGATGTTAGAGGCAAACCCTGTAAACAAAATTTGTTTGTCATAACATTAAAAATCACTTTCCAATATAAAATTCTATGTATTATAAATCTGATATGGCAGCATTCCTACATGAATAGAATAGGACCACTACATTTTGCTGTCATATTGCTGGATGCTAGAGAGAGTAAAAGAAGTCACCTTGGTATCTTAAAATATCATGAAGATGACAGGATCACAACCAATCATATAACGCAGCAAGAATGTCCCTGCACAGTCACTGCACACTCAGCCAAAAACTACCATCCTCTACCTGCTCCTCAAATGCAATACTGGCACTAGCAGCTTCTTTCTGCAGTGCTTTTCACTTTTTTATCCTCTAAAAACAAAGCAACAACTCAGACTACAAACCCACCTCTTCTCCCAAAGGAAATCCCCTGAAGTCCAAGAAATTACTTAGAAATAAGTATTCATTCCTTCTATTTAATGCATTGAACGAAAACATTTATGAGATAGCAATAACCAATAACTTTTTTAACTTCATCTATTAAAATCTCAAAGCCTTCTAAAATGAACATCAATGTCTTAAAGTGTTTTATAAGCAATAATAACTTAAAATATTGGTAATATTCTCAAAAATGAAATTCCTACCTGTCGAATTTTTAAGTTTGTCTCACCATCTAAATTAGATGTTTCGATGTAGCACATAGCTTGTGGTTCGCTATTAAGAGAAAAAAATCCTTAAATTTATATTATAATGCCAAAATCCATGAACTTTCTTTAATCTTTTAATATCTATTTAGGCAATGAGCATTTTTTTTCCCCTTATCAAATCTTCAGAACTAGAATAATGTATAGTCAAATCTGTAAAACTACTACTAATACTTCACATTGTCAGAAAAGTTTGCCAAAAGTTATCATCTTATATCATAAAAATGCTGTATAAATTGTATTTATTTGTTCACTTTTAAGTTTTTACATGAGATTATACAAAGGTACAAATGAAGTGCAATCACAGTGCCTACTACTGCATGCAGCAGTAGGATAGATATGAACATTTTCTTGTAAAGGGTTTTCTTAAATAAAAGTTCATATTATGGGCTTTTTTTTTTTTTTTTTGGTCCAGTTTTGAAATATATCCATTATTTCCATGCAATTTGAAAACTTTTTTTTTGGTGTGTAACACACAGAAGTGATCTCATGTGTTGCATGACACTAACAGATTTGAAAACATGTAACCATTATAGAGGTGATAACTAGGAAAAGAAAAAGAAGGACAAAATGACTTTTCTGCAAGTAGATGGTAAACAAGATCAGATCCATTAATTACTCCACTCAGCTTCCATCTTCTGGGCATAAGAACAGAGCACTTAATATTTATATTTGTGATATAAATTAAGATCCTGCAAAGGACCAGTTATCATGAAAAACCTTTACAACTTAGAAGAATTAATATTTACTCTCTATACCACTTTAAAGATAATATTTTTTTTTCCTTCTTTCTAGCAAGGAATTCAAGAATCAAGAGTTTTTTTGAGTTTGTTAATGCAACAGTGGCTACTGGTAAGTGACTTAACTTTATCCTCGAATCATTCTAAAATGGTGTCGGTTATTCAAACATAGTATTTTTGCAAAACGAAACCACTAAAATGTGCAAAATCATTATCATAAATTCCTCTTAGAAAGTATTTTCTTCTTGGCAAACTTTTCTAAAAATGTAAATAGCTTCTGTCTAGATTGTTTGGCTGGCATCACCTGTGTAAAACACTACTACAATTCTAACATTTTAATTGGTAGTAAACACGATATTTTTGTGGAGCACTTAAGAAAGACTAAAGCAGCAAAAACGTCTCAAGTGATACACATGCTTAATTATAATTACTTTAGCAGATAGCGGTGACCTCCAAAGTAAACAAATTGCAGTTAGATCAAGGCAGGCCCATTGATTTGTTAGGAAAAAAACAAAGTCCAGCAACAGCGTAGATGATAGCATAAAGCTGACATGTCTAAGAAACATGCATTTTGACACAGTACACAAGAACAATGCTGCTTTTGCCATTGCATGCGGCAGAGATTGTGCAACATTCATGTTTGTGCAGAGGGTCCTCTACCAGTCCTATCAATAATGAACTATATTCTTTTCTGAAAATAAGTTGGTATGAATGTGACTGTTTTTAATTTGCTTTAATGAATTAGACATACTTATCCCAGTGTTTTACTGTGTATTTACTTAATGACAGCTTGTCTGATAAAATTTCATGGGGATAGTGTAAAAGCTTAAAAATAAGGTCTGAAACAAGTTCTCATTTCTTGGAATCTTACCATGTATTTACACTTTAAAGGATCTGCACTTTTATCAACTGAACCTTTTCTCATTTTATAAATGTGTGGGTTTTGTCCAAGAAAGATGGACAGTAAAGCAAAGATTATCAACATATTAGTGTTCTTCATATTTGGTATACGAGGACCCACATACACGTATCCTGTGCAACTAGTTTATTCTAACCTTGATGACAGGCTGATGAGATCAGCTGGGAGATGTTCCCCATTGGTCACTTTCACTACTTCCCCTACTGCCACCTACACATCCCAGTTTGAAAATGATTAGAACAGAAAAATAAGTGATAGGGGAAAACAAAACAAAACAAAAACAAATGGACAAAGACAAAAAGACAGAGTTTGAAATTATTATACAAACAATACATGTTAATTAAAACATCTGATGACAATTTTTTCAAAATCTATTTTAATCAGGTCAAAAAAGCAAAACAACTAAAATATTTCCATTTCTATTCTAGTGGATTGTTTTACTTTAAGGTACTAACTTTAAGCTGCAGAAAACACTGACATTTAACAGTACAAACAAAAAGCTGTTATACTTATTTCTGAACTGACAGAGTTTCTAGCCACACCATATGCTATCAAAAATAAGTACATAAAAACCATTACAGTTTACACCAACATTTCCGAAGAGTCAGGTGACAAGAACCCTTCTAGTCAGCTTGCAGAAAATGATTTTGTATTTGGTTTCAGTTTTGTTATTTTCGATCTTCAGTGAACTTGCAAGAACAAAACAGAATTAAGTCTCAGAGGTTTGTGCCTTTCCACTGTAAAAAATAGCAGGATCTTAATTATCTTCGGCAACTGTAATTCTCCAGAAACTGCTATTATTGGTAAAAAGAACCAAATAATATTAGTTTGATATAAAACCAGGCCCACAGACTTGCATTGCTGCTGAAGCCTAAAATGCAAATGACTATCAATAACCACCTGCAAAGCAAAACTGATGAGACTGTCTGCTTGCAGAATGCAGGGCCGTGGGGAGATGAGAGCTGGAAAAGAACAGCATGTGTTGGTACACACACAGAATTGCAGGTAATAGTAGCACAAGGTCGTCTCTTGGCAGGAGAGCTTCCACAGACCCCCAGTTACATAACTAAGGAAGATGTTTCAGCTGGAACAAAATGCCAGAACTGGACCCACAAAAGCAATCAGTATTCAAGAAATCACCTTTGCAAACTGGATCCTAGAAGAAAAGCTGACCGGAAAATTCAAGGTGAACAAGACATGGTTGGGATTGTTTGTTCTGACAGCAGTGGGGCAAAGCGAGGTGAAGCGAAGAGGTAACATTCCCAGTCAGCCCAGTAGTAGCTAAGTATTATTTCAACTTATCAACGCAAGATACAGCATTCCCATCGAGGGATAAGGCTTGGAAAGGCAGCTTTGCAGATAGGTGGATTTTTCTATGTCTACAACTACAGCTGGAGAACATTGTAATGCAAATACCCTACAAATTAGAAAGGGCAAAACTTTGAAGAAATCTAGGCAAAGACACAAATGTAGGAGTTTACTCAGAAGGATTATAAAGAATGTGCTCTGAGAGGATGTAATCTGTTTTGCATGCAAGACACTAGAGTTAGGATGAAAGAAGCTGTTATTAGGCCAAAATGTTCTTGCTGCATGGTATATGGTCTGTGAAGATCTTGGTGGAGTAGCATCACCAAAACTTATAAATGCTTCTTAAAATGCAGAAGTCAAAGCTTCATAGAGGCTATTGAATAGAAAAACATCTGAAGTTATGGTAAACATTAATACTGAACAAAGACAGACTGGGGGAGAATTTACAGAATTATCTGGCAATTGTTTAACATGATAATAATAGAAATGTTTCAAAACTACTACACTTAATTTTGAGATATTATGGAACATGGCATAAATAATGTAGTATACACCACAATTTTTCACAGAAATGTGTAGGATTCTAACTTCATTAATTGTATGTATGAGTAGATTCATTAACTTCTGTGGTAGACGGTTTACAACTAAGTCATAATTATACATATTACAATAATGCTTCCACTCATACCAGAAAAAGATAGCTGTCATTGCATAGTAAACATTGAGTACTAAATCAAAATACAATTGATTCTATTTAGATAATCTTAAAGCAAATAAAATAAATAAATAAATAAATTCTTAGAATATATTAATTGACCTGATCAAATAGATGTTGAAAAATGTTCATCTTCCACATAGTAAGATGTGGATTTCTTAAATAAAACTGTCCAAGGAAATGATGATAAACAACCTCTGATTATCCATGTAAAAACAGTTATATTACACACTATACATTAAGTCTTGCTTTCAGTGCTGAAATTATTCAAAAAATATCTTAATGAATAAAGTGATTGTTCAGCTCAAAGACAAAGCCAGTTTGATGATTCATTTTTTATGTTCATGTTTTGTTTTTTTCCCCTCTGATTCAACTACCAAACGGGTGACTGTATCTATTAAACAAATTTCTGTTGTCTGCAATATATTCATTTCAATTTAAATATAAGATACAATTTGTTATGTACATATCAAAAACCCAGCCCGGTAAAATACAGCAGTTGATGTCCAAGTTTTAGACAAATCAACCTTTTTTGCACTACACTCAGTAACAAAATAACATACTTTTTTTTTTTTTTGTAGAAAAAAATGAATGGTAAACAGAATGGCAGTGTAGTTTTAGAATTGCAATTGACACAACTTAATGAAATACTGCCTGAAATGATAAATTCCCAAATGAAAGATTATACTCAAAAGAAGCAGGATTTTTGTTTATTCCTTATTTCCTTGGAGCAATCACAAACAAATAAATAAATAAATAAATGCAGGGTAGAGAAACCAGCCTCTACACTATAAGCATCAGTGGGCATCTCTACCTTGATGAGAGCAGTACAGTGTCAGCAGGTATATACTCTTTGCCTTTTATTATAACTATATCTCCAACATCTACCTGAAAGAAAACTGGGAATTGGTTAATGGTCTCAAACAAAATATGTTATCCCTTTGTTTTAAGCATAGCAAATATTTACCTTGCTGAATTGCTAGAAAGACTGTTAGAAGTTTAAAACACTTCCAGAGAAGCCTATAGGCATCAGGCACTCAAAGCCTTTGAATTACTTGGAAATCTCTTCAATAGGCCTTATCTTGCTGTTGCCTATTCATTTTTTTATTTTGTTAGTTATTGTAATAAATATATCTAATATTTAGAATACTTAAGTTGAGTTAAAGATCAAATTAATCTAAAGTGCTAATGCTATAGCCCTTACCCTGGTTTCTGAAAAGGTTTCATCAGAATTTTCACCTGAATCTTATCTCCAAATTATTGTGGATCAAATTTTTGTTCAATTTTTCAGGTGTGGAAACCAACAAAACCAAGAGACTAGATGGAAAGCTTAATATTTACTCCCTGAAAGTTACCTTAAACAGTCCCCTCCTCTAATTACTACTTAACAGCCTTTCTTATGCTTTAAGCTGAAGTAATTAAGTAATTCTGAAAATACACCAAGTAACTAGCTTCTAGAAAGAAGCTTATTCCTTGGAACTCCAAGTAATACTAAGGAACTGTACAGCTTTGCCATATATGAATAATCCTACACCAGTCATACTACTCAGGTGATTTTTCACTGAATTTAAAGGCTGCCTTTAAATGGTAGTTCTGCCTGACTCATGACGTCAAAACTAACTTAATTTAAAAGTACATTTTAAGAGACAAATATTAACAAACACAAAAAAATAAAGTACAAAAGATGATATATTTCCTTTCATAACAGTTAATTCTTCTCAATGATACACATTTGGAGAAATAAAGCAAACATTAGATCTGTATTCTGCTCCAAAAGTCACCTTGAAAATGTAAATACACACCTTTTCCCAGTGGACAATCTCCCATGCACCATTTCGTAGTACTGAAACAAAAAACAGTATAAAAGAAAGAATTCTCCAGTTGTAAAATCTAATTGCAGTATGCATCAGATTCCTTACGGAAAGCGATGAAAACATACCACATTTACTGAAAAATTTACAGCATGCTTTGTTTCTGTAAGTTCAGGTCAAGCATCCAAATTATATAACACTTTCTTTATATGATAGATTTTGTACCACAGAAACTTATTACGAGGTGAATCAGAACAGTTTACAGCGTTTAATTATCCGTTAAATCTGGTATCGATTGTACCATAATGTGGTGTTACGAAATTAGTAATCGGAATAAAAAGTTTCAAAGTAAAAAAGCTCTTAACCATAATTAACATGCATGACATTAAATTAAATCTGTTTTCTTATGAGGAAAAAAAATAGAGTGGTGTTGCTGTGAGATTTTTATATTATAGAATACTTGCCCCATAAAGTCTTCTGAGCCTGGCTTTCACATTCATGTCTCCCATTTTTCTCTTTTGTCTCTAACAAATATCTTTCAAAAGCATGTTCCATCTGCCCTATGCAAAATTACTTCACCACATTGCAGAATGTATGCTTCATCACATCAGAGTGCATGACAGTGTGTAGTGTCTATATGTGCAGCTTGGGAAAGCAAAGTTGTCCCTAATGCAGCCTAGCACATCAAAATCCTCTAAGTTTTTTTCTTTTTTTCAAATAGTAACAACAATTTAGAATTAATAAAGAAATTAGGATTAGTTAATAACCTAATGTTAACTGAGGTACAGTCTTTTATGAACACACATATGAAGGAAAACCCATATACAGAATCCATACAGGCATGTGTCATTTCATTAACAATTTTGTGCGTTTAAAACACAACTGAAGGTAGAACTGAATATATAACACACTACTGACATTTCTATTTTTCAGGGTTACAGAATTGCTGAATAGATGAAAGCAAAATTATGGATTACTATACTGATTAACTTCTTAATTATTGTTTTGACACTATATTTGACAATTCACTCAAATATTGCTTTGAGAATACACTGATATCAGTGTTATGTTTATGTGAATCCTGCATTAGCTTAAACTAGTTTCTCAGTGCTAGCAATACTTTTGTGCCCAATTTTGACGAAATCTGCACAATCAATTTCCAGCTCATTTACCCGTGTACTCAAAAGTTAGGATTACATTATTAACGTTCACAAAAACATCAAGATCACCCCCCTACACAACCACAATCAATAAGCTTTAAAAAATTTCCTACCTTGAGTTTGTTTCTTGTTCACCGCATTATCAGCTTTATGCCTTTTCTGAATTAAAAATGCACAGTAGTTAAAGGCTTCTGCTGAAATAAAACTTTCACATTTAAGATGAAAAACACATTTATTACTCCCTCCTATATATCAATTTAATACACAGATTTTAAAGCATTTTAAATAGAACTATGGATTATTTGCATAGTCTTGATCACCAAGAAAGTCATACTCAGTTCTAGGCTAATAGTGTTCTAGTAATAGTAATAGTTCTAGTAATAGTTCTAGTAATAGCGGTCTGTCTGAGCGGGAGTCACCTTTTCCCTGCAGCAGCCTGCACAGTGCTGTGCTCTGCACTCGTAGCTGGAACAGCACTGATATCACTCCAGTGTTGTGTCTATTGCTGCGTAGTGCTGGCACAGCATCAGGACTCCTAAGCCCCCAAGAGCCAGCAGGCTGGGGGTGGGCAAGTGATGGGGAGGGGATATTGCCGGGGCAGCTGACCTAAACCAACCAAAGGGATATTCCATAACACCTGATGTCACACTCAGCAATAAAAGGGGGGGCTCTCGTGGGGGAGGGGGCTGTTCCTCCTGAACAACCACTACGCGTTTGAGGCCCTGCTTCCCAGGACGTGGCCGAACACCGCTCGCTGATGGGAAGTAGAGAATAATTTTTCTCTCTCTCTGTGCTTCCGCGCGGACTGATTGTTTCTTTTGCATCTGTTTCTCCTGCCCATTCCCTTTCCCTTTAATTAAACCTTTCTCATCTCAAACCTCGAGTTCTCTGTGTTGTATTTTCTCCCCCTCCTTCTGAGGAGAGGGGGAGTGAGAGAGCGGTTGTGGTGGAGCTTGGCTGCCCACCTGAGTAAAACCACCACACTCTCACATACACAATCACTATTTGAACAAATTCCTTGATCAAGAATGTGGTGTATTTATGTTCTGTAACTTTGCCCTTCCTTGCAACGGGGAGACAACTCTAACAGAGCAAGGATCGTGAAAGAATTCTTCAGGTAAGCATCAGATACAGTCAAGCTATGACTGAGTAAATTAACTTTACTTCTATATAACTACCTGCAGACTTCAGCAAAAAAGACATAAAAAACAAACAAAATCAACTCAACCCCTTACCCCAATGTCTCTCAGTTTTCATATAGGTATTAGAAGCTTTTTGATAAAAATCTTTTGATGCGGCTACTAACAGCAGTATTTTCATGATATAATCAAACTCATATTAGCTACAAAATGCTTAGGAGACTACTAAAACAGATTTTTCAATAGAGGTACAGAATTCAATCCTCTTCAACAGAAAAAAAAATCAGAAGCAACATTGTAAATGAAAATGAAAATAAGCTGACCTACTTAAGAGCCATATTTCTAATAAAATGCTGGTATAAATCTGAGTTGCCAGGTCTTAAAAGGGCACCTTATCACTTTACAAAGACTAAGGTAAGGTATCATTTTTGAAAAGTTTGTCACAGATTATCATCAGACTCTTTGCAAAAAGATGGCTGATTTTTCAGATAAACAGCCTTTGATTGACAAGAAGGCACAGTAAGTTGACCAAAGCAGGTAGTTATTTGCCCAGAGGGAGAATCTCCTCCAGCTTGAAAAGTAACAGTTTAATTTTAGTTGCTTTCTGAGCTATGCTGGGTGAAAATCATTGGAAACTGTCAATAATTTTGCACTGCACATCACAAGTTTTGCTACTGCTTCTGAACCATACATGGAAAACACATGCTGTTAGTGAATAATGTCTTCTGCTTATATCTTCTACTTCTTGGGATTACACTTTAGAAAAGGAAACATTTGGTTCTTGAGTTGAAAGTATAAATAAATCCACTTATCAAAATAATATCAATATATAAAGTTTGTCATCTAAAAGCAGATTAATCCTGCTTTAGTATCAGATGAAGATAACCATTCCTGAAGATCTGAGATACCTCACTGTGTAAAGAAAGTAAAATGTAATTAAGGATGGAAGGAAAACATACTGAACGTTTTTTACTATGGAGTAAGTGGTAAGCTTTCCCAGGAAAAAAAAAAGTACAGCTGTCACAGCTGAATATTCCTGCATGATATAACCAGGAGGCAATGTTACATTTTATATCTATTTCACTAGAAAAAAATAAGATTTCTTTTTCAGACAATGGTCTGTAAAACTCAGCTGTGTATGTGAGAAATTCCCGTTATCATCAGCTACACACACACACAAAGCCTGTTGATTAGCAGCTCAGTTCTCCCCGTCAGCTACTTCAACTCAATCGGTTTCAACTAAGCACTCTAGGAATTAACTACATGCTGAGGCAATGTAAACTTAACAAAAGGAAAAATAATATGTGAATTGTCTTTAGGTAATTCTGTAGTAACTAGTAATAAGAACTTTCATTGTTTAAGCTGATACATGGCAAAAACAACCAAATAAAAGACCCAACCCACAACATGTTCCTGGCTTCTGCTCCATGCCTAACTATACAATTAATGTTGTAAAGCGCAATGATAGAAAGAAACAAAATGACATAAAAGAGGAGGAAGATGAGATAATTTTAAAAAGGACACTCTGTACAGTAGCAGGAGCCTCAGTTTTATATTTGCCTAGACACTGACAGATGGTGTAAGTCTGTAAGCATGAACAGCAGAATTGTTAAAAATATCTGAAAGAGCATGAATTGATTTTATGTCTTTTTAAAAGGGATTTTGTTTATGTAAATGGAAAGCAACAAAGACATTTAAGGGGAAGCTGACTATAGGGAGGCAAACACTGTAAATGCAAAACAGAACGAACACATTAATGGACACAACATTGTCTCTTGTTGGACCTCTCAACTCTTTGGCCCAAGAACTTCAGAAAACCCAGGGGGGCAATGTATCTTGCCTACCATCTATTCTCAAAGTTAACTGAGTAGACTAAGTGGAGTGTCAGCAGAAAAGGCTGCTGAGTGCCCAGCCACTCTCCACTTCAGAACTTCTTTGTAGCTCATCACTCCTCTTCCTGAACATGTTTCTACACATACACTGTAATTCTGTTCAAACACAATACACCTGATGTTCCCAGGAAGCTTACTTTTCTTGTGCTTAGGAAAATAGCACTACCTGCAACGCTTTACAAAAATCATGAGTAGCAGCCCACAATACCAAGAATGAGGAACCTTGTCCTCCACATGACAAGGCACTCTCTGATATATTACATCTAAAATCTTGTCCTCCATATAATTTATCTGCAGAACTAATACAGAACCAAAAAGGATGAAGAAACTCTTGATATCTGAAGAATGATTTGGTAAATCAAGACTAATTCCTTAGATACAAATGATGCAGTCTAAAGCTAACTCATTTGTATTACCTGAATTAGAGAGACACATTCTGTGATATGTTTTCAAAAAAGAACGGGCAAGAAGGTACTGAGAAAACCTCAACAACCTTTGTTGGAAGTGAAACAAAGATTGACATTCCTTTCCCTACCCACAAAATAAGAGAAATTAGAATGGATGCTGCCAAGCCATGACAATATCCTGGCTCTTTTAAAATTTTCATTCAATAGAACAAGAAAGCAAAACAACCACTACTGCATACAGTGACTCCAGGAAAGCTTGGCATAGGTAGACACCTGCCTTACAAAGATAAGCATTCCATTTATTTTCCTGGCCATGAAACATCAACGTATCACATTTATCAACAAGATACTAAAGACTAACAATAAATTGCACTGGGCCAGGACAACAGAAAAAACTGAAAAGCCTATTCCCCTTGCTTGTCTACAAAACTGCAAAATTGTAACAGTGAAACCACAGATTTTATGCATCTGACCTTAAAAAAGGACTCATCAGATGCACTGACCTGGATTTCACAGCTGCGGAAAAGCTGTTTTTAAAACTTTAAAAGTGGCGGAATATTATTCAACAGGTTTTCTGCAATATGATCTATGAAAACAAAACAAAACAAAACAAAACAAAACAACAAATTATTTAGAAAATATTGCTATTAAATACTTACAATATCTTCTATTATCTCCTTCACTGCAGCTACAGCTAAAATAAATAAAAGAGGGACCAATGTTGTGTAACGGCCTGTTGGTGATACATCTGGAATTTGCTATTAAAAAGAGAAAAAAAAAATGTTTGAATTCCTGGCTGAAAACATGCTTTAATACAAGAAGCAGAACTTTCTGTGCAAACACAGATGAAAACTGGTTTCATTATTTGGCCAGGGTGATGATTATTTCCAAGTAAGGTATTGCCTTTTAATCAAACAAAGCTGATACAACAAAACAATGTTTACATTTTAGATAGAACAATGTTCAGCAGTTACTTTCAGAGGGTTTAGTATCTGCAGGAGATTCACCTTCATTTTTTTTTGTATTTCATATTAAATTTAAATGCTTATTCGTAACATACAACTATTTTTCTTTTCAGTTTAGATTTTTGTTAAAGTGGACACAACTCCAAGGTATTTTTAATTCCTTCGGTTTTCAATCTCTAAAAGATTTTGTGCTTTACCATATGTGTTATATGACAAAAATGTGTTATATGACAAATTTCAAACAGCTAAGACTAGAAGAAATTAGCTTTTGCTAAGCAGGTATAGGCATAGATAATGCAAGTGCATGTGTGCATAAAATGAATACAGAGAAGATGTTAGTTATGCAATATATATTGATAGCTATTCATAATTATCTTTATATTGACTAGAGTTGTTAAAGGCTACACTGATAGGGTAGAGTATTCCCGCCTTAATAGGTTTAGAACAGGCAATGCAGCCCATATGACTATAAGATTTTGCAAAAGAAGAGTAGAGTAATAAGTAGTCCTTGATGTGGTTAGAACACATCTTCAATTAATCATAAATGGTTTTGAAAAACCAACAGTATTATTTATGAATTATATAAATTTCTTTTTGCTATGACCACAATGGGCATCTGAAAGAAACCACAATGTTATATGCATGTATGCTATTTTTCTTGGAATAAGACAAATATATATGTTTTCAAAGTTACTCTAGATTACATTTTCAAGCATTTATATGGAAACCAGGCAGAAAGTTAATAATTGTCTGTAAGTCAGCTGCAGGTCAAAGCGATCTATCACTTCTCCAGTTATTTCTGCCCTTTCATTCCTCCATACACGTATACCCAAACATCCCCATTCCAATTACACATTATTTTACAGGCAAAATATGAAAGCAAAGGGGCACCAGCTCATACCTCAGTTCCATTACCCTGTATTTGTTACTCCTGTTTCTGTGATGTTACTGATGGTTTGATAGCAGATGATGGTCTTGTAATTCCATCATTGCTTCCTATCATTCCTCTTCCTACACCCAAATCACCCACCTGCCAGGTTCTCATCCAGTAAGTCTCAAACAGTTTCAGCCTCACGTTCTACATCTACTAGCTTGAAGTACAGTGGCACCACAAGCAATGCTGCTGGACCACTGGACTAGCTGAGATGCCAGGTGGGGTCAAGAGATTGTACATGTATGTTTAGAAACCACAGGTTTCCAGATGGAGAAAGCTAATGAAACCCTGAACTTCTGATTTTTTTCTTTTTTTCCCTCTAGAAAATAGTGCGAGCTTCCTGTGCAGAAGCATCCTACAAAGCTGTTCCAAGCACTTAGAGCAACAGCAAAGAAGTCTGTATGAGATGTTTCATTTGCTGAAACATATAAAGCAAAGGAGGAAAAAAATACACATTGCAGTGTATGTACTTTTATTTTAGTAATTTTTGTTTCGTTAATGCTCTCTCAGTAAGTTTCAAACATTAGCATCTTGTTGTTGATCTTACCTGAAGTAATGCAATAAAAAGAAAAAATGCATTAGCAGCTCTTCTGAATTGGGAATAAAGGAACCTTGGCAGGAATGTGATTATGTTGTACTTTGCAGTGCTAAAAGACAAAGAGAAAACCAAGTACAATTATAATAGTAAGAAAAATTTCAAATGTATTCCTTTCCTCTCAGTTATACAAGCTTTCCAATACAGCAGGATCTTTTGTGATTTCTGTGTAAGCAAACAGATTCATTTTTGACTAAAAAAGAAATCTGAAGACTTCCATAGACATTTCCACACACTTCTATGATCTAGCTAACCAAGTAAAGCACCCATCATCCACAAAAAATGTTGTGAGTTTTAATTTTGAAGTAAGAAACTTCCTTGTCACCTCTGTGTGTTTTGTGGACAGCAGTCAAGCTCTGCTGCAACTCCGTTACAGGCAACAAGGAGAGGGAAAAAATGAAGAGGAAGAGGCAAGTGGTTGCACTCAGGAAGCAGGTAATACAAGACTTAAGCTCACAGCTCTGACGCCTCAGAGGAGTACCTTACCCAGCAATCTATGGCAGGCACTTGGTGAGCAATTCTGCACCATGACTCAAGTGCAGACAAAATTCTTGAGCAAGAGTTATCAGTCAAGCCAGCATAATGAGAAGGGTGCTAAATCAAAACTGAGGAGCTGTGGGGCTTCTGTGCTGCATATGAATTTTCATGATCTTGAAGACTAAAAAAAAAATAATAGGATCAACTGTATTTAAATGATGCAATATATTTGAGAAAGTAATAAAAATCAAAATATTAAATATAAAACCCTGTATCTTTCACTGAACTGAAATTTTACCTCTTAAAAAAAATGAAAATATTGGATATTGTGTAATTTTGAAGCCTGGAGGAGCAGAATATAGCTTATCCTTGTGTAACTATCTTGGCTAAGCCATCAACACAAAATATTTGAACACCCATCCTTTCATCTGCCTTACACTCATTTAAGAGCAGACTGTTAACATCCTAAAAAAATAACAGTTAAAACAATGATACCAAAAAATGACAGACAAAAAATAAGAGTATTTTGGACTCCTTTTAAAGTTAATAACATTTACTTTAACTTTGCATAAAATACTCAATTTAAAGGTGGAATTGATATATCGTATACAGAGCTAAACACTGTCAAGAAACAAAGAAAAAGGCAGAAAAGGTAAGTGACTCAGTCAAGAGTGACTTAATCAAGATAAGTCACACAAACAAAAAGCTTTATAAAGTATCTCAAGTCCATGACAAAAAACCACCACATTATTCTTAACATCTATAAATTTTCTGCATGTATCAAATGTACCTTCGGAAAACACACCTGCCTGAGACAGCAATATCTTTGCCATTCAATTACTTTGAATTTTAACAACAGAACTGAAGGACATTATCAGATCTAGATATATGTTACTTATGAGCATTCAGTATATTTCGTAAAATTAAATTTAAAAATAAAAAAAAAATAAAATCAGCAGAGCCCTAAAGACTAACCTGGAAATTTATAACTAGTTTCATAAGCAGCAACAGCATCTTTGTAGTTGGTTGACTGATAAAAAGCAGAGTTTCCAAAGCACAGAATTACATGTTCAAGCAAAGCACACCTACACTGGCATCCAGTTACCAGAAATATGTTTGAAAATCAAAGATAAACTGAACTTCAACTATCCCATACCCTTAGGGATATGCCAATGGTGCAGCTGTAAAGGTCCCATGCAGAACTTTCCCCACTCAGTTCTTAAAAATTCTGAAGATCAGGTTTGTATATTAAACAGGTTGGATATTATAGTCATTGAACTTCATTCCTCCCTCCAGAGTCAGTAACTGCTACTAGTGGCTGGAGGAAATGGCAGAGGTGGAATAAACAGAATCTTTTCTTAAATTTTGCTAAGCAGTATGCAACATTCTGGAAAAAAAAAAAAAAAAGTATAACAAAAACACGAGTTAATACCTGACATGGTTATTGCAGAATTTGGTTAACTGGGGCTGATTGATGAATATAGTTCTCAGTTCTTCTTGATCAGCTAGAGAAGTTTTCTCTGAAACATCATCTGTCTTCTCATAGCCTGTGAACATGGAAGGATTTTTAATATAGAGAGATAAATGGACAGGAATACATACACACAGAAGACTCAAAGCACTTCATAATAACAAAAATACATCTATCATGACTGTGAACTCTATCTGTTTCTTACAATAAAAGCAATGTTAATTAAACAAATAAAGTTTTAGCCACGTAAACTTTAGATGTGATTAAGAAAGGAAGGCAAAAGGTATGTAGTGAAGAAGCTTTGTAAAGCTATGATAATGAACAATAACTGTAACTTCTGCTCAATTAATGATTACCCTCAAATAGCTTGTGCCATTTTATAGCAATATGAAATTAACTATGGTCTGTTGATGCATTTCAATCCAGAAGAGAGCATACAAAATAATAACAATATAAATAAATCTTTCCTCTTTCTCAGCTGAGTGATCTTACTTGCAGTACTGGGGCAAGTAATTATTTAAAAAGGTAGACGTTAAAAGAAATACACAAACAGCAACATAAGGAAAGAGCAGGGCTAAACTGCTTTTTTGTTACTGGTATTATTGGTAATTTGACAAGTATGCAATATAAACTCAGAAAATCTTCATATTGTAAATAGATCATTCAGCATATTAGTTTCTAGTTTTGCATGTAAGCTTTTTCTGCATTGCTTGTTGCTGAATGTAAAAGAAAATCAAATACATAAAGGGACATTTACTATAGGTTTTACATGACTCATTCCATACTTCTTGATCTATTTTCCTGCTTTGCCACATATACATATAACACACTTTCCTCTTCATGCTTCTTTTAAACTAAATTGTTACACACACAACTATTGTAGTGTAACAATTAAGAGTTTGCATAAGAATAGAGGTAAATTTCCTACAAAAACCTTGCAAAAGTTTAACTATTAGTCTCAATGTTAGAAAAATAGTTCCCTGTGAGGATGTCTGAACAATGAAATTCAATACAAAAAGTATATGTCTAGTATAGCTATCAAATCAAAATGACTCACTAATTCTATTTATTTGCCTAATTCACCTGTTCTGAGAAATACTCATAGAAAATTCTTTGTCAGAACTAAAGCTAAATAAGTGCAAAAAAACAATGCAACCTAAACTACAATTTGATCAACTGTACTCTTCCAGTCCTCAGAAACCTCCCCAGACCACCATGAGCTTTCAAAGACAACTCAGAGTAGCCTGACAGTGAGATCAGCACTCACAGATACAGCCCAGGAGAGCCCACAGCCTTCTGTATTTCCCATTTGTGATCCCTAACCCAATTCTGTCCCAACTAGGTAAGTCTCTTGCTGCAGACTTTTACACCAGTAACATGAACCTGTGGTTCCTGGTATTACTACACTGGAAATCCTTCCAGTTCCCCCAAGGAAGAGCACACATCTGACATTTCTAGGCAAGCTTCAGGATCCATCTCAAGAATTCCCCCCAAGAGGACGAGCAGCCAGCCTAACAGACTTGACTCCCCAAAAAGGTGCCCACACACTACTTTTTGACTTAATGAACTACGCAAAAGCACTTGGCAGGCTAAGCCAGACATTTCCTATTCCTGTCATTACCCACCCTTTGAAAGGCACCTCCTGTGCGTGACCTCCAGTACACGATTCCATGAGCACACACAGGTGTAACACCACTGGACACAGGCACATCACCATGAAGGTGAGGTTGTCAGTCATCACAGAGGCACAACCAGTCACACCAAGTCTGAATCCATCACGTGGTGAGTGCGATGGATTTCATCCCAGATATACAACACCTTCCAGTTGAAGGAACGAACACATCAAATAGATCCTGGAGAGCTTTGGTGGATCAGTTGGAAACTATTCTCTCAGTACCAACCTAGCCTGACTAACTTCAGGAAATAAGGGAAGAGTTTACACATTCTTAGAATACTATTTCGATTTTGTGGCATTAGTTTTAAAGCTTCTGGAAGTACAAACCTTGAGTACTAACAGCGATAGAGTTAAAGCAAATGTTAGCAGGCATTAAACATGTATTACCTGTTTGTTTAAAAGACAAAGGAACTATAGACATTTATTTTTGTATGTTAGTAATAATGTATTTATTTGTTCTTCTTAAAACAAAAGGTCATCAACAAGGTGCTTAGGAGCTTCATAAACATTTACTGACTTCCTTTCTATTACCTTGAATTCACGTTCTTCAATCCTTACTTAAAAATATATCTTTGGAATAAGTTCTGAGGCTCACATGCAGCCCTTTGTAGCCTAGCAAAGGGTGTGTTAGACGATCTTCAAAGCTTTAAAGGTTACACATCTCTCCCACTTTGCCTAAACTTTGAAATATATCCACTAGAGTACAGGCTACACTCCCACACAAAACTCAGTATCAAGAAGTTACAATTTTTCTTCCTTGGTTGTATCTGTATGTGTACACACATATAAAGACTCTTAAGAGTCCATATATTACTGAACTTATTATGTTGACTAAGATGGCAAATATGCTTAATTTAAGTGACTGAAATGTTTTCCAAGCAAAAGACACAGAAATCTTTTTGAACCACTCTACTTTCAGATGTGATTATCAGAAAGAGTGTACAGAGAAAACAGAAGTGTTGAAATTTTAATTCAGCATTTGATAAAGAGCTGCTACATCCCACCCTCCCACAATGCCATTTCTTTACAATATACCACTCTTGGGAATAGTATCACTACGTCTTGCTTCCACTACCTACCCAAAATCTTCTGTCAAGAGTCAGCACACCCAGGTTTCAGTTACTCTGCTGTGTGTTTTTCCCGGTTAGTACCAGATGTCATACGCCTGGTCAGAAATCGGACACGCTCTTCTTGCTGTGAAGCTGCTCATTTTCACAACTGCCCGAGGTCAAAGAAAATTCTTTGCTGCACAGCTGTACAGCAAACAAAGCCTCAGGCACTGTTTCTGGGCTCTCTGCATGCCAAACATCTTCGGGGACACCCTACCACCCTATCCTACATGTGAGGCAGACCTAGCCTAGAACTTTTTTTTTTTTCTTTTTTTTTTTCTTTTTTTCTGAAGCCTACACATTATGTTATGTAGGTGAAGTTTCCCACTAGTTTCACAAGACAAAGGACCAAGTATTTAATAGCTACCACCTTGAGTGTGAATGGGAGTTTCTCTATGATGCATCCACTAGAATTACAATTAAATATCTGTCTCATTTCCAGGGTTTGTTTGTTTTCTTCAGAAAACCATCACAAAGCATTTCCAGTTTCTGCAGTCTCACCCACACTCATCTAGTATAAACAGATTAAGTCACCAAAAGCTTTCCTTAATTACAGTAATTTATTCAAATACGACCTGCATGGAAATCTTCAGGACACTTTATTTACAGTAGGTGAATAAAGAATTTGACAACAAGTTGTTTTTGAAATTGACAAAAAATGCCCCAAAATAGTGTCAGGCACTAAAATTAAAAAGGAAGGGTATTACACACCATGGTAGTACATACATTAAATTGAAATGCCTGCCAACCTACAGTCAAGGTGACAGAAACCAAGTCCACAAATTTGTTCTACAATTACAATGCCTCATTCAGTCTAGCACCTTGTGGGAAATCACGTCTGATGTGCATTATTTAAACTACTCACATTCAAATATGAAGTAGGACATTATCAAAGTACGCTCACAAACTCGACTCTAACTGTATTATATCACACCCAGACTTTTAAGAGCTACATCTCTATGAAATTTTTAAAAATAGGCTAGAGCTCAACTGCTGACTGCCTTTCAGTGCAGCAGGTTACACAAAAGCTGACCACATTGCAAAAAGGAAGCTACTAAGTGCTGTATTTCTTCCTCAAGGAGAGCAAGACTCCACTGGCATCAAACCAATCTGCATGAACTCAGCCTACTAATGAAATAAGCAGATGACTGTCTCTAAAATGTTGCATACAAGTAATAGTCACAAGAACAAGTGAAAGGACATCCATGCTTGAGAACGGAAGGAAAATTTCACCAGATCACCTCTTGGTGAAAGTAGCTACATTTTTAGCAAAGGGAGTGTAAAAAGATGCATTTAACACACAGTAAGAACAAATAAATAATCAAGTTCTCTACCATTCTGTAATCCATTAGAAAGCTTCAAGAACACTGACCCAAATATTCAGACAGTTGACAATGAAAAAAATAGAAAATCGTGAAGTACAAAACCCAGACAGGAAAGGTAAAAACCACAACGCATGCAGAGTCAATAGCAAAGCATCAGCTGTTGCATATATCTGATTATGAAAAAAATACTGTGAAGTTTGTGAGTAAGCACATACAATGAAGCAATCATTTTAACCTCCTTTTGAAAAAGGACATGATTATTGCTGTGCTACAGATGTTAAACTGGAGCCCACCTAACTTGTTTCTTGTCTGTTCATCACACCAAGTGATCAGAAAGGCATTGTTCGAGGGCTTAGCATTAACAGTAGCGTCACTCCATAGTGGTTCTTATCTAAGGTAACAGCAAATCCTAAAGTACCACTCAGCAATAATTTTGAAGTCTTCTCGCCAGCAGGAGTAAAACTGCAATTATCACAAACCAGTCAGGAACCATGGTGTTGCTCTAAGCAAGACCTGTCATTTGGGAAGAATAAATACATTGCGAGATCCTTCTTCCTCTTTTGCAGTCTGTAGCACTGCTGATATTGAACCAGAGCTGAATTATCATACAGGTTCTATGGCATACGCTCTTATCTGTCCCACTGCCAGAAAAGCATCTGACTTGAAAAAAGTTGCAAGTCAGCACTTTAAAAAGAATAATTGGAAAATATGGAAGAATTGGAACAAGTCACACTACTCTGACAATTTATTATGCAGAACTGGCAAGTTTTAAAGCTAATTTCCACTTCGGAATCATGTCTGATTATATATATAAATTTTAGTTATGCTGCAACAGGGACAAAACAAAAATAACCAATAAAACAACAACAAGCCAAGCAACTGACTTGAGCTTTCTCCAATAAGAGAACCCATTAAAGACCATACTTTGCTTCCAAGATGAAAAATCCAGAAGAGGCAACTATATTCCATCATACGGTATTTGCGGGGACTCTTTCTAAATCAGTTTTGATATTGACGTTTCTAAACCAATAGATAAAACAACAAGTTCTAAACAGTAAACACTGTACAAAAATTTTTCATATTTCCAATTTTTCCTTGACCATAAATACAGATAGATCATACCATGGAGAGAAAGTGGAGGGAGAAAAAACTCACTCAAATCACCAAAAAGATTTTAATACACTTCTCTTAATCATTTATTTTATAATCATTTTATTCTCAAAGTATGGTATTCAAAAGCTTTGAAAGCTGGTTCTGTAGCCAAGAAATTCTTAGACTAGCAAGTCTGCTAGCTCATGTTCCTGTAGAATACAGCACAGTTTAAAGATGGTATCACTATGAGAAAAGTGTGCCTTCAGAGCTATTAGTCCCAATGCCATGATAAAACTTTGATAACACAACCGGCACTGAGAAGCTGCCCTCTGTACCTCTGAGGAGTCAAAGTACAGGAGGGGAATTGCAATCAGCTGCTCTAACCTGCCAGCACCGCTGAGGCTGACAAGCCTGTATGATAACTAGACACAATTTTTCCAGTCGTGAAGCACTGGGAATCTCAACATGGTCTGCAAAACAAAATTGTTAAGAAAAAGAACAGACTCAAGAGACAATAATGAGCACTACCCTGGTAAAATGTTACATAGTCCAACAGTCCAGTAGTATAAATGCTTGAGGATATATTAGGAATTACAAAACTGGACAGTCTGCTGAAAATAATCTGATGATTACTACAGAATTTCAGATCACACTCTTCTTATGAAAGTCATCGCAACTTGCACAAGTTCAGCCTCACCTACCTTTCACACAGGCATTTTCCTCCAACAATACAAAGAATTTGTTATTAATATTGTTGGCAGACAGCACAACAGCAACTCAAATTTCTCTACAATCTAATATCGTTCACTGAATTCTATCAATACTTGAAGGAAAGGATTAATGCTTCTATTTTCAGAAGATTAGAGAACCCTAATAAAAGCTGTCAACCCCAATTCCACTCTCCCAGAATACAGCAAAAGAAAAAAAATATCTTTGAATAATTCAACTTCCTATTATTTAATAGATGCATATATTAATCATGTAGCTATAAATAGTTAAAACAAGCATAGTTAATTACTGTATTAACTAACTCTGTACGTCTACAGGCTATACTACTCAAAGATTTCCTCATGGGTTTTGCAACTGCAGAATACATGACATGGATGCTATGTCTATAGCACCAAACATCCGAAGCCTGGGACAGATTCAGAATTAAGGTTACTGGTGATGGGAACACATTGTAGAGATTTCCTAAATCAGTTTAGGAGGGCCAGACCTTCCATGCCTTGGGCAAGACTTCTTTGGTACAAACACCAATTGTGTAGAACTGCAGTGTTTCCTAAGGTGAACTGCAAGTGTTCTTTACAACAGGAAAAATAGACAAAAATCATTAAAAAGGATCATAGGCATGCCTGGTTATCTTTTATCAGCCACGAAGAGTAAAAGATCCTGCAGAGGTTTGGGAGAATACCGCCAAAACAGTAGCTGTTTTTTAACCAAGCTCTTTTTTTGATGCAGGTAATGTGTTGTCTTACAGACGTTAACACACCTACAATTTTTATTTTGCGATAATTTACAGACTATAGTATTGCATCCTCTGTGACTGCCAACCAATTCTTGGGAATGATACATGTGTGCATCATTCTGACAGGTCTTGGTTTATTCTATCTGATCACAGCAGCCTATTTTCTCTAATAACAGTATTACTATCTCTTTATGCCGGAGAGGGCTTAGTTCTGAGATGATGTCAAGGCAGTCCAGACTGATAAGGTAACTCATGATCCATGGAAAAGGTCTCTGAGGCAGAAATTAGCTGCTGCAGTGCTGGAAGAGAAAAATGAGGTTTTAACCCCATACAACACAGAAATTCTAGAACAAAGAAGGTAATATTAGGTTTTCTATCAGATCCCCTCCTGTTTCAGGCTACTCTAAGGAATGGCCCATGCTATTACAACGCTTATGAACATTGCTCTTTGTGATTACAGTATTAACAGTGGCTTCCAAAGAATGTACAATGACCTTGCCATTAACAAAGAGTTTCCTACTCTACGCCATAGATAAGACTTCGGTGGAGGTCCCAGGAGGCTGCGCTATCATCACTTTGCACAGTGCTTATCTAAGAGACTCTTATTATGGCCAGAGCCAGGGTCTTACAGATACTTTTTGTCAATTTCAAGTGCTGGGGATATCACTCACATTGCAGAACTCTCAAGCCTCTTAGAAAATTGTGACATTTACTTATGAAGCACTGTTTAGAACCACAAGCCACACTGTCCACACAGAATAAATTTGGAAGCTATTTATGCCAAAAAGAACCAAAAAAAAAAAAAAAAAGGTAAAAAACTCATGGAAATCGATTCCATTGTGAATGAACTGAATGGAAACGAAACAAACGAGGAAGGTTCACATTGATCTATGAGTGGAGACACAGTAACAGTTTTTAAATGTCTTCTCTTTGAGTAATGGCTAGTACAGCATGATACAATGTAGCAGCTCTATTGTTATGGTGAAAAGCTATCACATCATTTCCCAAAAGTTGTATTTCTTAAAAGAAATTTCATACCTATTTTCAGTCCTAACAAAGGTGTTTTGGAGAAACCTATTAATCCCTGTATTCAGCTGTTCTATAGTCATCCAACCTTGAACATTGTTCATATAAACTAGATTTTTTTTTTCCCTTTTCAGTACATCTGTACTTCTTTAGAAAGACACTCGCATTTATGGAACGTCATGTTTGCTCATTTAATAATCCTCAAGATTCCTGTAATTATATGATTAAAAAAAAAAAAAAAGCACAAATAAATTGGGAAAATCAATGCTAAGTTTTCAGTGAAAACCAACTGACTTGGAAAGAATGACTGGGAAAGAACTGAAATTAAGCAGTGTTTGGACCTCTAGCCAGTGCCATTATATGCCTCTGCTAATGACAGTGGGTACTGCATCACAGCTGCTCTGGCCGTAAGCACATTTCAAAAGCATCCCTGGAAGCATGCATCTTCCTTATTGCTTTTCAGAAAGATGTATTCCTCCACTTTCTTGGCCAGCTAACCTTGCCTAGGAAGTAATAGGTAGTGCCAGAAATCTTGCAAACCTACTTTTGGGGAAGAAAGGCACATAAGATGGTATAAACAGGAAAGAAGGTCAAGATAACATCTTATTTCCAATTTTTTTCTTCACTCTCTTGCTAGCATAGGGAAAAAAAAGCAAATATATATATAAAAAATAATCTGTTTGGAAGAAGGTTGAAAGACGCAAGGAGAAAGTTTTTACTTCCTACATGACCAAACAAAGACAAAGGCTATTCTACGCAGCGCAATGGCCTGATTTATGTGCAAAACCTTCAACATAGCCAAAGGGATAAAGGCTGCATGCCCACCTCGCCGAGCGCGTGTCATTATGGTGACATGACTGTCATGATGTACAGCAGCACAGCACAATAAGCTATCCCAATGCGCTGCTGCGTTTATATTTGTGATTTTCACGCTTTATTTCGGCATGCAATAATCGTTATATTGTAATAATTCACTGCAGCAATTCTCTCCGCAAGGCAGTTACGGGCACGCTGCTGCTGCCTCAAGGCTTAAACCCCGACCCTCGGCCGGGCATTACAGACACCGGCACAGCCCGGTCCCTTCAGGTAGGGTCTCCCCGTGCTGGGATCGCCGCCGGAGGACAACGACAAGCCGACAAGGCGGAAAGAAGCGGCAGCAGCCGGCCGCCACCGCAGAGGCCCGGCGGGAGCCCCCCTCACCGCCACCCCGCCGCACAGCCGCCCCCCTCAGCCCGGCTCCCCGCGGCGCTGCGGTACCGGCCCGGCCGGGAGGCGGCTGCCGGGCGGCGGCGCTTACCCTCGGCGCGGGAGCGGATCTCCGACACCGTTTTCTGCACCGCCGGCATGGCCGCGGGGCGGTGGCGGCCGTGTGGTGATGATGGTGGCGGTGGTGAGGCGGCCGCCCTGCACCTGCTGCCCTGCGATCGTGGCCGGCGGCGGCGGGGGCTCCCCTCAGAGCGGCGGCGGCTGCCTCACGCCTCAGGCGCCGCCGCTCCCAACCGACCGCCGCGGCGCCAGCGCTCCCCGCTCGGCCCCTCCGGAGCCTACCAACTCCGCCCCGTTCCCCCCCCAAACGCTTCCCTCACGCCGCCTCCCCGCTCCGCCGCCTGCCCGCCGCCATCTCACGCCCCCCACCCGGCGGCTCGGCTTCAGCAGCGGGCAGGAGCCGAAGGAGAGGCGTGCGGGACCTGGAGGGTTTCTGAAATCGCCCCCTCCCCGTGACGGGAGGGGAATGGAACGTGCCAAGCCTTGGGCCGCTGCCCGGTGCTGGGAGAGCTGGGCGGGCGGGGGATGGCCGCCCCCGTCCCTGTCACCGCCTCCGTCCCTGTCCCTGTCACAGCCCCGCGGGGGGCTGAGGGGCAGCAGTGGGCTGCAGAGCCCCGGTCAGGCTGCGGAGGGAGGGCTGGTGCTGCCCTGCTTCACGGGAGGCTTCCGAACTGTCGCCCAGCTTTTTTATTTATTATATTTTTTGTATGTTTTCAGCCTCGTAATTCCCAGTGTCGCAGTCTGCCAGCCCTGAGCCGCTGTGACTCCGAGCTGCCCTGCCGGGTGGGCTGGTGGAAAGGAGGTCCCAGCTGCAGGTGCCTCGGGCTGTGGCAGCAGTGGTGGTTTTCCTTCGAGGCTGTTGGCGTGACACTTGTTCTGTGCAGCTGCAACAGGCTGAGGAGCGTGGCCCCGGCGTGCTGTGCCTGCGCCTCAGTGAAAACAGCCACCCTCGCTGTGTGAAGATGGAGAAGAAAACAGGAGAGGGGGGTAGTATCTGGAGCTGCAGGTCTTCTTGGCGTGTTTGTGGTTTGCATCCATTGCAGTCTGCCAAAAAGCACAGTCCTGCATAGAGGAAGATGGAAGTTATGAAATAGAAAAACACTACAGTTGGCCTAGGGGTCTTGAGGGGTTTTGAGTCTGACATGACCCCTAAAGGTCAACACTGTGTCCTCCAAAAAATAGACAATACAGACAGATTGCAGAGGAGGGATTTCTGCATCTTTACAGAGTGTGCACACATGCTATGAAAAGATACATGTAGTCTTTCTAAACAACAACAAAGTCTTCTTTCTAAACAACAACAAAGTCTTCTGTTTGATAAAGTTGGTAAATATCTTTGTAAATTGATTAAGCAGGTAGCGCTTCACGGAGAAAAGTGAACCAAGAAATTGTTTTTATTCAATGGCTAGCTCAGATACAAGGAAAGGGGAATATTTAGCTTCACAGAAAACTGCATTGGGAAATGCAGCTCTTTTTCAAAAGGCCAGCAAACCTGCTGGAGGCTCCTCTTTACAAGATAATGCTCTTCTGCATCACCCTCTGCAGCAATCTGTGTGTGTGTTCTTTGCTGAACAAAGACTGTAGAAATATTTCTATTTGTGTTTTACTACTGGAAAAACAAAACACACGAAGAGAACATGCTCATCCAGTTTGAAGAAATACTTCCTATAGGTCATGTTTACAGCCATGGATAGAGGCTTGGCCAAGCAAGTTTTTCTCTGTAAGAAGAAACAGCATTATTTTTCTGTTGAAATTCCATAGAAACCTGACTGAATTGGTCATTTAGGATTCTCAACGTATATATATAACTCTCCCAGCATAAATAGGGCCTGACAAAGGACATTGTGTTTTTTTTTTTTGTATGTTTGTTTTGCAATTCATAAGAGATACATCATTGTTAAAAGGCTGCAAGCAGACGGAAACTCACTATAAATTCATATACATGCCAGTGAACGTGTGATTTTTCCTCAAAATCACTGTAGTGCTGGTGATAAATAAGATTGTCAGATTGTCAGTGAAATCCACTTTTAAATCCAATTTTATGTCTAAACTTTTCTTTCTGTAAGACCCCTGGCAAGAAAAGCTTTTACTGATACCTCTGTACAACTGGAAACTTACCCACTTGATTACATAACATATTAAGACAATGCTGCCAAGTGCTTGTTCGTATTTGTGAATACAGTCTCTATCCACATTGCAAAAAAAGCAGCCCAGCAACAAAATTGGTAACTTTATTCTTAATATATGTTATTTTTTTTTACTCTGACTTTTGAATGATCAATGTCCTTTAAATATACATATATATATATATATATGTAAGTCTTTTTTGAATTTATAGTAAGAATAATACTTGGAAAAAAAGATGAGAAATAAAGTTCTATTAAATTTTTCTGTCACTTGAAGGAATTTTCCATTTTTCCAGCTTTTATTCTACAAAGTCTCAATGGTAAGCTAAACTTGATTAACCATATAGTTATGCAACGGTCACTTCATCCAGATGTCTCCAAAGTGCAGGAAATTCAAAACTCCTTTATTTTGTAACAGTCACCATCACCTGCAAGATTAGTCCAGGAGAAGCCTACTAGCCTCTACCCTTTGTCTCTTCACCCCACAAGACCTGCAGGCAGAGTAACCTGGCCCTTTTCTGTCTTTCTTTCCTTTGGAAAATGAGGATGTGAGCTCCATCCATTCACCTCATCTAGGGTAAATATATTCTGTGTCACTAATGCAGTTTCCATCTCCACATGCCACCATTCTTGTTTTGATAGAAACAGGTCAGAAAAGGCTTCTGCAGCTTTTAAAGCTGAGAATATGCTCTATATTTAAGGAATCCACTATTTTTTTCTGGATCATCACTTGCTTGTAATGTGCACGACAGGGATGAAAAAGGAAGCAAGCCAGTCAGCTTCCCAGCTAGGGTGTAAAATAAACAGTATGCCTATACCATACTTTAAAGATTGGATGATACTCCACAATGAGTTCCATTTTGATTTCAATGTGTATTTTGAAACACATTGAAGTTCTGATGGAATCAATAACAATTTATTATTACTTTAATGTAAGACTACCTTTTGGCACAAGAGAAGGCAGAACTTCATTTCTAAAATATAGCAGAAAAGCATATCCACGAAGAACAAGTTGTTTCAGATGGTGAAAAAGCCTTGCAATGACAGCTGAAGTGTTTATCTAGTAAAAGAAATTTGTGACAGATTACAAGTCATAGGGCAAAAATATATAGTGCTTTATAGTTAATGGATTAAACAGCTATGATGAGCCAAACTTATCTGACCAATTCATGTCTGATGGCCTTTAAAGGTAAAGACTGTTAAACCCAACTGAAATCTGTTCTTGCAAATGGTGTAAATGTTCTTTTTATTCGGACTTTAAAGATATATGTTTCCATTATTTAAGATAAACCAATCCTACTTTGTAGCAGTGTCCCAGCATAAGAACTATTCCCTTTAAAATGAATGCATGTGTAAATGTATAAACATGGAAAATGAGGGCCGTAGGCTTGATGAATGCATTTCTAGTAAGGGAAAACGAGGTCTGTAGGTTTGAAGTTGTCACAAACTTGACACATATAAAAAATGTAATCCAAAGTTTTTTTTTTGTGTAATGCTATTAGTGTATATGAAGTAGTGCAATTTTCCTTTGTGATATGCTGTCAGAAAACAGGTGGCCAGTTTTCATACAATAGTGGAAGTGAATATTAATACTGTAACTGCTGCTTCTTTTCCAGCATTGTCTAGAAAGAAATTACTTTCCATTGCTGATTTCCATCATGAGTCTTTTTCTGTTTAAAAGATATTGCAGCAACTGGGGGCTGTACAATTGATCTCAAACTCTCGTAATATTTTAATCAATATATTTTTAGTTTAATATATAAAATACTCTCATGGTATGGGAAGTTTTTAATGAAATTTTATGAATAGGTAATCTGAAATTTAAAGGTACAGGGAAGGAACCATTTTAGCTCAGATGAGCTAACGAGTTTTTTCTCTGCCTAAATGTAACATCAAATTCAGAGATATAGATTCTAAAAGACAGAATGTGTTATGTTTCTATGGACTTTTACATAAGGAAAGGCATAATTATTATAGCAAGATTTTTACTCAGCTGAGTGACAGCAAATGTTTTAGAGATCCCCAGCTCATGGACTGCTATATCAGCTCATCCAAAATGGACTAACATACATGCAGTAAGCCAGCGAAGTTATTCAATATAAATATGTACTTACTAATGTCTGACTGCAAGATATAAAGAAGTATTTAGCTGCTATTTGCTGATGTTTTGTCATTATGTGTTCTGTACCCCCATTATTCTAGCTTAAAATGTCACCTGTGGAAATAGACTTGAGGTTTTCATTACAAAGTGTGTTTGACCTGTACAAGTAAATTTATGTTGTATGTATCCATTATCATTGTGAAAGACAAAACTTCTGCTTTCCTGGGGGAAGACATTTTAGTAAAAGAAACCTCAGAATCCTGAAGTGGATATTTAAACACACAGAACACGCCACAGAACACATCAGATAAATTCAGCCTTTGGGGTGCTTTACAGAAGCCTGTGAAGGCATTCCTGTGGGTTACCACCTCAGTTGCTGTATCAGAGTTGGCTGTTCTGAGTGTGTAAACAAAGCACTGGAAAGCGAAATGTAACCAAATAGAAACAAACCAGACACAAAGACAGCATCAATTTCCTTTGCCTAAATTTCCTTTATACATTGTTAGATTCACATTCACAGCACCGGAGGGAAAAGACTTAGGGATACGTTATCCCATAGCATAGACCCAGACTCACATTTGCTTGCAGTAGAAATCTGCAAGGATAAGATTTCTGGTATGCCTCCTATATCATCGAATAGATAGCATCGAATGGTCAACATCAGACAACATCGGTAGCATCGAATGGTCAACATCAGACATGCTAGTTCCCAAAAATGATCTCATCTGCAAGAAGGAACTGTGCTAGTTGGAAGCATCCAAACTATAGATGTCCACAATAGTGCAATGCATGTATGGTCAACTTTTCACCATTTCATATCTTGGCCTTGGAAATCAGTGCCACTTGGAAATCAAGTGTGTTGGTAGGAACATTCATTCTGGTAAATGACAGTGAATGTATCAGTACTTCTTAAAATCTACCCCATTATCCTTTTCTGAGAATCAGGTAGGCATTATATATATATATATATATATATATATATATATGTATATATATATATATATATATATTTTTAAATGTGAAGGGAGGGGATGTTATTTCGTATCCTTTCCCAAAATAGGCTTCGTATAATTTGATTTAGACATAATACTAATGGAATAAATATAGGCAGAGAGAGAGGCTATGTGAGAAGAAAACCTTGGAGACCACTGCCATTACTGATTATTGTCTCCTTCTGATTGTGTCATATGCTTCTATAGCTGTCAACCTGGCTTCCAAATTCTCAAATATAGAAGCTTTCTTTTACCTTTTTAACTGATTTTAGGGTAACTTTATGATTTAGAAAGATATGCATTTAAGGATTACATATTTATTTGTACTACTACCTCTACAGGAATGTTAACACGTGACACACTTTTATTGTCTTCCTGAACCTGCCAAGGGAATTGTTTTGTGACCTTACATAAGCAGCACTTGCTGGCTGCTTTAATGCCTTTTATTTGCAATTTGAGCTATTTGCAGCAAAGCTTCTCTCCTGATATTCATCTAGGTAATGCCAGCCCCCCTGCAATGGGATCCTGACATCACTAATAGTGCTAACAACAGTGCTCAGCCTTTTACAGGAGGTGTTCAACACTGCAAGAGTGGGCCAAGATGTCTCTCATCTTGTAGACCATTTCTTACAGGATTGCCAGTACCTAACTGCTGTACCCACAGGACCTTGTGTGCAAGATATACAAGAGCAAAGCAATACAAAAGCAGACAGCTAAAGGAGGACATGAAAGTTCAGGTCTGTGTGTGCCTTTCTTGACAGTTACTCACAGCTGTGGAAACTATGAGGAAAAAGAACATCATGCCTGAAATAAATTCTCTGCTAGAAAACAAGGCAAAGATCCAATCTCTTGCCAGGCTACTTGGCATTCACACTGGGTTCACTGCAGCCGTAAGGTTCTGCAGGCATCCTTTGATGTTTGTGAAGCTGCAACAAACACACAGGCACCCATTGCTCAGCAGACAGAAAGTGAAAGAGCTGTGCTGGTGGTTTCAGTATGGTATTCTGGCAAGCAGATTTGTCACAGAAGGGAAAAAGCATAGGAGCAAAAACACTGTTGGCACATAAATAAAATGGATCAGGAAGAGCTTGGCCAACCAGATCTCCTCTTTGTGGCTAATCACAAGCTTATGCAAATATTTGATTAAAACCACAAAAAAAAAAAAAAAAAAAAAAAAAAAAAAAAAGAGGAAGAACAATATGGAGATGTTTACATTAGGTTGGTTTCTTCTGTGAGTACAAACCATGAAAGAAAATGTGAAAAGGGTCATGACAAATGAATTACATGGGTCTTTAAAATATAAAGCGTGACCATTTAATCCTGCTAGTCAGTGATTGTTTTCACTTTCAAGAAGTAAGTGCAAATGTAAGTTACATGGCTTTACACTGATGACAATAGTATAATTGATTGCTACATTCCTCTGTTTTATGCTGGTTTTAACATTTTTGATTTTAAAGATGTTATGACAGTGTAAACATGGAATAGCTGGATGGTGAACTAGGCCCCTGAAGTTTAGATTTAAAACAGCTGCAGATATTTTCCTGATAGCATCTGTAAAATGTTGATATCCAGTTAAATCTTAGTCTCTAAGAGAATGGAAAGGGAGAATAGGGAGAGCCTCTGTCAAGATAAATACTTTCAGGCAGCCAGCTACAAAAAGCACTTGTAATAGATTTAAATTTCCATATGGATAGCACCAGGAGCTAGGGTGGCAGGAATATTCAAATGTTAGTAAAGAGAAAAAATCCTAAAGTGAAAATGCATCATCATTTTGAAATCCACCCAAAGCAGGCTAGACTCTGTCAGACAAAGCAATAACCTGCTCGAGTCAGCTCTGTGTTTAGGCAAGCAAGCAGGTGTCACTCTCTGTAGTATCATGGCAGTACAGCATGTACTGCAGTGTGGTAGGCTGCAGCCTGGAAACAGATCTGCATGCCTTCTTGTCTCTCCCTGTTTTCACTGCACCCGAATACAAGCAGAAAGCCACGTGAGAAAGAGAAAATAGTGCATGGTAGGGGAATTCTTGTGTCAAACATGCTAAATAATCATTTAGTTGAGAAACTGCAGAGCCTTTGCAGAGAAGCAGGAGATTTACCTGATCATCAGAGAAATGCTTTATGACATTTCTCAGGAAAAAATAAAATAAAATTAAAAAAAAAAACAGGTGAAACTGGGCAAATCATGACATTGAAAATCTGGCCTCATGCATTTTCAGTACGGTCAGAGTTTGATAGCTCAGTGTCTGAAGATTACACATTTTGACAGATAGCCTGACCCAGGACCACAGGAAGAGAGCAGGATTCTCCTCTGTGCTAGACCTTTACCATGTCTCCCCAGGCATTAGAAGGGCAATCACTGAGTTAATATTCAACCAAGAAAAAAAAAATTCCTATGTTTTTGAAGTAAATTTGGTGACAATTTTATGCAAGGAATAGGTGTGTACACTGTACAAGTCAAAAGAAAAGGGGCTACTAGTTAAAAACAATCCATAAAGTGTCTTTAGCTACCAAAGTACACATCATTCAGTATATGAGGAAGCTCATGCTTTCAAGAGACTCATGGGAAAATGTTCTGGTTGGCACTGGTACAGGTGCTTGTCCAAATCTTGTTTTGGAGTCTCAGTTCTTAGACTGTTAGGGCAATAACCAAATGTCCAACGCCTCTGGCAACTGTTAGGTGTTGAAACTCGTGATCTATATAATAGTTTTCATGAAAAATGAAAATAACCTGTACAGTGGAATTTTTTGATTTTGGCTCTTGAAAGCCTTTAAAACTATAGGCAGTTTCACTGTAAAGGTTACACAGGCAGTGTCACGAGTGGGAAGTCACAGAACTGGCCTGTTGAATTGCATAGGCTCCAGTGTACACGTGACACAACGCCCATCTCAGATGTTTATCACACACCCACCACTTTTTGTGAGCTTCCAAATAAGTAATTTTCATGATGCTATTGTGAAAACTTTCTTTTGACATCTTCCACACCTCAGTAAAAAGAAAAACTCAGAAAGAAATCCTAGATAAATCCTAGACATTTTTGCTGTTGAAATTAGGAGTACAATAATACTACCCAGATTTTTTTTCAGTAGTTTTAAATCTGTCATATGAGTATGTAGTCAGTAAAATACAAACCAAGAACCCACTTCTGACAAAACAAAACACAGTCCCAAATAATGTTATGCTGTAAGTCAGTATTTTTGTGCAATGACCTGGCCTATTGAATTACCTGCTTTCTTTCTGCTCTCTCTAAAGCATGGTAGTTTGGAACAATTAAAAAAAAAAAAAAAAAAAAAGATGAAGGGCAGAGGGGCATTCTCATTTCTAAAATGATGTAATTAGTAAATGAGTAATATGATTATGTATAGTCTATGTTGCATGTACAGGACATGGTATTTTATTTTCTAATGTAATAAAAAGTCTGTCTCGATCATTTATTTAGCTCTGCAGAATCACAGGGAAGAGAGCTACAGGACTAGCTAGATAGAAAGGCAGCCATAATGCATTTAAAAGAGAAGATTCAGACATATTTTGTTTCAGGAGCTTATGAACAATTGATGTAACAAACTAAAACATCCTGCATTCAGTTTAAAAGTACCCATTTGTTTGAACACATTTATGGCATATACATAGTTGCCCAGAGCTAATATTTACTGCTATAGAACAGCATTATTTTGGATAGATTGATCTGTCATGCTGATATAATTGTGAGCATTTACAACGCATACGTGCTTTTATGTAGGTAATAAATACATACAAGTCAGAGGAATGAGGTCATTGGCTGTGTACTCAGACCCTTGTAACACTAGCTGCTTATGAAATATTCTAACCATGTACATTTATGAAATAGTTTTCTTGAAGAGTGTACTCAGCTAATGTTTTGCATGACCTTTAAACTAAATAATGTCCTTGTACTGGGTTCATTACAGAATGAAAAAATGCTCCATGGTAGGAGCCTCTGAAAGTCTTTGAAAGGCTCTTATGTAGATAGAGGGAATGTAACATGACAGATGCCCATTCTTCTGTGTTAGGGAGGTGAGAATTCATGTTTTATTTTTGAGATGTTTGACGTGCCAAAAAATCTCTATCAGTCTGGGTAATCAACAGTGTAACAAATGATTTGGCTCATTCTCCTTTGCTCCCTTTTTATTTTTGTATCTTTGCACTATAACAATTACATGCTATTTCTGGGTTTCAGAAACATAACTTGTTACACGATTAGTCTGTTAAATCTCTGTGTGTCCTTTATTGCTTTGTTTATATCTAAACAGGCCAAATTCATTTCAGATATACTCTGATGAAGGCAGTGGAATGAAATCAGATGAAATGAGCATTGGCTGACCAGTGGGTATTTAGAAAGGTGTGCGAAGAGCCAGCTATATGTCTTCCATTAGTCTAAAATAATGCCTGCTGTCTTACTGGATGACTTGGCAGAAACAAGATGATCACAGCTCATACTCACCAAGCACTTCAGACAAGTGGCTGTGCTTATGTATCTATCCCCAGGGGTAGCAGTCTATCTGCTCTAAATCTGAATTTAGCTGAGTGTGTCAGTTTAACGTATGAGAGCTCAGGGGTAAAGATGGGCTAACTGTTTCTGTACAGATGGCATCAGTCAAGGGTGGAAGCTTGGTAGAGTTCTTGGCACTGGAGCTGAAACGGCCAAGCATTATCTGTGCCTATGCATGTGATAACTCTTCCCCAGAACTCAGAAAGTGTAGCTTTTAAATAGTGTTGGAAATATATAAGATGCTTTCTGATCCTCTGCAGATTAAACTGGCTGAAATTTTGGTATCACATTCAATCTACTTTATCCTGGGACCTCTAAATGTTCTCATGGACATTAATGGTCCTGAGTGGGTCTACAAGGCTGATTTATTTATTCATTTTTTAATCATGAGTGAGGAAGTGTTTCTTTTCTATTTTATGAGTGTTTTATTTGTGTTTGTTTATTTGTTTGTTTTACTATGACCGAGGAATAGAATCTTTTTTTTGACAGGAAGCAGTTACAGACTTCTGAAAACAGGATTTCCTCATTTTCTACAATGGTTTTCCACAAAACTGCTGCAAAGGTCACAAACTTGTGAAGTGCATATTGTGTGCATTATGTGTTCAGGATATACTCTGCATCAAAATTGCACTGATGCTTTCCCATCACCTACAGTAAGTGACTTCCCTGTTGTAGAGATCACCAGGACTACAGCCACAGTGCTCCAGTGCAACATCTCTCTGTGAGTCACAGCTTAATGGCATTACAAGGTCTGCAACAGCTGCTGCAGAGATATATCTGTGAGTCATCTGAAATCCTACTATGAATAAAGCTCTAATCCAGCATCATAGCTTGTTCTGCTGGCCAAATAAAAATGCTAAATATAAATAAATCAGTAACAGAATGCAAATAGAGTGGAAGGTTGGTAAGATTTTGGAGAAGTAAAAACACTCCATTACCCCAGAAAAGGAAAAATGGAGGGGAAATGAAAAAAACATCTTTCTCTAAGTATTGCTTTTCAATTTTTTTTTAATTTTTTTTTCAGTTCTCTAGAGGTACCAACATCCATTTAGACACCATGAGACTAATCTCATGTTTAAATGAGAGAAAAGAAACAGAAAATGTAGATTACCAATTGAAATGACTTACTATTGCGTTAGATGTTTAGATATTAAAAGCAGATTATTCTGATTTTTAAATACAATATTCATCATGGGTGAAGTTTAACTAGTCCATCTATTGCCAGCTGCAAAATTCCATCAGGTTCAGTAATGACAGCTTTCATTTTTACCAAGTTGCTTTGACACAGATATATCTGTGTATATATACAGATATAATGACTAACTTCCAATAATCCAAAAACATACTGCTTTATACATTTTCTTTTTATATCTCAAACATTAGCCTGCTGAAAAGTAGGCTCTTCTCAGGGGAATACTTGCTGTGAGCTGAAGTCCATCAAGATCACTTTCACTATCGTTTCATTTTCCCTGCAGTGTTCTGTGATGAACCAAATTCAGCGTTAGTGAACATAAAGATCAGAATTAATAAATTGAATGAGGTTTGTTCAATGTCTCAATTTTAATAAGCTTTGTTGTTGCTTTAAAACCTGCTGAGATAGTAATCTGTTTATGTTTCAGCAACACTAGGCACGGCTGCAGTCTGCTTAGGACCCAGAAAACAAAGAGGTCTTGAAGAAAATGGAAGTCTGCAGAGCTGATTTTAGGGCAAACCGTACATTTTTTCCAGATAAATGCAAGAAAAACAGGAAGGAAAATGGTTTTCAGGTAAACTGAATGCTTTTCTAGGAAGGGAGAGTTGGAAAAGTAAAGGCTTTGCACCTCCAGTATAGAAGAACAGTATGCACTCCATTGACAGCGTCCCCTTTTTATTGACTTGTTTTCTTCATTAAACTGAAAGCAGACATTAATTTAGCTCCAGATAATTCCTCTCATTTCCTCTAGTGATTTCCAAAATTGTCGCTTTACCAGTAAAATATAGCTGATAATAGTTTTTGGTAGCATTTAAAAAATTCTTAGTTTAGAACAGATAAAAAGTACTACACATTTTCCATTCTTCTCTAGTAAAGGGCAAATAAAAAAAGCTAACTAAAACAAGTGTTTAAAATAACAGTTTACAAAAATGAATATTATTTTAGACTCATGCTCAGCACTCATATATTTATGGAGAACCATGCTAGCTGTGGAGTTCGGTTTACTCTAACGACTGGTAACATTTCATCATTACTCAATATGCAGTGATGAAACAGCAACAGCCTCATAAATCAAAGCAATGACTCAGCATCCAGCACAGGATCCCTCCCTTACTTTCCTTTCCCAAATAAAATGTGGCAGTGAAAAAAATGGATTCCTTTGTCCCATAGAGGAGGAAGAAGGAGGAACAGAAACCTGTTCATGCTGCTGCAGGCTTGTTCCCCTTGTCTCGGTTCTCTGTCTGAGAGTGGCTGGTAGCTTTGCTTCCGTCACTTTTGCTCTGTCTTCCTCCTGACAGGAGCTCTGTGTTGCTGCCTGGGAGAAAACTGTATCCCCTGCTGCAATTGGCATTTTGAGGTGTCAGATGCATTTGGGCACAGGCCACCCATGGACAGCAAAGTCTAAAAGGGGAAGCTGCAGAGTCATGCAAATGCACTGTGTGGTACAAGTATATCAACTGTGTCAGTCAGTGCTAAGCACCACTGCTTCATGAAATGTTTGCTTGCACAGAGGCTGACACAGTGGCTCCAAAAGCTGGAGCCCTTTTTTTCATGCGTGAAGAGTCAAGATAAAACCAAGAAGACATACACAGTGATTGGATTCTCGCTGAGTGAATGACAATATTTTCTTCACTTGGCTTTGTGATTAAATAATTCTGGGGATGGTGATGTTGTCAATGAAAAGCACCTATTATAAACCTCATTTGACAGGTAATAAAATTCATATTAACTGTTGAAGTCCCTGCCTTTGTTCACGTAGTTGAGAATAAAGGAAGTGGTCATAAGTTTATCCTCACAATCTCTGATCCAAACAGTGATTTTAGTATGCTTTTTATTCTGTAAAATGAGAATTAGGTTTTAATTCTGTGCAGGAAAACCTCAGTTTCTATGGATGACAAATGACTGATTGTAATACCACACCATTTCTGAAAAAAAATCTAAAATGCAAGACAAAAGGAAAAAAACAAACAAAAACTTATCAGGGCACAATCATCTCATTATAATACATAATAATGGGACAGAAAGAAAACAAAAATCATGAGTGGTCATTTATGAAACTAAATTAGGACATTCATACATAGCATAACAGAGAATAGTGGGAACCCCATGAGATACTGGTAATCTCTTTTACAAGAATTAGTATAGGACACTCATTCATTCCCCATTCTGCAGTTTTATGAATTATTCACTTAATCCTGTCTGGGGAGATAAATGTTGTATGCTATAAGAGCTCATGCCATGGTGTTTATTAATTTAGCTCAATATTTGACAGCCTTCAAGTTTGCTTTTCCAGAATGCCAAACATTATTGTTTTAGTTCCCATGTTTTGCTTCTTATCAGAGTTTACAAGAACCACCCCCATCTGTGTTTCTACTTGACAAGTTTTCTGAAATGAATCAATTAAAAATGTTCAATGTTGTAAAAATGTATTATAGACATTCTGTCTTAGATGTTAACTGTGTCTGTCAGTGACCAAGTAAGCACAGCTTATCTGGGCTCTTCTCATGCCTTTGAAGACTTTGATTGCGGTTTAAACTTTAGTTTTGGTCCAAGTCTTATGTTGATATTGGTGCAAAATTCAAACTGTTAGATGTCCGTGAACTGATATAAATCAATACATTTGATGGAATCAATACAGTTGTCTGGAAAAGTATTGAACGAATCCTCATTATCCATTTTGGTGAAAAAAGTTTGGCTGATTTTAAAGTGCTTGCTGGAGTACCATGCGATGCCTTCTGGCACAGATTGCTGCTACCCTGTGCTTTTCTCAGGGCTGCAGTCCTTGCAGCCCTGTGCTTCTGCAGGCTTTGGAAGAATGTGTCTTGCATTCTTTTTAAAATGGCCCATGGCTTTTATAGATGATCCATTCCTGCTCATATTTCAGCATTGGTATATTGGTTCAAAACCAGTATTTACATGGTTAAAGTGAAAATGGCACTGCTCTGGTGAGTGCCTTTCTTAACTGAAATCGTGACTTGATTACAATGGGAGCAAAAGGGATGCAATGAAGAACTTCCTTCTGTATCATGCAGTGAAATGGGACATGACCCCTACCTGATGCAACTGTTAATTTTGCAACCATTTATACCCACAGCAGAGAGAAAAGTGGCCAAAGAGCAACTTTGCTCTGTTGGGAACTCCACCATTTCACTGCAGCCTTGCAATTGCACTGCCTGCCTGAAGCTGCAGTGGGCTGAACAGACACCCTTGTCAGCACACTGACAAAACACTGGTGGTTTTCCTAGGCACTCACTTTCTAGGAAAAAAAGCTGTCCTTTTCATCCTCCCTGCTCCTTCCCGAAATGTCTCTCATTCTCTGTGTGTGCTTAATCTGCCGTTGCACTTGTGCTGAAAGACCTGAGGTTTTGCTCAATCTGACATGAAGCCTGTCTCCGGGAAAACATGGCGAGCTGCCTGTCAGAAATAATTTCCTGGCAGCATCATGATGTGAATGCAACCAATTGTTCTGAAAATATATGGACATACATACTGGCTGATAATGCTGCTACAGATGTAACCATGTAAAAGTATTCAGCATCTAACTGATGATCCCCCTGAAAACAGGCTAGAATCAGCAAAACAATAGGATATATTCAAGAACCTGTTTCAGTGACAAGAGATGACTATTGCATTAATAGAAGATAAACACAGTTTCTCCACAGGCCTTGTGCATAGGCAAGGTTAGCTGCCACCCTAGTGAACATTGTATGTGTACGGATACAGGCCCTGTCAGGCCTCCACATCCCTACTTCTAGGCTAAAACCTTTCTGAAAGCTTTGTCCGTCTCAGTATGATAAAAAGAGCAAATGCTCAACCTTCAAAAAATGTCTGAAATGGATTGTGTATATGTATATGTGTGCATGGGGAGGGACTGGAGATAGGCCTATATTTCTGATGAAAACAGAGAAGGAAGAATTCAGGTGTTGATCATTAGTGGTAAAAGACAAAAGAAACACAGCTTCAAATAAAATGTAGTTTATCAGAGGTACACCTTGTAAGAATTACGAACAATTTTCTGAATTGAACATGTATATAAAACTGCAGTACTAGAATTGTACATTATTATCTGTAAATTCTCATTTCTGTGGAGGAAAGAAGGGGAGTGATCAATGCTTTAATATAATGATAGTTTTCCCTTCATGTTTATGAGTAGGTCTTGAATTCTCCTCCTGGGTTTTACATCATTATATTTCCACTTGACCTGAATCTTCCTTGTGCACTTCGGTTTTATGACACCATTAAGTTCATTTGGCAATGGAGCTACAGAGTTATTTTCATCCTGATTACTTCTGTTGTATGTATTTGTTATTTTCACAGTGTGAAATAGAGACTGGAAAGAAAACAAAATTAAATCAGCCATAGAAGCCCTAATATTTGCCTAATGTTTAACTTTGTTTAGCCTAGCAACTTTCCACGGTAAGATATTCTGGTGGTCAGCGCTGGACCTGCTTGGAAAAGTCTGAGCTACCTGTTAGGTGACATATTAACAAAACTACCTTAAGAATGCAACAGTGTAAGAATACGTAAGATCAGGCTTCATTTAGCTTAGGATTTAGGATTTTTTGGTCAAACTTTACTTTCTATAGAAGGACTGAAATATTCTTAGGCTTTTTCCCACTTGATTACTTTTCCCTACCAGAACACCAGCACTGTTCTGAATGTGTTTGCTGCACAACTGCATTGCTTCCGTTACCGCTCATTGTCTTTCCCTTCCGTCCTTGAGGGATATTGAGTGCACTCCCTGCATTAAACATTTTTAAGAGGAAGTTAATCATGCATTTTCCAACCTTGCCAAATTTTTATTTGTCCATGTTTTCTCTTTTTATCCATTGTTGTTGGTTGGTTAAGTTTAATTAACTCACCTTATGGAATAGTTCTCAAATTATTTCTGCTGGCAGGCATAATAATTCACCCAGATAAGCTTGCTGCTGTGAATTTGAAGAGCTTAAAGACATTTATTTCACCTTTAATAGTAGAAGTTTCTTTCTTTGCCATTATAGGCCACATGTTCCAACACAATGAGAACTCTTGTATTCTGTTTTTAGGAATAAATAAATAATAATAATAATATATATATATATATTTCCCCCCCCCCCAACCCTTCACAATTGAATGACCTAGAACACCAGAAGAAAACCTGGTCAAATATGTCAGAATTTTTGCTTGGACAGCTGATTCTATTTTATTTTCTATTTATTTATTTATTTATTTTTTGGAGGGACACTTAAAGTTTTAAGTTTTAAAAATGCTGCATCTTTCTTTTCTCATTTCCTATTGCTATTTTATATTGTAACTTTTCTTTCCTCCATTTTTTTTTCTACTTTTCACAAGTTCTTTCTTGAGATATACTGTGCAATATTACATAATATGCCCTATACCAGATAAAGGAAAAAAAAAGGTAAGTGAAAAATGAAAGTCTCAGTCTAGAAATTCAAGAACTGAACTTCCAGGGTAGTGATTTTGCCTCATCATGGCTTTTATGTTGCTTTTTTATGCCTTGAGAATCTAAGATAATGGGATAACATTTGAGCTTGTCTCCCAAACATAATGGCAGTAGCCATAACACTGAAATTCTGTTCTACTTCAAGCATTTATTTTTATTTTTTATTTTTCTTTTAAGCTAACTGCCGAGTGACCTTCGTAAAGCAATATCATGAAAGGAGTGGGGATCTGGTTGCATCAAGATTGACTGCGCAAGCTCTGCACTCACACTTCCTGTCTGAAACATTTGCTGGTTCTCCTCTCCTTGGAACCCATCCTGATTTCCCCCTCTTGCTCTGATCTTAGCATTTCAAAACCTTGTAGATCTTTGAGAATCCAACATAAACAATTTTGGATAGAGAAAATAAAAGCTAAATCTGAGGTTTTCTCCTCCTCTCCCATTTTTGAAAAAAAATTCTCTTTTCCTCTCCTGTACTTGAAAGTGTCTAGCAGATGATTATTTCACTGCCTTGAATTTTGAAAGGGAATAGCATATAATTTAAATTCTATTGTACATTGTTCTATCAAAAGATAGAACAATCTGCAGTTTAATTTGGCAATTGTCAGTATAAAATAAAAGAAGAAAAATATCTTTAGACAGTATATATTTTTTTTCTTTTAAATAATAGCTTATATGTCATGAAAGAAGAGTAATATTAGACTTACTCTTCTATTTTTGGCTGGCTAGTTTCTAAAAACATGGAAAACTCTCCTGACAATATGATCAAGAATTATAGTTATATTTTAATGTCACCACTGAAAATATGCAGGGGTTTCTTCTGCGTGAGGAAACCTACCTTGTAGGTATGGGTTGTGCTGCAAAAAACAGCTTCCATGGATAAATGGTAAGCATGTGTGAGAGCAGAAGATATTCTCAGTGTTGTTGAGGTCCAGAAGAGGAATAAAGTAGTAGCAGACATGGATCACACAGGCTTCTCTGAGATTAGAAGGGAACATTTTCACTTGGCTGCTAACCAGGCCAACTTCCTGCTAAGCCATCATAGAAGTGCCGAGACTTCTTTCTTTATTTTGTTTGCTGGGGGAGTGGTAGAATTTATCTTTGGTCTCCTAAATTTCCCCAGATTTTGTGTGTTGCATGCTGCACAGGACACATTGCCCCACTTCAGAGTTAATTTGAATGAATCTGTCTTCTCAGATTAAATCAGCAAAGGTGAGAATGTCTACAAAGAATGTGGTTTTTGAGCCATTGTATCCACCTTAGTGATTGAGTGGCTACTACAGATGTTACAAGCTCTGGGGACCAGCCTGCACTGCAGTCTCTTTCTCTGTTGGGTCCTGCATAGGGAACAGGGGAAAAAAAAACTTTAAATGTTTTGGCTGTACACTCATTCTTTCACTTCCTTTAAGTCTTTTCTCTTCAGTATCTCACATTTGGTAGCATGTTTGGGGATTTTTACTATTGTTAATTTTCATCCAGAGTAATTTTAATAGCTCTGGTTTTCTGACATACAATATGGCATTACATCCTTTCAGGCAGAACAGAAAGTTGTACCTTTGTCTCCTTCTTCCAGAGTAAGTGACTCAGAGTTATGTTGGTAGGTACTCCTCCCTCACAGCCTCTTTCATTGTTCTAAGAGAAAGTAGCTACCACCACTTTTTTTTTTTTTTTTTTTTTGGTTTAGAAAGCCTTATCCTGGTGAAAATTAGATGTGCTATGAGACTAAATCTTTTTGTGACTCTGCTTTCTCAAGGGTCTTGGTAAGAGGATGTACAGTTTTGTGCTTACTCACATTTAGGACAGATACAAACACAGAATTGCTCCGCTGTCAAAATCAAGTTGTGTCTGTATGCTTGCAGAAGTAGGACTGACAAGTGCCTCAGGATATCTGATGCCCTGTACTACAATCCCTGTTGTGTCTAGTATGTCCGAGGTGAGACTGCATCCAAGTGGAGGATCTGGATGAGACTTTAGGCTTCACTTCAGAAGTGTAGTTGGAAAATAGAAAGTTACATCTTTTTCCTGGGCAGTTAGGCTCTAGATTGGCTTAGTCATTGGTTCATGACCTAGCCTGCAGTTTGGATGTCGCAGCTCTGTTGTAGGCCCATGTAAACACTTTCAGCTTAAAATAATTAGAACCCGTTTTATTTATAGAATAGATATTATTAAGAAATAGGTTTACTGAATATTTTAGCTAAGGATGAACATATCTTTTCTTAATACCTACAGAGTGGAAGAACTGAAATTTCTATAACTCCAGGTGGAAAGAAAGAAAATATTTTCTATTTCTCATGGTATTTCCACGGTTGTAGTGCAGAGAAGAATTTGTAATCAAATAATGCATTCCTTTCCTAGAGATTTGGTCCATCCTGAGATATTTAACTATCTACTCATGGGTAGAATGTTTATTTTGTTACAGACTATGCTGACTTACTCTCCTGTTCAATGTCTGCTCAATTGGCAGTGACCACCACAATTCATCCTGATTTTGCAGTCGTTATGCATTCCAAACCCCTGTTATGTGAATTAGCTAAAAGCAAATTAGGATTATATGGGTTGAGGCCACAGTGACACCACCCTTACCTTCTGAGCCAGCACTAACTTCTATCACATTTGATTTAACAGTCAACTTTCAAGACAGTGGAGTAATCTGTGCAATTTGCTTCCAGTATAATCAATAAGCACAGTTGCCAGAAGTTCAGTTTTATGTATTGCTTTAACTTTCTACATTAGCTGTTTCATTTTAATCACACAGTTGTCCTTTCTTGGCATCACGCTCACACTTCCTCCTCCTCCCTTTCCCTGAAGAGAGCTATATTTAAGTATTAAATTAGCATTAAGTGAAGAATAATTTGAAATGTCTAGGAAATTAAATTTTAAGCACTGATCTAAGATGTTCTCTCTGTGTCAGGTATTAAATACTTTATCTGAAACAATTCTGTGCCATCTTGTGTCATGTGCCACCCTGGATTACTGGGTTGAATGTATGGTCATTAAAGACATGAAGATGGGAGAGAGAATAGTACTTCTTAATGTTTGTTGTTGTTGTTTTTTCTCTCTTTTTTTTTTTTTTTTTTTCTTTTTCTTCTGTCAGGTCCATGATCAAAATGATGATATAGGAACTGCAGCCTTCTCTGCAGAAGAACATAGGTTACTTTGGGTCTGTTGTCAGCCTTCCGTTGTCATTGCATTATTGTTTTTATGTATATATCTCTTTTCTCATTATCCACAACCAATGTGGAACTTTAGGTCTAACATTGTTAGTTTTAATGTACTTACTTTCCTTGTTTCTCCTTCTGTTATTTACTGGGGAGGAGAATTTATACTTGCAAGTGGGTATGTTGTAGGAAGAAGGTCTGAGCCAGCCAAAGGGCAGTGAAAAGCGTTAACATTAAGCTGACTTAGATCTGAAGTATGGCATTTCCCACAACTTGTCAGAAAGATCTGAGCAAAAGAGTTGACATGTTTTCCTTCAGTTTAGACTACTTTTCTAGTCTAGCTGTTCAGGATAGCTATTTTTATGTGTTTAGCAGCACAATGCCACAGCTAGGTCTTTACCCGAGGAAAACATAGAGCCTTGAACAGCAGGTGCTAAAAAGTTGTACCACTCAGTGAGATTCACTGACAAGGAACATGCCACCTGGCTAAGTTACTGTACAGTATGATCCACCTGTAGTTTGAGATTATTGTTTTTTTCAAGCTAAAGTTCACCTAGCTTCAAGCTAAAGGTCATTCAAGCTAAAGGTTGTCAAACAAAAATTTCAGGACTTTCAACATAGCTGTGTCCTGAGTGTGATCGTCTGATTAGTTTATAAGACAAAATAAAGCTTTTGCACCAGTTTTCTTCCATACCTCTACTATGATCACACCGAGGCAACTGGTGCTTTCAGGGGTCCACAGTGAGACCTGGATCTGGGCACTGTTGTAACTGCAGAGGGGGAAAAGTATAAATATATATTAGATAGAAGTTGAAACCAGTGACAGAAGGTCATTGCTCTAGGTGATCCTGCCTGGCAGGGGATTTGGACTGGATGATCTTCAGAGGTCCCTTCCAACCTCAGTCATTCTGTCATTCTCTGAAGGGTTACTACTTTGAATTTTAATGCTTTTTCTTTTCTTTTCTTTTCTTTTCTTTTCTTTTCTTTTCTTTTCTTTTCTTTTCTTTTCTTTTCTTTTCTTTTCTTTTCTTTTCTTTTCTTTTCTTTTCTTTTCTTTTCTTTTCTTTTCTTTTCTTTTCTTTTCTTTTCTTTTCTTTTCTTTTCTTTTCTTTTCTTTTCTTTTCTTTTCTTTTCTTTTCTTTTTCTTTCCTTCTGTTTTTTAATATATATACATATATTTTGAATAGGCTACTTTTACCAGGCCAGCAGAAGGAATCAAGAGCTATTACAAGGTGTGAACATTTCCAAGATTTTCTAAAGAGTCAGCAGAAGTTCATATTTGCCATATACTATTAAAATCTAAGACCAAGAGGTTTGGTCAAACATTCTACTAGTTTGCAGCAGATTAAACAACTGCATTAATGTGAAATATATATATATATATATATATATATCAGCAATTCACATTTTGCAGTTTCTAGCTATATCTGTTTACAATAGAGGCTCTCTGGGGCAGGCTCCTTTTTCTCTGTTGGTGGCCAGAAACATGCACTGTGAGATAGTTTAGAAGTTCTAACTGTAACTCTTAGTTACAGTCCGATGGTACCTTCCAAACAAACTCTATGCCTGACTGGGAGCAATTTACTTTCAAAACATGAGGAACAGAACTTCTACTCAGATTGCATCCTAAAGAAATGGGTTTCACCCTCAGGCAGAAGCTTCCTGGCACATCTCTGAAACAAAAGGACACACTGAGTTTTACAAAACCTGCATCCCTGAGTACTGCATTTCTTCAAAATTCACAATGCATTTTGTAAACTTCCTGATGGACAAAGTCTAAGAGTAGCCTGATGTATTCAATAAAAGCCTTACAGCAAACAGTGACAATGATGATGACATTAAATTGTAATATTCAAATGTTAGTAAAAGTGTCAAACAAAACTTTAATTATTTGGTGTACACTGGTTAGGAAAGAATTGAAAGATCTTTTATTTCCGCTCTCATTTTTTTTTTCTCATATGCCAAAAAAATAGGAGAGAAAAAGCAATATGTTGTGATTCATTATGTTATTCTTTTTGAGCAGCTGCAGAGAAAATAATCTGGTCACCAACTTTCAGAGCAAATCTATGGTGTAGCCCACTGTAATTAATATGGGTACCACTAAATCAGTACTGACAAAGATTATTCATTACATTATGTAGCATAAAGTTCTGGATTTTCAAAGTGTGGACCACATTCAGAGAAATGCTTCTATTTCCAGTTTCCAGTGAATGGTTTTCCTCTTATGCATAATTCAGAGTATCTCCTTGATAACCACAAGAAAAGATTAGATGTAATAACATTAGAAAAGAATGTATTTTTCTTTTAAAACTCTTATTGGGTAAAAAAGAAAAAGTATGCTGTTTACTACCACAAACACACATGTTTATTTAATTTCCTTCCCTGTTTTCATCTGCTGTATCCTCTTATGCTTAACAGCAAAACAAAGAAGGAATGAAGACATAGTTAACCATCTCTCTCTGCAACTTGGAAATATCTGTTGAAAGGAACTTCACTCACAAAAAAATAATATCTTGATTGTGCTTGTTAATTAGTGTACTAAGTGTGCTTAAGAAAAAAATAATGGTTATTTTTTTGTGGTTAAACTTGATGATCTTGATTTTTTTTTTTTTTTAAACCTGATTCAGTGATTCTATGATTCTATGAAAGACTGCTACAGGTAGTCTCATTGTCAATTTAAATCATTACAATATTGTGCTTACTTGAATTTCAGCAGGTTCGTTTGGGCCTCTCACCATGTTTGTCATTTGCGTGGTTGAGAAACACAAGCCTTGGGTGTTCTGCTGCATGGTAAAACACTTTGCCACTTTGGATAAACACACAATAGTGCACTTAAGATCAGTGCCGTGCCTTGCTACTGCTGTTTCTTGCCTCTTAGAGGACTGTTTTTCACTGTGGGCTTGGAGAATATGGAAAACACTTGTGCACATCATAGCAATTACATTGCTTTATACAAAAATACCTTTCTCACTTCAGTTCACCATTCCTTTCTGAGAGGTTTCTAGGTCAGATATTGCTATTTAAGAGCAAAATCTCTCTGTCACCCATGGCTCAAGCAACTGATTTTTTTTTTTTTTTTTCCAGGGAATCTGCTGGAAATTGCAGTGGAGGAATTAATCTTCCTATAAAACTACAAAACAACTGCAGTCCCAGAATAGCAATGAGCTCCAGGAAGCGCTTTCTCTGTTACCAGAATTACTTGCATTCCTGCATGAGTTTATTGCCATGTGCCATCTCACGCCCCAGAGATGCTGCCTATGTAGCACGGAGAGTCCTACATAGGAGCCTAGCCAGGGATGGCTAGGCTTCAACCTAAAATAATAAAGTAAGTTTTTTTTTTTTTTTTTTTTAAAAAAAAAAAAAAAAAAGCATTCCATTCATTAACTATCCATCATAAGGATAGATCCGCAAAATCCTATCTGCAGCTTATCATGGCTGTGTGGTTTCTGGTGGAAAAATAAATACTTCATTTAAATGGAATAAAGTGCTTTTCTCCAGTTATCATTCCACTCCAGGCTTTTGTGTCACAGATTGTCTGGCAGACTCTTACTATTGTCTCCTCCTGCAGCTTCTGGAAATGATCTTCTCTTCTCTTCATTAAAGAGAAATATGCCCAATGTAGAGATGGATTCTATTTGTAGTATTCCATTGTATTTCTCCATTTTACCGTTAGCTGATTTTTAGCTCTCACGCTATTTCACTTGTATGAACATCATTTATGTCAAGACTTGTGCAGTGCTCCAGGTGACTGTTGATATGCCCTGAAATGGGTGTCCTCCTAATGTATTTGTATTGTTAAATCTTTGATAAGCTCACTAGGTCTGAGTCACACCCCTGACTGCACATTTCAATAGTGCAGACCTGGCTGCACATGGAGCTAAAGGAGTATAGACAGCAAGTCTTGGAGAGGTAGGTCTGACATGAAGGATGCACAAAAAGCCAATACTAATACTCCCTAAATGGCCTTGCCTGTCTTCTTTGTTAGAATTCATTTGTTCAGGCTGTCCTGAAATCCACTGTTTGATTAGGGAAGAAAAATATCCAAGAAAACTGCTTTTGACTTTAAGTCTGATCATCCATCTGATGAAAGGGAACAGCAGGCATTTAGATATGAACTGGCTGGCTAGTCAATGCTTTTTCCCCTCCTCCCGTCCTTCATCCTAGTATCTGAAAAAGCAGTGGCTCCCTTCCTCCGAGGCTGCTCTCCTAGTGCCAGATGGCTCGTTCCTCCTCTCTGGCTAACATGCCACCTTGGAGATGTGGCATCTCCACCTGCCCAGGGCCTAGGTCCTGGACACAAGCCTGTGAATTGCGGGAGATTTGACTATGGTTCAAATGGTTATCACTAAAAATAAACCCCTTCTTTCTTTTTCTCTTTTTTTCTTTTTTTTTTTTTTTTTTCCTTTTCTTTTTCCTTTGTTCTCTATTTTTATTTTTCCTTTCTCTCTCTCTCTTCTCTCTCTCTCTCTCTCTCTTTTTTTTTTTTTTTTTTCTATCCTATATGACTGCAGAACACATTTCCTTTAGAGCTGGGGAAGAACACATTGAACCTGAAGTCTGATGAAGTGGCTAGCCTTTGCCTAGCATCCTTTATTTGATGAAAGATTTCACCTATGGAGGTACCATTGCTGCTTGTTTTCCTCCCAACACTTGAAATACCTCAGTGTGAGCTTGAAACAGTTTCAGAAATTAGAGTTTCCTGCCTCTCCATCACTTCCCACCCCAACACAGAAATGTTTATTTTTTTCAGTTACTTTCTTCAGGGGTTGTGATTTTAGTTGCTTCCTGTGCACACAGTAATATGTCTTGTGATTCATTACCTTGCTTACGGGTGTTTAGAGCCTGGAAGCCTCCTGTAAAATGTGATTTGTAAATATATCCTCCATGTCAGATGGTGAGTAAGAGAAGGCTCTAGCGCTCCACTGCCTGCTGCTCTGAAAAATTGTAAAGGTAGGAAATAAAACATCTGTCCAAAGAAATCTGTTTCTGTTGGAAGAGCTTAAAAGGGAAGATTAAAATTAATAGCAATGGTAAAACATATATACACACATACACTTAACAGTAAGGTTGCCAACTGCTTAGTCTTAAACAGCAGATGCCAGACCAAATCTCCCCTTACTTTTGAGGAAGCAGAAAGGGCTGACAATGCTCGATGCTAGGAGGGTGGCTCAGGCCATTCCTCTCAGTTCCTCTGCCCATTCGAGACCATCACTTGAGGTTTCTCTCTACTCAAAGCATGTAAGCAGAATTTGGCAGCTAAAAGCTGAGAGAAGTGTAATGGAGCCATCCCATGTGAGATGTAGTAGGAAATAAAGTAATTTTTTAATCTAATTTTCTATAACTTTGATGTCATTGACTCTGCAACTATTTGTATGATTTTTTCCCCCCTACATATTTCCTAGATTTAATTTCTCCGAGAACTGAGGCAACCAACACTGCCATAGAAAAATCATGTTGAATCTATGTATTGAACATTTTAGATCAAACACACAAATCTCTTGACTGTCGCTGGGTGAGACAACAGCTTGTCACTTTGCTTGCTGAGCAGCCATTCGAAGAGAACAAGATGAGCTTCTGCTAACAGATGAAGGCTGGGGAATCTGGTGATCTCTGGCTCCAACAGGCTCTAAAAAGGAAGTGCTGCCTTGTGCAAGCCCAGGAGTTTGCTCCTCTCTGCCCCTTTGCCCTCTCTCCCCATCAAGTGTAGGTTCTTTCTGTCTTATCCCCATACTCTCTCCTCCTCTGTTTTGAGACATCAGTTTCTCTCATCCTCCTCTTTTAGCTGGGGATAGTCATCCCGAAACCAAAACAGAAATCTGAACCTTGCTTTATTTAAGCACTGCTAACCACTGTATCTTCCAGCACCTTTTTTTTTTTTCTTTTTTTTTTTTTTTTCCCATTCTCACTCAGATCCAACCCCTTGATCAGCTGCAGCACTTCTCAATGGCTGCAAAAAACAATGGCAAGCAGATTCCTGTCTAGTTAATTGAACTGCTTCATTAATGTGGAAAAAGCTGTGCATTCCCTCCTCCACCAGCTCTATTCTCAGACACAGTAGAGCATTTTTCCCCTGCGTTGCTTCCAATAAAACTCAGCCTGAGGCAGACAACCTGACATAGAAAATTTTAGTCCAAATAGTTAAGAGAGAGATACAAGCAACCAAAATAAGATCTTGCAATGGAAACTGCCATGTGCCTGACAATGGATGATGTTACCAGCTCTGTCTGCTCTGCATATATTCAGATTTCCTGTCCATGCTGTGTGCACTGTGACATGCTCAGAGGAAAGGAATCCTTTAACAAGTGGGTTTTCTCCATAACTTGCCCACAGCTGTTCAGATGTTTCATCAGCATCTATGGCAGAATGTAGCACAATTTATGCCTGATTATTATTGAAGAATTAGCAACAGAAGCTAGCCAAGTGGCATTTTTAAATTTTATACTACCATCTAGTAAATGTGTAACACTCATACATTAGTAACTGATTAAGTATTCTGCTGGATCCCAGACCTTAAGTAATTATGTACCATTATGTACCATGCAAAGAGAGCAAAGGAGCAATGAAAATTGGTTAAATGAAAAAGGGAAAAAGTAGACAAAGGCAATTCTCAAGAAGACAAGAAAAAAAACAATACCCATGATCTGCACTAGCTTATACTTAGAAGGTACTGATGTAGCATAATGCACTTAAAATCACAGCAGCATCAATACATGATAGGAAACATAATTACCCTCTTAGCTCAACCTGGGAAGAAAACTCAGTATGTTTTTACTGAAATAAAAATCCTTCCAAAGGTTTTATACCTTCAGAGGTTAATTACATAAGTATCTCTACGTCATGGCCAAGCATTAAGTAAAGCTGGCCTTTTCTACAGACCATGTGGCAAACAGCCTCTCCCAGCTTCTAGTCAATCCAGTTTGTCATCCCCTCCACAGTCCCATCTTCCAGTGCAGCCAGTGGGTTGCATGTTCCTGAGAACACCCTGTAAAGTGACTGGGACTGCCTAAAGATGATTTGGGGGGGTCCAGCATTCTTTTCTGGTGATGTAAGGCTGGCTGCCCCCAAAATTTCTCAGAGAGGCCAGGTACCTACCAGAAGCCCCACAATCTTATAAATTTCATCCAGCAGCTGGACTGGTGCTGGAGCCTTAATGGTAGAGTAGGAACTGCCTGCTGAAGATTGGGGAAGGTGCTGCTTTGCAGCTCTCTCTTTTCACCTCTTCTGGGATGCCTGGACACTGATGACTCTGCCTTGCACAGCTGTACAAAGGGAGTGAATGGTCCCAAACTACTTTCAACCAATACCTGGGAGAGCTTCACAGAGACTTCAAGGTAGAGGGTTTTTAACCATGGTAGCAGGAGGCTCTGTGTGATTGATGTCTACAGTAGAATGAGCCTTTGGAACATTTCAATATGGAGACAATATTAAACTGGATTTTTTTTTTTTTTTTCTTCAGTACTGCTGGTCTAAGGAAGATTGGCATTTGCTTTGCTCTTCTTGCTATATGTGTCCCTTGCCACCTGTGAACTGCTTGAGGTAATATTTAAAGCCAAACCAATCCCGTGTCCTAGAAACCAGCCCTTGAAGGACGATGTGTTTGAATGATGGATTCTTGTGTCTCTTTTGGGAGTAGAGGCACCTTAGCTGTTCCTCCTTCACGTATTTTACAACTAGAAGTAACAATAAAGGAAAGAAAGAATGATGTTGAAAACTATTCACATTTTTCCTATTGCTATGGAAACTATTTTTTTTTTCCCCAAACATCAGTACATTCCATTATGCTTTATTATGAAACTCTGGTAAGACTTATCTTCTTATAATGAAGAGCTTTATATAACTTGTGTTACCTCTCTTGAATTGGTGCAAAAGTGGTGAGTCTAGACTGTGAAATAATGCTGTGTGGTGTGATTTTGAGATCTTTTACATACCAGCTTTTGTGGTCACAATGACAAAGGCATCTCTGCCTGCCTGAGAGAAGCAGGGACGGGTTTTTCTAAGGTGCTAGAAGGAATGTTAAAAGTGATTTCTCCAGGTAGACACTGAAGGTTAAAAAAAAAAAAAGAAAGAAAAAAAAAGAAAGAAAAAAGGCATTGTGGGTAAAGAAAATGCTACGAATATCTTCTTTATCTTCTTAGATGCAGACAACTCTCTAGACATTCTGTTACATGCTGTTGGTCTCACTTTAACAACCACTGTGTAAACCTCTTTTATGCTATGCTGGGGGAACCTGTTAATTCATTTCCTAAGACTCTCTGTCTCTGCTTGTCAATGTGTGTACCCAGACCAGCTGTAGAAGCAAAACACCTTTTTCTTTGGAGAGTTTTGAATAGGCTTTATGTCCTGTCACGTACTCTGTGAACAGATATATTTGAAAAGTTGAAAACAAAGCAATCTATGCCTTTTCTGTGCTGCACATGTCAGGTTTGTTGAGGTCCTGCAGAGAACATCTATTTGACAAATACCATTATGCCACCTGAGGCAGCTCTGGCTGTTTCTGGTACCATACTGTGAGCTTGCCAAGCCCAGGTGCACTGGGTGTAGGTGTCCAGGTGTTAGCGATGAGGGGCTGCAGGGGTGGTCTCTGACAAGGCAGAACAAAGGGCTGCCCTGTGCCAGTTCTAGGGAATCCACCAGAGGACAGAGCTGAGCTCTGGTGCCTCTGGGAAAACAAGTTTAAGAAATGGCCTTTTTTTTTTTTTCTGTTTTTTTTTTTTTTTTTTTTTTTTTTTTTTTTCTTCCAGGGCAGAAAAATAAAGACCATCTAAAACAATCAGGACAAGAGACAAATGTGAGAACCTCTGTTAGGCCCAGGAAAGCTTGGAAATATGCCTTGAAAACTTTCATTGTGTGTCCAAGCCCAGCTACTGACTAGATGCTCAGCTGAATCCTGCTCTCTTACTTGTCCAGGAGAAATTTCCAGTCATGCCCAGCACCTCCCAGGAGCCTGAGAGCTGAGGGACAGGCCAGTGCAGTACCTCCTTCCCTACCTTCCCATAAACCAGCTAGGATCTCCTAGGACTTCTGTCATACAGCCTTTGCAGTAAATGGCAAAGAGCAGGGGAAGGTTCAGGATCAGTCCTAATGGTTCTGACAAATAGCTCTTGCAGCTCCTGTCGATCCATCTCTCTCTCTTGGGGCTCATAAGCTAGAAACTACTGATGCTGAGAGGGTGGCTGCTGAGAAAGAACTATTTCTCACTCCTGGCTCTAATCTCTGCTACCAGTGCCAGTCCTGCTGAGTCAGTTCCCTATTCTGCAGGACCCGTGTCTGTATCTCCTGGCCTCACAACTCCTTCATTAACAGATTATCAATTTTCCAGCACCTTTAATTATACAGTAGGGAGTGGGGTCAAAACCATAGACAATGCTTTTGTATTGCGTAACAGGAGGTCTTTGGCAAAGCTGCATTAGATGACAAAAACAAACAAAACCCCCCAAATCAGTATACCATTTCTGTCTGGACTTTATGCCAGGGCTGCCATACAACCCATCCATCTACTATTAACCGATGCAGGTGCAAACTAATGACTTTATTTAGTTATTTATTTATTTTGTTATATATATAATATTTCTTGGACAGTGAATATACTTGCTTTCTCCTTTCTTCCTGGATCAGTTTTTACTGATTACATCAACTAGGCCATAAAAACCACTGAATAATTTCTAATAACAGTTGGTGGCTAATTTTAGCATATTAAAAAAGTGTGGTGCTATTGAAGTAGAAAACTTTGAACACTAACCATTTCTCTGTGTCAAAATATTGTAATTTTACTGTCTTTGATTTAAATGTAGTTCCTTAAATCTCAGCTACACATAAGAGTGACTCATGAATTTAAATAGCACAGATTAAAGTCTAACCAAAAATATTCATAATTTCAGCAGAGATATTAATCTTGTCTCTCCTTTATATTGTACCTATATGTAATACAACATGGCTGATGATGCCAGGAGGGTATGTTCACATGAAAAGGGAGAGATTTCAGTAAAAACCCAGTGATTTTTTTTTTCTGAATGCCTATGTGCCTGCAGAGCATGTATTCTCTTAAAAATATCTGTGATTGCAACTCCCATGTTTTCTGTTCTTTCTTCTAGATGGGAGACACTTTGCTGCTATGTTCCTACCTGACACACACCTAACATGCTTGACTATAAAGCATCTTTCAGAAGTGGTTAGGCTATGTATACTCAGCAGAGAATGAAAATTAAAGTCATTTATTTATTTATTTGTTTTTCCTAAATGGGAGAATATTAAAGTTGCAAAATCTATACCTAAATATCTGAAATGACATATTTGTTTGGATACACATAGTTCCTACAAATCATACTCTTACATCTTGATCCTGTATGAAGCTCTTTGTACAGACCTTCCACTGACTTAAAATCCATGGGTAGAGATATGCTCCAAGTTTTTTTTCAGTCATAGTAACAATTTAATATACGTGTAAATATATGCACGCTCCTTGTGTATATATGTAAAAATACACATATATATGTATGTATGTACATATCTATGTTGCAGAATTCAGCCTAGTGAAGATTTCAGGGATGCACTGCCAGGATATTGGGTATGGGTAAAGAGGATGGGGAGTATTATAGGGATGTTTACCAGCAGTCTCATACTTGCACTTTCTTTTGCATGGGGCATCATGTCTCCTCCTGAGCTAAGGCCCTGCATAGGCCCTGGGCTCACTGAGGTGAAAGACAGGGTTACACCAGGTTGTTAAGTGGACTTTACAACACACATCTCAGTAGGAAGTTACTTGCATATTCATTACTATACTTCCTTTTTTTTTTTTTTTTAATGCTTATAATATTACGGAAAGCTTATGCATAATTCATTATCTCACTACTTTCCCTAGGTCTGCTTTTCCATATGTTAGCACAGTGTTTCTAGATATATGATTTATTGCTGAGCCCTGGCCCACCACTTCTACATTTCATATAGTGAATCACAATCTTTGTTTCTCCAAATAAACAGGGATTGTTTCTCTTGATTTTCCAGGACTTGTTTTCACCCTGTGTGTAAATTATCATCATGGTTTTGCCCCTGATCTGCTGCCATTTTAAGATCCTTAAACTGTAATTTTTTTCCTCACACAGCTCCAGTGCTGTTCCCAGAAGGGTGATGTCAGCATATGTCAGTGAGCTTCTGAGGATTTAAATTGACTCTTGTAATCCATTTTAACTTCAACGAACTTTTTTTTTTTTTCTGTCTGTCTGTCTGTCTGTCTGTCTCTCTTTTTTTTTTTTTTTTTTTTTTTTTTTTTTTTTTTTCTGGGCCTCTTCTTCCTTGATTTCCCTTTTTGCCCTCATAATTTTTGTAGTTTTAGTTGAATTTTCATTCTCTGATCCTCTTCTTTTTCCTGGCTGTATTTCACCCTTAACTAGGGTGAATTGGAGAGAATTGGACAATTCTCTCATTGGCTTGAGATGCTGACTGCTAGAATAAGAGTCTAAGAAAAAGAACAATGATTATAAAATAACATATTTAAAGATGGTTGGAAAAAAAGCACAGTCATGAGAAAAGAAGAGATAAAGATCTGAATGTGGCAAAGACAGAGAAGATTCACTGCTTCTGGAACAACGAAAAAAATGTTGCAAGATGAGATGAAATCATCTGAAAATGACTATAATGCTCACTCTAAGGCAATCTCCTACTAGGTAAAAATATCAAGATGAACAACTTAAAAGCATATGAGAGAAACCTGCTGTGTTTTTCACTTCAAGACACAGAACACATTCTTGTAGAAAACACAACTGTTTTTTGTTGTTTTGTTTTGTTTTTAAATTATAATTTCATTTCCTACTGCTCTTTTGTGGCTCATATCTTCTATGCCATAGATAAACTTGTACAGTGTTCTCCCACCACTTTTGTAGACAATGAAGATGGGCAAATGATAATGTGAAAACTGGCCTACGGATCCCATAGGGATCCCACATTAGATGACTCCACACTAAGCTGCAAGGAACATTCAGGAAGCAGGTAAATTTGCTTAAAGGTAAACTGACATCTATGAGCAGAACAGGCATGCTTTAAAAGCAAAGCTATAACTACTACCACTGGCATAACTATTACCACTACTACTACCTCCTCCTTCAAAAAAAAAAAAAAGTATATAGTAGTTACAAGCAAAAATTGTTATCGTGGTATTTTAAGGTGTCTCATTCCAAACTTAAGAACCTTTAGAAAAGAGATTCTTGTAGATCAATGTCTAGAGGAAGAGCAGTAACAATCCTATAGGTAGATAACTAGGTAATTGTTTTCTTGAGGGAAAATCTTGTAGATCTTACTTCATGGTGCTTAGTGAGGGAAGCAGTAGCTACAGAACTTATGGGTTATTGTTATGAGGAGTCATCTTTTTCCTGAATTTGTGCTTTTGAATCATCCCTGTCTTTGGTTATTATCATAAAAGCCTGTCTTTAATTTGGTGGCATGTGAAAGCTTTGTATATCCATCAAGGACTTGAAAGAAAGATCATTGCCACAATTCTTTCTGAACTCAGAATTCGTCTCCAGAATATCCACCAAAGAGTAACAGCAGAAAAAAAGATCAACCAATTTTTCTCTTGACATGGAAGTACTGCAGATGAAGAACTGTTTTTCAATTTCAGCTTCTGTGTGGAACATACACTTTCACTGTGAGCAGTGGCTTTGAATTTTCCTGTATTTAAACACACACACACCTTATTAATTAATCACATAGGACCTGCGGGAATGGTGTCAAGCTGAGACAGGGGAGGTTCAGGCTAGACATCAGGAAGAGGTTCTTCACAGAGAGGGTGGTCGCACACAGGAACAGGTTCCCTGGGGAAGTGGTCACTGCACCAAGCCTGACAGAGTTTAAGAAGCATTTGGACTGTGCACTTAGTCACATGGTCTAAAATTTTGGGTAGACCTTTGTGGTGCCAGGAGTTGGACTTGATGATCCTTAAGGGTCTCTTCCAACTTGAGATATTCTATGATTCTATGATTATACTGCTTTCTCTTATGGAGGGGAGACATACTCAGTGATTTCTGTCCACCAGGACTCACTCCAAGAAAGAAAAGAGATGAAAGATTCCAAAGATCACAACTTTGAAACCAAATCAGAATTCAGATTGTATTCAAATTCACAATGCTTTTTTTTTTTTTTTTTTTTTTTTTTTAAAGTACACTTCTATTTACATACTTTGCAAACCCAAAAGTTTTACTGTCATCCAACAAATGGTATGGCAATCAATGATTCTGTGTCAACATAATCACTGGCAAAATAGTCTCCAGTGATACATAAATTTTTGCTTTATATAGCAAGAAATTTTCCACAAGAAAGAAATACAAAACCTTCACCTTCTCTGTTATGAAGCAGCAAGAAACATTGCCTGCCCATTGTGACTGAAACACACAGTAAGTAGCAGTGCTGTGAACAACAAACATTCTCTACTCTCAAATTAGGATTGTAAGGGAAGAAGTTAAGAAGACTTTTGATGTCAGAAATTTAATTCCAGTACATTGACCTTATTTCCACAGGTTGAAACAGAGAGCCAGCAACTCTGAAATATTTATATGAAAGAGATTATCACACTTAAAACATTTGTCCTGAGTGTCAAGAAGGCACATGCTGCATCCTCAGCTCTGTCACATTGACATTATCCTGCCTTCTATTAAATGAAACTTTAAAAAAAATGTATCAGTGGAATTTCTCAAGGGAAAAACTATATTTTTTAGCCAGTAAACTGATGTCAATAGAACTAACCTACAATTACTCTGGCTCATCTGTGAAGATGGTGGAATTCAATAGCCAGCAAATCAGTGAGACAATTTCCATTGGTTTTCATGGATTTGGATCAGAGCTTTTTTTTTTTTTTTTTTTTTTTTTTTTTTTTTTTCCTGAATCATTCCACTTGGCCACAAACAGGCAAAAATGAAGTCAGAGGAAAGAATTAAAATGGTGTTTTATCCTTTTTCTCTGGGTTTACCTTCTTCCTCTTGGGAAATATATTGTTTTGGAATTTAAGAAAATGTTACTGAATGACACATGTACATTGATATTTTTGTTCATATTATCAAAATATATCACCATTACTATTTTTTTTTTCTGTCAAGAGTTCCAAAAAATAAAAGAGTTCCACCTTGAGCTATGTCCAGGTATTGCAGATAACTGATAGCCTGCTTAATGGTGTATGAGACATTTGAAAATTGAAAAACTATCTCAGAATTAGTGATGGTTATAACTTGTGATGGCAAAATGTATACTCACTGAAAGGAAAGGAAAGAAAGGTACTGCTGTTTTATTGCAATTTCACATCAGAAAAGTATACTGTAGAATTTTTCATTTCTTCCAGTTGCCACATAAATCTTTTTTTTTATGGCAACTTTCAGCCTTGATTCTACAAAGACAGATGGGAGTGTCATATACTTTTTGCAGTCAGTGGGACTCCCCATAATGACCAAAATTATGTTTATACTTGCAGGTCTGAGCAAGCAGGCCCTTGCATTCTATCTAGGTTTATATATACATATACTTTTTTAATTTTAATTTTTATTTTTTTTTCCAGATAAGAATATATGAGTTTGATGATGGGTACAATTCACAGTAGTGGAAAAATGTAACTACAGGATGTTCTATGTCTCCTGTGGCACTGGATACTGCAGTACCACAAAAACATAATATTGACAAGTATCCTGTCAGAGAAACAGTGTCATAAAATCTAAACATTTTGTTTGCAGGTTTGCTGTTTCTTAAGTTTGGTTTTACTTGAGTTCCCATTTTTTAAATTCTAGATATCTATTTAAATTCCTGTATTTTTAGTTATTGCTGTCGTCATAAACTAAAAATGCTTACAAAATTGGAAAAATATTGAGCAAATACTTCTCCTATAGTTGTCTTACCACATTCTTATATATTTTTTTTCTTTATGAGCATTGACTTCTTTCTCTCTCTCTCTCTCTCTCTTCCTTCCTTCCTTCCTTCCTTCCTTCCTTCCTTCCTTCCTTCCTTCCTTCCTTCCTTCCTTCCTTCCTTCCTTCCTTTCTCTCTTTCCTTGTAAACTTGGCAATTTAAATTCTTTTAAATCCTTAATGTTCTTGATGTATTTTTTTTTCACTACTTCTTACTTTTGTTGCTGTTGCCTTTTGTATTTTTTTTCTCTCTAAAATTAGATAGCCTGATAAGTTTTCTCCATTTCATTCACACTGGATATAGCAACAAAGTTTTTTTGTTTGTTTGTTTGTTTATTTGCTTGTTTTTAATTATCTCATATCATACGCACATAAAACCTGGATCCTTGACTGAATTCTAAACCACTAAGCTGTTACTTTATGGCTTTATACGCAGTCTCAGGACACACGGAGAATCTCAATAAAGCTTTCATTCCTGGAGTTAGAATATGATTCTCTATCTGAAGAAAAAAAAGGGGACTACGAAAACTCTAGAATTCACAAAGTAAAAAACTTCAGTGGTGTTTTAACTCAAATTTTAAACCGGTCTGTCTAAAAGCTCAACAATTATGAAAGAGATGGGTTGCTCAGCCACCGCTTCTTCATGGGGAATCTCCTCATCTGTAATGTATCCGTGGGCTCTCTGGTTCCCTCTTTTGTACAGGATTTGAGTTTTGGCTCTAAGAACTTTGTCCGTTTAACATAGATAGCAAATATATACATACATATGGCTCTGAGTTAACATGAATCCTATATTAATATTTATGATTTCTTGTGTTGTGGTTCTATATGTAATTACAACCATATTTATCACAATGATTTTACCATTAGTTTTCAAATCTGAATTACTTTTTGCAGAATTTAATAACAGAACTGAAACAATTCAGGGGTACCTGATCCCAGAATTAGGTATAATGCGCCATTTTATAAATCTGAAGGTTTGAATCAAATGCAGAAGGTGTGATGACAGTCCATAGAATAATAAGTTTGCCGTGTCCATTATATTTGGCTTGGCACCTTCTAGAAAAAATAATTCTTCCCTTTTCTTAACAGAGAAGGCTAGTCACATTCTGACTATAGCTCATCTGTTTTCCTCTTTTCCTTTTTCCTCCTATTGTTGCACTTACTGCTTTCACTCCTATTTTTCAAATGATGCTGCAGTAGAGTGAGTCATTGGCCAAGGACAACTACTGCCTAATATTGGAAAAGCAAGTAAGGAAAACAAAGGCAGAAAAGAAATTATCCAATTTGTTTCCTAGCAGTGACACAAACCTTTAATAATGTTTTCATTGATTATACTCTCTTCCTCAGCATTTATGCTAACAGAACAATTATTACAGGACTTTAGCACTGATGAATGATTTACTCTGTCTATCAGCTACTTAATTAGAATTAATTCTTCATATACTTTCCTGATGAAAGACATAATTATTACAATAATCGTATAGCATAGGTTGTCAGTGCTTTCTGAAATACCTTGCCTAATGGGGCTATGGAAATTACTTGTGATTTTAGTCCAGCAAAAACAGAGATTAGAAGGAAGCCTTGAAATGTGCTCTGGCAGAATTTTCTCATTGGTCTACATCAGGACAACCCAGCAGATTGCACAGCCTGGTGCCTGGCCTGGACCATCCTCTCCACAGAAGTATGCGGTGAGGACAAGCCATGGTTAGATGAAGCTGTGAGAGATGTGGTACATTCCTACTGAGGCTGTAGTAGGACCTCAGCAAGCACATTGTAGGACTGAAATCTGGGGAGGAGAGGAGAAGGTGAGTGCTAGTTCTATTTGCAAGCAGACCTCTGCAGACTGCTAAAGCACCAGGCAGAAATTTTTAAGAAGCTAGTGCTTTTCTAGAGAATGTCAACTGCTGCTGTCTGGTATTAACTAATGCTAGCAGATGTTAACTTGTGGGAGGCATGAAGAGGAGAGAGAGAGTAGCCTGCTCTCTAAGGGAGCTCTCATGCAGCATGAGAGTTCTCAAAGTGAAAGCCCTGAAATTCCTGGCATTGCACACCTGCAGGTCCACATGAGATGTCTTTGTTAAAGACAGAATACGATTTTTTAAATTATTTTTTTATTTTTCCTTTCTTTGGTGTTCTTTGGAGTTTCCAGTTAATTTTAAAGAGCAACCACTTATTTTGGAGTTGAATTCCTTTATTTCAGATGACAAGAAATATCCGAAACATGGTAGGACAAAAATAAGCTTGCTTGAAAAGAATATTTGCTCTATCAGGTGCTGCCTTTCTCTTTTTCAGCTACATGCTATCATGTCAGCAGCCCCTGAAGAGAGGTAAGTGATTAGCAAATGGCACAAAGAAAATCAATTTGTAACAGCTACATAGCTGTATATATCATAGGAATTACAGAGCTATTAGCCTTAATTAGGTAATTAATAAAAAAAGATATTGTTCTCATTACACATTCAAACCTTTACTCTCTCATTGCTGAGAGGACACTGAATTTGCAAAAGCTGAGTAAACAAGGCTTAAGAGCATTCATTTTAGCAATGTGCTTAAACACAAACTGGAGAGAAAAAGACATGTTGACAAGAAGAAGTGAAATTTTGATGCTTTCTCACTTTCTTGTTCATGGTGATAGCTGCAGTTCCTTATGTTTACTTTTAACCAGCAAAAAAGCTTTCAGAAATCCTCTTCTGCATATTTTAAATAGCATTTCTCAATGGAGCATGCTATGGTATCTGTTGTGTCAGACTGGAAAGAAGGAAACAGGATCAGTTTGTTGGCTCACATTATATCTGGACCAGAGAAAGAGATAATGAAAGCAGGCTGGGAATGTGGCATCTTACGGATGAATTGAATTGAATTTCTGCCAAGAAATCTAAGGTCTAACTACTTATTTTATCTTGATGGTCTCTGAGTAGCTGCATCTTTAATGGGAAATATCCCAACAAAGTTGTATCTTACATTTTAGATCTACTAGATTTGTTTTCAAGCTGCCTGGAACAATCTGAGACAGGACAACCCGCATCTCTCTATTCTTGGAAATGAAGCTAAATTTACCTAACTGATGCTGTGGATTAACTGGAATCATGGGGGAGACCTCAACCTGTCTAAGCAGTAAATAGTCTGAAATATTTTCTGTGTCATGACTGATGATTGCTGTCAGGTCAAGTTGATGAAGTATCTCACTTAGACACTTAGGGGTGAGATCTATTGTTCAGGCTGGGCTTCATTGGGAACAAACTCCTAGTGTTTAGCACATAACCAGAAATCCCTAGTGAGAACAGAGTCACAGCTTGTTACTCAGGTGATTACTAGATTGCTGGCTATTATCTTAGTGCTATTGAGTTTGTGAAGGTAGCAGTTATCTCTCACATGACACAGAAGCCATAGAAATGGAGGAAGAAGGAAGGACAGGAGAGGGTTGGGAAAGAAGGGGAAAGGAAGCGAAATGGAGCAATCCCCTTCTTCTGAGAAGAATATGAGACACTTTGTGCAGCTAGCATTGCTCATCTGACAAAAAGCATTTAAACAAATTTGAACTTTCTGTGAAATCAGTATAAAATAGCAGTGCTTAGAATAGCACACCATTATTAATTCTGAAATTGTTTCAAAGTCCCCCTTTCCCTCCCACTCCACACATTACATAGACACAGCTACTGTTATTTTTATGCTTAACTGCCAGTATATCTGAAAATGAACAATGCAGTATGCTTATACAAGAGAACTGGGAAAAAAATACATACATTATTGAATTATGCCATCAGCTACACGGATTTATATCATGTATTGGGAAGGTGGTTTGTTAACTCTGGGCTGAAACAGGCTGAACTGTAGGTAACAGTAGCCCTTTAGCTTGTTCAGTATTTGAAAGTGTAGATATCAAAAAATAATAATAATAAAAAAAATCTACTGCCTTTCTTGCATGAAAGTGTTACACTCTCATCTATCTCCTCTTCACAGAAGTGAATGTAGAGGTATAGATTTTTGTTTGAGGCTGTCAAATAATCATGGTCACCTCCTCAATGGCAAGATGTTGTTTTCATCTACGAGCTGCAGTGCTGTGATTGATCTGTTTGTGCTACTAACACAGAGCTGGTGGGGTTTAGATATTGCTGACTTCATAAAATACCCCAAGCTTCCAGTCCCATCAAAGTCATCCTAACCAGAAAAATTGGTGTTTGTGATGGAGTCACCACTTCAACGTGTTTATTAACCGGGATGTGTGCCCTCCTGTGGCAGAAGACATGTATTGCAATTGCTACCGAAAAAAAAATAGGAAAGCTTGAGACCTTTGCCAATTCCATGGCAAAATTCAACAACACAGAAATGATCTGACAGATATCTACAGGGAAGACTGGCTACCGAAGAAAGGGGAAAAAAAAACTGTTCAATAACTTTCCTGCTTCTTTCAACGAGCTTGAATAGAGTTGAATTCATCATGGAATTAGGCCTTTTGGGTTATTACTTTTCCCCACGTATTTGGGAACGATCATGTGCTAATAATCAGTCCAAACAACTCTTAGCTTCCTACAGGAAAAAAAGTATTTGCACTTATGCATGTGACTCAAATTAATTTCACTTACCATATGAGTCAAATATGAATCATGATTGATACAAGCATAATTTCTGATCATCTTGTAATTATTTGTCCTCTCTGAAAGCCCCGTGTATATGTTTGGCTAAAAGATTTTTTTTTTTTTTGGTGTGTCAATATATTTTAATGTCATTACATTTTTGATCCACATTTTTTTTTTTTTTTTGTAGAGACTATGATAGTATTTCTAATATCTTTGTTCTAAATCTGTTCATAACTCACTATATTGCTTTAAAAGCAACCTAGAACTATTTTGAGGGACTGAGGCACATTCTGGGCCTCAGCAGTGATGGGACTGGGTATTGTAATAACAACATTGCAAAATATTTCAGTCACTGCTTTGAATAAATGAGTATTTACTTGCGCTGTATTTTGTAACATACGTTCCTTAGGAGGGAGATGGGAAAACCATGCAGTCATAAATGAATGAGGAAGAATACACTTGGTCAAAACTAGCATGGTCAACAGGTCTGGGGAGATGATAAGCATCATAAATACGATGATTTGTGCTGTTGTTTTACAAAATTAATAGTTGACAGTAAGAAGAGATTTGTCTTTGTATTCTTAACCCATGACAATAGAATTCTTATTTAACTCTCATGAAATAACATTCTGCTGGATAAATTTGTTTCCTCTATACATTTCAGAATTCTCTTTGCCATTACTGAGAAATTCAGGTTTTACTGGGACTATTTTACTGATCAATATATGATATAAAAATATGTCTGAAAATATTAAATTCAGGCTTGATGCAAAAGCAATAATTATAACTTTTGTTCCAAGACTCAATGATCACACTGACATTTTTCCAGTGTGACAGGTATTCATCACAGATTGGGAATGGGGGGACTATGTTTTTATGAAATCATATGTCCATCTTCAGTGATGAAGGGACACATGATCACTTGTTTTAACATCCTGAATGCATCAGACACCATTCAAGCCATTATGTTTCTTTTGTCTACACCTGTACTAAGTCCAGTCACTTGGGTGATCCTGAAAGGTATTCAACTTGATTTTGGGACATTAATTTGCATTTGAATTCAATTTCTCACATCCTATGGTGTCTTTAACAAGTTACCTCTCCACCTTACTTTCCAACAGCTCAGCAGAAATAATTTTCACTTTGAAATAATGTAGTGCTGTGCCTGGTTAGTGCTCCCTGGGTTATATTTGAGCAAGCTGGCATGTGCTCATGATGTAGGGCAACCTTCTGCTGGGGTTCTAGCACAAAACCTGGGTAGGAAGACACAGAGAGCAAATAACCCTCGACCCTCACCTGGGCTTGTTTCACTGTGCAGTTGTGTGACTTCCCAGAGCTAACTTAGCAAACACTGACTGGTATCCTAGCCAGTGCTGCAGCTTGTCCACAATCTTCTGTTCTAGAGCATTTCCTCCTGTCCTGAATCAGTTCTTTCCCTCTTTCCTGCACTGCACACAAACTTGCATATGAACTTTATTACCATACTTTAACACTGTGTTTATCAATACCAGATCCACTAGCTCATACTCATTATCCAACAGTCTAGATGGATTTCTGAATTTAGTATTGTTCAGAAATATTTTTTCGTTACCTTTCTAATTCTTTTGGGTGCATAGTTTGTATTATTTATTTATTTTTTTTTTTCTAGATGTAAAAAACTGCATTCAGCTGAGTTGAGCTGTGATTTTAAGGCTTTTTTTTTTTTTTTTTAATTAGATTTGTTAGCTGTTTTTAAATCTTTTTACCATATATTTTATCCATATTGAGTAATAATGATTTGTGGTCATATTTTGTCATGTCCCAAGAAGTAAAATACCTTACAGAGCTGTGTGGATTACATCTGTTCAATCAACAAAACTTCTGCTCTTAAAGGGTGCAATTAGACCTGCTTGACAAAACTAATTTACTCCACTTATAACTGCGTTGACTGACATTCATTAGATTGCTGTAATCTTTAATCAATTGAATCTTGTACCAGCTTCTCCCTGATCAGTCTAGGGCTGATGTTATTCAAAATTATGATCTTTTTGAATCTTTTTCTTTTTCTGTTTTGCAAACACTTCTTACCAAGAAACCTATAATAAACAGTGAATTTGTATGGAGCAGTTGGGCAGTTGAGAATGCATTAATTAGTATATTACAGCAGTGGCACTTATTACTTATTATGCTATCATCAGAGAACATAATTAAGTTATTGTAGAGTTGCTATGGTTTCCAAAGGAGGTACAGTGCAGACTAATTACCTCAAGATGCCAGATGGTGCTAAATAATTCCTAAGCAAATGCCCTATCACCTCTGCCTCTCCTATGTTTGTATAGTAAACAAACCATTGATAAAATGGAGACTGAGGATGTAGTGATTTCCCTTTATAGGTCTCTGCAGGTTTCTATTTGCCCTTAGCATATTTACATTCTTCAGGCTTTATTGTTTAATTTTCTCCCATCTGTGCAAAGATCCTAATGAATGAACTGCAAACAGAAACAAGTAAGAAAACTCTGCTGCTGGACATTTTGACTGCAAATGCTGTATCTGCTCTACGCCAGCAATTTTGTGCTGTGTGTTATGGTTAACACTAGGATATGGTGGGTAGAAAGATGCCTGATTCTGTCCACACTCCAAGTAAGCTATAAGAGACATTTTTAAGCACTGTCAACACTCTAGATTTCCCTTTAGCCTAGAAGGTCACCACTTTGAGGATAACAGGGACATCCTACAGGAAGGTGATATGAATGAACATTGGACTTTAATCCTGACCTATGGAATGCTCAAAAAATAAATTGTCTTTTAAAAACTGAAAAGCTTAAAGAAAGTGAAGTTTGAGGCTACTTAGTCAAGAGACAAAGCTTTCTTGTATATCTGTGGCTGTTTTGTCTTAATTTTTCAGGCCAATAGGTTAGTTGGGTGCTTGCAAAATCTTCTACTCTACAGCCTGAGAGATAAATAAACTCCAGGTCTCTATCTGTAGTAAATATTAAAAAACTAAAAATTTTACCATCAAGGGAAACAACAAAATAAAAGGCCAGATGTCATTTGCCACTAAGAAAAATCTTTGGGGTAGCATAACACAGAGGCATATGCCTTAGACCAGAAATTCTGTCTGTGTTGAACATCAGCCCACAGCCAGCTGACCTGCAGCATCGGGTCAATAACACAAGTAGATCAGGCTCTGGGCAAAGCCTTTTATACCCCATTTCTGCTACCAGTGTCATAGGATTGCCAACACACTACCCTAAGAAAAAGCCTTTTTATTTAGTATAGCCTCAGTTCACAGTTTAAGATTTTCAGCATTGTAGGTCTAGGAAAACAGCTGTGGAAACCAAAAGAGAAAATGTTTTCCTGTCAAATTCAGAGCTAGATATTTGGTTTTGTCTAAACCATATTTCATCTCTGCACATCTCCATGGGCTTTGCTTCTCTCATAGGTCCAAAATGGTGTGCCTCTAGGATTTTTACCTTCTGTGTGGTGTTTCACAAATTCCTCTTATGGGAACTTTTACCAGCATAACTGATACATCTAATAGATACAAAAGCTTGCTCAGCAGACTCTGCACATTGTTTTAGGAGCCTGAAGACCTTCTGGAGACTAAATCTGAGATCATCAGGGAATACCTAGAAAAGAAACTTGAGGGTGTCTGCTGCTGCTAGACAACAGCGAGGTAAAGGGACCCACAAGGGTTTGAGCATGAGGAAGCTTTAGTAGCTTCTAACAATGACGATTAGCTGCCCTTGACCCAGAGTGCTGCAGGTCTTTGTTACAGCTGCCTACTGATTAGGCAGTGCCATGCACCCTTTTAGCCAGTGCTTGGGAGAGGTCTACACAAGAGCTATGCCCAGAGTACATCCTCCCAGAGCCAGTAGGTTGCAGAGCAGGGTGTGAAGAAGGAAGCCTCAGTAGAATTCACACCACTATAGCAGTATGGTGGTGGTGCTGCAGTACAGAGCGGTTTTCCCAGCAGGTGTTGGACCACCTCTCTGTGCTAGGATGGAGGCTTCAACACAGATAAAGCTGCAGACACAGATAAAAATGCAGCCATCCAAGTCCTAGCGGTTACTGGGACCTCTGTCTGATGTCAGGAGAGATGATCCCGTCCTACAGGAGGTATACAGTCATGGAGGACCTATACTGCTGAATGGAGAAGTTACAAAAGGAAGTGAACACGCTGTACAGTATCAGACAAGATGAATCACAGAATGATTAAGGTTGGAAAAGACCTCCAAGATCATCTGATCCAACCATCCCCCTACCACCTAAGTCACCCAGTAAACCATGTTCCTAAGCACCACGTACAACATTTAAAGGGAGATAGACGAGATCTTCTCTGATGCAGTGGCTTGAAGAGCCTGTGACTCCAATGGAAACAGAGAAGCAGGCAGTGTCCACCCCCAGCGTTAAGAAAGTGCAGCCTCTGGAGAAATGAAGGATGAAAGCTGGTGACTTCAGGCACCAAGAGGAAGGCTCCTATCCCACCCAATGGCTAACAGTTACAAAATAGGTTCACTGCCCCTCCAAGCTGACGAAGAGCCAGAAGTGCCTTCAAGCAAAAGACCTGGTCCACCTCTGGCCCAGAGGGAGAAGTTTGGATGGAGAGAAGGTGGCGCAAGAGTGGCAAAAAGATGGGTCTGGAAATAGAATAACTTGGGATTAAGGTATAAACCAGGTAAGAAACAAAAGAGGGGGTAAATCTTCTGATACTAGTAGTGTAGATGTTTACACACATTAACAAAATTGACTGGTGAACAGGGATGCTGATCCACCCAGTGGGATGTTGGAGCAAGCTCTCTTAGACAACATGCTGAACTTACTATTTTCCTGAAAGGTATAGTAACAACTGATGGACTTGCAACCTAGGTGGTCAGGAGAGGAAAAGGTGATAAAGCTGCAATTCAATGGTAGGTGTGTGCAATTTATAGAAATCTATAGAGCTAGAGATTGATGACTACCAACTTTAAAATTATGTGCAATAATTATGCAAAATGCTATAACTAAATCAGTAGTAGCAGTATGTTTATTAGGTTAGTTATATTATTGATTAGGTAACTATTTTATTTAAAATGCATTGCTTAATCAGCAAAAGCTTAATCACTTTTTCTTTACACCAATGATGTTTCAGGCCTGCAGGTTAGAGGGGTGAATTAGACCATGAAATAATGATGTTCAACAAATCAGTAAAGACAAATACCATCTTTTATTTTGCAATGTTGGGCCTAGGTACAAAAATAACTGTCTGCATTGTCAGATTGATTAAACTAATTTATCTTTTAAAATATTTAAACAATATGAATTGCAGTCATTGCTTCAATACAAATTCCATTTGAAAAGATCCTTTAATTTCTTATTCCTGAATAAATTTTGGGTTGTTCTTGATTCCAGCAGAGGAAATAACTAAAAAGCCTAGATCCAATGAAATATTATACTTCTCCCCTGAAAGTACTAGTTTATTGGAAACACTGAGGCACAATTTCTTTTTCTGGTCAACAAATTGCAAAAGAAAATACTGTTAAAACATCAGCTAGTTCACTTTAGGAATATGTATGCTTCCCAAAATAACACATTCAGCAGTGCAGAGAGTTTGAGAATAATAGATATAATTCTGGTATAATAAAATTATTTCGTTATGAGAGTCAAAGAGGTATGAAATCACTTATTTGCATAACACAATCTATTGATCACTCAAACTATGTGATCTGCTGTTTCAAATATGTTACGAATGACTTGGCTGAAATCCACCTTTCCCATTTCTCCTTTCGAGATGGGCAAGGACAACAAATACGGTACTAAGCAAAGAGCACAAACATACATGCACAAACATTTTGTCATGTATTTGATCAAATGCCAAAGAAGTTATAACATCAATATGTTTTATGTTTATATTGCATTTTCTAAAAAGATTGCTAACATTGTCAAATGTCTCTGAAAGCTTCAATAATACTAAAGTTAGGTGAGGCTATTCTGACCCCGGTTGATGACACTAAATGCAACTAACCTGCAACAAGGAACAGATCTCAAATCTCATAAATCTCATATGTTGATTAGTGGACTTGTATGGAAAAAAAAAAAAAAAAAGAAAAAGGGGGGGGGGTTACAATTGTGCATGGAGGAAATCATCATCCATTTCTTCCAAAAAGGAAAATAAGATGCATCCAGGCACTTCATTCCGGTGTTCAAGTACTACAGCTGTAGTACAATGAAAACTTGGATCTAAACCTTATGTTTATTACAATCTAGTATTTATCGGTATAAAACAGTACTTTTAGAGTAGGTAAGTATTTTCAGAAGTACATTCATGGCTTTCTTGTAAGCTGTATTTACTCCCTGTATACTACCTATCATAGGTCTGAAAAGGTTCATTGTGGTATGAGCCATATTATATGATGACTGAAGTAAAAAACATAGAATCAGAGATATAACAATTTTTATTTTTTCCAAATATGTTTGTCTAAAGTATTGTCTATAATTATGGGGTTGGTTTATATGAAAATGGACATCTTTCTTATGTCTCAGAAAAATAATGAATCTTATAATAATAATATCTTATAATAATAATAATGAATCTAATAATAAACTTTCTAATCATGAGACAATACAGAGCTAGTAAAAACATGGAAAGCCAGTTTTAGAGTGTCTTTTTTTTTGTTTTGTTACCAATTTGACAGATGAATTTTAGTAAAAAAATATATTTTCATGTTAATATATACTTTAAAAATACCTCTTAACATTCCTGACATGAATTTCATCCTATTTAAAAATACCTCTTAACATTCTTGACATGAACTTCATCCTGTTTGTCCATGTGAATGGTAACTCAGTTCCCTGCTGCAGCCTGTACTGCCCTTCAGTGTCAAGCTGTCTGAGGGAGGGAGAAGAAAAGGACACCTTCTAACACTTGAACTTCTTTTCTCTGTGTGTTTTAACCTGGTGCCTTACTGTGGGCTGCTGATATTTTTAAAGGAGAGTAGGACTGAAACAACAAAAATAAAATTTGGCAGGAGGTCTAGAGTTCAACTTCTTTCATCGGGAAAGATTGGGAAGGTGATCTGAGGGTTAACTGTGGGCCATTTCAGGTCAAGACCCTGGACCTGCTGGCTTTGAAATACTCAGACACCTATCAATGAGGCTTACTTCTGTCAGCAGGAGTCAGGAGCCTCAATATTGTACAAGGTCTGGGGCACGACACAACATATATAGTTGTTTTGCTGAAGATTAGAGTTTCTGCTATGGCTGCTGACATCCATATTGTATTTAGATTCACCTTCACAAATACCAGCTACTGTTGTAGCAGGCAGCAAGGGATTCCCTCTGAGAAAAGTCCATAATGAAACATCAAATTACTATCACTTAAATGCTAGGTAGGACAACTAAGGCCCTGCAGACTATAGATGCTGCTGTGACTGATATCTGTAAAGAAGTTCACTCCTGAGGTCAATCCAAATCCCAAATCCTCCCACAGTGAAGGGCAAAGACATAGTTCTTAGCAGACTCTGGTAACTTTACAAGGGTTAAGCAATGGGGATGACTGATGGAAAACACTTTTGCACCTCAGAAGCATTGTGAAGTTATTCTACTAAAGATTAGTAAGAAACTTATTTGTTAAGGACCCTGTAAGTACTTCCAGTAGAAATCCTTCTAAGCAAAGGGCTGATGGATTAGAAGATGCCAGATATTTGGGTCTTTTCTCACTGTAGTGCATAACTTTTGATGTGTGGCATAAACTGGGAAAAGATTTTGTCATTATCATACACAACTAGCTGTACTGTGGCTGAGGATGTTCAAGAGGGATGACAAGTGCTGCATGCACCTTGAAGCACTGTGTGGCACTGTGAAGCACTGTGTACCCTGAGACAGATTTAGCATTCCTTGCAGTTTTTATGTGAGCGTCACAATAACTGGTGTTCTTAAGCAAAAAATGTGGAGATATTTGAAACATGACTGGACATGGTCCTGGGCAAATGCACAACAACTGAAATAAAGGATTGCATGAAAATCTCGTCTTTGAAAAATGAGATTGGTCTCCATGTTATTGTGGGGCACGATTTGAAAATAAGAGTGCAATAACAAGATCAAGATCAGAGAGGATAAGAAATATGCATGTGTTCAGATAGTACAATAGTTACTCAGTCTGAAGATTTTAGGGAACTTGACTCATGATTTTTAAATGTTTAGGGAATATTGTCAGTGACTAAATTTCATCCAGGTGACTCTGGGACATGTTAAAATAATCTGATATCTGTGCTATAGTTTAAACCACCAAAATGCTTCACTTATTTAGTGAAGTTCACTTATTTAAAAGGAATGCTCATTTGCACAGCTGATTTGTCTCTCACCTGCATTTTATTTCTGAAAATAAACAAAGCCTGCTGCAGAGAAGAAGAGAATCTGCCCCAGAAAATGTAAGATGCAGAAAAACTTCAAATTATCTGCCTTGGAAGAGAAGTGACAGCAGAATGGCAGAAGGGAGACTTTGAATCCAATAAATGCAAGTCTTTGGAGATTACAATAAAACGGGAGTCTAGTGACAGTGCATGTCTATGAAAATTCACTGTGGTTCAGCCCTCCCAGGTGCCTATTTTATCAGGGATCGTTATGCTGCTCAGTGTTCCAGGAACGGTTCTGGACAATGAAATAGCTTTTGCATTCAGAGGTGACATTTAGTCAGCAGGCATTTAGTTGCCTGACATAAAGGCCACTACTTTTGTTCAAAAAAGAGAGTGTCTATGTGTATTATTAACAGGAGACTACAGGTAAATTTCTAAATTAAATATTCAACAGTTTAGTCAATATCTTGGGCTTGACGTCAGTGATGGAGAGGTGATAGGGAGATTTGAAATCCTCTGAGCTTATTTAGACTGCCACTTACTTAGATTGCCACTGAACCTTGCCAAAGCCTTGATTTGAAATCTTGCATTTGTGGAAACATATTTTTGAGATGTAAGAATGTAATAGAGTGAGAGTGCACATTTGAATTTGCCTCTGATGAATACACAGAGGAAATAATAGTCTTTTATGTACGAGTATTCAGCTGAAGGATGTGTCCTTTGGGAACAGATGCAATTCAGCAGTCTTCTCAGCTCTGGGGAGCAGAAATAGTAAACTAACAAATACAGTAAAACTAATCAAACCAAACCAAATACAAAAGATACCCTGATCAAAACAAAACCAAAAAATTATAAACGAAGGAATCTTGCATTCATGGGAAGAGTCTTGTAATTAAAAGGTGGCAGTACCACAAGGTACTAATAATGTTGTGAGGATGGATGCATGGAACAGCTCTGATGGGGGGATTCAGCACACAGCCATCTGCAGCTGACATACATGCCTGCTGGAAACACAGGGCTGAATGCTGTTGCTGTCCCTCAATTCTGACAGAAATAGAGGTAGAGTTAGAGAGAGACACAGAAACAAATATTTCTTTTTATTTTTAAACACCTTTAAGGCAAGTAATAATAATAAAAAAATCTTATTAAGAATAAAATCCTGTAGGCAAGTCAGTCATCATTATTATTATTATTCACGTTGAGGGTGACAGAGCATTGGAACAGGCTGCCTAGGGAGGCTGTGGAGTCTCCTTCTCTGGAGATATTTAAGGCCTGTCTGGACGCCTGGGCAGCCTGCTCTGAGGAACCTGCTTTGGCAGGGGGGTTGGACCCAATGATCTTTCGAGGTCCCTTCCAACCTCTACAGTTCTGTGATTCTGTGATTATTTGTCGAGATTTCACTCAGAAGCCTGTAGATAAATTCACATGCAATTTAGCATCTATTGTAAAGAAAACATTACAAATTTCATTTTGGTTTTCTTGCCACTTTCTCTACCTGTTGGATACTATTTTGGATTTCAGGTTTAAGAAAGTAGAAGGTGCTGCATCAGGAGCTCCTGAGGTTTTAAAACCCAGAGACTGTTTTGACATTGAGGATTCCTGTGGAGACACACTGTCTTCTCCTTTCATTTGCAGTCTGGTTAATGGGCCTGTAAATTGAATTAGCTCAGTCTAAGTGCTCAAAATCCAAGCAAAATGAAAGCAAGATTAGAATAGCGTATGGAGGTTATTTGTATTTTGGTGTCTTTGATTTCCTGGGGAATGCAATAAGACCAACGTAATAATAATAACATGACAAAAGGATATGTGATTGAAGACGTATGATTTGTTATAATGTACAAACCAGCATGTTACAGTGTTCAAATATCTGAGTGTTGGGTGCTCAGTTGGCAAGTCAGTGTTTCCTGAATCCATCCTTCCTTCCTTCCTTCCTTCCTTCCTTCCTTCCTTCCTTCCTTCCTTCCTTCCTTCCTTCCTTCCTTCCTTCCTTCCTTCCTTCCTTCCTTCCTTCCTTCCTTCCTTCCTTCCTTCCTTCCTTCCTTCCTTCTTCTATCTATGCTGACGTGCAGATCATTACCTCTCCTTCATTTACACAGGCTAAGCTCTGAATTTGTCAGTATAAGGCCAGGAATTTCATTCAGCATGAGCGTGATATCATCAATCACTCCAGATAGTACTTGTAAATGTTATTTCCCTCCTCATACAAAGAGTTTTGCCTGGATCAAACTGAGTGAGGTGATCCCAGTTCAGTGGCTGAGATCTGCAGAGCCAAAATGACTTAATGATTCATCCGTCTTGCAATTAGCTCAGCCATTAAGGAAACCAATACCTCAAGCCTCTGCCCTCTGCAGTCTTTCTCTGTTCAGCTCTAGACTCACTAATCGGTTAGTCAGGTGGAAAAATCAAACCAGTCTCATCTGTTCTGTGTCTGTGGATGGTCCTTCTGCCTCCAGGCCTCATAAAGAATTGACTGTGGGAATTCACAGCTATTAAAATTTCCTCTGGGGCACACAAAACAAAGCTGATGTGTTCCTGTTATATTGAAGGGTATATGAAATGCTACCCTTTTATTTCCATCCAGGATTTAATACATTTGTACATACATAAATGTTTCCTTCATCACTACTGATAGGGACCATATTTTAAATTAAAAATAACGCATCAATCCAGGCATTGAGCTACATTTCTTACCAACTAGAAGCCAGATGGGAAATCACAGTGTATGCAGATCATCTTCCTTGTACAGGAGTCAGGCTACATAGTTGAACAGCAGTGTACACTGTTGAAAACCAAACAAAACAACTTCAAAAGATTTTGGAGTTGTGGAGTGTTTTTTTTTTTTTTTCTTTTTTTATTATTTTTCTCCTCAGGAATGATCTGGAGACATGGCAAAATAACATGTAAGGATTTACGAAGTTTTGAATAAAAGAAATCCGCAGAAAGAATGTTAGTGGTAACAATAGCTAGTAATAATATACCCAAATGAAAGTCCTTTATCTTATTTTCATCACTCCTATTCCCACATGTGAAGTGAGAACTAAGCTGCATTATTATATGTTATTGTCTCCAGAGTATCTAACATCTACAATTACAGTAATGATGTGGTTTTCTAAGGAAAAAAAAATGATATGAGGAAAACACTGAATCTGATTTTCTCTTGTGAAAGCCAGAGATGCAAACAAAGATTCTAAATCACTATTAGTCATATTTTGGCTCAAAAATATATCTTAAAAATGCTATATGGTGGAAAGTCTGAGAGAGGCTTGCAAGATCTGTGCTGCAAATCAGATATAAGATTTTGGTAGACATTTACATGCTCAGCAACAGAATTTCCATACAGTCTGTGAACAGTAACTTGTGTATCTTTCTGCAGAAGGATAAATCTGGACAAAAAGAGGCCACTTACACATTGTTAGCATTGACTCCCTCAAAGGTGAAGTCCAAAGCCAAGTATTACTAATCAAAAACTTCATATCTGTTATACATGTACATATGCATATATGCATTTAGGAGTCAGAAGATTGACAGAAGTGTGCTAGAATTCTTTATATTTTATTTAGGTGATATTACCCAGAGATGCTGTCTGTGAACACTGAAGTCCTTGAAAGCACACCTGGGATACTTAACAAATGATAGTGAGTCATGTGAGGAAGAGCAGTACTACACTGAATTTCACCAGATTGTTCTTCCTGTTTTATTCTGGTGTAACAGAATGCCAGATTTTCTTATTTCTTATACTTTTTTTTTTTTTTTTTAATTTAATTTAATTTAATTTAATTTTTAGAATAGGAGCTAAGATGAATAGATGTATGAGGCAGCTCAGGACAGGGTACAGGTATTTCTTCTGTTTCCTGTGGAGCTCCAAGAATGGAAATGATGCTGTGAAATTATGATGTTGATTTTCTTTTTTTCCTCAGTGAAGAAGGACTCTTTGCAATCCCTGAAAATTAGCCTTGGAAAGTATGAGTGTGAGCATCATTATTCTTCCCAAGAGAAGAAGATTAAATGCTTTTACAGTCCTGGATATTTCTTAGGTTTTGAAGTCATTGATAAAATTATAAATTTATATATATATATATATATATATATATATATATATATATACACATATAGATATAAATACAAGGGAGAATCTTCTTTCTAGTGAATCAGTGCTTCCTGTAGAAGGTTCTTCTTCCAAATATTAGCTAGTTTGGTAGAATTTGGAATGTAATATTTGATGAGGAACTATCAGATTTTAGTCCGGATTTCAAAGATGTTATAAATCACACCGAAATAGAATGTTTTCATATTTGAAAGCCTAAGCAGAACTTACAATAAATATGATATATAAATATTTCCCTTTAACTGCAATGTTCTCTAATCTCTCATGTTCTCTTTTGTACCTTACTGGTATTTTCCTATATTAATGACAGTAAAGCCAATCTGAGATGGGCTCAAGCAGAGCCACTAAGGAATTTTCAGACAGAAAACTGAACATTATGTCATATGTTTTATGGTTACTCCACAGCCTAACAACCTTTTAGTTTGAAGACAATGACTATTCTATGCTAGATTCTGACATTCAGACCTAGCACTTTAGGTGTAAGTAGAGCCTCCTTCCTGGGGAAATGCTTGTCATGATAGCTGGGAAGTGGCTTGGGAGACAGGTGCACACTGTTCTTAATCCTACACTGAGTAGGACATGTCCTACTCAGAAAGAAAATATACCAAAGATTTTAATGAAGCTCAGCATATAAATTCAATCCTGTTCTTAACACTAAAATTTATGATCATTAAAGACTTTGGTGTCTAACTACAAGCCAAAGCTTCTGGAGAGACAGCTAGCACATTCCGTATCCAATGATGACAACTAACATGAACAAAAAAAAAAAAAAAAAAAAAAAAAAAAAAAAAGAGTTACAAACAATGAATTTTGAGACTGGCCATGTAACAGAGAAAATAAATGATTCGGCCTGCTATCAGACATATGACATGGGCCAAAGCTTCCAGTCAGTATTCTTGCTACTGCAGTTGATATGCTAGAAGTATTTGCAAGCTCTCTTAAAGAAAAAAATCTGGTCTGTACCTTGTATAACTCAAATATTTAACATATTTAAGAACTGACCTTTTACTTTGTTCAGAGTAAATAAACAAAATATGTTTTCAGCAGAAGTTGAACTACTTCATAAAGACAGAAACTTTTCACGAACCACTGTTTCTGCATTTAACCCAGCAGCCTGGCTCCTACAGATATATACCATGGAAAAAGCAGAAATGAAAGAACTATGCTGAAATGCCTGTCAATTTCAAATCAAGATAATTATTGAATACCTTTCCAGATACAACATAAAGTGTATCTCCTCAAAGAGTTTGGAAATGAAAGCTTTCTGCTACCCTGGCAAAAAGGGTAGCAGAAAGATGCCATAACAGAAAGATCCTCTTTCCTCCTTGTGCACTTGTGTGCACAGCCTAGATGCACGTGTTGGTTTATTTCCTCATTCATTTAAATCCTCCGTTATATAAATTGAACCAACATACCCAACCCACTATTGCAAACAGAAATATAGTCACAGAAGCCCTGTCATTCTGTCTATCAAGTGTTTAACAGAAGTTAAATAAAACTTACAAACAAAATGAAATGATACTGTAAAGCACTTGTCATATGAATAATTAGGCATTATAATAGCAACAGTCTGCTCAGCCTGCTCTAATCTGTAGTATTTTTGTTTAGCAGCTGCTATGCCTGACAAACAGATGCATGTTCTCTGGTGGGCATCTGGATATATACTCTGTGTGTCCTTCTGAGTTTTACTAAAGTTAAAATATTATCCTTGACCTGCAGAAAAGTAGGCAGGTGTTTTACACGGCTAGCAAATGGGAATATTCCTTTATGAGCAAGTGGGAAATGCACTAAATCTGGCTCAGCTAGCAACATGTTTATCCTTTATTATCATCTACTTTTGTAATCTCTAAACCTTCCTGTTTGATGTTATTATCCACAAATACTAGTTCTTTGTAACAGAATGAACAAGTTCAGATTTTCAAACCAAGCTACCTGCTTCCCAACAATGGATGGGAAATCTTGGTCTTTTGAGTATCTGGGTGCTGATAACTGTTCTAATTGTGCATTAACAGCTATAGATTGCAGCAATATGCTTCTGATTACTATCAGCGTAATAAAGTTAAATGTAGTTGCAAACAGACTTTGTAGAGTGAAAAAAAGTTAATATCACAAGACGAGTCACTGAATTCATGCCATCTGTCTAATGATGAATGACACCAGTGTAAATGCTATCAAATCAGCCTACAGATTTGCTATATATACTTAGTAACCTGCAAATACACAAAGCAAAATGGCCCCACTTACACTGTGCATCAAAACAGACAGTATAACACTTTGTCACAGGGTAAATTACTCTATTAAAATTATCACATATTCAGAAATGAAGAAGACATTTGTTGTTTTCAACCTGATTTATTTCTTTTTTGGACAGCTTTTTTCTTCTAAAAGTTTTGTTTTCATGATTTAGTTTCCACTTCATTGGTATTTTAAAGCTACCAACTCTGGCATCTTTTTATTACCTTGATCTTCTATTCTACTAATGGGAATGTCATGAGGTCTATTTTTACTGTAGTTTCTGATAGTATAAGCTACATTTCTTCAGGACAACAAAATAAAACAAATCTTTGCTGTTTAATCACTTGCCTAGACTATCTTTCAAACATTTTACTACAGTTAAATCTTGTTGATGTGTGGTCCATTTCTGCGATGAAGCTGGTAGTGCTCCAGACTTACGAGAACAAATTATGTGGGACAGATTCTCTACTTGCATAATCTGCTGAAATAAAAACATATAATATATGTGTACATATGATGAACACTGACAAGTGGATGTTGTCTACATATTAAATACATTGTTAGGGTTATAAATGAAACTATACCTTCTTTCTATTCTCTTTTCTTCAGTCTGATACAGTTAGAATAGCAATTTTTGATATAATATCATTCCTCCTTAAAAGCACTAAATAATTTGCCTCACTTGACCTAATTTCAGTAATTTAAAAGGTAAGTATTTAGGCTAAGCTAGTTAGTTGGACTTTCATACTGTCATGGAAGGAAAATACAAGAGACTGCCTGTACCTTTCTCCATAGAGTGTGGAAGATTCTCAGATGTCTATCTGGGAGCACATGTTGGTCTTTTAGACTGCACTGTACAGCACTTGTCCCATAAGCTTCCTCCAGTACAGTTATCTGAACTTCATGCCAAGAAGGAAGTCAGTAATTACCAAAATCACCGTTTTCTTTGTTCCTTTCAACTTAGCGATAAAGTTGAAGTCTGAGAATTTTACTGGAAACTATTATTTAGCAACAACATCAAGCTAATGGTCTTGTCTAGTTCCTTGTGTCTCCTTCCTTCTCCAGACTCAAAGAATGGTTTTAGTACTTACAAAACTGTAGTACTTACACTTACAGAGTGCTTCTCTATACAGGAGAAATCTCCATAGTGATAACTTTTTCTCCATGTGCTTTGACTTTATGCTTGCTGATCCCCTTGCCTCAAATTAATCAAAAGTTGATGAAGAAGGAACAAAAACAACAATAGCCAAATGTTTCAAGAAAAGTCATAATTACAAGTAAGAAGTATGTCATTACTGAAAAAATCTGCCACATTAATTTTAATTGATATCGCTCATTAAAAGAAATTATCATTTGAATGAATATAACTTTGTATAGAGAAACTAAGAAATGAGGAACACAAATATATCAAATGGCAGGATGCAGCAGCAAAGTGTGTAAGTGGGGTTAGTGTCAGTGTTTATTACAGGAGTTAACAAATTTAATTCTACAGGAGGGACAGAGATGCTTAGTCAATTTTTATCCATTCTGTGTTTGTTGCGAATATGCACCCGGCAGATGGTACAAATCTGTGCATTTCAGTTCTTTGAACTCTTAGATGTCATGTGAAGAATACAATCAGTTAAGTCCCTGTAATCTGTTTCCTGCTGGTTATGTGCACTTGCCCCCAAAAGTCACGTTTGCTCAGAGAAGGTCCACAGCTGGAATATAAAGATGAAACCTTATGTGTGTAGACACCTCTGTCAAAGGGCATTCTCTAGTGTGCTTGCATGTTTTCCTTCAGATAAAATTGTCATGTAGTTTTTTTGTTTTGTTTTGTTTCCTTCTTTTAATCAGAAACAAAAATATTTTCCATTGAGTAATGGAATTGCCATGAAAATAGTGAGTTTATTTCCTACTAATAGAGAACAAGTTGTTAACAGTATTTGAAATATTTTTAGAATGTCGTTTGGAATGCAGTTTAATTCTGCATTTCTTCAATGCTACATTAGCTTCTTAAATCACTCAGGTATCATCAGGTTCTCTGCAATACAGACATTAGGAGCTTTTCCCATTGCCTACAATGAGAATAAAATTGTTTTTATGTTAAAGAATGTATAACATTAATTGGAGGAGATTAAAAATATTGTGAAAGTGTGAAAAATATTTTTGTTATAGGAGCTCAGCTTTCTTAAGCAGTGACAATTCATTGCAAAGCACTAGGATTTTATTTAATTAAAAATATTAAAAATAACTTAATTACTGCAGATTTCTGAGGAGATCACTCAGACATCATAGCGTGTAAAGATATAGTTAACTTTGGAGTAGGCAATCTGTTAAGTGATTTCTTTAGGTGCCTTCTAGCCCTATTTAGATAATTTCAGAAGCTGTAAAGAGTGTGTATGGAACATTTTTGCTTCTCCTGTTGTGTAATCCATCTTATCCTACATTTCTTTTGTTTGACACATGTTGCCCCAATTAATTAGCTTTCTCCTATTCTTCTGTTCAGTTTCCCTTATTCCAGTCCACTGAAAACCCAAAACAGAACAGAGACCATAGTTACTGTCTGATGACAGCAGTGGCTAAATTTTGTTTAATATCACCTTGTTATTCTGCAACAAATTGAGACTAATTGCTTCTCCACTGCTCTGTTAGTTTATGTAAATGCCAGCAACTCCAAGTACTGTCATAGCTCCCCTCTGTAGGCCTCTGTAAGCTTATATAGAAAGGAAACTGGCGAATGAGGTCTGACTGGTAGGTGAATGAAATATCATGATGAAAGATGCGCCCATCATTGACTCCTCTTTGATATTGAAATTCGTGATTTTCACCTCAGGTGTCATGTACATGAGCAGTTGTGACTCTATAAATCTCGTGGAAAGCTCTTTCTTCCTTTTTGCCTTCCTCAGCAAACAAAAATTACGTTTATATAAACTCATGTAATGTCTTTTATTGGGTTTATCATGGGTAGGTTTGAATTTTTATTCAATTAATATAATTTCTCCCTTTCTTCTTTAGTGCTAAAAACTACACAATGGTTCTTTAATATTTAATTGAAGATATCGTTTTACGGGTTTTAGTTTAAAGGTAACCATAGCACAAACACATCCATTATTAACTGCCGAACAGCAGTGTAGGTTCTTGGGGATCCTCTTTGGCTTAATATGAGAACCCCTGTCAGCAGGAAACAGTGCTGGTATTGTTGGTAAGCGTGACAAACTGGCAGATCCAATGGGCACTACAGTGGAACAATGCAAACTGCTTATATCGGTAGAAGAGAAGATGTTTAAGAGCGAGGTGAAGGCGGAAGGCGAGAGGCTGTCGAGGAAGGTTCGGTTCCGCGTGGCATCCTCTCACAGCGGGAGGGTGCTGAAGGAGGTCTATGCTGATGGGGAGGCCACTGACTCGCTGGACTCTGAATATGCCAGTAGCTCGGAGACCGACCAGACCAGCCGTCTGAGTGAGGTGGAAGGGCAGCAGAATGGACACGTCGGGTCTGAGTGTGATGAGAATGAAAACGAGCAGGATGACTTGCTTATTTTAGTCAGAGCTGCTAAAGAGAAGGGCTTTGGTACAAAGCGAGTCAACATTCTCAGCAAAAATGGCACTGTCAGAGGTGTCAAGCACAAAGTCAGCGCTGGTCAAGCCCTCTTTGACAATCTGTCAAAAGTATTTCAGGTAAGTGATGCAGTACAGCTGGCTCTAGGCCCAGTATCTGTCCCTTTTAATGTTGCACGTTATTCTGTTCCTTTGTCCAGATCTCTCTCTTTGACAATTTCTCAGGATCTGGATTCAATTCTGCCTCCTCCCCTTTGCTGGCTGCTGGCTGCTCTTTCTCAGCACAGTCTCATTGCTCTTTCTGGCTCCACCCTCCAAGCTGACTGCGATATTTTTCTGTCAAAATTGACCTAAAATTTGCTTACGAGCACTGGGTATACTGTGCTTCTCACGTCAAGACCAGGAAAGAAACAAAACAGAGGAATTAACTGGGGCTTTACCAAAGATCTGTATAGGGGATCTGTACAAGGATGTGTCATGTTTCCACCTCTCTTGTATTAGTACTAATGAGTTTGCAATGCTATCTACTGTCCCCTACATGTAAATATGTATACTTTTAAATTCCATTGTGTTTAATCTGCAAAGTAGATCAAATTAAATGCAGGATGGCAGCAATGACTGTTTTCCCACATGAAAATTTCAGAGGAATGAAATCTTAGTCACATTTATTAATTTATTAGTCTCTTTTATTAATGTCTGATTTCCATTCATTTTATTGAAGGAGTAGAATATCTGTATTTGAAACAGTATGTGCCATGCTGACCCCTTAGGCAGAGAAATACAGGCCTCAGAAAATTCAAGATAAAGTTCTAAAAAATTTAGTTCATATATATAATTTATCTACATAACTATTCAGGTCTTTTAGTCATTAATACTCAAACAAAGGAACAGGTATGCAACCAAACTCTCTCTAAAGTTTGTTAGAACCCAGAATTATGATGCTCATTTAAATTAGCCTATAGTTGGCTTCAGTGCCTTCTTTTAAAATAATTTATGCGGCTTTAAATCATGGGGAATTTGATATTAGTAACAATGGCTTTTTGTATTAAAATTAAATATTCTAAAAGTTCTTTGTTACTTTGAAGCTAACTCATTTCATAATACTTTAGGAATGGCTGTGGACTAGCATTCTCTTTCTTCTGAATATGAACTCACCCCCTATGCTGTACCTATTTTTTTTGTCAGTACTGATGTTTCTGCGTGAGATGACTCTTTCTTCAATGATGAATCATCTGTAATGTCTGTGGTTTGTTCTTTATATCACAGAGCACTCAGAGAAAGCACTGCTTTCTTTCAAGCTACTCACCAAAAACTTTGCCCTTGAGTTCCCCGCTCTGACAAACTCACTGGGGACTTTTTCTAATCAGATATGAGTTAAGAAGTGTTAGCCGGGACATGTCTGTGTTCTTCTCCCACCTTGATTCCAGACCCTGCTCCATGTTATTTTCCTACAAGATCTTGTTTCCTTAGAGATAAAGTTTGAAGTGTAGTGAAAATGGGCGGATGTTTGCATATCTTTTATGTCATATTGTGATATAATTTTCTGTGCTACGTGGTGAGCACAGAGAAGAGCTAAACAGAGAAGTTGTCTTTGGGGCTGATTTGGAATGGCCTGATCCTGATTTGAAATAAGATCATACTCTGTCTAGCTACAAATGGAGTATAATTTTTTTAGGATAACATTGTAAGATAATTTCTAGTTTTCTGTAAGTATGTTCCAGACAGTTTATTGTGCAGCAATACCATGTAGAGAGCAACAACAATTCTGGATTCAAAAATATATTAAGATAGAAATATGTCACTGTAAAAAGATATAACTCAAAATCCCTTGATCTGGGCACTTTCCTAAGTTCACTTGATTATGTGAGAACATCTACAATTACATGTTTTGCTTCCCTTGGGTAAGCAACAGCAGATGTATAACAACAGCTAAAATGTATATGGAATCTCTTATCCTTGATGAGAGCCTGTTTCTGCCCCTTTGTTGATTCAGCAGTAGATGACCTCATCATACAATTCTCAGAATCAGTGTCAAAGCAGCTATTTGTAATCTCAAAGTATGTTCATGACCTCTTGACAATCCTAAACTGAGTACTGATAAATTCTTGAATGCAAACATTTATTATTTAGTTTTAATAGATCACTTATTAACTAAAATATGTATGCAAGAAGTCAAATACTTCTAGTATGCCTGTGATAAAAGCATTCCTACATATTTTTGATATTCCATTGAATACTTGTCTTTTTGACTAATTTTTCCCCATTTACTAACTACAGCCTTTCTACAGAATTGGTTTAGACAGCTCCTTCCCACAACAGTCTCATGCAGAAACCTCACATCTTCTGGAGTTTTTGGGAATGTGAATACTGTGAGGCATACAGGCAGTATTTGTAGAGGAAAAAAAAAAATTGTTATTCTATGATACAAGATTGGCCTGAGAATATATATATACCACCAAATAGATGTGCAGCCCCAGCTACATCTTCCTGCAACCACATGCCAAGCACTTCCATCACCAGCACAGCCACTAAATTCCAATTTCAGGCATTTCTTAAAATGAACTAGGTCCCATGCATTAGCCTGGCCAATGACTGTCTCTGGACACGAGCTGCTGTGGCATAGTGACAGTAGGAGCTGCGTCTCCCTTCCCCCTGGGAGGAGCCTGGGGAGCCCAGCAGGAGCATCCGTGCACAGCTGTGGGGCACAGGTGTGGGGCACAGGTGTGGGGCAGAGAAGCATGTGCTTAGGGTAGCATCTCTGCTCCATGGCAGGAAGTGTTAGGGACAAAAATGCAGGAAGACGCCAGCCCCGTTTATGGGGAACAGTGTCTTCCCCATAGAAGACCTTTCCCAGGTCTTCAACCCCTCCAGCCTTTTTCTTCCAGGGGTGATGCCACAAGGAGAACATTCCCATAGCAACCATCTCCTGGAGCAAGTAGGCTGCTGGGGCTCCCCTGTGTCCATCCTGTCCCACCACCATGCCCATTCAGCAGCCAAATCCACCTCACTTGGGACCTGAGGGGTGGCCTCAGTTCATTTGTACAGGCTGACACTGCAGTGCTCAGATAGTCAGAAATATTTTATCCATGAGAAATGTGCACGGTTCAAAACCCTGAAAGGACCATGAGCTCTTGGTCTTCCTGGTCATCCACCTTCTCAGCATGAATGAAATTATCTTAATTGAAATATTAAATCTGACCACACTGGCAGTTCCAGAGCTAAGTAAGTGACCTTCTGATTACACTGGGGCATAAGCTCTTTCTCTGAATATATAAAGTAATTATTTTCTTCATGTAACTAAAGTGTTTGTTTTCTAATACTGAAACCTGGACATCGTTTAAATATGAATAGGTTTGAATGCATCCTATATTTTCCTATATGAAACAGAACATAAATTATTCTTGTTTCCTTGAAATAAATTTAATTCTTTTCATAATTACTTTGCGTGTGTGTATGTGTGTCTGGGTGTCTGAACAGGCTGTCCCTGTGATGGCTTCCAGGCGATGCAGAGCAAAAGTCCTCGGGTTGCCCAGTATATTGCTAAGTAGTGCAATGTTTTTTTCATGTGAGACTTTGCTGTGCACAGCAATGGAGCTCAGCCAGAGCTTTCACACAGGTCTCCTCTCATTCCCAGTTTCATCATGGGTCCTTTCCTCTAATCCCACACTTACACACTACACTGGCCTTCCAGTATGCTCTGAGAGGACACTTTCTGCTAAATTAGCTACAGATCTCATTCTCAGGCAGGGCCTGCTGACATCTGTTATGGAAGGGCAGGCCTGGTTAACAGACCTGATTAATGCCTTTCTGAACATTGCATGAGAATGGATATGGGTGAAGAGGGACATAATGTGTTTGGTCTTAATGATATTTTCCAGTGCAGTATCACAGGTAGAGCTAGCATTTAACATTACAAAGTGCAAGTCAATATTCAGCCAGATAAAGGATTAGCTTATTAATATTTAGAGGGAGAGATGGGAAGGAAGAATCAGATAGAGTTAAGAATCAGATAGAGTTTGTTAAGAGAAGGAAAGCTCCTGGGGTGGTTAGATTCATTGCCATCTCTGTTTGTTAGTGATCTGGAGAAGTGAACACACTGCAAGACATGCAGATCTCACAAAACCAGAAGGGATGGCTAATACCAAGCCACAGAGAAAATAAAATGAAAGACAGCGACAAAAGCAACAGTCTTTCAAAAAAGGCAGGCGCTGAAAAGTACTGATAAGAATGTTTCTGGTGTAACAATAAAAGCAAAGGCCTTAGGTTGGGTGGCACACTGTATATCAGTCCATCCTCTGAAGTGTAGCACTGCAATCCCCAAAACTATGGGCAGAAGATAGAGGAAGATGTCTGTGGTTTTACTGGAGAAGTCATGATGTAACTTCATTCCCCTCCACGTTTCTTTGGTGGATGGTCAGTGTTGGTTGTGCTCCTGATTCTCCAGCATCATTGGACTCTCTGAACTCAAAAACTTATGCCAGGACTGGACTAAGTTTGTTAGAGGCCTCCTGAGCTTTCTCTTCATATTCTTATCCATAGACACTGTCCTGTGACTCCCAAACAGGCATAGGTCGCAGAAGGAATTGACATGCTGGATTCCCAGTACCTGTCCATAGCAATGGCAGGGAAACCTTCTCATAACCTAAAGCCACAGTTTTTGCCACCCCAGTGAGTTACCTTCTCTGAGATATAAAGTTCAAATGTTTGTTCTTAGTGTTCATGAATCTGGAAAACTAAGTATTGAGCAGTGTAACACTGAAATCCACCTAAGAATAGGAAAAGTTATAATTACAGAGAGTCAAATGACTAAAAAAAAAAAAAAAGTTTTTTTTTTACAGAAAATTAGTGTTAACAGGTCATCTGGATCACTACTGGAATGGTCAAACTGTCTTTTCACCTCCTCCTTTGTACCTTCCTAAGTACTTTTATCTTCAACCACAACACGTGGGACGGTGATTCAATTAATTCAGTTGATTACATGACGGCTAAAAATGGTCATTTCCAGAGCTGGTTGCTGAACAGCTACACTGATTCAAAAAGACAAATTTTCAGGTCTGTCAGTTTTTAACAGGAACCTGGGGTTGGTTTGTACTTAGGATATTAATATTGTTATTACATTGTCCTATAAATCAGCTCTCATATTCTCCTATAAATCAGCTATAAAGCACCAAACAAAGGATCCTTAAAAGAAGTCTGTATTCTTGAGACACTCAGAGCAGAGGCAAACCCCATAGACAGTTCAGACAATTAAACCTTTCTGCTCAGTGTAAATATATGGTTCTGCTTCAGATAAGCATGTACTTTGCTTCTGAAATCACACTTACATTTGCAGATGAGTGCAAAATGTTATAAAACTGAACTGGCATTTCCCCACTGGTTGTACTGTTTTTATTCATTTAGCACAGGTAGACAGGATCACAAAATGCAAGGCAACCGAGAACCAGCCTTTGTGCATTTTGCATCAGAAGTCAGGCATCAGTAATGTGATTGGTGCAGTTTTGAACCTCAACAGGCTTATCTGTGCACACCAGCCCTCCCTGAAACAGAGACTGTATTGACACTTCCTAGCACTGGTCTGTGAACACCCTTGACACTTGAGTCTCATGCACAGCCAGACTCTGGCAGGAGCAGGATGGGAGCAGCAGTGGGGAGATCATTTTGCACTTTGTTTTCACCTTCTCCCTTCTGCTGATAGAAAGCAACTTCTAAGAACTAACTGGTACTGAATAGAGATGTCTCAGACTCACCCCAGCTGGGGTCTAAGGACCTGTGGTCCAAGCAGATTGAGCAGCCTGTATGAAAAAGCAGAGCTGTTGCCCTGGGCTGTGAGGGACAGCACAATTACATTTTTCGCTCTGTGAAGTCTACACCATGTGGCTACTTTCCCAAGCAGAGTGATTTATTAATAAGTCTCACCCTCTGGCTTTATTCTTTGCATAACAAAGGGCAGAGCGAAGAAGATATGCTTATACTGCAGTGAATACTTATGTATGGAATACATATATGTAATATTAGAGTGAACCAAGACTTTAGGTATAGATTCAAAAAAAATAGGCTTCTGAATAAGGACTTACAACTAAATTGATTTTCCAAACCCCTCTTTTGTTGCCACCTTGTCTCAAAGGCAAAAAAAAAAACAACAAACAAACAACTTTTATTAATGAAAATTTGACTAATGATCTGCCTTGGCCATGTGCCTCATTATCTTGGTATTGACAAGACGTGACAGGTACCTCCTACTCATGTCCTGTGGGAACCACAAAATAGGCGTTCCTTTGCTTGTCTCACCTTCAGGGCTTGATGCAGTAGGTGTCCTCTGAGCATGCCTGGTGGATCGGATCCTACACAAAATATACATAAGCAGATGCTGCTTTGTTACAAAACGTGTCTGCAGGAGGCAGTGGTGGGAGTAGTACTTTCAGTTAAGCAGTCATAAGACAGCATGAATAAGTTGCTGGAGCGTGAGTGGGGGAGAGGCTTGCTGAGTCTCAACTTGTCATCCCAAATACTATACTTGACTCGCATTTCTCTCTCTCTCTCTCTCCAGTCTTACACATTATAAGGTGATGGCATTACTACAGCAATAAAGTGTCCTAGAAAAGCTTGGAACCTGTGACTTACTTGTCAGGGACAGGAGGTAGAGAGCAGACTGAATCCAGGTAGACATGACCTGAGAGACTGCAAGTAACCATGTTCTGCCACTCTCTGCCTCCCTTTAAATCTGAAAAAAACAACCAACCAAACAAATAAACAAACAAAACAAAACCAAAAACATTTGCTTTCTTTTTGAAAGAAAGAACTAATGTGCTTGTTCTCAGGCAATGAACACAAATGCCATATGGAAAAAAGTGCCTCCTGGTTGTAGGAAGTAGTATTCCTAAAAATATTGCCCTCAGGAAATTGTCTGAGCTGAAAAGAATCATAAACTTAGAGAGTATTAGGGGGAAATACCATATGTATTTTCTATCCTCTCTTAATTATCTGTCTGGTAGATGACCTGGAATACTAGATAAACACTGGTGCTGAGCCCAGTTGCAGCTCTAGTATTCTTACGTAATGTCACTTTGCAGAGCTGCTCAAGAAGGTGCTCAGCCTTTGAATGAATGTGGAAAATGCCTCTTCTTCCTTTAAGCTGGCCTTATTGTTGATTGAAAAAGAGTAATGTTAAGTAAACTGCTTATCAAAAAGTTCTTAGGATATTAGTGCAGAAGTTCTTTCTGCTTATTCTAACAGTATGATTTTTTTTTATTTTTTTTTCTGAGAGTTGGCCTCTTACAACAGAGATAGAATGATGAACTGGTTAAAATTAAATGTTAATCAGCAGCAATAACTTTTTTTTTTTTTTGTCTATGAAGCTCAAATCAGTAACTCAGGAAGACAATTAGGAAAAAACGACTTTCAAAGTATTCTTAAAACTAGGACCATCAAGAAGAATTTAGGTTATTCTCTCTTCTTTGATATGGTACAACACGCTGCCTGCTAGCTCATTTGCTGTGTCCTCTTGCCAATAGATATCTTCATCCCTTTGACACAGGGCAAATGAAGTCTGTGGAACACTTAAAGCTGAAAGTTGAAATACAGTTGTCTACAAATATGAACCATCCTATATGCTTAGTTACTAGCATCAGTCTTGTTTATTTAGATCTAATGATTATGTGCAAATAAACCACCTTGCAACAAGACATTTAAGGGTCCTTATTGTACGTCTTAGGTGATGTATATTTTAGTTACATTTGCAAACATGGAAGCAAATATTTTAGGGCTACTAAGATGATTAAAGGACTGGAGCACCTGTTGTATGAGGACAAGATGAGAGAACTGGTCCTGTTTAGCCTGCAAAAGAGAAGACTGAGGGGAGACCTCATCAATCTGCATAAATATATGAGGGGAGGGTGTCGAGCCTGTCTTTTTTCTGTTGTGCCCTGTGGCAGGACAGGAGGCAATGGGCACAGACTGAAGCACAGGAGGTTCTGGCTGAATATGAGAGGGCACTTCTCTACTGTGAGGGTGACAGAGCACTGGAACAGGCTGCCCAGAGAGGTTGTGGAGTCTCCTTCTCTGGAGATATTCAAAACCCATCTGGATGCCATCCTGTGCAATGTGCTCTAGGTGATCCTACTCAGTATGGGGGTTGGACTGATGACCTTTAAGAGGTCACGTCCAACCTTCATTCTGTGATTCTGTGATTTTGCTAGAGCGGGCCAATTTGTCATTAGTTTGCACAGCGGTACAGTTGTGCAATTGTAAAAATATATTAATGATGTGGATAGAGCTCATTTATTTCAAAAAATTTTAGCTTCAAAGAGTTAGAATTTTTCTTCACCTTAGCGGTATGGTTCTCCAGGTGTGTACTGATGTTTTTCATTTCATGCCATAAAAGGCATTAACAAAAATACTTATTAACAAGTTAATTACATTACGATTCCATGTAATTTACAGATCTCAGAACTACTTCAAATCTGAATTAGGATTTACAAACCCTTTGAAATACCAGTATTTGCAAAGACTAGCTAGTCGACATTAAATGTACACATGCTTTATTGGTACTCTGTTACAATGACCCAAGTAAAGTGTATTTTAGTAGTTGACCAAAAACACATTTCAGGAGTCACCTGCTGCCAATTTAATTGTCATGTATGTGTCATCTCATTTCTTAAGAGAGAAGAAGTGAAGCCATGTTTCTTTGCAGATAATGTTTGCTAGACTGTTCTGGTCTGTCAGCAGCCTGCTCTGACATTTGTCTAGTACTGTCGACAGTTTATTACACACTACACCAACACAAGGTTTGTGATTAACAGTTTGAAAGAAAGAAGTGGTTATAGAGATACTTCTCTTTTTGGGTGGAACTTTAGCCTGTGGCTGTAATGTTCAGCAGCATCATAAGTTTGTAGCTAAAGAGCAATGAAATATGCTTAAGAATGTAATTTGCAGCCAGAAAGAAAAAGGTTTGACTTTCAGGCATGAAAACCCCTCTTCATTGCAACATCCAGTGCTAGTTATTACAAAGCATAAAAGTTAAATCTTGCTAAAATTTTCCACATCATATAAGGTAAATAGTAATTAGGATAACATCCCTAGCCTGTTGATTTTGAAAAGGAGTAGGAAAAATACAGCTTCCCAACCAAAGAGGCAGTCTTGTGCTTTTGCTTGGAACGGTTAGTCATATTGTAGAGAGTTGGCCACAGTACAGGTCTTTACAACCTCCGTCATACAAAGCAACAGAAATGGTCACAGATGAGCAACTGGAGTCAGTGAGGTAAAGACTTATTTCACACATGACAAGAAAGATGACAGAAAAGCCATCTATATTGCTAGTATAAATTGTGGAAAACATTTTAACAACTTTAGTACAATTTTGCTTTGGAACTATATCTAGAGACACCATCCATCAATAATGTCAGAGAAGTATGTCTTCCATACCACAGAAATGCCACATGAAAACTCACTCTTCCTTCCCTTGTCACAAAGAAATATGGGAAAGCTTACTGGCCAATAACTGCACAAGTTGATAACAAAATGCAGTGTTATCTTCCGCACTGACAAATCAGACAATGCTGGTGCAAAGGCAAAAAAATATTTGTTTGAGATTGACCCTGGTAAGATATTTGGAATGCCACTGATTGCTAATATTTTAATGAATTTTAACAGTTGTGCAATATTATTTAATAAAAATGTATTTCCCCATGCAACTTGTGCATGTGCATCGGAAAGTGGACAGTTTCTAAACCTGCATACACAGTTGCAGATTTTAAAAGAAAATATGTTCTTTTCCTGCCCAGCTGCTCACATCCTGCTCTTGATGTAGTGCACCTAAATGCAAAGGACTCTCCCTTCCCACACGGGCATCAGTGAAGCATTTCATTGGTATTCAAGTGCAGAATGCCACAAGAGACAGGAAACATTCTTTCCTGATTAAAGAAGGGAATAATGAGTGATTTAACCATTATTGCTAGAACTCATTCCATCTATTGCAGATCTTAATCTGCATCTTGAGAACTTCCCTTTCCAGGTATTGGCTGATGTTTTCAATCAGATTTCCAAATGTGTAATGGAGAAGTCATTTGTTCTTCTAAATCCCACCATCATCCAACAATATTAGCAGTTCCTTCCAACAGGCAGTTTTATCTCAGCTACTCTTGCAGCTCTCTTTTAAAGTCACAACAGATAAAGGCAAGAATTGACAAAGAAAAGATGTCAAGTGACCTTTCTGACCATTCTTTCATCCTGTATCAATTATCATATTAGTAGAAAAGTATGTAGCAAACAGAAATGTAATCAGTATGGAGTCTCAACATTGCTTGAAGATGTGATACGATATTAGAATAAGTGTTCTCACTGTGGGTTTTTTTAATTATTTTTTTATTTTTTTATTTTTTTTTAGGGGATTAAATAATACCTATGCAAAGAAGACAGGGAAATGTTGCTCTAAAAGAAAAGCAGATAGCTAACTTAAATCACTCCAGCATCTCCATTTCTATTCATATTCTTTGACCACAACACATTTAACTACATGACATGATATAGATTATATCCCTATTATAAGTACATTATTATAGGAAAATATAATTTTAAGAATAAAAATGTATTTTTTATTTTAAAACTATACATCTCTGGACCAAATTCTGCTTTTGACTAGAGCATAAAGCTGCTTAAACTGTCCCTGCTAAAAAATTTTCACCAACTACAGATGTGATTTACAGAACAACTACATTGGCAGCTATTTGCTAACAGGTTGGGGTATTCATTTGAAGCATACAACCTGTTACATTCTGATTTTCAGACATTTTATCTATTTAGTTAAAAAAAGGACAAAAAAATAAAAAGCCTACAACTTTTTTTTTTTATTTTTTTTGTCCAACAAGAAACCTATAACTGTTCTGCACTGAGATATAATCTACTTTTCTCACACAGAAATGATGGATGAGTCATCTGTACCTCTTTACATCAAAGCTAGGAATAACACTATGGGTTATTCCAGGGCAGAGCTAGTATATTTATGCTGTCTAGGAGTTGCATCCTCTTTGTCTACATAAAAATATCCATCTCTGCCTTTGGTTTTGGAATCCATTCAATAAGAAAAGGAATGATGCACCTTATGTGTTCAATGCACATGGCTCTTTAATTTAAAGAAACAAAGATTGAGTGTGTAATGAGTAATTAACTACTCAGAGTTTGAAGATGAAAGTACCAAAGTACTAGATATTATTAAGTAATGAAGATATAGCTGAAAGCATAGTTCCAATTATGTTAGGTAATTTAGCAGGGAAACAGGGTCCTTTATCTCTCAGTGTTAATACAGAACTAAGTAGTGCTATAACTTGAAGACATTCCTGTTCATCACTTCCGTGTATTGAGTGATAAGGCTCTCTGTTGTTGTGGAGCAAGGACCGAGTCAGCACTTCATCAGCATTTTGTCAAGCTAAGCATTGCTCAACTTTGCTCTTTGTCTCATTCAGAGACTTGTGGAACATTCATTAGCGGTAGCAGGGTGCTTTGTGGTCCTGGGGGTGAGTATGCTCGCTGCACACCTGAAAAAATTATTTGCATTTTCTTTGACTGTGAAGTACAAATGACAACTTCAACTCATTACAGAATAGCCTGTTTTTATCTCAACCCAGATGAGTAATATCTTCAGGTAGTAGTTAAATTGTATAGAACAGTGGGAAAGAAAAAGGGAATCATTTTCCACATCAGTGGCAGAAGTTTGGAAATGAAAGTTATGCATGCCAGGAGGGTGCTGGTTTCCCAGTTTAGCTCAACATTTCTTGTGAGTTTCAAGATGCCAGTGCATCTCATTCCAGTTGCCATTCACAGGAATAAAGTAAAAGATTAAATTACTTTTGACAGAAAGTTTGTTATCCACCAAGCATAAAAACTCCAGGGTATATCCCAAATCAAAGTAATATTCATTCAAATTTTTCCTCTGGTTTTCATAGAATAATTTAGATTGGAAAAGACCCATAAGATCATCAAGTCCAGCCATTTGATAAAATAGGAAGGTAAATTGTGAAGAATGGATTACAATTTAGAATTTTCTCTACTGATGCTACTTGCAGTTCAGAAGTGGCACCAGCAACTTAATCCATTTATGCTATTGCTTTCTTCAGCTGTTCTGAGTGAGCAGTAGTTCTGTTGTGTAAGACAGACTGATTTTTGATCAGTCTGTAATTGATCGTAATTAAAGGTAAATTTTCAGCTGACTTAAATCTAACTGATAAGAGCTTTCCTTGATATTGGTTTGTACTTACACAGTATCTTTAACACTAGAAAAATTAACCTTTTCAGCACTAGTGCAATGTCATGGACTATTGCATTGTTTCCTGATTTTTTTATTTTATTTTATTTTTTTTTTGTGATATACTCAAGGCAAGTCTTAGGAAAACAGAACCATTCACCACACAAAGCATAGGTTGGCCAAGAAGACAGAAGCATATAATATCATGACCAGGTTCCCACCTGATAAACAGTTTGTTATGCAGTCAGCAGTGTGATGAATTACATTTGAAAGAAGCTCAACAGGCTAGAGTTCATTTTCATAGAGCAGTAATGCCTTTTAATTAAACAAACTGTAACTGACATTTGGGAACTGCTGGAAGAATCACTATGTGAGCAAACTGCACCTGGATGTGTTTAAATGTAAAATGATTGTCAGAGATCCATGTATGCATTATTACACTATTATTAGCATCTATCAATCTCTCCAGCAGTGTAAGGTTACAAAGGGGATATTTTAGAAAGGATGAGTGAGTGACTGGTGAAAGATAGGAGAAAACAGAAAGAGCGATTATTTATTCAAGCAGAAATCAACCTGCCAAAATAGGAAGGAGTAGCAACCTTTTCTTTTAAAATTCATCTGCCTGCCAGAGAACAATAAACAGGGTTTTCCAAAGCTGCTGCCAAAAAGAAATGGGCTGGAGTAGACACAGTCATTTTCATGACAGCAATTTGCTGCTGATCAACACAACCCTAAAGTATGAAATGTTCCACTGGGGGAAGCAGCAGTGATTACAGACAGATGGGACCAGCATGCTCAAACCAGGACTCAGAGCCATGCTGTTTGCTGACTTTTTCACATGATCTGTGCTCTAAAACAGCTTAATCTTTATCTGCCCACCCTCAGAAAGTCTTGCTTTGCTTCACTTCTGGCTAAGGCCATCCTTACTTATAGGATATTCTCAAACAGGACACAAGCTGTACAATGGAGAGACATGCTCTACATGGAGAGACAACTCAATATTCAAATATCTTGAACAGTGTGATAAACATAAGCAAGAATAAAAGCTGTTTTATTTCTGAAGATAGGATTTGAGACCTAAATCTGTTTAAGACAATTAAATTGTGCTTTTATTTTTCGTTTGTTTGTTTTGTTAGTAATTCAGGGTGACATCATGGGAAGTGTAAATAATCCTTAGAATTAACCCCAGCATTTGAATAATTAGCAGAACAAGATGCTTCTACTCATGACGGGTAATCATATTTGAAAAATCATACTCATATTATTAGAAAGCAAGGCCCTAAGGAACCTTACAATGTGAACTGAGAGTAATATAACATGCAAGAAAAATAATTAGCAATTCTAAATATTTTGTGAACACAGACAAATATAATCAACTCTAGATAAGTTTAGCATTTCTGTTTGGGCAAGTGGTGAAACACAAAAAACTAGTCACAACTCTTTCAAGTTGACTTACATGCTCTCTTTTATTTTCAGCCCATCTTCTTGTTTTGACTAGAACCAGAAAAAAAAAAAGGCTCAGAAAAAATAAGCACATAAAATCAGAGTGTTTTTTAAACTTGAGAAAAATTGCATTTTATTGAAACTCCATTCTCATTTTAATCTGTACCTCCCTGTTCCCAGTGATAAGGAGATAAAGGTGAAATGAAGAGAGAACAAATGTTGAATAATAATTCTTTTCCATACTTCTAGATATAACTTTTAGTACCAAGTAGTATCCCATAAACGTTAAGCAATAGGAAATTAAATGGTGTAATCTAGGTCAAATCTTCTTCTAAGAATAAAGACTAATTCTTAGATATCCAGGACTTGTAAATTCTTTAGAATTTCATAATTAATATTAACATTCTTTTCATGATCCATCTGTGATCCATTGTTTGAGTTCTCTGGTCTTCCACACTATTTACAGAGGTATCTTTCGGTAGGCAGATGCTATGCAGCTCCATTCATACATTCATACATTTTTCATTTACGGATGGCAACATTTCTCTAAGTGATATGCAGTAGAGCAGTAGACATTTTTTTTTTTTCTTTTTCCTCTCTTACAGTAATTAGTTTCTGTTTCCAAGGTGCTTTAGAGAAGTAGCAATGATCTTCCAATTTGCCTGTTCTCCGTTGTCTGTCAGCAGACACAGAAAATTGGTAGGAATGATATGTTGTGAACCACCATTTCTGTTTTCACACTTTATTTGATTTCCCAATTTTCCAGATATTTAGAAATGTTTATATCTTTTGCATGTCAAACGAATGTTGCATAAACCGTTATGCTGTTCTGCCTCTCTTTGAAGTAATAAAATCATAAGCCATCACCAAGATAACTTAATGCAGTGAAAGTTCATGCTAAAAGACTTCCAAATGATTCATGAAGCAAAATAATGTTATACAATTTTGTAGGCATTAGGGCTGTATACAGGCATGTCACAACACAAGCTATGTCTTCCAGAAATAATGTTCTTGTAGATACAGGAGGTTTACAACTTAAAAATACCCATATTTTATTCTCCTCTATGGGGAATTTTCTTCCTAACTTTGTTGTATCTAGAAAAAACTCTAGAATAATTTTCAACTAGGACTTCAGTCTGACAACAAGAGAATTTGAGGTTTTGGAAAAATTTTGCAGCTACAACATTTTAATTTTACTATTTTTTTTTTTTTTCTCCTCAGAATTTCTCTAGCACAGCCTACTTCTTAAGACAAACTACTCAAATTTAATTATTATTTCTTTTATAGAATAACAACAATGTGAGATATATATGTATACGTATATTTATGTTATGTATATCCAGAAGCAAATCAGAGAGCTTATATCTCCTGTAAGACTGTAACATAATTTTGTAGAACTATAGATTTCAATTTCCTGATCCAGCAAATACATCAAAGAGAAGTTGTTTATAATGCCACTCAGACTGTTCAGCTGAAAGCCATTTATCAAACATAGCAGATAATCAAATGTTAGTAAAATTAGCTTATAACTCTTCTACCACTGCACCTGTAGAGAACAATTATTTCCCAGGTTGTATGTAAGGTTACAGTTAACTACAATAAATCTTTCAATATAAAATAGGCACATAAAGGAACATGACATATCTTATTGCCAAAGAAAATTATTGTTAGGACAGGTGTTGCTCTCTGCATGATGTGTTCTGTATAGGTTAATGCAGGTATTAAACATGTTCTTGTTAAACATACTCTAAAACATATATTAGAAGTAAAACATATTTTGGAAATTGTAGCATTTCCCCAATGAAATTTTGTTTTACTGGAAGAAAAATCTCTTAGAAGTTAGTGCTGCTCATTGTCTCAAAAGATCCACTTTGCAAATGTTATATTTGTAAGTAAAATAATACCACCGCTCTTGTATAGGAAATCTTGGTCCTCTGAAGTGATTGATCAGGAAAGGTAAGGTAAAGAAAGTTTAAAATAGGTGATTTAAGTGAGAGCAGTTTTAAACTTTCTTTACTTTCACCTTCCCAAACAGTTCATTTCAGAGATGATGTTACAGTTAATTAGTTAACAAATGACAGAACAAAACTGTACTATACAATGGCACAGCTATAGAAAGTTGAGAAGCTATCGAGCTCTTAGCGAAGATGAAGATCAACATCAGAAAAAGCAAGTGTACCTTCCATTTGCTTTGAGGCCACTTTGTTCACCCAACAAGCAAACACTGTATATAGTAAAATAAACACACTGAGAAACTGTCAACTCAGGTGAAGTCACTTCATGGATATGCACTGAAGAAAATGATGGTCCTAGGGTTGCAAAATCATTCTATGAGACTTATTTCCAATCAAGTGATAAATATTTCTCCTTATCATAATGAATTCTAGGAACTACTGCAGTTTTATTCAGTTTATAAATTCAATGTCTTTCACTTGGTGCACAGCATTCTTTCCACCATGTCTCCTCATACTGACATGAATCCCGGTTGTCAGTTTGGACTGGCTAAAAAACTCCAAATGTATCTATATCATTAATCAAACAAATTGATATAAAATAATCATCCCAGAATGATGCTTTGTGTGGTTTATGATAATTGATATACTCAAAGAAACTAAAGTGATCAGACAACACTTAAACTCTGATTTTAAGTACTACTTAATTCTGGAAACATCTGTCACTAGAAAATCATTTTGTAGGTGAAATCATAATAAGTGTGAAAGGTTTCAGGTATCTGTTTCTGTGTAAGATCCCATAGCACACTTTGTAAATAAAGGGGAAAGTGTTTCTATACCTTGCTGAAACTTGGTTTGGATATTACCTGACTACTGACTTAAAATTGCAGTAGAAGTTCTTGGCTATAAATAAACATTATTTTTGAATGGTGATTGTATTGGTTGATAACAATTTTCTGATATTAAGTTCTGTGGATACTGCTGTATCTTAATAGATAGTGCTGTAACTTAACAGATTGCACTGTCTGGAGTTAAGTGCCAGATGTTTCCACTGTGGATGCAGTCATAAAGACTTTGTACTGGCAGTGGAAGTTTCAAAACAATTAGCAGTCTAAAGTCAGTACAGGCCAACTGTAGCAAGGTTACTTGTGGGACCATTTGTCTAGCTCTACTACTTTATTATTTCTCTTGTGCAGTCTAACACTGTATTTATCTTGGTGTCTTTATTATGTTGATGAGTGGAGAAGGAGATGCTAAGAAACAATCACAGAGATCTCTGCAACAGCTTTTATATATATATATATATATATATATATATATATAAGATAAGATCTACCAGGCTGATGAAATCTGTAAGGTGCAGAAGACAAACACTCATCTAGTGTAAACAACTAAACTTTTGCCTGTTCTAACCTGTCCCATACCCCAGACTACCTAAAAGCAGCTGCTACAAGACAATCTAGGTACAATTTTTCTGTCTTCAGGCCTCTTTCACCAAAGCCAAGAACATTTGAAAGCATTGTATGATGTTAAATTATTGTTGGACACTGCTACCAAAGAACCTTTTTCAAATAACTTCTAGTGCCTCGTGTAAACTACTGAGGGCAAATCTATTTTTGGCTTCTTTTGCTTCTTCCCTTTCAATACTTGTGGGCAGTGAAACTGTGCAACAATGAAATCCTTCTCTTTTCTTGCAAACCCATTCAACATTTCCAAGTGAGACTTCCCAGAAACTCTCTCCCTGTTCTTCTGGAAGGATTTCTTGGAGATGTCAAATTGGTAAGCATGAAGAGAGAGAAATAAAGAGTGAGTGAGCAAAAGAGGAAAACAAGCATTATGTCACAGTGAGGTTTCTTCCAGGGAGAATTTCAGGATAGATTAGAATTACTCAGAGAAATTATTTTTTTTTCTAATTTTCAAAGGCCTCATTTATTCCTATCATATGCAAAAAGGAATAAATACATTAATAAGAAAATACTGATAGGCATCCCAAAGTATGATAAATAACATCCAATTAGGCATGGACAGACACTGCTCTTTTTTTTTTTCCCCTACAAATTTAAACACTCTATTAAATTTTGCACTGGCTGACTTCCTTAAGTAAATCAAATTATATTTTATATATTCAAATATATATTCAAAATATATTTTATATATTCAAATTTTATTTATATATATATTTTTTTTCAACCAGAGTCAGTGTAATGCTGGTAGCAGGCAGTTTTGGCTTTAGAAAGCACATGCAAACGGAGGCATCAGGGTATAGCAGAAACCACGAACCTGAGGGAGATAACTTGTTCTGTTAGCTGGAGTGGGGTCACCTGAGAGCAGGCTGTATGAGTGCGTGCAGGAAGAATGGTAACAGGAACATTGGGAGGTGAGCTCAGATGTAGTCTTTGTACTTCATGAACCCTTCATGAACCCTTCATGAACTTCATGAATAGCTGAAGCATTACAAAGAGCTGGGAGAAGCAGGGTCACACCCTGTACTCCACTGCTGTGATATTGCAATTATTTTTTCTGGTTTGAAGTGAAAACTCTGACACCTCCTGCACAGCAGTCTGTGCTGGAGAGTATGTGGGAAGACCTACAGTGTCAGAAAAAATGCTATGTTGTGTTATTTGAGGAACAGAAAGGGTCACAATGCACATATACATGGTGTGAGAGGGGTTGGACAGGCCTCTTTTTTTTTTCTTTTTTTCTTTTTTTTTCCCCCCATAAAATGGGGCTTGGGATTCTTTTGGAAGAAAGGAACTATATAAAAATCACATGTAACATTATTACTATTTTTGTTATTTTCATCTGAAATCACAATATTGACATATGATCTGAGAAGTAAAAATGAATTACAGACCTCTGTAAAGAAACTATACATATGCCTTAAGCATAATGAAATCCTGTATCTATTTTATATTGCTGTTGATGAGCAATTTTGAAGATGCCAGCTTTAGGGAGGTAAAAATGTGCTACTTTACAATCTGCACTGTATGGTGGATGTATAGGCAAGAGAGACAAGAATTGCCTGGGAGCTGGAAGATTAAACAGTTCAGTTTCCTGCTGGATCTCAGCCTTTCTCTGTAACTGTGACCAGCTCCTCAGAATTAACCAGCCCAAAACTGAAACAAATAAAAAATTAGATGTTTCATGCCTGTTTTGGAACATGCAATCAAGCAGAAGAACAGGTTCTCCTGTACCGCTTTTGGAAATGGATATATTCCTAGGGCTGCTGTTTGTGGAGGAGAAGAATGCCAGAAAGTAGGCAGACAAAAGACACACAAGTACTTGTGCTATTTTGAAAACTGAGATAAACAGTGACTGAACCAATTTCTTGAACACAACAAAACTACTGTCTGTGTTTGAGACTGTTCCAGTCTCTCTGTCTACTTAGTTTAGGGGTGCAGCTCTTGATGCTGTCATTTGTAAATTGGTATTGATACATCTTATCAGCCTACTCATGGTTATGAGTATGATAACTGGTGATATAATTTCACTGTTGCAATGACAGGGTGTCACAAACTCCAAGTCCTACAGTCATGGTCCCTGCAAGTACCAAACCAGATAAGAAAAAGTGTAGTGCTATCAAAGTGATACTTTTAAGTGAAGGTCAGGACATGATTTGATTTGAGTATATGACCTGCTATGTTTCAGAAAATTAGTCTTTATTTTACAGTGCACTACTAAAATGCACAGATTCTTGTATTTAATAAAGTTCGAGTTCTGAATTTTCCCAAATGTTGACATAGTGCCAGGTCCTTGAAGACAATGTAAACAGAACTACCAGCCTTAACATAATAGAGCACTTTAGAGAGTGCTTAAATTAAAAAATAAGTGAACGCTGTGCTTTTGCTGCATAAGTCTATGGAGGGTTTGAACTACAAACAGTGAAATGGAACGGAATGTGATTTTGTACTGAGAGTGCACACCATGGCTGTTTGCAATACCTTCAGTATGCATAAACAGACCTTACCTGCCAAGGAAAAATATGTTATTTTGGAACATGAGATCCATTCATTGCAAGAGGTCTTATGTCCTGGGAATCAATGCTTTCTGAAAAATGCCATTACATCTTTAATTTGAAATAGACAACCAACAATGACAGACCAAAGGGACTAGTTCACAACTCCATTAGCACTGTATAATGCTGTAGAGTTTTCACTAGACCACAAGCCTTCAGTCTCCAGCCATCTCTTTCAAAGAACGTTACACATCTTCATCTAAAGAGTGTCCTGGTGTTTTTCATTAAATACTATGCATTTTGGAAAACACATATGCCCTGAGGAAATGTCATGTAAAAAAACAAAAACAAAACAAAACAAAAAACCATTGTGGTGATTGTTTTTTGTGTTAACTTTTCAGAAAGAACACATTTATATTAGTACACATTTAGTACAGATTTTGGAAATCTTTTAAAAGTCAAAAGACTGTGCAAACTTTTCAATCTTGAAGAAATTAAATGTTTATTTTGTTTTCTGCTAAATTTCTTCAACAGTCAGTCATAGTTGCCATCCCTTTTGAGTGTAAAATAAAAATGAAAATCCAAAACAAATCATAATTAGAAAACTACTGTTAGACCACAACTTTTCTTGCCAATTTTTGATACTGATTCAAGCCCTAAGTTATGCAATACCAGTTTTGAATTGAACAGCTTAATTTAAAACTTGTAGATATGCAAACATATATAAATTATATGCGCATGCATTCATGTATACATATATCTATATATACATCTTTTCTCTTGCACAACATTTTCTTTAGGTTGCATTTACTCATTGAAGCATCTTTTGGTGCAGGGTTTGTAATGTACTTTAGATTCCTTCTTCAGCCAACTTAGTGGATAAGAGATACTTTGCTGGTCTGATAGTATCTAATTACAAAGCCAAGAGGTGCATATTTCAGTAGAACACTGTGAGATGTTGAAAGATGATATTTTGAGACAGAGAAGAGCATATCAGCCATTGATTTAGGTCAATGAAGCAATTCACTATTGCATGAATAAGATTAGTTGAATGTTATACCTGAACATAGTAAAAATCTTTTAAAATCTCTTATGTGATAAAGGCTGGCATTAAAATTTGGGCTTTTGACAAAGTATTATACAAGCCCATTAATCTTACCAGAAAAAGATTCTGTTTTTACTAGAATTGAGTTGCTCATATAAAGTAAAATAGAGCTGCTTTTCTTTGCTTGCTTGTTTTTTTTGTCATTGGAAACAAGTACTTTAAAAGTGCAAATTTTCAGGTGACACCACCATTGAAATAAATTATATATGAGTATGAATATAAATAGATATTCTTTTCACACCAATGAGATTAAAATACGCATTTATACTTCTGTCCAGAGGGAAGATTAGAAAAAAAACAAAAACAACAAAAACATCCCCTGATGACTTTCAAAGTGTTGCTATCACAGTTTTCTTTTACAAGCAAATGAAAATGAGGCTAACAACATGGATATTCCTCTCCCTGCCAAGCTTGTCTACTCCCTTGTACACATGGTCATATATAAAGGCTTTCAGAAAAAAAAAAAAAAAAGGAATTATAACTGTTTAAGAACAACCCCAAGGTCCACCAGTGGTCCTTACACAAGTAGAAAACTGTCAGCTTGGACCACTTCCTCTGCTCTGAATTTGACCAGATCCCAACTGCTGCAAAAATATCCATGATATGAATTTTGGTCCAAAGAACCACTCAAAGTCAGCAAGGCAGACATAAAAATGTCATAAAAGATATTAAAATCTTAGCCTTAGGAAAACAATTCATGACAAATATGCTGAAGAAATAATCTAGTATTATTGTTCCATAATTCATTTTATATTTTTCCCTCACAAATAGGATTGTGAGTGCTATCTACGCAGACTGGAGTATTGGTCAGGGCCAGCATAGATATGTGATTAGCAGAGGAACACGGACTTTTTTTGCTGCTACTTCAGTTGCAATGGGATTTTGAAGCTAGGGTTAAGATACATTGGGGCAGATCTGAGCCCACAGACATCTATGGAAATTTTACAATGTATGAATTTAAAATACTTTCAGAAGTACCATGGAAACTCCTGGCTGTTACACAATATTTTCAGAGCTATTGAGATGTCTGTTATTATTGTTGTTGCAGCTGTTGTATAGAAAAAGTAAATTCTCAAATACATTTTGAGTGTGAGTCCCAAATATTTCATGATATTTGTGCAGCTCCAGCAATATGCCTTGCTTAAAAAACAAACAAACAAACAAAACCAAAGTTTTTGTTTGAAACAACTTGGAGATTTGTATATTCCATAACATATTTGCTGTTGAGTACTTTCATTGGCTACCAGGATTTCTGTTTAAAAAAAAAGCTTCAAAATGTCATATATTAGTGACCTTGTCTCTGCTTTATTGTTTACTACATTTTGTTTCACCGTCTGTATTTTATGTCATATTTCTTGCATTATGATTTCTACATTTAGTTTGTACTGCTCTAAATTTGTTGGTACCCAACACATTGTTTTTTGCTTTTTTTTTTTTGTTATTTCTGTCTTTTCATCTCTTTTTCAGTCTCCTACATCCCTTCTTTTTGCTCTTTTTTTTTTTTTTTTTCCTTTTTGTTCTGAGAAAAAAAAAAGAAAAAAAAAGGCATAGAAAAGGCAGCTGTTCCTCAATCACTTAGTGGCATCTGTGTCATTAAGTCATGTAGATTATGTTGCTGCTGTTGCTGTCTACTAGATGGTCCCAAGCCAAATTTAAGCTCTTCAGACTGACACAATAAAACATCCTATGACTTTGGATGCTTCTTTGGATGTTGGTAGCACAGTGTTATTAACTTATGAGCTGTAAGTGATGCAGAGCACTGAAGCTAAAGCAGGTTTATTTCCATCTGCAGCCTCAAATCTCTTCCTTGACAGTCTTTCTCTATGGACACCTTCTCTGAAGCACACTCTTGGCCCACGTGCAAGAGAATTTCTTAATTTGTTACAAAAAGTTGCTGCTTCTGGCCAAATGGTTTTCATAAGCTACAGGTTTCAAGGAGAATCCCAGTTAAGTATAAGAGAATGGTCAATGTAATTCACTCCAAATCTTTTGGTTTGTACATCTGTCCAACTTCCACAGCCTAAGAAAAATTTTGTCATGCCCATTAACCTGAGAATTACCTTCTGTTTAAATTCAGCTCAAATTTTCTATGCAAGTATGAGTCATACAAGATGATTTTAATTTGAAGTTTGTTATATTAAATTGTAATATTCATTTTTAAAATTGCCTTTCTATTCATTTGCTTACATTGCTTGCCATTTATTATATTTTTGCAACAGTTCCAGCCTAGGAAGTTCCTTTTCCTAGGAAGGAAAAGCAGAGGGTTCAAACATTATTCTGCTGATTTATTTCAAGAGCATATTCTGTCAATTAAACGTTACAGGCTGTAGCTGTTGAATTGGATAGAAAAATAGAAATTAACATAGATTCTCATTAAGGAAAAAAAAAACACACACATGTAAATCCCTCTAATTATCTTTATTATTATTATTATTTTTTAATTACCAATGTGGTTTAGGAAAGGTGAGAGGAAGGATTTTCTCTGGTATGATAAAGTCCTGCCAAGGATAAATTATGTGCATTTTTAACAATGAAAACAAGGTATTTGATAAAATTTCCCTAAAGAATTTTTTAATCATCAATGCCCTTGATATTTCTTCGCAGAGCAAACAAGAGCTTTTCTTCAATGCCACATCAGGTAAAAATAAAGGAATAAGTGTAAAAGCGACTATGTGTACACACCTTCCACTTGATATCTTTCCAGATTACTTTACAACTTTCCATTTTTCCATGTCTTCAGCTGCTTGTTTGTATGCTACAGGGACACCACAGCCCTGATGCTTTGCTAGATAATGACTGTCTGTATCTCTTCTGCCAGCCTCTGCTGTCTGGGAACAAACAGCATTAAAGATTAGAGCTATGAAGCAACACGAATTTCAAACTGTTGAATGGTTTTCCACTTCAAAATGTATTTTCACTCCAAAGAGGAGAAAACAATGAGTATGTGAAATTATCTTGTGAAAGAATATTTTAAGACCTCCTTTTGGTTACTTCTGCAAAGGATGAACTCATCTTCCTTCCATGCACAGTTACTACAATATTTGGAAGTGTCTAAGTAGATTACTTGTCTTTTAAGCAGAGGACAAGCTAATCCTTTCACTTGGGATGTGTGAATAATATTCTGGAGAAGAGTCAATTTGCAGTAGAGATATAACAGATTTTCAGCCCAGAAAAAAAGACTAGAGAAAAGTAGCTCTCTTTTTGTAACATTATTTATAACATTTATTTTTTTTCCTAAAATGAAAGCTCTGAATTCTATTCAAAGAGAAATAAATACTGATGTACGACAACATGCTTCTTTCCTAGGATGGGAGATGGAAAATAGGTAAAATACATATATCTGCAATTAAACTTCCAGTGATCTGTAAGTGATCTATAAAACTCACGTGTTCTTCTGAGAATTCTTTGCTGTACATTGAACCATGTAGAAATCTTTTTAAATAGAATATGCTTTCAAAGAGACATTTTTCTTCAATTTAAATAGTAAGATAAATCATGACCATATTATTTGACAAAATCTCCAGTGGCTTCTACCCAGTTTTGTCTTTACAATTATTACATGACATGGTTCAAAAGTATCTATACACCCATCAAGCTTTGCTTTGCATAGATTGCTACAGTGTATTATAGGTATCTTTACTTATTATTTTCTAACTTGTGGTTTTACTCCTGGAATAGCACTGAAATAATGAAATTTCCTTTGCAATATAGTATAGATAACCTTGGGAATGTCGTACTAACTTTTAGAAAAGCAAGGATTTTTGTTATTCATTAGTACTTAATGTCTTTGATTAGAGCAAAGATTCTCAGGATTTTTTTTAAAATGTACTGTTCTCTCTTGGACAAAATAACCCCTGTAGTATTTACACTCCATATTTTTCCTCATTGTAGAAATGAAGTATGAGGTATAAACTTATACCTATGAAGAATTGGCCTGCATATTACAGTCCAATATTACTTATTACAGCCAATGGAACTGTGTCTCCTAACTGCAGTGGTCTTTGATTTGGAGACTGAATACACACAAAATATACTTTTTAATGTTGGCTGGATTTTAGAATGATTTTTTAGGTCCCCACTAAAAAATTAGTGATAAATCTGTCCCCTCTCCAATCCATATCTAGCTCAGCATGGAGATAAATTATTCTATGTCAGCGTTGGTTCATGGATGTGATAGAGCTTTTAGCATTGGTTCTTGACCTTGCTGAAAGGAGGCTGTTAACACCTTAGCTATCAAGTCTGGACTTCATCTGGATACTACAGATTGTGTTTGTATAAACACAAGGAGTCACTGTTGTAACAGAATCAGGCAGTTTTAAAAACAGTGGGGAACCCTGCATTCAAGTTTCTGTTGTTTCTTTGAAGAATTTGTGCTTTTGCAAATGAAATGGGTTTAACCCAAAGCATTGTGTCTTACAGCTCAGGGAAGGTTGGTGAATCCGTACACAGTACAACAACAAAAGAGTGATGACTTATTCAAGTTTGGAAGCCCACCAGTTCTAAAATATGTCTGTTTCTTGAAAATGTTGTACTATCTCCAAAGCTTTCCAAAAGAAGTTGCACCTTACTTTGATAAGCAGTTTAAATTGCCTTAAAGTGGTGATTACAAACACTTAGTTCCTCACACTCCATATTTACATTTCAATAAAGTACAGAAAAGATTGTGTTTCTCTTTTTTGCTTAAATAATATTTTTAATGAAATTGTTCAGTATTTGGATGCTACAGCAGCCAGAAAACAAACAAACAAACAAACAAAACAGAAACAAAAAATCTTTTAACACTTCATATACTTAACACTTCATATACTGCAAGTGGAACTTTTTTTTTTGTTTCCTTTCCAGGTGTCATCAGTGCCAGAATTTGGCCGTATAATAATTTATACTACCAGCCTTCGTGTGGTGAGAACCACTTTTGAAAGATGTGAACTGGTTAGAAAGATCTTTCAAAACCACAGAGTTAAATTTGAAGAAAAAAATATTGCTCTTAACAGTGATTATGGAAAAGAACTAGATGAGAGATGCAGGAAGGTGTGTGAAGTTCCTTCCCTCCCTGTTGTGTTTATTGATGGCCATTACCTCGGGGTAAGTAAAACATGAGACTATGAAGTCTGTAAGAACAGAAGAAAGTCATTATGTTTTTATGAAATCATTTGCAATGCTGGAATGATGGGAACAAAGACAGAGGCCCCTTTGTGGGATGTGTTGTACCCATCCACGCTGGTAGGTTTGATGTAAAGACACAACAGAGCTGGAGAGAGGCTTTCAGGAGGGGAGTAAGATGTAGTAATGCAATGGAAGTGATGCTGTGTTTCTAAGAAAAGAATTCATCTTTGTAGTTGAAACCATGGAAATCTAGAGAAATAGATTTTTTTTTTTTCCTCATGAAAATCTGTGTGTATTATTGACCCAGGAAAATTAACACACAAAACATACCTGTCACTTAGTAATAACTCTGTTGGATATGAGAATGTCTAACAGCTTCGAGTTTAAGAACTTAAACATACACTGAATTTTATATAATGTAGTCTGTATTGGGCAACTATAATCAGTAGAATATTGTTTTAGGTACAGGATTGGTTGATACTTAAAATCTAGCAATAAAACCAGCCTAACTCTGCTCTGTTGTGAGACATAACTCCAAGTAGAAAATTATAATAAAAATTTGTACATTGGTACTCTGTGTCTAAAACTGCACCTTTGTATTAGGGACAACCTGTTCTTTAGAAATGTGTCTTTCATAAACTGAAAAATCAGAGTTTAAAAGCAAAACAGTCTGGAAAGCAACCAACGAAATAGGTTGGGATCTCAGAAAAGATATTTGTCTCAAGTGTTGAAGAATTAGCAATTAACACCAACTGCGAGACCATGATTTGTGGAGGCAAACTGTATTTAAACACAGCAGGGTTATTTTGTTGGTATTACCTAACGCTTTCATTTTTATAAAAGATTTAAATAATGGAATAAAATGCAATCAACAAACAGCATATAATTGGTGCTGGGGCTGCAAAGACACTCAAGCACACATTCTTCCCTTCCTTTCGTGACACTGGCAGGACTCTGCCAAACTCTTAATGCTCTGCTTAGGGCTGGTTTCTCTGAGCAGTCCACTTCACCAGACAACACTAGTACTTGCAGAATAGGCCATGCGCAGGGTATTAGCAGACAGAGAAATTTAGTTCAACGTAGAGACTGCTTTTATCAAATCCATGAAACAGAGATGTCTCCAACCAGCCAACAACAGAAGTCTTTCTTCTAGAAAAGCTTAAAATTCACCAGGATTCAGACTAAGATTTTCTTACCCAACTGTCATGTTAAAAAAAATAATAATTAAAAAAACAACACAATGAGTTATGACCAAGTCCAAGAAAATCTCACTGTGGTCAATTTTGTCAAAACAAATCATGTAAAATACTGAAATGTATTGACTAAATTATTTGCTAAGCTCTAGCTGATGCCCAATTACAGTCACTTTGGTGTGATGGATGGCCTATTAATTCACTGCCACTTTTTTTTTAGAAGACCATACGAAACTTGTCTTTAACAGATGAGCAACAGTGTAACAAGCAATACAATTTTATTAAAACTATTTAATTATTTTATGAGATATTTAACAGACATATAGGAAGGAAGGAAAGTGAATTAGGAAGCTAGATAAATGTGGGAGAGATATCAAACTGTCAAACTACCTGCTGACACCAGTGGATAAAAAAATGAAGAAAGAATGTAGTGTTCTGGTCTACACACATTTATTACAGCATGGAAGCTCCATTCATATTGTTTAAGACAAGAAAAAGTATCTGTTGATCTGGTAAAAAACAAAATTGGCCAAAATCAAATCACTGAGGAAGAGAAATAAGTTGGAGGACAGTTTGCATATGAGGAAGGTTACAAATGTTTTACCAGTCTTTCAGGATCTGGCCATGAAGCAATCACTCCCCAGCTATTTCTATGCCTCATGGATGTGACACCTTAAGAAAACAACTTGTCAGGGACTCACAGGGCTGCAAGCTGGCTGCATCCTTCACTGGGCTTGTGTTTCAGCAAAATGTGATTGAGAACTCGCACAGAATTTGGTCTCACTGGTAACAGTGGACATTTCTGTAATGGCTTTTATGATAATTATATTCTGATATGCAATCATAAAACAGAAATCCACAAGGCTGGTGTGTCAGTAAATTAAACATGCAATATTTTCTCTCTCTTGCTCTCTCTCTCTCTTTTTAATTTTGAATATTTATTTCCTGGCAAATCCCTCCCTAAAGGAGATCGCATGTAGCAATACAAAAGAGAATCTCTATTGAGCCAGGCACCTTTCAATGAGTCATAGGATAAAAAAACACCCTAATTAAAATATGAAGAGTTTTGAAAAGGGACAAGATTATTTTTAATGAGATAAATGTAACAAAAGCACCAGAACACAGCATATGTGCATGTGACATAGTACACAGTATTCGAGCTGCTCAGAAATCCTGACAGGGTTGCAAGAGTACTGCAAGCTGTGTGGATAAATCTTCACAATACTGTGGAATTTATCATTGCCTACACAGGGGGAATGAGACAAATCAGCTACTTGGGCAAAAGCAATAGAAAAATCATATTTAGTCCCTGTCAAGTAAAGTCCTGTGTGCTGCAGTACAGCAAGTTTTTTAATCTTTTCATTTCTTTCAGGATTGAATCATTGTATTTTTGACACACGCTGTCTAAATATCAGTCTTTCAGGAAATTTCAGGTTCTTTCTGCAACATGTTCCTTACCATTTGATACAATACCACCCCCACCCCCCTTCCCTTTTCACCTGAGGCTGTCTCCATCTCTCCATCTGAAATGGAATTATGCCATCTGCTGGGGCGCCAAAGCAGAATAAAAAATAATTTCCAGAAAGCAGAATGCAATGCAGAAATAAATAAATAAAAAAAAAGGAACATTCTCTTACTCGTACAAAGGAACCCAGGACTGCTAAAGATTTATGTTATGTAAAAGCCCACCTTACTGGAAAAGAGATGCAGATAAAAAAGACAGAGTCATCCCTAATATACATATTAGCTCATTATAGATATTAATACATAATGCACTATATTTTAAACATAAATTTGTTTATGTATCACTTTAAGCATATGACTAAATTCCAGTATTCAGCTGCCTTTCACAGAATCACAGAATGGCCAAGGCTTGAAGGGACCTCTGAAGATCCTCTAGTCCAACCCCCCTGCCAAGCTGGATCACCTAAAGCACATTGCACAGGATGGCATCCAGGCAGGTTTTGAATATCCCCAGAGAAGGAGACTCCACAACCTCTCTGGGCAACTCGTCCCAGTGCTCTGTCACCCTCACAGTAAAGAAGTGACCCCTCTCATATTCAGTTGGAACCTCCTGTGCTTCAGTTTGTGTCCATTGCCTCTTGTCTTGTCACTGGGCACAACTGAGAAGAGACTGGATCCATCCTCTTGACACCCTCCCCTCATATATTTATGCACATTGAGTGGTCTCCCCTCAGTCTTCTTTTTGCAGGCTAAACAGGCCCAGTTCTCTCATCCTGTCCTTGTACGACAGGTGCTCCAGTCCCCTAATCATCTTCATAGCTCTCCTCTGGACTCACTCCAGTAGTTCCATGTCCCTCTGGTACTGAGGAGCCCAGAACTGGACACAATACTCCAGGTGCGGCCTCACCAGGCCTGAGTAGGGGGGGGGGGGGATCACCTGCCTTGACCTGCTGGCAACACTTTTCCTAATGCACCCCAGGATACTGTTCTTCTTGTCCACAAGGGCACACTGCTGCCTCATGGTCGGCCTGCTGTCCCCCAGGACTCCCAGATCCCTCTCTGCAGAGCTGCTCTCCAGAAGGCCAGCCCCCAGCCTGTACTGGTGCTAGGGGTTATTCCTCCTTAGGTGCAAGACCCTGTACTTTCCCTTTTTGAACTCCATGAGGTTCCTCTTGGCCCAATTCTCCAGCCAGTCCAGGTCCCTCTGAATGGCAGCACAGACCTCTGGGGCATCAGCTATTCCTCCTTTCAAACTTACTCAAAACATTTTCAAATATGTACATTGTTTTTCATGAAGAAACAACTTCCTACTTAGTTTTGTAATGAACCTACAATGGCATGAGTTTTACAGTCAAAATATTCTGACTCATTGGTTATGACCATTTACTAAGAATGATAAAGTTATTTTTGTAATTAACTTTAGAAAATACCTATGTAAATTCTATTTCTTTATGAAAATATTAACAGTTTCCTTTTTGCCTTTTTTCCAGTGGTCAATTATGATTAGTAGTTCTCCATTGCCTTATTGTTTTGCTAGAGTAAACACATTTTCCTGACCTTCACTTGATGGGGTAAATATCTGCTCTGTGGCAATAAAGCTATGATATAATTATTTCATTCAGTCATCTGCTTCCTCTGTTTTGCAGTTTAACATTTCAGGAACAGCAGGGTTTAATTGCATGTCCTCTTAATACAAAATCTGATAGCTCTTTGCATATCAAATCTAACATTTCTTATGCTACAGTCACACTTTTCTCAGTTTATTGGCAGATTTCCAGGCATTTAATCAAATTCCTTACAAGTCCACAACAGATACTTGGGTTTGTCTATTTCCTGCAAACCCAGCTCTCTCACATGGTGGTCAAGGTTGGTTTCCAACCCACTCTCATTTAATATTTCAGTGCTGTATTAATTTTTCTCTGAATGTAGGGAATGATGCAAAAGAGAGTCTGCTTCCCCAAATCAGCAGGCAGTCTAGTACAGCCAAATGCAGGACATTTGCATACAAATGTGTACATCTAGGTGCATTCCTTGATGAGGAATTACATCATGAAAATAGTAACAGGTTACATTCATGGTGGATTATCAACAAGCTGGTTCACTAACAAGACAGAGCTGGAGCAGTAGAAAATTTACTGGACTTGTCCTAGTTCTGCAGATAGTGGGACCATGCCTGAAATATGATGCTAATTGCTAAATATCTCAAGGGAAAATTGGGAAATATTTTGAAGCAAAAAAATAGTTTAGAAAACCTGTTGAATGATTTAGCAAAGTCTGTAGCATTAACAGGTGGGTGCTTTGAACCTTAACCTGGTTAACAAAATGTTTGTGTTTGGAGGGACAGATTCTTAACTTTTTCACATCCCTTTATGGGTAATTGTGGACAGAACACAATCTAAGAATAAAAAGAAAGGTGTCAATTTTTGGTCAGAGAGCAGCTATTGGACATATTTTACAGGTGCTTTCATTATTCTATTAATTGCAGGCACTGAGAATTAAGATTCACAGATCTAAAGGGTAGATTAACCTCTGCAAAGTATCTTTTATTCAAATTTCACTTGAGGCAGACATTAATCACAGAAGACATACTGAAACACTTAAAAATGTTGATAGACATTTAGAACTTTGGTTTTTAATTTTAAAGCTATAATAATAAGACTTTCCACTTTGGAAATAACACAGCTAGCTGATGAATGTCATCTGAAATATAAATCCTTTGAAATATCAATCTATAATGGGAAACCTGTCAGATTTTTAATTACAGGGCTGCAAAAGCCAGTCAGCATTACAGTGCAGTACCATTGTATCACAGAGCAGAAGTCATAGGAATGCTTTTTGCCAGCTGTTGCCACGGAGAAGAGATCCCTGTCTAAATGAGGGCAAATCAGGGTTTGTCCAGATTAGGGAATTTGCAGTGCCGCAATTACATCAATAAAGCTCCAAATACTTAATGTTTTTGCCTAGCACAAGCAGTACAAACTCTGTCTTAAGCAGCTGCAGAGCATTCAAGCCCAGAGCTAATACCCTGTGGTTCCTGGCAAGCCCTTGCTTTTCTGTGCTAGTCACTCCTGTTGCCCATTCTGTGTGAAAATAGAGAAAGATTAGAGGGCAAGTGTGAAGGAGGCTGGTCAACTGCTAAAAGCTTCTCTGCTGGGGACACAGAGGGATGTGATGCATATGCTGAAGCTGGTATACACTGTGCCCATGATATATAATAGATTTCAATAGAGGAAGATTCAGCACAAGCAATGCTAGCTGATCTGAATCGCCTGTCATCTTCCACATAATTAAACACAAATAATTACCTTGTAAATATTATTATTATTATTATTATTATTATTTAATATCTTTGAAAGTGTAGCACTGAAGGAGTAGCATTCACTGCAGAAGTTACACTCATATCCACTAAAATATTAATACCTTGCTTTTTAAGAGAAATGCAGTGCTGTGATTACAAACATCTCTGAACAAGAAACATGAACATTGTAAAGAAGTCAGCAAGGGGCCTATTTAGTATATCACCATACACAGAGTCAAAAGTGTTTTTCTTTGTAGAAAGCCATGGTTAAAAGACCTTGCAGAGGGAAACAAACCTCACTAGGGTGTCATGCAGAATCCCTTGCAACATTTCTGTGCCCCTTGGCTGATGTTTGTGTTACACACTGAAGTGGTTCTGTACCCTGTGCTCAGCTATTTGTAGAGCTGTGGGCTTCTTCCCTTCTCCCTGCTGTGCACCTTGATAGAAGCTCCATCCGAATGCTAGCTGTGTGTGTGTGTTGGGTCCCTGGGTTCCTCTGGGGCTGGTCTGTGACCATGGCTTTACAAGACAAAAAAGGGATACTGGAAAGATGATGCAACATAGGAAGTCTCTAGCAAGGCACTAGTCTGACACATGTTACTGATGTATATGCTCCCTGGCATCCCTTCCTGTACCTCCACATGATGGGGAGAATGGTGCTGGTGAGGAGCAGGAGCTGAGAGCCCCTCAGGGCCCTGCAGATGGCCACGTCTTAGTAGACATGAGCTGGCTCAAGTCTTAGTAGTTTGCCAGCTTTCCACTTCCAGCATCCCACCACACCTCCCAGCTCATGTGGCATCTACAAAAGATGAATTTTAGCAGTCTGGACATTCAGTTACCTGAAAAATGGAACAATGAGATGTCATGGAGCCACCACTTGTGGCCAATTTTCCACAGCAGTGAGTATGCACAAGACAGTGAGGTGAGAACATAGGTCTTATCTGAGCTCTGCTGTAAGCTGGCTTCATGACTGTGCAATTCCTTCTGTCTATGCCTGTTTCCTTACTTTTTGTAAATTTCTTCTGAACCACTGATTAAAAATGCTTGTAAGCATTCAGTAATATTTAGTAATCAGTATATTTGGCTATATAACTGAAGCATAAGCATTCAAATGTGTTCCTCTAACTACAGAGGGAGAAGAAATTAATTTAATTAAAGAAAAGGGAAAAAGAGATTTACATCATCTTTGACAGTTTTGTTTTGTCTGCAATAATCTCTCAGCCTTTACTTTCAGAGGGAAAAAGAACTACTTGAGTGCTGTCTTGGTTCAGATCACAGAACCCCTCAGAGGCCTAATGTACTCAGACTAAATTATTATTATTCATTGTTGTGTCTGACTTTAATGTTGTTATGGTATTTTCATTACCCTTTTTCTCCTTCTGTTATACATTAGGCATATTATATCTTAATTCAATGCTCAACTGCTATAATACTTGAAATAAAATTTCCTCCTCTCATTTAGTTGCAGTCTCTTATGTGTTTTATATTTATATAATTGTGATTTTTGACATAGTAACTAGACATATTTTTTATTCTGTCAGGAACCACACCCTGTAAAATAAAGTAAACACAACCAGAATTTCCAAGCCATGTCATCTTTTACAAAGGGGAAATGCAATATGACATCTGATAACTAACCTCAAACAGTTCTACCACAACAATGATTAGATTCTTTCCTTCTAGGTTTCCTAATGTTGACCTAATTACAAAATGCTTAATGTGAGTCAAATTTGTCCTCAGCTTGTTTAAATTTTCAAGAACAAATCTTCTAAACATCTCTACTTTTCACGTTAAACTGGCTGACCTTTTTCTTCTTCTTACTAATAGGGTGCTGAGAAAATTTTGTTAATGAATGAATCTGGGGAACTGCAGGATCTCTTAACCAAAATTGAGGTAAATATTTCTGCAAATAATCACAGTGAATGTACATTGAATACTTGCAATTGAGAACATTTTTCTGAATGGATTCCCTTTCTTCTGTTATCTTTCTTGTTATCTGTCTTGTGTGGATGCTGACCCACTTTCTTTGTGCCACAGTGAACATGCTGAGATGTTCATGCACATCTCCTACATTCTGGTTAGACCTGAAAGTGGACATCTAGAAAATCTGGGCAAAGTTGGAAGTTTTCAGTCACACCAATTTACACAAAATTACACAGACCTCACATTACAGATTGTTATGCCTTTCTCCAGCTCTTAGTTTGCCTTGTTAGTTCAAGTACTTTGGGGCTTATTTGTCTTTAGTTTTGAACATTTGATATACTCTCCCTGAGGACACTCGGTCTCAGTGCAAGACTGCTCCAATTTGTGCATTCTTAGCTATCTTACTTAGCTTTCTACATGAAAAGGTTGCTATTTATAAGCATAAGAAGTAATAACGAATTGAACGATTACAATATTATCTTAAAAAGTTGAGATTAATTACAATAATGTCCAATGAAGTAAACTTCCATCTTAAATTATGAATGACGTACACTCCCAAGATAGAAGAGAACAAAAACATTACATTAAATTCTTCTAAACATTGTCCCTGGAGAAGTTAATAGTAAAAGGAATTGTATGTCCAGTGAAGAAGAATGGCAAATTTATGAACTACAGTACAAAACAAACAAACAAATAATAAAAAATCCAATACTATTATACTGAATTTCTATTTGTTTTGTCCCTCAAAAATTTCCCATATAACTTTGGTCTTTGTTTGACAGATTTATATACTGCATAATCTGTTAGTCATGCTGTGTCTTCTACTAACCTATAAGGATAAGCTAATGGACAAACATACCAAGCACATGGCAAGAAAGATTAATGGAAATGTTTTGCAAATCTATTAAGAAAAAATCTATCTTAGAGAGATTTGCACTACAGCTCCTGTGCACCAGCCCAAATACTGTTGTAGCAACAGTACTGACAAGTGAAATAAGTAGAAAGCTACTACTACATTACAATAAAGATTCAGAACAGAAAGACACACCAACATGACAGCAGCAGCAAGTATGATGCTGCAGGTGCATCATACCTCTGTTAGAGCCTATAGTATCCTCACTACAACAACCCACAAACCCTGCTGGGGCATACTGTGTGCTTTGAAATCTGCATTTCACCTAATCAAACCCATGTGAAAATAAGTTTTTGTAGACTATGAGTCAGATTTTCTGCTACATCAAACTGACATGGACTTCAAAGCAGCTGAAATGACTTACATCAGCTAAGACTCTTTCCTTTCATCTTATACTCTTTTTTTTTTTTTAATGTTATCTAAGTTGTCAACAGATGAATGCTGGTTTTAATAGCTTTGCAGCAATCTCTTCAGTTTTCTCAATGATGCTTAAAAAAGGGCTATGTTAGTTCTACATATTTTAGTATGCTTTGGTAACAATTTTTGACTAATATTTTCAGTGGTGTATGATTCCTCAGAGCAACACTAACAGGAATTTTATGGATTACCCTTCTTCCTTTACAAATAAATCTATAAAGTCTTTACTCAACAGTACAATATTAAAGCTAAATATCTGTGCTGTGGTAAGTACTGGTCTACTTTTCATTTATCTGGTACAGAACTTTCAAGCAACCACTAAATAAATTAGCAATATTTTCAGTAACTGTAACTTAAAAATGTCTTCAAAATGTCTTCCTGTGTTCTCAATCATCTTTAATCCTTCACAAAGTAGAGTAAAACTACTGTTTTACTCATGAAATAAGAAAATTGAGGGAGCCCAAGTATTTCCTGCAGCAGTTTTCTCCAGGTATAACTGCTGAATGTTAATGATCTTTCTCTTTCCTACTTAAAGCTTCAGCATTCTACACCCGTAAATTTGAATACATCACTTATTTCCTAAAGCACTCCTTGTCAGAAACTATGAATTGCTTTTTTTTTTGATATGATCAGCTCTGACTGTAATAGGAACAACATATTCATCATGAGCATGTACAAATGATAAAAGTACTCATATCTTAACATATAACATAGAAAAATATAACATCAACATAAACTGCCTGGAGTTCAGAATCAATCAATTGCAATACCTATTAGAATTGATCTAGGTCTAAGACTACATCAGTGTAATGTATGCAAGGATCACTTAGCCAGCTCTTTCGACAACTATCAACACAGGCTTCTGAGGTGTAATGTGACTGATGATCCCACAGTGAGCATCTCTAACCATTGCATGTGGGTCCATACAGAGGCAGACGTATGGGTCATCTGTGATGGTATACCTTGGGGTGGGGAAGTGGATGTTTCTCACGACAGAAACCTAAATGTGTTTCTGAGAAGCTGTTCTGGAACCTTCTTTGTCCTAGAGATATGACTGTTGAGAAGGTAACATTGTGATCTTTCTTACTTTCTTCTTTGAACAGAGAGTCCAGCACCCTCACGAGTGCCTCTCTTGTGGGGGCTTTGGATTCCTTCCGTGCTCAGTGTGCCATGGGAGCAAGATGTCTGTGTTTCGGAACTGCTTTACGGACTCATTCAAAGCCCTCAAGTGTACTGCTTGCAATGAGAATGGGCTACAGCGCTGCAGGAGCTGTGCAGGCTAAGAATGGCATTTCCACATGTGCAAACTCATTTTACTGTACTGCAGCAGTTTGTAATATGATTTTTTTTTTAAAACGAATCTGTTTATCTAATTCAGTCAATAAAAATCAATTTATAGTATACTTCTGCTGGTTTGATTATTGAAGCCATTTAAACATTACCATATCATGAATCTTGAAGTGTATGTTTCTACAGTCTTTATAGAGAGATTTGTTGTCTCCTTAACGTATGGTATTGTCAGCCACTTGGGTGTGAATTCTTCCTTTTTTTTTTCCATACAGAACAATGAATAATAGTGATCTAGTGAGAAGACATGATAGCTTTATAAATTGCATAGAAATTTCTGATCAGGCTGCTGTTATGTTTCAAGGGCTGGTCTATGCCCTAAGTGTGGCTTGCAAAAAATTCTCTTCTGAAACTTTGTTTCTTGATTTCCCTTATCTGAATCAACAAAAAAAGAACTTTTCCTCCACTTTCATTCCACTTGCTATATCCAGAGTTAGTAGTTAGTGATGAGCTGGAGAAGTTGGACTAACATATTTTTGAACTTTTGAATATAAAAGACTTATGTGTATTCTATGAGATATTAAATGTGCAGGCTTGAAAGTGCTATAAGAACCTACTGCTCTTCTAGCTTCTATAGTGAGGCTCAGAGGGAGCATCTGGATCTTCTGCATAACATGAGAGAGATTATATTTTCTAAAAAGAACATCCAAAAAACTTAGCAACACCACAGCTATAAAACTGAATTGTGGATGTGTTTAACTGAGTGTATGTGGGAGAAATTAAAAAAAAAAGAAAAAAAAAGAAAGAAATAAAAGAAAATATGGTTCCCTTTACAGTTCCCTTCTTGTGTTTAATACCATCCTGTAACCTTTATTTCTGGCTAATATTGCAGTCCACACTGGTGTAGTAGGGAATGAAATATAACACAAAGCAGAATACTGATTCTTAGAACCATCATTTCTCTTGCATGAAACCTTATTTTTTTAAGATGTTAACATATTGTGGCTCTAGGGGGTGAGAGTATTCATGGTAGCTAACACCAGACCTCACATGACATAAACAAATGTGTTCTTGAGGGAGATTATTTTTGAAGAGAATGCTAGTGTATTTGTGAATTTTTAATTCCACAGTCTTTATCCTGGATAGACATTTACCTGATGGCATAGATCATGTCACCATTCTTCCACTGAAGTACTACATGGCTAAATTGTTATAACGGATAAGAGTATGGTAAAAATTTTCACTGAAACTAAATTCTTCATCATTCTGGAATAAGGGTTTGAAGCTGTTTTCCTCACCTCTCAGGTGATGAGAGAAATCATTCTCTTAAAAGTGAGATGAATAAATTAAATCCAGTTCATTCCATGGCCCAGGGGGCATGTAAGAAACCTAGAGAGACTATCCAAGCCTAGGCACTACTGTTAGAAGTAACAGAGACATTTCACTCCTACAAGCAAAGATGAGGTAGAACTATTATGGATTTTTGAAGAAGAAATGATGAAAGCAAAATGTCATGTTTTTTAGAATATTTTTAAGAAACTAGAAGATAACATTATAATACCACAGGACAAGTAATGATCATAAGTAGAGAATTCCTCAGGCACTATTTTTTCAAGAAGTCTATGAAAATTTTCCAGTACTAGAAATGCTCTTGTGTATTTTTTTCTTTTCTTTTGTCATCAGATGAATTACCAGCCTTTTCTCTCCAGCTATATTTTCCTTGTAACAGCCTGAATGAAAACCAAAACCAGATAATAATTTGTTGCAAGAGGATGCTTTTACTACATGGTTTGCTGTCTTTGCTAGAGCTTTAGGTCTGGTTCCTCAGCTCACTCCAATCAACCTAGAAGCACTGAAGTCAATGAAGACAAGATTTCCAAGATTTCCAAGGCAAGTCCAGGAGCCAGAAAAAGTCAACAGCAAGAGCATCATTTCAGGGGTATGATACTTTCTGGTGTAAGAGATGTATTGGGCAGCAAGTAATATGACTTTTATGCCAGTATGAGAACAGAGAAGGAATGTATTTCTGTTCTGATTAGAATTAGCATAGCATCTCTGATTCCAAGGAGTTAACAGTAGTCTCCTCTGATATAACAAATAAGACTCAGTTGCATCTTTGCACAGGAAATTTTCTTTTTTAAAACACGTCAAGCTTGTTTCTGGCCCCCTGCTACACTGAGGTAAGGAACCATGTAGATGTTCTTTGGCTGACAGCTCAGCATATTAACATATATGAGAGCAAGTAAAAGAATAAGGTAATCCCTAGGCTGTCTGTATTGCAAAAATAATCTTTTCTTAATCCTGAGAAAGATAAAGGTTTGGAGTTCTCAGTCCTGTAGCCTCCACCATGTTTTCCAGTGGCTTTGCATCCCTCATACTGATATGCTACAGCCATCAGGTGGCCTGGCTTTACCAGGATTCATGCCACAATATAATGTAACTCACTGATTTTGCTATAAAATTAATTTCTCATTTCCCTATTTTGTGAGCTCTGGTTACTCTTTCTTGTCATGAAAATTAAACAAAAAACAGAAATTGAAATGCTGCAGGGAGATGGCTTCCACACTAGAACCACTTGAAATCTCACATTCCCGAACTTCATGGATAAACTAAAGCTGTCCCATGGCAAAGGCTCCTACTGACTGAAATATAAAAGTATTGTTTCAGATATGAGCAACAAAGACTCTGTCACTACTGCTCTGGAGATTGTATATATCATTCTAAGTAGTTGGCCTGACAAATATGATGTTGCAGTATACATACATACATATATATATATATACTGTATATATATACACATGTACGTATACATACATATATACAGTATATACAAATTGACCATCAGATTACACACATTTTTGTGGCTTCAGGACATTTTTAAAAGAAGAAAAATTTTGAACTAATTGCCTAAATAAAGAAACTTAAAAAGAAATAAAAAGGGGTGCTTAGAAGAGAGAGGAAAACAAAACAGAGCTGACCTATGTTCCTATTTCTAAAGTTTGCTGACCCCAAACACAGTTCTCTCAAATTAATTAAAATTATTCTAGTGATTTAAACACCTGTTTGATTGGGTCTAGCTTATACTTTACTAGTGAAACACTGTGAAAAACTGAATTACCAAATTAACTCTGTACAGTACATAGTATAAATGTCTCTTAAAATAATGCATTGTATCTTGAAGCCCTCCATGTTGTTCACTCTGTGAGTTAAATTTTTGCATGCAGGAAATCATAATTATGCACGAAAGGAGTCTGATAGGTCTTTGTACTGGGTCTGGCTGGGATGGAGTTAACTTTCCCTGCATCAGTCCATACAGTGCTGTTCTATGCACTTGTAGCTAGAACAGCACTGGTATCACACCAGTGTTGTGTCTATTGCTGAGCAATACTGACACAGCATCAGGATTCCCTCTAATACCCCCAGAGCCAGCAGGCTGGTGGGGAGCAAGAGGTGAGGAAAGAACACCCACAGGCAGCTGACCTAAACCAACCAATGGAATATTCTATACCATGTGGCATCACACTGAGTCATAAAAGGTGGAAAAAGGAAGAAGAGGGGGGGGGGATGAACTCCTGTGAAAATGTCTGTCCTCCTGAACTATGTTGAGGCCCTGTTTCAAGGATGTGGTCAAACATTGCTTGTTGGTGGGAAGTAGACTGTAATTCCTTTCCTCTGCACTTTCAAGCAGCCTTTGTTTGACTTTTTCCCTTTCCCCCTTTCCTTTGTTCCTTTAGTTAAATTATTTAATTAATGATAAATTTCCCTTAATAGTTATTTTTTCTTTAATTAAATTATCCTTATCTCAACCCATGAGTTGTTCTTTTCCTTTTCTTCTTCCCCTTCTCTTCTGAGGAGAGGGAGTGAGGGGTTGTGTTGGAGTGATGGAGTTCAGCTGCCCATCTGGGTTAAACCACAACAATCTTGAAAGATGAGAAACTAATTGTGCTGTAAGTAAACTTGTATTTGAAGAAAGCTTTCTACTTTTGCTGTCAGTGACACATGAAAAAACAATCAACAAATTCCTGAGAGGTTTGTGTTTTTATTAATGAAAGTAAGAAATGAATTTTACTGAGTTGGTTTTCACAGTTTTTGTGAGAAAATTCATAATGGTAGACACTTTGGTTACCTTTTCCAGCTATTGCCTTTTTATTATTGCATTAAATTTAACTTTATTCACTTAGCCTTAGATACATTATTTGACCACAAAAGCATTCAACAGGGAACATTTATGTCCTAAATAATTTATGAAGGAGAAGAATTTAGATTGCTTAGCTTACTTTAAATAATTTAGAGATGATAGGAAAAGACATTGTAATCCAACAATAATTTGAAAAGTAGAAATTATTAGAAATAAATCTTTATATTTAATCCAATTTTTCTTCCTTCTTCCATTAATTTGCTTAGGGGTGATGAATCAGGAAATAATTACATTAGACGGAAAGGGCTGTAAAAAAACTTGCAGATTAAGCTTCTTCTAGCTTATCAACTCTACTTTGAAAAATTGCTTTAGAATGTGTTAGAAGAATTATGAAATCCAATAAGTTCTCCACTCAAGAAGATCCACACTATAATACAACATATAATGCCTGCCATTTTACTCTTTTTGAGGTCTCCTAATTTTTCCCCTGAAGGAAGGATCATCTTTTTGAAAGCAAAGGTTTATTAAAAAAAAAAAAAAAGATTAGACATTAAGTACAAGAAAAGTTATTATAGTTTACTGACCTGAAATTTGAAAGTATATATAAAATAAATATTTTTCAGGGCAATGCCCTCTAGTAGGTGACAAATAGTTATACTTGATATGGAGGAAAAAAGCAGTTGTGAGTTCTCAAAACGAGCAAGGATTTTATGATCACTCAGAAGGGCTGACTGTAGCTGTTATTTTTATTATTGATCACGATCTGTTCAAAATAAACAAATAATGATCAGTAGAAAATCATCAAATCATCATTTAAATGTCAAGATTCATAAAACTATCACTTAAAATTTGCTGGTTTATCACATTAAATCTGGGGGATACCCTCTCGACTGTCAAATACAAAAGAAATTCCCTTCTAATCTCAGTTCAGTTAAATTATGAATGTGTGAGGATGACAAATCTATGAAGCATCATCTAAATCTGAGTACTTTGTTTTATTCTAGCTTCAAGACAACTGGACTTTAAAGTTCTTTAGTCTTACCACAAAAGTTCATTTGTGCATTAGTTTTCCTCATCCAAAGACAACTGGGAATAGCACAGTAAGACAGAGATATTATACTTCAACAAAATCCACCAGATCTGTGGGATGATGTATTTATGCTAAAGCTTATGCATCAATAGGGCTGAACTGGCAACTTGCGCTTTCCACTGCCTCAGGGGTCTAGTCAGACAGACAGGACATAAAATCAATACCTCAGTCTGCACAGTTATAGGACTCAGCAAAAACTTGTCTTTTTATTTTTTTATTTTTAAATATAAGCACAAACATAATAAGCAGTCATCGTCATTACTCATGTCTTTGGGATACTGCAATCATTGCATTTAGTATTATAGGAAAATCATGCTGCCTCTCATTGCAGACTGATGGTAATATACATTAAGTTTTGCCTGTCATCATAATCACAAAAAAATTTCCATGTATGCTATCAAACAATAAAACTGCATTTTTAAACATAAGTAGAATATTATTATTGTTATTCCATACATTGTTAAGATCTCAGGAATACTGACAAAGAGAAATATGTCAGAAGATTTAGGCTATAGTTCTCTTCCCTAGTGTTTTGAGACACCTGTGCAGAATTTTGCGACAGGCGTCCTTGATGTTTGATAGAGTCCTCTTCCAATATCCCCTGGCAATGCACACAGTGCACCCAGACAGCTGGTGTTATGCTTTCTTTTTCCATGTCTCATGTTCTTTTACCAGTTTGGGACACAATGAGCCTAAACTTGTCATTTTTTTCTCACATTCTCAACTAAATGTTCACATCCTGTGTCAGAAAAGAACTAGCAATAAAATTCTCTCCTCTCTTTATAGCCACTATAGCTGGTCTTCCAGCACATACTTTGTGAGCAATATGGTTTGAAAAACTCTATAATATTTTTCTGTATTTATTCTCCCCTCTTTTATCTGGTCTATGATGGTAATAACTCTTTCCTATTGCAGCTTGTGCATCTTACAGAGCATCTTGTGTTCAATAATGTCAAATATGTCACACTGCACTTTGCACTTACCTACAGCCAACTCAGTATAGCTACTTATTATATGATTTATAGCCTCAGAGTATAGCCACAAATCCTTTTGTCCCATCTTGGAGCTTTCCTACCACCTGCCTATGCTGTTCTATAACTTATAGTGCAGAATATTTTACTATACCATAACTCAGTTTTACAGTTTGATCCCACATTCACACATTTCATCTTCTCTTCCTCAGACGGCTTGTTCATCCTGTTTAATAGAAATAGTTTATTCCATCCTGTTATGCTAAATTCACAACTGGTGTCAGGCTTTGTCCTCCACTCATCCTGACTTTGGTAGGGGTATTAACTGGTATTAACCTCTTCTAACCAACTGTCTATCCAGTGTACACCTGCAGAGCAAAAGTGCTCAAGAGTGGAGAAGATTCCTCTCCTCTCCTCTCCTCTCCTCTCCTCTCCTCTCCTCTCCTCTCCTCTCCTCTCCTCTCCTCTCCTCTCCTCTCCTCTCCTCTCCTCTCCTCTCCTCTCCTCTCCTCTCCTCTCCTCTCCTCTCCTCTCCTCTCCTCTCCTCTCCTCTCCTCTCCTCTCCTCTCCTCTCCTCTCCTCTCCTCTCCTCTCCTCTCCTCTCCTCTCCTCTCCTCTCCTCTCCTCTCCTCTCCTCTCCTCTCCTCTCCTCTCCTCTCCTCTCCTCTCCTCTCCTCTCCTCTCCTCTCCTCTCCTCTCCTCTCCTCTCCTCTCCTCTCCTCTCCTCTCCTCTCCAACTTCATAGCAGGATTTATTTTCAAGAGTTTTGTCAAAATGACTTTTTTTTTTTTTCCATTATGGAATTTCATATTGATAACAGTAACAATTACTAACTGATAACGGAATTCCTGTCTGTGGATCTGAAAGTATTTCATAAACAGTGAAAATCATCACAGCAATTCTGAATGAAGAGTGAGATTTAGTATCCCTGTTTTAGCATCCTGGCTTGCCTCAGAGGCAATGAGGGAGAAAAAATTAATCTGAATCGCCAGACAAAAGCAATCTTTGCTAATGCTCATATTCATGTAGAGGTTATTAGGCAGAAATTGTAATACACTAAGTCTTCTGTCCCCTAAAAAGTTCCTTTGAAGGATTCAGCTACCCCTCTCCCCCATCCTTTTTTTTTAAAAAAAAGAGTATAGAGCTTGCCAAAAGTTTGCTATCTGAAAAGCTAGAAGTTTCTGAGTTTTCTAATTTCCTTCCTCAGTTCATGCTGTTAGATACCCGGAAATGCCATGCTCTTAGATACCTGGAAATAATTAAATTGTTAAAGATATCTATAGCATGACTGTCTTAACATTTAAAATCTGATTGTGTACAAAAAATCATATATATTGTAAATTGAAAAGCTTTGTGTTGTAAGTGTGCTACCTAACTCTGATCAGGAAATTCACCATGTCATCACTGTTCATTAGAAACAGAGATATCAATTGTAATTCACTGGTAGCAAGTTTGGTAATGTTTTCTCATCTTTATGGGTATTTGATTCTTTCTATTACTATTAATATTTTCAGCAGTCGTTACACTCAGTGTTTTATATGGCAGTACAAAGGGATCATATAATGTCTGCAGAAACAAGGATTCATGCTTCATACTGAGAGAAGTCACAGCAAGTTTTTGGAAAGCTTTTTTGTTTCTGAACATTTGTGATTGTGATTAATAATCTGCAGTCGAAATAGGATAGTTGACTATGTTGTTTTTTTTTTGTTGTTTTTTTTTTTTTTTTTTTTTTTTTAGTAATTTCTCACATATATATAAGAATTTTTAAACATTGTTTCTATGGACAAAATATTGAAAAATGTCTTATCCACAAAGAACAACTACTACACTAATTGCAAAAGAAAAAGCTAATGATGATACATGTATTAGCTGGATACTTCATCTAATTAAAAGAAAAATAACAACCACCCTTCATGGATGTTTGTGTGTTTTGCTGTTAAATGTATCAATCAAATTGAGATTATTAACTAAATACAATTTACCTTCCTACTCTTATGAACTTTTGTTCTAGAGCTTGATATGTGTGCAATCTGTTCAGAATGCTTTTTCTTAATTGAAAGGAGATTATGAAAAGCTGAGATAATATTTACAAGTAACATCAGTGGCTGAAAAAAACAACACACAAAACAAAACAAAAAAAAAACAACAACAAAAAAAACACCACAAAACAGCTAAAAACAAAACTCAGAGTAATAAAGCCCCATTTTCTTCCTTTGTTTCTGAAGGAAATAATACAAATGCTTGTCCCATTTTTCCCAGCAATTATCCTGTTCACAAGCATTCCTCACTGACACTTTCAGTCCTGCATGAGACACAATGAGACTGCAGCAGAGGCTTTGGATGCCACATTATGCCACTTGTACCTCCATGCCTGCTCCAGCCCCCTGGCAGGATGGCACACAGAGCATATTCGATGCAGTAGCACCTGTGTATTGGATGAAGTAGTACTGCTAGTGTACCTCCATGTATAGGACAAAATCTGCATTGTAGCCAGGAAAATGCATCCAATCTTAGATAATGCTGTTGTAATTCACAAAATAAACTTAACTTTTATGTTACACAGCCCAAACTTGATAACCATGATTTTTTTTATATTTTTTATTTTTTTTGTGTGTAACACTTACTGAAGTAACTTATTCTGTTAATGTTTCATTTTATATGATCTGTTTTAAGGCTAGAAGTTGTTACTAGTAAATGTATACAGACCCATGGCTAAGGCAATGTATTTCAAATAAGATGTAAACATTTCTGTTCACATCTAAAAATATAAAGGAAATTTAAAAGCCATCTATCTTAAGCGTTCTGTTTAGAATGAAAGACTGGATTTCTGCAGTTATACTTTCTCAATAACTATGTCTTTGTTTCAGAAAGATGGAGCAGAAGAATGTTTTCTTCTATTTAAAAGATACATTTAATGACTAGAGGTGTGTATAATTAATTGACAGATATTTATTGTATAATTAATTGACAGATATTTATTAATGACATTATATGCTGGAGAGAGAAGTGTACTCTTTCAGTATAGTTCAGTGTGAAACAAAGAAAGAAAGAGCTAAGGTGAACTCATTTAAAATGTTCTAATACCTAAGCAAACAATAGCATATTGATTGTTTGATACCTAAACAATCAGTGATCCAGTGATCACAGATAAAGTAATTCTATTAATTTGTCATGTAGTATAGAATATAACCTTGTAATAATAGCTACCAAGGTGTCTCCATATACATGCATTTATATGCTCAATTTTATTTAAATAACAGTTATGTCCTTCTCTGACTCCCGCTCTCACAATTTTAGATTCCATAACCCAGAGATTGAATTAGAAAAAAATCTTTTGCTTCTGGGAAAATTTCCCTACTTTCAACCCTACATCCTAGCACAGTGTTTTCTCTTCCAGCATATTCTCAGAGGTATAATCTGAGAACATCCTTCAAAGACCTCACACATTCTTCTCTGTACTCCTGGAAAGATCTTTTTCTTATATTTTATTGTGTCTGCTAGCTTCTCAGATTTTCTTTTATGGAAATTTTTCAGTTATTTTCTTTCTTTCATAATAAGGAGTCTTGAATTGTTCACAGAGATTTGAGTTTTCTCTTATCAAAAGAAATTTAAAAAAAAAGAGGCAACACTACTGGTCTGCGCAAAGGGAGAATAATTTCACATAGACTTATTCCTCCTTGAAGAGGAAATTATAACAATTTTTTGCAATCATGTCTAATTTGTTGTTTGCTGGACATTTTCACATTCTTGCAGGCGGATCTTGCTACACTGAACATTTTCTCTTTGAAGCACACTATCTAAGTTATATCTTATCCCTTCATTTCTTGGCCAGTTCCTTTTATGTGTACTAATTTAATTTCTATTTTCTACTGTGACAGTAATCCACCTAATATAATTAAATAAGCAAAAAATCTGTTTCTTATATAGCAATTATATTGTGCAACCGTTACATTACTAATGGTTAGAATAATAAAAAAGATATTTTGATACATAGCATTACTGGAAACACAAGTAAGTGAGGAGGGGATTTCTTTTTTCTTTTAGAAGTAATTGATTATTTATATATTTATTTTCTAATAACAGGGAAGTTAGCCTGATTAAATCCATCAGGACTATATAACAAATGGAAATTATTGTCTCAATCAAAAGACAGTGATCATATGATGATGTTAAATGTACATAGAAACTAACAGCGATCCCCAAAATAGTTTTTAAGTAGTGCTGATGTATAACTTCACTAAAGAATTCAGAAAGATCTAAGATGGCACTGTGGTCACATGTTACCTGTAATAAAGAATGGGCTGACTTGCACTCTAGCATTAACTGTGAAGGTCTTTTCTCTGTGGTTTTTTTTTTTTTTTTCCTGAGCAGAAGAATAGCCCTTACCCATCTGGTTGAGTGTGGCAAATCAGAGTAGACATTGACACTGTGAGACCTGTAGCAGAAAAAATAGTGAGACGCTGTAGTTTCTTTTACTTATTATACTTTCTGGACTTTTGGGGAGCTTCAGGCAAGTTGAGGATTTTCAACACTGACCTTATGTTGCAAATATCTTTGCATTACTGAAGGAAATTCTCTACAGCAATTGAACTCATAAATGCATTTTTAGGATAGATTTTTGGCAGCACTGATTTCTTAAAAAAAAAAAAATAAAAATGGATTTGCTACTGTAATAGCTATAGATACAGCTGGGACCAGAAAATATTACCTAGACATATTCAAGGTTATCTGATCTGGAGGTAGTCATTTGAGGGTCTATTTTTACTTCATTGGGAAAGGTCATGAAATCCTGAAAAAATATTGCTGGAAAATGGCAGACTGCCCATAGTAATCATGGAAAGGGAACATGTCTTTCTGACTGAATGCAACTGAAATTGTGGTGCAGCAAAATGGAGGTTGAAGGACTTCTGGAGTCCCTTTAAAGAAATTGATATTAGAAGCAGAAGTGCAGAAGTGTTATTTAATTTAGGGAAAATAGTGATACCTTTGAGAAACAAAGAGCAGCCAAGAAACATCATTGCTCTTCTCTAACCTTGCTTAATGATACTTCTGTATAAATGATGTAAATAATACATAGATTGTTGTAAATGAGAAACATCATGAACAGGACTGAACAGACAGTGAGAACAGACTTGTTTTGAAAGAGTTGGTGTGGATTTCATGTTCCTGAGGAAAATTAGATGTTAGTTTTTAATGTACCTATCTTACTCCAAGAGTTTTGGTCCCTCTAATTTTAGCTGCTCTAAGCTCATGATTTAAGTGCATATCATATAAAGCTCATGATTTATGTGCACATCACATATCATGAGAGATCAGTTAGATGAATTGACTGAATTTTATTAATGTGATGGAGGAAATTCCTGTTGTGAGGATTCATGATGATCCAGGACAATAGCTTAGATTCCAAAACTGTGCAAAGTATTTGTTACGATGTTAACATCATTTGGCCCTAAATCCATTTTTCACACCTAAAGTCACATGAAGCCCTAGTATCTGCACTGACTAGGAGCCCTGGCCTATTACATTATCAAATATATCAATCTGAAATTTGACACAAGAACTATGTAGCCTCTGTCATATAACACACATTTGAATAATAATTTCAGCAACTCCTGATCTGTGTGGAACGTGAATAAAAAATTGGCTGGAAAAAAAAAGGAAAAAAAAAAAAAGCTCATATTGGTCTCAGCTTGGACCTTGACAATTTTGACACACATTTATTATAGAGCTCGATGTGAATCAGGACATTTTAAAATATATTGGAGTTTTGGCTAATTTTTCATCCTCAGAGATAATGTGGTATACAAATCAGGCAAAGGAGGAAAATATTGTTCTGTTTCTTTATCCCTGAAAAATTGTGAATGAACCAAGTTTTTGAAGTAAAGTTGTAAAGTCTCCTTATTCTTCTTAAATATGAGGAATAATAACCAGAATTTTACAAATAAAGAAGTACAAAATTTAGATTGCTTCTTCAATGACTTCCTAGATTCTTGGACCAAGTAAAGAATGCAGACATGTCCAAGTTTTTGTCTATTCTTGTATGCAATGGTCATTATTCCTTTTAGAGTTCAGATTATCTTTTTAAGAAACTAGTCTTCATCTCACAAGAAAAACAAACAAACCTTTGGATTTGTATCAAAATTGTCATGAACTTGAATCTTGTCATGTTATCCCAGAATCATACAAAGTTATATTCTTCAGCAGCAATCTCATTAAAAAGGTATAAGATTTCTACCCTTCACCACTGTGTTATGAGACGAATTGCAAGTTTGCTTACAAGAAAACCGAGATTGTAGATATTCTGCCACAAATTCCAAAAGATCAAATTTTGTTTTGGAATTTGCAATAGACACTGCAATTTAAAAGGCTTGAAGGAAGTTAAAAAAAAAAAAAAGCAAAACACAAACTGCCTGAGAAACTTCAAATCATAAAACTCAAGCTGCTATTTACTTCTCAATTCTTTAGTCTGAATAGACAAATCCAAAGCACAGCTGCTGAGTGCCATTGACACCTCCTGAAATGTCGAGAGGGGTCAGAAACTCCCAGAAGAATTCGTAAGTGAGCATGTAAGATAGCTGAAATGTTTTCCTTTGATTTCCTACCACTGTACTGAATTATGATTAAGATGGGAAAAAGATGCAATTGATCTCCATCCTGTCTTTGACCAAGAAAGCACACAGTAATGTGGTACATGGAATTATAGCCAAAAGCTGCTATATATTGTTTGTGCTCTGAACTTTCACATCACAATGGCAGCTGTTTCTGAAAATGTGAAATACCCTGTTTGTAATATCAGCAGTGAACTGCAGGGATTAGAAGAATTTTCAATAAGGAGAACAATATAGTAGGAAACAGTGATACCACAACGTTGATGAAAATAATGGAACCAGAATCTGGAGCACAGCAGAAAAAAACGTTCTTTCTAGTATCATTGTAAATCAGAACCTGTCAGAGTACGTAGAAGTCCATGTGGGATATGCTATATATTACGAGAGAACCAGTGTGCCAAAAGCATTTTATTATCAGCAGTTTTATGAGATACCAGGAGTAATTCAAAATGGTTAGGAAGCTCCTTAATGACCCTATTGTTTACACATTGGGCAAAATTTGTAGTCACACTGAGAGAACTGGTGATATGCCATTATATAGTGTTACAATATTTTCTTGTCATATTATTTCCTTTCCTGACCACATAATAATAGTAATATTAATAATAACAACAACAATAATAAATATGATATATTCTGTGATTCTGTGATTCTGTGATAATATATCATAATGTATAATATATCATAATATATAATGTATATAATACAATATTAATAATAATAATATGTACTGTGGCATAAGAGGGATAGAACTGTTTCTTTACCTGCTTCTTTGCCTGTTGGCAGCAGAATTTCCTGTTTTCCCATTCTGTTGCTCAGCAGGCTTGTGTCACTTTGACCACTGCAAAGCTTCATTGCAACTCCTGAAACCTTCAGAACAGGGTAAGGTTAAAGGGGAAGGAGAAAGCATCCAGCTCTGGAAGACTGAGTTTACAATTACACAAGAATAATTAGTTGCCTATGGTAAAGGGATGTTGTTTTCACCATGCACAGAGACAACCCAAACACTACATTCCTGGTGGACAAAAAAATGTCTGGTGAGTACTAGCAGAAGTTGAGGCCCATCACTCACAAAGAGAGGCCATCCAAACTGTGACACCAGTGCTTCTCAGGTTGAGATCAAAGGGAGTGAATGCAGAGGGGGGAAATTTGTGTTGCTTTAATATCACTGAAATATGACGTAAAAAAATCTTCTTCAAAGAAATCATCTTCACTAAGTTAGCCTTTTCCATCCTACAGGAACAACCACAGAGATTGTCACTCACTGTGGTGTTTTCTCTTCTGACCCATGCAAATACTACTGAATTTCAGCTAGCAAAAAACCATTTTAAAGATATACATAACTATTTGGATGAAATATTTTTGAAAAAGCAAGAGTGGATCAGTACTGTTTGGACAACTGTAAATATGGGCAGGTAAACTCATCTGAAATGAAACCATGCCTAAGAAAGATGACCTTAAACAGGTCACAGACATGTTAATTATACACACATATCTATATATATTTACACACACACATAAATATATACTTAATATATTTTTATATATTTATATATACAATGTACATACTATTGATGTGGAATACATATTTGTACACACATATAAACAATAATGTTTGAACCATGAAGAAGCATGTAGGTCTGTTTTAGCCTTCTCATTCATCCTTTGAAATGCATCATCATCTATCCACCCTGCTTATATATTTCGAGTGTATGATTTTTAGGTCACTGAATGCTTCCCTTATGCTTCCTGTGACATACGGAAAAAAATATAATAAATAACAAAAATATTTACAAATAACAGTATTTTTATACAAGGATATCATTTTTCTGAGGCCTTCCAGAACCTTTCAGACCTCAATAAACAAGACTGATCATGATTTAGTAAGACAGAGATTGTTTTCCCTTCAGACTTGGCTTGGAAAAGAAACAAACTAGAACTTTATCTGTACAGGGTATTTCTGCGTTCTGGCAAGAGGTGGTGGATTGTAAAGATGTTGACATGTTCATACAGGAAGTTATCAAGGTACAGCTGTCTCTATTTGAAAGATAATTTTAGTCATAAAGAGAAAGCAAGAAAATACATTGATCACTGATGATATTATGAACTGAGGATGAAAAGGTAAAATAAAATGTGCCTGTATGGAAACAAAAAAACATTTTACAATAATTTATATTTTTATTGTGCAACAACAAATCCTGCTAATATTGTTTTAATTTGGTAGTGATGATAAATTGATATCAGATAAGTGTTCCAGTAGTAATTACTCAGGTCTGGGTATGTAAAGGTATTAATCTGGGTTATACCGAGAAAAAAAGTTTTTTCAGTTCCTATTTTCAAAAGCATGTTTTTTCTTATGTTCCTTTTCTTTCCTTCCCCCATTTCCTAACACAGAACTGACTAGGCACAGACTTCAAATGTGAGATAAAAAGTACTGTAAAGGAAACTGTGCTCATGTAATTCCCATTGAAACACCATGAAGTAAAGAAAAGCTGTCGGGTATAAAACCTGCTGATCCTTAGGGATGACTTGGAGGACATTTTGCCTTTAATAGCTTCATCCATTGCCAAGCTGTAATTCACTTACATTTCTGTCAACATCCTCATCGATATATGACTATGACTTTCATGAAAATTACTATACTGTAAAACTTTCTTTTCTATGTGATTTTAATTGATTGCTACACAGGAGCAGAAAGACAATAGAATCATGATACCATTTTATTTTGCCTCTATTCTTCATACCTATGTCTGCTAGGAAATAAAAAAAAAAGATGTAGCACCTCTGCAAATGTATTTTTCAATGCCATTAATAAAATAACAAGCCAAAGGGCAAGTGACCTTAACCAGCAGAAATCTTCAAAGATATCTTAGAAAAACACCTGAAGTGAAACAGTGTGACTGGGGTCAGTCAGTCAGTCTGTCCAGCCATTGCTGTCATGTAAGACCATTCAAATGCCAGGGACTTCTTTAGAAACTAAGGCTTTGCAGTCTCTGGGCACTAGAAAGTACTTAAAGCCTAGCATTTACTGGGCTCCCCTGCCATTGACATGACAGCCATAATTGCAACAGAGGAGTAGCTGGGTATTTCTGCCTGTGTATGTTAGCTTATCTGGATCACAGGGTAAAACACAAAAGCAGACTCAAGACATTTTGAGAAAGTCTTTGGTCTTATCCTGAAGGCAATAGCAATTTAGTGAAGGAAGCCCATGGGAGCAAGACTGGAGTTGCTGTGCACAAGTTGAGCAACAGAGGTAGAAATGAAAGCTGCCTTGCTCCTGTACAGAAAGTTCAGCTTCCATCGAATGAGTCAGATTGTGGTCACAATGAGACCAGCTGGCTATAAGAAAACTTAATTGGCTTCAGCAAAATTTAGGAAAAGACAGATGTTGCAGGGCTGGCTGTGTTCCTGCAACGTGATTGTCGTAGTGTAATTTCCCGCTGGTGTGTTTCATATTCTCGTAAGCCCAATTAACAAACTAAGCTTTGCTTGCAGCAAGCAGAACTAGGAATGCACTGGTTTTCCCTTGGGCTGCTACTTTCTTGTTTTCTGCATCCAGAGAAAAATAAAAAAAATTGTCTTATTCAGTTAACTGAACCAGAGCACCAGTGCTTTATACTAGTAAGGCTTTTAAAGCAAGGCTTTAAAAAGAGGCTATTCTATATATTCAGAATGTACCCATTATTTATCCATGCATTGTAATGTTTTCCTTCCAAAATGACACCTTCAGGATTTCTTATACCTTTTTCTGGGCAACATATAATTTTATTGTTATATCTGACTCAACCCCACAGCCCTCCAAGTCATTTCCAAAACATACTGTTTCTTTAGCTGTGGCTCTTTCATCACTGTTTTCAGGACTTTACACTTCTTATCTTGGTTCTTCTGCTTACTTTTCTTCCATGGATTTCCCTACTCCCTTCATATCTACCAAAACCAGCTGTACTACAGCCATCCCCACATACATAGCACACTTTTAATTCTATAAAGAGTTCAATGAAAGCACCAGAGCTGCTCTGTCCTGTGCAAGTCTATCTGTGTGTCATGGTTTTGGCTGGAACAGAGTGAATTTTCTTCGCAGAGGCTCACACAATGCTGTGTTTTAGATTTTTTGATGAAAATAATGGTGATAACATACTGATGTTTTGCAGAGTGGTGCTTACACAGAGCCAAGGACTTTTCAGCTTCTCATGCTGCCCTGCCAGCAAGGGGGATGGAGGTGCACCAGGAACTGGGAGGGAACATAGCCAGGACAACTGACCTAGGCTGGCCAAATAGATGTTCCTTACCATACAGCATCATGCTATAACACTCAGCCATAACAGCTGGAGTAAAGAAGGAGGAAGAGTGAGTGTGTGGAGGAGCATTCAGAGTGATAGCATTCTGCATGAGATGTGGACATATATGTGGACCCTGGATGTGGCTGAACCCCTGCCTGTTGATGGGAAGTAGCAAATGAATTCCTTGTTTTGCTTTGTTTGAGTAAACAGCATTTGTTTTACCTGGTGAATTGTCTTTACATAAGCTTATGAGTTTTTGTACTTTTACCTTTCCAATTCTCTCACCCATCCCACCTGCGGAGAGTGAGAGAATGGCTGGGTGGTGTTGAGATGTTGCTGGGCCTAAACCACAACACTGTACTCTACTCCTTTCATATGCATAGATGTGTGTTGAACACTAAAGAACAAGGATGGCAGTAGAAGATTTAGATTCTTACTCTTATTTCCAGAGAAATAGCCTCTTAGTTTTTTCTTACCTTTCTTTGGGATGATCTGTGCAGCTGAATTTCATGCCAATGGTGGTCTGAAAAAAAGTGATTGTTATCATTTGTATCAGCTACATTATCTTCAGTCCAGTCATCAACATTTCTTTTCTATGTAAGCCTTGTGCATTGCCAAAGATGCTGCAAAGATACTTTTCATTCACCTGTCATGGAGTGGATAGGCTGAGTGACTGGAGTGCTTTAGAAGATGCTCTCCATTCACACAAGGACCATACTGGAAATGAATATAATAACCCTTATTCTATGGTAACAAGATGTGAAGGTCAGCATTTGAAGACTGATTATTAATACACAGTTGACATCAAGAGTCTCCACTGAAGCTTTGGATGACTTGGAAATGCATTGGCACAAGACCAGCTTCTTGACGTGCAGAAATCAGAGGTTTCAGGAGAGCAGAATGGCTACTGGTCTTCCAGCACATCTAGAGAAAGTATCCACCCTGAAACAGAAGTTTATGCACAGACTAAAGGTGCATATACATAAAAGTGAAAATGAAAAATTGTGTCAACTTCATTAACTCCCCACAAAATTCACATAACCAGAAAAGAAGACTTTTTATCTATGATGATCCAACTCAATCTGTCAAGGACCAAGGCTTACTAAAGCCTTGATCTTACTAAACAAACAGTTTTTATATATTAACTTAAAGAAGCTATTCTCTTTTGGAATGCAGTGAGAGTTGGTGGCTTACAGATGGAAAATGGGACCTCATTCCAGCATGAAATTTGGGGTTGCTATTGTCTAGTTATATAAAATGTTAACATTGCCAGGTGTTTATAGATATCCCAAAAGACGTGGGAGTATAGCTATGTATGTTCTTCCTTGTAGGTTCAGGGGAGAAAACAGCAACTTTTCCAATGCATAAAGGACTCTTTATATTTCGCAATGCTTTACAGACATTGCACAGGTCTTGTCCTGGTGTATGGATCCACAGGATTTATAGACATTAAAGGATCTTGAATCATTTTCTTTCACATACTTTCAAACAGGTTTCATTTAACAAATGTATATCTCCAGGAAAGACATTTAATCTCGATACAAAGGCATGAAACAATTACAAATCCACCATTTCCCTTAGGAGTTCCCTATGATTAATCATCTTCATTGTTGGAAAAATGTCAAGCCAGAAAAGTTTGGCGTTACTTTCTATACATATGTTCTTATTATCACTCTACTATATTAAACATCCTCTTAATACATAATTTATTGCTATGGAGGTACTTGCAAGCAGTAATCAAGTCACCTCTCAAGCCCCTCTATTTGGGCTGAACAGATTGGACTTTCAAACCCTTACTGCAAGGCAATTTCTCCAGCTTTTAAATTACCTATTTGACTTTCAACTAGAGAATTTCTAGCTACTTTTTTACTTTGTGGATGCTCAAACTGTACACATTTTCACAATATTGGTGTCAGTCTTGGCATAGCTAAAAAATAGTTTATTTTCTCATACCCTTATTACTAATTTAATCATCACATGAATGCAGCTGTTTTTGCTGCAGCATCATATAGGAGCTTATAAGGAGTAGCTTTTATTATGAATATGACACCAAGTCCTTTATTCCTTCAAAGTCTGCACTTGGTTTCTCACATTACAACCTTGCTTATATGTTTTGTTGGATATTACTGTCTCATTATTCAGATAGTAATCAAATTCACTAATATTACTAATCTATTCAGCTTTTTTTGCCATTTTCCCCTTTGTCCATATAGTTTTGCATATTTATTACATTCACTACAGATACGTGTTTTTAACACTTTCTCACTTTCTCAGAGTGCTAATCAACAGAAGCACTCTGTGATGCTTGTATTATAAGCATAAAATAAATAACATAAAAGAAACAAACCCCATAAATATGTTCACACTTCCCACCTTCTTATTGGCTTTTTTTTAAAAAAAAAAAAACAAAAAACTTTCCAGCATTTGTTGTTGTTGTTGTTTTTGTTTTTATTGATGTATAATTTTATAAATTTTATAATCCATTTTATATCCTGTATCTCTCTTAGGGATAGAGATAGATTTTTTATTTATTTATTTATATATATATTTTTTAACTGAGATCTTTAGCTTTGGTTATTTATTCACAGCAAATTGATTGCTTATATTGATTCCATGTTTCCAATTTCCCCCTTCCACACGCATTTGCCAGGAATCACCTTCCCACCCCTTCTGAACTGCTTCAGTTTTGATCCAAGTAGTCTATTAAATAAGGTTGTCATCTGTCTTTGAAATGTAATTCTTAGAACAGGTTCACTTTTTTTTCTTTCCTTTTTTTTTTTTTTTTAATGGTTTTCTACACCAAAAAAAAAAAAGAAAAGTCTCGTTTGTTTGTTGTTACCTGTAGAGTTTTTACTTTTTTTTTCTTTTTTTTTTTTCTTCCATTAATAATTAATCAGTTTGGGGAGATAGTGGCACACCAACTAGAGATCGCCTATCCTATATTAAAAAGCTGCACCTTTAGATGTAGTTAATGTGGAAGTTCTATTGATTACATGAAAACTTTCAGCAATGTAAAGGCCATGCAAGGTCTAGAATATAAAGATGTGCAACCACGAAACATAAAAGAAAGCTCAAGATATAACAAAATGAACAGCTAGACCATTGTTGGAGAGGCTTATTTTTACCTGAGTTTATTCTTCCTAAACAAGCAAAAAACCAAACAAACAAAAAAACAGTAACAGACTGCTAACCTACAGATAGTTTGCAGAGTATTGCAAACAAGTTCTTCCACAGAGGCAAAACCAAGATAAATTTATCTACCTTAACAGATCCTACTTAATGCTTGAACCTCCCTTTCCTTATCTCCTTATCTTTTTTTTTTTTTTTTTTTCTTTCAAATTCATTTCATTTCTTTCTTTTGAATGTACATCTGTGCATCTCGGGCTTTTATTTAAAAAAAAAAAAAAAAAAAAAGAAAGAAAAAAAGAAAAAAAGGTTTTGATGTTTTGTGCTTATGTATATTCAGCTGCAACCAGTTACTTTCCAGCTGGGATACTAGTGAGCCTCAGTACTGATTTACCCCTTTTAGAGACACACTCAAAGCCTGGCAAAAAAAAGGTTTCTCCCAGGAGTTGGGCTGGCTTGCTGAGAGCTACTAAACCCATGTGTATCTTCTTGTATGTGGTACAGAAGTAAGACTGCTTTCCAACCCCTCAGCTTACTGCGGTTCTGGTCTGCGATGCTGTGGGACGATGAACGTGATCTCTGCAGCCTATGGAATGTGGCAAGATGCATTTGCAATACCTTGAAGCTCAGAACCTGTTTCTTTGTTGAAACCAATCCCTTCAATAGTTCTGTGGCATGTTTGTCATCTTTGCAGTCATGGAAGATAGGACAGAATGAGGACAACCTATATGAACCTTAGAAACCTCTAGTTGTATAGGGAATATTTAAAGCATAAAACTATGCTGTGTTCTTTCTGATGCCTGATTGATACTGTCTTTTTTTTTTTTTTTTTTTTTTTTTGTCTATTTCACTTTCTTTTCCTTTCTGTCTCCTTCCCTCTGAAGCAGCCTGAAGGATTTGTGTTGGGTTTTCAGAGAGGCTGCCTCTCAAGCTGTGTGGAATCATGTTCTATCTTAAATAGGAGATATTCGTGAAAGGAAACACCCAGAGGTTACTGAGAAGCTTTACCACAAACTCAGATGAAGCTTCTTGGTATTAGAATTAGCACAATGGCTAAGTAAAATATGCTAAGTAACTGTGTAACTGAATGCCCTAGATTTTCCACCAGATTAACAGCTGGGGTGTAACAAGTATACATGCATTCCCAGAGGTGGTGAAGTTGGTATCTGTAAAACGTTCCCCCTAGACATTGCCTTCATAGAACAACAAATATTTCACCAGAACACTCTTCAAATAATAAATGATAACAATAATATTAATAACAATGATGACAACAACAACAGTAACAATAAATCAACCAACTAAGAAACAAAACACCCACAAAGAACGAACACCTTCATATCTGTATCTTCCATCTCTATAGCTTTTTTGCTTGTCTCAGAAACTAACTAAGACTTGGTTGAACAGATCAGGTGCAGAATAGATTCCTTGTTACCCCTGTAGTACAACTCAGAGCTAAGAGAAGAGATGCTGAGCAAAAATGTTGATAATGAGAAGCCTAAGCAAGTACAGCAGGAGATAGTAAGCCAACCTCCTATATGTGGGATCTGTTTAATATTACAAGCTTCTGTGAGTTCACAGATGCATCGTTGCATGAGGCTGGAACAAAACACTACCCTTAGCTGACAGAATGCTTTAGGAACCTGCATCAAAAGAGTCTATTTTTAAAAGAGTGTGTTGTTCAGAAGTCATACAATTTTTTTTTTTTTTATGCAAGTGTTGTTTTCTTTGCATTTGTGGTTTTCATATTATTATTATTATTATTACTATTATTTAATATATAAATCTAAGCTTCTTTTGAGCTTCCTTGCTGCCCTTGGAAGCAACAGCCTACCTACAGGATTTGGGCAGAGAATACCCACAGCAAGGTCTAGTACTGATTTAAGCCTTCCAGTAACCTCCTCTTAACAACTGGCTGCTCTCTTACACGTGAAATAGATCCTCTTCTGTTAAGGCTAAACTCCACAGAAAGACTAACACTAAAGTTGGTTTCATTAATAATTGCATGTAAAAACAACACACTGGTAGGGATGTTTTATTTTGCCTGACCAAGGTGTTTCCTGCTTGGCTCACATTATGATTTAGAGGCACTTAGAAGTCTTATTTTGGGATACAATCTATTCTCAGTCCAGCTTCTTAAAGTTTAATAGTGGAGAAACAATCTTCCTTTAATATATCTGTAAACTGCCAGGACTTACCAGGCAGAAAAATACCTGGTGTAAGGAGTTCTGGCTGTTGACCTTACTTTAGTGTTAGAGTTACTGGCTACATACCAGCTTGAGCTTTATCAAGAAGGAATTTTGTCTTGTCTGTTTTCATTATTTTGTAGTTTTATTTATTTTCTTATTAATTATATTTTCCAGACTTAAAGCTGTAAAATACAGGTTTCAGTGATTTCTATGCCAAATTTTCATTTAACTTATACTCCAGGTTATTTTCTCTGGTGGGGTAAGGCAGTGAAAAGTGGTCAGTTATTTTTCCTTGATTATTGGTGTATCAATTTTTCATGAGTAAAAAAACATGGTGGGACCACTCTCATGACTGGAGTGCTGCAATGTCTGGCTAGAGGCTCTTCAGAAGGGACAGGCAGCATGGAAGGGGTGGTGGTGTGGCTGTCTATATCAGAGAGAGTTTTGATGTCGTGGAACTTGAGGCTGGGAATGATAAGGTTAAGTCCCTATGGGTTAGGATCAGCAGGAAGGCCAACAAGTCAAGCATCCTGGTGGGGGTCTGTTATAGACCACCGAACCAGGATGAGGAGACTGATGAGGAGTTCTACAGGCAGCTGACAAAAGTTGTGAAATTGTCAGCACTTGTTCTTGTGGGGGACTTCAACTTCTCAGACATATCCTGGAAGCACAACATAGCCCAGAGAAAGCAGTGTAGGAGATTTCTGGAGAGCGTGGAAGATAGCTTCCTGATGCAGCTGGTTAGTGAGCCCACCAGGGGAGGTGCCCCGCTAGACCTTCTCTTTACAAACAGAGAAGGACTGATGGGAGATGTGGTGGTTGGAAACTGTCTTGGGCAGAGTGACCATGAAATGGTAGAGTTCTCCATTCTTGGAGAAGCCAGGAAGAGGACCAGTAAAACCGCTGTATTGGACTTCTGGAGGGCTGACTTTGAACTGCTCAGGACACTGGTTGGTAGAGTCCCTTGGGAGGCGGTTCTGAAGGGCAGAGGAGTCCAGGAAGGCTGGGAGCTCTTCAAGAAGGAAATCTTAATGGCACAGGAGCAGTCTGTCCCCATGTGCCCAAATACGAGCCGGTGGGGAAGACCGGCCTGGCTGAACAGAGAACTGTGGCTTGAGCTTAGCAGGAAAAAGAGGGTTTACAATCTTTGGAAAAGAGGACGGGCCACTTGGGAGGACTATAAGGATGTTGTGAGGCAGTGCAGGGACAAAAGTAGAAAGGCCAAAACTCATCTGGAGCTCATTGTGGCTACTACTGTCAAAGACAACAAAAAACGTTATTACAAATACATTAATGCAAAACGGAGGACTAAGGAGAATCTCCAGCCTTAACTGGATTCGGGGGGGAACTTAATTACAAAAGATGAGGAAAAGGCGGAGGTGTTTAATGCCGTCTTTGCCTCAGTCTTTAGCGGCAAAACCAGTTGCTCTCTGGATACCCAGTACCCTGAACTGGTGGAAGAGGATGGGGAGCAGAATGTGGCCCTCACTATCCATGAATAAATGTTTGGTGACCTGGTACGGCACTTGGATGTATGCAAGTCTATGGGGCCAGATGGGATCCACCCGAGAATACTGAGAGAACTGGCAGAGGAGCTGGCCAAGCCACTTACCATCATTTATCAGCAGTCCTGGCTATCGGGGGAGGTCCCAGCTGACCAGCGGCTAGCAAACATGACGCCCATCTAAAAGAAGGGCCGGAGGTCAGACCCGGGAAACTATAGGCCTGTCAGTTTGACCTCAGTGCCAGGGAAACTCATGGAGCAGATTATCTCAAGTGTCATCACACGGCACTTATGGGGCAACCAGGTGATTAGGCCCAGTCAGCATGGGTTTATGAAAGGCAGGTCCTACTTGACGAACCTGATCTCCTTCTATGACAAAGTGATGCGCTTGGTGGATGAGGGAAAGGCTGTGGATGTGGTCTACCTTGACTTCAGCAAGGCTTTTGACACCGTTTCCCACAGCATTCTCCCCAAGAAACTGTCTGCTCGTGGCTTGGACTGGCGTATGCTTCATTGGGTTAAAAACTGGCTGGATAGCTGGGCCCAAAGAGTCGTGGTGAATGGAATCAAATCCAGCTGGAGGCCAGTCACTAGTGGCATTCCCCAGGGCTTGGTACTGGGGCCAGCCCTCTTTAATATCTTTATCGATGATCTGGATGAGGGGATCGAGTGCACCCTCAGTAAGTTTGCAGATGACACCAAGTTAGGTGCGTGTGTCGATCTGCTTGAGGGTAGGAAAGCTCTGCAGGAGGATCTGGATAGGCTGCACCGATGGTCTGAGGTCAACTGCATGAAGGTCAACAAGGCCATGTGCCAGGTCCTGCACCTGGGGCGCAGTAACCCCAAGCAGATCTACAGGCTGGGAGATGAGTGGTTGGAAAGCTCCCAGGAGAAGGACCTGGGAGTATTGGTGGATAGTCGGCTGAATATGAGCCAGCAGTGTGCTCAGGTGGCCAAGAAGGCCAGTGGCTTCCTGGTTTGTATAAGAAGCAGTGTGACCAGCAGGGCTAGGGAGGTGATCGTCCCCCTGTACTCGGCTCTGGTGAGGCCGCACCTTGAGTACTGTGTTCAGTTTTGGGCCCCTTGCTACAAGAAGGACATCGAGGTGCTTGAGCAAGTCCAGAGAAGGGCGACGAAGCTGGTGAGGGGCCTGGAGAACAAGTCCTATGAGGAGCGGCTGAGGGAGCTGGGCTTGTTCAGCCTGGAGAAGAGGAGGCTCAGGGGCGACCTTATCGCTCTTTATAAGTACATTAAAGGAGGCTGTAGAGAGGTGGGGGTTGCTCTATTCTCCCATGTGCCTGGTGACAGGATGAGGGGAACAGGCTAAAGTTGCACCTGGGGTGTTTTAGGTTGGATATTAGGAAGAACTGCTTTACTGAGAGGGTTGTGAGGCATTGGAATGGGCTGCCCAGGGAAGTGGTGGAGTCACCATCCCTGGAGGTCTTTAAAAGACGTTTAGATGTTGAACTTAGCGATATGGTTTAGTGGAGGACTTGTTAGTGTTAGGTCAGAGGTTGGACTCAATGATCTTGAGGTCTCTTCGAACCTAGATAGTTCTGTGATTCTGTGATTTTTTTTTTAATGCTGCTCTATTTTTACTCTGAAGGACAATATGTTTTAGTAGATTTTAAGACAACATTGTTAATATATAGATATTTATTATTTCATCTTTGACAAAGGTGGTTTTTTTACTTTGTTATCTGCTTTTAGTAGTCATCTCTTAATATGAACTGTCTGATGCAAACAGATGTCCTGTCAAACGCTGATATTTGGGTAAAGCTCTGCTGAAACAGTTTCAGCAGATGGAGCTAGTGTGTTTCTAATCTTTGACAACTGTGCCTACTGTGAAAAAGATGAGCACAAAAGCAAACAGGACTGTGGCTAGGGATTTATTGGGGTCAGTGCTGAAGATTTTCTTTTGGCTTAATGGAAAAGTAGCAAGCATAAGTGGAAATTAAATACCCTTTATCAAGCACTGTTGGCTATGAAGAGTGCAGCTGTGTGATTCAAACACTTATGTACCATAGCATGGCAAAAATCGTAGAAGCATATTAGACACTGTAGCTGTCTCCCAAGTTTTTATGATATCCTGCTATTTCACAGTTACTCTCATAGAATAATACACTATGTTCATGAAGTGCCATTAAATATTAAGGGATTCAGAAAACATGTGGTTGATTGTTTAGGTCTTATGGGGCACGCTGGTCATACTGGGTTATGATAAGCACGGAGAAGTCCCTGTGGATCTGCAGCCAATTACTTCAACCCTGAACTGACCTGAAGAATAGATTTCAATTATATTCAGTGACAAGGGACTTGTATAGTCATTGACGTTTACAGAAATTTTAATGTAGGAAGATGCTAGGAACACCCTTCTTCCCATCAAAATACTAATAAGATGTCTGCCGGTTAGTAAAAATAAAGCCTGTTGTTCTCCACTTCTTAAACCATAACCTTCCACACTGGAATCCAAGTTTCCTAGTTCCAAAGGTACCACCAAAGCTCCTCCTGCCCCCAGCATTCAGGGCACAGATAGTAGCAAGGGCTTATCCATAGTTCCTGTTCATAACAACAATTTCTCCTTTTTCTCTAAACTAATTTAGATGGTCCTTTCCTGCAGAGGGTGTTCCTGTGACAGCAGCTCTTAATGAATATGAAGGCTCATAGCTATCCAAACATAAAAGTGAGAAAAAAAAGTGTGAGTTCTTGGATGTAATCCACAGGGCCCAATGTGAAGTACAATTGCACCTATAGCACCTATAATCCATGTAGAGCTCCAGGGTTGAACCTGCCACTGCTTCCTTTGCCTTGAGTCACACTGGTGAGTGTATGTGAGGGAGCCAAAAGACCTATAGAGCAGAGCTGTCCTTACCATGGCAGCCTCGCTGGATTCAGTTTTCATTTGATATCCTAACAAATGCAGAAGATAGGAGCCTCAAAAAACTCTGCTTTAACATGGTGCTGGAGGGCAATGACAGATGAAAGAGAATGCTCAGATCTGTCAGCCAACTTTTGCAGTTGTTATACCCTGGATAGATCACCCAGTGACTTGGGATTTAATTTGCATACCTATATGTGCAGGCAGGCAGGGAAAGAGTGGGGAGGAAGAAAAGAACAGTTCAGTAAACTTTCCAGTCTGCACAAAACTTCAGGATATTCTTTTTGTGTCATCAACTTTCTAGGCACTGGTAGCATCAAGAAGCTGCCCTTTGTCCTTGCCTGGGGGAAGGACTCACCCTGTTCACAGCCCTGATAACTTTATTTCAGTACTCTGAGGAGAGCTATGTGCTATTTCAGAAGTTTATATGCAGTATCAGTGCTATCAGATTGTACCTTCTGTACAGTTCTCTGGTTCTTACATTGTGATTTAGTGTAGTGCATTACTAGAGCAGTGTGTGTGAGTTTCAGAGCTGTCATTGGTCATTGCTACAGCAGCATAACACTGACAAGCAACTGATGGAAAGAAAGGTTTTATTACTATTCTGTTCTCTCCTTGTTGCCCATTTAGGTCTTCAGCTTCTGTACTTTAATGACTCTATACTCTGCTAAATTTTTGAGCAAAGTTTCAGTGGGTATAAAGTAAGGCATTACTTTGTTATCTGCATGTCTGTTACTGAAAGGACAATTTTTGCTTTATTGTAAATTGCTTGCTGCAGCAACAAATTAAGCCATGGTTCTGCACACACATACATAAATTTGACATCCTGGTTTTGAATTCATGTTGTTTCGATTTCATGACCTAATTTGAAGTTTGCAGACTTTAAAAGATTTTCTTTTGCAGATTGTCATCTATTGTTAGTATTTCAAAACTTTGTTCCGTAAGTCCATAAGACCTTGATTATCCAGAACCCTTGCTGGAGATTACTGCTCGAAGATGCCAGGCATGTAGTGTAAAAATGCAGGAATTCAACATATGTAAGATTCTGCTCTGCATTTTCATATGTCTAATGTTAGTTATATACAGCATATATCCAACACTAATTATACTTGGAGTGCTATTTCCTGTAAAGGAGCAAGCATTGCAAAATGTTGGTTAATTTTAATAGTTACTATGAATCAGCTGAGTTATGACAATAAATTCCAACTCAAAACCCAGAGATTTTTATTATCTTTTTTTTTTTTTAAACAAGTCTCTGACAATATTTCTGAATGAATAGTGCTTTTATTGTTCATGGTCACAGTCTGTAAAACATTACTTGTGTTAATTGCCTTCTGTAAATTCCTTGAACTTAGTGCATTAAAAGTTTTGTTTAACAGTGCATTGTTGTCTGCAAAACAACATATCCACAGTTTCCTTTTCTGCTATGAATGACATGTCTATATAGAAAGCTGGTGCACAATAAAAGACAGTTTGAATTTACAGTGTGTGGCTTACAGTGTGTGGCCCTGGCTCCAAGTGAGTCATTCCCAGCACAGCTATCTATCTCACCTGGCTGCAGGTGTCTCCAGGCTTCTGTGGAGAGTCTCAAGCAGAGGGAGATTCCAAGCTCGAGACAGACATGTGCTGTGATCTCTGTTCCAGAGAGAAACCATGCTCTCTCCCCACTGAGACTCTAAAGAGAGTCTGTGGAGAACAGATCCTACCTCAAGTGATGTGATACCTCTCCCTCTCACCTGCTCTGCCTCTCACTGCTGCCTATGAGACAAATGTCTCCACACTGAGTTTGGAACTAATTGTACATGCTCTCAAAGATATGCTCATGGGGCACAGACTCCCTCTGCAACCAGCAGGAAAAAGAAAGAAAAAAAAAAAAGAAAAAGGTTATTTTATTTGGAAATTGATTCAGAACAGGAGAGGCTTTGCTTCTCTTTTTCCTTCCCTGGTAAAAGGGGTGGCAGACTATCCTCCCAAGCATAAAGTCAACCTTTGTGATGGGCAGATAAGGAGCTGGCATTAAAAAACTCATAATTTACACTCTCCCTAATTCATGACACTCACTGTCTTTTCCATGTTGTCAAACCAAAGGGAGAGCTTAATAACAAAAATTCTATCTGTCTAAAGACTCCCAGAAAGTGAATCAGAGTCCCAGGGGGTAAAGACTTTACATCCAGTCTTGGGCTTTGATAGTACTCCAGATATTGCCAGGGAATATTTAAATAAGCAACATACGGTATTATTTTCCCAGTGGTAATACTTAATAAAACTAAAAGCACTGTTGGTTCTTTATTATTGTGAAACTAGGTACTGTGCATTTACAACCGATATGACCATTTCAGTGAAATATCATCACCTTGCTGATGCCACTGTTTTAAACCCATGTGAGCCACTGAAACTACATTATGCAGTAAAATAATTTTAAAAGAAAAAGGGTCATAGTAGATAGCCAGCAACACACATGAGATGCGTATGAGTCCTTAGAGCTTTGTAAGGACTAGTGTAGGAATTAGACTTTGTTAATACTTTCTCTTAGGTTCTTGACAGGAAACAGGTAAGAAAGCTGTAAATCCTTTGCAAAGAAAAGTAGAGATGCTGCCTTTGTGAACACCAGACAAGGTCTTATTACTGACAAAAGAGATCTTAGTTCTCTGCTGACAGAGTAATGTCACCCTCTTGGCAGTGCTAAGCACTCATGAAGGAGGTACATGGAGGGAAAGAGTTTCTATATCACATCAGCTGTGGTTAAAGAATACATTACTTAATGATTACTGAACAAAATAAAATTTAGAACATCTTGCAATAATAGGTTCCTTTGTGAATTAACCCCACACACAAGTTCATGAACAATCACACTGATGAATAGGATCTTAAGTAGTTCTATAAAATAACAGGGAAAAGCTTCACAGTAACTGGAGAAATCTCTTCAACAGTTGTACATTGAGAAAAAAAAATAAAAAGAGATGTAGTTGCTGAAAGACCTTTGAATTTTCTTTCACAAAGAATATATACCTAATTTCTTTAGGTGCTCTAATAGGTGTCAATAACAAGGATCATTTGTTGCAATGTGAGATAATCCTTTCCTGTTGGATCTTACATTAAAGGATCCTTTCCTTAGGATCTTACAAAGTAGGATTTTGAGTTAATTACCTGTGTTCATATAAGCAATTATTAATAATGGAACTGAGAGATCAGTTTGTAGCAAGAAAAATCACCTCAGACAAACAAAATCTGAGTTTTATATATTGTTTCTATACAGTTAATGGAAAAATTTTCTGCAGTAGTTTTTAAACCTTTTCTTCCCCAGTGTGAATACTTTATTTGCTTTCTTTCTTTATATTTTATTTTATTTTATTTTATTTTATTTTATTTTATTTTATTTTATTTTATTTTATTTTATTTATTTTATTTTATTTTATTTTATTTATTTTTTAACCTTTGCATACAGTTGATTTCTTATAATTTTCTGCTTATCTTCACAAATGTGGATATCACAAGAAAATGGGAAGCAGAAAATGTAGTTATGCTTTTTAACTTTTACCTAGAGTTCATAACAAAACAGCTAAGTGTGGAACAGATGGAAAGTGTCCTATTCAATATATTTCATCTGGATTCTTTCATCTGTATGACTATTCATGGGGTGTGTGTCTTGTTTAAACTTAAGAGTTTTGTAAAAGTCATGGGCTTTTGAGTATATTTTCCTCTTCATGGGATTCATTCTTAGTTGTATACTATTTTTTCTAGGGATTTATTTGGATTCCCATACATACACAAACTTTTTTTCTTAGGTTAAGACTTACCAAAATGCAGCTCTCCACACATTAGTGACCCATGCAGCCTTTTTATATGGCTCACAAATTAGTTTTTCCTTGTTGTCCACCCTTAATGGAGCCAAATAACAGAATCGCAGAAGGGCTGAGGTTGGAGGAGAACTCTGGAGGCCATCTGCTTCAAACCCTTTCACAAACAGGGGTATGTAGAACCCAGGACCATGTCCAGGCAGTTTTTGAATATCCCCAAGGTGGGATACTCTGGGCAACCTGTGCCAGAGCTCCTGATTTTCAGACGATTCTCCTGTGTTTCAGTTTGTGCCCATTGCATCTTGTCTTGTCACTGGGCACCACTCAAAGAAGCCTGGATTTCTTGCACCCTCCTTTCAGGCATTTATATACATTGGTGAGATCACCATAAGCCTTCTCATTGCTAGGTGTAAAAATTAATTTTGAGGTACAGGTTTTAAAATAAGGCAATGTTCATGCTGTTGAACAGAGCCAGGGGAAAGATTCTGACTGTTACACTAGGATCACACAAACTGTTGACATGGTTGACATGTTGACAAAGTTGTTGACATGGTTCTTGACTTCCTTATGGCTTCCTAGGCCTTCCAGACATGGTCTGGGCAAGGTTTCAGACACCTAGCACCAAAGACAATTCCCAAAAAGCAGAACTGATGAGATTACACCAGGTTTGGCTCCTTCTTCTCTCTGCTTATGCCCAGTTCTGTGTCAGAAAGCTTTGTACCCTTAGACATCCCACATGCTCTTCTCTGTGGCTATAGCACACACTTTCATACCTAATGTTCAAAAACTCAACCTCCCCCTCTTCTGTTGCAATTTCACAATTTTCTTTATACGTTTCCCTCCAAGAACCCAAATGGAGATTATTTATGAAAAAATCTTAATTGTTTTAGATACTGAAGTGAAAATGTAGGTTCAGACATGATTGGTGCTCTGGTACTGTGGAATCTAGAAATAAACACTGGTTATGCTACACTGTAGAAGGAAAACAAGACAAAGTTGAAGACTTATTCAACTACCCAGGTTGGTAAATTCTGTAAGGAATAAAAGTCCCTAATGTAGAAATTCAGAGTTTTACTTGTTGCCTTACATTTTGGGAAGCCAACATTACAAAAATGGTATGCATGATAGAAGGCACCAGCAATAATGTTGAAAAGTATGCTCAACAGGAAAAAAGATAGCATGTTAAACTTTCCACAGTGCCAGAAGAGTATGCTGATGACAAGGATGCTGTTTTCATCTGTGGACTGACAGAAAAAGTCTCAGAAGCCCTTGATGCTCTTTAGAGTCTCAAAGATGGCACTGATTGAAAAAATAACTATTCTAAGTGCCACGCTATTGATGAAAACAACACATGGGAAGCTCATCGCTCACTTGTGTCACAACAGATGGTGCCTCCTGTGTGATGTGGAGAGAATGGGGTGTTACAGCTCTTACAAACAAAAATGTTGTGGAAGCTGGAGATGAAGGCATTGTGTGCTGTCACTGTATAATTCATTAACGCACATCTTCTTCAAATGGAGCATGCCATATACTGATGTTAAGTATATGAAAGTCTCCATATCTAAAAGTCCTGTGTGGAAGAACAAGAGGCAAAATTTAAGTTTAGAGTTATTGTGCATTTACAGCCATTCAATGATGATAAGATGTCCAGGTCTAAATAATTTTTATTTATTTGTTTCTTTGTTTGTTTGTTTATTTTAAGTGAGGATATATATGTATTTATATAGAAGAATGAGCCTGAGGTACTGGTTGGGATTGCACAAGCCAGTTTTCAATCTCAGTTTTTTTCATGTCTCAGAAAGTGCCTCAGAAGCTGTGAAGTGGCAGAAATTCACATCTGCCCTAATTTCCTACATAAAATCTTTGAAGGGAAAATTCAAAGTATTGCAGAAACATCAGAAGCATAGTGACACTGCTAGTTTTCAGCAAAGGAAGATCTAGTGGAAAAGAAGCTTTTTTCCTTCAGGATGTAAAAACCAGACACAGGCTTTGTCCTTTGAGATCCCAGAGCTCTTCCAGGAGCACTTCTGGGATCCACAAGCAGGCACTCATTCCTTTCTCCTGTGACCCAAGAAGTGCTCCAGAAGATGTGCAGGTATAGCTTTTTGGCCTGAAGTGAACTGTGAAAACATAGGCATCTAACATGAATAGCTCACTCTTTTCTACAAAATCTATAATTATGAGCTTTCCAAGTGATTGACATCACACTTTCAAGATTATGCTTTCTCTTCAAAGCATATCCAGATGTGAACAAATTTTCTTAAATACAAGTATTAATGAATCAACACTGAGATCGCAGCAGAACAATGACCACTTCAGGTCAGTCTTTTTGGTTACATCAAGTGTTAAACTCACGTTACTCCTCATTACCAGCAATAAGAATCTGCTGTATAAATGTCAATCAACCATAAACTGAATAACAACACTGAATTCTCCTTACAGAAAACTTGTACATATACCAGACTACATCTACAAAACATTTTGGAGTCTTGTATTGCAAATGGGTTACTTTTCTATGCCTAAACCCATTCAATCTATCTCTTCTAAATAAATTTTTGGGGAAACACTTGAAATAGATGTTTTCAGGATATCAGTCAGGATTATGGATCCTTCTTTATTTTAGAGTGTCCAAGACAAAAAAAAAAAAAAAATAGATTAACAGAGTGAACAACCATCAGGAATTCACCTCATCCTCCTTTGTTTATTGCAGTTGTGATTCTGTAATCAATTAGCTACTCTAAGGACAAAGTAAAGAGTACCAAACAGCACAAACCTGTCAGAATTTCCATAACAACAATCCCAGGGTTAAGCCTCATGACTCTTAGTGCACAGAATTACTGAGTCTCTGGGAAGATTGTACAGCTTTTATTAAGGGCAAAACTTAATGACTGCTACAAAGAACACCAATTCTAGACCAATTCAAATGAATGTAGCTGGTCATACCAAAGCTATAGTATGTTACTCAGTAATGCTAGCCCTTAATGATTAATCATATATACATACCAGCAGAAGAGTCACACTCATAACATCTTGTTTCATGATAGGATTTGATACCAGTTAACTAACTAATCTCTGAAATAATTAGATTCTACCTGAAAACTTCATACAAATTCTCTTCCCACTTCAATTACTAGTGTCAATACAGAATGCAGAATTTTCTGAAATCAGTTTTTCCAAATCTGAAAAATAGTCTAGAGATGATTTTGGTTACAGCAACTGCTCCATCTGTACAAGGAGGAGAGGTCTTTGCTTTACTCATGCCATGAAAAAAATTTCCCATTATTTTTCTGAGATAATACCCAAAGGAAGGAACTTGTCCTTTCCCTCTCACCATTCAATGCTGCTCTTTGTTTACGTGCTTTTTACTTCTTTTCTGTCAACAGGGACTGACAGTTCTCTGGCTATCTTCTTACATGGAGTTCAAGGGGCTCTTTAACTTCCCTGGCACAGTTGCAGTTGGCTCAGTCAGGCCATATCCATCTTTCTTTCACCTTTTCAGAACTGCTGGTTTCACAGTTTATTTCCTTTAGCCAGGAAAGCTGCTGTGGTAGGCTGCCATGCATACCTTTTTTTTTTTTTTTTGTGTGTGTGTGTGTGTGTGTGTGTTGTTTTTGTTGTTTGTCATTGTTTGTTTGTTGTGCTTTGTTTTGTTTTGTTTTGTTTTGTTTTGTTAGTTTTAGTGTTTTCATTTTTAAGTTTGATAATGCAGTATAAAGGAAGGAGCAGATGTGTGGTGCCTTCCTAAAAATGCCTTTCTGTCTTGCTTCATTTTGCTTTAATGTTACTTAAGATATAAGGCAGATAGATTTGAATTTTACAGAGTCTACAAACTCCAGGTTCCTTTATGGTGAATAAAACTGTTTATCTGTAAGCATAATCACTTCAAGACTGTGACAAGCAAACTGAAATCTGCAGGTCAGAAACAGCAGGTAATGTTTTACATTTAATCCAACAGGTACATCTCTTACATCATTTTGCAAGTCATCCCTGTAGTTATGACTAAATACATAGGAAAAATTGTGTTTGTATGTAGTTATTGTACTACATGCATATATATATTCTTGTTTACTTAGGTATTTTACCCACTGAATCCAGAGTGGATCTCTTTATCAATTTGATGGACAGACTGATAGATGCACGTGGGTTAAGGACTCAGTCTCACTATTAACGTTTGTTCTGTAAAGGTCATAGAAATCTTTCTTATGCCTCCATCCTGGAAAATATTAAAAACCAGCAACGACTCTAAGCCAAATATATCCATTTATTTCATGAAAAATAAATTAATCAATGGAATATGTCCAAATTGTGTTGTTAGTTCTGGCTCTGTAAAAAGGCTTTTACAGTAGTTTATATATAGCTGAAGGGTGGGGACTCACAACATATTTCTATAGTTATTACGACCTTAAAGGATTGCCTTAAAATAATTTACTTTTTATTGTCAAGTTGTTTCTTTTATTTATTTTTTTTTTTTTCTCTAGAAATGGCACCTCTTCTTTCTTGTCTTACCATCCTAAAATAATGATGTTTTTTGAAACACAACTTTTTCTCAGAAGTGAGAACAGCAAGCTGATAGCATGTAAAATTGCAGTCTGAAGTACCTGTTGTTTTGTGTGGATGTGGCTGCAGGGCCCAGAACTAAAGAGAAAAATAATTAAAATCCAAAGCAAGTTCTATCTCCCTTGCCTTAGAGTTATGTACTTTTAGAGTAAAACAATGTATTTGCTAAATACAACTTGTTACTTTAGTGGAGGTTGTGACACACTGAAGCAAAACCTAGAGGGTGAGTGGAATGAATTAGTAGTGCCTGTTTGGTCTTTAGGTATCATGGGTTTCCATAGTTTTGGAGAATGACAGGAGATAATGTCCCTGTAGTATATCAGCTGAGTACCCATTAAACTTACAATGTAAAGGATATAAGCTCCAGGTTCCTCAGGGCTATTCAGGCCTTGCGGGGACTTATGCAACTATCTTGTTTGTTCAGTGTTTGGTTCAAACAAACCTTGAGACACTGGAATAAAGTCAGAATTCCATTTAAGGCAAAAGGGTAATTCATGATCTGGTGTCAAATGTTCACACCTGTCACAGCATCACAGAACGCTAAAGATAGGAAGGTCTCTGGAGGCACCTGCTCCAGCAGGGACACCAACAGCAGGGTGCCCAGGACTACGTCCAGGTGGCTTTGAAGATCTCCAAGGAGGGAGACTCCACAACCTCTCTGAGCAACCTGTGCCAGTGCTCCTTCATTGACAATACAGTAAAGAAGTGGTTCCTGATGTTTAGAAAGAACTTCCTGTGCTTCAGTTTGTGCCCATTGCCTTTTGTCCTGTCACTGGGCACCACTGAAAAGAGCCTGGCTCCATTTTCTTTCCATCCTCCCTTCAGCTATTTATAGACCTATAGACCCCCCCCCAGCCTCCTCTTCTCCAGGTTGAACAGGCCCAACTCTCTCAATCTCTCCTCAAAGGGGAGGTGCTTCTGTCCATTGGACATCTTGGTGACCCTCTGTTGGACTCTCTCCAGTATGTCCATGTCACTCTTGCTCTGCAGAGCCCAGAACTGGACACAGTACTACAGTATGACACTGAATCAAGTGCTTCATAACAAAAAGAAGAGATAAGCTAGTAGAACGTTTACTTTTTTTGAAGCAAATGCAAAAATCCATCAATTAAATGGAAAACAAACAAACAAACAAAAAGCAACCCCCAAACCCTCAAAGCAAATAAAATAAAATATAATAAAATAAACCCACAACAAAACAACAAACTAACAAACAAAAAGAAAAATGAATATACCCAGATAAATAACATTTAAATATAATGAGCAGCTCTTTGCATGTAAAAAAACAATGTGCTGTCTCTGTAGGCTGTGCTAAAGCAAGCACATGGAACCAGAGAGAGCAGACAGGGGACAGACTGGTGACACTTTGCTGCAGCCACCCAGGGGTAGTGTGCTGGGAACACACCCTGCCCAAGGAGAGCACAGAGGAGTGAGCAGAACTGGCTGCCTTTGAGCCTCTTCACTGCATCCCAGGAGTCATTTCAGGGTCTCTCCGAGGTCAGATCTGTTAACGACCAACCTTACGAATTAAAATTTATCAACAGAGTGAATGCAAAATTATGATGTGATCTGATGTGTCATGCTTCTTACAAAGCAACGCGTATCTGAAAGACTTAATAAGTCTTTATTTATTATTTATTTCAAAAATAATCACAAGAAAGAAGCATTATTATTAGCTGATATTATTCTATATTTCCATTTTATCAGTCCTTTACTGCTTAACCTATTTTTACTCTACTTAATTTTATATAGTTATTAAAACAAAGAACCAAGTTATCTGAAAATAAACTATCACACAGCTTTAATGTAAAGGGCCTAAAATACTTTTTTTTTTCTTTTTCTTATTGAGTCTAATGACAAATACTAACTTGATAACTGTTACTTTAGCTCCTAGATTTCTCCTTTAAATCTCATTAAACACTATTAGATCTTTGAAAGGTTCAGTAACTCACTTCTCTTTTCTATGATTAAACATTACCAGCTTCTTCACTTCTTCATATAATTCATACCTAACTACTGCTTTTTTTCTTTTTTTTTTTTTTTTTTTACTTACCTGCTTTCTTTGCTAACCTTAAAATAGGTATTTTGGCATCGATATTATCTCTCTATAGATGCTTAGAAAGAGAATTTTTAGTCTGTATAGACTAAATATATGTATATATATACAGACTAAATTTTTAGACTAATTTTTAGTCTAAATTTAGTCTAATTTTTAGACTATACAGACTATATTTAGTCTATAAAGACTAAAAATTCTGTATAATTCTGTATATACAGACTAAAAGTCTGTATATGGAGGTTCTATAGAGACCTTCAAGTGCTTTGAAAATTAAGATGAGAGAATTCTGAAGAATGCTAACCACCCTTGCACATTGGGTGTTGAAGTCAGTACAAGGGGATGTAAATAGATAGCTTTCTGGGTGGAACTAAATATCCTCAGAATGCTGGCTGCAGTTGTATCGTGATTATGCGGTATTTTTCCTGGTGAGGTGCTTGTCGCTGATATATTCAGGATTTATTTTTTATCCCTTAATGATAAAGCTTTTGCATATTTAACATAAACTTAGATTACAAGTAATACCACAATTCTGATATCTGATAGGAGAAATTGTGGTGAGATTTACTGTAGAGCTGGATATAGTGGAGTTAATATGAAAGGAGTAAAACAGAAGAAAGGGTTATACAGCTTTCTGAATACTATTTTTGTTGGAAGTTGCTGTTATTTTCGTGCTTGCCCTAAATGAGATAGAAAGGCTGGAATAAAGTAACAGGGTAAAAGCAGGTATTAGAAATAAATTAAATTATCTAATGTTTTATATATCTGCATTAGTGTTTCCCGTAGTGCTTATTACTATAACGTCTTAGCGCTCCTTAAGTAATTTAGATCTGCTCTGTGGAATCATTAATGCACTTCAGTTGAATCATCTGCTCTTTTTCTTTTCCCAGTAGAGAACCAATGCCCAGGTTGCCTTCTTTTCTTCATTTTTATTCCTTGCTAGGTCTTCCCCAAACTGTTCATAGTGAGAAAGCTTTCTCGAAGAATACAGTTTTGTCTGTATTCTGATGGTGATCAGGTATTCCTGAAAGCTGATTGCATCACTAACCCTTTTTAACTAACTATGCATGTTTTCTCTCTCTGGCCTTCATGCACTTTATCCTTTGTGAGCTGCCTGGCTGCAGCATTTCCAGTCATGGCCAGAGATGTATTCAGCTGAGGTCCCAGGTGGCTTCTAAGAGAAGAGCTCATGTTCTTAAAATGGTAACAAAAACACCCTGGAACAGAAAGAGATGAAGCACAAGCATCATGTGTTTTCAGTCCCAACACTATTAAGAAGGCAGTACTCAGTAGCCATAAGAAGCTTCTCAAATCTCTGGAGGAGTGACTTTCTGTAAAACTGTGTGGAATAATGGAAGAAAAAGTTAATGCTGCCAGACCAGCCTCAACAAGTTATTTTATTTGCTCTGACAAAAACTGTGTGCATGAAACGCAGGAAATTTGCACCAGAATCATGCTGCTATAGTACCTAATAATACTGTAGGAGGAAACTTAGTACCTAATTGCCATTACAGTGCAGTAGTTTAGAAAATCTCATGAGGCAACCACTTCTAATCCCTAATTATTTCTGTATATCCCCTTATTAAAGGCTATGCTTTTTCAGCAGTGCATTTTTCTGCTCACTCCAATATGGCACTCTTTCACCCAGTCTCTCAATTTACTGTTCAGGAATAACCTGTAGTTAGTCTTAAATGGTAATTATATTTGCAAAGTGTTGTTTGAAAGACATGCACACGTTCATTTCTTTCTGTAGTATATTTATATACTTGTTACTATGTTAAATGTTACTTGATTTTACCTGTATTGCACTGTACCTGTCCTCAGTACTCTCGCTATTACTTTTTCAATAAGGTGTATGAAAAACCAGCAATGGGTATATGGTAATATATATTCTATTCTCAGGATGATGGGAAGATGTATAAAATGTAGATGTACTCAGTTGTAACCCTTTTCTTATTCCTTTTATATCTGCCTTCTTCTTAGGTCAATAATTCTCAACCTTTGTCTATCTGAGACCTAAAGGTGAAACTGAATAAGTTGGAATCCATATTCTTTCTGGCCATAATGAAACTGAAGAGGTTTATAGCTTTTTGAAATTTGTTTTTCCTTTGCTGAGATATGACCCTGTGTCTATGACCACTTGCTTTGGACTAGGAGCAATTTGGGCAAGATTTGAGTATACATGTGTTCATAGAGCTTCTGTTGCTATGGATGTGCATCTCTGGACAGCAAATACTTATCTTTGGAAAGTTCATGCCAGTTATTACCTGCTAGGCTGTCTTCCTACATGGTCGCTAAAGTCTTCATTTCCATTTTTCTATGTTCAGCAGCATTGCATATGATTTTTTAAATTCTTATTGAATCTAATAGAAATGCTGAAGTCAAAGGCAGCTTTTGAGAGATGCTAAACCATTACTCTGACTCATTCCTTAGGTAATCTGCTCTTGACTTTTCCATTTTCTCTTCAAGTTGTGCAATTTGAGACTCATTTAATTAACAGAATTAAATGAAAAATTCTTTAAAACAATTGTTGATGGGTCAGAATAAGATTTTGGCTTGTCTAGAGAGGCTTGGATATAACTCAGAACCATCTCTGAAGAAAGGCTAGAGTAATTTCTAGACCTGAATGACACCATCAACTTCATCTCACTAGGTTTAGTTTTAAGGAGCCTTATTATTGACAAACCTACAAGAAGGATGGGCTTGCAACACCCTGAATTTCTTCTATTACCAATCTGGGATAAAATATCTGAAAATTCAGGATGACATTCAGTGCTCTGAATGATGTGATTCCCAGTCTAATCCCAGGCTAATCTGGGATGCGCAACTCAGTCCAGAGCTACAAGAACTGTAATATTTTTCAACAAAGAAGCTGGCAGTGAATGATTCAACAGTGGAAAATGGCCTGTTTGAGAAGGTTCCATGCAGTTTTAGTAGTTACCTTCCTGAAATCTTCTCAAAACTGACTTTCTGATCTGTAAACAATAAATAAGAATACTAGATATCTTTCAAAAGCTGCCTTATAATAAGATCCTATATTTCTGTGATGTGTGCTGGCTGTTATCTATACCAGGAATCTTTGCATACGGAAAACAGAAAACACCAGTGGAGTTGTTGGAGCATAAAACTTGTCAGCAGGATTTAGTTTTTACAAGAAGACACTAGAGATAATCTATGGGAATTTGTTGCTGTGCTAAGCAACACTTTAAGTCTGAGTGCCTCAAGTTTGGTCCACTAGAGGTCTATGAAATCATTTCCCAGGAACATTTTAAATCTTTTCTAGCAATAACCTTTCTGAGTCTCATATAGTTAAAATAGAATAAACTTTTGATCCAGTTCCTATTGTTCTCATTCAAACAAAAGACAGTCAAACAGTCACATAGAGATCTGCTTAATAGACTTAACATCTGGCTGGCTAGGATACAGTTTTAGCTTATTCTTTATTCATGGATCTACACAGGAAATTGCTCTATTTCTTGACTAATATGTTAGATCATAGAAAAAAAAAAGCTTTTATTTATTTATTTATTTATTTTTAAATTTATTTATATTCCATTAAATTATTAAATTATTTTTAATAGAGAGCATAATGTGGAATGGAGAGTTCGTTGCCATGAAATTTCCACCCTGTCATAGTTTTTCATAGTCCTAAATTTACTTATGTGGAAAAGAAGCCAAGATCCATGGCCTCATGTGGTTAATGAGACCTTCCAGAATGCTGGAAGGACACAGATGGCTATCTATTAGCATCTAGCTCAGACAGTTTGACTTGCTTTCACATTGTTTGTTAACTTTAAGGCTTAAGTTTTCTCATGTATCTGGGGTAATAGTTTTACTATTATTATGTTTTGCTATACTAGCCCATTTCCTTTAATTTCTATCCTAATTACAGTTAGATTAGAAGATATTTTATCCTTAATTTTATGCTGTATTTGTAGTCACTGCAACTTGGCACATAAAAACAGCTGAAATTATGTTCTAAAAAGCATTAGTAATTTTGTGATTTTCATAATAACTTCAGTGCCTGGTATTAACATTCAAGAGCAGGAGCACAGTGTTACAAATCATAAGATAATTGTGGCTATTCAGAAAGATTCAGGTAGGTTCCATACATCCTAATCTTTAATCCCAGTTGCCACAGTTCAAAGAGAGTGATTGTTCAGAGCATAAGCTGTAGTAAAAATGATACTATTTAAAAATGCCTGAATTAATTTGAATATATTATTTTCATCTTCACTCAGGATTCAATATTTCATTTGGTTTCAGTTAAATTCTTTGTATTTGGTTCAGAGTCAGTATTTGGTTCATTTGTGCATCACTAAAAAGGGCTACTGCACATTGATTTTTATGTGTCTTGAAATGTAATTAATGTAAAGCTGAATACCATTGATAAATGGAGGTTACTTATCACTATTTAGCATATAGAGAAATATGAAAGGGAATAATGGAATTTGTCTGAAGCAATTAGTTGTCTAAATTAGAGATAAAGGATTAAGGATGAGACTTTTAAAGAACCAAAGGGTGAATAAATATATTGAATGTTTAAAAGTACAAACAGGACACTTTCAAGTTGGTAAAGCCTTGCAAAATGATAGATGTCTGTACTTCCCATGGATAAACAGAGTGTACAGTATTAGATGATGTTTAGGTGTGATATGCATAATCATATTGGAAAATTGTAGACAGAAAAGACTGTAACATGTTGAGTCTTGAAACATGCTCATCCCAGCATCTTTCTGCTAAAGATGCTAAAGACCCCTGACATAATAAAGTGATGGAGCTCCAAATCATTCAAAGGTCTCTTAGAGACAGTAAATAGTATATTAAACAGCTTACAACAATGTTATATTTGGTGTCTAAAGTTCACTGTACTTACTGTAGATCAGGAAAAATCTTCAGCTGTCAGGAATCTGAGTTACTGGGCTTTTTCATGGAATCATAGAATCATAGAGCAGCTTGGGTGGGAAGCGACCTTAAAGATCATCTAGTTTCAACTCCTCTGCCATGGGCAGGGATGCTGCACTAGATCAGGTTCCCAGGTCCTTGTCCAAACCAGTCTTGAACACTTCCGGGGAAGTGGCATCCACAGCTTTTCTGTGCAACCTGTTCCAGTGCCTCACCACCCTCAGAGTGAAGAGTTTCCTCCTAAGATCTAATTGAAGTCACCACTCTTTTAGTTTAAAACCAATCCCCCTTGTCCTAGCATTTTCTGCCCATGCAAAAATTTGCTCTCCATCTTTTTTGTAAGCCTGTTTAAGTACTGAGAGAATGTACTGAGGTCTCTCTGGAGTCTTTTAAATGTTTACTTTAAGTAAACTTTAAGAGAAGACTCTAAGTCTTCTCTTCTTCAGGTTGAACTCAGCTTTCTCAGCCTTTCTTCACAGGAGTGGTGCTCCAGTCCTCTGATCATCTTTGTGGCCTTTCTCTGGACCTCCAAGTCTCTTCAAGTGCACGCTGTTGGCTCACGTCAAGCTTTTCATCCATTAGAACCCCCAAGTCATTCTCTACAGGGCTGCTCTTGATGAGTTTTCCAAGTCTGTCCTTCAATTATCAGTGAAGGCTGAGGCAAAGAAGTTGAGTACCTCAGCCTTCTCCATGTCTGCTGTTACCTTTTGTAGGACCCCAAGGTAAAGCCTGCCTATGGACTAATGTTGGGCTCTATGCTATCCCCTGGATGTGAAATATCAAACAGGTATATGCCAATATATCAGATATATATCATATGTTGTTATATATCAAACAAAAGCCATATATCAAACAAATATGCCAAGTATTTAGACATTATTGACATTTAAGATACCTATAATAAAAATACAATTTTCCCGTTCTCTCTATTCCTAGTTTCTAAAAGTGGTTCAACACAGAAGCAAGAATATCGAGATAAAGATCCATCAGTCTTTTTGAAGTCTAGCTTATTTTTAGTTGTCCCATAAACTGAAAAGCTAAATTCTCTTTGGTTCCTTTTTATGAAGGACAAAGAGAGGAGAAACTTACAAGAGAGCCTGGATGTTTGTAGGAAACTTACATACTATTTAGTGGGTTTTCCGCAAGAGACAGAGAAGACAACAAACTCTGTGAGTGTTCAAACACCTAGGAGCTAAATTCCTATAGGAAGTTACACCTTATCAATGAAGAATTCCTGCAGGGCAGGAATATTAGATGTTTCAGTTTTTGGCTAACAGAGTGAACACATGCTTTATTTGAATATAAGACACTGGCCTATTATGGAGCTTGAGAAACAAATGCAAGAGAATGATTCTGCTCCAAAGAGTAGATTCAATTATAAAACAGGGACCTTCATTGAAACAAGAATCTAATTAATTTTCCTAATTGCCATGAAACATGGGATAGTATAGCCATCATCACTACTATCATGAATAATCCATGATATAGTAATGAAATAAAAGTACCTTTGAAATCACAGAATCACACAATGGCTGAGGGTGGAAGGGACCTCTGGAGATCATCTAGTCCAACCCCCTTACTCAAACAAGGTCAGCTAGAGCAGGTTGTATGTGCTTGCCTCCAGATGTTTTTTGAATATCTCCAGTTATGGTGACTCCACAGCCTCTCTGGATAACCTGTTCCAGTGCTCTGTCACCCTCACAATAGTTTTCTCATATTCAGCTGGAACTTATGTTTCAGTTTGTGCCTGTTGCCTCTTGTCCAGTCTCTGGGCACCATTGAAATAATTATTTATGCATAATTTTCAGAACAAGACTTGGAAGGTATTGGGATGACTTTGTAAATTTGTTTTATGGGCAATTTCACAGCCTTTCTCTCTTGTTGAGGATTTGATAATTGATATTGATTGTCTCTAAAGTTAGTGCAGAAATGTGTGTAATGGTATTGCTATGGTCTATTTGCTTTACATGCATTGTAGCTGAGAAAATAAATAAGAGTCCCCATGTTAACAATTATGTTACAAAGAAGATCACTTTTGCATTTCTGCATCATGGGAATATGGTATTTAGCAGAGAAGAATCCTCAGTGCAATGTATAGTGTCTACTCCCACTTGAATGTCTGGTTTCAGACTCAGAGTGCAAGATTTTGGACTAAGCTATTCTAGTCTTTGATTCTGAAAGGTGAAAAATCAAACTGAAATGACCCTGAAGCTGTCTTTAGAGAAAAGCTCAACTCCCTTTTGTAACAGGAAATAAAGACATTACACTTAGTGTAGACCTACTGTATTGCATGTCATTTGATGAGGGATAATGTGACTGTTTTGGCTGATTGATAAGGCTATCAACCCATTAAACTGAAGAGAATCATACCAAAGAGTTATTTTCTTCTGTCCTGCAACATACAGGATGAGGAGATGAGTAAAAGATTAGGGATGACTTCATGTCACTCTCTTCACTTGTTCAGTGCAAAGATTAAATGACAGGGAGTAAAAAAGCAGGCATACCTGCCTCTAGCAGTACTCCATGTATGTAGACGATACAGTGATTTTTTAGCTGAATGATGCTTTTGTGATGGTAGGCATAGCTCCAGATTAGAGTGCTGGCATCTCATATCACACTGTCTGGGTGTAAAAAGAAAGGGGGACTTGCAGCCAGGCCAGGAGCATGTTCTTATCATACTGCATAAGAAAACTAGCTATTAGCTATTAAAATTAGCACATTAGCTATTGTTGACTTGTTTTGTGTAAAACTGCTTTTTTTTTTTTTTTTTTTTTTTTTTTTGGTGGTAGGAAACTGAGAAGAAACTATTTTCTTCCATTTTTATATTAAGTGCTGTCATTAACATCTGCATCTGTGATCATTTTGACTATTTCATTTGAAGTTTCACAAGACTGAAAGTATTTCTACAAAGAAGTATGCACCATGTGAAGCAACACTTTTTGCATCTTCTTTCAAATACTAAACTTACATGATGCAATTTAAAAAGTGTACCAGATGCAGACTGTACCAAATATAGTAGTGCAATTCTCTGGGTTCTTCTAAATACCCTTGACTTTTCTATACCCACCTCTTTTTAGAGGATGAACATGTGCAGTGCTCTAATTGAATGTCTGAACAAATTTCTGTTTTTATTGATACCAAGTTCCCGATAGTCTACCTCTGGTTGTGTCCTCGAAGAAACACCTATTTAACAAAGGCATGTAGCAGCTCACTACTGTAATGATCCCTCAAGAGGAATTTAATTTTTAATTAAGTGAAGCAGTGTGTTTGCTCTTCCTATATAGCTGATTAATCAGGGCTTTGTTACTTGTGTAGAGGAAAGAGACTAAATTAAATACACCTTTAATGAGATGATAGGGAATTGACCTTTGCTGTCATCTGGAGGGCAATATATAAACACAACAAATGAGGGGATTGTTCCAGAGAGGTTAGATAATATCCTTTAAAAGACATCTTAAGTAGTGGCAGATTGGTGTTGAGAAGCCTATCCCACATGACTGAATGAGGTTCATGGAAACTGTTGAAGGTACTGCTAGATTAATAATGATCAGGTTTGATAAAGTCTAGTGTAACACAGTTTACCCCTTTAGAAATATTAAATGATCTTCAGGTCTCCTGATGTTAAAATCTTCCATAAAATATATATCTATGTATCACTGTTATTTTCCTGAACATCTTAGAAATTTAGGCAAGGAAGGAAGGTCACTTGGTAGAAATAACATTAAGAGATTTATAGTAAAATTTCACTGCAGTGAAGTCAGTAGCAAAAATAGCAGTTATTTTCGTAGGAGAGAAATTTTGTACAAGATCTTCCTACTCCATCTCTCTTGCAATATAATCTTTTTGTCTGTGCTTCATTCAGATAGGTAACAATTGTTTTGTCAGTAAAGTCCTTGTGCTGGGGTAAACAGATCTCAGAATACCTGTCTTAGCAAGTACAAGGCTAGGGAACAAAGTGACTCTATCTGTGTGCTGGTAACTCAAAGCTAGGAAGTATCTTTGCACATCGTTCCAAACAACAGAATTATAACCTGATATGAGCTTTTTTTGTATCTCTGGAAAAAAGTACTTTGTAAGAAAGTTATTACATATTGTACATTAATGAGCTATCATATTTTATTTTAGGAACTTATATTGATAGAGACACTTAAAAAGTATCTATCTTCTCACAGATAGAACAAATATGAGTTTTATTCATTGAGAGTAAAAAATGTTTTCATGTTATTTTAATAAGAAAAATATTGTGTAAAGCATAGATTCTTCCTCTACCACTCAATCAGGTGAAGGAATATTACTTCAGCTATTACATTATCTTTTCTTTCCTATGGCCTTTTGATTAAATGGGTATGTGGTCTCTATTCTCAGGACACCAAGGGGAATTAACCTCAGTGATTTTTTCAGGCGACTCTGCATCATTTCTGCCTTAGGCACCACTCTAGGGATACAACTAGAAGGTAATTATCTCAACACTGGGGAAGGAAGTTAATGAATTGGAAAGCAGTATTGAAATACAGTCTTTACTAAGTAACATACACATTTACCAGCTCTATGAAATAATGTCCTTGGAAAGCCCACTGTAATAATGGCAGAGTTTCAAAGGAAAGCTCCTTAGATAGTTCCTTAGGTCTTTCATATATGAAATTGCATATCGACCTTCAGATGTGATGTCATGAAATCATACAAAGTGACATTCCAGAGAAACCTTCCAATACTCTCTGTTGGGTTGAAGGTCACATTAGGATTAAGGTGGATCCTCTTTACTTTATGAATGAGATTATATGGTTTACAACCAGTGACTGGAATGGGCTGTGTTGGTTTGACTGTCTATTTTACCTGGAGTAATAATCAAGTATTTCAGATAACTGTGTCTTTTGAGCAAATTTCTCATGACTTTTTCATATTCATTTGCTTTCTTGAGAAAACAGAAACACAGATCTTTAAAAATGGTAACAGATATTTACAGAAAATTTACAGAGAATATGGTTAAATAACTTTCAGCCCATAACTAAGTGTAGGAGAGAATTTGCTCTCTGTTTTCTGCTAAGAAATGCATCTGGTATGTTGGATGGAGACAGAGATAGGTGACTTATACTTTGTATGCATTGTGGGACGAAATCATTATTATCTTTTGAGATACCAAAAGATACAAACCACTAAGGCAGGCAGCTGCAGAATCTGAACCTGAATAAAGCTACTTCTGTGGCCCTGCCTCACAATCTCCAATTTGCAGGGAAGAGGAATATGCTTCTCTGTCGATTCCTCTTTGAGACAATATATGACCAGGCTGCACTCAGCTAGCAAAGTCTGTCTAGTTTACACCTACTGCCAGAAATAAGCAAATTATCTTTTGCCTTCTGGAAGAAGAGGAGAACCTCCTCTGGAAGTCCCCATCAATGGGGTTTTTCAAGATGCAAATGGACAAGGCAGATAATCTCATTTTAGCATCCTTTTCCACAAAAGGTTCTGCCAGATGATCTTTTGAGGTCCCTTCCAATATGTCCAATGATTTTATGATTCTACTTTGTAAGTAAGATTCCTTCTTGGAAGAATCTGCTGTGAAATTTGCTTTCCTGGAACTCTTCTGTCACTAGTTTGCACTTGTAAATCTCTGATTTGTGAGCTGATATCTTGAGATGGCAGGGCCAGGTTGTGAGCCAAGTTTCAGTTTAGGTCTCGTTCCCATGTAGCTAGTTACAGCAAGTCTGTTCATCTTCCATCTGGCACAAGTTTTAAATTGTGCTGTTGAAACTTCAGGAAGTTTAGGTGTAGACAATGTCTATGCTTTTGTGACAATGTCATACAAGAGATAATGTGTCTGCTGTGATATATCCATAAACCAAGATATTGCCTAAACCTGGGCTCAGAGCTGCTTGTCTGTTCTGAACCTACTTGTTCATGTGAAGGTGCAGTTGCACATAAAGTCTCTGTGCTGAACTCTACGGAACAGTATTTTCATATCCATGATCACTTCAATGAAGGAGTTGAAGGAATGAAGGAATTGTTTCTGACATATTCATTTCTGGGCTAGGAGGGCCAGGCCTGTCTTCTGTATGACAGGAGACATAACCTTACCTTTCATTCTGTAAAAGATGAGTGTATTGCTGATTTGTCTTACATGATAATTCTGAGAACGTAAGCATCTCTGGAAAAAAAAACAAAAAAACCAAAAAAAAACCAACTAATTTTGTACCTTATTTCTCTCTCTTTCATCCCCAACAAGTATGGGCATAATTTGATCTAAGAAAAAGCCATACTGTGAACAATTACATATTTAAACCATTATTACTATATTATAATGAGCACACCTCATGGACAAACAGAATTCTGAGTTTCCTTTAGCAACTGCGTCCTACCAACAGATTGGTTCATATTTTGGGAACTATTTTCCCACTTTAGTTCCTTCTGTTCATGGATTTTCAGAAATAACAACTTAGCTTGTGATTTATTGCTTCTAAGTATTGTCTCTACCATATCAATTAAATAAATATACATTAAACATAATGATAATTGGCTGATGCTCCTCTGGGTTCACTCTCTGGCCTTCTGTTCTGTGCAGTTCACACAATTCATATTTGTAGATTATGGTGATGAACAATCAGAGTTGTAGAAGAATTATATTTTGCTTACCATCAACATATTTCAGCCTCTATTAGTGACAGTGTTTTGCTGAACTGAAGAACTGAATGTCCATAAAACACCTGTGCTTTAGGGCAGTTTAAATTTAGCATTTGAAATGGTTGGCTCAGCAACTACTTTTAGAATTAAAATTATGTTGCCTTTGATTGGCACTTTTGATAGTAAAGAAACTGTCATTTCCATAGAAGAAAGCAGACATTTATTTCTGTTATTGTTTCCAAGACAAATTGTAGATAAAGAAATGAGATGCTCTTATGCTTTTCAATCAATCTCTGTTAGTGGTAAAATGCCTTTTTACTTGCCCACATGTTTCCTATTATCAGGAAATAATAAAAGAAATACCGTTATGGATGACCTCTCTTTTCCTCTTTTGAACTAATATGTATTTTACATATTATAAACTAATCTATATCTTATACATTTCTAATTAAAGTGCAATAATACTTTGAGAAGTTACTCCTCAAAACGTCTGGGAGAGGACAATCTCAATTATTGTTTATATTTTATTTCTTGGCCTCTTAATGAATTTTATTTAAACTGTATGAGGAAAATGATTTTTTTAAAATATCTAACTACGTAAATTTAATCAGATGTGGAAGTCATGAGGAGAATATTTTCCAATGTTAAACATGTTATCTACAATATTTTTAAAGGAGATTTTGTGAACAAATTCATTGATGCTGGTAAGCCAGAAGATAATCTACATTTTATACATTCACGTGATATTTTTATTTTACCTGTTGTGATTAAAAAGTGTTAAAATCTTTTTTTTTTTTTTTATTTTTCACACAAATTCTTAGAGCTTAAAATACAGTTCACAAACACACAAAGATGTGCTTTTCATCAAAATAAAAATAAATAAAAATAAAAGTAAAAATCGTAAAAGTAAAAGTAAAAAGTAAAAATAAAAGTAAAAGTAAAAATAAAAGTAAAAGTAAAAATAAAAGTAAAAATAAAAATAAAATCATGCACTCGGCAGGCAGTCCCCATGCGTGTTTTTTCTAGTGTATATGTTTGTCTTTTATTTTTATTTTTATATTTCTTTCAACAATGTTGACTTATGTTCCTCTTGTAATCCATTATAAACTGCATAACCTTTCTGCAGAACTGCTGTCTAGGCAATCATTCCTGATCCCGTGTCATGCAATTGATTATTCTTGGCTTTATATGTGCACTTTTCCCTGCTGAACTATAGTATTATTCCTTTCTCAGTCTGTTTTCCCTATTTGTCAAGATGGTATTGAATTCCAAAACTGCTCTCTAGCATAGTAGCAGTATATTCCAGGTGTTATCACATTCTGATGTAGTGAGAATCATCTCTCTTCCACCATTTGTGTCTTTAATAAACTTATAATGCATACCAGAACAAGTGAAGAACTGTGCAAAACCACACTTTGTGTTTCCTTCCATTTTGATCAACTATTTAACCAATGATATCCATTCTCTGCTATCAGTTTTACAGTTTTGCAATCTGTAATAATTAATCTGTAATAATCTCTTTCAGGTGGCTTGATTAGCCATGCCCAGACTGACATTACAGTGGTCAATGACTCCTCAGCTCCCACCCCACAACTCAATGTAGAGATAAGCCTGCAACATCCCCCCTTTAAGCTCTCTTAAACAAACGATAATGAATCAGATATCCTGACCCCATTCTTTAAGGTCATAGTGAAATTCAACAAGTTTAGCCATTCAAAAACATTTAAATTATATAAATATCCTGAATCCTGTTGCTTCATTTCTTTCTTTGTCCCTGCTATTACTTTTTTCAAGCAAAACAAAGCAAAACAAAACAAACAAACAAAAAACAACCAACAAACAAACAACAACAACAAAGCAACAACATGGAAATGAGTATGTGCTTAGAGCTAAAAGAAGACCAGACATGCCACATGTAGCATTTCTTTTGCTCTGTGAAACTTGGATCTTTTATTATTACTAGGCTATATTAACAATTTAAGATAATTTCCAGATATAAAGCATGAGGCAGAATAGCTGTGAAATGATGAGCTCTCCTGTGAAATTGTTTCATTTCACAGTCAGGAATGCATTCATCTTATCACGACAAGAGGGCAGCACAGCTAAGCTAAAATATTGTTTTAGTGTTGATAAGGTTTAGCCTTATCCCATTAATTCATTTCCAGTAATCTTGTAGATAGAAGGTATTAGAAAGTAGCCTCAAAGATAGGTGGAAAGTGATATTTTTGCTGCACAGTTGTGAAGAAAATGCTTTTAAATGCTTTACATATGTAAAGGACTGTGGAAATGTTAAAAATTATCACTAAGTATGGGACCTGGGTACACTGGTGGTTTTCAGGGAGGATAACAAGCTACAGTCTTTCATGGCTTCTGAGAGCCTATTTACCTAACTTTTATCCTGTTTGAAAGATCTTTTCAGGATCAGGACTTGTATCGCGACCTTCAGGATCACTGTTATTTGTGGAAAAACTTAGACATTCTTACAGCATCACTTTCCAATCTCAGAAACTTTTTATACTTCAAAGAAGACATTTGCAATGCTGATATACAGAAGCCACTTCAGGAATATTTTATTAAGATATTATCAAGATTTTATTAAGACCAGGAGCGTCTTTGAAAAGGCAAATGTGAAACATCTGTAATTGCCACCATGCCTTTGTACATCTTATTAGCCCACTGTTTATGTTGTAAAACAACAGATTGTATTATTTATTCCCCTCTCCCCAACTCCCCTCACAAACTTTCTGTTTGCCACTTCACTGTGTTAGTCTTTTTTCCCAAAGGCAAGATGTTTATATAGGTGTGATATCAGTTGGGATCCTTTAATCTGGTAGCCAGCTTAGACAGAAGGCTGGAAGTTTCCTGGTTTCATTTCTCACACCCTAAATATTCTCCCTGAACATTTGTGCGTCCACAGACCTTGGCTACATGGGTTTTTGTCCAGCCCAGGAGCCAGAGAGGTAGGTGATATGGGTGGATGCTGGGAAGAGCGGCGGTGTAAAGCTGTTTGTATTGAGGTTCATCTGTGGATGGTATAGTCTTAGGTTTTGCTAGCTTTTCTTCTCACAGGACTAATTCTTGGAATTACGTTTTATTTTTTTTACTAATGATACAGAATTATGTCAGAGGATTAAATTGTTGGGTTTTGCCCTATCAAGTGGTTAATTTGCCAGTTATTTTTAGCATATACATTAAAACTGAGATCCCTGTAAGGTTACCCAAATGAGAGGAAAAAGCACTTTTTTTTAAATTTATTTTTACCTTTTCCCCCCCTCTTTTGGTCCCAGCTGTTTATTAATTTAAAGGAATATAGAGATTATCTTACTACTGACATGCCATTTTTGTGTGTCTAGAGGCAACATTTGAGTGACATAATTGAACTTGGTGCTGAGACTGTTTTAATTACATTAATTTTAATTATATACAGTATATTTTAATTACCTAGACTGAGACAGAGGGACTTCTATCTATTAAAATTGTCTGTAATGCATTTGCATAATGGGACCCTATTTCTGTGTGTTCGTGTTATGTTCTTGATGGCTTCATTATTGGTGGAAGGTGAATTTTTTAAAAATTTCATTTCCATTTGTGTTTTTAGTAAGCACATTTGAAATGCACCCAACATCTCTCCTTCCCCTGAACTGAAAGGAAGCATTTTAAACCAAATATTCAAATTAGATAAAAAATAAAAGTAAGCTTCCTCTTTGTGTGTTACTTAATGCCTCTGTCAGACATGGACTTCCAAGGACTGAACTGGGAAACCAGTTTGAGCTTTTTCAAAACACTTGAGGAGCATTAGTAATAGATGAATAATGTCTTACCTTTCTGTTCACCACAAAAAGTGCATGGCTATGGTCAAATGCATATTGACAAGGGACATATATTTACCAGCAAACAGATTTCCCAAAGGGAAATGTTTAATCTCTGCTACCTTTCTAAAATCCCATTTTTATATCCCTGCTGTGGCCCAGGCCACATGTACCTTCTTTGTGCACTGTGGTAGCTTCTCTTGCATCCCTTTATGTTTTATTTATGTTTGGTCTTCAAAAAGGAATGCAGCACTTAATGAAGTTTGGGGTGGTCGGATGGACTAACCCATCTAATCTGATTAAATGAGAACACACATCATGCCCTTTTCTATTACCTGCTTCCAGGTGGACATTTTTGCTTCCCCGTTCAGGTGACAGCTTCCTCCATTTATCTTTGACCTAAATCATTTTTACAGAACTGAGTAGGACAGTATTTTCAAAGGTAAACTGGCATGCTTGAGGGAAAGTGGCATGTTTTTCCAGTGTGGGGCTAGAGATACGCAGCTGGAGATAACAAACATTAACTTTGAATCAGAAACAGGTAAGGTAGCTTACTCTTTGAATGCATAGAATACTAAACTGCACCAAATTATACACCAAATTACAAGAGCTGGTCAGATGTTTTCTACCGATATTTTATTGGCAGCAAATGATTAATGAAAAAATCTGTTCCTCACCTCTCTGAAAACTTGATTTCGGTACTTTCTAATATTAGGAATTAATTTATGGTGTAATATAATCTGTATTTTAATTAATTCAATATGTATTTAAAAATAAAAATAAGTTGGGTTTGATCCAGTATGAAGCAAAATAAATCTTTTCAATTAAACAAAATACAATATTTAAATTCAAATTGGTTTAAGAAAATATTCATAGGCAATTTTCCTTAGCTCATTGCCAACCTAGTAGTGGTTTGAGTCCCTTTCTACCTTATCAACCAAACTCCCTGAAGCAGTGTATTCTGCATTATGCAGTGTGGTTTTGCTCTGACTAAGGTTTGTACTGTGAATCATAAGAAACATATTACTATGGATGCCTTTTGGGAGAGATGATTTCTCCGTAAATCCTGGTGCAGATAGAAAACAGGCCTCGTAGGACAAGGTATCCTCATATGGTAGAACACAATGAATGTTGTCCTTTTTCACATTTAGAAAACTTGCTTTTAGGAATCCCAAACTGAATTTAATTTTGGAACTACCCTGTAAAGTGTATTTTGTACTCCAAAATATTGTTTTAATTTGGGAAAGTCAAGCTGTTGATGTGAGAGAACTGTCTTTACAAAAGAGTGAATCATGAATTATTGGAAAAGACTGTAAAAATTTTGTGTTTAATTTGTTAGTTATTCCTTTAGCTCTAATAGTGAACAGCTCCAACAGCAGAGAAAACTTCCAACACCGTTGTTAGGGTTTTTCGTCTTTTTGCCATGAACATTAATTAACATTACCAATGCTGAATTTTGTCTGCATCTTTTATCACTCAGACATTTAATAACATGTTTTAATTTTGTCTAACCTGAAAAAATGTTTGTGTCTAGACCCTGGCTAGACACCAAGTTCCCACCCAGCACTCTCCACACCCTCCTGGGATTGGAAATAGGAAAAAAAAACAAACAAATAAACAAACAAAAAAAAAAACACACAACAGGCAAGATGAAGAAAAGTGAAGAAAAGGAGGTAAATCACCAATTACCATCATGGGCAAAAGGCAAAACAGATTTGACTTGGGGAAAATGGGCTTCATCTGTTGCATTTATTTAATTATTGGTTTTTCTGGCCTCTTCTCACAGAGGCCGCCCCTGCAGCCACTCTGCTGCGAACACCTTGCCAGGGACATCCAGTACAATCATAATCAGAAAATCTGTCACTTGATACGTGACATGATAACATTTTCCTATCACTTACTAGTGAGCACATGGTTCAGTGAACGTCTGATAAGAGCCATCAAAGATTCAGCTGATGCCCACCACTGTTTGCACCTGCTCTTACACCATTTCCTTTGAGTAGTTAGTTATTCATGTGCAGTTATATTAAGTGCATCTCAACCCTTAAACATTGCGGTGGTTTTACCCTGCTTGGCAGCCAAGCTCCATCACAACTGCTCTCACTCCTGCTCCTCAAAAGAAGGGGGGAAGAAGGAAGAAAGTATGATGGAGAGAAAAAAAGGCTCATGGGTTGAGACAAGGATAATTTAATTAAAAAAAAAAAAAAAAAAAAAGGAAGAGGGAAATCGAACAAAATACCAAGTTGTTTGGGAGGACAGACGTCTTTGTAACAAGACCTCCCCCCTCTCCTTCCCCTTTCTCAATTTTTATTGCTGAGTGTGACACCACAAGGTATTGCAATATCCCTTTGGTTGCTCTGGGTCAGCTGCCCTGCTGGTGTCCGCTCCCCACCTCACGCCTGCCCCCAGCCTGCTGGTTCTGGGGGGTTTGGATGGAGTCTTGGTGTTGTGCCGGCACTGGTCAGCAGTACACACAACACTGGTGTGATACCAGTGCTGGTCTAGCTACAAGTACAGAGCACAGCACTGTGTGGGCTGCTGCAGGGAAGATTAACTCCATCCCAGACAGACCCAGAACAAACATGTATCTGAAGTGACCTCAAAGAAATATGAGAGGGATGCACCTCTGCAAGGCATAACCTTATGCTCCTGCTTCATGAACAATAAATGTATTTCACATTTACATTTATTTGGAACTGTGCATTTTAATAGTCTATACAGCTTCTGTAACAGTCTATACTACTACTCATATACTCTACATCAGAAAATTGTGCTGGTTCACACAGCAAAATTTAGTACGATAATCAAAGAGAATATAGATTTTTATAAAATTAAACCATTACACTGTCTTGTGAATTTAAACTTCGGAGTTTCAGCTGCAGAGGTATAAGTGCATGTAATCAATGTGTTACAGTAAAACTCTCTGTAATGTTCTTTATGCAGGCTGTGCCCTTGAATACAGCATTGAAGCTCTGTCTTAAATCTTAGACGGTGCTTCTTTGCTCAGTGAACTTCCTAAAACAGACAAAATCAGAAGGAATCTTACTTTTCACCCTCGGTACATTCTGATGACTAGTAAGGATCAGGATCTGGCTGAGGCTGTGGAGAATAGTTGAAGCAAGAAGAAAAAAGTGTGAAAAAAAAATCTCACACAGCAGAAAGGATACATAAGAAGAATAGAAAAAAGTGTGCAGAGTGTGAGGAGTTGGGCCTGAGGGCCAAACTGAGGGCCAAAGTGCACAGAAAAATGGAAAATTAGAGTGGATCAGAAGTAAGAAGAATGAAAGAACTTCATTAAAGAGGAAAGACTCCCTGTCCTTACACTGAATGCTATTTTTTTCAGTATCTCCATTTTGCATAGACTTTTATAAAGTCAGTTCTGTACAGACTGGTGTAGAAGTCTTTAGGTACATGTGTCTCAAAACAGAATTATATTGCAAGGCCTGGCTGGACCCTTAAAAAAACACCCTTGATTACAGCTCAGGATTCATGTTACAGAACAGCTAACAAAACAGAAGTTAAACTTTATTGTCACCTTATTTTCTTAATACTTGAATTTCTTCCATGGTTATAATGTTAGTTTGGATGAAGACAAGACTGTTCATCCATTAACTGTGGTCCTCAGGAAAGAGGGGGAATCTGAAATGACTGGCACAAGAGTTAATGATGGTTAATGTTCTGTGCTACTTGCCTCTTACTGAATACATATTTCCATAGTATTTTCCCCAAATTATATCTATGTCTCAGTCTGGAAATCAATTCTAACTTGTTTTCAAGAGGTCTGTCATGGGTTGTACTTTAGCAGTATTTAATCCGTTGCTCTTCTCAAGATGAATTGCCACCTCAGAAATGAAGTTGGAAAGATTTTGTTCCTATAGAAGACCATCTAGTTTGAACTCCCCTGCCATGGGCAGGGATGCCACCCACTAGATCAGGTTCCCAGGGCCTTGTCCAACCTGGTCTTGAACACCTCCAGGGATGGGGCATCCACAGCTTATATGGACAGCCTATTCAACTGCCTTGCCTCACTCTGAGTGAATAATTTCCTACTAACTTCTAATTGAAATAACCACTGTTTTAGTTTAGAACCAATTCCCCTTGTCCTAGCATTATCTGCCCATACAAAAATTTGCTCTCCATCTTTTTTTATAAATGCCTTTAAGTACTGAAAGACTTCAGTGAGGTCACTCTGGAGTCTTCTCTTCTTCAGGCTGAACATCCCCAGCTTTCTCAGCCTTTCTTCACAGAAGCGGTGCTCCAGTCCTCTGATCATCTTTGTGGCCTTCTTCTGGACCTCCTCCAACAGAACCACATCCTTCTTTTGCTGGGAGCCCCAGACCTGGATGCAGCATTCCAGGTGGGGCTTCACAAAGGTAGAACAGAAGGGTAAAATCATTTCCCTTGAGCTGCTGGCCATGCATCTGTTGATGCAGCCCAGAATGTAGCTGGCCTTCTTGACTGCGGGTGCACATATGTCACTTGTCACTATGCAATGTGATGGACTTTTTGTCCATCACAACCCCTAAGTCGTTCTCTGCAGGGTTGCTCTCAATGAATTCTTCTCTGAGTCTGTCCTCATGTCTGGGGTTGCCCCAACCTAGGTACAACACCGTGCAGTTAGACTTGTTGAGCCTCATTAAGTTCACATGGGCCCTCTTCTCAAGCTCATACATATCCCTCTGGATGGCATCTTTTCCTTCTGTTTTACTGAGTGCACCACTCAGCTTGGTGCCAATTGCAATCTTGCTAAGGGTGCGAGGTTTTCACCTTGACTTTGTTTCGTTTTGTTTTCTTCTTCCAGATGGATTTTGCTCTTTCCTTTATTATAACCTGAATAGGAAGTAAGCACAGAGAGAGAGCTCATTTTTCAGCACTGATTTTTTGCTCTATTTTGTTTTGCATTTGCTTATACCATTTACAAGACTGATAGCTCTGATCACTGAAGTGCTCTGAACTCTGAGCAGACAATCAAATCTGCAAATTTCATTTTACAGTCTCAATTAGAACTCAGTATTACCAATCAATTAAAGAATAAATAGAGATGTGCTGACTTATTTGGAAAATTAATGGTGTTGGCTGTGAAGGAGAGTGGACAGAGCAGGTGTTTGATGTCTGCCCTTGAGTAACTAAACCACTAAAACTGGGATTAGATTTGAGAACAGGTATAATGTCTGAAACAAAAAGCATTTTCTGGTACACTCACTCACATCAGTCATATTCCACCATTCACTCTGTTTCATGTCACAGCAGCACAACAGTATTTTTTCCACGTGGAGGATGCCTGAGCTGATTAGTTTGGAAAACAAGTTGCCCGAGGATATTTTCTCATTGCTTGCATACAAAAAAGAACATTACATATGATTCATGTTGTTAAAAAGATACTTGCCGAGGCATAAATGGATATAAAAAAAAGAAACAGTTCTCTTCAGCAATATATATGTGTATATATATATATAAGTTGGTAATATCAAAATAGTCATGTATTTCTGAAAGGGGGTCAAACCACCAAATTCTCAGGGTATGCTTTGATTAGTCCCACTGGAAATTGTACTATTTGGCAATACCTCGGCAGAAAATTATTGTTTGTCCTACAAAACATAAGAAATTAAAAGAATTCAGTTCTTCTGAATTATTCTTATTGATAATATTGCTGATAATATTATTAGATTAATATTATTATTGCAATAATATTGATAATACTATATTAATATTATTATTAATATTGTGATAATATTATTGTTGAAATTAACATATAACACATGAATAGAAGATATGATTTTCATATATTTCTCCAAAAGAAGTATGAAACAAAACCGTTTTACTATGTACCAAATAGCCTAAAAAGTGAAGATATACCTCAAGTTATGGGAGACATGAAATAAAGTACCAGATCTAGCAGTTATTTGGTTATACAGGGTGAAGTATCGCCAGTGTTATATAATCTTCACAACCCAGAGACAAGAATGTTTGCCTGTCACATCCTATAAAGTGTTCATAGCTGCTCAGTTTCTGGCTTTCAACTGGTTTTTGGCAGCTAGAAGCCCCCAGATGTAGGAGATTGGGAAAGATCGCAGCAGGTGGCCAAGCTGCTGCTGCTCAATGAAGCTCATGTCTGGTCATTAATTCAGGAAAAACAGGCCATGACCATGTGCTCCTCACATTTTATAGGTGCCTTGCCAGTATGGATTATGAGGTATCTCTCTGTTAGATACTTTATTGTGTAGAAGAGCAAGTTTTATTGAACACTGATGTTATGAGAATCATAGAACAATCTAAGTTGGAAAAGATCTTCAAGATCATTGAGTCCAACCATCAACCTGGCCTACCAAGTCCCGTCACTAAACCATGTCCGTTGGTGTCACATCCACACGTCTTAAATGACTCCAGGGATAGTTACTCCACCACTTCCCCAGGCAGCCCTTTCCAGGACTTTAAGTTTTAAAGGTTTAAGAATACTTTCCATGGAGAGATTTTTCTTAATATCCAAACTAACTTTCCCTTGCCCTGGCTCAACTTGAGATCATTTCCTTTTATTCTAAATTACATGAAGATAGAGTTTTAAGAGATCACATCCCTAATGAAATGCCATGCTGTCAGGAAATTCCCAAATGGACACAGTTGCCATCTTTAGAGTACAAGATCAAAACAGAGTATAAATCATGTAACTAAATTGACTTTATATCTTAACTTCATTCTTAGCCAAGTATAAAATTCAGAAAAGGAAATATTTAGTAAGGTTTTCAGTAAGGATATTTGTTAAGACATAACTGCAAATACCTTCTTTACTGGTACAGCAATAAGGACTCACACAGATAAACAGAGGGGCAGAAAACCTACAGATGCACCAGGTGAATGATGCTCTCTTCCCAAAAAAACATGAGTGCTCCTGGGCAGTGGCACTCTAAATTCCTGCAAACCGCATGACACTTTGAGTCACCGATACTGCTGTAGAGGAAGAAAGGACAAAGAAATTCTCTTATGTCTCTTGCTGAAACACTGCTGCAGTGTTCTGTTTTATCCATAGTCCTTCTCACGGCTGAAGTGAGGACAAGATTAGTCTTTTAGCACATCCTGGTGGCTTGCACACAGGGAAATGAAAGAGTGCTCTTGTTATGATGTTTCATGAGAAATGTTGTCTGATTGAGAGGTCTGATCAATACCAGAAAAAAAAAAAAAAAAAGAAATGAGGGCATTTAAGCATTATCTGTGATGAAATACTACAGCAGCATTTTCTACTACAAATCTTTAGGGTATGGATTACTTTTCTAACCATTGGCAACTTTTTTTTTTTTTTTTTCTCAGCAAAAACACATTTTCCTGTCCAATTCTAGTTTCAAACGAATAAATTTCATCAGCTGTAGCTGCAAGTCATCACTGTTTGGCAGAACTCCTTGCCCAGTACTCTGCATATCTGTGGTATGCTGATTCCAAATAAGAGCTAAATGTTTCTCTTGGGCGGAGACTTTCAACAAAAAAGGTTAATCAAACGTAGGGGAACAGATTGCAGGAAAAAGATTGGATGCATCAGCCACACACGAATAAATTCTACTTTAAAGTTTGCTAGGACTGCTGACAGCAGTTTCCTCATTTTCGTTCAGCTGTAGCTCAGCAGACTTTCACTGTTAGTACTTCAGTGCCACAGACACTTGTATAAAAAACACATTAAATTTAGGGTGTTTAAAGCAACTTTTTGGTGTATAAAGGGTCCTCCTAATGGGTTTCAAAGGGATGCTGAGTTTATTGTATTTTGAAAAAGACACTTCAGAAATGAAAGTAAGTTATGAACATGTCATCTAAAAATTACGGGACTTTCTTGCTCATAAAATAGAGAAACATTGTTTCCATGTCCTGAATTTAAAATAAGACATCTGTCTATAGTGCCTTGAGTCCAGTCTGCAAATAAAGGAAAATCATTTCCCTCAGTGTATATATTTAATAAACAAAACTGTATAAACAGAATGGCTAATGGAGATCCCCAGGCCTACAGAAATCATAAACAATGTGTAGAACACAGATCACTGTTTGAAAGTGACATTTTTTTATTTTTTTTTTCCCCTTGGAAAATGTGAAGAATACCAGCATCATTCTCTAGTAAGTTTTTTTTTCTTCCCATGTGCTTATACAATTTAGCTTGTGGATTCCGGATTCCTGGGGTAGGCCTATATATTAGCTCTCCCATGTCTCCTTCCTAGCAAAGAGACTTTTTCCTGGTCATGTAGGTTCCTTCCTTCCTTCCTTCCTTCCTTCCTTCCTTCCTTCCTTCCTTCCTTCCTTCCTCCCTCCCTCCCTCCCTCTTTCTTCCTTTCTTCCTTTCTACCAAATACAAGCATCTTTTGGTTAGAAGCCACTGCAATAAGTCATTAAACTAGATCTGTCCCACAAACAGCATGGATGCCATTACAGTACAGATGCCAACAGAGTATGGAGCTTTCAACACTCTGCCCTTCACATAAGATTCTGTTTACTCCTGTTCTGCTATGGTTTTATGATCACACCTGTTGCTTTTCAACTCCACCAGGAAGGAAAACCTGCTGCTGTGAAGAGTTGCTTTTTCCCTCACCTGCAGTCCGTGGGAGGGAGAGCAGCAAGGGAGCTCACATTAACTTTTCTAGCCTCCATGTTCACATTAAGACTGCATGTACCCCAGGGATTAAACCAGGGTCCATGGGGGTCATTGCATTTTGTTTTTAATAGTTTAAGTATTGGTGCTTTTATAATACATACATTTTTTTTAGTTGACCTTCATGTATGAAATGATGTAAGGAGAAGGGACAAATGTGATTACCTGTCACAATATAAACCCTGTCCTCAGTGAGATTAAGGAACTGTTGTTTTTCTACATTTCTATGGGCATTGGTTAATTCAGAAAGTATTCTGCCTGCTTTATGAAACTGTGTTGCTTGATCTTTTGGTCATAAGAATAACACAGGTGGTGCTGATCCTTTGCTCCTTGTCTGAATGTCATGACTGGTGTATTTCTGAGCACTGTACCAGCAGATTCTTAAATGTATACAGCTACTGAGATGATTATTGTAAGGCTGTAATACATGAACAGGAATTGTACCAGGCTCTGAATAATAGTAGGCAGTCATTGCTATCTCCTGTGCTCTAAGCCATATGCCAAAACCACAGAATTGGATTTTTACAGATGTCCAACTATTCTTCTGTGAGCAAGAAGAGGTACACTGATTATCACATAAGGACAATAACAAGGTTAAAATGCAATTACAGTCCTAAAGTGATTTGAAAAAAAAACAAATCTCAAAGACTGGACAAGTTTATAATAATTTTTTTTTTAATCACCTGCCTGTGCTTGTATTAAAAAAAAAAAAAACAAAAAACAAAAAAAAAAAACAAAACACAACCAAACAAACAAACAAGCAAACAAACAAGCAAAAAACTTTTAAAGAGGAGCTGAAACATTGTTCTAATATGTGACTGACAACCACAATCCATTCTCTGTATATTTTCTAGCTTCTTAGCCAAAATTTCATAGAAGGAAGTGGTGAAGAGATTGTACATTTTCAGTTAAAAAGAACTAAAGCACGGATTAAAAACAGAATACCTATAATGTCTTTGGAAAATAATTTGTGTGCATCTTATGTCTTAGTTGAGAGTGCTGCTCAAACAGGGAGGCAAACCTCTCAGAACACATGAACAAACTCCTAGTACTCTTACATGGGTTTCAGCAATTTTTGTGTAATTTTATCATAGATATATTTTGCAAATTCACACAAAAATAGCTGGTGCACCTCCATGAAGGAAATAAAATCCATAGCTTTTTAAAGCAGTTAAAGTAGTTAAAAGATTGCTGAATACATTTAAGCAGAATCCTCACTTTGTCATTTTGCATTTTATGGGCCTTTATGCATTAGTCATCTTAGTAGTGCTTCTTACTTTTATGTACAGTAGAATGTAACAATCTGTCATTTTGTCGAGTATTTAAAAGTAAAAGGTATACCATGGACCTGATTATCTTTTATTTATACAGAATTATTTAAATCATACTGTTTTCATGTCTTTGTCACTATTCTTAAACTGATCAACCACTTACACCCAGGACATAAGCAATGAAATCAGATGAAGAAGCAGTCCATTATAAACATTTTGAAGCTGAAAAATTCTGAAGTCGTTGCTAAATTAGAAAGATGAAAATATTGTAGAAAGGAAAAAAATCTCACTTTAAGTTTTGAATAACAAGTACACATGAGAAATTATAACAGAAAGGCTGCAGACAGTTCAGAAACCTGAATGCAATCAAATGAGGTAAATAGTTCAGTGATATAGTTTTTAAGTGGATTCATGATTAATTATTTTTCTTTGAAGGAAAGAAAAATAGTTTTTCATATATTAATTATTAATTCACAGATCATTCCCCATTCATTTCTGTCAAACACATACATTAGCTGGTTTGTCATTTCTGATTACATCTCTCATTTGATGATCTTTGAAACTGTCATGCTATTGAACTTCTATCTCACTTTTTTTTTTTCTAACTACCTATGAACTAGAAGACTTTTTATTATTTTAATTTTTAATTCTCAATATGAGCTATTTTGAAAGAGTTATTTCAATAAAACAGTTTCCCAGCATTTCCCAGCATGTTGGCTTACTGTTGTAGATGGTCTATTATGTAGATGGTAGTATTTGTAGTCTGCTGTCATCTATTGTTCTATGTGAAAGGACCAAATGGAACTGTTATAGTCCAGGTTTCTATTCCTAAGACTCAAATATTGATTCCTTACAGTTAGGTATCTATCATAAGTATCCAAATTATATATATATATACACACTACAAGAAACTGTCAGTCAATCAGTTTTTCTTAAATCATTTCCACTTGCCCAAATTCTGGATAGGAACAGAGAAACAGAAGAAAAAAAGAGAATGGAAAGTTCACTGAACCTTTTTATGAAGGTAAAGAGGAAAAAAATCAAGGTATGTTCATATTCTACATTGTTCAATGAAAGTTGTGTTATCTACTAAACTTAACTCTTTTGCAAGTTGAGAAGAGGATTCGTTTTTCTGCTCTAATCTTCAGAATATTTTCTATCAGCTGTGACAGCTACTGAATCATGAATACATTAGTATCCCTTTAGAGGGAATGATGGGTGTGGAAGGGAAAGAGACATCTCAGAGTGTTGCCACTTATCTGGAAGGTATGAATCCATAGCTATCTGCACAAAGTTTTCCAAATTATTTCTGCCTTATATGCAAATTGTAGATGCAAGCAGCATCTCTGGGAATCCATACTTGGAGACAGAAGACAACAGGAAGGATGTTGCTACCTTTTGTAAGAGGATAAATCTTGAGGAGTTTGGCCTGGAGGTTTGGCTATTTGGGTGGCCATTTAGAGCCCATACTTCTAACACTGCCATGAAGGAAGCAAAATTTCCAAACACCCAAGGCAGGAGACCCTTCACTGACCTTAGGCAGACAGTCCTCCTCTTGTACATTTCATTCAGCTTTTCTGTTTTTCCTGTAATTTCAGTTGATGTGAGAGAAAAGTGACACCCATTTCTTCCAGCTTTTTGTGGATTCCCTTTGAAATTGAGGTATTCCAGGAACTACAGTTCCAGTCTGACAAAGATGTAGTTTGTCACTGATGCCATAAAGGTACATGACAAAAGAATGCTACTAATTTCCTGGCTTCAATTAACCAGGCGTGGTGAATTTATTATGACTTTTAAAATCAGTCTTTGGGCTCCACCTGATACAGCTAGAGGTACTTTCATTAGTATACTCTGCATATTATTAAGGATTTCTGGACAAGGTGTTCAGCATGCTTTGAAGCACTGTTGGAGGAAAGTTAGTACTGCTCAAGTACTTATTTATTTATTTATTGTTTTAACTAGGAATTTACATACAATAATATCTAGTAATATAATAGCATCTAGAAACAATTATAAGAGAAAAAAAAAAGACAAAAAAAAAGTGAGACCTAGGGTCTGAAACTGCATTTCATAGTGTTTCCATTAATGTTTATATTTCCATAGAAATTGTCTTATTAAAATTTTCTCCTCTCGCAAGCTACACATACCTATCATAAAATCCTAGGACTGCTACAGTGCCCTACTTAGACTATTTCTCAGCATTTTAGTGATCTCTGGAGGAAAAAAGAATCCATGTGTACTAGCTGATCCAATGATGGTTATGAGCTCTCAATGCTGTACAGCTGTGAAAAAGGCAAATGTTATCCTAGAATATATCAGCTGGGATACCTCAGCAGAAATAGGGGAGATATTAAAGTACCTTCTGCTGGTGCAAACCTCATTTACTGCAACTGATTTTGGTTGCTTGTTTTCAGTAAAGGACAGAGTGAACTTTCAACAGCTGCGGAAGAGCTATGAGGTGATCTTAATTCTGTAAGGAAGGAGATAAACAGAGGGGACCTTTAGTTCATCAAAAGCAAAATCTGAAAGGGATCAATCCATGTAAATAATTTGTAGAAATAGAAATACCAGGGAGGGAACAGAAAATATTTGAGTTATCAGATATTTCCACTTTAGACCAAATGTTTTAAACAGATGTAAGTAATTCTAGACTAGAAATTCAAATACATTAAAGAAAGAAAGAAGAAGAAATTTAAATGAACTTTTGGAATAGCCCTCCAGCATGAGCAGGGACTGGAGTCTTAGTCCCTCCAGATCATGTATTGGCTCTGTCAGACATTGTTGTTCTTTCTAAGATGTCATCCTGTTTTTCTGCTTACCCTCTTTTAAAAGCTGTTGAGGTCTTTATTTTTTCATTTTTTTTTCTACTTTTTTTTTCTTTCTTTTTTTTTTTTTTTTATAAGTGATATATATATATATATATATATATATATATATATATATATATATATTTTTTTTTTTTTTTTTGACAGCACCTAGAGATGTTTTCCTTGTTTGTTTTTGAGGGGGGGAAGAAGCTAATATCATTCTTCATGGCATTAGGCAGATGTGTACCAAAACAACTGCTGACATGTTCCACTGCTAACCTCTTGCCAGACCTTTTCTATCACTGGTGCCTGATGTTTCCTTGTTCATCAGTTGCTTAACTATTCTATAGCTCTCCTTTTACTCCTCAGCTTCACCATTTTTTTCTCTAATATGGGTTGATTTCAGATAAGATATATCCTAAACCTCTATCCAGTTAATGTAATGGGACATCTGGTAAGTCAGGATATGCTTTCTAGTTTACTTCATAAAAAAAGAAAAAACAAGAGATTAAAAAAAAAAAGATAGATACAAACTACAGAAATCCTTTGGCAACACATGAAATAATCTTGATGTTCAAGTAGCTTTCAAAATTGTATTATTTTCTATACTTACATCTACATTTATATTACATTAAAGTGCTAGAATTCTCCAGAATCTTTATTTTTTTCCCTCATGATAATTGAAGTATTTCTCAGAAATTCATCAAAAGAACCTAAGAAATGCTTGGTGCCGTTTCAGGGGCATGTGAAGAACCTTTTTTAAAGGAAGGAATTTTCTCCTTCCATGAGGATATAGCGCATTACATTTCTGTTCTTTAATTATGCTTACGATCTACATTTACAGGGTTCATAATCATTAGCAGACTGGTTATTTACTGCTGAGCACATCCTTAAATGAGGAAATTAAACAACAGGAGCATCTTTATGTTTCGCTAATGATTGATCATTTAACCTCCATGATATGGTGGTCTGGTAAATTGCCCAGTGTTCTGACCTTTTTGCTGGACTATAGTACATTTTGCTCTTGCTCAGAAAAGATGCTCTTTTAATGATGTTTGGCATGACATGATGGAAACATAAAAATAAAAGACTGGAAAGTTCATAAACTCACTTGCATGTATTTTATTTGATCTATTCTAAAACCTAAATAAGGGGAAGTTTAAAAGGAAGATTTACCTGTCTTCACAGGCAATAGCATAAAAAATGGTTGTGAGAAAAAAGACACCATTTTAGAACAGACTTTAACTACTGCATGTTAAATTACTTCCATTTTTTTTTCAAGTGATGGTAGTTTAACATTTGACAATGAAGCTCAGATCCATATCACTGCTCTAATAAGTTTCTGCTTCTAAAAGAATATCTTGACCTAAATATAAAATATATGTATATCTATGGAACAAAGGAAAAAAAAAAAAAAGGAAAAGAAGAAACCAAGTACATGGAAGAAGGGGGGGGAGGGGAATGAAGGGAATAATAAAATATTTCTTTAGTTGCTAAAATTAAGAGATTAAATTAATGTAAACAATCCACTATTGTATTTTGTGTGTGTGTGTGTGTGTTCAGGAAAAGAAGTGTATCTGTGGACTTTGAAATACAATATTATAAGTCATTGCTTGGCTTTTCAACAATTACAGTTCTCCTTTCCTAGTCTTTCTCCTGTAATATTGAAATAAGAATATTTTTTCAAAAGAGAAAAACATACCAATTTTAAACCATCAGCTTAACAATCATAATTTTGCCTGAAATATCTTTTTTTCTCCTCAACACCACACAACCTGTGGCATTAACAGTCTATTATTTCACTTTCTTCACTTATGCAATTGACAAAACAATCTAATGCCATCAGTTTCTTTCCTACATATGTGGTCTGTCAGTCAATATTTCATCTTATTTGCTAGGGTTTTTCACAGAACTGCAAGAGGGATAAGAGTGTTTAAAACTAGGAAAATGCCACAAAACCACAATAATAATAAGCAATAATAACAAAAAAAAAAAAAAAAAAAAGCAATAGATTCAGAAGTATAGCCCCTCAAAACACTTCAGACTCATTTGCTTAAATTGATTGTATTTCAGTTTGGTATCATCCCCTTTGGTATGTAGTATGCCTGGATACAGTTTCTCTACTGAGTATTTAATTCTGAATAAAACATCCATCAGCATAAGTGGTTAGATAGTGATTTTTGTGAGGTTATTCATATCAAAGAGAAATAAGGCCTATAAACATATTTCTCTTTATTCTCACAAAACTAAGCTATTATTCTTATGTCAGATAAAGAAAATCCATGACTGAGAGTGAATTTACAAAATCTGGAGAAAGACAGAATAAATAGTGTTTTGTTTGTTGAAGTTGCAGTGATTGCTAATGCTGTGTTATGGAAATAGGTAAGATTCTTAGAGAAATCGTCCTTGCTTAAATTATGTATTAGCATTAAGTTGTGTAAATGCACTAGTTAACAGTTCCTGATTAGCAACATTTATATATGAGATATCACCTTTTGCAACAAAAACAAATGAATCAATTGATTTACCCAGGGAAACCTAAGTAGCCACCTCCTTTCGGACCTTACAGCTAGAGGGAAGGAATTCACCCTGGAATTAGGGAGTTGGTTGTCTAGCCTTTTGTGTTAGAGGCTTTGACTCTGAATCAAACCCTATGTACAAACAAGCCAAAAAGAAAAAAGAAATAAGAAAAAGGAACAGTGACAGCACACGGGGTAGAGCATGGTATGATCTCACTTGGATTTCATTTGTGCTGTGAATCACACAGAGGAATTCAAACACTTCCAAGTGTTTCCAAACTGTGATGTTTCTGTCTGCAAGTGAAAATGGTGGTGCAAAGAGAAGTGGTTAGCACAATCACAGCTGCAATTAAAACTCCAACTATATCTTCTTTTGATTTAGATGAACTGTGGTTGTAACTACATGGTAAAATTAGTATGTGACTGAATCATGCATAGTATAGGAATAAACAAGAACAGTGAAGGTATGACAGCATTGGCTTTACTTTGTGCAAAACATGAGCTGAAAGCCAACTCTCCATGGGTCTCAGGAAAACATTTTGGTTTCTGCAGTGAGTGAAATCTAGCATTACTGCTAAAATTACTTGTGCTAGCTGAATGTAAGTTTTTTTTTGTTATTTTTACTGACACAGAAGCAATCACAGCTTAATCTAGGTTTGTAACTATATTCTGGGTGTACTGTTCCCACCAGGTTTAACATTTTACTGTCAGGGGCATGGGTCATTCAGACATGTTTGTTTGGGTCACAGCATGGAGATTTTGGTGTGTTGGGCATGCTTGAGGAAATAAGGAGTTAAAGTTTTCAGGGAAACAGGCAAACATCATCAAGAGTGAAACTGCTCTGGGCAATATATTCCTGTTATTCACAGGGTCTTGAGTCCTTAGCCTGAAAGCTATCAATTCTTTATGGCTCTGCTCCTCTCCTTTTTTTCAAGGCTGCCACAATGACTGCAGTGACACTGAACACAGGCCCTGGGCTCACCACCCGGCATGAGGCACACTGTTCACCCACTTCTAAATCCTCCTCTTTTGTTGTTGTTGTTGTTGTTGTTGTTGAATACAGGGCTCTGAGCCATCCAGCTCCTTCTTTTCTGTGAACCTGAAAGAGAGCTCCTTCCCCAGGGAGCTCATGAGCAGCTGAGGTGTGAGCAAGGTGCCTCTGCTCCAAAGCCTTCAAGTAACAGGAATATCATGGTATTACTGGTAACTACTGACAACATACTGACAACATGTCAGTTTTCAGAGCAGGATTTCATACATTCACAGTGCTGAAAGGTTTATTTATTTATTTTTTCTCCTTCATAATTAAAATTAACTCAGTTTCTATAGCTAATTAAGTGTAGCAGCCTCTTTGACTTCCAATTCATTCTGCTGAGAGACCCAGTGCTCTGAGGGACATTTACTAAATATCATCTCCTCTTTGAAAACATAATCTCTAGCCTCTTCCAAGCACACTGAAGAGTTAATACAATGATGTGTCTGTGCTGCCACAGTGTTTCCATGGTAAAAGCAAAGTAAATAAATAAATAAAAATAGGGAAAGGATGAATAAAAGTTGCCTCCTGTCCACTATCCCCCCCCCCCCCCTCAAAAAAAAAAAAAAAAGGAATTTCAGGCCTTGAGGCCTTGTAACAAAAATCATTGGGAATTCTCAAGCTTCCTCTATGCTTCTTTCTGGCATATTAATTGGAAGGAAAAAATAAGGAAGTATCTGGGATTTGTTCCATTCCAGATTACTTCTGAAGATGACAGATCTGGCTGAACAATGTGCAGTTCTCTGTTTAGAGGAGTCTGGTGTGCATGTTATTGCTCTGTACAAAGGAAGGTGTGGGGAGCTGAGTGTCAGCCTCTTCTCAGAGGTAACTACTGATAGGACTTGAAAGAATGGCCTCAAGTTGCGCCAGGGGAGGTTCAGGTTGGAAATGAGGAGACGTTTCTTCTCAGAAGGAGCTGTCAAGCACTGGAACAGGTTGCCCAGGGAGGTGTTGGCATCACCATCCCTGGGGGCATTCATGGATGTGGTACTTAGGGACATGGTTCAGTGGGTGACATTGGTAGTAGGGCGATGGTTGGGCCAGATGATCTTGAAGGTCTTTTTCAACCTTAATGATTATATGATGTTCCAACACTCTTCCCCGTACTCTTCTAAAGACAGGCATGAATGGGAGACACAGCCAGGCTGCCCAGGGTCAGTGTTGCTGTTGCAGGACAATCATGGTCTCTTTATTCCCAAAGATAAAACACCAAGTGTTATTTCAGCAAAGTGGTAAAATATTGGTTTAAAATATAATGTTTCTACCTCTATGGGACCTGGAAGACATCCATACGTTCCTTTATTGTCCACTGTAGACTGATGTTTTCATTCAGCTCTAGCAATTCCTTTCTGAAAGTTTTAATTTATTAGTTCAACCTTTCTTTTACAAGTACAATTGTCTCTGCAGCATCAGGCCCTTAAACAACCCTACATAACAAAAATTATACAGGTTAAAAACCTACCAGACTATTTTATAGTATATATTTGCTAAATATTTTTGTCAAACTGAAAAGCAATTATTTTGTGCCAAGAAAGCAATTAGAATAAGGAGCAGACATAGTATACTTTTCACCAGAATGTTCTGTACTATTGATAAAATGTTTTGCTTTCCTTTGAATGTAAATTTCCCCCATCTGCACATGGCATGCATAGTTTCATCCCAGAATGACACATACAATTTCCATGACTGCGTATGTCTAATGCACACATTTCCATCACACATTTATATTGTGCATAAACTTGTGGAGTTCCTGAGATAATACGAATGCTTCCATTCTTCATGCAGAATTTTCAACACTCCAGTTTTGAAAAATAAGTCTTTCCTCTTTAAAAACCTTTTTTGTCTGTAAACACCATGAAAAAGAACTCTGAAATGGTGTCTTTAGATGCATCATTTTAATGAGCAAATTAAAATCCCATGATACTCAAACTTTTTTACTGTCATATCTGCTGAGACTACAATATACGTGTGTTTTATTGACCTTTCTCTCTCCCCCACAACCCATCTTGACCCCACTTCCCCATCAGATAGCTCATTTTTCATGCCAGACTGAAAAAGAGAAAAACAAAGAAGTAGCAAGTACTCAGCAAGGACACTCAAACCTCAACTAAATAAAAGTCATTTTTTTTCCACAAACTCATAACACATAAAATAAATAATTAAAAAATCCCTTTGTAACATTGTAAAGCTAGTCAGCCTTCTGACCTCTGCTCTTTTCTAACTTCTTGTTTACAATAGGCTCCTATTATTTTAGCTATGTAGTGGGATGTAGGATGTGAAAATGTATCCAGAGGTCTTTAAATGCCACTATGTTGTTTTGTATTTAGGCTCTCAAGTGTTCATTAAAAAGTTATTAACTCTAAAATAGCAATATGTATGTTGCAAAGAGAATCCCATCAAACAGCAGAATTCATAATATAAAAAAATTTATCTCCAGATGTTATCTGAACTGCAAATTCAGACTTTTATGCCAAAATAATTAGCTTTGAATGTGAAAGTTTAAGAGTTGTCAGTATACTTTCATTCCACACTTAACTTTAAACATCATGTTAAGTAATTCCTTAGAGAAATTCCCATCACCAGTGAACGTATTGTCAAATGTTGGAATCAGGCTGATCTTCCTCTGCAAAACCAACAAGATGGTTGATTGCTAGAAACAAATCCATCATAAACACATGGTGGAAAGCCTTTTTGGAGTGAAAAGTGTAATGTTATAGGCTTCTAATTCCTTTCTCTGCTTGTATTCCATAAAAGTCTTGGCCAGAACACCTGAATTACTGTTAGTGAAGAGGATTTATAACATTAATTTACATACAACCTGTAATATGCACTGATACTTTCTTAATCCCCTCATAATCTCACTGCTGTTCTTTTATCCAGAACCTACCAGAACATGAGAATGAGTAACTTCATCAGGCTTCCAGAAACCCCCTTGGGGATAGTCTCTCAGCTGAGCTTCTTTAGTATTATTTAAGCTATCTGAACACTGTAGGCAACAGGAGTAAAATAACCACCAGCAGCTGAGCTATATTTGTTTATCTCTGCTCATCCAGTATTTAGATCACATTCTCAGCAAGGGACTTCCAGATAGTTTCTCTATCTGTATGGGACAGGGAAATAACTCATAGTTCTGCCATCTGCTCCAAAGAGTAGCACTTTCTGATTTCTGTTCCTAGAAGAAAGATGAGTTGCCCTGTTCCTCAGTGGCACTCTTCAGCTGGTGTGCCTTGGCAGTCCTTGCTTCTCTGAGAGTCATTGCATGGTCTGCTCTTTCTCTCTTCTCCAAATTGTTATGAGTGGCAATGACTTCCTTACATCAAAACTGTCTGTTCATTTTAAGTTCTTTCACATTTTCCTTATTTGGTAGATTGCTCCTGGAAATTCTACTTCATATACTACTTCCCTAGCACAGTGAAATTAATATACTCAACTCTTTTACTGTAGCAATTAAGATTTCTTAACACAAGTTACATACAGAGAACATCGTCCCTCCCTGTGCATTACATGATTTTTCACATATAAAACAACTATGCAGCTAGTGATTTCCTAATCTAGAGGTAATCTTGTACTTCTTAGGCATGCATTGCATTTTTCTAAAAAAGGACAATCCACTCCATTGTCACCAAGATGCAGACCATGTAATTAGACCATCAACATCCATTCACATTTCAAACAATCACCTTGGATAACTTAAATGTACATTTTCCTTTGCTACACTCAATATTGCTCTTTCAGAGATTACTGGTGTTCTGTGTCTTCTGCAGGCATGCTAAGAAGTTTGAGAGCAGCAAGCCTTCTTTTTCTCTCTCTATTCTCAGCAGACCATTATAAAGACAGCAAAAAAAAATTCTTGTGGGTCATCAGAGATCTTACAGATTTATGTTTACATAGAACAGTTTTAGAAACAGACAGTTCTGCTTTGGATAGACAATCATGGTATAAATAGCAATTGATATGAAAGTTATCTGGACTAAAAAGAAGGAACAGAACTTCGGAAACAAACTGGAAGTTATAGTCACTTCCAACATGTGCTATGGACTCATAAGGATTCAACGCAATGATCTGTTCACATAACCTTGGAACTCTTCTATAAATGCCTTGTGATCAGATACTGTTACATAAGATTAAGTCTTGAATGTTTTTAACTGCTCTCACAGCAGAGCTGAAAGGAAAGCTTGAAAAATTCAGATTTGATCCTTATTATGCTAGATTGTGACTCATGATGTATCCTCTTACACATATGTAGAAGTCAGTTGAAAGCTGGTTAAATTTATCCATAAAACAAGATGTTGCTTTTTAATAGAGGTTTTCACTCTAGCATTACAAGAAGCAACAAATTGACTTTTAAGTACTGTAAATATAGTTCATGAAACTTATAAGCAAATCCTTGGCCAACCTACAACAAACCTAATGTTACACAAAAAGTGGTAGGCAGATGAATATGTTATAACTTGTGTTATGTATCTTACATCACTCTCTCTTATGATCTAGCTGCAGATGTAGATAACCTGCCACAATTAGCAAAACTCTAGCTTTGTTTTAGCAAAACTATTAATAAAGTACTGTTGTACTGCAGAAAGTTGTACTGTTGTACTGACTCACTTAATGTAGTAGAAGAGGACCAGAACTTTAAAGACTCAACACACTGGATACCCTCACCACTAGAAAAACAAAACAAAACAAAACAAAACAAAACAAAACAAAACACAAAAACAACTCTGCTTAAAAAGATATTTTTTTTTCCCTCCAAATTCTAGTATTGGTATTCTGAAATCTCTCTAGAAAGAACTCATGTAACCGTATCAAAACTGACCTTAAGCGACTCTAATTAATTTCCTGTAGGAACAGAAAGACTTAGCAAGACAACAGAAGTAGATAAACACCCCAGGTATGTATGTTAAACAAGCTCTAGTACACTTTAACTACACCAGCATAGCTGAGTATGACTGAAATAACTTTCTAGCATTACTTTCCTCATGGTACTCAGGTTAGCAGTTGATCAGTAGTAATTTCACACTAGTCAAGCAAAGAAAAGTTCCCAAGTCAATCCAAGTAGACTATCTAATTTCTGAGAAAACAGCCACCTATATCTGTTGAGGGGTTTATAGCCTACAGACCTATATAGGGTTCAGTGGGATTTGTTAGGAGCAGAAGCAATGGAACATTTGCCAAAGGCATCAATTGCACAGGAGCACAACTTCTTCCACCTGGATTAATGACAAAACTCTACCACATGGGAATAAGGCATCCCAAAGGAAAAGTATTAATAACCTTAATAATTTGAAATAGTAAGATATCATTACTTCTGTGCCTTGCCTCTACAGCTATGGCACAGAGAACTGCTCAAAGGGAAAGTTCTTTCAGTTTAAGCTTTGGTTTTCAAATTTAATAGAAATTGAACAACCTGTGTATGTATGTTCAGACACTCCTTGGGGTACAGGTATCCTAAGGTTTCACTTGCCTTGTTTCAGCACTGAAACATATTTTTAATCAAGAAAGCTGGGAAATTCCCAGGCTCATTGTGGTACTGTTCTGCTTTGTCATGTAGGTGTGTGAGAAAAGCTTACCTTCTGTTTAATGTAAAAATGAGAGAAAACTTTTTCACTGACCAACTTTAAGTGGAATCTGGTGTAATTAATGAAGTGCTAGTTTAATTTCTCTTTTTGACAGGTATGAGACATAAAAATTCATTCCTTATTGGGAGAATCCTTAAACAGAAACTAGCATTTGTAAATCAGACTTATGTAAGAATTGCCCCCCAGAACAATCAGTCATAAAAAGTTCTTCCTAGATAAGTGATAAGATATTGAGAAAATTTAAAAAACAGAAATCTTCCACACAAAAAGATCCCAGGCTTCTTATCCAGTGTTATTTTGGTCTATTTTCAAATATTTTACTGAACTATGTTTTTAACAGAATTTTTCTATAATAAAATGCTACAGTTTCCTCAGGCTGCATGCATTTTAAAACAAATCATATGACTATATTTTCCATGAGTTTTTACTTATGAAAGGGAAAATTACTATATAAAAAGAGGCAGAAAACATCCCTCTGGATGGGTTTTAAGACCATATGAGAGTGGTTTGATCTGGTGCACTGTTAGGGTTCCCAGGCAGACAATGGTCCTATGATGGTCACATATATTCAGTCACTTATTCAGAGGTCTCTGGGACACTCAAGGCCATTTATTCTTGTGTCCTATGAATATGCACAGCTTCCTTCATCTTCAAGAGGAATTCTCCTAGCTGAAGAGGAACTTTAGCTAGTTTGCTTTTCCAGTGATACTTGCTCTATTTTATCTTTGTTTTACTTATATATTTCCTAAAAGGTTGGATGCATTGCTTAGAGATGTGGTTTAGTGGGTGAAATTAGTGGGAGGAGGATGGTTGGACCAGATGATCTTGGAGGTCTTTTTCAACCTCAACAATTCTATGGTTCCGTGATTCTATGATTATAAATGCTCTGGCACCTATGAAATATTCCTTTTTCTTTGGGTGAATGTCAGCATTATCAACTATGTGATGGCAGTGATGGGAGGCATTGTATGGACTCAGTCTTTGAAGTGAAAGAAAGGGCTTTCATTCCCTAAAAGTCATCCTAAGGAGATGTAGAAAGGTTTTTGATTCCAACAAGATTTGGATTAAAAAATAATAAAATACACAAATATTTGTTGTCCATCTGGGACTTCAGTCAAAGCTTGCTGAAGTCAGAGGAAAGCTAATCTTTCAACTTAGCATTTTTTAAAGAGAAAATAGTGCCCGGAATACTGTATGTTATTGCTTTTATAAATCTACCCCTTTCTAACTACCCCTCTTCTGATGGATAAATTATCATAAATATCTTAAGGTCATCGAAGAAAATACGTATCTGCAATGAAAGGCATGGCTTTACTTAGCTGAAACCTGATGACTTTAAAACCCAACAATAACAGGCTTTAATGGGAGATGAAAGGAGAAAGAGAAAGCAGAGAAGATAAAACATTGTGGGAGTGAAATGACTGCAGCTCCTTTATAAGTGATTGCTTTTGATCCTTGCTCAGTTCAGAAGCAACATGAAGAACAGGAATAAGAATTTCTGGGACTAGATCCCATATAATAAAAAGTTAAGATGGTGATCACTTGGGTTTCTTATCTATAAAACAAAGATCAGCCTAAAGGCAAAGGACTTTTATACATCAGCCTTCCCAAGGGTACTGTATTCTCACCTACTGTAGTAGAATTTAATTTCCCAAAGTTCTTTACAACTTTTAAAATGCATTATTTCCAGCTATTAAAAGTCTAAACAATCTGAGTATATTATGACATAACAAGTTCAGAATGTTGAAGAAAATGAATATATTGTAGTCTTTTCTCCCACCACCAGTCCAGACCGGAAATTGTAGAGGAGGGTATAGATATATAACATTTAAAAATAATTTTACTATTTTAAAAATGTTTTACTATTTTTAATAGAGATTTTCATATTTAATTTTATACTTTTTTAATATTTACTATTATTTTTTTTTACTATTTAAAATATTTGTAAAATAAATGACCAAACATAGAAGCATTATATTTGAAATTTGAATAGCTCAGCTTGGAAAGTCAGTCATGCCTCCCTCCACACTGTCTCTGGTAAGACCTTTCATTATCAGCCTGCAGTTTCCTCTATGAGATAGTCTTAATTTTCAGTTCTACTCAAGCCATTAGTATGTCATAAAAATTTACATAAGCCTCAATTATGTCCACAGTATATTAATTTATAGGATGAAATTATGGGTATACTGTTTCTAGTGGAACAGAACCATTCCATGAAGTCACTCAGTTCAGTCACTGAAAATGTCCCCATGTGTCTAGAGGAGATAAACAACTTTTGTAATCAATCTGAAGTTACTGGCAGCATTTTGAAAAGATAATTTCTTTCATGTACATGTGTGCAATGTCCATAGGCTCAAGCTGTGTATGTGACTTGGATGATGCAGATACTGAGCTAGACAAGAATAAGAAATTAAATTTCTTGGATTAATGAATGCTTCTGTATAGACTTGAGAGACATTGCCAGTGATGCTGAAGCTGATCAGTGAGGAGAGCGTGGTAATTTGCATGAGAGGAGAGGAGGGATTTGCATGGATAGAAGCAGTTGTTCACAAAGAGACAACCCTGTCTGTATGAGGCACATACAGACCTACTCCATCAGAAGTCAGCGGTACCATGGAGCCACTGCATCTGCCCCTCCCAGAAAGGCAGGAAATGCAGAGGCTCCCCCACAGAATGAAGGCCAGGTGTTTCTCCCACTCCAAAAGTCAAAACACTTATTTCCTGCTGCAACTGCTACATCATGGCCACCCTGCTGCTATCAGAAAGGATAATAGCTCTCCTGCATACATGCCAGGGCTTGATTTCAGAGCCCTCTGAGAGATGTGGTTCAGGATCACTAGCCTGTTTCACAAGCAAGATGCCACCAATTAACTTGTTAATATCTTACAGCTGTGGAAGACCATGGCTACAGGGCCAGTTTGGTTCTACCTGCTTCACAAATGCAATGGGACCAGCTTGTCCCCACTCATTCTGGAGATATTTTGGAGGGACCCCTTTCTGACATTCCCTGAGTAATGTAATTTGCTTCAACATGAAATGTGTAGCTCAACTTCCTGATATAAAGCGGTGTCTGTGATAACACTTCACTCTTTTACTGACTTAGCAATGCACAAATGCAGATTCCTCATTCACATTCAGGAAATATATGGTAGCTTAATAAGAGACCTAAAGATACATATCTATCTTGAAATACTGTTACAATGAGACCTACATAAATTAGAGATAATCAGGTCTTGCAAAACAAACCACAATCCTCTGCTTCCTCCCCAACCCCCCAAAAAAAGCCAAAAAAAAAAAAAAAAAAAGACTGTTTTCTTATTGTCTCTATTGAAACATTCCACAACAACAAACATTTAAGCACTTGGTTAAAATTTTAGCCTTTGTAATAGATTGATAAATAGCTGCAAGTCAGGTTTCAAGCATTGTTCTATAACATCACTAAATGTTGAGTAACTCTGTCAGTTTTGAAGGATCAGTTACTCCGAGTTGTCCAAAATCATTACCAATACATAAGAAAGCAATTTTTTGACTGTTACTGTTGGGGATTGTAATGAGGAGAATGCAGAATATTGAAGGTGGCTGCAGGGTATAGGAAGGGTCAAAAGACGGATAAAATTGAAGCTTATACAAAAAGTACATACACGAGATGCCACACTGTTTTGCAGATCACATATTGCTCTGTAACAAGACATGAAAGATGGTAAGTAACTGTGAAACAATATTTGCATTAATTCTCCTTTGTTCCTGGGGCTTCCAGGATCTTCTTCTCTTTCTGTCCTTTACCTAAAATTCATACCTTGACTTTCCTCAGGTTACCAGCAGAGGCAGATTCTTAAGATATTTAACAAAGTAGTCAAAACTGACAGAGAAGGTGAGAAGTCTCAAAGAGAATGGGATTGGTTCTTCTTTACAGTGATAAGAGTAGTATACCCAAGACACAGTGAGTCTGGAGAGTATCTAACTCTTTCCACATTTAATGGAAACACAGATTTGTTCCTTGTACACGGGGTACTTCAGCTATGCAGGATGCAATTACCATGAAAACTCATTTTTGTGGTTTTCTATGCTGCTCTGTCAACATTTTCCCAGTATGTCATTTATTGATGTTTCCTATTAAAATGCGCCCTGAAAACATTTGCAGCATCCATCCTCCTCTTGCAAGACACATTGTTTTGGATTTTGAAGTTTGGGAATTCAGGAATGAAAATATGTAATAAACATCCCCCTTCACAAGATTTTCAAAACCCTTGGATTTTCTTCACAAACTTCACCATGGTAACAGAGAAAAATAGTAATAATAAAAAATAAACCTCACCTTAAACCAAAATGGAATGGAATAGTGTTGAAGTGACATTTTTTTTAAGCTTTCATTCTGCATCAACTCCATGAAAGGCCCTTTTGTTGGTGAGTTAAATAAGTAAATATTAGTTAGCTGGCATATATAATTGTGCTCTGTGCTCTGGCTTACATGGGCTTTTCTAAGTATGTTTATTCTTTTTTTGGTTATAAGGAAAAAAGCAAGAACTACAAATAGCTGTCATATATGACGAGTGTATTTTGTATACTGTTTGACGTAAATAGCTAAAAGGAGAGTTTCTTGTTGCACAAGTGCTACCAAGAAAGAAAAGTGCTGAGGCTTTGAAGTGGGTCAGTTTATCATTACAACACTCAGCAGGCATTCACTTAGTTTGTTGTGTTTACTTTCAAGAGAATAAAAACAGCAGCAAAGCCACAAAGGCATATTGCTGTTTACAGAAAATCTCTAAAAGGAAAGTGGAGAGTGGCTTTTTAACAGTGAACAAAGTTCAGTGGTCTGTGTCTTTTCACCTGTGAAAACCCTCAGCCCATATCTGTTGCCTCATATCCAAGGGAACAAAAAATTTTTAACCAGGACAGTTCTCATGGGCCTGGAGCCTTAATTCTCCTTTTCCTCAGGTTCTTAACACAAAGCACATCCCTTGATTGTTTAATGGTAACTAGTGGCCCTGGAGGCATCTGCCCTGAGTCCTTGTGCAAACAACAAAAAGTCTCAACTCTTCATGAATTTTGTCTCCTGTTGCTAATAGCACACTTTAAGAAGACTGTCTAAGTTTAATTGTGTCTATGGAGAGTTTTCTATCAATATTCCATAACATATGTTTCATTGGTACTATAATGCTATTGCTATTATTGCATTCATAGCTCAGCAACAGACAGTGAAAAAGGCTTATTTTACTGAGATGAAAAAGAACCTTAAAGTTTTAACCTGCTTTCTGTCCATGCATAAAGTAGCTATTCTGAAAGTCTTCATGCCAGGAGCACTTATGTACCTTACCACCTTAAAATACTCTTTTCATATCGCATTGCCCTTGAATAAAGGACACAGTATTTAAAAAAAAAAAAAAAAAAAAAAAAAGGAAGTGAAAATGGAGCTAATTGTAACAAATAACTTTGATCTACAAGAGTGAGTGATGAGCAGAAGGAAGCAGTTACAGCTGTATAATGAAGTGCCATTCATTTTGTCATTTGACTGCATGAAACAGATGGATACAGGAAGAACAGGCAGAGAAGCACTAGAAGATAATCTCTCTTCCTGGTACCATGTGAAGTGAAAGCATCAACCTCTGGATTACTACAATGACTTTGATTCACCCACCCCCAAAAAATGAGAATGGCATCACCTTCTACTAGAAAAGGTAATCTTATTGAATAGAATCACCCGTAGGATCTGTATCTCACATACATAGAATCATCTATAGGCTCCGTATGATTCGCATTATCCCACTGTTTATCCCAGGCAAAGAAATTAGCAATACTTTTTTAGCCAGTTGTAAAGAAAATATGTCACAGACATATCCCCAGAACCATCAGACATAATCTTGAAGCAGTCATAAATGTCTTTACCACAGGCTAGGGTATATCTAGGTTTATTTCTCTTATTGAAATCCCTGCAGATTCCCATTGTGAATCTGCTGCAAACATTTCTATCCCATTCCTGTCTAGATACTCAACTGGCAGACATGATCCCCTGCTCTTCCCTGCCATTTTCTAGCAAAACAGTCATAATTATTTCTCAAGTTTTTAAAGCACCCATGAACTCCGTTCTGAACATTCAATGCATGTATGTGGAGGCAGAGCACTGAATAGCATAGCTTTGCTTGACTCATTGGAATTTCTGGTCTGTGGAGGCTACTCAGAGGTGGAAAAAAATCTGTGAATGTCTAATCTTCCTTCTCCCCAGGCAATATTCACTCCTGCAACTCTCTAAAGCAGTCATAAGGCTCCTGTTAACATAAGAATGACAGAAGGCTTTCTGTTTTGGTACAGCTCTGCAGTGTGGAGTCTCAGTGAGGGCAGATACATCTCTAGATCTCTGAGTGGCTCAACTGCCAAGAACTTCACTGCTGACAACCTCTGCATTCCAGAAAAAAAATAAAGAGGAAACCTTTTCTTGGGAAACCTTTCCCCAACTACAAACCATTTGCTTTTCTCCTTTTGAATCCAGGAGGCTGCACCAAATAAATGCATTTTAGTTTCAGTTGTACCTTCTCCTCTGGCTGAATTTGGAAGCAGGAGCAGCAGCAAATGCTGCTATACAATTGAACACATCGGTATCTGTGTCAGGCCTGTCCCTTTTAATTAAAGTGACTTCTAGTATGATTAAACTTACTAGAAGCATGAAGAGATGGAAATATTTTATTGAGGCTTACCTGTGTGGGTGTGTTTCTTTGGCTTTTAAGGACTTTCCTCCAGTGGCTTTTCTTCCCTGGAGATATCTCTGTGGATTCTTCCTTGAGAAACTGGTTTCTCTTTCTCTAAAAATCCGTAGATTAGAAGTGAAATATGGTTTGTTTATGTCATTCAGACATCAGTAGAACATAGTTTTCTAAGTTACTGACTCAAAGAGTCTAAGCTCACCGCAGAAATATTCTGTTTAGTGTTATTTGGGTATTTGATAGTTTTCTGCTCCTCAGAGAAGGAAGGATGGAGAAATTAGGAACCAAAAAGATGCTTTCTCATGGAAGATGAGAATACAGTTCTCATTAGTAAGACAACTATCTGATAGTAAGAAATATTTAAATGTTTTTAGCATTAGAACATACTGCTTTCATTCAAAAAGAAATCATAAAGACTGTAAACTCTTCCTCCTTGTTATTTATTTATTTTTGACATATAATCTTGTGGTATAATTCTAACAAGTTGACCATTATGAAGGCCAAGTTATTAGTAAAAAGATTCAAGTCCTACCACTCTACATTTTGCAGAAACATCCTGAAAGAGTGGACCATTTAAGCTCCATTTAAATTGGCATTATATTGAAAATATAAGTAATTAGATAATTAAGTATCCTGTAATGTCAAGAGATGAGATCATGGTTAATCGACTTATGTCTTTTCTCCTTTCCAGTTTTAATGAGCTCTTAACAAATACTTAAAATGTATCCTTCAGAAAATGTTTGTTCTTATACCTTTTATATATATATATATATATATATATATATATATATATATATATATATAATGTGAATATGTGAATGGTGTTTATAGGTAGCCTAATATAGAAGTGCTATGATGGACAAACTGAAAATTCATTAATGTTTGTATAGAGAAAGCTGATTCCACACTGGGAATGAAAAAGCGTAATCACCTTGCTTCTGAAGGAATGAGACTTGGTGGTGAATAAAGCCAAAAGCTAAAGTAAATTGTTAACTTCTAGTCCCACTGTGACTAGGCAGATAACTACCTTCTGCTGATGAAACAATCTGCTAAGTGAATGAGATGCTGCTCAGGAACAAGTGCATTTCTCTTATTTGTCATTCAGCAGCATCCCTTCCCTCTTGGTCCATTATCTCTCCGTTTGCATTGTACATAAATTGCAATAGATAAACAGAGATTATGCTGAATACTTTTCAGTTTCAGAGAGCAGAACTCAGGTTTTGGCATAGGTTGTAGCTGGCAAGGCAACAAAGGTCATATGAGTAAACATTTGGGACTTTCAAGATAAATGGCTTGCTGCAAGACAATAAAATTTACTAAAGTGCTGATTTGAGTAGGCTTTCTCAGTAAGCTCAGACACCAAAAGGAAGGCCCTACCAATGTGAGAAAATTTTAGTATTTTTAGTATTTCAAATTTGTTTTTCAAAAGGCCATCTTGGTGTTATAAGTTCTCATCAATCTTTTTTTCAAGTAAAATTTTCCATCAAGCAAATGAAGGAAGGTCATGTTGTGCTGTCTGAGAGTCGGCCTAACTTGTTATTACTTGCATTCTGGAAGTGATTTTTAATTTTTCAATAAAGTTTTGCATAGTCATCTGGCAGCACACTCTTCTTACGAAGCAATTTTGACAGAGTACAGATGGAAGCAATCAGAAATGTATTCCAGACACAGTTCTTCTCCCACTCAATACTCACCTACACATTACTGAATACATCATGAACTATAATGAGTGTAAACAAGAGAGGAAATGTAAAATCTCAATGCAAGGTGCAGTTCAATAAGGAGATTCACACAGGCTTTAAAAAAATTTGAATCACAGACTGGTCTGTGGATGGTAGTTCGGACAATTTAACTAAAACAGAACCTGCCCACAGTGTTGTTTTGTTATTCGCCAGATTCTGTTTCCCATCTCTATGACCTACTTGTACAAAAGTTTAAACTAGTACATGAATAATACTTGTGCATAGATGTCTTTCTTTTTCTTTTTCTATTTATTTTTTTTTAATATGGCTCATAAACACTTTTTGAGTCTCACAGCTCAGATGACAATTTTTACCACAGTTGTGCATTCCCAAAAGAAATAGATTAAAATTTCACCTCTTTTTTCCTACTTGCATTTTAGCTCTTGTAAAGTTTTTCACTCACAAAACTTTAAAAGCATTTGTGATTTTTCTTAAATGTTGTGAGAAGCTGAAAAATGCAGGTGAAAAAATCAATAAGATAGTTATAGAATATTGCTATATCTAAGCTAAAAATTTCTTTAAATACAATCTATTGGAAATAATATATATATATATATTTAATGTTTGTATTCTTGTCAGAAAAAACTAGTAAACCTTACAGGGAAGCTTTATCAAATCTAAGACGAAATTTTTGATAATAACCTAGTCAGTGCTGTTAGTCACCAGATTCATGTTTTCAGTTCTGCTTTGTCTAACAAAGCCAAATCTTAAAGCTGAGCTCCCAGATCTCATTCCGGATCTTGAGGGAATGATGTCTCTACACTGATTATTCTTTTTTGGGTCACTCTCTTACTTTCTGTCACCTTTATCTCTATATAAAGAATAGAATATAATTAGAATATACTTAAGAATATAATTAGAATACGATTCTTTCTTGTAAAGCACCATATTTATTTGATAAAGTCTTTTTTTTTTTTTTTTTTTTTTTTTTTTTTCCCACTCATACCCAGGGGATATGACAGAAAAGAACAGAAAACAGATGCCTGACTGTTGGATTGGTTCCAGTGAGGGGAGGCATAGCCTCTAGTCATTGTAATAAAGGCAACAGTACATCTTAGTGTTTCTCTGCCATAACTCTTCTTTTGTTGGTTCTCATGATAAGTCACCATGCCCAAACTACTGTTCTCTGAGAATGGTAAAGAAAAATAATCTGCTGATATTTTGTTCTTTAGGAAGTGCCAGAGTATAAAACACTGCCACCTCCTTTTTGCAGGATTTAAGACGGTGAAATAAGAATTTATAACATTTATAATCTGGTACACTGGAAACACATGACAGTGATGACTGCAGTTTGAGAAGCTATTACAGGTTAAGTTTGAAGGGGGCATGTGCATGTCCAGCACTGAGGGGTTTAAGTAATTACAGAAAACCTAATTTATATATGGTCTAGCATTTGTATAAGAGCATACTTCCTGTGTCTTTTGTGTCAGCTGAAGTTAACAGAGAACAGTTAGTCAAGCTTTGATTTATCATAGTTTAAGTATGCAGTATAAAAAAAAATAATTAACTGTTCACTTAACGTGGATGCACATCTGTTCACATGCCCCATCTCTCTCTCTCTGCAAAGTAACATTACTAGTATTTTGCTTATATGGCAAGCTCAAATGCCCTTTCATAAAAGATCCTACCAGGTACAAAACCTTCTCCATCACAGCTGAAATTGTGGAAAAAAATGTGTTTACAGCTTATCACAAACTCTCTTCCAGGTAGTATTTGTAGGCACTTAACAAAAAATCTGTGGCCTGTAAAAGCTCAAAGTGGAAGTTATGTTACATTCAGAAACCAAAATTGTCATGTGTAATAGTATTCCAAAACAAGTTGAACCTTAAGTTTCTGTTTGTATTTCTTAGTTTTCAGTTAAAAGTTTCTTTTCTGGCTTTCTTTCCCTGGAAATTTTATTTAAACTAATGTTTATCATGATTTAGCTTTATTTTGAGAAATATTTTGTGTAATCAATACATTTCCTTTGAGTCTCTGGTCGCAATTTTTTCATATGCATTGGTACAAAATGTATGACATTATTTGTCAATACATGTACATGTATATAATTGAAATTCTTTCATTCTACCAAAACTTGAAATCCAACTGAGAGAAATACAACCATACTTCGAATGGGCTGCTGAAAAGAAATTTCTGACCTGCCTTTTTCAGAATCTCTCTGTTCCTAATTTCAGTGTAAGCAAATCATCATGAAGGTAAAAAAGGCACACTTGAAGTACCAGGATTAAATAAATAAATAAATAAAATCAAGTGCATGATTGTTTATTATGGCACACTTGAAAATATAAATGTGAAACAGATATGACACAGAGCTCCTGTTGAACTTAATGAGATTATAAAGGTGATTAGGTGAGTACCAATTCACCTCTCTGTATTTGGCTTTCTTTTTGCTGTACTCACTATATACAACTTTTAACAAGGAGTCAACAAAAAGTCAAAGCTGCATCTAAGGACACAGCTGAAGCAGTAACCAGAATTAATTGAATAAATGAAACTCATTAATTTATTATTTCATGTGCAGACAATGCATGCGGGGTTCCATCAAGGTTAATCAATTTATCTATCTAAAGAGACCATTAGGGAATGGGGAATACCAGATGCTGATGTTGAAGTCTGTTTATTATTTGTGAGTCACTAGAAGTCAAGGGATTTGTAAACAATTTAGATCTTTGTGATAAAATGACAACATTACTGACATGTGTAGGCACACCTTATTTTTAGTAGCCCAAGAAAATTGTTAAGAAATAAAATAATCAGCAATAATTGGTTTATGATAGATAACATAATTTGCAGAACTCTAACATTGCTCATTATTAAATTTGCCTGGCCCTGTGTATTGTAAGTCATTGTTTTCTATTGCTTTTAGTTTGGGCAAGGTAAAATTTTTCTTCTCAAATTTAACATACTGAATGTTTACTTTAGACTGCTTCAATAGCATTTATTCAGGTTGTAGGTCTCATGGAAAAGTTACATAGGAATGGTTTCTTCACTATTGAGAAAGAAGATGGAAGATATGGTTACCTTTAGAAAGTTACAAATAAAGCTGATGAACTACAAGAAAGAAATTAAGATGCTGAAGCTTGTCTAGAAATGGCAACAAAGCTGGTGAAGGGTCTAGAGAACAAGTCTTATGAGGAACAGCTGAGGGAACTGGGGTTATTTAGCTTAAAGTAAAGGAGACTTTGGGGCGGGGGCAGGAGACTGGACTGGACTGGACTGGACCGGACCTTATCTCTCTCTACAACTACCTCAAAGGAAGTTGTAATGAAGTAGGGGTAGGTCTCTTCTCCCAAGCAACAAGCAATAGCCCAAGTGGAAATGACCTCAAGTTGTGCAAGGGGAGTCACCATCCCTGGAGGTCTTCAGAAAAAGTCTAGATACAGAGCTTAGTGACATGGTTTAATGGTGGACTTGTCAGCGTTAGGCTATAGGTCAGACTAGATGATCTTAGAGGTCATTTCCAAAATGAATGATTCTATGATTCTGAGTTTTGATTTGAAGAATTTGGGCTTCCCATTTTTGGGTAAAGTGTTTATAAACTTGGATGAGGCTTGATATAGGAGGAGAGGTGGTGCTGTACTTGTCTTCTGCTGTCCTAAAAACATTGGTAGAAATCTGGGTACCAGGGCTACTTCTATACCATTAAATTAAATTGTTCTGGAGCCATTCTGAAGTACTGGAAGTCAATAATTTAAACTCTTAGAATCTGTCATAATTTTGGCTTGGGTCAGCTAGCACACTACAGTGACCTTTTCCAAGGGCAATTTGTGCTGCTGCCTTGTTTTGAAGGCCAGTACACTTTAATAGCTTTGACACAGCCACTTCCATTCCAGTTTGGCTTCTGTACCACAAGTTCATCAAGTTTTATATATTTTCAGCTATTATCAGTTGCATCTTACTAACATTTGTACAGTTTAACAGCTAAAATAGATAAAAAAAAAAGGTCTCAAGAAAACTCAAACTATGCAAAGCTCCTATATTTGACAAAGTTTCTGCATGTGACTGGATTGCACATCTGTCATCTCACAGAGCAATTAGGCATGGCCAAGGCTACAGGTGTAAATCTGGATTTTCATGTGACACTTATTAACACGGAGTTTATCTCTGCTGTGATCCCAATAATCCCTACAGATGACAGACACATTGCTTAAAATGGGAGGCAGTCTTACTGAAATGACAAGGTGACACAAGCTAGACTTCAAACACTGTTGGGAGTAGATTAGACAAATATTGTAAGTCAAGAATCTGAAAAATAGAGTGCGCAAGAAAAGACTTCAGCTGAAGTGACTTGCCCAACAACTCTGATTCCCCTTAGGCAGTAGTCTGCTCTCCTGGCCATGAAGAAATACTTCTTTTACTTTTTTTTTTTTTTTTTTTTTTTTTTTTTTTTTTTTTCTGATTTCCCATTGAAAGTATTCAGAAAAGGAGGTAAACATCAATCTCTCCTACTACACACTGACTGTTTTCCTGAGAGCAGCTTGTCACCCTGTGAGACAGGGTGAATAATAGCATGACAGTTGTTGGAATACAAAAGAAAAATTCCCCAAAGCTGTACACTTATTGCCTATAAAGTATCATCTTGAAATACAAACTATATTAAAAATATTTTTAAATTGTGTGTACTAAAAGACTGTACCTTAAATTAAAACTTCCCCTCTTGGCCACCTGTAATCCACAGCCTTTGGTGCTATGCTCCACCCAAATTAGTTTTTAATCTTTAGATTCCTTAGCTTTACCAAGTTAAACATAACAAAGCAGTCTGAATATCAGCATTAGTTTGAAAAATGCAGTGCAATGATTTCTGTGACTATGGTGGTAAATAGGGTATGTCCTTTGGTCTAGTTCTAGTCACTGATAAGAAAGGAGCCAGCAGTGTAACACAGAGATTTTGGAACTGTACCTAAACCTTTATGTTGTCTCCATTGGTCTACATTTTCTTCTGTACACAAAAACCTTTTTGTTGCTTTTCATTACTTTAGCACTTTGATGTTAAATAGATAAGCAAACTGTCCTAATATTTCCTCCTCTGTGGACATCAGATGAAGCTGAAAGGGAGAGCAAAATTTAGGTTCTGATTCAGGTGCTTAGTGATTATTTACTTAAGTTGTTCTTTGCATAAGTAGTCTATTTATCATTGGGTCTTTACACATGAGTGTCACTGTGAGAATATGTGCTTTCTGGAAGGTACCAGGCTGATCAGCATTGTACATGTTTATGTACTGAAAAAAAAAAAGAAAAAAAAAGAAACAGGTGGATCCAGATGATTTAAAACATCAAATATGTGTCCTTAGAACAACATTCCTCCTAACAGTGACATAAAATCCTTACTGTGTTTGGCATGGTTGAAACTGATAACATAAATTAGTTTGCTTTGAGTATCCTGAGTGCTTTCTGAATCTTTGAATTAAATATATTATTTTCTTCAGAAGAGAAGAGAGAATTAATATTTTTTTACTAAAGACTTTCTCTGCCTCAGGGATTAGTCTCATGTTTAAGAATTGTTGCATACTGTTTTATTTAGTTCTCAAACATGGCTGTATTGTTATGTAGAGGTTTTGAAATTTCTAAAATGCAAAGCTCTCCATCTACTGGAAATAAAATTAATAGGGAGTTAATGTACCTTAGCTATTTAAAAAAAAAATGAGCTATTATAAAACTAAAGGTCTTTACTTAAAACAAACAAACAAACAAAAAAAACTCCACCACGAACAACAACAACCACCACCCTGCAGTTAAGTTAAAGGCCATTTAGGAGAGAGAGAAAAGATAACCTAAACTGGAAAAAACAAATCCAGGTTTACTGTGAAATAGATAACCTCTGGGTAAGCACTTAGTTGCAGCTTGCAAACAGGTATTGGGGAATGGTCATGTCATTCGAAGAGAGCAAATAACCAGGATAAAATGATGGTAAATGACTCTTTCTACAGTCTAGGTTCAAATAGTCAGAATTAGCCTAGATATCTGTGGAACCTGCTAAGCCATACCAGCAGTCTTTAGCTATGAGGCTGTGTCTTTGTATGTGAGGAAAGGATATACTGTCAATCCACCACTCTTGCTGAGTCTGGAAAGTCCACTAATCCTCAGCAATCATGTCATACTACTTTTCTTTTTCTTGCTTATTTTGATTTTGCTAACAACAATTACAACATCTCAGCACCAGATCACCAGTCAGGCAGGCTTTCGGTGACCTATTGGGGACTCTGATATTTAATATGTTAAGATAATAATAACAATAATAATAATAATAAAATCTCAAATTTTTAACAAACTACAAGAAATGCTTACAAAACTATACCAACATATGAAGGTACTTGTGGTTGTTCATTGAACATTTTTTAGGTCTGAACAGGAAGGTAATTTGTGGTGTAAATTAGAAAATAACTTATGTTATATGTTACATTATAACAAAACTGTTGATTTGTGAACACGTCTCTCTTAAATTTGAACTGGGAAATCCTAGACTTCTATTGTGCATCTTGCAAAAGTATTGCTGAGATTCACTGGCAACATCAGGTTTATCCTTGAAAGTTTGCTGTCACTGAGAGTAACCTAAGTAATTTGCTGCTGCAAAGAACTTCGGTCTTTGTAGCACAGATTGAGCTCACCAGTGGACTGCAGTGTCCCTTTGCAGCACCGCTTTCAATTATCTCACTGTGACACTCCAGCAGCCCTAGGTCTGCAGATACAGCACTTAACAAGTGCTTTGCCATCCTGACCATGCTACAGCCATATGCACAGTACTCCCATGGAAGCCCCAGGACTACATATGCAGCACTTTTGTAGTGTTGCAGAAGCAATTTGGTTTGGGCTTCTTGGCAGTCTTTCTGTAAAAAGGGATTTTTTTTCTGCTAGTAAAGACTTCTCTTTAATAAAAGACCAAGTAATCTCACATCTAAGAGAACAAGACCTACAGACTGCAGAGCAGTATTGGGAGTAAAATATTTTTTGGTGGACTAGATGTGTCTCTAACCTAGCAGATTTCTTTCAAAATTTCAGACCCTTGTTACCTCATGCCCATAAAACAATTCTGAGGGCTTGCAGCACTGCATTGCAAGCATGAGTTTTTCAAATGTTGCAGCACTGGTCTGATTCGCATTCCAAGCTGACAGGAAGAACTAAATATATGATCAGCATTTGATATAAATTAACTGGTGTAGTTTTATCCCTTCTATAGCTCATTTAAACAAATATTATTATTTTTTTTTCTGTCAGTCTACAGGAACAGCTGCTGTGAATTTCATGACTGATTGCCTCTCTCTAAGCATATAAACAATAGTTGCTTGCCAGCCAGGTTCACCACTTCCTAACCTGACTGTGGGTTACCATCTCCCTCTTGTATTGTTCCTAGTTTAAAGATTTCCTCACCAGGTTGGCCAGCTGGTTGGCAAGGATGTTTTCTTTCTACTTGGTTGGGTAAATCCTACTTCTATACTCAGAAAGGATAACATAGTTGTAAAAACCAAATCCCTGTTGTTGATACCAATCACACAGACAGCTATTGAACCACTCTATTTGTGTTAGTTTTCTTGAATATTCTTACACTTCTTGCATCTTTTTGCTAATATGAAGGAACAAAAAGTGCTCTGAAATCAAGAAACAAGCCCCAAAAGACCTACTGAACAAACATAATTAAAAAAAAATAGTAGTTAAGGTCTTTTTATAATTTTTTTTCTGGTTTCTGAGACTCAAGAGCATGTCTGGACAATAATTGTAATCTCTTTTAAGCTTTGAAGGCTTAAAAGGCACTTCCAAGACATTTTCAGCAACACAAACTGTAGCGCACAGCTTTTGTATCATTCATGTCTTGAGGCAGAAGACAGGGAATCCTCAGTCAAAACCCTGTCAACCAGTTTTGATTTACAGCATACTGCATTGCTAAGCTATCAGTGGTGACCATAAGATTTGTCTGCTCCCCAGATGTGTGGCTGTTGAGGGGAAGTTGTCTTCTTGATGTCTTTGTGATGTCATAGCTATACAGACTTGGGTTACTTCCATTGGTGTCAGCAAATCTGGAAGTTTTAAAGTCTTTCAAGGATGAAGTGATGGGATGGAGTAATGGAACAGTTCACTTTTGTCATTGATTGTTGGTTTTGTTTTGTGAATTCTTGCCTATCTGCAGAATGAAGAAAAAATTATCTTTCCTGTTGTTTTTGTTATTTGGTGCAGTTTATAACCACAATTTCTTGACTTAGGCAAGGACCACCATAGGGATTTCTGGGTTGTATCCCACCCATATGATAACTAGACACAAAGCTATTGAGATTAGACTGTGTGCACTCAATCTAAGATATCCACAGGTCACCTAAAGTTACATGTATGTTACAGCAATCTTTTTAATTGACAATCTCATCAAAAGAACAAAAATTGAAAGTAAATATATATATATATTGTCCTTTGATTCCTAGAGCATGTCTTTCTCACCAAAATGAAGTGCCCGCATGTACGGAGGATGAAGAGGAAACTTGTGCTGTTCTTCCTGATGATGATAATAGAAGATACATATATTTCCTCTCAAACTATACTGGATCTTGCAAAGATCTTTGGCTATTTGTAGCGTATTACATTTATTTGTGGTAATAAAATGTCTGCTTATTTTAACTGAGAGAAGCAGGGTGAGAGAAGAGTTAAATCATAACTGGCTTTAAATTATAACAATCTGCTCAAAAACAGATGAAAATCAGTTCCCCCTCCTACCCCTCCCCCCCCCCCCTTTTTTTTTCCTATAACATGAGGAGAAAAAAGGGAAATGAAGTGGAAATAACACCACCCCACAGAATAATCAAGTTCTGTCTGAGTACTGAGATGACCATCTGGTTTTGGATGACAAAAGCATAAAATTCATGGAGGCACAAAGGATGAGAATATATTACAAGGAAAAGGAATATTATCAATAGAGTACACCCAAACAACATGGAAAAAGACAAGATCTCCTGCCTGTACCTAAGATTTGCTAAAAATTTAAGCTGCTTAAGATTCAAGAAGCAATCAGTCTTTTTATTAGAGAAAATATTTTCAGATAGATTTGTATTATCTTTGAAACTTATTGAAAAGTTAACTCTTTTTGCAAGAAAAAAATCTCTAGTTAGTTACTATGCTACCCACCCGAAGAGTGTAATAAAAAGTTCGAGATAAATAGTGTTAATGATTTTATGCATTCAAAAGGCAGTATATATCTATATGATCCATTTAAAACTGCAATTTTAAATTTCATATTCATTTTGTATAACTATAAAAACAAGCCAATGTGTTTCATGTTAGATATCTTTTGCTAGCAATGGAAGACCTGTTATTCTTCAAAATATGTGTTTATTTCTGCTTCTCCAAATTGCTCTATAAGCTAAAATGTACATGATAGGCACAGAATTGTTTCCTTTAAAATCCTAAGATTGTTCCATATTTATAAAAAGGATTGTGAAAGAAAAGTGGCTGTTGATAGAAAAATAGCACAAAATGACATAAAAGATTTGAAGGAAGTCATATCCAGCATCACAGATACATGGTCTAATTGCTGAAGGCTGAGAAAATAGGAATTATTGTACATCAACAGACAAAGACAACTGTGATGAGTAAAACAAAATATTTTCATTTAATATATACATTTATTTAAGAACATGTGGCAGCCTCATTTGCTTTTATATAAAAAAATTGGCAGCCAGTGACATAGCTGTGCTTACAGACGGCACATTAGTGCTGTGCATATTACATCTTATGTGTGAGAATCAGGAAGACTGGGTGAAGGAATGGAAAGATACAAAGATATTACCCAGAGTAGAAATGATATTGCAACAAGAAAGGAATTTTTTTCACCTTTTTCTTTTTATTTCTATGGTTGCTTAGGGAAAGGAGAGTCAATTTGAAGTTTGGGAGAGGGCAAGGCAACACTTAAGGTCACCGAAAGAAACTTAAAAATAGTAGCTGAGGGAGTTTTCTACTGCCTTATCTCCCTTCTTATTTCACTTTTTAGGTATTAGCATTATCCGTTGAGGAAATATGTAGTTAACTGAATGTGTATTTTAATTCTGGTGAATTTTTTTAGCTGACAGATACCAACACAGACATCTCTCTCTCTCTCTCTCCCTCTCTCATTTTATTAATATTATTTTTTAATTATTATTTCCTACATGCATTCCTGTACTAGTTTTGGTGTCACCTGAAAACCAAAAGGTAGTAAAGGTAGTAAATGAGAAGGAAAACTTCTACCCTACAACGTTCAATATGCTTACAATGTAAAGCTTGCTCTTGTCTGTCCATACCCTTTCCACTACAAACATCTTTGTATTTTATGCATATTTAATGTGAGGACCAATTCTACATCTACTAAAAGAAGAACACAATAGCTGGAGGGAGAATGCTGCTACTATTCTTGCTAGTCTGTGCCTCTCTTCTCTTCATGATCTAAGTGTTATAATTATTTTTACAATATAAGTGCCTATTCTATCTCTTTTGCGTTATGGCTTCTTTCTAATTCCCACTTAGTACGGAAGCATCTGTTCCTGCTTCCATGGATTGTAACCTCTCAGATGCTTAGCTGTAACCACAGGAGTGTAACAGAGGGGCTTAGGTGAGCTGCTCAGCAAGAAGAGATGGAAGTATGAACTATCTGTAACCCATTGAGGCAGCCTGGAATCTGGGAAAAGCAGGAAGTAGCTTTCAAGAAAATTTGCACCCAGCTGAAGAAGCACATTTATGTTGGGAAAACCATCTGAGTTCACACACCTGTGATTGCTAAATACCAGAGAAGAGAGATTTTCCCTGTCATTTTGCAGCTTAATCTGTTTTTGTCATTCTTATTATAGAAGTCATCCATTTTACCTTCCGAATACTCTATAAAAAAAAAAAAAAAAACAACAAGAAAGAAAGGTAATCAGGGAAGTTTTAGATACCTTGTAAATAGAAGGTATATAGTTGTAATCTATTGCTAGTGCCGTGTGTTATAGCCTGATTTAAAGAAAGAAGCAGGTCCTAGAAATACAGAGATGCATTTTTTCAGACCTGCTTAACTTATGGAGCTTTCTGTTTCTCTCCCTCTTTTCTTTTTCTCTGTCATGGATCACTTAAAAATTCATGAACAACTGTTATTTAAATTACAGTTTTGTGCAAGTTTTTATTACAAGTATAGATTAGAGTCTCCACACAGGTCTCACTATCTTGTCTCACTGGATTTCTCATAGAAGAAAGAAAATATTGTTTGTTAAACTGAGGACCTTAAAAGCTAAATCTTTGTCTAGATGATGATGAGGAGACAGTGCAGTGAACATAAATGACAGAGGGAGCTGAAGTGGTCATGGGCAGGAATGCCCATGCTTTGATGAAGCTCAGTGGGGAAGTAATGCATGTGTTAACTCAATGAGATGGAAGTTTCAGTGCACTAGGAGGGAGAAGATAATGGCCTAGGGAAGGAATTTTAACAGATTAAACAACAAAACAGCTTTAACTTCAGAAATGTTATGAAGAGGGATATATTAGGGTTTTGTCAGAGCTGGGGTTGTTCATTCAGAGACTAGGTGGACTTTCTCTCAGAGTGTGATGTGGTTAAATTAGCTGGTGGTTACACTGTAGGATGAAACTGTGGTCAGTGAGAATGCAAAATCTGGAGCAGAGTGAATGCTCGTGTCCTGAACACCTATACCAGGAAACTTGGTGGACTGTTAAAATTTAGCTTTACAAAATTAATGTAATTAGATTCCCTATCTCTGGCCAGTAAGTCAGGTAATGTGAGGAAACCTATGTTCCTATGTTCCTAGGACCAAAGTGTATAAAATACCAAAATTAAATAGAAAACAGGAAACTGCCTTGTAACTCAGCATAGTTTTACTTTTCGTTTCTGCTTATCTGGAGTCCAGATTCTCTATGGTTCAGAAAGAAAATACTCTTATGAATTCTTCATCTAACATATATTATTATCTAACATATATATATATAAATATATATAAAAAGCATTCAGCCCTTGCAGACTCTGAAATCACCTCTAATCATAATCAGATGCAGTGGTTCTTGATTTATAATATGACAGCACAAGATAGTAATGGTGTCAAAGCTGTCATGAGAAACATATCAATAAATGGCTTTTCTAGCTGAAGAATGACTCTCCTCTGTGATTCACCCAGGAATATGTATGTTTAATGTGAATATTGGTTGAATACTCACAGCTAGGAAAGGATCAAGCTGTGACTTACATCCCAGTGCTGCACTTTGTACCCTCTTAATTATCGTCATAATATACTGATGTTTGTTGCACTGGGCCTCTGAGCCATCTTTGTCAAGGATTTTTAATAGATGGGAAATGGGAACAGTGGACGATACTCAAGCAGGACCAAATATACAGAGAATCTCCATCATTTCTGACCTGCTAAAAAGGAAGATGGAGCACAATAGTCCAAGTGTGATAGTGTGACTGCAAGGCTTTCTGAATTAGAGGTTTACCTTTTAGCTTGTTTTGGCCCATACCAGACCTATTCAGACTGCATGAAGTTGAATTTGGGATTATGTTAAAGTACTGTGTTAGAATGTGATGTTTTCCTCTTGGAGGTGCTCTGGAGCCTGCCCTATATCTACATTCAGATATGAATTTATGGATAAGGAATGGGGATGAAAGACAACCGTGGGCTTGAGCATAGGATCAGATCCCACTTGGCTAATACAGACTGCACATGTAGCATTACTTAACTGGCATTACTTAACTCTAATTCCCCGGGAAGACAGTTGTCTGGGGGTTGTCTGCTTTTGAGGATGGTCTAGTTTCTGCTTTAAAAACACTGAAAGAGGTAAAGAAATTGTTTCCTGTAACCCTGCTTTCCCAATTTCTTCCTGAGAATTTAATTTAAATAGATCTAGCAGCTGCAAGGCAAGAAATATTCCATGTGCCAACTGAAGCTGGCAAAAATTAAGATGAGGGACTATAGACAGGTGCTCCTAAGAAAATGGACGTTACTTAGCAGAATGACTGTGGATTGTCAGGGCACAAATGCTTTTCACATATTTGATATTTTTCTCACTGTGGGTAACAAAATAAAGGTACTTGTTACTGAGATATACAGTTGCTGATATACTGAGATATACAGCTGCTGGATCCCAAATAAAGCATGAAAGGTCTTGACAACACACTTTTGCTGCCAAGCCAGTTCATTCTTTTAATAGACTAGACTTTTTAATAGCTCAGAGGCTCATAGGAAGCTAGAAATAAGCAGCCCCTTTGCAAAGATACCTTTTCAACATAAAATGCAGATGAGGATAACTTCCTATTAAACTTTAATGCTATGCATTATATAGATTTTTTTTTTTCCACTCACATCTTAATTGCACTCGCTGTGTTTTGAAACTGCCTTATATTGGTATAATAGAATTAATGTGAATGTAGCTTCTAATGTCATCTCTCAACATCATTAGGTGGTTATGCATGCTTTCATAGACAGGTACTAGCTTCTGTGCTGCTCATTCAGGGATACATTAGGGAGGTTGTGCAGCTGTGCTGTATCAAGCCATTGAGAGGGTGTGCCAAGTCAGGCAACATTAGGGGAAAGTCATAGTCTCCTTAATGACTTATTTCTCTGTCCCTTCATTCCTATTAAATTTATGACTACTGTTGTCACAATTTTTTAGTAACTCATGACAAGTGAATTCACAGTAGTTTTTGGGGTGCTTGTGAAAGTTACTCCTACTTTATAGAGGAAGAGCTTAAATGATCTCACTAAGGCTACAGTGTGTACCAGCTGGAAAAAAAAAAAAAAAAAAAAAAAAAAAAAAAAAAAAAAAAAAAAAAAAGCTTTTATTTCTATCTCATTTTCCCCCCTTATGTAAAGGAAAAGCTCACATGAAACTTTTTGTTTTGCAGTGTTATGTTTGTGGTATGTATTATTATACTGTGTTGGCCTGAAATCTTGAAAATTCGAGGGTATAAACCAGACCTGAAAGAACATTTCAGCAGACAGAATTCGGGTGAACACTTATAACTCTTTCTCTTATAATTAACATGTCAACAGATCCAGTCTGCAGAGTTTCTGCCTGATATCAGAGCTCTGTTTTTCCAGTGCACACAGTTGTCTGTCACCAGCCAGCTGCAGAAAGATGCATAGCTTTTCTGCCCCCATATCACCTCTGGCCAAAAGTAACTTGGTCTTCCTTCATTGTGCCTCTCTGTATTTGGATAATCTGGAAAGAGAGAATATGACTGTTGTCTAGCTTTCTGTCATACAAGAATGATGATATCTGCAATTTACAAGCTTCTGATGTTTTATGTTTTGATACAAAATTGACTTTTTTTTTTTTTTTGTATGTATGTATGTATGTATGTATTAAGATACATAAGATACATATCCTAGAATTTGTGAACATTTACATCGATGTTAAGCAAGATATTAACTAAATAAAACAAGATAAATGCTTGTAGTAGAAAATATGAATGTTAAAGGGACAGAATAAAAGCTGTTAGCTCTTTGCTGTGATTAAATAAATTGTAAAAGTTTACGAGTAAAACTTGAATGTAGCTGAAACAATGATTAAGTTTTTTTAAGTGTATATCATATGTTGCAAAATTGTTTGCAACCATTTGCAACAATTATAATTTTTGTATTTGCTTTAAAAATATTATTCTCGGTCCATTTGTTTAAGAACTTTCTGGAACAACAACAAAAAAAAAGAAATAGAAGACAAAAATAATCAATGTTATAATTAAAACTCTTTTTTTTTTTTTTTTCCTATAAGAGTCACTTGTTTGCAGAATAATTAGAATGTCTAGAAGAAAATATATGAATTAAAGATGATAATTTATGAATTAAAGATGTTGACATTAATTTTACCGACAACTATTTACTTAATTGATTTCAGTCATGTTACCTTAGAAAACTGGCAACAAAACAGCTAACGAATGCTTTTATTGATCAATATACCTCAAGCAAAGACAAGATATAGGAGCTTTATTTACACACATTAAATTATAGAATTTTGGTTTAGCAACAGAAACAATATAATAAAATACATGAAAAAAACCAAACAACTATTTCCTGTGAACCAATCAGAAATGTCATTGTACTTCCGTATGGTTTGACTGATTAATCCCATTTTTACTCTTAAAAGTCAAAATCTCAGTTAGGAAGTAAAAGTGGGAAAGTCTGATTAGAAAATGAAAAGTAAAAATACCCTGTACAGATATGCTTTGACTTTTTTTTTTTTTTTTCTATTATTTTATTATTATTTTTTTCTATAGTTCTCATTTTTTTGAGTGGAATCTGAGTTTCTAAACATTTTTAGAAATTATATTTTGGGGCAAAACTACAAATTTGCCTAAACTGGTATTACTTACAGAAATCTGTTCATCTCTCTGTTTGCTTTTCACATATGCTGTTGCAGTGCTATCTGTTTTCATGTGTTTAGAAGCCAATGAGACCAAAATGCACAATTAGAAAATGAAAAGGGCAAAGTGATGATGGTCAGAAACTTGCAATGGGTTTCTTACTGTGTGTCTCATTGCAAAGAAAACTGTTTCAATTTTATCTCTGAAGGAAGAACAATTAAAAGTACAAGGGAACTGACTTTCTTTCAGTTGAAGAGATTTTTATTAATTTATTTTTAAACAAGCATCTAGGATTACATAAAAATGAATCAAAATGTTTCAGCTCCAGTAGTGATGCTGCAGTGCTTGGGTTATAATATCAGAATACAGTAATGGGAAATACCACTGCAGCTTGGAGAAATGCTCAGCTGTGGTCTGACAAGCAAAAAAATGAATTTAATTGTCTCCAATTACATGGATAAGTTACTGGGAAAAATACACATAGGCTGCTCCCATAGTGCTCCATAGTTATGTTTGGTGATAACCTGTTCTGCAGACCTTAAACAGAGTTTTGCACTGTTTTCAGTGAAGAATTTGTCTAGCTGTCGGGGTCCTGAATCAAATGATTTTCCATGAATGCAAACAAGCCATTGTCACTGAAGTTAATTTTAGCAGAACTATGTTCAAACCTCCCCACTCACCCATGCATACAGTCATATCTATCCAACCACCTTCCCAGGCTAATATTCTATTTCTCTAGTACTGAATGCTCTACTACTTTAATTCTGCTCTATGCCAGTGTGATAGGAAAAGTCTCCGCACTGCCACTTTTACAACATCTAAAAATGAAGGTGTTATGTCCTGAATTCCATGAGAGAGGCAGGGATTGCTTGAGGCTTAAGTTGTCTCCTGGAGACACTTTGCCAGTTCCTAGCATGATACTAGATGAAAGGATGAGCTACTGGGAGGTCAGTACCACATGATGAGAGAAGGTTGAATGGCTCAGAATTTATAGCACTTGTAAGTTCCTGCAATTTTTCTTCAGGAAGTACAGTCACAAACTGAAATGAGAATTTAAAATGTGGAACTTTCAAAAATAAAACAACCCTGAAAATGTGCCACTTCTGTTCCTAAGAAGCTATTATATCATTATCAGAGTAAATTAAGGTACAGTATCAGCGTATGTTACTTCTGCCATGTGGCTAATTATAGCATAGTTTGGATTTTAATATATTCTCTCCCACTTCCTCCTGCCCCACCCAAAGTTAGCACCAAACTTGGATTTCTTTTCTCTTTTAGCTATTCATTTTTTTCTTTATTTTTCTTCCATGATTGTCTGTCTTCCATGACAGACATGTCTGTGCACCTCCACACAATGACTTGTGAAAGAGGTCTCTCCCTTCTCAGAAATATCTGGTCATGAAGGGGAATGATGTGCCATTCAACCCAGAAAAACTGACTAAGCCCCCATCTTCTCTTTCAGTATTTCATCTGTTGTGTTATCTGCTCTGTGGGTTTGTTCTCTACAGAGAAACTGTGGCTGAGTGATGTGTCCATAAAGCAATATTACCAGAAAACATAATAGTGCACTGCTGTATATAGGTCCCAACCCAGGGAGATCTCTGGAAATCTTCAGTGTGGGTTTAATAACTGTGGCAGACCACTATTTGCTGTTTGAGAAATAGATAAAGATGGTATTTATTTGAAAGAATCTAGCTGAATTTTATGCAAAATTAATCTTGATATCCTTCTCCTGTGAGTTTCATCTGTACATAGGTCAAAAGCTTGAATTTATAACCTATGCTAATCTCCTAAAAACCCACCCTAATCTTTGCCTAAATTGTGACATGGGTAGAGACACTACACCTGATCTTTCAGTCCCTCTTACCATTAATGATTTTCTGTAATGTCACCCAACAATATCTAGCTGACAGATCATTGTATGCTAATAGATAAAAATTCCATTCAAGTCACACACACTCGGCTCATGGAAGATTAGCAGAAATCAAAACTAAAAAAGAACAGAGTCTAACAAATCTCTGATTTGTTTGAGATACCCTTGGAAAAAAAATGGCTCAGAAAGATTTACTTCCCATAATACCCATATGATATGAGTATGACCTTTCATTGAACAGTGGCTGTAGCTTACACGTGTCATGCTATACTGCTATGTCCATTAACACTTGTTGGTAAAGTTGATGACTGGTGATGCATGGCTGCCTGTACTCTTCCTTCTCTTTTTAGCTATTCTAAAGATTTTGAAGTTTGTGTGATTTCATCTGTTTGTTCTAAACCACATAATTTTCTCATCTGTGCTGTGCAACACAAAGAAAACTTCTTTGGTGTGGTGTTCTGTTAAATGCATCCTTGATGGGTCCCTCAGTTACAGCCAATACATATGGCTTCATTCTTAACATGTATCTCATCTACTTTAATATCATATCTCCAGAATACTAAACAATTGCATTCTCTGTAGATACACAAGACTTGATATACACTAAGTTGCAGATTGCACTCTGACTTTATTGATTTTTTATTATACTGTGACACCTAACAAAATATTAGGTATTAGGCTTTTAAGCATTTTTATTATGTTTGTTTTTTTTTCTTTTTTTTTTTTTATTTGCATAGTGAATATTAATTTTCTAACCTAATTGGTTTTATTGATTTTTATGTGACTTATTTAGAATATTTATATGAGTAAATAGCAGGTATTTAAAATGATTTTCTTGTGAATGGAGATGAATAGAACATAATGAGAAGTATATTTATATAACATAATAAAAGAAAAAGAACTCAAGTCCAACAGAGTTATGTTTGTGAACAAATAAAATCTGAGCAAAGGTTAAACATTTCAGCATGCAGAAATATGAGAAGGCAGCTTGACTTAGAAAAGATTGAGTCACTTACTTAAAGACAGACAGTATAGGGCTCTCTGTTTTCTCTGGTCTAACATTTTCTTGAATGTACTCAATTCCTATCATCACAAATCCTAATGATTTTATTATTTATTTTATTTTATTTTATTTTATTTTATTTTATTTTATTTTATTTTATTTTATTTTATTTTATTTTATTTTATTTTATTTTATTTTATTTTATTTTATTTTATTTTTCATTGTGAGGCTGATGTTCACCCAGCTGTATTCTCTTTATCATCCAGTTCAGAGACCTATGGGAATGCACCTCAGGTCTCTTCATCCCTGTGAGCCCAGAAGGACCCTCAGTGATAACCAGGAACAGGACTAGGGATGGTGCTCAGCTGGATCATATCCCAGAATGAATCTCCCAAACTAGCAGGAAGGGAGCGTTCCTGGAGTACCCCTGCTTAGACATACCTGGTAAAAATTTATTTGAAAACTGAAGGTGCATGAAGATTTTGTGTAATTTTTTCAATGGATGATTTAATATCATTTTAATTCAGAGTAGACTATTTAAATTCTTTTATTGTCTTTTTTATTTCCCTCTAAGCTATTTCTTAACACTCTAAAATGTTCTTCTGCTAGTAAAATTATATACTACATTAATCTGCTCTAAAAATACTGAAATTCATTATATGAGAATTATATAGTCAGGACAATTAAACATTTTTAATTGAATAAAGTGCATTCATGGAAGACAGTTCAGGAAAACAAGAAATGGTACAGTGACTGCAGATACCTTCTTTCATTAACAAACATGCAAAGCCACCTTGGAAAGGTGCATTTGCAAGATACATTGCTGGAAGGTTAGCTTGATGGATAGAGGAGAGAGGGCAGCAGACACAATCCTCACAGGAAAAGCAGAACTCGTTCATGCCTTAGAACTGGAACACATGGGTCATATAATCACATTATAGAGTTTTCATCAAAATCCATCTGAAAACCACATAGATTTCTTGAACACCTTACTTTGCAAAGTGATATGGAACCTCTGGCAAAGATTGGTAGGATATTTTTTCTTCAGTCTACAAAACAATTCTGTCATTTTGCAGTATTTCTAAATATAAATAATAAAAGTATTTCTAAAACAAAACAACAACAAAACAAACACACATACACACAAAAAAAGCACATTGTATGTATGTAGGAATCTAAATGCAGATTCTTATTGAAAACGAGCAAACAAAAAACAAAATACAGTGCTGCTCAGAAGCTGACTCCATTCTCTTAGAATATTATGGAAGTTTTCCCAATGATTTATACTGCAAATGCATAAAGATATAAGATTATCATTAATTTTACAAAACAGATTTAATAGAACAAAAAATGCTCCATGTTAATTACAAAGCTTCTGCCAGCTAGTCATGATAGCAGGTGGTTGAGCAGAGGGTGATCAAAGGACCTCCAGAGGCCTCTTCCAACTTCAGCCATTCTTTGATTCTCTAGGAAGATGGCTTCATAAAATTGCCGCTAGTAAACTTATGTCCAAACCTCAGAACTAGTGAACAACTGATCAAAAATTAATTCAGACAAAACATTATTTTTAAGTCTGATTCTGATCTGACAGAGATGATTCTGTGTCTCCAAAACCTATGTTGATTGAGTCTGGTCTGAAAGATGAGAAAAGCAGTTTCTTCACCAGAGCAGTTTTACTTTGTTTACTTCTACTTTATTTTCTCACTTGATTTGTATTGACTGATGCATTTGTATTTGCATTGACTGATTCTAAATTCCCATTAATTCCACCCATAGAGGGTTAGAGTGCCTATCCTTGGAGATATTCAGAACTGGACTGGACATGACCCTGACATATCTGATTCAAATTTGAAGTTGGAAAAAACTACAGGGATGCTTTGAGTAGGGAGTTGGATTAAATAACCCATAGAGATCTCTTCCAACTTAAATTTATCTATCTTTTCTTTTTTCTTCTTTTCATTTCTAGCTGAGAGTTAAGCTGACTTCAGGTATAAAAATGTGACAAGTTTAGATCCTTTCCACTCTCAACTACAATAATCATAAACAAAAACAAAAACACTTTTAAGTATTTGTCTTAGCAATGTTTCCAAATTAAAAAAGACACCCATATATCTTTCTTAAAGAAGGTTCTCACACTGTTGCAAGGAACTTACTGTTGATCTGCTTTTTATTTCCTAATAGAAATAATCAACTAATAAGCAGTGTAACTACTGATTGTAACTATTAGCAGTTTAAAGCTGCGCATATGGACATGATAATTTGTATTTTATGGTATGGTATATCAAAGCTACCTTTGTAACTAAAGATCCTGGTTCTTTTCAGGAACTCTTTGGTTCTGAAGAACAAATGATAGAATAATTAGAAACTGGTTACAGCTTTCTTAACAGGAAAGTGCACATCAACCTGGTGTGAAAAAGTATGAAACAGTGGTGGGATTTCCTTATTTTAATTTAATTGCATAAATCCAAGATTTAATTGCACAAATTCAAGAGACTTCTTGGAATGTGTCCACTTTCTGCTTTGCTCTTGTTTTTCCTTCATGTCAAAACAGGAAGTAGGAAGATGGACAGACCTCAACTGAACACACCAGCATAAAGAACTTCTCTTATACATAAGAAATTGTATTAGGAAAAAATAAACAGTTTGGAAAGGCAGAAAAACAAACAAAAAAATAAACAAACAAATGAAAAACCACATTCCTTTGTGGCTCTTTATTTGCAAACATGTATTTTAAAGTAATTGAATAAAGTAGAGCTTAATTAAATGCATATGTTTTTGCCATTAGGTCATTGAGGTTTGAATGTATTCACAGTCAGTCAGTTTATGTCCAAAAATCTGAGTGTTGCAGCAAAATATGCAACATCCACAGTGAATCACTTTTACATTCAATTCTTAATCACTAAATTGTGAGGAAGGTTTCTGACAGAAGCATAAATTAAAATTCTTTTTAGCCACTCTAAAGACAACCCTGAATAAATTAGAGGATACAGTGATTTGAAAAAGACAGCAAAACTCCATTTGTGTGCTTGTGTATGCCTGGGAGGGGAAAGGGTCAAACCAATTTGAAATGTGTAGAACATGAAGTTCTAAATTATACAAGTTTCACAATGCATAAAAGCTATGTTGTCTGGGTACATACACCTCCTGAAAGCAGGTGGGAAAGAGATAAAAATGATGCTTCACTTTTTTCCTTGCAGAGTTGTCAATGCTTTTAAAATCCTCCTAGCATTTTGAGCTAGTTCAGAGTTAACAAATGTAGTCTAGAGAAATGGATGAAGTATACTAATACCCTGGAGAAGCCAAAAAGGATTTTTTTTTCATATAAATCACAACTTATTATGTCAGCAGTTCCTATTTCTTTTTTTTTTTATTTATTTTCTTTCCTTTTTTTTTTTTTTTTTTTTTTTTAAGTTTTAATCGCTTTCTCATTTTTCTACTGGAAGAAGGGTTAGTAGCTTGGAGAAGCTGGCCAGCTGCCTAGCAAATCTTATTTTCCTTTTGTTTCCAAGTCAGGTACACTCGGAATTTATGAACTCCAGTGTGATGAAATCTCTTTTCATGTGAACTATGTTGGTATTTTCCCTGTTTCCACTCCCCACACCAAGCTATGGTGGTGCATTTTTTATTTTGAAAGACTCATATTGCTTGACCATCTGGGGATACAGCCCCATGAGGTCTGGATGAAGAAAGAGGGGTATAACATATTCTTTTGTTTCTTGATGTAAGTATTCATGGCCAAAATAAAACTGCCTTCTGTAACTGTTTACAATTGAAACACATGTCCAATTTCTAAATGCCTTTTAAAATGCAAATATGATGTTTTAATAGGTTCATTATCAAGAAAAAAAAAAAAAGATTGTGGCCCTTCATTTTTCCCATGGTCTAGTGCAGTGTGGGAAGAAACCATGAGGCCTTCTCTTTTTGCTGCAGCTATGTTCCCCTTCTGCAGCCTATCTCTATCTGGCATGTCTTTGGGCTCCAATTGCCCTCCATTCTGGGATACAATTTACAATAATTTCACCATTACAAAAGGGGAGCACTCTGGCTGTTGTCCAGGCCAGCTGGCTACCAAGCATGGACATCTGAAAGTGTGCTATGAAGCAGCCACCTGTTCACATGGTCAGCCTCAGATATAGAGACTTTAAATGGAGTCCACAGTGGGGTCAAGGGATGATGCCCTAAATTCTTAAGACATGTGGGCTTGCCAACAGGACAGCAATTATTACTATTATTATTATTTTTTTTTCTGATGCTCTTACTGGTTTCTCAGAAGGAAGGACTCTACAACACATTGTCTTCTGCTGGCACCAGTGTGGGGCCTTCTGGAAGTAGGAACCTGCTCCTGGACGCACTTCCCAGGGTACTGATTGCTTAGACATAACATCGTACTGGAGAAATCAAAGCAGATGGCACTGCCTAGTGAGAATATTGCCCACTGCTAGGGGTCTTTCAGATGCTGTGAAATAAAGTTCAGTAAGGAGTCACTTTGTGAAATAGCTGAGATATCAAGAATTGAACATTTTATTCTCTGATATAAAATAAAAGTGTTTTTTGCCTGTTGAAAACAGAAGTTTGTTAGGTTGCCATTGGGAGATAAATAAACACTCTGAGGATCTCCTAACAGGGGATATAAAGGAACTTTCATAATATTTAGTCACTGCAAAATATGACTTGGAGACAAACATCTAAGGTTCTTTCCGCTTTCTGATAGAATATCATCTCATCTTTTTTCTTTACTTTTAAATCCAACATATATTTTTGTCATATTCATTTTGTAGGCAGAAGCTTGTTTGCATTTTGAGGGGCAGTAAGCATTACACATTTCCTAAATCACTGCTTTTGTATGAAAAATTCCCAGAAAAGGAAAACCAACTCTCAGAAGTTGTCAGTTACACAGACAGGAGGAACTGAATCTCACGGGAACAACAACAATTATCTGGTCCCAAGATCTTTGGGCTTAGGAATTCTGCAGTCTCTGAAAGCCAGTTTCAGCTGGGGTGTTTTCACCATCAGTTTATTCCACAGTTTCACAGTATCAGTTTCACCATCAAGTTTATTCCACACACACAGGTGGAATAAACTTGATGGTGAAAACACTGTATTATTATTTCTTATTAACATATTCACACTGCTAATCAAATAGGTAGTTTCAGTGGTTTTTAAACATACTTTTTTTAGTCTACAATCTATGGTATCTTCTCTGCATCACTATGAATGTGAGAATTTCAGAACAGTTTTTCTGAGGAAATCAACGATCAATTTAGATACGTGTCCTGTCCCTGGCACTAACAATTTGCAGATGCTTAGTGAAAAAAAAAAAAAAAAAAAAAAAAAAGACAAGAACAGGACAATTATACAGTGACATTTTCCCTGGTGTAACATTCCCGCTTTCAGCAATCTGCAGTTCAGGGACTTCCAGAGCCAGAGACTGCATCTGCAACAGCATGCTTAATTGTCTCTAGTAGACCTTTCTTCTTTGAATTTATTTCAAAATTTATTTCCTGAGCCCATTTATAGTTTGGCCTCTGCAACACCCTTTGGCAATGAGTTACTTAATTTAATTACACTCTGTATGATAAGAACACTTATTGGGTGTCCTTAGTCCTTCCATCATGAGAAACTATTAGAGGTCATATAAAATTTCTGTTCTAGTCATCTTTTTAATATCTTCTCTTTTCCAAGCAAAAAAGTCTTAATTTAGTTCATCTCTCCTGATACAGAAGCTGTTGCATTTCTCTGGTCATCCTTGTAGCCTTTCTCCAGCCACTTTTTGATTCTGTGTTATTTTGCAGATGAAATAACAAAAGCTGGAAACACCAAGGCTGTAAGTAAACAAGTTTATTCTGTGACCTAATAATAGAAGGATTTTTTTTCACTAATATATTTTACAATTTATTTCCTTGGTGGATTGCTATTGAGAATTGACCTGATATTTTTAAATCCACCTCCAAAGGCTCAGAATTCTGTTCCCTGTATCATAATTGTCAATTTATAGTACATGATGGTGTAGTTTGTTCATTTGAGGTACTTTTCTTTGCATTTAGCAATATGCAGTCTGCCATTTTTTTGCCGTTTTTCCATTTTTGTCCAGTCATACAGTATTGTGAGAACAGAACACTTTGTTATATTTCTCAAAAGTTTAATTTCAGCATTACTTTAATTATTTTTGTGTTGCCTACAGACTTTGTAGTTTATGCAGTTAGTTCCATTTTCCAAAATATTTTCTGTTAATACCTTGATCAGCACAGATCCCCAAACAAGCCTCTACAGGATTTCACTGATCCTCTCTGGCACTGAGAAAGTCATTATTTCATTCTTAACCTCATTGACACACCAAAACTGGTTGATACAATAGATACTTTATATCTACTTTTTACTGTTTCATTCAATGGCTAAATGATTTACAAATGAGCTATTCTTACACAATATGTTTTAAGCGGTAGTACAAAATTCCAGGGAACAAATGAACGCAATTAACTTTTAATAAATTCTGAATTACTCTGTCTTGTTGAATATAAACATTGGATTTGATCAGAGTCATAAAATAAGTTTAAATTCAGTTTTAAAATATAACTGTTTTTTTTTTTTTTTTTTTTCTATCTATGGCTGACACGCATGAAATATATCTTATTGTTCTCTTTAACGAGACAGAAATCATTACTTGAATCTATAGCATGTAATTTTGTGCCGGAAACAGTTATATTTTGAGATTAATGAGGGAGAAAAGAACTTGACAGTTTTAGGTTCAAATGCCTTGAATTTATAAGATATTATGACATGCTTAATTTGGAGAATCACTTTTTTATACATGCATGCATGCACATTTCATCTGTTGGCAAGGACAAATATTCTTTGTCCACCTCCAGCAGATGTCTATTATACCTGTTCTTGCAGCATTTTTGTCCAATAAAAGGCACTACATAATATCCCTGCAGAGCTTGATCTGAGACTTAAGCATCACTGCTTTTGCAAATCTTTTTCCTAAATCCAAACACATTTTTTTAATTTTGTAATCTGTTGTAATCACTTGTCTTATTACCAAAGGACTTCAATGAAAGTTGTCAAAATTACCCTGATAAAAGCTCTTCTAAAAACGATCTTTTTGTTCCTCTTTCAAGCTTTCTTAGCTAAAAAAAAAAACAAAAAACCTTTTATTCTTATTTGTCTGTCCTCTTAAAACTAATATAGTTCAAGTGTAGCTGAAATATCTCTTTTTTTTTTTTTTCACAAATGTTATTTCACATCTTACTCCTCTTTGTATACACTTAGCTGCATTTTTATTTTATTTATTTTATTTTATTTTATTTTATTTTATTTTATTTTATTTTATTTTATTTTATTATTTCATTTCATTTATTTATTTATTTATTTATTTTTATGGTAACATACTGTTTTTACTGATTAAGCATGCTAGATCTTTAAAACTTTGATCAGAGTTGTTTAGATGCACTTTTCACCCCATGCTATCAATTGCCATTCATCAAATGACAAAATTGAGAGGTGGTACAAGACTACATGAAGGTGGAAATGCTAATTTATCATCCCAAACTGGGTGTAGATGTGATAAACTTGGAAGAATTAAAAATAATCTATGTAACTGTGCTTGAAAGATCTTAATCAGTGCTTGACAGATCTTAATCAGTTTTGTGCAGTGAATCAAAATACAGGATTTATTTCAGCTTATTTCTAAAATGTGTTAGTTGAATTTATTTTACATAACTATAATTTAGATAATTTAGAGCTTTTTTTTTTTTTTTTTTTTTTTTTTTTCATTTGCAGTCAATTAGGAAAAAGCATGTATTCTTTTGTTTTTGCAAGAAAACCTCCCAGTGCTAAAAGACCTTTTTAAAAATATATAAATATATATATTTTTTTCCAGATGTACTCACAAAATATTGTTGAATAAAGCCAGGTGCTGAATATGCTGATTCTGATAACTATTTTCAATACATATTTTTATTTCTTAGTTTATATGTTCTCTTGGTTCACCTTTAAGTTTCTTCTACTTTCCTTGTTTTTAGTAAGCTTAATTGTCGATAACATTTGTTTTCTATTGTTACAGTTTCTTTTAATGGCTTTGTCTAGCAAACATTGATATATTCTGGATAGATAAAAAATATATATCTGTACTGATGGGAAACATTCATAACAGTTAATGTAGGTCATGAAAATAAGTTATGGTAGCAAGCAAGACATTTTTATTATCTTAGCTAAACATTTTTGGATTATCATTAGTGCAGGGACATTTGCTATTTCCTGAACTGAAGCTTAGATTTTTTTTTAAAGTTGTTTTCTCTCCTTGCTTTCTTCTTCTTTGTTTTATTTTTTCAGGCTTTTAATGCTAAGGTAGCCTGTAATATACAAATTGTACATAATTAATTCATTTCCTCACCTCAATGAGAGGTGGAAATATACACTGGCCAACTATAATAGTGAAATGTTATTCATTAATTAGCACAATATTTCCAAATGCCTTATTGCTACTCTGCAATCCTTATTTTTCTTACATTTTATAATGAAATCACACCTACAACTGTCAATCAGGTGGTAATTCCAATTTAGGAGTAAGAGGTGTATTGACTAAAAGTATTCCTTGGGACAACTGCAAATGCATTGTACAGTGACATAACCTCCAAACTGGGGAGATAAATATGTGGTCCAATGCAGTAAAAATACCACCAATGAAGAATATGCCAGTACTCATGTTCTGTTTCACTTCTATTAGGTGGCACTATAGTTCATGTATCATCAAACCCAATAAAAATCTAATTATTTTAAAAATGAAACATGCAAACATTCTCACAGTCTACCTTCCATTCTGGCATTAGCCTTGCTGCTAGAGGAAATGTGTATCAGTAGAATTATAGGAATAATCAGACATATATATTTTTGTAGTTATATCTGTTTTGAACCTTAATGTTGGTTACTGTTTTTACCCAGTACAGAAGTAGACCTGAGAAATTTACTTTGAAATATTTTTACTCTGAAAATATATATTAAAAAAAAAAAAAGAAATTTTTGAAACAAATAAGATTTTAGTAATCTATTTTTGTTTTCCATTTTAAAATCGATATGATAAAAATGTCCAGAAAACAAAATTCCCTTTGAGGCATGCACATTGGTTTCATTTGTTCAGTCTGATCAGGAGCAATGTTCTGTGATACTTGGGACCAACTGCATACCATAAACAGTCAATAGTGAAAGGATCACTGGCACAAATAATCTGTGTAAAATTATCCATAATGTATTACTGTGAAATATGGATTTCTATATTTAGCTTTTTTTTTTTTTTTTAATATCCACATTTTGTCTGTTAAAAGACGCTTGTTTTTACATATTTATTTATTTATTTAAGTATTCTTGACTCTTTTTTAAAGTATTCTGAATTTCCACTAATCAAATTGTACTTTGTTCTATCTGAACTTGTCGGTTAAATGTCAAAATCTGACACTGATGTTTTGAACAAGAGAAAATAGGACAAAAATGATTTCTCCAAGGAGTATGTCAAAATATATGCTTACCATATTCACAGACATCCTATGTAGATACCTACCTTTGCTAGCTTCTTGGCCCAATCTTGTTCCCAGCAAACACGAAAGGCTGACAGAAGTCCAGCAGCAGAGCAGCTGCCCTATATCCTCTCTTCTAGTGATTTAAAGTTCATCATTTAAAAAATGATTATGACTAGACTTTTAGCATTTTCTTTAAAGATCTTTCACTATCCTCCTTACAAGCAACATTAGAAACCTGGGACATGTCTGAGTTTTTAAAAATTGCCTTTTACTTTAGAGAAGATAAAGGATCTGTGGAGTGTGTGTAAACACAAGTGTAATGATTAATTTTTTGTGTGCATATGCATGATAAGGATTGAATTTGATGTGAATTCTCCCCTGTTAAGCAGTCAGGGCTTTTCACTTCTCCTGCATATACTTATATGTCAGGGAAAGCAATTCTGTACCTGAGTTTGCTCTATTTCTGCAGAAAGGCATACATTTTTGCTGTGCTAAGGTTGCTACGGCAATGTTGAACTGATGTTTTCTTATGGCATAATTCCTCACACCACACACATGCATGTCTGTCAATAATTTTGTTCCTGAATTTGGCAGCCTCACCAAAGGTTCATTACTTCAGCGACTTGCCATAACAAAAATATAATGGTTCTGCCATTGCTGCAAGATGTTTAAATCCAGGCATAAGAGTGAAATTTGCTTGGCAGGCAAAATTGGAGACACCAAAAGGAGGTATTCTCACCAAATTTTGTAGAACAGTCTTTACTGAGGATTTTGCTTCTTGCCTTCTGTCCCACAATTCCGGTCCTGATGTTATCCAACTGCTGTAACCAAGAAGCTACACACAGGCTAAGCTATCCTGTTAGATTCAAATATGAAGCTGAATTCATTAGTTTATGCAGATTTCCCAATGCATGGGTTTCTGCAATGCCCTGACAGAAGAGATCATGTGAAAAGGAGATATCTAAACCACAGACACATTTTATATACTCTTCATACTATCATACTTTTGCCATGTATTGAAAGTGACTTTAAAATAAGTTTTTACATGAAGATGCCTTCCTTCTCATAGCTGAGGTGCTCAGTTCTTGGATTAGAGAAAGCTGTAGTAAAGGTGGGGTAAAGAGGTATAAAAAGAAGTATTTGTTACAAAACAAGGGTACATCTTTTTCCACTTCTGTCAAAAGATTCTGGAAATCGAAGAAAAAATCTATTGCCTTCAGCTGAATATGCATCACTGGGTTTTATGGCCTCTGTGTTGTTTCCTGCCCAGTTGTGTCTAATTAATGACAAAAGAAAGTGTTTTATGATTATGATGATGCAAAGGTTCTTTGGTTTGCTCAGATTAGTAATAAAACTGTGTCTGCTGAGAGTGGAGAAAATGGATTAAATGACAAATGATCTCATTCAATACTACCTGAATTTGAATGATTTTGAGTTGACATTGGAAGTTAATATATATATATATATATATATTTATTTATTTATTTTTCAAAATGAATACCTATTGTGCACAACCTGTAGTATTACTGTTATTGGACCTGCTCCTGGTTGCCTGGAGTTGTAAAAGTATTCTGAGAGTTATGTCAAATGGGGCAGCTAAGCATTTTCTGTAGAGTTGGGATTCTATACGGTAGGTTTGGGAGGAAACAAACAAAATATTGCAGGGGGGAGAAATGTGCTGCTAGACTGCTACATTACAAGATCTGCTGGAAACACCTTCAAGACTGTAATTAGCCTTTGTAATGTGTAGCAGTCCAGAAGGTATCCACATTTACAAGTGAAACTTAATGGCTGTGTCCAAACACTTCTCTTACAAAGTTCTTGGAGGTACCTTCAAAGCAGAATGAATGGATATATCATTGTACAGCTGGAAAAACATTATCCTCAGTGGTTGATTCAATTCTACATATCACCAAAGACCAACTAGATCTTATGCCACCACTCTGGTACCATTTCCCAATGGATCTGTACTATATGATGAGGTGTGCTGTTTGGTACAGGTGGGACATCCAACCCTTGGGTTTGCTCAGCTGATCATGCTTTTACATTGCTATCAAAGCTCTTCTTTAATTTTGTACTCTCCTGATTAAATGCTGCCGGTCTTTGTCACAAGGATTGCTAAGTACTGTAAATCTGGCCAATAATCAGAACATAAGACAATTCCACTCCATCTGAGAAAGCCCCTTGCCATACTATCATTACCCAACTGCCACTCACTATTTTTAGTCTTGGCAGCTATTGTACATATCCAAAGCTGCAACATGCTTCCACCTTCCCTTTTGGCCTGTTCTGTCATTTGTGAAGAAGCATAAATGTTCTTTTGATGCAAATAGTTGTCATAGGATTATGTGGCCAGAGTGAGACAGGCCTTGGAAAATAAAAGTGATAAAGGTGATAGCTTTGGAGTTCGTGTCTGAACAAGGCTTTTGCATCCATTCTTGTTCTGGGCAGGAGTCAAGCACTGCCCTCTATGTTTCTGTGTGTGTGGCAGGTTCACTGGGTGAGCAGTTTGTAGAGCACACAGTGAAGTGGTGCTGGAGGAGCAGCCAAGATTAATGGGACAGAAAGTGACTTGCAATTGCAGTGGATATATACCCTCACATCTCTGGAAGAATAATAACAGTTTGCAAATACCTAAAATTCAGGTTTGCTAGAAGCCCAGACTTGGGCCAACTGCATGATTTAATAAGACATTTTCTGGCAGGTTCTGTGGTTTCTCTCCAGCATCCCGGTCTCCCATGAGTGTCACCTGGAACGAAAATGCAGAACACTTTGTCCCTGGAGCCAGAATCACTCATGAGTGATATAACCTTGTAGTGCCCACAGAGCAAAGTGCCACAGCCTGTGGTTGAAATGCGGTCCACAAGGCAGTTTTGACTCCAGCTTCTCATAAGCCTTGGACAATGTTTCAAGATAGCAAATCATCTTGAATTTTTAATTAATTTGAATTAACTTCTGGTTCACATTCTTAACTGACTGCAAGACAACCAAGAACATGAAGTCATTTGACAAGATGCTGGCCAATTATAGTAAGTTACCTGTGTCAGTGATGTTAATATTCTTTTATTTACTTTGCACTAACATTTTTACAGCTACCATTCCCTGTCTACTCTTTCCACTTAGATTATCTAATGTTTAATATTATTATGTTAATGGTGGTAATTTTGACTGTTGTTTGATCCCTTACATTTGGGAAAAGGTATGACTAGTCTTGTTTCTTTATTGGTTAGGGATAAGATAATATGAACTGCAGTATAGCCCTTTATATTCCAGTTCAGCTCAGACATAACAGAGAGAATTTAACCTTGGATTACATTGGTCTGAGGTCAGTGTCCTAATTCTCAGTTTACTGAAAGTGGAAAAACTCTTTGCCCTTTTTCTATGAGTATGTTTTAACTGAGTATGTTTTAACAGTTGAGAGAGACTATTTCAGATAAGTACTAACTTATTTTTCAGACTCTGAAAAAAAAATCCAATGGACTTTCCAATGACTAAAATTTAGGATGAGAAAGTGATATTCCTCTTTCAAAATAAATATAAAGAATATCTTAATATTTATTTATACATAAGAAGAATCAAGGGATTTGATTAAATTACACAACTTCTCAAAGCATGGCATGAGGATAAGACAAATTATAAGATATGGCATTTGGTAGTCCCTGAATAAATAATGCCAGAGTAATAACCTCCACAATTTGAACTTCAGCTGATATTTTGGTGTTGTAAATTACATAAAATTAGAAGCAGGAACATGATGTTAGTTATTTGCTCTGTACTGGCCTCTTTGGAACCTGATGCAAAATTGGAATCTTAATCAGCTTTCTTTATACAGCTATATATAATTCATAAAATTTTCCTTATCACAAAAAGCTCAGTGTTTAAGTGTATGGCAAATAATCATATGAGTTGACAATGTGCCATGCAGTAATGAAGTGATCATGCTTTATATCTTAGAGCTCAGAATAAGCGGTCAGATCAGATATTCATTACCTGAGCTGCTTCACAGACACATAATCAAGAAATCTTTGACCAGAATTTACAATGAGCTCAGTGGGAATAAAAGAAACAAAGACTGGAAGGAGGAAAATTAGGGTGTTAAGATCTGTTGATAATATTGACTAATTAGATGTGCAGCTTGATGATATTATTCTGTTTATTAACCGTATAAACAAGAATATTCAATGTTAGCAATTTCAGATGGCAACTTGCTGATTTCCATGTTCTGTGGTATTTACCGTATAATACCATTTTCCATTGTTACAGCAATATTACCAGTGTTGATTCCATCCATTTCAAACTAAAAGAAAAACAAATTTGCATCCTCATATTTTAAAATTTATTTGAACATTGTGACATTATAAACAAATATTGAAGGCCTTTTTACTTGCCTTAAAGGAAAGCAAATGAACAGCAGACCAACAGACAGGAACCAAATTTGCAAACTCCTCTACCTAACTATGAACCTTTTGACCCTCATTGAAGATTATTTAGTAATCTGAAAGCAATAGCAGAGGGTGTTTTTGTGGAAATAACTTTCCTACTGATTAACACCACTGATATCACTCAGAGAGCTGGGCCTTGTCTTAAATCATGCCCTGCATTATTGTAAGAGTTGTTGTCAATCTATTGATGACCAAATTATTATATATTTTTTAATAATCAGCATTACCCAATACATTCAGGTAACATTTAAAATTATAAGAGAGATTATCTATGAGATTATTTATTTCTCTTACTGGGTTTATAGAGCCCAAATCCCTTTGGCCTTCTTGAATTTTGCACAGGGAGGTTTCCTGGCATGTTTGACACTCCCTTTGGTGCCAGTGAGATGAAAGGGACAGTCTTTCTCCTATCCATTTAATGGATTTACTTAAAGAGGATTAGCGTTAGGATCAAGTTCCAATTAAACCTTTCAAATACCCCAATTAAACCTTCCAAATGAAGGTGAAGTACATATAGCTGCTGTGCATTTGGAGATCTCCTTAACTTTTCATATTTGCTAGATCCTCCAGAATTGAAATATTTCCCTCAGTCTGTATTCCAATCATTGAGTGCACTAAAGGACTAATTTATCAGGATTTCTTTAACAGTCATAGCCCCTCAGGTCTCAGCTGCTTTGTAGAACTAACATTGGTTCCAGGTGTGTACTCAGTGCCCACCATTCACTGTGCACATACATCAAAAGAGTAGGCAGGCTGGGGGATCAGCAAGTTCTAGGGCTCTCCTAGGGCAAGAGATGGTGAGCTCTTGCACCAAGTCTTGTTGTATGGAGTGCTCAGGGCAGGCTGGGGCTGGCTGTGCTTCAGTGTGGTGCAAGCAGCAATGCCAAGCTTAGCTGTTCCCAAGAACAGAGACGATGCTTGGGATGCCAGCTATGACCAGCAGTGTGGATGGAGAACACACAGATAACAAACCCATAGATATGCCAAGATCCATATTTGATCTATTTCACTATAGGCTAAGTTCTCATTCAGTACCTTATCCCAGCTTGTTTGTGACAAGTTCACAGTTCTTTCCTAGGCCTCTGCTCTTGGAGATGGAACTCTGTCTGGAGCAAGGTCTCACTCTTCACTGAGTCAAGAGCCTCCTTCCCAACAATCATGGCTGCTTGCCAGCCTTTTTTCTTCAGTTTGCAATGCTGGTAAGTTTGGAATAGGCACTTAGATTCTAGCTGAATGTGAGACTTCAGATGAGGTCCATTAAGCTGAGAACTAGCTGTTATCATGTCTTGAAGTTTTCCTGTACCAGATCCAAATATTGATTAGCTTGTTCGTATATTTTTGCACATATCAGACTAAACCTCAGAAGAAACAAAGGCATTGGACTTCATTAAAAAGAATGCAGCTTTGGTACCTGTTATACAGCCTGAGTGCATGTTGAGATGCTATCCATCCACAACTTCTACTGGTGCAGAGGGACTTAAAGTGCTTGTTAACTTAAAAAATGAGACTAAAATAATTTAGGTGTTTAATCATGGATTTAGGTGCTTGTCTTTGGTTTAGTATGATGTATTAGCCTTTTCAAGGGGTGAATAAGAAACACACCACTTTTCCTACTACATATAAAATACTCAGTTAATTAATAATAGAAATAGCTCTGAAGTAGAAGAAAGCCTCCTAGGCTAAAGTCCTGAAAGATTTGTGATGTAGTGTTAGCCATTTGTTCATGGAAAAAGCTAGAGTTGGCCGAACAATGAATGATATTACAGCACAACTTTACTCTTCTCTACCAGAAAGTACACTTATCCCCAGACAAATGCAATTAGAGATTGCAAAGACATACGGCTCACTTAGCATTCGACTGTCCTTTGTTTGGAGCCACAGATGTGGCTCTAAGAAACAAATCCCACAACATCAGGCAGGTCCAGAGTTTCCATGTACATCTTTCCCCAGAGGCAGGTCTTGCTAAATATTCAAGCACAGAGAGTTCATATTCTATCATGAATACCAGCATTAACAATTGTAGTTACGGGAAGAGGAGCTGCAGTGATGGCTTTTCCCTTATCATATTTTTTGCCTTGCCAGTATCTGTGTCACAGCCTCCAAGGGAGGCACTACTAGCTATTTTTCTTTTCTATCCCTTAGAGTTATTATTATGCAGCTCATTTAAGAATTCCAATGCCTTTATGCCCATGAAAAGTACTATGAGAATGAATGAAGTCCTGTAATTTTGAAGGTTTTTTTTTTTTTGTTCTGATATAAAATGGTTTAGAATCCACCTGCGGGCTAAAAATATATAGATGTTTGTGAGTATGAATATTAGCTGACATAGCTTTACAAAGGTGTGGTTACTACTATCTACTTGATTCTGATTCTGATTATAATTCTGTTCCTTATCTTCTATGCATGACAGCAGGAAAACATGCTCCTTTCGTATTAACATCTGAAAGAGAGAGGATCTCACGATTGTTTCCTGTTTTTGGTCTTTAAATTGGTCATCTGCCTTTTAGTATTCAGGTACCACAGAGGTCATGAAAGCATACTTTACAGGAGAAAATCATAAGTATCATGGCAACTTCATACAAAGATTGCTGAACATTTTAGAAGAACCTGTGAGAGCAGTAAAAACCATTGAACAGGTGCACTATCATTAGAAAGAAATAAAAACACAGAAGGCAGGTGTTTTATTAATGATACTGCTTTGCATGTCTTCTTTGTAAAAATAATAGCACATATGAGATACAGTCCATCCCCAAGAGGACATTTGGCAATTGTTCTGCAGCATGATTACTTCCATGTTCCATAATCTTAAATTATATATATACAGATATATGCACTTTCTTTTATTTTGCAGTAATTCAAGTACATTGCTTGTATTGGTTGATTCAATTCTTTCTTTGTTGATGTCAAGGCATTGTATGGGTATAGCCTATTTGTTTAGACTCGGTGCACTAACCTTAGCACTTTGTGTGCGTGTGTCTCTAAAGCTAAGCATTATTGTCCTACCATAGGCAACAAAGTGACTGAGTTTCAGAATGGCATTTAGCACCAGTAGGAAGTAAATATAGTCCATAAACCCTCATTTTTCTCTATATATTTCTGTGCAGAAACAGGATTCCAGCAAGGGAAGAAGAAACAGCAACAACAAAGCAACATACATTTCCCATGCTCTTTTCTGGGGAGAATGGAAGTAATTAGACTAAAACATTCCCATTGAGCTATATTATTCAGTTTGCTTGGTACTTTGTTCCCTGAAAGTCTTTCTGATATCAACAGAGTATTTCAAGTAACATGCTGCTTAACATGAGTAAAACTAATAGAATCTGGCTCACAAGGAACATGCTTTAGATATCTCATTAAAGTGCATAGCATAAAGTATATAAGTGGCAACTTGTAGGTGAGGTGTGTGGAGAGGGGCACAGTACAGCCAGTGTGTCTGGATACTGCCATTCATTATATATGCGAACTGCTTTCTAGCAGTCATCTCTACAAAATCTGCTTGGTGTTGACTTTTTTGCATTTTAGACATAAAAGACTGCACAAGTGGAAAACAATGAGTGACTTCACATACAGAAATTAGGAATAACCCAAGCGGTGTAGCCATGCAGGATTTGGCATGCGGACAAATAGTGCAAACCTAAATCAAACAGCCTAATGCAGCTGCAAACATGTTTGGAAGGATGAGAAATATGCAGACTACATTAAATAGCAGCCTTGGGAGAGGTGAGAAAAATGTGCCAATTCATTGCTTTAACGTTGTTATAGGGAGAGGGTTTTATAGTTTTCAGAGGTTGTGTTGAGCACAAAATCTGTAAAATCAGACCGAGCACAGGTTAGCCCACTTGTATTATTTACAGCCTTGGCATAATGAGAAAACATTCACAGTAATGACAAATCAGTTATCACTAGTAGGTGTGAAGATATACAGTCCCAAATGTGTTTAATGTTGGCATAGAAACTTAGTTCAGCCAGAGTTCTTATTACTTATTTTCTTTTAAACCTCTGCCTGCTAGCTGCTAGAGGTAGCTGAATCCACCAGGATACTTTCAGTGAAGGCTGTGCAGGCTGACTAGTCCCAGGTCCAGACAGTATCAAGGCCAAGCATGTGTTCCTGATGGCACCAAGTGGTCAAGAGCTTCACCAAAGCAGAAAGAGGTGCCTCTACTGGCATACAAATACAAATGGCACTCATGTATGCATTGAACACAGTGCCCTCATCCTGTCCATTCTCTCTGGTTGCTGGGGGATGCCAGCACCTGGGGCAATGCACAGACATGCAGTGGAGGTGTCTCCAGAGGCTTGTGTTGGACACCTGGGTGATGCAGCAGCAGCCCCTGGCAGTGCCTGGCCCGTCTCCTTTGCTTTTTTTTCCATTTTTTCCTCCCTTTTCCTGTGCTTGTTCCTCTCTGGTTCACCTTGATCCCTGCCTTTGATCCTTTCCCTAAAAGTTTCATAATAAATTTTACACATTTCCACAATACACTTAAAACATCCCCAAAAGAATTTTATGCAGTCCCAAAATTCTCTTCCACCTGCACCCCATAATAAGTCCCATAATTCTTTAGGCAATCACCCTGTCAGTTTACCCAGCCATCTGGAGAGAGTTTCTTTGGTTGGCTCATCTTAGCTGAGACAGGATGTTAGACAGAGGTCATATCTATCAAATTCTTCCCCAAGATTCTTGCTGATTTTCTCCTGCTTTCCTGACTTAAGTATTTTACACTCATATTTACACTCAGCAGCCAAACTCTGCTCATCATCACATATGTTCAATATACAATGCTATTTGTTCATACAGAGGTATGAATTTGACTTTAGTCAGATCTGGCTCTAGAAATTCTCATTTATATATCTGTTGTGGTAGCGGGCAATTTTATTGTCAACACCTGCCTGCACTTACTAGAGAATTATTTACACTGAGAGTCCTAACAGTGAAAGCAATGAAGAGAACATGGGTTTTTATCTTAAGCTCTTGAAAATTCTGTGAAATTCACATATTATCATGAAAAATTAAATGTTTGAAACTAATGGGAGTATATCTAAAAAAATAAAAAGTCACTTTAAAATAAGAAAAATTAATCTTGTAACTTTTCATTTAGATACATAAAACAAAAACCTCAAATTCTCTCTCTCTTTTTTTTTAAAAAAATAATAAAAATAATAATTCTTCCTTTGAAATGTGAAATGGCCAGTTCACTTATTTTAATACATTTAGATTTTAATTAAATCTATCATTTTAGGTCTTCCAGTGGAATAACCTGGATCAGAGTCCTACTATCCCAAAATTATTAGGCTTACATTCTTCTGAGAACTAACTCTGGAAGACAAAATGGCAGGGATAAGATAGGCAGCCAAAAAGAGCATCAAAAAAGTAGAATAGCAAAGGTTAAAAAGAGGTGAGAGCTGTTGAGACATACCTTGAGACATGTGCCCCTGCACTGTGTTGGGCCACAGCGGGCTGTCAGTGTCATCTCTCAGCCAAAAGTAGGAGGTGGCTACATGAGTCCATCTTTCTCAGGACTCTCCTGTGCAGAGCCACAGGGCCTGGGTCTTACCAATGTAGTGATGGAGGTGTGATCAGATGGTCAGGAACAGCCTAGAAACTGTCTAAGAACTGTTTAAACCTTTTTAAAAAAAGTCCATTTAAACCTTTCAGCTCAGGTTTCTGTGCAGCTTCCTTCCGTTCCTTTAGTTGAGTCCTAGAGTGTACATAGGCTTGCCCGGAAGCCTAGTTCAGTTCTTAGAGCTTATCACCTGAGCAATGTAAATGTAGGCTTAGTTACACTGATAGAAGGGATAAATCAATGAAAATATCACTGTTGAAAAACTGTATACCATACACCCAGTGAGGACAGTAATTGAAGGTTGTTTCTCTCCTATACATGTGCAGTATTCCTTCTAGTATTTTCAAACTCACTGAAAGAAACTAGAAGGGAAAAGTACACATAATTGAATGAAAAAAAAAAAAAAAGCAACAAAACCAACCTCACATACATAATGAGCATGTGAATTTGCAGTGAAGCAATTCTTTGAGCTCTGCAAATCTAAAATAGTTAGGTTTATCCATGTGTGAATTTAGCAAAGTTTTGAATTAATATAAGCTTTTGTGAAATCCATAAATCGTCTGAAGTTGCATTTTTGTCAATCAAGTTACCCCTGAACTCACAAGCATAAGAAACTCAAACAGAATTTATATATTAAATTGTATACAAAATACTGTGAAAACCGGTACAGCATTATCTAGTTCTCTATAGGAAAAGAGATGATTTAATCTTCAAATTTTCAGAGTCTAGTATAGAAACTGAAAACATAATATTGTGATTTTTTTATTTTATTTTATTTTATTTTGGTTTGCTGCAATGATCATTACTTAACAAATGGAAACTAATGCTGTACAGAGGTGAGGGGGAACCTGTAATTAACTGCTACCAAGATGAACATTTATCCTGTTAAAATTTCCTTGGCTGGTCAGTTAATCAGAGAAGGAAAAAATTGTAATGTAACTGGAGAAGATGTTAAGTATCCTGAACTTCCCTTGAAGAACTTTGCAAGTTTGGCTTTTCCATGTTTGAAAAACATTTTGACTGCATTAAAAGGAAAAAAATATATGTACAAAAGGGTTGAGGAAAATGGCAAAGAAGTCAAACCACCTTATAAAACATATAAATAGTTTATATGTATTGATGAAAAACTGCAGTTAGCACCAGAAAGAACCTTTCCTTTGTCCTTGCGGACTGTGCTGCGTGGAAAATCATCTAAAAATGCAGCTGGTGCACAGTGGTCACCTATTGTTTTATGTCACCATTCAGCAAGACTCTGAAAAGAAAATGTAATGCTGAAGATCTGAAAATCACAGGATTTAAACTATGGGCTTGGATGTGAAGTACTTTCACTCTAAATCCTCTGGGATCTTTAATCCCTTTATCTGCTCCTCCATCTGTAAATTAAGAACAACAGAAAAAGGCTTTTCTCTCTTCTGGTACATTTTAAGGAATCAATGTTTTCTGCTCACAAAGCACTTGAACATGTAACATGCTCAAATACTAAAGTGATGTGAAAAGTGTAGGAATTCATGTTGACTGAAACAAAACTGAACTTGATAGATAAATCCACTATATTTATTGGAAAATTGTCTGGAACACAGATGAAAAACATTTTTGATTATCTAACAATGTATTCATTCCAGATTTATATATATATCAATAATATATAGTACAAAAGGTAAATTATTCTCTTCAAATAAACTGACACTTGTATTTATTCAGGAAGTTTTTCAGATTTAAGTGGTATTTTTTTCCTTCTTAATCTTACTCATAATTTTCTTGTGATTAACTGTATGTCACTATATTTGAGTCTATTAAAAGTAGGTCTTTATTTGTAAGACATTCATAGTTTTGCTGACACTTAAGCTTCATGCTTCTGACTGGGGAGTAACATATCTTTCTTCAATATTATACCAAGTATGTTCTCCAACAGCCATAAGAGAATATTCAGAGTTCAACAGACATATCCTTTTTCTAAAAAGGCTATAAAACAAATAGGACAAGTTTATTTAAGACTATAGCCTCATAGGTGTGCTATTACACAACAGCTAATATTTGCTATGTGTAGTGCATATTTAATCGTTTAGAGGAATTAAATAATTCATAAAATGACAGAAACATAGAATATACTGAATTGGAATATTCTAAACCCACAAGGATTTTTGAATCCAATTCCTGGCTCCACACAGGAGCACCCCAAAATCAAACCATATATCTGGGAGCATTGTCAAAAGTCTTCTTGAACTCTGGCAGGCTCAGAGCTGCAGCCACTGCCCTGGGGACCCTGTCCCAATACCCGACCACCCTCTGGGTGCAGAACCTTTTACTAACACCCAGCCTGACCCTCCCCTGTCCCAGCTCCATGCCATTCCCTCAGGTGCTGTTCCTGTCCCCAGAGAGCAGAGCTCAGCGCCTGCCCCTCTGCTCCCCTCGTGAGGGAGCTGCAGGCCGCCATGAGGCATCCCCTCAGCCTGCTCTGCTGTGGGCTGGACAAACCAAGGAACCTCAGCCACTGCTCATATGTCTTGCCCTTTAGATAATCGTAAGTCACAAGTTCATCAAAATTCAACACCATGGAAATCTCTGAACTCTGCCAAAGCAGTCTGTGGAGCAGAGCAAAGTGTTTTCTATTGCTCTTTCTTTTCTAGTAGGGTCTGGGGAAACAGGTTAAAAACAACAACAACAACAACAAACAACAAAGTAAAAAGTAAAAAGAGACTCTAGAATATATTATTCATGTTGCTTCAAAGGACTTTTCAATTTTGTGCCTGTGACTTCTGGACCATAAAGAGAAAGTGGACCATGAGCTGACAAGTAGGTAAGGGGAACACCCCATGTATAAACTAGAACACAAAAGATTCTGTCTGAACACCAGGAAGCACTTCACTGTTCAGGTGATGGAGTACTGTCACAGGTTGCCAAGAGAGATTGTGCATTCCTTCTCAATGGGGATCTCCAAAAGCTGTCTGAAAATGGTCCTGGTCAACCTGCTCTAGGAAGCCCTGCTTGGGGCTCCCTAGGATGACCTCCAAAGGACCCTTCTAACTTTAACCATTCTGTGATTCTGTGGTTTTGTGAGTCTGTGAAAAGGGTTTGAATACAATAAACTAACTATAGTAGGCAGAGGCAATACCCCTGTGTAATTCCTTTCTGAGGAAAGAAAAGAAGAAGAAAACAAAAAAAAAGTACATAGGGATCACTCTGCCTTCCCGAGTGAGGCCAAGAGCTCTGAAGGGACTGTTAAAAAGAAAGTGTATGTGGACCTTGGATGTTAGCTGAATAAGGTCCTAGGGGACCAATATTGTAGGAGAAGCAACATCTGCAGTCTAAAAGCATCTGGCAAGCTGTAGAAGTGTGGAGCTCTGAGGGCAGTAGTAGCAAGGAGAGCAGAGTATCCTTAGTTATTAGGCCAAGATTTCTTTCCACATTTCTTTCCATTCTTTACCACCAGAAGGATGCTTTGATGAAGACTACTTCCTATTTACTGTTTGAAGCAGGATACATTTAAAATAAGTTTCATGGGATGACTTCAATTGAACTTAGAGACCTTAGAGGTTTCATCAGTGTTAGATGTAAAGACATTTATTATCAAAAATATAAATTCACCTTCTCAAGAAATTTACATTTATTTCAATGTAAAATCAATTTTAAATTGATTAAATACCACAGTTGGTATACTGTAGTAAATTACATTTTCTATGTATTACAAGGTAAGATTAGTTCTCCCATGATTAGCATCATGTTGAGTTTCAACTTTAAATATTTACCTGTAATCAAAAAGTTTATACCTGCAATCAAAAGGTTTCTAATCAGACTAAAGCTTTCCATGTTCAATCTTATATACAAAATTATATATATATGTGTATATATATATTTGATATATATATATGTATCAGTGAAACAAAGGTAAAACAGCCTCTGGTTTTCTCAAATGTCTGTTGCACTTTTTTGCCCCCCTCTTTTTTTTTTTTCTTCTAATTTTCTTATACTTACTACATTTACTATTTTTTTTTTTTAATCAACATTGAAATATAGCATTAAAATAGCCTAGCTTTTGATTAACTATTTTATGTAAATACACCTAAAAATCTCAGACTACCTGCACATTGTCAGCCTTCTGTCAGCCTCTCTTAGGAACACGGAAGCTGTGAGAGGCAGAATATCCTTGCAGCTAAGGTACTGGTCTGGAAGAGAGAAGGCATTCAAATAACATCTGCACTTTTTTCCCTGTGCTTGGATGAGAATTGTGTATCTGCCTCTTCAACATAATTTTAAAATGCCATCCTGAAACATAACCAAGACTCAAGTCTAAGAATTCAGATCTCAGCCTAATATGTACATGTATCCATGTCATAGTGCTGTGGGGCTTAGTCTGTAGAGAAATTTACAATATTCATCACATTCTCTCTTCTTAAATCTGCTAAACAGAATTGCTAAAACCCCTGTCTGTTATAATTTGGTTCAGCAGGAAAATTTGCTTCCTAAGGTGATGGATGAGTAACATGCTATTACATGAGTAACTATGAGTAACTATGTTACTACAAGCTTGATGTTAGGTATACAAAATTAAGTGGTACAGCATTGCAGCCTTAGTCTTCCTCTTCACAAATATTCTATGCTATAGAACTAATGATCTGGTAATATTTTGCTTTATTATATTTTATATATTTTTTTCAATCTATAGAGACAAAAGTATCTTTGGAGAGGCAGCGAGTTTTATTTACCGTGAGTTAAGAAAGTACAGTAATATACAATATTGCAGAATGACAATAATACCTTAAAATCTAAGATTATATTTTTACCCTTATTTTTATCCTGGAAATAGAGCTCATACTTAAAAACTTTAAAATTTCCTAAGGATTATTTGTATCTTTGTTTATTCTTGCTTTAACATTCTGGGCAGATTCTAGTGCTGCTTTTCGTTCAATCCATGCTCACGTTCCTGTGTTTGACTTTTGTACAAATAATTTGCAGCAGCTAGCAATAGTCTTTTCAAAGTTGTGCTTCTGTCATTAAGCATTTTTCTTTCCCTTCTTCTTTTGTAAAATTGAAAGATCTCCTCCTGTGTCCTTCACCAAGATAATCTCATAGAGTTTAATGAAGTTGAGACTTGTATTTATTAGACAACCTAGCTGCAAGTATCATAACTATACCTCTACACAGTGACAGTTCTTAGTATTATTTTGCAAGGTGGAAAATAGGAATAATGGTGATAGTTCAAGCAGCTAAAGACATATTCTTCTTACAAATAATTCATTCTCATTGTTTCTCTGCTATCTTGATTTTTTATTTATTTTTTTTATATAGCAAAGGCAGATAAGAACACAATGTAATTTGTTTGTAGTAGATTCTGCATTAGTTTCATGGTTAATGCTCTGATTTATTTATTTATTTATTTGTGTTCTGAAATTAATTACATGATATTCATTGAGAGTAATTAGAATCTTCTGCTGTTTGTGATCATCCTTCACCACATCATTTCAGAGATAAAATCATGAGGTACATCAAAACATTCATGTCTGAATAAGTCAGCAAATACAGCAAAGCACTTTGCACATTTTCTGACCTCACATTTGGTATTTTGATATGAACACAGTTTCTTAGCCACATTCTAAGAAGAATGTGTCTACTGTAGATTCTCTTTGAATGCAAATCCATGACCTGTGTGACGACACTACCAGTTGAACCTTGCCCCAGTGCCATTTGCTACACCATTAAACCATTCTCAAGCCCCTCCTGTCAGTGATTCTTAACTTTATTCTTTAAGCTTTTTATTTATTTATTTATTTATTTATTTATTTATTTACACTCTGGGGAAAAAATCTTAGTTACATCATAGACTACATAGTATGGGAAATGAACCATCCTATTATCCCTGTACCTGTGTACCTGGTATTTCCAAACTGGATTTATACACAACATGAGTGAGGCTAAGAAATGATTTTGAGGCTGTATAAAACCTTCTCTGGGTAGAAGTTTGCATATGTATTTTTTAAATGATTATGTATTTTCAGAATAGTGTAAAAATGTTTTATGAATGTCATAGTAACAAGAAGTCATGTGTGTTGTACAAAAGCAACTTTCTGTAAGATATATATGTTTTTAATTTTAGTGTCAAGGGCCTATTCATGATATTTATAAAAACTAACATTTTAGTTGTACTTAAATTGTTATCCTATATGCATTATCTGCTGTGTAGGTCAGTAAGTTTCTTGCTGCTGAGGAACCTGATATTTTACGATTCATTAGTGAACAAAATAAAAAGCTATATTTTGAATTCAATGTTAGACACTTTATACTGGGTATTTACCTAAAGGATTTCTTGTACAATTTTTTACCTTTTCAAAAATGTTACTGGTTTTCAGTTTTGAAGGAGATATATATAAAAATAATTATTTCTCATTGTGATTTTCATTCTGTATACTTTATTGAACATCAATTTGGTTTCTTTTAATTCTGAAAGAAGCAGAGTTGTTATTTTATAAGGCATGCAAGATGATACCAAAAGGATGTTTTGATATTTTTAATGGAAGAGGTGTAGGCTTTTTTTTTTCTTCTCTGGATTACTCTGCAAAGGGAATAATCATGCTGAAATATCACACCTCTGAGGTTACAAACACACCATAAAAAAAGGAAGTACTGTGAAATATTGAGCATCATAACCACTGGCAATACAATAAATAAATAAATAAATACATAAATAAATAAGATAAAATATACCCTAAGCTTACCAAAAGGAGCTCTTGTATGTAAAATTTAGCAGAAAATGATGTGTCTGTAAGTTTTTGTTGTTGTTGTTATTGTTGCTTTTTTTTTTTTTTTTTTTTTTTTTTTTAATACTGTTAAGAAGCTTGGGAAGTTGCTACCTCTATTATTCTCTGTCTATGATTTTTGTCTTTTTGATTTTCCTTTATTTGGGGTTCAAGAGCTGACGAATCTTCTTCACTCTCAATACAAAAAAAAAAAAAAAAAAGGTATTTTTCTAGCAATTGGTCAGTTTGTTCAGAATACAAGATTGCTAATATTTGCCTTCTTCCCCATATCCAGCCCTTCTTAAAATCATCCAGGCAATGACATTCTTGCTGGTTTTTTGGCTACTGCTTCTGGTTCTTCTGAAGAGAGCCCTTTGAGCACCTCATGTTGACATCTGGATTTCACCTTGCACTTCTTGCTTGTACGTTCTGTTTTGTTCAAACAGGAAAAGTAGAAAATACTTTCATTTCTTTTTTTGTCCTTGGCACGTGTTTTTTTTCAAGCTATGTATGATGGCTACATCCCTCTCTCTTACCTCAATCACACTTCATCTTCCTTTTCTTATAATGTTTGCCAACCATGGAGTATCCAGCTGAAAAAAAAAAATAAACATTTATGCATAAGAGCATAAGAGTAATTAAACATAGAACTAGGCTAATAGTGGTGGTGCTTTGTTGTTTCTATTTATTTATGTATTTTATTATTGTTTTTTGGTTGGTTTGGTGGTTGTTGTCTGTGGGTTTTTTTGTTTGTTTGTTTTGGTTTGGTTTGGGTTTTTTGAAAGTCTCTTGACCATGAAGATAGAAACTTAGGGAAACTTGGCACAAACTCAAACGTACCCCTCTGAAGATTCTATGATTTGGACCATGCTGTCAATTACCATGACAGGTCTCTTTGAAGGACTCTCATGAAACCTTCATAAAGACCACTGGGACAGCTTCTAAAGAATTTTAGTGTTATAAGTGATATTTCATTTCTCAGTCTTGAATATAAAGCAAATATCTGCTGTGACACCATGAAAGGCCCCTGAGCCAGTCTGTAGGACTTCAGTATGAAATAAGATAAGAGAAGGCAGGTAAGAGAAGTCCCTCCAGATCTGCATCCACAAGTGTCTCCAAAATAGATCCAGAGGGAAAAAACAAAACACACAGCCAGTATACTGTAGTATATTCACAGCCTCCAGTGATTTATGGATCAGGGACTTCTTGCTCCAGAGATAATATCTTCGTATTCAACAGTCCTCAGTGGACTTTTCATCCCTGAATATGTTCTGTCATTTCTGAACCTGTGTACATTTAGTATATAAAATATCCCACAGAGGCTTTACAGTTAGCCATCTTACTACATGGAGAAATACATCCTTACCTACCTCATGCTGGTTTATTTGATGGCCATTAGTTTGCATATTGAAAGATTATGTCCTTACTTACCTTTTCAATATCTCTTACGATTTTGTTAACCTCTGCTATATTTCCCTCAAGTAGTTGCTCTTTTACAGTCTGAAGGGTTCTGGTCCTGTTCTCCATAAATTCACTGTTTTCTTGCACAGAAGTCTTTCCATGTTTTTAAGTACTCTAATTATACTTTTTTTTTTTTTTTTTTCTCCTTTTATTTTCCCCAGCTCTGCTATGTCCTCAGGAAAACAGAACAATTTTCAAGATACAAGGCATCACATAGAAGTATAGTCTTTTCCCTAATTTCCAATAATTCCCAAAATTTCATTTTTTAATTTTTGTTTTTATTTTTATGTTTGCTACTGAGCACTGAAATGACATTTTCATAATTCTGTCAATTATATCTCAATTTCTCATTTCTTGTGTATGTTCTCTTTGGAAATTTTTTTTTCCTCACGGAATTTTATCTGCCATTTTATCATTTCTTTACTAGTAGCAGTCATGTTTTTTACTCTGAAGATATCAGAATCCTTAAAAACCTTTTTTTAACCTAACCATTACAAATGTTAATGAAATTGACTAAACCTATTTTCAGTTTTGAGTTCAGAGGAAATCCACCTTGATATATATATATATATATGCAAATATGTGCATATATATACTTAAATGCCCCTAAACCTCTGAAATATATAATAAAAACTCCACACATTGTGTTCTCCTAAAACATCGCTGAACTGCAATGAGAAATAACATCATGCATACAGCTTAGCATCTGAGAAAATTTTTTTAAAAAGTACAACCTCAAACTTCTTTTTTTTTTTTTTTTCCTTATTTTCTCTTTAAAAAAGTATCATAAAAAAAAGAAAAACAAATGTTATGGAAAGGTTCATTAGTGACTGTGAATAAATAACAGGTTTTTTTTTTACTACTGAAAAAGCTCAGAGAATAGTAAGGATTTAAAATTTATTTTCAGTATTACCTGAAAGAAACACAGCAGGCACTCAAGCTCTTGGGTTTCAGAGATTTTATGTCATATATTTGTCTAGCTTTAGAGCTACATACTTTTTACTATATGAACTGCTTCTGAATAATATAGAAATTGACCAAGATTTAAGGACAGATATAAGCATTACCTAGTAATTTTCACATCAATACCTGGCTTGCAAAGCTGACAGTGACAGAGCTGATGACACTCATCAGTAAGTCAGAATGCTTCTGAATTAGAACAGCCTTTGCACTTTCCAGAATTGGGAGGAATGCTTTTGTAAACATCTGTGAAAAATTAGAATAATTAATACAAAGCTTGCTGTCGATTTTGCAGAAGTTTTCTTATTGACCACAGTGGATAGATGTAAGACATCATGAACAGTTTTTCTAAATATATGCACAGAACAGTTTTTATGCGTAAATCTATTTTATTTATTTATTTTTTTTTTTTGGCAGTCAATAAGACTGATAAAGAAGCAGTAAAAATGTGCCATAATTTTATTCTTATTCAGTCACTCAATAGTGGTTTCCTATCATTGTCGTTCCACTCAAAGTGAATTCATTGCCTAGATTATTATTTTCAAGACTACATTAGGACACTAGTAATAACATTCAGAAACACAAACATTTTAAACTTGAAAAGTGTGCTCTCATTTGTGACTGATGATGTATACACTAAGGGAGATATCAGGCCTGTACAATATAGTAGATGGCAGAACATAAGAATTAATATTTGTCCAGTTCACATACTGCATGAGACAGCAAAACAGACTATGGTTCAACTGCCATTTTCTCTTGAAGATTGCATAAGAGGGTCCTTATTTATGGAAAAAATTTAGAATTACATGTTATATTTCAATTGAATATAAAGCAAGACTGAAGCATTTCTCCACAAGATAATTATTTCTATATTGTATCATTAGAAAGATATGAAATCATTTTCCTTGTTATTAACAGTTACTTAGGACAATAGTAAAGTCTACCTAGCTGCTATATATATATATATATATATATATATTTTTTTTTTCCCTGAGTCCTTTTTTTTTCTTTTTTCTTTTTCCTTAATGTTAGATCTTAAAATATGACCATCTGAACTTACAGGTACTGTAACTTATGAAGAATAAGTTCCAAGCATAGTAAAGTATAATAAATAATTGATTACAAATTCTCATGTATCACTCTAAAAATATATCACAATGCACAATGCCTCCCAGAAATCTAATGTAACTCATTGTTGTTTTTGTTGTTTTTTTGTTTGTTTTTTTTTTTTTGTTTGTTTTTTGTTTTTTTTTTTTTGTTTTTTCCTGAAAACTATATACATTGTTGATACTCTGATACTTTACAAAGAACTCAGCATAGTCTAATTTCAGGAGAAATATTGTACATTGAGATATTTAGAAAAGCATGCTTATTATTTAGAAATTTGCTATCAGAAACTTAATCCATTTCCTTTCTTAACATTCTCATTATATGTTTCATTTTTGGTTTTATTTCTTTTCTACATAACTTGTGGAATTGACTTGATTGTTTGCATTTAAATGCAGTAGTAGAAAACCATTTTCTTAACTAAACAATCTTGGAAGAATTTCAGAAAACTAATAAATATTGATTCTGTTACAATGAAATTCCAAATAAATTCCAATTGTAACTGTAGGGAGCTTTACAAATTGATTAAAAAAAAAAAATCAGTATCATTAAGCTATTTCAAAACTTATGTTAAATGAAAGTAGCAGAAATGCTTATCTTAGAGAAATACATGAGCAAGGAAAAAGGAATTTTTAAACTCCTTTTTTTTTTTTTTTTTTTTTTTTTTTCCCAATGGGGAAAGAGAAGGGGAGGAATACCCTATACCCTCTAAAAAGTACATGTATTCAAAATGGTTCTTTCATCATTCTCTGGGGAAATCTGTTCGAAACCCATGTGGTAAGTGGATTCTTTTAGGATTCTTGTTTCTTCTTAAAGAGAGAAGCCTGTCAAAGCCTGTACAGGCTATACAGAGCTTTTAGGCTAATGATATTGATTTTACTACATTGACTGAACCTACCCAAGATATACGTTCTCCACCCTGCTATAAACACAATTTTTAAAGAGAAATCATAGTTACTTTTTAATAGATGCTTGTCTGAGTCTGAAAGAAGGAAGCTTAAACTTGAAAGGTTTTACTTACATTTTGAGCTGCCTAAAGCTGGTGTCTAGTTTTTTACCCAAGACTCATGAGTAGCTGTTTGTCTCATAAGCATAACTGCAGTAGACTACTTCCTCATATGAATGTTATTTCCTCTGTACAGACAAATTGATTTCTCAGTATTTCATTGCAAAAATTTACTCTGCGGTCACATTGAATGAACTCAGATTCTCTGTGGACCAGTAGAAATTAAAATATATATTATATATTTGTTTGTTTCAGTAACTATGCTTTCAGAAAGATACTGCAGCTTGTGCTGTAATTACAGGGATATTACAGTTTGACCAAATATTTGACCCCATCTGTGCTCATGTACCTTATCTCCAACACTGGTCAGTTGTAGATACCTACAAAATGGTTTTGAGAAACATGGCAAGTATAGAGTGATATAGAGTGATACACCTATACATCTATACACTTCCCTATACACCTATATAGGACATTTAGTGACTTCCTGTGCTGCTTCATCCAGACTATTTCATGTGTAACTTTTCCTCCTGGTGGGTCAATCTTCCAAGAGTGTGCTGATCTGTTTGTTTACTTTATTTATTTATTTGTTGACATTTAAACACAGAGTTTCACAGTTTAAAGTAAATTGTGCCAAAATGTCCCCCATTGTGTCACTTAAATATGAACTTTGCTAATTTCACTGGGTACCACCTGGCTGTTGTATCATAAAAAAAGAGATTGACTGTGTGCCCATTCTCTGTCCCTCCTGTCCCTTCATTTCCAAGCTGAGGAGCCGTAAACTATTTTGCCTCATCCTAAAGAATAAGTGAGAAAATGTGCCTTATGTTTTTATCACCTTTCAGTAGCTTTATGCTGCTGCAGCAAGAATGATACAAAACTTCAATATTGTTTAACTAAAGTTGGCATGACTTCATTGCAAAGTCAAAATAATGGAGATCAATGTAATGCCTGTCATAAAAACAAAACAAAACAAAACAAAACAAAACAAAACAAAACAAAACAAAACAAAAACACTTTCTATGCCTTATGCTCATCTGCTCATCTGCTCAAGTGGAGTTCTTGATATTGTTCTCCAAGGAATTTCAAGATGAGCTTAAAGTTTAAGATTATTTTTTTTAATTAGCTTTCATACATAAGAATTCAGCCTTCTTTCTTTTTAGATGCATTAAGACTGAAAAATTTGTACCTACAAAATGGAACTCAAGCACAACACATTCTGCTTCTAGAACCTATTTTGTGCATACAGTCCTATAATTAGTACTTGATTTAAAGTTCAATTCTACTGAAAAGCTTCAGGCCATAGTGACCAGCTCCAAGGTCGCTGTGCCAGGAGTTGCAATTTCCAGTGGTTATGGTTGGTGTTGGTTTGGCAGTTAAGTGGTGTCTGCAGTCTTTCTACTAGAAACACAGAACTGAACTTAAACATTCTTAATTCATATAAACAACTTGTTCTTTTTCAGTCTCTGTGTTCTAATGTTAATTAAAACTGGTTAATCACTGTAATTGCTAAGAAGATAGTTTATTTCTGATTTGATTTTTTTCTGGCTTCAAAAGCCATCCATATTCCTTTCTTGGTAAGATTAAATGCCCATCAGCACCAGTGTGTTATCAAATAAAGATAGTTAATCATGTAGTTATTTAACTATTTATTTATTTTATGCTGACCAACCAGACAATGTTTTACTGTATAATTTTTCTATCTGCGGACTTTCTGATTATTTCTGTTTCTTTTTGTGAAAGTACCCTGATATCTTTTTTAGTTTTTAAAATCTTTGAAAATCCTAAGTATAACATTATATTATGTCTTCACAATGCTGTATGTGAAAGTTAATATCCTATTTATATTCACTGCTCCCCTTATACATTCTGAGATCTCTTCAGACGCAGCACATCTCTGGAAATAACTCACTGGTTCAGTATGAGTCCTGTGTTCTTTTCACAATATTTAGGTTTTCCATTACTCAGGACTTTCTGTAGATATAGCCAACATCACCATTACCCCAAGGGACATCACTACCCAAGGAGCTCATTTTGCACCCTGTAAACATAGTTTGCAGTTCTTGTTTTCTGATATGTAACTTTATAGTCAATTGTTTTTAAGACCCATTTAGACCCATTTAAGATCCATGAATTGAACTAACCTAATCTTTCATCTTGTTTTCAATGATTACTGTGACTTATTAAGGTTGCAAATAGTACTAGGTGTAATATAGAAATATTTTAATTTTAAATTTTTGAAGTTTTCTTACTGACACTCCTGAGTTTTTGCTTAACCATTTCTTAAGCTCTTTTGCATTTATTGGTATTGGCCTAATGATAAGATTACCTCAGACTATCCTACAACATGAAATCATGCAACTTGAAAAATTTCATGTGTTATCTGCATAAAGCTATCCACATGAGACAAATTCTAGCCTTCCTGAGGGATGACAGCATAGTTTATGCAAGTATGTACATCATAGCCTTAGCATTAACCCCATTCTTGTCTGTTCTAAATAAATTGGGAGAATATCAACTTCTCAAGAGTACAACCATCTACCATATTGCAATTCCTCCAGCCTTAATTCCCTGCACTTCATCTTAGGGTGGAAGAAAATTTTGTGTGCCTTTCTTCCAGCAGGTCTGTTTTCCTTCTGTCTGCGAATTTATTTCAAAAATGAATCACTAACAACTCATCTAAATGTTTCTCCAGTTACTTACAGTAAGTGCAGATGTATTTCCCCAGAATGTGCTTTACATATCATTTATATGCCCATCCAAAACCAGAAAATGCTTTTGGCTAGAAATTCACAAAATTTTGTTTACTGAAAGAAGATGAACTGCAAAATGTTTTTGGTTGAGACTTGGCTGCAAAGCCTTGTAACGTAAATATACTCTTTCCATTTGTTAACAATCTCTGCTTGTCAGGCTCTAAGGTAAACATCTAGACTAAAACAACCATTATTTAAATAGGAAAATTGTTCCTGATCTTTAATATACCCGATGTTTAGATGTGAGAAATATTCCACATGTTAACTTGTCAGAATAATATGTATTTAAAATGTGCTTGGAAATGTCTTTCTTTGTTCCCAGGCACTGAGGATTCAATGTTCCTAAATGCACTGAGCACTGAGTAGCACTGTGTGAGCAGTCTCCCACCAGATTGTTAACAAAAATGAGAGAGCTCTCCTGAGGTCACCCCCAGAGAACAACATTTTGAATAAATAAATGTGTTCTGAAACAAAACTTTCACATTCTTTGTCAATTATAATCTATACTGCAGTTTCTGTCATTTAATGACACATAAACAGGTTTAATTTGTGAAGTTTGAATTTTGAGGTTATTACGTTTATTGTAGGTGCTTGTGGTGGTAGCACCGCTTTTCTTGTTTGATTATTTATATATGTATCATTTTATAAGATATATTTTGTTCAGTTTTGGCTTTCTGAGAAACTGATAGCAGAGAATGAAGCTGTCTTTGCTTAGTGTCTTGTCCTGCTTCCAATGAAATTAAGATTTGTCACCTCCCAATAACAGTAAGAACAATTGTGATCTTCCATTTTTAATAAAAAATCAGAAACTGCTCAGAGGAAAAGTTGTAGAAAATATTTTTATTTTTTAAAAAAAGAGTATTCAAACCACATCCAAAATAGCAAGACTCCAAAATACGCCATGAGAAAATTTCTGCAAAAAGTAAATGTTCTATTTTCCATTTCATCAAATCATAAAATCATAGAATTTTGATTTTGATTGGAAGGGACCTTAAAGATCATCTTTTTCCACCCCCCCTACCATTGGCAGGGACACCTTCAACTAGACAAGGTAGCTGAAAGCCCTATCCAACCTGGCCTTAAAAACTTCTAGGGATGGGGCATCCTCTGCTTCTTTGGGCAACCTGTGCCAGTGCTTCACCACCCTCTGAATGAATGATTTCTTCCAAATTTCTAATCTAAATCTGCCTTCTTTTAGTTTAAAGCCATTACCCCTTGTCCTACCACTACAGGCCCTTGTAAAAATTGAAAAATGCAGACATTCACAAGATTTTTCCAGAACATTAACTACAAAATTCACTAAATGTACACTGTCTTAAAACTCTCAGGATCTTAACAATGTCAATATGTGTATTGATTTTTTATGCTAATATTAACAAAACAAACAATCCAGTGTTGAGTATGGAATAAAAGTAGATACTAATATTTCACAGAAATCATCACCCAAAAGTGCTATTTAAATTTCTGAAAAGTGTTCAAAATACAGGGAACTAAGAATAAGAGAGTGGGTAAATTAATCTCATTCTTAGAAATACAGGAATTGCATAATGCAGGTGGAACAGCTAGATCACCATTATTAAGATGCCTAGGAAAAGACTGAAGAGGTTTTGTTCCTTATGTAAAGTGACAATGAGGAGGTGCTGTTAATCTAAAATGTTTTATCCAGAACTCAGTTAGAAGAAATACTTCTTGTATGGATAAGCAGAGTAATTTAGTAAAGGACACAAAGGAGATATATGTATGAACGAATTTCTTTATTTAGCATAAGGAGTTAGTGATACAAAAAAAGAGAAATTGGGTTTCTCAGTGTTATTTATTTATTATTTCCTATGGGTTAGCTTGTTGAAAACCTCTGTGGCATGAAAAAAACAGAATAGCAGGAACCATCATTTTCAGCTATTTCTAAGGAAATAAAAAAAAAAAAAATACATGAACTGTATCACCAACAGAAGGGTTTTAAATTATGATCTCGATAAGATATTATGAACAGACCAACCAAAACAGAGTTTTATCTCTGAGGTAAATGGACTGAAACAGATGGAAGAAAGGAAAGGGAACTTTCCTAAAGGCACAGTGTCTATGTCACCAGCTGTTCCTAAAAGATAATGTGCAATGACTAGTGATATACAGGAGGAAATCCAGATTATAGTATTTTCCCATGGTCTACAAGAGCAGCAGATTCTCTTACACCTTTATCTTGTTTAAAGAAAGGACTCAAATTTACTATGGCCACTCACATGGCAATTCTTTCACAACTGTATGAGACTGGAAATAAATGTTTTTCAAGATCAGCTTAAATATAGTTTGTTGAAGCTTAATAGGACCCATTATAGAGACATGAGTAAGGCAAACTTCTTTGCTCGTACAGTTTTCTGTCCTTTCTTCAAAATTTGAGCAACTTTTAATACAAAATTATGGTAATTAAAGTATTTTCTTGTATTTTAATACATGTATTAAAATGAGATGTTCTTTGACATCTCGATAATGTCATAATAATAAATATTAAAATAGCAGACTACAATAAGACCTCGGTACATCTGGGACTTCTGTGACTGCCTGAGGTTTCAAATTTTTAAACAGTAATAAGAAGGTTTCCACTGCTTCTTGAAAAGCAGTGAATGTTCTCTCTGTCAGTGATAGGCTTTAAAAAGGTGTTTAGATAGCTGATAGCTAAAAATTCAGTCTGTAATTTTCAGGAGTACTTAAGAGTTATGAATATCCCTGGAAGAAAATCCTGATATTCATATAATTCTTCAAGCATCTGAATATTCCTAAGCTCCAGTTCAGAGTGTGGAAAGGAAAAGTTTCACAGATCTGGAAATTCCCAATTTGAGCAAAATATATTTCTGAACATTTTCTTAGGTTTTAGTGAGCAACATTATGTACTAATACTTAGTTACTTTCATATTTATTATAATTATTTTTTAAGAGACAATTTCTATTAATTTCCTAACCAAAGGTACAGAAATATTGGGAAATAGAGATGGATGCAAGAAGTGCCCTAACAACCATCTGCATTTTGCTTGGGCTTCCCAGCAAGCTAATGGGTTTCAGATGCTTGTGAATTTTATCTGTTAACCTTAACATTATCACAGACAGAAGGCCATGCAAAAAGACTGGAAATGCTTAAGCAAGATTATATAATCTTCTGGGCACATAGAGCTCACACAGTCTAGAAGACTGCTAGGTTGACAGTTTAACTGAGACAGGCAAGAGCACTGTCCATGTCTGGGGGCAGAGGGATGCTCATATCAATGTTTTATACCTCTCATAAAATAATCCAGTATGTAACTGAGGAATACTCAGTGGAAAAATTATGTACCTGCTTCTTTTGTATCACGGTTCTTCATTCAAGATGAGCTTTAGGCTCAAATGCTGTCATTGGGGTACATGGTGATACATGGGGGTGGAAGAGACAGCAAATAGGACTGTTTCCTTATTTCTTTGTGCTTTCATGTTTCACTGAATTTTCGAATCGCATGTCTCTGCTAATAGCACTTAAACAGTATATTAATTATGAAACAGCTGCTCATTATGCTAATAAGTAAAGTAGTCATGACTGTCATTATTTCTTTTATTTTTTTTAAGAAGCCTGTTATTTTCTTCTGCTAATACAAAAGCCATTTATAAACAGCAGTGAAGAGACCTGACTTTACAGATCCTTATCAAACTGGCCATGGGTCTAAGAAAGCGTCTTATACCAGTGCAAATGCTGACTGTTTCCCTTTCATATATATTTTTTTTTTAATTTGAAGGTGTGTGTTAATTTATTCATACTTTACATTAGTCACTACAAAAGCTCTTAGCCATTCCTTTTATCTAACTCTTTTTGCAAATTCTGGGATGCATGGAGAAGGGACAAATTCACAGTTCTTCTCCTTGGGACTCTTAGGATCACACAAATCCTTGTTTAACATGCTTATGTTATCTTATTGGGCAGAGAAACTTTGCAACTTATGTGTGAGTTGCACTTCTTTTTTTTTTTTTTTAGTAAGAAGGCAAGGAAATGTTGATGATATATTAGGTACGAATACTACATCCTGTTTTTCCCATGGTTCTTTTTAATCCTGTGCTGGAGATTGGTGAAAGTTCAGGGTGTTTTAAGAAGCTGATTTATTAATATAACTCCTGGAAAGTCAGCTATCAGTGGTTCCAGGCAACTTTCAAAGATACATCCACTCTTTGTATAACAAATTCAACACTGAAAATATTTTACGCAGCACCTAGGATACTAGGAAAAGATTTTAAGCAAAACTTGTCTGCTGCATTTCCAGTACGGGTTTCCTCAGTCTGCCTGACACCTGTGAGTACTATTTTCTTTTTATTATTTCATGCTTGAGAAAAAAAATAAATATTGTGAGCCATCACTTAGAAATTAAAAATACCACAACTAAATAGGAACATATGTGAATTGCAGTTTGCACATCAGAAAAGTTACTAATTAGGCATCACATACAACTAATGAAATTATTTTAACTTTATATGACAATTGTGTTACAATTCACTTGTTCTACCCTTGAAAATCCTCAGTGGACAGAATTTATAATATTTTTTTTTTTATATTTTTTCAGTCCATAACCCTATTTAGTAGAATATAATTTCTGAAGTTATAACTATTAAAAATATAATGCTTTAGCAAGTATTCAAAATTGCAATATCCATAAATCACATAACACGTATGGCAAACACAACTTTTCCTCATGCATTTTCTCTACTCACATATGCTGTGTCTAAATGACAAATAAATGACTTGTTCAAGTGGATTGCATCCAGGAGTCTTACAAGCTGTGACGAGTTTTATTTTGTAGATATTATTTATTTATTTATATTGGAGATATTCTTTCAGGGGTCACAGTGTTTTCTAAGAGCTGTAACAAAGAAATTGCTGGAGGTAGTTTTAATATGCTATTTGTGTTCATAGATAAAAAAAAGCTGACTTTCTACATGGTTAAAGTGACAGTAAAATCCCAGAGTTAAGCTTCCTATAAATACATAAATAAATAAAGCTGTTTCCTTTAAAATTACAGTTATTTTACATACAGAATGCTGTATTACCTAGTTAATATCACATGCATTTTTCTTTTAAAATTAGATATTCTACACACATTCTGGCTCTTAGAAAATGATTCGTAAATTTGTGGTGAGTTTGCATAAGCATTTTTGCAGATGAATCAATCCCTTAACTGAGATATTTTAATTGCTATAATTTGAATTACTAATTCCAATTTTTGAAAATGAGTTGAAGGTAGTATGTGATTAACTACTGCTAATGAAGCTGCTACCTGATTAAGTAGCATAGCATGCTTGGAACTGATTATATCTAAATGCAAATCAAATTGATTTGAATTGTCTTTTTATTTTTTTTTCCTCCTGGATTTATGGTATATATATATGTATATATATATATATTTCAGTTCTGCACATACTTCTATACAATATATTTTGCTTTTATTTATTTATTTATTTATTCTACTGGTCATTCTTTGAATTCTAATATGAACTCAGAAAAGTCTTACTCCAAGCTAGTGTAGTCTCTATTAATGTAATCAAACTTAAAAATTTTCTTTGCTGAAAAAAAAAAAAAAGACGCAAAAAATTGCTTTCAGTAAGATGAGAGTTAGTCACATTGCTAACAATCACAGAATCACAGAATCACAGAATTTCTAGGTTGGAAGAGACCTCAAGATCATCGAGTCCAACCTCCGACCTAACACTAACAGTCCCCACTAAACCATATCCCTAAGCTCTACATCTAAACATCTTTTAAAGACTTCCAGGGATGGTGACTCCACCACTTCCCTGGGCAGCCTGTTCCAATGTCTAACAACCCTTCTGTTCCTGGAGATTTATCAATTCTCTTCTGATATTTATAGGTTAATCCAGATTAAAAACTAATCTTCTTTACTATCATTTTCCGTAATAATTTGTATCCATTTAAAGCCATTTGAAGAAAACAAGCTATGAATGTTAGAGTGTCATGCAGTTTAGATTAAGAAATTTCAAAGAAAAAGTTGTAATGTAAAAGTAAAAAAGCAGAATGATTCTAAACAAGCAGAATGTTATAATACATGTTTTAGGATGACATTAAATATACAAAAACTTAATAAATTCTCCTATGTTTCATACTTCTTTTAAATCAAGTCTTGTGGGTTACATGTATTCTCATACCATCTTTGGAAAGACCTTTTTTACGCACAACCATCCACTCTCTCTCCCTCTCCCTCTCTCTCTCTCTCACACACACACACATTCACAGTACTACCTATTTGTCTTTCTGTTTCCTTTTAGTGTCAGAAATAATATTTTCAGCAGCTGGGAATCTATATTCAGATTTCCCCATCAAACTGAATCCTTATTGACTTTATTGACTGAAGGCTTATATTATCACTCAGCATAACAGGGAGTCCTAACCAACTACTAAAAAAACATTCCAACATAAATTATGTTCTCTCATTTCGAATCAGTTCTGCCTTTAGGAAGACAATGCTGTGTATGAGTCTGAAAATTTGGAATTTATCATTAAATTTTAACACAAGCAAAAAAGCAAAGTCCCTAAAAAGAAAAATAACAAATTGACTTGTTTGCTTTATGGTTTTGAGCAGATGCTTCTTAATCCTGATAAATCTAGTCAAAAGAACCAAAACAATAAATGAATGATGTATTTGGCATTTTACTTCTTGCGTTTTCTTTATCCAATCAACTTTGGTAGGTTAGGAATTTGGATTAGTAGGAAAAGAAAGTTGAGAGCATTAAACATGCAATCTGGAGAAAAGTTGCAAACAGAATAAAAACACACTCTAAATAGTGATACTAAGGGAAAAGATTAATTATATTAACTGAATGTGGTTAAATGAGAATATAGAAGCAGTGGAAAGACTTTTTTATATACTAAGCTTTTACTAGATATTTTAAATTTGAGACACTTCTAAGGGAGAAACATTCACTGCAAATGCTTAATAGTTGGTGCAATAGGAACACCAGGCAAGTAACAGGGAAAATATCCTGTTTGATGTGTTCGGTTTTAGTCTATCTATGGGAAAAATAAAAATAAAATTTAAAACCTGTTCCTATTAATTACCCCAAAACCAGGAAAGATTAAATGTTTTCCAAACTAAATGTTTTGTCCTTCATAATAAGGAAAAATGTATTCAAAAGAGAACACTCTCCTGAAATGCCTGAGATAGCTGTGGATGTCTGGCAACAGCTTCTTCTATGGCAGCCTGATATTTTCATTCCCATCTTGGCCTAAAATAATGGAGCTATCTGAAACAGTGATTAGCTTAATGTTTGTTTATATCCATGTTTTTATCAATATGCACCAAAAAATGGAAGCTGAAAAAGAAAAGAAAAAACAATTTTGAAAAGGAGACATCATACAAAGAATAAAGAACTGTCCACAAAAGCAAAATTAATCCTAGCAATATTAATGACAGAAAACAGCCTACATTTTATGTGTCTTCTGGGCAGAAAGTATCAGTCCCAGCATTGCTGAAACAATTTATCATTCCAGTATAGTTTCATCAGAGGGGAATGAAATCATCATGACTTTGTGTGGGCTTTGCAATTGAACAACCTATGGAGCTTCTGTGACTATTATAGCACTCAGGGACATTGCTAGCTATTATACATCAGCCTGACTGTAATCATGAAAGATTGCTACAGGGAAAGATTTTCAGGAATAAAGACAATAATACTGGAGACACCCATGCTGTCCATAAAATAAGATGGGCAAGCCTGTGCTAGGTGCTAACTGTACAGCTGTTTTGTAGCATACTCAGTCCCAGTTACAGAAGATGAAGGGAAAAACAATCTCTGACCATTACATTGGTGAAAAAGTTTATTTGTTCTTCCTAAAATGATTTCCAATTACACAGATAAGCTTCTGCATAAAGTACTGCATCATTATTGTCTAAATAAACTGAAAACAAATAATAAATAAATAAATTACCTTTTATTTTTATACATTTGTAATCTTACATTCTGCCTAGGGTGGAGGGTATTACTTCAATTAAGATGATCAAAAGTTTTGCTAAAATGAGGAGAGAGTAATGCTGAATGATCTGAAAATTATACACATACCTTAGGAGTAATGCTGTATGGTCTGAAAATTATGCCAATACCTTAGGTGAATGTGCTGCCTAAGAGATTTACAGAGCCATCTTTGGTAATGCTTTTACCACTTACCATTGCTACAAGACAGCAAAATCAGTTCTGGATCAGTATACTAAAAACTCTTTTGAAAAAACTGATTCAGAATAAATGATTTTAAGTGTTTGGTATCACATCATACATTTCCTTGACAAATCCATGTTTCTGTTGTTGTCTGCAAACAGGAACAGGACCCAAGGGAACATCATGAAATTGTGACAGGGGAAGTTCAGATTGTATGTTAGGAAAAGGTTCTCCATGGAGAGAAGGCAGTTGGGCACTGGAAGAGGAACTGGAGCATTGGTCACAGCACTGAGCCTGCTGGTTTTCAAGAAACCTTTGGACAATGCTCTCAAAAATAAGAAAATAGTAGGAACTCTTTAATAATGGATCTTTTTTTATTATTATTATTTTTATTTTCCACCTTTACTTACATTGCTATGTTCTGCTATGTTTTGCTTATAATTGAACCATTTCAGATTAAAGTATTATGCAAGAAGATTAAGGACAGAAGAACCTGAGCGATGCTTCCAGATAATTCTGAAAACAAGTCAGTGAGCATTTCCCAATGTTAGCAAGTTCTAAGAATATAGATTTTCTGCATAATAAGAACTTCCTGAGCTGGCTAAGATTAGCCAACAGCACAGTGCACTATTTATTTTTGGAAGAGGAAACGTGCTACAGGTCTTTACAAAGAACACACTGAAAAAAGACAGTATAAGCCTTGCTTATCTCATCTCTCAGATGTCCAATATATCACCACTATCTGTTAGATAAGTATTAATAGTTTCTTATCTACCACACAATAATTTGCTGACATTTGATTTCAGTTAGACTTTATAGTTTCTGGACTTGGAAGCCACATGAAGTTAACATGAGCTAAGCAATCTTATATGGAGCAAATAGTGTATCACATAAAGGACTAACAAATGCAAGAACAGGACAAGATAAATATGTTTGCTTAAATTAGCACTGTGTCCATTACTAATTCATGAAAATCATCAAAATACTTAACATTTTTTATCAAAAGAAAACCTCGTGTGCATAAAATGACTTGGATCTATAAAGCCAGAATTCTCAGGAAGCATTTGGTTTAGCCGTAACAATAAGTTTAAAAATAAATAAATAAATAAAACAAAGAGAAGATTTATAGAAGGCAGACTGGTTTCAAACCTATTTGAGACCTGAATTACTAGAATGCATGTGTGTGGTGTTGATTTTTCTAGGTGTGTGCAGTGGAGGGAAAAGTCATGATCATTTCTTGTGATGTGAAAACAGAGATGATTGGAAAGTGACAGATATTGTACTTGTTTGTCTCATCTGTCCCCTTGGATCAGCACTGAATTTCTCTTTTAGTGACATTCTAGAAAATCCATCATTTTATAATAGCACAGTTCACATGGTAGATACCCTGCAATTGAAGTGTTATTAATATATAAATACTTTCACAACATAAACCTTTATAGCACCACACAAGGGTGTCTTTAAACACCCTTCACTGACAATGAAAGCATTTTCAAACAATCTCACATGTAAGTTAATCACATTACCTACAACATAACAAAAAGTAAAAATCATAAAGTAGAGTTTTCAGGAAGTTTACAGGAAATATGTACACCTGTTTTAGCTTTACTTACCTTTTTCTGTTCTCCTAAGCCCCAATCTTTCCTGAACCTATCTATGTTCACAGTATTGGAAGTGTTCTTCATTTTATTTCATTTTTCAGCTAATTGCAATGTAGACACATTAAGTATTGGAGTAGCTTTCAGTGACTTGAAGCAAATAGCTTTCAACAGTATTAAATATGAAATTGCATTGTGAAACTTATATGCTCCCGGAGTAACAAACCTTAATTAAATTTGCTCTCTTCTGTAAGAAGGGGGTATAGTCCTCTGATTTTAGGAAATCTGGTGAAGGACACTGAGGTATTAATGACTACAGTAAAAAATTGAATGTATTCCCAGTTCTGCTCTATGACAAATTCTGGGACCTAAAATAACTATTTAAACTCTGTAAACTGAGATTTAGGATACCAGTTCAAACTCTGAGGTTTTGTTTATTTGTTTGTTTGGTTGGTTGGTTTTTCCCCTGCTTTTTTTTCTTTAATGATTATATTAAAATATAAAATACCTATCTGTGAGTTTATTTGTGAGCTCCCAAACTCAAAAGAAGAGTGTCTGGCAAATATTATGGTCCTTTTCATATAGGAGAGTGGATTAGGCGGTCAAATTTTTTTTTCTACCCTTAAGATCTAAGAATATAGAAATAATTTTGTACTTTAAGAGACAACAAAGTTTAATTCATTAACATTAGTGGAGCCTGTTCTGAACCTCAGATAGATTGAGAGAAATACAATCCAATATCTCAGTCAATTTAAACTGGTGTTGACTAATTCACGACACTGGTCTTTCAGTGACACTGGAACCAGGTAACCTAGAAATATAACCTAGAAATATATATCTTTGTATACTTGTGAAATAGAATGGATATAATCAAAGTGACTCAGGATTTATAGCGGTAGAACAGAGAGGAAAGTAAGTCCTTTTCTATAGGCGGGAACAGAGTTAGGTGAATAATTCATAACAAAACATTTATTTATTTATCATATTTATCTCTTTTTCTGTGCAAGTTTTGTCCGTATATGGGTCATTATTTTCTCCAATGTATTCATTATTCACTGTATTATTTCTCTGAGCAATTTCTGCCTGTTAGAAGTTTATTGCTAGCATTCATTATTCAAAATTTGTGCTGTTCATCTTTGAAAAGTGTCACATAGCATATTTTCATTTGTTTGTTTGCTGATTGGTTGAGCATAAGTTTTAGATTTCCAGTGTGACCCATGAATTAGAAACTTGCTTTCCAAGCCTACAATTTAAGATCATTTTTAAGTTGCTGTGTTGATAAATAAACTCAGTTCTTATAAGATCCGTGAAGATGTCGGACAAAAGGGTGCAGCCATTTTATGTGTCTTAAAGTAGCTGACATATTCTTATTGGATATTTCTAGGAGCTGGTATTTGCAAAACCCATTATAATTTTTTTCTGCTCTAGCTTCATCTTGAAGTTGCAATTGAAATGCAAACAGCTCTAGGGAAAATCAGTCATTTGTCAGAGATGCACCACAACAGTTGAGACAACAGTAACAACAGAATAATGGTATATTCTTCATATAACTAGAATATTGTTAACGCACTTTCACCATTTTCTTGATATAATTTATCATTTAAGCTACATATCTGAGAAGACATTCTATTTACAATGTGACAAACTGTGTGTTCATTGAGATTATTTATAGAGATGTTTTCCCAATTCTAATGTTAATTCGTTGACATCACTGGGAAAATTGTCAGTAATAGGAAATTATATGCATTGCCCATTTGGCTTGGTGTCTTGTCTCATGCTGCCCAACGCAATGGTTTTCTGAAGGTGAAGAAAGCTTCTATTAGTAAATGTATGATATACTACCCTTTAAATTCACTTGTCAGGTTGCATTTAGTCTGTGCCATTTCCTCCTCCATGCTGCTTGGTTTCAATAAGGAGTCAAGAAAAACATTGGGTTGGTGGCCTCTTCCCCTTCATTTCAGATGTCAGGATTTCATTGACTTGTCAGATAGGATCTGGAAAGGCAAGCAGCTGGCAACTGAAATCCAAGATACACCTTTTGCACTGTCAGGAAGCAACATCTAGTTTTGAGGAGCTTGTTACTTAGTCACTTTTCCAGCATCTCACTGGGAAACTAGCTTCTGATACCCCTGATAATAGTCCACAACACTGCCAGTGTTCCAAAACATAATAAGAAAACAATTCTAAAATTAAAGAAGCAAAATCACAATTTTAATATTAGCTATTTTTCTAAGTTTCTGAATGTGACCATTTGCAAAATCTGTGTTAATCATCTATGCTTAAAATAACCCTTGTGGCTTTGTTTTTTGGTAACTGCTTTGTACATTCAATACCATAACTGATTTTAAATGTGACTCAAAACATGCCACTGCTGTGGGCATGTTCTAATTCTTTTCAAATGGATTAAGTAATTTTATATTACTTAGTGGTATCCTGTTGCTTTTGCAGGACTAAACATTGAAAGGTATATCTCATCTCTACTAAGAACAATGTGCAGGGGAAAAGATCATTCCTGCACAGCATATGACTCAAAATAATGTGATGCTGTCTACAAGGAAAGAACTAACCCAGACACGAGGTAAAGAAGCAACTGTAAATGAGCCTGACTTCAGGGAACAGAGCAGAAATGAAGGTGGAGAGTCTCTTTACACAGATGGAGTGGAAAAAAAAAAAAAAAAAAAAAAAAGCCCATTTTTCATGGAACAGGAAAATAAACTCTTAAGTAAGTGATTTGATGGGTTGGTGGAAAGTCTGAGAAGGGATAGCACCTTTGTTCTGATGAAAAAAAAAACACACATAGTTATTCCTGACACTTCTGAGAAACAGATTGTATGTGAGGAAAGGTCCAACACTTCCTGCTGAAAGAGAAATGTAACATGAGCTTGGGTGCACCACCTACAATGGTGTGAACACAGGTGTAGGAATGGGGAAGCCTTGGGGCAGATATCAGGAGGAGGTACAGCTGTAACAAGCAAAAAACTTGCTTTATGGGTGCACAGGGTGTGGTCATTTTTGGTTATGTGACCTCCTTACCAAGGACTCTGGATCAAGCCCCTCAGTGTTCCCCACAGCTCACAGGGGTCTGCTGTTTCTCAGTTTGCCTTGCTTTCAGCAGTCCCTCCTGGCTGATGAGCAGGGGCTGTTCCTGAAACTGAGCAGGGAGGGAAGCACTTAGTCCCCTCTTCTTCTTCATCCACTTGGCTATTTGCACTGGTGCCCTATGCTCTGTGTGGCAATAAATCAATCAAATTTCATGGGAAGTCTAGAAGTTATGCTGTCTTCCAAAGCAAAGCTCAAAGGTCTTGAGATGTGGCAATGTTATTTAAATAATAGGAAAGTGGTTTCCTCTGCCAAAGCAAGCAACGCCTCTTTAGCTAATACCAAATTAAGCATGACTATTTTAATTTTTGTGGAAAAAACAGTACTTAGTGAGAAAACTGGAGGCAGATCCTGGAACAGTATTCTTGCAGTGATAATATCAGAAGATAGATTTTGACAAAAATGAAATCTTTCATTTTGGGTTTTAATATTGACTGAATGTCTCAGATGAGAGACAGGGTATGAGAAAACACCCATACCCGCTTAGTCTCCTACTACTTGCTTCTATGTGCATTTCACAGATACAGGTCATGAAGACGCGACTTCAGTATCATGATCTTTGTAAATCTCTTGAAAACATCAATAACATTTAGATAAATAAAATTTCACTTACAGTGCTAATAGCACATTGTGCTTGTGCACTTGAGACATCACCATGAAGTTTAAGCATGGCTTTGCATTGCAAAATAGGCAAGTCAAACTTGCTGATATGTTGTGAGTAGCGAATATATATTTCAGTGTACTATGTTCCATAGGTTATTCAAACTGTTCATTTGCATAAAAATAGTTCAAAAGCTTGCTTCTTAAGTTGGCCTGTTAAGTCTTTAGACCTTCTGTATGTTACAATAGCTTTGAAACTTTGAAACTTTGAAATCTTTGTCACAACCATGGTTTAATTAAATGTGGGTGTCCTGGCTGTACCTTTTCTCTTTCCAAAGATTGCTACTTCCAGGCAGAATTATTGTATGAGCTGATTTAAGGCTGCAGTAAATATGGTGCCTGCTTGCATGTAGTTTTAAAGAGTCAGTACCTTAGCTTCTCTCTTCTTGTGTTACAGAGGTATGAATGACCTGATGTTAAATGCTCTAGTGCATTTTTAGAGCATAAATGCTCTAAAAAAATAAAAATAATAAAATAAAATAAAATAAAAGTTTTGAATGTTTCCTTTTACCTATGGCATTACTTCGTTTCTAAACTCCAAATCACTGAAGAAAATTTACATTAACCATAAACTGTAAAAAGTGTTTGACTAAAATGTGCAGAAACTATAGAACAAATCAGATTATCAAGGAGTAGATGATCTTTAACATATGCAATGCTCTCTGGTGTACAAAATAGACTGAAGAAAAAACTATACCAACTTCAATATATTTTTGTTATCGTTCTCTCAGGTGTACTGCTTAGAAATATGTCTTCAGAGGTGCATAACTTTTACCATTTTTTCTGTGTACTTTGGACCAACTGTTACTAATTCATAGTGCATCCAAGGGATTACTTGTTTTTGCTGATTAATAGGGTCACTTTTGAAAGGACCTGTCTCTAAGTCTGATATTTTCTGAAAGTCTAATGACATGTTCATAGGATATACTACTTTGAAGTTGTCTATCTGTCCTTACCTATATCACAACTGCAGCTCCATTTCAAGGTGCAACCCACTTCAGGTATTCAGGTGTAATTCTTTCCTCTTTATTAAAAATAAGGAGACATAACTTATGGACATCTGCCTTGAGCAGAACTTCAGACCTGCCCTCAACAACACTAAGATTATGTTTGATTTGAAAACTTACAAATCTGCCACTTTTCTCCACATCCAAACTAAAGTCAGAAACATGCTGTGCTCCAAAAAGAAATACTTGTGTACATGTGTGCTTCCATGCCTGTGGCCATGGCTTTTACTCAGTGAAGAAAAATACAGTTTTACCTATCTTTCTGACAATATATTATCATTCCAATAGATAGATGTATGGGTTTCTCCTCAACACCAGAGCTTGAATAGGTACAAGGCCTCAGAGAAAACATCTGGATTTGTACTAGACATAGAGCAATGTGTATTTTTCTACCTGTCCAGTTGTTTGCCAGAGAGTGGCAAAATATATCCTGCTGCTATCGTTTTGCTGCAGCCATAGAGAGAATAGATTTTGTTGGCTGGTATCTTACTTTTTTTGATGTATCTTATGCACCTTAAAATATATTTCTAATTTTAGTATATTGAATGTTACTTTGACAATGATATTTCTATGCTACTTGATGCAGAAACAAGACTTCTGAAAGCTTTTGTTACTGACAAATTCCGTCTGTGGAGTTTGAGAATGCACAAAGGGATAACATGGTAAGATATTCATATTGACCTCTCCTTAAAGCTAGTTGTTTCCTTATAAAAACATTGCCTTACAAGAGACATACTGCTAAGAAAAGTTCATGCTTAATATACATTCAAATCAAGCAGGAGGTTTGAGTATGAGACATTTTAAAATTATAATCATGCCCTAGTTGCTCACTTTGTGTTTTGATGGTATTTCTTGTAGCTCAGACACAGGAAGGGAATTTACTATGTCTTGTCTAAATGGTTCCTCATTGACATTTTCATTCTGAACTTTAGAAGCTGGTGGAAATTTGGAATTTTTGGCGAAAATACTGTTTAGAAAATGATTGAATATAAATATCCATGTTCCCCTGTTTCTTTAAGCAGATCTGTAAGTATTTGTATATATCAAGATACACCATTCATATCTTGAGAAGATATTTTAGTTGAAAGTCTCAACTGTGATTGATATCAATGCAATAATAGTTTCACAAAACCAAGTGCTTTATACATACAACAGGAATCTACACAGATCTATTAGGACAAGGTTTAATAGCAGGTCATTTCTGGGGAAAAGAAAAAAAAAAGATATCATGCATTTTAACTAATTAATATTTAATGCTAAATGCATAAACAGTCTGTGAAGCAGGGACCAGATATTAATAACTTTTTTTCCAGTGAGTGCCTTCACTGAAGGGTCACCAGATCTTGTTCTTTCAAACACTTCTTGATCCCATAAATCTTGAACTACTTCCAACACAGTGTCAGAATATCAACAGGAACATGTAGGTCAGGGTATTGCCCCAGGCTGCTGGAAATATGGATCTGTCACTGAGATGAAATTGAACATGGATAAGTGCTATAAAAAGGGATGGGAAAAAGCATTGTCACATGCTCTTTCTTCTCAACATAATTTAGAAGAAATAATAATTCATATGTGCACCTCTGAGTTTTTATGTCTTTCTGTCTGTCTTTCTGTCTTGAAAAGGGTAGTCAGGGCTGCAATGCTGAGCAAATTTCCTAGACCATTAAAGGTGCTGAAAGTAATGACTGGCACCAGACTTGGGGCTCAAAAGTAAAGCTATGAGATCTTTCACCTGTAGAATCAGTTTGAATTCTCATCTTCCCAAGGCAAGTTTCTTTTTGATTTATCCAATAAGTCTAATTCAAAGCTTTCTGAGACTAATCTAAATTGCTTCACTGATTGCAGTGCACCTTTGATCTTTGTTCTGTGGGTTATACCTCCAAACATGACACTTAAGAACCTTGGTTAAGTCTATAATTAATATTGGTCTCTACAAATCATTACAGATTATATGGTGTTCCCTCTGGACCACAGTATTTATTCATCTTAAGACTGATATTCCTAAAATGTTGTCTGTATTGTTGTCTACACTGGTATTTATTCAGAAGAATATGTTGATTGAGGGACTGGTTGCTATTACTGAACCTAAGTTCTGTGGGAGAGACTATTATTACCCAGAGTTTCATGTAAGATCTTTGCATAACAGTTGATTCTTGCCTCAGGATCCTCATAGTTTGGCATTAATTTCATATTTATTTTCCAATTTCTGATTATCTGTGTTTCACATCTTGAAAGTTGGATTGCAGTACACCACCTGTTATTCTTAAGAACAAGTCTTATATTGGAGTCCACAGAAAGCGGTTATTTTCACTTGATGATTTCAAAATTGTAGCTAAGATCTATCATTTTTTAAAAAGAAATGAGAAAGAAATGTGTGACCAAAGCATACTTTTCCTCTGTTACTTTCCCTCCTTCTTCTCTCTTTCCTGATGCTGAGGATTTGCCATGTAAAGATTTTTCACTTGGGAAATATTTTTTTTATTTTTTTATTTTTATAATTTTTTGAATGCAGGGTATTAACCTCTTAATCTGTCCAAGTTTTGTTTGTTATATGTTAGATTTTTCCTCTTCACTTTCTTTGTCTTGGAGAACTTCTAACATAACTTTAGAGAAAAGATTGGCAGCCTCCAAAGTAAGAGGGTTTTATGCTAACATTTTTCCCATTCCTCTGGTTCTTAGATATTTTAGTTACTCTTCTAGTTTAGTATTTGTTTCTCTGCCTCATGAAAAATGTCTTCCTGAAAACCAATGTTTCCCTTTGCTAATAAATTTCTGTTTGTATTCTGTTCTCTTCTCTTTCAGTATCTCATTCCACATTTTTTCAACTGTTAAAAAAAATTCTGCCTTCAAACAAGTTTCACTCATCTTTCAATGTCAAGAAATTAAATAGGGCTCCTGCTAACATAGACTTGATGTTTTGACTTCTTACAGTCTTGATCACTTAATTTTCTGACAAAATGCAGAAAAGAAAAATTAGTCCACAGCTGTACTTGTTCTAAGGACTTTAATCTCTACTAGAACAAATGGTGGTCTAGCCCCACAGCAGTGCTCTCTTCTGAGAACAGTTTTCACTGCATTTTCTCATCAAACTACTGTTGTACGGTACTGTAAGTACAGATTTTCAACAACTCTTGTTGCAGGAAAATGTGGTTAAGTTTTGTGAATTTTGCTGGAGCATTTCTGCACATTTCTGAATCCTTTTTTAATCCCAGACTCAAAATGAAGACCAGGAAGAAAGCTCATTTCTTGCTTTGAATTTACCACACTAAAGCTGTGGCAAAGCAAATGACAGTTCACTGGGAAGACATGCCAGATACTCAGTATCTGAGAACTGTGATAGTGTGGGAGGTGGCTGAACAGAAACCCTTGTTTATTGGGCTGTTCTACCTGAAAGAAGGTAGTTATTCTCAAATTTTGCTTATTTTATATATAACAAATTAGTCTTGTAACAGTGTAACAGCCTAGTGAATAATGCTTTTATGTATATAGAGTCCTTTCTGCATACTATATCACTCAGTGGTTAATCACTAAAATCAATGTTATGTTGTAGATACATAACTGCAGGAGGAGAATATATCAATTCTTGGTCAGAAGCTTTTCTACCACCCTGCAAAATTTTGTCAGGTTATTTAATAATCACTCCTGTACAAATTGTAAGGAGTAACTTTTTTTTTTTTTCTTTAAACTGATTTTGTCTTATCTTTCTCCATGTTGGTATCAGTGAGTACATTAATATTAATATTGAGATGGACCATTTCTGTAGCATGTGATATTAGAGATGTTAATCATGGCTATTCATCTAGAGGTTATGGTAGATAATCAGAAAAATGCTGATGAAACATTTTCTGATATTACTCAAAGTTTTGTTCAGTAGATTTTATTGCTCCCGTTCAGAGAAACGACCAAATAAATTATGTTCATGGTTTTAAGAGTGCAATGTTCCTGGATGTTAATTGATGCTCATTTTAGGAACTAATAAAGTATTTTCTTGATAAAATGACCAAAGAGAAGGAGTGAATACCATTTTGTGAAGTGTTGATCAAACAAACCATTGATTTTTCTTACAGCAATTTTTATAAATTACAAATTAAAAGTGTGAAAAGTTCAGCAAATATATCTTCAGGAATAATAAATACATGCTATTCTACAATGCTGGTAATGTTAAAATAAGAAAAATGTATCCACTTAACAGTCATATCTGAGCAAAGAACAACAGCTGGGAGAAGAGGAATGCGTCATAGGTAGCAGTCAACATTTTTAATAGGACATTTTATCTTGTCTTTATCTTTATCTTTAGAAAGTAAAAAGCTAAAGTCAATTTTGTCACCATCCCATTTGGAAACATCCTGTGGTGTTCAGAAGAGCAGCTCTAATGTTATTTTCGCTTCATCATAAGAACCTAATTTAGTATATTTTCTGGTCAACATTTAATAATAATAATAGTAATAGTAATAGTAATAATATATTTGTATTACTACTACTACTACTAATAATAATAATAATAATAATTATTATTATTATTATTAATAATATATAATAATATATATTAATATATATAATATATATAATAATAAATAATATTAATAATTATATTATTATTAGTAATATATATTATAATATATTATAATATAATAATAATAATTATTATTATTATTTAGGAGCATCTCCCTTATTTACGGTGGTTAGGCATCTCATTAAAATCAGGTTTTCCACAGAACGCTTTTTTTTTTTTTCTGAAAAGGCATTAAGTTGTTTTGAAAATTAAGATGTACCTAAGTGTCAAAAAGACAATTACGTCTGTGTAGCTAGTCCTTGCTTCCTGACATACAGTGCACTAGTTATTGCAAGCCTTGACGTACTTACGGTAAACTAATGACAGGAATGCTGTCATCTTAGGCAAATACCACACACACTAAAATTTGGAACGTTTACTTTTGTTCTATATTGAATTATTATATACTTACAACGTAACATTTATTATGAAGAATTTAACATTAAATTAAAATTCTTTCCAGTAGAATCATGTTTATATTCTGTGACTTTCAATTAAGCAGATTTAAGCCATTGGGTGCTTTGGAAATTTTACTTATTAATCTGGTAAACACATCATTGTATTGTCTCATGTTATAATCTAAAATGTAGTAGTAGCTGTTCTACTATATTTTTTCTTATAAAAACAGAGACAAATCAGGTATTTTGAAGACCTACCCATGTATTATAATATTAATGCAAATTATTTATTATTGAAGAAATGTCTACAGCTATTTTCAGGGAACAACTATTGTTCCTTGAAACTGTCAAGGAACAACTATTTATCCATGTGTTTATTTTTCCATGTATTTATTTACTTGTTGTCTGTCAAAATGGACAGAGCAGTTGCAAGTAAAATGTTATACTATCATATTATCATGTATACATGGGTTCCCAAAACAAAACAGACATGGACCTCTTAGACAGTGTCCAGAGGAGGGCCACAAAAAATGATTGGCTGCAGCATCTCTCCTGTGTGGAAGATCTCCCTTCCAACCCAAACCATTCTGATTCTATGAATCTACATATATATTCCAGAAGACCTCCATATCATTTCCTACAAGGAATCACATTACAAAATATAATGTGAAAAAAAAAAAAAAAAAAGGAAAAGAGGAAGGGGAATGGAAAGTGAAAAGGCTAAGAGGTTGTTTTTGACCTCTATAAGTACATATAAAGTTCTTTACACTCTGGATAACTGAAGTATGATCTTTCTCTATGTGAGATGTCATTACTGTCCCTGGAGCTAGAGCTTAAAAATACAGGTGACAAATGCAGAGTACATCACACAAAAAGCCTCTTCCCCTTCCTCTTCTTTTCCGTTTTCTCCCAGATAATTTCTGATTTTACACCAGAAGCACAGTGTAGGGTATTGCAGATGGAGTATGTTCAATAAATCTGTAGGCTGGAAATTATGGGAGTAAGCCCAAATTTTATCCTTCTTCCATCTTGACTTTCAATACTTGCAGAATTGCTTTTAGCTATTGTTATAGGAACTAGAGCAATGCAAACAGATACCCTGTCTATATTCAGAAAAGTGTCAGATAATTATATACTTCATATCACATACTGTTTTAAGATCTACAGTCATACAATACTGTAACTATAAACACACAGTTTTTAGTACAGGAAGAAAATAAGATATTAATGGTATGAACTTTATTCCCTATGACAGTTTAAATTCCTGAGGAAGGGTGGTAAGCCCTACATTCTGGCTGAATAAATGAATAATTCAAGGTAGCTTACTACACTATGCTTTTCTACAGCAGACATTTTTTTAAAAATCTCAGTAGTTATATACTTCATAAACATTATTCAAATTTATTAAATTGATTAAAAAATGGTGCTGATTTCAAACCATTTACTAGATTCAAAAGATTATAAATACACACAGGAAACCAGAGGAGAATGTTATGGGTAAGAACTCATCCTAGTCCTTCCATTCTCCTTCAGCTGCAGACTCCCTGAAAAGTCTGCAGTGTCGTCTCATGAAAAGTTGACAGTTTAAAGCCAGAAGGATGAAAGAAAACCCTACCTGGAAAAGGAATATACAAAGAAACACATAAAGGCACTCAAAAAAGAGCAAATCTGTCTTCAGCATCTCCTGTCAGAAGTTTTATGCTTTTCATCTTAGTCTACCAGTATCTCTGAATATGTGTCAAAATAACTGTACTTGCTGACTGTAGGGAAATAAGAGATTTAAAACTCCCACTCTATGGAAAAAGAACATTACAAATTGTGGGTGTTGGTACTTATAAAGCCACTGAACTTTTATGAGGTTCTAATGCTCTGGTCAGACATATTTAGGCCTTAAACTGGTTTGAAACTGTATGTATTCTCAGCTCAAGGAGATCTTACCTTTAATGGGACATCTAACAGCTGGAGCTTTATAGAAGGCATGCATAATAGAAATGGGACATTTGATGAGCATTTTCTAAACTGTATTGTGTAACTTAAATTACTGATATAATTATGAATATATTATAATGTATAATTATCTACACAAAGAGCCCGTATAGTACAGTAACTCTGTCAAAGGGGTTCCAGCTTTTCTTTAATGTGTTAATAATGTTTAGTACTTTACTTTTATGAAGCACTTTCTAAACAGTAACTAATTAATCCTTATAACACCCTGGTGAAGTGGATGAGTGATTCTTGAATTTAATAGTAGTTGTGGGTTTCTTAGTACCGACAGATATCAGCAAAAGTCACAGCTTCCCTAGAGTACAGTGGGAAGGTGGGAAGCTTCACCAGGCTGACCCTACAGAACACCTGTGGTAGATCTGATGAATTTAATGCCTGCTTTCATGTTTGGTCCTTGATGAAACAGTCAGTATAGCCTGAATAGGCCAAATAATGATTCCAATCTCAAACTCGGTTTAACATTAAATAAGAGAGAAAAATTCAGATTGGCATAAGAAAAATCAGAATACAGGTAAAAAAATAAAATCTTTTAAAAATCTTAGGTGGCATAAAATGTTATAATATTCATCTTAATAATAATAATAAAAAAAAAGATTAAAATGTAACAATCGGGATATTGCCTCTAATTTACCATGTTTTTCATCAAGATGCAAGTAGAGAAAGAGAATTCAAGTTTGGTTCCTTGTTTTGTATCAGTGGTAAACTGACCTCATCAGCTTCTAGGCAAGGCATAGGAGTCTGGTTTGGGAGTCATGAATTGATATTCAGTCTAAGGAAAAGTTACTGCTTTCTCACTTATCTGGCATGGTTATATGGGTTGGGGAGGGAAGGATTGGGGGCTTTTTTTTTTTTTCCACAGATCAGGCTTGAATTAGACAGACAAGGAATACAGGTTACAGACATCTCATATCTTTGAGGCAAGCAACTCAGCAACACCAGTAAATAAATAAATAAAAATCTTGATACTGTCCAATAAACCTAAACAATACAGTTTTCTTTCATTTTACTCATAAGCAGTACAAGAGAGAAGAGGGAAACTGGGAGTTCCTGCAGAGAACTGAGAAGCAACTAAAGAAAAAATTGCAGACCGACATAAATAGGAAGGGGAAAACCGAGAAAAGGTGACACCTGGCTGAATTATTGTTGGTAGTTCCTCAGGAAAGCACATTAGTGAAACTTTAGTCTAATTAAACCATATATGCTGCATTATCCTGAATATTTAGGAATATTTTCTCCAACCAAACAGCTGTGAGGACAAATACCTTAAAAAGACCTAGAGATATTTTTAGCAAGTAAAATTCTATTGACATATAGGCTCTATAGAATACTCCTCTATAGAATACCTTGGTCAGAAGATAATGGACATTCACTGTCCTTGCAGGGTGGTCTTGGACAACCTTAACTCAAAGTAGAAACAAGTCCAACCCATCCATAAGTAGAATTGCACAAAGGTGGTAGATTCGTATGTTGCATACATATACAAAAAAAAAATAAAGCTGGTTTGAGAATTTGTTCAGTTTTTCACTGAAAAATCAGTTTAATGAAGGAACTTTGTATCCTCACTTGATGTTATCTTTTGTTGGAGAGAAGGGAGAAGGTACAATTCCCTTTTCCCTTTTGGAAAAAGAAAATAAAATTACAGAAATAAGTGAAACATAATGCCTTACTCTATCAACTGCATTATTTTTAAAAAGTACATGTGTATTTTAGAGATCACTCTGAGGAAATGAGAACAAATCAGTACAAACAAAAAAAAATGACTATGTTTCACATATCTATTATACTGAAATGGCTGAATATAACTCAAAATATCAATATAAAGGTATATTATATATTACATATGGAGCGTTGGAATGGATCAATATTTTTCATCAAAAATATGTTTTGCATGACTTCAGTACTTACACGTACAAAGTTTGTAAGTGTCATCAGTGTTTAGTAACAATCAAAGGAGAAAAAGATGTGAATGGTAGATCTAGAATAAAAAGTTTAATATAGCAAATACTTAGATCTTCTGCTTGATGTTAAAAATCAAATATTCTTACAAAGAAATTGAACTCTACAAACAACTCTATCAAACAATATCAAACTCTGGCCTAGATGATTTTCTGTTTGTATGTATATGTAGACTGACCCAACAAAGATTTAAAAGCAAAGGTTGATAAAGAACAGATTTTCACACCAAAAATAAACCATTAAATGTTTAAGAATAGAAATATTTTAATATTTTGATGTTAATTTTAATGTTTGAGATATAATGTATTATCAGCAGATTAAATTGCGATATATGTGACATCCTTCTCCAACTAGAGACAAAATTAAAAAAAAATAATAATAAATACTCAAATAGCTTATATCTTGTTTTCAATAGGTCACCACTTGAAGTTTTTATTCTCCAAATGCTATTTAGACATATAATATTAGTCAATAATAGACGGAAGAATATGAATATTCATAAATGACAAGTGTATGCCAGACCACACTGCATTATGAAACATCTGAAGGTTAATAATCCAAAATATTATTTTTTTTGCATTGCACATCAAAAAAACATATTTGTGTATTTGCATTGCACACTTATAAAACTGTTGATGTTTGTATTCTCACTTTGGTATTCAATACAAGCGACTTTATTTTAAAAATGTACTGCAAACATTTTTTTCAGACAATGGAACATAAATCCAGGTAAATTAATATTCCTTCTGGGAGACAACAGATAATGACTTGTGCTATGAATTTTGTGAAATTTAGGTAATTTGAATTAGGTACAGGCAGTTTGTTTCTGCAAACATGGGGACCTCAGACTCTTTCCTCTCTAATTATTTTGTCTGCTTGTCTCATTTTCCTTTCCTCCTCAGCTTGTGATAAAATGTTACCATGGAAGAGAGAAACAGGAGCATTGTTTTCTCTTACCTTTTGTGTCTACAAAGCTTTGTGAAACAGAAAAATAAGTAGTAAATGGTATGAACATAAACATATGACTTCAACACTATAAATATTTTATAATAAATGTTGTTCTTGGATATCTATAAGTTATTTTTTATATAAAATTATATGTATTTAAAATTTCCATTTGTTTTCTCTGATGCTAGTGAATGAAATAACAGGTAATCATTTTTGCTAACATAAAAGCAGCTGAAGTTATTATATATATATATATATATATATATATATATATATTTACGTATGTTGGAAGAACTAATAAAAATTCTCTTCTTTTCTGGGTTTAGAATCTGTCACAATTCTTTCAAGCCCATGACTCACAGTGATGAGAAACAAATTATTTCAGTTCTGGGAAGTCAGAGCTAGGAAGAACTTGCACAGTCTTGCTTTCAGTATTTCACCTGGATGGTTTAAACTGCTTCGTGCACCTCTGGGGACCTGCAACTCAGGGGGCAACCTGAGCAGAGAGAACAGGGAAGAGGTACTGTGCAACCCTGGCCCTGTCTGTGATGGCACAGAAGTGCATAATGCATCTGTTCTAGGTGGATTTTTTCCAACTGCCCTTTTGAATTTCAGACCCTGACTGCATCAAAATGGTTTGGATGACTTACAAGCATGCTGGTGAGCACATATTAATAAATTAAAAGGGGTTAAATCATTTGCAGAACTTGGCTACAATGCAAGAAACATGTACACACAAGTTCATTAAAACATTTAACTGAAGCTAAAGAATAAGTATCATCAAAACATAGCTACTGATATTACTGTATACATAAATCTTCCCTATGCAGAACTATACACAGCACTCAATAAAACAGATAGGTATTGGATGTATGTGTTAGAAAGGAAAAGATCTTAATAAGAAAAGTGATTGATTCTGAAAATCTGCTATATTCCAGATCACTCCATAATACAAGAAAGCATGAAACCTCCCTTATTTCAACGAATAATATTTGAAGACAGCAACATTCATAAAGTGGAAGAATTTTTGAAGTACAAATTGCCATAACCAAGGAAAAAGCATTCATTATTTGTGCTCTGGTGAAAAGGTGCAAAGTAAAGATGGGAAAATTTCTGCTCAAACTACTGTGAACAGCTATTATATTTTGATAATGTTTTCTCCTGTTTCTGAGTGTATTCTTGACAGTTTTACTTTAGAAAGGAGGAGCATTTCTGAAAAAAAAAATGGTTTTGACCAACGTTGCACAAATATAAGATTGTTGAAAAAAAATAGTGATAAGAAAACATACTGGTCTTATGAAGCCTTCTTTCAATTACTTCATTGAAAGACTGTATTAAGATCTTGACTGATCTTTGACAGAATACAAAGTATATTCAGGATAAAATACAAGGGTGAAGAACTAGGGCATAAAAGTACAGGGATTTATTAGCCTGAGGGAGAGAAATTACGTTTAGTTTTCTGATGGTTTTGGTTTTTAACTTTACTAACAGAAAAGTTTCAAGAGAAAAGAAGGAGAATAAACTGGTTTACTCTTTATTAGGGGAGGATAAGGGTATATTCTGACTACCAGAGGCAATAATTAGAAACAATTCTGAATACTCAGGGGTCACAGGATTAGATTTTGATGTGTTTCTGAATGTGTTAACTCTGCGAGCCATTAGGTAGTTTTTTTCAACATACAAACACTATACCTGGTGATGCAATATTATGGATGATGCACTACTTTCTTAATTATTTTTATTGTGTTACTTGAAACATCATAGATTGAATAACTATTTAAATAAAAACAGGGAGAAAAAAAATAAAAGGTAAGTATACTCAATAGCAAATTTAATATTCTTTGTGAAGATCTTAGGAGCTTTATAAATCTTTAGTAAGAATCAGAGTGAAGAAAAGAAGAACCCTGTGAAGGGTAGGTTTATTTTAATTTTCCTTTTTTTTTTTTCCCTCGACCCTTTCACTTTCTAGACTTGAGTGCTCTCACTAGGAAATAAACTGCATTTAATCTAGGCATGAGGACTCTTAATTATACTGGAGGAGCTTTTAATTATGTTATTTCTAATAATAGTGGATTTTTTTTTTCTTTCCTAAGACTAATTAAAGGTAAAAGAACTCACTCAAAATACACTTTGCAATGTGATTGGAACAGTTTTGTGTTCTGGTGATTTCATGCTAAGCACTTGAAGAATTAATGGTCTGGCTCAATACATTTTTAAGATCTGAAAAGATTAGTTTTTATCAGGTCGATATTTATTACAATTATTTATTAATTACTATCATCCACTGTGTTCTTGTATAAACTCAGAAGGAAGGTAGAACCATAAATATTAGCCAGATTTAATTGCCCAATATTTGCCAAAAAATTTGAAAAAAAAATACACAATAATATGTTTATTCTGATAATTTACATCTTAATCTAGACTTCATCATGTTTTCAGATGCCCTGAGATGGAAGAGAATGCATATGATTATAGGAGGAGATCTTCAGAATCAGAAAACAGAATATTTGGGCTCTATTGAGCAAACCAGCCAAAAAGAACTTTAATTTTCTTGTTAGTGGAATTTATATTTAAACATATTACCAAAAGCCAGTAGCAAATTTTTGTAGCAAATTAGGATGAAATGTTCACCCCCTGTGAAACTACTAGCAAATTGTCTCTTAATTTCCTTAGAGGCAAGGATATATGGTAACTCTGCTAGATAGACATAGGGGACATTTGAACAAAAAAGTGAGATATTTTAATTATAAAAAATGCTTTAAGGAAATTTAATTTTCCCTAGAATATTATTAGTTTTTTAGAGGTATGCTTACACTGACTTCATCCATGCCATTTGATCTTCATAAGCTTTAATGTATTTAAGAGAGTAAATCAGTTCTAATATGTTTCAATAATCTTTGATCTTAATTCAATTAATAAAAAATATATACAAGTTAAATTAATTTGAGCTTCAAGTTTAATGAATTTAATAATATATCACAGGTTTCTACAACCTATTTTGCTCTCTTTACACAAGCAAAAAGTTATTTTCACAATTTCATTTGAGATAGCGGTAGGCACAATAAATTCACAAAGTTTAAAGTGCCTAAAAGTAAGATTTAAAATCGGAATCTTAGATTATGGGATTCCTGAGGCATCCATATTCCTATCTAAATCTATTCTATACAGTATTGCTCACACAAACAGTTCCTCTTAATTCTGTTCTCAGGTTTCAATCCCTGAGTAGTGATTGTGGCTATCTGTAAAATTAGCATGTTTTCTGGAAAAAGTGGATGAGTTAAGCTAAAGTAATATATTTTTCAATGTATGAAAATGTGATATTACAAGTTCATACTTATTTCTAAATGTAGTTCCCTCCATTTTCTGTACCTGTCATTATGTCAATTATACATATGAACAAATACTATACCAGTGTTTCAATGTACCTTTCAACTAATTCACTATATCAAAAACATCAGTTTATACCAAAGCAGGTTGTTTTCTAAATCTAAGACTGTATCATAAACAATTTTTGCACCTTGAGTAAAAATAAATAAATAAATAAATAAATAATAAAAAACTTAAGAAGCACTATTACCTGGGCAGTACCTTTCTCTTTGTCATCCTTAAAATATTTACAACTTGAGGAATTTGAATTTGCCACTAATGAGTCTTAAGCTAATGATAAAAAAACAAATGCTGTTAGAAAAGACCTATGACATTTGGAGATAGCCTGCAGGATTCAGCAATAAGCTGGGGTGCATGTCTCATTGATTTCGTGTATTTGGAATGAACAGAATCAAACCTCTCCTGTAAAATGGAAACAGAGTTGTTCACATGAGGAAATGGGATTGAAATATTCTCATTACTCAACTTAAGATATCAGTCGCTAGATGAGCTGACAATTAGATGAGAAAAGAATTGTCATCTTCCTGCAATGTGTACTTAGAACCATATCATAATTTAGATAAATGATTGATAAATTGATAAATATCTAAATTGATCAATATAGATGAATTACCATTTTCTATCTGAGTTACAAGCTTTATTAAAAAAGTTCAGTAGTTTTTGTAACTTACGAAGTGTATAATATGAAGTCACAACTTTATTTTAGATGTGCAATGTAATGGAGATTTAGAAAAACAGATTTTTCATTACACAGCTGAATTTAGTTTTTATTAAAAGTTGAATTTCCTTTAAACTTATTTCTATAACAAGAGTGTGTAATCCAGTTTTACATAATTTGTAAATTTTTACATAATAATTTTTGCATAATTTGGCAGTGCTAGGTTTGACTGATGCAGCTTTTATCTAATTAATTCAACATATCCATGAGATACAGGATTCTTTTTAAATCTAAGGATGGATGGAGAACCTGCTCAATATAGTGGAAGCTGGGATGAAGGCATAAGATACATAATATGAAAATGGGCTCTAAAGTGTTCTTAAAATCTGATATTTAGCTTGTACACATGGCTTGTACACAAAGATGAAAATCTCCTACAGGAAGAACAGACCATCTTATAGGTCTTTTCTAAACACAATTACACAATTAAAAGGTCATACCTTCAATGACTGGTATGAATTTCTACTACAAACTAGTGGTTTGCCAGCAGAAAATGTCAGAATAACATTACAAGTTGACTGGAACTGATTTGTCATTGCCAGTGTGGTAAGGCTGTGAAAACAGAATTGCCTGTAGGATAAAGCAAACAGGATATTTTCTCTCATCCTCTCATGAGTCTAGATGCAATATAATATTTTCTGTCACATCATACAATAATATGTTATTGTATAGCATATACAGTGGAGAGAGCTTATTGAAAACACCATAAGGAAAAAAAAAGGTTTGTCAATTAAGGAAGAAAGAACTCGTAAGGAACTGTCGCTAAAACAAAACAAAACAAAACAAAAACACCTCCATCAAAAAAAAAAAAGAAAAATAGAATGGTACTCTGATATAGAGAGACAAAACTGAAAGGGTACGATTGGCTTAGCTTGGCAAAATAAAGGCTGAGTGAAGACATTGAACATCCTCTTTAATCAACATGTTGGGAACAAACTTTAAGGAAGAGAAGGTTAAAAATAATATTGGGAAATTAATACATGAATAAAAAGAACTGTAGGGCAACGTGTCTGTAAATTATAAAGTTTCCAACTATGAATATACAATAATTTCAAGGCTTCAGGACATCAGTCTGGGAAAGGATTTCCCATGCAGAAAACAAAACATGGGCTCCAGGTTTAGCTGTGCATGTATTTCTGATGGTGAAATGTATTCAATGGTACACTCACAGTTGTGGAAGGTCAGGAATTATTGGTTACGGACTATTGTACTCCATCTTCCCACACCTAAAATCTGTGCTATTTTTCTACTTTATTCATAAATAATGTCTTAGCGTATAATGTAGCTATCAGATCTGGCTGGTAGCTACTTTAAAAGGCCTTAGCTAACAATAAACACATACAATTATGAATTACTAAATTCACGTCTCACCAGGGAAGTCACAATTCTCATTGGATCAGGGAATAGCAATGTTATTCTGTTACATATTCAGTGTATATGTCACATCAAAAATAGAAGATGACCCAGCTAAATTTTGAAATTTTAAACACTGAATAAACATCCTAATAAATTACCTGCCAGCAACCATTTAAAAACTAAAAAAATAAGAAATTACACTTGGAAATGTTGAAACCATCTTAGTTGTCAAGTAAGCTAAATTTATTTATAAATAGTTCATCAGATTTTATTCCATCATATCTGTTATGGATATTAGATCATTTTTCTAGTTTGCACATATTCATATATTCTATATAGTTTTGACTGATGGAATTTTATCATTTCAGAAAGACAGGGATTGGGAAAATTCCACCCTAGAGTAATATTAATCTTAAAAAAAATAGGAATGTATAAACCAGCAGTAAATGCATTCCTAAAGGAACCAATGGGCAGCAATCCTAGTATCTTACACGCAACAGAGTAGTAAACACTGTAATGAGTTCCCTGTTCAGGATATATATTTATAGAACTGCCTCACTTTAGAAACACTTTTTCTGATTTCTTCCTCAATAGCAGTCTTAGCACAGTTGTTCATATATAATGAATGGCATTGCAAATGTGAATGAAGTCCATGTGTCTGTATGTGTGAGACAATGGCTTTCAGAAGACCATTAAATGGTAAACAACATCTGAAATTATCATAAATAAAACAAACAAATAAAAAATAGTAATGTATTCAATAGATTTTAATGTTTATTTTTATTCTAGGTTTTATCAGACAAAATGTTACACTTTTCTTCCCCAATAAATATTTTGACTAGTGATTCCACTACTGTGCGTATCTTTAACCATAAAGTTCTCTGTGTAAAATAGGATAGAAAATAAAAGATAAAATAGTGTTGCCAAATAGCTCCAATTATTCTGGCTTATACCTGTCTTGACTACTTTTATTCCTTTGCTGTCCATGCATTTTTAATGCTTTTAAATTGCTTTGTTCTTACTGACATAGACTGAAATTCTACTGGCACCGTATGTGGAGGATTGCCAAACAGTGGTTAATTTACCACTGCTGATTTCCCAGGGGAAAAGGCAGGTTTTCTCAATCTAACTTACCAAACATAAGAGCAAGAGGACAGAAAAATCAGGAAACTGGACAACTGAACAAAGAAAATGATGTAGAGTGAAGTATGTGGGGTGCAACAATTTTCTCCAAAGAAGGCAGAGACTACATTTCCGTCTCCTCAGCGCATCCCCATGCTTGTTCCACAGGGCAAGCTGAAAAACAATATATCAGTAATGTGTCGTATTTGTGACAATACTGGTTCATAAGCCATACACAGTTACAAAACAGCTGATCGTAATTGATTATAAAAGTCTGTAATTTTAAAATATTAGAGATACTTCTCCAGTCCTCCTCTGAGGTTTGATGTCAGAAAATTATTTATGTTTAGGCTACAAGAAGCCAGAGATCTAGTTTGATCTTTTATTCTGTAAGATATTAAATTTCAGCCAGACAGCTAGTAAGAAGCCTAGATATTTTAGTTAGAGTAAATCATTTAAGGAGACTGAACCATGAGTCACAAACAGGGGTTGAGACCCAAAGCTCTACTGACAGCAGGGAACTAATAAAGTAGCATATAGCTGAACAGAAAAAGAAAACCATATCCCACAATGAACCATACCCCATCACGAAATAGGACATTTCATCATAACAAAAAATATGCCAATTGGTAGGAACCTTCGTATGCAATTAAGGTTAGCCAAGCATCTAAAGAAAGGGTCCTTTCTCCTGCCTTATTTCATAATCCTCTGATGTCCTATGATATCAGATTTCTCTCTGAGACGGCTGGTGACATGTATTTTCTGTCTGTTCTCATTCTGTGTATTTTTAATAATTCACATCAAGTGTGGAGGGTTGATTCCAGACACTCACTGAAAGATCAAGCCCAGGTGTTTTTTAACTCCACCAAGCCAAACTCAGTAGATCAGTTAATGACAGTTATGAGTTGAGACTTTTTACAGGAACATTCTTGAAACAAATGTGTGAAATGTGCAAAGACAAACAGGGGAATGGGGGGGAGGGGATTTAATATTTATGATATAATTCATCCTAAATGTGTATTTTTCTTGATTATAAACCTGAACAGACCTGTGGGATCAAAAACTTACTGGAATTAGACCTGATACCAACATGGAAAAAGAAATAGATATCCCCAAGGCACTTACTAGATCCGAGAACACTCACAAAAATAAATCCTTCCTCATACATCTCGTTTTGCATCCTGACCTTCATCTACCTATCTGACCTCATGATCAAATGAGCATTCTAAAGTTCTTGCTTAGGGAAGACTTTATTCTCCTGATGTTTATACTCACTTAGGTATGACTGTGTAACCTTCCAAATTACAAACAAACAAACAAAACAACAACCACAAAAAACAAGTTCATGTTTACCTATTGTCACTGAAAGTGTAAAACCTTCTGATAAACACACAGCTTCCAGAATTAGCAACTAGTTTTAAGTATAGTGAAATATTGTAAGCTGAGAAACTACCGCTGCATTTCTTAATATTTTTCCCATACCTCTGTCCTTTTTTTCAGACAAATTCTGAGGCTATAGGGAAGCCATTCCAATCAAGTAATGGAGGCAGAATGAAGCATCAGCCTTCCTCTTTATTCTTCTAATGCCCTTTTTGTTAAGTTTAATAATATTTCCTTTTACAGAATAGTGTGGAGAGTCACTCCTAGGAAGTGTACTTGTGAGTATCACCCAAAATGTGCATTTCTGATTATACTTTACTGCTGTTTTAATGGCACCATTTTCCAATTTGGGAACACGCATTCAGGCAGGTCTTTAAACTAAACTGAATCAATGTTTGGTTCAGAAATTCTGAACCAATTATAGCCCCTTTGTATATTAAAATTGGTGCTTGATCATTAAATACAATATTTTAGAGAGCCTGACTGAACTGATGGAATAATCTGTTATGAATTGTGTGTCATTTTCTTGTGACAGGCTTATTTTCCAAACCAGAAAGACCTGGCTTGCAAATTGTGAAAGTCTTGATCCCTGATTCAGTAAAGTTCAAATAAGTAAAAGATTCAAATATGAATGTGTGTGTTATGATTAATTAAGGAAAACTAGGTCTAATAAAATTCACCTTCAATTTTAATGACAAATAAAATGTAGATCACTTGCTTTGCTTGAAAAAAGGCCTTTGCTGTTATAGGTGGAGCTGAAAAAAATAGTCACTTTATAACTGCAGGCTGTATAACTATGTAGATTAAGAGGTCAGACTATATTGAACTAAATCTCTCATTTCTGTTTTTGAATAATTGCATTTTTTAAACTTTATTTATATGTATTTCTCATTCATTTATTTTTATGCATACATATTTTATATTTCTATACATTTTAATTGTCTATGACAGCACCCACTTTGTCTTCAATGTTCTCTCACTGCATGATTGAAGTGCAAAACTAATAAATCAATTTATTATATTTACTGTATTATTGATAAATAAAATAATTTACAGATAAATATAGGAATTTACAGTAGCTTTATTAAAATAAAACACACCCTTGAGATTCAGACATTGTTTTTGCTTTTTCTAGTTCACATATTTTGTAGACTTAACCTGAAATGTCTGAATCTTTTCAAGACAACATATATTGAAACAGTTTGCCAAAGATTTTTTTTGTCTTAGAGACTAAAGCACATTGTTAAACTTTCATCTCTAATGTTAACCATGGACAAAATATTTATAATAAAGTGGTAAATTGTAATTGTCAGTACATACAACAGTTGAGTAGTTAGTAATTTATGAGTTTGCTGTTAATTATGTGTGAGGTAATGTAAAAATAACAGTGGAGACATGAGAAATAAAAACAAGGTATTAGATGGTCAAGTTAATTACTGCAGCAAAAAGAAAATCCTCCAGTGTCTGCTCATTGCAATGCTGTTCTTCAGCCAAAAACCTTTAAAGACATTCTTTCTCATAATAAATAGCTTCCACTTTTAAAAGCTCTGTCTGATGTTGGAGATTTGGGTGAAGCAAATGCTCATCTTAGTGTAGAGAGAAAAGAGACATGATTCAGACCTCTCCCTTTAATAACTTATAGGAGTTCTCCTTTCTTTAGAAGTAATGCCATTTGTTCTTTGTTTTGTCATGCATCTCACAGGTCACCTTAAGGCTGTTCCCTATGTATCACAGCTTTCTGTGGAGTGATTTTTAGCAGTTTTCTGGCTGCATCTGTGAAATACTCAGATACAACCATTGTTACATATATAATGAAATACTCTGTGATTCCTATAAATAATTCTTTATTTAAGATTAATTCAAACTTGAAGCTATTGAAATTATTTCAGACAAGTTTGGCTTATTATTGTTATGATCATAGTCTGGGCCAGTTCCTTTGTGTAGGTTCAATAGCTACTACTCTCAGGAAGATCGGAAGATCTGTCCCAGTGTAGGAGACTACAAATAAAAGTATCTATGGGAGTATTTGATCAATGCCAATAAAGAATTTATCTGATTATGAAAATCAAAAGCATGAGGTTGGGTGTCTATCTTATTATTCTGATTTATCAAACTCTCAAAAATTCAAATAATGTCATATTTAACTGGGAAATAATATGGACATATAAACTGATATCAATAATTGGGTAACGTCAAAAATACACAGTGTACTCCAATAGAATATGACATATAAATGATCTTGAGGTCTCTTCCAACCTGGACAATTCTGTGATTCTGTGATATAAACCTATATTTTAAGAATAGAAATTTCCATATCTGTGATAAACTTTGAGGTTTGGTTTGTTGCCAAACTTTGGTATTCACATGGAGACCACTGCATTTGTGAGGTTATGAAATGACCATAACACAACTCTGAAAGTGGTAAATTAATCTAAGTATCAGACTATAAAGCTATCTATTCTGAATGTGATGGGATTTTTTTTCTTTCTTATTTCTTTTTCTTCTTCTGTTAATTAATTAATTAATTAAATGTTAGCTATTTTATAGTAATAAAATGCAAATAATTCCTTTTAGTATTAAAGCAAGTCAGCTACACACCTGACAAATCAGTTATCTTAAATGTGGCTTTTGCTATTGAAAAGTTAGATATCATGATTTAGCAGTCATAAGACTTTTAAATACATATGCCAATGTGAAATGTAGTTTTTCTTTGGTTTTCTTCTATTCAGAGATTGATAGTTTTTAAGAAAAAATCTTTAAAAAATAAACATAGACATGTTGAGGAGAGTTAAGAAGGCTCAAATTCAAAACATGCAAAGATGTGGAGATTTCCTTATAAGACTTCTAAAAAGTTGTATGTACCTGAGAAATAAGCTCTCTGCATTCACTTATGGGATATGGAAATATGCAGTGGAGAATCTGGAGTTGGGTGCATACTTTAATTGCTTCTCACATGATTTTTTCATGCCTGAGCTCCTATTTTAATTTGGGGTTAGAGAAAGGTACCAAATTAATTAAGCAACTTTCCATATAGACTGGAGGTAGATTGAATATTTTCACAGCAGTGATTCCTCATATGACAGTTATTGCTAATAAACCTTGAGCTAAGAAAACCTCATAAACATTATAGCAAGGTAATTTCTTCCTATTAGTAAATTACTTACATCTCCTGTGTGATGTGTGAGCATCACAGAAGTTAAAATGCAATCTGTGGATACTCTCAAGTTTTGTTTCATAGTGTAAATTTTATTTTAATTTATCTTACAAAATTGTCTTCTGGAATAAAAGTAGCTATTCCAGGATGTCAATTCACATAATAGCTAAAGCGAAAATATGAGATCCATATTTTTAATTCACTCCTGTCAATATCCTTTGAAGACTTAGAATTCAGCCTTAACAGACCTTTACAGCATATACCCTGTGGAAGGATAAAACTTCAAAATCTATCACCAGATCATTAATAGCAATAGACTAATAAAAGATACAAAGATTTAAAAACAAAACAAAACAAACAAACAAATAAGAAACTTTTATTAGGATATATTAGCTCTCAACATTGAAAATCCCCAAACTGAAACAGTCTCTGATGAAAACTTCTCTCTTTCTCTGAAGTAATTCTACTATATTTTAAAAGTGAATCTGAAGGAAAACAGCAAGAGTCAAGATAGCTTTGTAAAAGAATAGGATTCATTTCTTTGTAGTAAGAATGTCATTAGGTCTTTTCTAAAATTATTAGAATTTTTTTGCACTTAGAATATGCTTAGGTAGCCTATTCTCCAGACTACAGTTATTCTAGTTATCACATTCAGTGTCATGTTTTTGTACTAGTTTTCACCAAAGCAATTTTCACATTACATATTTAATTTACTTTGAAGCCTAACTGGGCTAATACAATATTTGGTGTTAACAGTTAGAGGCTCCATCTCCCATTGATCTTATGAATTAATAATTTCAAGTCTTCTGCTTGTGCTTTAATTCACATAACAAGGTAAGACTGCTTTTTGAACCACAAATCACTGTATCACTGCTTGCATTTTTGACTGGATTATATTCAGGGCAGATGTACCACTGCAGAATATGCCTAGAAACAATACTAAGCTTTTCTTCCTCATTACTCAGAAAATATGCACAGGTTCATTTCTGACAGGATGTATTATATAAAACATAGTGTCAAATCATCCGTCAGGCAATCTAACAACTGCCATAGCAGGACTGTGTGCCAGTTCTCAGGAACACCAGTATTTACCATGTGTTCAGAAATCAGATTCAATGTGGACGGAATGAAGAGCAGCATAACAGCTTTTAGTTTCTCTCTGTCCTTTGATGATTTTTCTTCTCCATTTTTCTCCCAAAGACACTGACAACAGGCAGAGATAACAGACATAATGTCAGGCAGAGCTGACAACTTAGGGTTATAAGGAATTTTCCTTGGAAGCAAAAGTGAATAAAACACTTCTTATACTTTAGTTTCCTCCACAAATATTTCAAGAAACTCAACAAGTTTGCCCAAATAGCTGTGCCTGAACCTATTCCCAGAAACTGCCAGGTTGAGTGCCCTTCTTCCTCTGCAGGGAGTTCCTATGGCAACATCTTTAGATGAAGTCAAAGGAATTACAGATACACATTTTTTCCCTTATTTGCTTATTTATTTCTTTTTATTATTATTATTTCTTTTCCTTTAAATGCCAGTTCAGAAAGCATCAGAAAGTGTTGCTCTCTAATCTTTGGGACTCTGAGAATTGCCATTGGGCTACCCGGCTTAATTTACTATGTTTGTTACATTTGAAAAGCCTGTCCTAGTTCCCCTGTCTCTTGGGTGTCTGATTTACTACATCAAATGAAAAAAATAAAAAAAAGGCAAGAGAGACTTTCAAGAGTGCAAGCATGCTAGCCCAGAGCTGTTTTCGGTTCAGACACTCAAAAAACACAGCATGTTTATTTATTTATTTTTTAATATGTTTGTAACTTTCCAAGGAGTCTAGCTATAATCATTACAGATAAGATGTAGCACACAAAATGTTTCAGCTAGAAGGATGTCTGCAGGGTATTGACAGGCAATTGGTTTTGTTGTGATTTGTGCTCTGGTGAGGCTGATGGCTTCTCTGGCAATATTAGGCCATTGATAAAAGCATATAACTTCAACAATTATCTGTGAGGGAAAAAAAAAAAAAAAAAAGTAAATAAATCTAGACGTAAGTGAATTTACTGGATTATTTATCAGAAAAAAAAATTATATATTAAAATCAAACTGTCATTTGAGAACTAATTAGCTTTTTAGTTTAGTTTAGTTTAGTTTAGTTTAGTTTAGTTTAGATATTTTATTTTTTCCCAGCATGCAGCTGTACTGTGAAGAACAGGATGGTGATAGGCATATGACAGATAACTCTAGTGCAAACTGTAGTTTCAGTGAGACCGTAAGTGCTAGGTGCTTTTTCACAAATATGGGGTAAATTGCTCATTATGAGCCTGTTTCCAGCCATTGTAAAATCAGTGAGCATCCTTTATAGGCACAGTTGCATTTGAGTCAAACCCAGGAAGGATATGAGTGCAGTCCAGGCTTCACTGTAAGTGCCAGGGCATCAGAGTTGACTATGCACATTGCTGTCAGAGGATCAGAAAGTTCTCCTCTTTACCTTTTTGGGGTTCATGGTAAATTTAGACCTGTAGAGGACTGTACTTCTTACATCAATGCATGAGACTTATAACTTCGTTTTGAAAATTATAAAAAAAGGGGGAAAAGGAGGATCAGCTGTACGCTGTTCTGCATTGCATCTCAGCGGCAATGTTGCAGGTAGTTCTGCTGATCACCTTCATGTGTCACCTCAGTGGGCAGCACACAGCTCCTCCATGCTACTGTCCTGTAAAGTCAGAAAAATCCTGTTTCGAGGACCTTCAAAATCTGCTTCTTTCATTTTATTCAATTGCTGCCCAAGGTTGTTGTCTCTGCAACTTCAAAATCCTTTACAGCTGTTTTTGCATTATTGTGCAGCCTTTGTCTTTTAATCTAATTAACAAGTCAAAATTTGCTAAATCTGTCCTGGCAAACAATTTGTCTTTTAATTATGAAGATGTCTGCCACTCTGCAAACACAGTGACACATGTGAAGCATCTGCTCTGGTCCTCTGCAGCCTCAACCTTTTGCCTGTTGCCGCTTCGGCTGCAGTGAATGTTTGGAACAATGAAGAACGTGGAAGCTTACCCCTTCCCTTGACAAATGCTGAGGATCAAAAACCACTGCAGTAAGAAGATTAAAAAGAAGAAGATGATGATAAAGCATATGATAGCAGTGCAATAAAGATCATGTGTACTTTAGACCACCAATAATAATGATGTGCATCTGTATGATAGGAGCATCTCACCATCTTATAAAAAGTCAAACATACAATTTTTCTCATACTAAGAAACTTTTTTTCCCTGTTAGAGTTCACCAGAAGTTCTTCTATTATGTGTGTATGAATATTAACTGGAATACATAAAATACACTCATGCAAAAATAAAATTGATGAATCAGGCAGTGAGTCTTAGGCACGAGGGTTTAGGTATTGTCAATTTACTAGGTATCGGCAGATTGATAAGTGTGCATACACTTGATTCACAGGATATACAAAAGTATTACAATAGACTTAGTACTTTGTCACAGATTCCCATAGAACTTGTTAATTTAACAATTTTCATCGTAGTTATCTGATAGATTAAAAAAAAGAAAAAAAAAAAAACACACATTTTGCAAGCTTACTACTGAAAGAAAAAAATATTTTTTCCTGAATTTCTTCAGCTAATTTATCATTTTTAAGAGAAATACTAACACTAGCACAAGTAACTACATTAGTAAGTATATTTTGCAGTCCAATATATTCCCGTCACCTGTTTCTGACTGTAACATGTTGCTTACTTGTTTGTTTTGAAAACTATCACCTTGAACTTTTTATGTTTTCAGTCAAGCACATCCTTTATCCTTTATGACTATGTTAGCTTTTAATTAAGATCTCTCTGTATATCATCTGTATTAAAAGACCTTATGTATTAAGGATTAGTTTTCTATACTATGTCACAGAGAATTCAAGTGACATTTAAACCCCAAGGTTTAAAGAGTTCAAAGAGTTTAAAGAGTTTAACTATGATATTATTAAATAGGAACATTAATTTTAAGTCTTAATTATCTTTGTTTTAAATGTAGAAATTTCTCTATCTTATTAAAAAAAAAAAAAGTTACTTTATTGGCACAAGACTATTTATATAACAAATGAACATTCTTAACAGGTACAGAAAAGTGTTTGATAATTGGCTTTTTGCTGGTGGTGTTTTTATTTTTATAATGAACAGAAAAGGTTTCATACTTTCTTTTTTGTTATGATTTTAACACATTTTTCTTCTGTAAAAGACATATTTCATGAATATTAATCTTAGCTTTGATTCCTAGAGAAAAGATTTTTTAAAATTTATTTGTTTTTATTTATTTATTTATTTAGATTCTTCTCTTCCCTAAACTTTATTGGTAGGTTATCTTTTACTTACAGATTTAAACTGCTTCAGGTTTGTAGTTATTGTTGGTGTGTTTTTTTTTTTTTTTTTTTTTTTTCATCTTTACTGAACAGCTAGACATTTTAAACTGTTGAATCTTATGCATTGCTATTTTTGTTCTTGGTCTTTGGAAATAGTAAAAGTTTTATCTCTATTATGTACCTCTGGGCTTGCTCCAAGGTCTATAGAAACCAACTGAAAGATTCTTTGTCACATATATCTTTTTTCATGCTGTAAATTAATGCTTTAGGCATGGCAAATCATGTGGCTGAAACAAGCTCAGTAGTACCTTGAAAAAAAACAACACACACACACACACACAAAAAAAAAAAACAAACAAACAACTGTCTAGTTTCTAATTTCTGCAATGTCACAAAGCTACAACAGGGTAGGTTCAGCTTGGATGTTAGGAAAAGACCCTAGGAAAAGTACCAGGCTCCCCAGGGAAGTGGTCACAGCACCAAGCCTGCCGGAGTTCAAGAATTGATTGGACATAATAGCTCTCAGATATATGGTCTGATTTTTGGGTGGTCTTGTGTAGGAGTTGGACTTAATGATCCATGTGGGTCCCTTCCAGCTCCTTCCAGAATATTATTCTATGATTCTAAGATTCTAAATTGTGCTATACATAATGAGTCAGATTTTTTTTTCACAGTGAGCCCATTAAAAACAGACATATTGAAAGGTAATAATAATTTCATTTTAATGTTGTGCCCAATTCCTATTCCATTCCATTTTTTCTACTTTTTTTTTTTTTTTTCTCCCAGGTAGTTCAATCCCTTTCTTCCCCAGCAGTTAAGTCTTTTTCCCCACTGGCTAGTCTTTGGGCATGTGGGGACAGACCGCTCCTCCGCCATTAAGATTTCCTTCTTGAAGAGCTCCCAGCCTTCCTGGACTCCTCTGCCCTCCCAGGGAACCACCTCCCAGGGGACTCTACCAAACAGTGTCCTGAACAGTTCAAAGTCAGCCCTCCGGAAGTCCAGTACAGTGGTTTTAATGGTCCCCTTCCTGGCTTCTCCAAGAATGGAGAACTCTACCATTTCATGGTCACTCTGCCCAAGACAGTTTCCAACCACCACATCTCCCATCAGTCCTTCTCTGTTTGTGAAGAGAAGGTCTAGCAGGGCACCTCCCCTGGTGGGCTCTCTAACCAGCTGCGTCAGGAAGCTATCTTCCATGCTCTCCAGAAACCTCCTAGACTGCTTTCTCTGGGCTGTGTTGTGCTTCCAGGATATATCTGGAAAGTTGAAGTCCCCCACAAGAACAAGCGCTGATGATTTCACAACTTTTGTCAGCTGCCTGTAGAACTCCTCATCAGTCTCCTCATCCTGGTTCGGTGATCTATAACAGACCCCCACCAGGATGCTTGACTTGTTGGCCTTCCTGCTGATCCTAACCCATAGGGACTCAACCTTATCATCCCCAGCCTCAAGTTCCGCGACATCAAAACTCTCTCTAATATAGAGAGCCACACCACCACCCCTTCCATGCTGCCTGTCCCTTCTGAAGAGCCTCTAGCCAGACATTGCAGCACTCCAGTCATAAGAATGGTCCCACCACATTTCCATGATGGCAACCAAGTCGTAGCCTGCCTAACGCATGATGGCTTCCAGCTCCTCCTGTTTGTTACCCATGCTGCGTGCATTAGTGTAGATGCACTTCAGTTGGGCCATTGACTTCTCTCCCAGCCTTGCCATTGTCACCCCTGGCACAGCTCTAACAAGCCTTGTTTCAGCCCTGTCCCCCTTCTCACCTAGTTTAGAGCCCTCTCAATGAGCCCCGCCAGCTCCTGGCCTAGGATCCATTTTCCCCTTAGAGATAGGGAGCCGTCTGCAGCCATCAGGCCGGGTGCTGAGTAAAGTGCCCTATGGTCAAAAAAAGCAAAATTTCTGTGTTGGCACCAGCCTCTGAGCCACGTGTTTATCAGGTGGGCTTTCCGTGTCCTCTCTGTATCCCTCCCTGCCAGCATAGGGATGGACGAAAACACCACCTGTACTCCTGCTCCATCCACTAACCGTCCCAGTCCCCTAAAGTCCTGTTTGATGGTCTTCAGGTTTCTCTTTTCAATGTCATCACTGCCAACCTAGACTACCTCGACTATCAAAAGAGGATAATAGTCAGAGGGGCAGACCAGGTTGGGAAGCTTTCTGACAATGTCCCTGACCCTGGCCCCAGGGAGGCAGCAGACTTCCCAATGGGTAGGGTCAGGCCGACAAGTAGGTTCCTCTGTTCCCCTGAGAAGGGAGTCACCCACAACAATCACCCTTCTTGCTGTCCTGAAGCATGGAGTCAACTTCCTCACCCTAGTCATCCTCCTGGGTAGACTTTCTACCTCTTCCTCAGCTACCAGTCTCTCAAGCTCCAGGGCCTCAAACCTGTTGCATAAGGGCACCTGGGAAGGTGGGGCTAGTGGGGAAGGACATCACCTGCGATGTCGAGTAGGGACCTGTTTCCATTCCTCCTCAACTCCTAGGTCCCCTGTCTCTGCCCAACAGCAACAGGACAGGGGGTCCACCCCCAATTGGGGGTGTCTCACCCCAGCACCTGCCCTTGTGGCCATGCAGGGAGTTGCTCCACAAGTCTATCTCCTGCTCACACTCCCTGATATCCCTCAACGTTTCGACCTTCTCCTTGAGTTCTGCCATGAGGCAGACCAGGTCGTCCACCTGCTCACAACTCACAGTCCCTTTGCCCCACGCAGGCTCAGGCACTCCCTACACCCAGAGAGCTGAACTGCCGCAGTTTTGAGAGGGCAGTCGGTCTGGGTGTGTACAGACTTCCTGGAGAGCGCACTGTGCCTGGTGTACACCACTGCAGCTGAGCTAGCGGTAGACCACCGTTAGAGGAGGTGTTCATATGGGCGGGGGGGAACACTCTTGCCCTTCCTGCTTGCCCTGCCTGTGCAAACTGCCACGCCACCCCCTTCTGACGCGCCATGCCCTGCTTGCCCGTCTTGTTTGCCTCGCTCCTGGTTGCTTGGTCTCCCTAGGGGCAGCTTATGAACGGCCAGGGAGGTGGCGCCGCTGGCTCTGCCTCCGCCTTGTTCTCGCCTCCTTCACCTTCCTTGCGAGGCCTGCCGGGTCCTGGTGGCTCCCTCGAGTGGGCTCGGTGCCAGAAAAATTATCCCTGCCTGTCCGATCCCCTACTCCGCTGCAGAACGTGTCTGCCCCAGAGCCGATTGCCTCCGCAAGTCAACTGTTGTAACTGACAACAGTAGAAATAGCATAATCTCCTTCAGATCTAATTAATAGCATGTATTTTAATATACAGAGGTAGGAAAAAAGAGTATAGAAAGTGCAAATGCTTTTAACAGCATCATAAAAGGATATTTTAGTTATGGTATTAAAATTTTAAGGATGACGTTTATTTGTCCATTTTATGCATGTACAGTTCCCTTAACAATGAAGATATTTATGGATGTGAATTAACAGCAGAACAGGTCCCTGAAAGAACTTTATATTTTGGTAGTGAAATGCAAATTACTTAACACTAGACTCACAAGAAACAGTGGATTATTTCAAATAATGTTGATTCACTGTCTCTAATACCAATTAATCACTGTTTAGGGCAAACTTACAAAAGAATCTGAATGAATTGCTTTGTTAATGTACTGATATCTTCCATTAACAATAAACAGATGAGATTACTAGAGGATTTGTGCAGTAATGGGAGCAAATGTAACAAATGAAATCTACAGTACGGCAGGATTTTAGCTGCAGAATTCAGTTTAAGTAAATTATTAATGCTACTAAAATGTTAGAAAAAGTTATGCGAGAACCTGTTACAGATTTCAAACTTGGATTTAGCCATATTATGCTGAAAAGAAGGACAACCTTTAACTATAAAAAATATAATCTGGGCAGTCCAGTACATGTTACTTTTTAATTTAGGATATTTAACTGTTTAATTTAGAAGGGGATTTGAAAACTGGCTGTTTTCTGATCGTAAATATTAAAGATGGCATGGAAGGAAGAACTCAGAGTAAGGAGGTCCAATTTCAAATTCTGTCACTGAAAGATCTTAATAAATCTGTCTGAATTCCTTCCTTTCTGTGATAGTCATATACCACTTGTCTAACAATGCAAGACCATTAAAACCATGCAATGACAGTAGTGCTATCTACTGCTGTCATCTGTTAAGTTGAAGTAAAAAGGCCTGCTAGTGCTTCTATCCAGAGCATGATCCAAATATGCTGAGTGCTCTCATTTTGTGGAGGGAATGGACCTTAGGCCCAGTTAAGGGGTGTCTAGATTTTTAAAACCTCAGCTGTAATTTTAAGTCACAGCTATAATAAAACTTTTCTTGTTGAGGCTTGTTTCAGGAATCAGAGAACTGTAACTGATGTTACTTAGAGCATTAAACATATATATGCATGTATACCATACTTCTGCACACACACATGTCTATATGTACACATACGTACTCCACTGAAGCATTAATGATTTCCATTGAAACATAAATACTGCTGCATCGATCTATAGACCAGTAGTCTCCAGTCATCCTTTTAGTGTATCCTCACTACTTTTCTCTGTCTTTTTTTTACTGTATGCAACAATCATTAACTCTTGCTCACATTTACCCATCACTCACTTTACCTTCACTATCTACCTATTTTACATATTAGAAATATGTTTTTCTAGGAGATATTGGTTGACCTTCATATCCTCAAAGTGGTGGTATTACTGTATATTGGCAGTAATTTATATTTCTAAGAGCTTCTCTGGTTCTGTATGAAAGGTTGTCCTCCATATGTAATTTTTATTTGTTTCTAATGACTCACAACTCAATACTCCCTTTTGAATAATGTTTAGCTGTCTCCTTTTCTTCATAGTAGAGGCATGTATCTCATATAAGGAACAAAAGTCTCTTTGCACAGTTGCAAAGCTGCTCTTAACAGTAGTTTACAATTAAAAAATAGGCACATGTCAACACGTCTTAATTTTCCCCTTCAACCAGTTTGTATTCCACTAGTCAGACAATTTGTGGAAATGAATCTATTTTGTTTGAAAAAAAAAACTTTAAATTTCCAAGAATTTAAACTATTTAACATTTTGTAGACTGAATCAAGTGTTCAAATGAAATAATTAGTTTCACGTTTGGCATACTCTCTGACAGAACTTCCAAATAAATAAATTTAGTTTTAGTTCAAATGTTCATGTGTTTTCTGGGTGTTGCTTCAGGTACATGTTGAAATAATCTGGGTTGGAGTGACACAGACTGGACTGAAATCATTAGAGCACATAGCTACGGAAAAAAAGCATCTACAGATTCTTGTCCAATACAAATAAGCTAATTTGCTTCATGTGACTATCTACATACCTGGGGTATACAAAATTCATAAGTTGTGGAAATAAGGGCTCTTCTCCGTTCCTGACAAAAGAAGAAAAACTGTGTGTAAGATCTGTGGGTAGTTTATTTATTATTTGGAAAAACATCACTGCAAAAATAAAATGCTTGCCAGCTTTAATACTGGACTTTCATTCTGTGATATTAAACCATAGATTTTATTAAACCAGAGACTACCAGTCTGAGATGGCTGAGGGCTCCAAAAGAAAGGAGCTGAAAGGCTCTTCTAAACAGAGCTAAACGTCTTCAGGGTAGCTTTGGTCATTAATGTGCAGGAGTATTTAAGGTGCTTTCATAGTCTGTAAACTTTAGTTTACGTTATGCAAAAATTGTGTGGCATGTTTTGGATACTCATATCTCCTGTTTAATTGCTCCATTTGTTGGAAAGCTATTAGTGAACCAAAACTATTGCACACAACCTTGTCTGCAAACCACAATAAATCTTTGCTAAAATATATTAAGATGGATGGAAAAGGTAAGTTAAGAGAAAGTAAAGTAAGAATTAGGAAAATGTGAAATTCTGATCTGATTTCCTACTTTGTATGTAAGAAGTGATCTAGTCAGAAGATGATAAGCAAAGAGAAGCTTCCCAAAAGACATTTGCTGTTATGTGAAAAGTCATCCAGTCCAATTCCTGTGAAATTCTACATATTCCTGCTCAGTTATGAATGATTTGTTCAGCTATTGCTTTGTCTCTGAAAGAGAGCAGATTGTCTAACAGATTAAAACCATAGCCTTCAGTCTACTGGGACCAATCAGTTAATTTATGTTTAAAGTGTTGTGAGGCACTGAATTAAACATCTCCTATCCTAGCAAGCACTCGCAGTAGATGCTGTCAGAGGAATTTTTAGCCTTTGAGACACACAATTACTAGTGTTAGTCCTTAAGGGAATTCCATCCAGAGAGGTTCTGATTACCTTTCTTAAGAAGACTCCTTGATATGTACAGCTGATATCTCCTAACAAATGCTTATCTTATTGCAGATAGGATACTGAGGCTTCCAGAGGGTGGAAAGTCATGCAGTTGACATGAGACAACCCATTTCCTCCACAATGCTGTAATACTACTCCTACAGCTCATCATAACTTCTGCTTTCTGAACAATAAGAAAAGTAAGTCAGAGAAAGTTCTTCCTTAATAAGGCAGTATAGCAATAAGTGACTCCAGCTTTATCAGTCATTTTACTCTTGAGCCAGCATCTTCAAAGTCATGCATAACTGGAGTGGGGAGTGAAGTGCTAAACTATGCTGTTATGTTCCATCTGAATATTACTGGAACTTGTATCTTGTATCTGTTTTGGTGGTGGTGGTTTGTTTGTTTTGTTTGTTTGTTTGTTTGTTTTCCACCCTGTGGAAGCTCACTGTTGGATAATAACCTTGTGCATGCATGGAAACCAAAGCAACCAAATAGTTTCTTACTCTTCCATATGAAGTGATTATGACAATGGAGTGGAACACTGTTTTTACATTTCTTTTCTTTTGCAATGTACTTAAGAGAAAGCCATTTCAAATTTTGATAGGTCATAGAGTGACAGACATTACATTAAAAAATCCTGGCACTCATCCGGAGGTTTGAACTGAAGTCAGTGAAACTTCCAGAATTTACAAAAGGGAGATAAAATGCAATGACTTAGACTGAGTAGATAGCACCAGAACAATTATAATCAGTAATAACACAAAAAATGCAACAGTAGTAAAAAACACAGTATAAAACACTACGTTTACAACTTAGGATATCTTATCTCAATTATGGATACTGTTTTTACTTTTTAATGGATACTTTCTTCAATTAATTTGAATTCCTTAGCATCTTTATCACTACTACTAAGGGCCAAGAAAATTAAGAGAATGTGCAAATTAATAAATTTCAAAAGCATTTTGATTTTTTTCCTGATTTTTGGAGAATACAATGTTTAAACCCAGTAAAACTGACAACAGTAAGGTGAGACCTGATAGGTCCATCTTCTCACATGGGTGCCTTCTTGTTCATCCTGTGGCTGCAGTCAGTTAGTGGTAGACATTTACGCAGCAGTAGGGAAGATTTTGGAAATAGATTGGTGAATACACAGAATCCCCCATCAGCTGCCTCTGAAGCACACTTCGGGCAGGTTGGCTCAGTCACTTTTTGCATGGCTATTTCCTTTCTATGCACTCAGGAAAGAAGCAAGAATAGAATTTCTAGTTTCAGAAATCCAGAACCTGAAAAATTCTTTTTAAGAAAATACTGTGATTGGAAAGATTTCTTAAGAATTCTACAACTCCTGTTGTATTTAAATTTAAAACAAACAAGCAAGCAAACAAATTTAGAAGGTTTTTGTTTGTTTGTTTGTTTGTTTTCCTGTCTCTCAGCTGACATGAAAATGAATGAAATGATATAATATAGTGTAAATTTGGAATCACCTCTAAGAAACCATTGGGATTCCATTCTAAGTTTGGGGTCAAGTTAGACCAGGTTACCCTGCCAAGTACTTGCTTTTTCTGTTTTTATTGCAGCATCAGGTATTATTGTTAATAATCACTTAGATTGTAAACATTGCAATTTGTGTTACATTGCCTGTATTTAGGCTCCCTTCGCTCTGCATACATATGCTTAAGCATATTTGCCAATGAAGACCATTCTATTACGTAAATGACTTAATCTGCATAAACATTGTTCCTCACACTTCACATATGAAAACAAAAACTTGATAATAAGTGATTTGGAGCTTGTGACTGATTCATTTTTAGTATTTTTGGGGGTTAATACAAGATTTTATAAACTTAATTCATCATTATGTGGCAATTTCTGTAATGTGGCACATTTTCAAAGCTATCTTTTCTTAGAAAAAGTGATTATTTTTTTTAAGTCTTTTTCTATCTGTCCATCAACCCACATGAAATATTACTAGAGAATAATCAAAATCTTTTTATTCTTTTATGCATTTTTCATGTACCTTGCTCATTTTTCATACAGTTGTCCTTTCCTTGCACAGGGATATCTTACAGTATCCTTGAAACTCTAAAGCAACCTCTCAGGTAGCAATGGGAGAGTGTTACAGAAGATGCTCTGTAAACATCTTGAGTTTCTAAATTATTCACTCTGACTCTGCTCAGGCCTTCCCTTTCCCATGAATTTTCTAACAGCTAAACTTCAATGAAATAATGTTTGTCAAAAGAACAAGTAGTGAGTGAGCACTGCAAAGCCAGAAAGCAAACCTCAAACTTGTAATTTTAATTATTTGAATCAGAAACCTGATGCTAACAGTTAACATATGCAGTTAAATAACTGAAAATTGTCATATGATGATTTCAAAGCACCAATAGTTTCTTATAGAAGGACTGTACCTGGAACATGTACATGTCATAAACTTTTAAAATTATATTAACAATGTTAAATATGACAGAATCACAGAATCACAGAATCACAGAATTTTCTAGGTTGGAAGAGACCTCAAGATCATCGAGTCCAACCTCTGACCTAAAACTAACAGTCCCCACTAAACCAAATCCCTAAGCTCTACATCTAAACGTCTTTTGAAGACTTCCAGGGATGGTGACTCCACCACCTCCCTGGGCAGCCCGTTCCAGTGCCTCACAACCCTTTCAGTAAAGAAATTCTTCCTAACATCTAACCTAAAACTCCCCTGGCGTAACTTTAGCCCATTCCCCCTCGTCCTGTCACCAGGCACATGGGAGAACAGGCCAACCCCCACCTCGCTACAGCCTCCTTTAATGTACTTATACAGAGCAATAAGGTCACCCCTGAGCCTCCTCTTCTCTAGGCTGAACAAGCCCAGCTCCTTCAGCCGCTCCTCGTAGGACTTGCTCTCCAGGCCCCTCACCAGCTTCGTCGCCCTTCTTTGGACCCGCTCAAGCACCTCGATGTCCTTCTTGTAGCGAGGGGCCCAAAACTGAACACAGTACTCGAGGTGCGGCCTCACCAGAGCCGAGTACAGGGGGACGATCACCTCCCTAGCCCTGCTGGTCACAGTGTTTCTGATACAAGCCAGGATGCCGTTGGCCTTCTTGGCCACCAGAGCACACTGCTGGCTCATATTCAGCCGACTGTCCACCATCACTCCCAGGTCCTTCTCTGCCTGGCAGCTCTCCAACCATTCCTCTCCCAGCCTGTAGTTCTGCTTGGGGTTATTGTGCCCCAGGTGCAGGACCCGGCACTTGGCCTTGTTGAACTTCATACAGTTGACCTCAGCCCATCGGTGCAGCCTATCCAGATCCTCCTGCAGAGCCTTCCTACCCTCGAGCAGATCGACACACGCACCTAGCTTGGTGTCATCTGCAAACTTACTGAGGGTGCACTCAATGCCGTCATCCAGATCATTGATGAAGATGTTAAAGAGGACAGAAATATACTGAATAATAATAGAAATTTTCATTTACTACTTATTTAAACAAATATCCTGACAGTCTTGAGTTTATTTGTTATCATCTAATCTGTGAAATTTGTTGCTGAGGCTCAGATACAGTCAAAAGCGAACAGGTGACTTATGAGAAGTTACAGGTAGTAGTATCTCTGCCTTTTTTGTCCATGCGTGTACAAAATTGACAATTCATCCTTTCCAAGAAGATAGATGAAAAGGCACAAGCAAACAAAGAGAAAAAAAATCATGGAACTGAGGCCACAAAGGAGGAGAAATGGGAACAACCATCACCTTGATCTGTATCAATTAAAACTGCAGAACTGTGCAACAAGTTGCAGAAAATCAAGCAGAGCACACAGATGCACCAGCACTGTGCAGGGGACCACTTCCCAATCCCCCAGGGTGCCCCATTCCCCAGGTTCAAGAGCTCTTGGTTTTACTGTTACACTGGACCCAAACTAAGTTTGTCTTGGTGCTTTCAGGGGTCTTAGAACATAAAATGTAGTTTGTCATTAGTAAATTTTTACTGATTTTCAGATAAACGTATGAACACTACTTGAGTTCATGGAGTTGCCATGGAGTATAATGGAGTATCATGGAATTGTTCATGGAGTATAAGAGCATCTTCTTAATAGCAATATAGATTCTGATTTGAGAGTTACTGCTTCTGAACCCATAAAACCATGAAAATGTTCTAAAAACTCACCTTTTTTTATACCTCTGTTGTGAAGTCTTTCCATTATTTAACAAAGTTGTTTGAATTTAAAGATAAAATAAACACACATATATTTTTTCTATTGACTTTTAAATTGGCCCATTTTTGATACCTCTTAGGGTTCAAAATTCACAGCTGCCTTCTGCTTTAATTTTCTTCTTATTTTTCTGATCAAAAATATAATTACAAAAAGAGTTTGGTGAAGATACACATAAGAGGTTTTAAATATAAAATTTCACTCCTAAATGGAAGTTATTTAGCCTTTATTTATTTATTTATTTATTTATTTCATGCAGAAATTAAACTAATATTCTGAGCACAGTTTGTAAGAGATGATTTATGTAATTAAAAATATATATATATAAAAATAATATTTGTTTTTCCACTGATAATTAATATTGTCCTCTCATTTAAAATCAATTTGTTTTCTCCCACTAGACCCACAATGTATTTTGCCTTCTAATGCCTACACACTTCAATTGTTTGTCTCACCTATCACTAAAAGGACAGGGAAAATCAGGAAAAAAAGGAGGAAATACAAACCTCACAAACCTCTAGAATGTGTTGATCACTTAAGATCAAATGATTTTAAGTAATGTACATTCTGTCTGGTGCCAATACAGAAGAATGTTTAATAATAAGCATAACAAACACATATCAATATATTTCGGAATGAATATTCCCATCATGATGTTAATCCTGGTAGTGTTTTTTGCATTGGAGGAATTGTTCTTTACTGTTTCTTAAGACACTATTTGCACTCAATCTCCTACATTAACAGAATTTTGCAAATCTATTTAGGACAACCATTCTGCTGAGCATCCTCAGTTATCAGAAGGGCAAAAAGTCTGGTTTCAAGATACTGCAATGTGATAATATTTTTATCCTGATTAGTAACAAAAAGTGAATAATAATCTTAAATATTTTTGAAGTCTAATTCATTGTCTCATTGAAGTTCATATTGAGAATATACTTTAAAACTGACACATTGGAAAAGGTAACAAAATGTGGTAGTAGTGACCTCCTACAACATCTTACTGGCAGGTTAATCTCTGGCAGTTGCTATACATGTATGACATCTATCCTTGAAATTAAAGAACTATAGTCACTAGCTGATAATATGAGTAGCTCTTTACGTGTACACCAGATACAAGCAGAGAATGCTTAGCTGATGTTAACATCGATGACAAAATATTCCATTACAAAATATCTTCAGGGTGATAGTAAAGAACTATTAAATGTACCATGTTCTATCTCCTTGCTTTTTAAAAATAATGAATACTAGCCAGTTATAGGTGTCTGGGAACTATTGGTTTTGACATGTCAGCTTCAGCCTCAGTGGGAAGAAATGCCATCATCATATGCAAATAAATATGATTAGCTTTTTTTTCCAATTGTGTTTTCCATTATTCCTTTTTAACTCTGTTTCTTCTAATTTAATACTGCCTTGAGTGCATGCTATTTCCTTGTCAGGTTGAAAAAAAATTGCAATTAGTGTATCTAAATGGCAATATGTCATTGCATTGCCTGAGAATGATAAACACATTGTTGCTAGGAAACAGTTTCAGAAGACAAAAATTTAATAGTACAGTATTTATATGGATTAAAATATATATATATCCCAAGCATAGTCGTAAACCACTGCAAAAAGCGAAAAAAAGTTCCCTTACAGGGTTAGAAGGAGAAGGAGAGAGAAAGCCTGTAGGCAGATACAGTTAGTTAGCAGCCTACTTTACTAGAAGTAAAATTAAAAACACATCCTTATTTTAACCTGTTCCTATACTGTGCACAGTATGTATTTCCAAGAATGTGATTCAAAGGCCAGAAGACCATCTGCATCCTGGGCTGCATCAAAAGAGGAGGGGCCAGCAGATTGAGGGAGGTGTTTGTCCCCCTCTGCTCTGCCCTTGTGAGGCCCCACTTGGAGTATTGCATCCAGGTCTGGGGACCCCAGCACAAGAAGGATGTTGATCTGTGAGAACAGGTCCAGAGGAAGGCCACAAAGATGATCAAGGGGCTGGAGCACCTCTCCTATGAAGAAAAGCATCTTTGCCTGGAGTTGTTGTGGATACCCCATCCCTGGAGGTGTTTACGACCAGGTTAGATGACACCCTGAGCAACCTGATGTCCCAGGTGTCCCTGCCCATGGCAGGGGGTTGGAAATAGGTGGTCTTTATGGTTCCCTTCCAACCCAAATCACTTTATGATTCTATGTTATGATTCTATGAAATGCCCTGTGGGTATGATTACAGCAACGGAAGCAAAGCAACTGGCAACACAGAGGCAAACCCATCTGGGCTACTGCACTGTGGCAACATATTGCTGCCCAGATAGAGAACCTGGTTGTAAAAGTGCTCATGCATCCAAGGTTAGGGCCACAGAAGAACATCAAAACAAACAGCAGGTAGGTCAGATGTCAAAGAGTGAAGTGGCTTATGTGGATGTAGATTGGCAACATAAGGATGAATTATTTATAGCTTGGTGGGCCCATAACACCTCAGACTATCAAGGACAAGATGTAACATATAGATGGGCTTGTGATTGAGGGGTGGAAATGACTGTCGACACTATTGCATATATCCTTGGATGTGAAACATGCACTGCATTTAAGCAAGCCAAGTGGTTAAGGCATTTCTGGCATGGAAGATGATGGCTGAAATATAAATATGGGGAGACTTGGCAGACTTATTATATCAAACTCCCACAAACCTGTCATGGCAAATGCTATGTACTTACAATGGTGGAAGCAACCACTGGATGGCTGGAAACTTATTCTACGCCTCATGCCCAGAACACTATCCTGGGCCTTGAAAAGCAAGTTGTATGGAGACATGGCACCCTAGAAAGAACAGAGTCAGACAACGGGACTCGTTTTCAAAACAACCTAGGCCAAAGAGCATGCATGGTATTGAATGGCTATATCACATTCCTTGTCATGCACCAGCCTCCTGAAAATTGAACAATGAAATGGACCGTGTGCAGTTCTGGGCACCACAGTACAAAAAGGACATTAAACTGTTGGAGAGAGTCCAGAAGAGGGCGATGAAGATGGTGAAGGGCCTAGAGGGGAAGACATATGAGGAGTGTCTGAGGTCATTGGGCCTGTTTAGCCTGGAGAAGAGGAGGTTGAGGGTGGACCTCATCGTGGTCTACAACTTCCTTGTGAGAGGAATGGGGAGGCAGGTGACCTATTCTCCATAATCACCAGTGATAGGACCCATGGGAACGGTGTTAAGCTGAGGCAGGGGAAGTTTAGGCTGGACATCAGGAAGAGGTTCTTCACCGAGAGGGTGGTTGGACACTGGAACAGGCTCCCCAGTGAAGTAGTCACTGCACCGAGCCTGTCTGAATTTAGGAAGCGATTGGACTGTGCACTTAGTCACATGGTCTAAAATTTTGTGTAGACCTGTGCAGTGCATGGTCCTTATTTGATGATCCTTATGGGTCCCTGCCAACTCGGAATATTCTATGATTCTATGACTTTTTAAGACTACACAGGGAGAAATGAGTGTGAAGACATTCAAACACTGGGATATATGCTTAGCTAAAGCCATCTGGTTAGTCAACACTAGGGGATATACCTATTAGCTCGCCCTGCCCAATCAACATTTTTACATATTATAGATGGGGATAAAGTCCATGGAGTGCACATAAAAAGCATGCTGGAGAAGACAGGTTGGGTTATTCCTATCTTGGTCAAAGATAAACCCATCCATTGGGATTTCTTTTGCTCAAGGACCTGGGTGCACTTAGTGGATAGTACAGAGAATGGAGAAGTCTGATATGTACATCATTTAATATTGGGAGAGAATAGCCAATAATTTGAATAGTAAGATGTTAATTGCTATATATTACTGTATGCCATCACTACTTTAGTTGCTATATGCCATATCAATAGTATTATGATGATCAAATCCATACAGGTAGTAAAAGTAAGCTAACTTGAAAGTTCAAACCAGTTGCTCACTGTTTAGTCCAGTTGAGATCTGAAAATTTCCAGGGGTGAAGAGTCAAAAACTGCACTTGATAACTAGTTTTTCTGTTTAATCATTCTCATTTTGATCCTCAAACCATTCTCCATTACAGTGTCTCTTGCTACAACTTGTGACCACTGCATATGCCAGGTTGTCATAATGTAATACATACAAATTAATTTCAAAATCTGAAACTATATTTATTGTGGGCGTTGGATTGGATGGGACTTGTAGTCAAAGATAACAGAGGACTTACAGTAAAGCTGTTGACTTGACTATAGGATTTGTCTCTGAGATTGTTTAAATAAGGTTTGAATCAGTTTAAATAGCTTTGCTAGAAAAAAGGTGTGAATTAAAATATAAACTATGCAACAGTTGCAGGCAACATTAAAATTGTTGGAGGAATCATTCCTTACACCTTCTGAAACAGGAATAATGGAACATAAACAAAAGTTGATCCTAATGTGGAGGTACTTGGAAATAACCTCTGGAAAGCAAACAAGCTCTTTCAGTAGGGAATAAGAAAGTAACCTCAGTGACACTAACTGTTTCTATACATTGTCAAATAATGGTTAGAGTTAAGGTTTGTAAAAGAAAAAAAATCTGGTATTTATAGACATCTATAGATCCACATTCGAAAGTATATATATTCCGATGCTATCCCTTTCTAAGTGAAGATGAATGCTTTAACCAGTGTGAATTACTTAAAGTAGATAAATTACATTAAATTTGTTGACTCTAGTTGTTGATAAAGGATTTCAGTTTGCTTGCAGACTTTTCTGGGATTATGCAGTCCGAGATTCATGATTCTTAGCAAATCAAATTGCCAATAATCAGTAGTAGCTTGTGAATATGCCACTATGTTCTCTGAAATATTTCTGGTAAAGGCTATAGCAATTACATTTGCCAGTAAATAGTTTCTGTACAATTTGTTTTTGAAGAGAGAGCCCTCAAAATAACCATAACTTTCAAGGTAGAACCTGTCAATCGGTCAGATTGTGTACATCAGGTTCTACAAGAGAATATGGGCTCAAATGTAATGTTAAATCCATCTTTAAAATGCATTATAGAAATATAGATTTTCTTTGATGGAAAGTCACAGAAAATGTATCTTGTACAATACTAAGGGAAATTCTCTATTTTTTATTTTTTGTTGTAATTCATATCCTTACCTAAATATTTATTTTTTATAATTTAAAATTTGCTAAGTTTTAATCATGTAAGAGGAATCTCATGTATTTAAAATACTTTCTCTATGTTATTTGTCAAACATGAGAAGAGAATCTCTTGACACCTACTGCAGAATTGCCTTTTGCCATTTCTCAAGACATTAATTATCTTCCTCTCTTGTGTGTGTGTGTGCGTATAAATGTATGTATATAAATAATGGTTGTTTTTTTTTAATGTAAAGTATGTTTTCAATTTTGGGGTGATCAAGTGAAGTTTCAGAAACTTCCACATTGCATCTAACAACGAAGATGTATTACAATTGATATATTCTTCTAAATTTAGGGGTGATTGTGTGGGTGTGGGGGCAAGGGCGAGAAAGGGAGAAGGGGAGAAGAAACCAGAGAAAACACTCTTATTTTACAGTGAGCTTGTATTATCTATCAGTTGCCTTCACATTCACTTACATAGTAAAAATACACAAATTACTATCCTCTGATTACTTTCTACTATGTAATCACTGATGTGGTCTTCTTTTTAATTCTCTGATGTTTCTCATTGATTCATTCAAGCAGAGACAACCCTGTTGTGAGTCTTGATAAGGATAAAATTATTTAGGTTTTCAAAATTGGGCAGAAAGAGGAAAAACTTTCTAAAACTATTAGACAATTAGTCTATATAATGACAGAATAAATTCAAAATGGAGAAATGCAAAGGATTACTGATCAGAGGGAGCAATTTAAATCTTCTCACATATAGGAAAAGTTATGAAAAGAACAATGAAAAATATTAAAGTCAATAAGATGAAGTACTTTCCTACAAAGAAAATTAAAAGCAGTAGAGTAATTAGATTTCTGGATTTCTAGATTTTCTTGTTTATTTTTAAATTAGTGAAAGCTTCTAATGTTAAAGACATACATTACATTAGAAATTCAAAAAAGAAGGTTAGTCTTGTGCCCTTCCCATGATATAAATATGGGAAAGCATTCACAGACGGTAAGCGTAATATATTGAAAAATTTCAAGGGAATAATTTTCTTTGTGCAAAATGCAACTAACTTGCAAAACTCACCATGGAAGATATTCTTCCTTATTGTTTAGGATATTAACTCCTCATTTCCCTTGACAAGTAAAAATAATTATTCCCAAAATATCTGGCATTATTATGGATTATACTTTCCTCTGAATCATTAGCTATAGTAGAGACATAAAGCCTTTCACAACTACCCAAGGACCACAGAGTGAAGAAGGAGTAAATTCAGTGTTCTTATGCTGGTGCAGTGAGAAATAAGGCTCAGGTGGCCAAGCATTTCCCTGCAGTTGTATTTCTCCAAAAACAGTCTTTTTGAAGTTCCATTTTGCAAAGTGTTGTGTAATCTGATTCATAGCCAGCAGGGTACTTTAGCTTGTGCATTTACACTGCTTTGATTTCTGCACGTGTTATCCTGTGTATCTGGAGGTACCTCCAGAGAAAGGGAAGAGAAAGAAGATGGCAGAATGCATCTGCCATCAGATGAGACGGCAGAAGAGACAGCAGTCCTCAGCACATGCCATTTGCTTAGTGACATATCACTTGTCAAGAAGAAAACCTTTCTTGACTTTCTTGACTCGCTTCACAAAGTGCAAATAGAAAGGTAAAATTGGTAAGCGAGACTTGACTTATAACACAGCAGGATGATTTTTTCATTATTTTTTTTTTCTCAAATTCTTTTTCCTTCCAGGCCTAGCTTGGGAGAAAATAGTCAGTCTTTGCCCTCAGGGCATTTCTGGATTTTCCATGCATCTTTTCCACCTTCTTGCTCTAATAAAAATGCTAAATAAATATCTTTTCTCCCTGAAGTGGTTGGTATATACACAACCTTACTTGACTGTAATACTGTAATATTCAGCTGTGTAACACTTTTACAAAAATTGTGTGATTGATTTTATAGATTTTTTAAATCTCCTGTCTCTCACTTCAAAAGCAAAGTACTAAAAAGTATTTCTTATCTTACTGTATTACTGTACAGAGTCCAGTACATATACATTTTGATTATATGTTGAGTTTCATGCACATGAAATAATTTAGGAAGTCAATGGTAAATGACATCAGATAAATCTTTATCTTCTAATAGTTTTAAAATATATGGAAGTCTGAAAAGCATAATTTCATGGAAGAAATCCATACGTTCTAGTGATATTTATTTTATTTTATTTTATTTTATTTTATTTTATTTTATTTTATTTTATTTTATTTTATTTTATTTTATTTTATTTTATTTTATTTTATTTTATTTTATTTTATTTTATTTTATTTCTAACTTTTATTATTATTATTTATTTCCCTTAAGAATAATGATTGAAAATTTGACATGTAATAGCAGGTTAGTTTCAATCTTAATTCTGGTATAAGAAATTACTCACTTTTATGACTATTCAAATCACTGAAAAAAAGAGAAGTGAAAAAAAATATGTAAATAAAAGCAGCAGGAATTTTGAATAAGATGTGATTTTACAAGCCTAGTTAAGCATGGTAGGGCAGTTATACAGCCCAGTCAAGTATGGCTGATTGATTTTTATCTGCAAATTGTTATCGACTGTGAATGTTGGATGCAGGTTGTTTTTAAAACCAAGAGCACTGTGCATTCTATTTAGAGAACAGTGGTTGCATAATAAATCTGTTTTCCCATGAAAAGCATGCAATTAGTATTAATGACTTAATCAAAAAGAGCAAGACCATGCTAAAAAGTTGCTAGAGATGCTGGATTGAAAAACACCATTAAAACAAAGATCGTGATATATAGGAAAAGCTGGATGCCCTTAAAGCCTGTAGAAGAAGTGAGATCTCAGAGAAATGGTACAGATAACAACTCTCTGTGCAAAGTGCATATAGGACTTTTTGATGCAGTAAGAATGTAATAGATCCAAAAATTCAAACATTCGAAGAGAAGGAACTGGTTATATTGGTCATACATATAGCAAAGAGGATGTCATTAGAGCTAACCATTCTCATGATTGGTGCATTCCATTAAAAATTTATAACTGAAATCCCAAAAGTAAGTAACATTCTCACTTCCAGTTCAAAACAGTAGGGCAGTTCTGAAGATGTCACTGCAGTTCTGAAGATGTCACTGCAAAAGTCCTTAGGGGGAAAAAAAAAAAAAAAAAAAAAAAAAGATCTAGTATGATTTCTCTGAAACAATTAGATAATTTTTGCATTCAAGTGAGGGGATTTCTAGCTTAAACACCAGTGATCTGACTGAGATGCATTTAAAGCTAGACTTTTCTGCCAAATATAATTAAAATTGTATTAAAATCACACAAGTGATTGTATTAAATGCACTATTCACTATGCATTTACAGGTATAATACTGTGAGAATCACTGCTTCAGTTCTGTTTTAGAAGTTGACATTACCACAGCAAAAAACATGCTAAGCAAATAGATTGTCAACACATCAAAAAGAAAAAGCACGACTGAGGTTGAGAAAAGCAATTCCCTAAATTGAACTTCACCTGTAATTCAGCTACATGAAATTCTCCTTAAATTAAACACATTCTTGGTGAGAGTGTAAGAGATAAATTATTGGCTGGCTAGAAACATAAACAAAAAGTGTTTTTCTTTTCCCTTCCCTATTAATTCTGTAAATTTTGATTTCTGCTCTTTTGTAGAACTAAACTACATTTCTTAAGTTTTAAGTCCTTTATGAAACTTTATTTTCCTTTATGAAATATGTTCAAACATCATCTTAAATTATGAAATTTGATTTTAAACCTAAATGATCATCAAGAACATCACAGATTCACAATCAGGGAAAATTCTTCCAGTGAGTTGCATGTTTTTGACAGGGCAAGTGCAAGCATACACATACTTTACAACAGACAAATATGAAATACACCTGCTCACATTGGCTAAGTTTTCTATGTTTCCTGCTCTTCTCGTTCAGCAACATTACATATTTTGAAACTTACGTTCTACATTTGTGTTTGTTGTCTGGCCCCAAAATAGAGATTTTATTAATCCAAAATTTAATTCAAACCATTCTTATTGGTATGTTGTCAAGTCTCAGGTTGAATTTCCCTTCGAGAAAAAATCTAAGCAATGAATGCTTCATTCATGATCAACTCTGTTCTGTAACATGAATCCAGAATATCTGTCTTTTTCTTCAAAGTCAAGTATTGCTGGTCATTAGTTTAATGACAATAAAAGCACTTCCCATGTATCTATGTTTTTTGTTTGTTTGTTTGTTTGTTTTTCTGTTCGAGTAACTGTTTTCTGTTCTCTGATATGTATCAGAGATTTCTCTTAGCAGGCAGTGATTAGTGTTTACCCAAAACTTCCTCACTATGTTATAAAGTTTATAATCAATTTTATTTGCCACAGCCCACCAAAGTCACTTGTGATTTTCAATAGTTGCTTATCTCCTTACAACGTGATTCTTGGCTGATGGCCTGGCAGAGGCACCTAAGTTTGGAAAGGTCAAAGAGAAATTTGTTGCCAAACTGATGATAAGCTGTAGGTGGCACTACTAATTTTCCAAACCACCGAAAATGATAGGAAAACCTTCCCAAAATATTTTCAAAATCTGTAAAATAATTGAAATGAAAAATATAAGTATCACTGTGACATAAAAATAGCAGGGAAGAAAAAATGTGTACTTTGTCTGTAAATGTTTGTATTTGTCAGAATTATTATTTTTTTAAACCGATACTAGTCAGCGAAATGACTATTTTCTATTCTGTTCAGTGAGCAGTGCAGCTCCTTATTTTGTGCTGTGCATGTGTATGTCTTATGCAAATAAAGCCAGTGCTGACTTGACGATGTATGTTAGATTAGAAATTTACGTCAGCTCTTCATGTTTGGAAATCCTCTTGCAATCAGAAAAACGAGAAATAAATGTTCCTACAGAATATAGGCTAACCATTCCTTAAACTGCACAGTTTAAGTACTACACAGTACTTTTCAGTTACATAGGAAAAGAAAAACCTGGCAAAGGTGAAAAGAATCATAGATACAAATGTGGTTTAACCTGGCAGACAGCTAAGCACCACATAGCCATTTGCTCACTGCTCCCCACCCTATCTACCCCCGAAGTGGGTGGGGTAGAGAATAAGAAAAAAAAAAAAGGTAAAAGTTGAGGGTTGAGAGGTTGAGATACAGACAGTTTAATAGGGCAGAAAGAGAAAATATTAATTATTATTATGATAAAGGAATATATAAAGCAAGTGATGAATAATGCAATTGCTCACCCCCCACAGCCTGAATTTCAGCCACACCCTGAGCAGTGTCCTCCCACCCAGCCAATCCCTGAAGTGTTATCATTCAGCATGAATGCTCATCATACATTATGAAATATCCCTTTGGCCAGTCTGGGTCAGCTTTCCTGTTTCTGTCCCATCCCAGCACCCCCAGCCTCCTCGCTGGCAGGGCAGCACAAGAAGCTGAAAAGTCCTTGTCTCTGTAAAAACTGCTCTGCAACAACTAAAACATCAGTGTTTTACCAGCATTATTCTCATCCTAATGACACATTATTCTCATCTCATGCCACAGCACCATACCCTGTTCCAGCCAAAACTAGGGCAGCAAGGAAGCCAAAGGATTAAAGAACAGACATACTAATGGGAGCAGGAGGCAGATAAGCAATAATCCTCATGTGCAGCCTTGGAAAATGACAACGGAACATAAACAGGGCAGCCTAAGAAAGTGCAGTACTGTACAAGCTGTTTTGGAGGACTTAAGTACTGGAACCCTATTCCCAGATGAACACTGGGAGACGGCTGGAGCACTGCTCTCAGTAGCAAGTGAACTGTCAGTGCCCCAGGCACTTTATTCAGGCTATCTTTTGTGTCTGTGCATAGTGTAAGGCTCATAAAGAACTGTATCTACAGCAGATGAATAAAGCATAACAGAAGGCCAGAGTTATTGATGGCCAGTTATGTGCCAGTTAGGAAAGTTAAGGAAATTTTGGAAGAAAAAAAAAAGGAAGTTGAATAACCTCCTGTCAACGTTCATTTTCTCAGGTCAAAAGAACATTTAAGATTCCAGAATAGTTTTGCCAATTTCATTTTTTTTTCCAGTGCATGAAATATTTAAGTTAATTCAATCTTCAACTCTGACATATCAGGTAGTCAGCTGAGGCTGTTGCTGTGAATCCCATAGCAATAGCTGGAATTACAACAGTCCCTTAGCCTCTCTTTCCTTCATTTCCCAAGTAGTCTGCCCATACTATTGTCCTTTTTTTATTATTATTTTTTTTTTTCCCCAGAGGTTTAATTATCAGCCTGAAAAATAAAGTTTCACTCAAATTTGGGAGAGGCTCTGGAACAATTCTTTTTATTGACAACTGTAAAGATAAGAACCCCAGCATGTTTTATGGTGTTTCTCTATCAGCTGTTGGCAATGATTTTATGATATTGTTGACTATGACAACAGGAGTTTTTCTTATGCTCCTGGACAAGCAGATTTTTTTTCTTTTTTCTTTTTTTTTTTTTTCTGGACATTTTTGTGACTGTAAGTATTGGTATAACTGCAAGTTATACTTTTTAAAATTCCAATGGATTAAATTTCTCCTTAAGGTTTTCATGATATTGGCAGATAAACAACAAAGGTTGCAGCCACACTTTGTATTACTATTTACAAGCTTTAAGTGATGAGAGCTAAAAGAAGAATTGGTTTTGCTGGTTAGTATGAAACCCAGCAAGTCTCAGCCCCAACAGCTTGGAAATGTCACCTCTGAGGATGCTGTGAAAATGGTGAATGGTAAACATACAGCAACATTAAATGTTTGTTAATAACTTGAGACTGATATAAGAGTCGTGAGACTGCTGTGTGGATATTGAATATCTGTGCACAAGAGAAATATGTGATCATAGCAATTTCCCAGGATGTTCAGAACAAAATTTATGTAGGAGTGAAACAGACTATTTTTTATCAACAGCTGTGTTTTTGTACATGTATGCTCACTACCTGCAAGTTTTTAACATTGGATAAATAGATCACCTTAATCTCTTATCATTCATCTTTAATATTTGTTCCTTGGGCTCCAGAAACTCTATACTTTCTCATTGTTTTTTTTTTTTTTTATTCAGGTGGGATCTGGAAACTAATGCAAACCAAGATAAAATACTAAATGGATCTCTAATTTGATACTCATTAAAATCCAATTTTATAAAAATGGTAAGTGCATTCACATTAACCTCAAGGCTGTACTGAAAGCCCACTTTCAGCTGTCCAAGAGGTTAAATTCAGAGTAAGCACACATAATAAATGAGGTTGATATTAAAGCCTTCATTTTGAGAAGTTTATTCTAAATATATATGATTTTCCAACTAATATATATTACCAATAGAATAAATTGGTGTGTAAATATTTATTAATGCATATTTTATGTGAATTGCTTCTGCTAATGTTTGGAATTTAGGAGTCTCTATTGAGAACTGAACTCATTAATGTCATTAAAAAGCTTTTGTCTTCTCATAATTCTTGAAGTCTGTCAACACCTTCAAAGTTATCTGATATATTGTGTGTGTAGTTTTCTTGGCCCTGACTTTCTCTTCTCTACCACACTAAAGTTTGTTTTCTTAAAAACAGTGTGAAAGTCTAAAGATAGTAAATTTCATTCTCATAAACGCATGACAATGCTCATAATGCTTATTAATTAATAATCTCTCATAATCATATGAGATTATTAATAATTTCTCATAAGCATAACAGAAACGTCTTCAAAATCACTTCAAATAGAAAAACATACAATTTTAATTTACTTTTAATTTATATTCTTTGAAAATATTGCCCTAATTCATGACAAAATCTTAGATATACTGTATGTTATTTGTTTCTATGTATGACATTGAATTTCAACACCTTTTCTACAACTAATTATGTGCTTCAGTTCATTAACTCATTGGGCCAAGACTTGAATTGATTTTACATTTATGATACTTAGAACGGAGTATATTTGCTGAAAAACATTGACTTACTTGAAAAATAGCACTTTCTGAATGAGATATCCATAACATCATTCTGATTTAGCCTCCACAGTTTCACCATTGTTTCCATTTTCTATGGAAATTTGTAGCAAGAGTAAATAAAATCTGAACAGAATATGAGTAAGCAAATTAAAAGCTGTTGGTATGAAAATGCTGTCACTATTTTCAAAATATACCTTTGCAAACACTTCCTTTTCATCCATCCCTTGGGATACATGATCACTGACAATGACTCAGTGAAACAATTGCTTCAGCAAGTACCCATCTTTTGGCAGACCCTCTCTTTTCATCTGCCTTTCCCCATGCTGCCTGGACTATTATTGCACAAGAAAATGTTCCTTGTGTTTGTAGGAGTTAAGCTGATGCTGAGTTTTCACACTGTGTGATGCGCTGTAGATGATGAGGCCAAATCTCACCAGGCTCTGCTGCACTTGTACACTTTGAGCATTATATTTGTTCCTACATTCTTCTTGGCAAAGACTAATGTTTGGTTAACAGCAGAACAAAAAATAGGTTTGGGGGGCAAATATTTAACATTCTTATGACCTTTTATTTTCCATAATTTATATTTATAAATTTGTCCTAAGTACAAAAAATTGTTAAGAAAGTACATTTATTTATTGCTTTTATTTATTTATTTTTTTTCTGAGCGATGAAAATAAATAGAGAAGTTCCTATTCAAATTTCAAAATATTGAGATAAAAATTTTTGATAGACTTTCACTCAAACATTATGATTATTTATATTGTTATGAAAAAGTAAACAATCAGGAGAATTATTTAAAAGGTTCAGTGCAAATTATTTTCTGGCAAGGACTGTATGTTGTTCAAAGCTTCATTATTGCTCTTTATTTATTAATTACCCGAGGAAAGAGAAAGGAAAAAAATTTATTCTACAAGATTCCTCATTCTCAGATACATCTCAGAAGTCCTGTCAAGTTGTTGGGTGGCTTGTTGCAGGTTGGTAATTTGCACATCATATACCACTGCCTCCACCTCAGAGGCAGGAGCAATTGGGAAGCAAATGCATTAATCAGAATTGAAAAATTAATTGTATGCCTCTTAAGAGTTTAATACTATTCCAGGATGGTATTTTAAATATGAATTGAAAACCTTTATTTTCTCAGTAATCTCAAGAAAAACGTATTTCCTGAAGAGCAGCACGTTAACTAACATTTTATTCTCTCTGCCAATAGGTGGCACTAGAAATTTTCACAAATGAGTCGAATTTAATCTTGAATTTTTAGCCACTTAAGTAATCCTGTATAAACGTATTCCTGAATAAAATGTTTTGGAAGTATCACTACATGCATCATTCAATTATTTACAGTAGTGTAATTCTACTGTTTTGAGAGCAGTTGCTAAAGAACTGTAAATGCACAAAAGCAGAATTTATGCTGTAATTTAAGTTACTGTTCATGCTTTTGACAATGGGAGATGTTTTTGGTTTTCTGTTCTCTAAGTTTACTTTTAATCATTCTTCTATGATTTTATTTGTCAGAGTTGCTTTACGAACTCTTTAGGATGTTTACCAGAACATGACAAATTCTGTAGTTTCATTATTTTATGCACATTTTCCACAAATTTTGGCCATTCTTTCTCAAGGGAGGAAGTAAATGAAAGACATTTGCATCCTGTTGGACAAGATTTCTGCTCAGAACAACACTTCAGTAGAAGGATGCTCTTACTAGATTGCCTTCCTTTTGACAGAGGGTCTGATAGCTAAATGTTCTTCACAAGGAGGATGTATCTGTGAACAAGCTTTTTGGCTCCTTTCCAAAACAGCTGTAGTAGGCTGACCTCCAGGGCATGACGTAAATGAGCTTCTACTGGTTCCAGTGAGAGATGGGTATCACTGAGAGCATCTGAGAAGGATGTAGCTCTAGCAGGAAATGGAGTATGTGTGTTTTTTCTCTTTTTAATTGACTCTGCCATTAAAAAGTCAGTAGCATTATGCACCTGAAATCTGAATAAAAAATAGCTATCCTTCCTCTTCTGATCTTGTTGATGGTTATATATTTGAATGGACTGAGGCTACAACTGTTCTTTTGGCACCTAAGAGGGATCTTACGATATGAGATATTTGCAAAGGTGCAGTCTAGTGAAAACTGACCACATGGGAGCCAAGATGAAATTTGAAACTGGGTATGAAAGAGACTCCAAAAATAAATAAATTGATAGTTAAATGAATAAAAGTGGAGAGTTTAAGGAAAAAATATGGGAAATCCCTTCATAGAAATGGAAAACCCAGATTAAAAAGAGAAGGAAAAAAAAAAAAGACTGTAGGGCAGAGAGTAATATATGCAGTATGAAAATACAATGCAATGGAATGAAAATGGAAACAAACAAACAAACAGCAATGCAGTAACAGTAACAGCGATTTTCTGAACAGCCTATTCAGCAAATGAAAGGTATTGCTAGAAGCATACATGTACATCTCTCAGCATCCAGGTGGCATCTGCTAAACAGCATGTTAACAATATTCTTATGTAAAAACATTTTCCTCTGTACTCTGTAAACAGTACCCCTTCTGTGAATAAAGAAACAAAGGGTAACTTTGGCAGAGCACTTGGCAAGGTGAGCTCTTATTGAACTTCCTGCCCCCAGAACAAGGTTCTGGCACAGTGCTGAGATCTACTAAACAACCCCACTGATCAGAAAGTCACCATAGGTAGTCTTCAGCAGGTTCACACTAAATATGTTCTCAGGACTTTTGGTTACCTCAAACTGCCTGAACAAAACCCACTCAACAACTTCTGGAAAAACACATGCAGCAAGTTGAGGCTAGGGCTGAGGTGTACCATTTTATTTGAAAGAATTAGTTCATGAAGAAACTATCTCCAACTGGTCAGCAATGTTCTCCATTTGAGGCTCTTAAACAAGATTGTAAACTGGCCAGTGTCATGGATGGGCTTCCACTCCTGGCCCAGACAAACACAGAGACTATACCTAGAATCCAAAGACAGACTCTATATGGGCAAACTGGTACCATTCCCACTTACAGTACACTCTCCCAAAATTAGATTTTATTTTATTTTTCTAATTAACGTACTAAACTTTCGATATAATGTGTAAAAGTTGACACCATATTATACTGATTTTGCTCCTTTTCAGATCCTTCAGTTAGTGATGAGTGCAGAACTGGGAATTACTGAAGACTGAGGATATTGGCTGGGGCTGAGGGAGAAGAGGGAGATTTCTGGGCAGAACTGAGCCTGCAGTAGCTACCAAGTGCCACCAAGAGCATGCAGCAGTTGCACCAACTGCCATTATGTTTCTCCAGCAAGAAATGGGAGCCCATCTTCCTTGAGACCCCAGGTAGCAGAGAGGGGTGTTTTATCCTTCTGTAACTGTGCAGTCTGTAATCCAAGGCCATTCTTTATACCCTGGAGCATCTCACATCTGAGGCAGAGAAGTGCAGAAAGGAGAGAAAGGCAGTGGGATCTTCCTGGGATCTTGTTTGAGATCTGTGTCTCTGTGTCCAAGGTGCTTCCAAGTCACCTATGTATCTGTAACTTAGCAAAGCATCTGGGTGGCTGTAGTCTGGACAATTTACTTGTGACAAGAATTGCACATATTTAACACTAGCATTGCAGTATATTGATAAGCACAATACAGGAAAAATATATAAACAAAATCAGAACAGGGCTAAGCATACAAACAGTATTTCTCAAATGGCATAAGTTGTTTCCATATTTTCTTACAGATTTTAGTACAATTTACACTCGCATCTGACAAATGATTGCCAGAAATGTTTATATGACATTCAATATGTGTTACAAAGTTTTATAACAGACTTTGCAATAGCTATAATATTAAATTTGCATCGCCAGCCTTTTTTTCCAAATCAAATAACAACATTTTGAAAGCACTAAAATGATTACCAGGAAGAACCATTAAAAAAATCAAATTCATTTTGTATTTTTAAAGACCTCTGCTATTTGCTGAGGTCCCCATTTATCTCAGAATTTTGAAGTTGTTATGTTGTCAAAGCTTTCACTTCTGATTAACATATTTCTTCCTGAATATTAATTTGTGTTTTGAAAAGCATATTTTCTTTATTTTATAGAGTCATATGAAATGTCCTTTTAAGATGTTTTAGTACAGAAAACTTTTTATATTATTGACATTTCTATTTTTTTTTTTACTTAATGTTTTCAGTCATAATTTTTCAAGCACAACGGAAAAGATCTGGCTGTTGTTAGGGGCTACTATTGCTAATATATGTTGCCTTAATTCTTATTATTGTTGCTGCTCATTATTCAAATGTGCCCATTAGTATAAAACCTTTCTGCCATTATAGGCACTACAAAGCACTCCAGGACTTCTTATCACCCCTTTCAGTATTGCCTTTCAGCGACTTGATTACATATAGCAGGGCCCAGGTCCCTTCTGCCTTTGTGCATTTTCTAAGCAAGATTTTACATGCCAAAAGCTACAGTATGCTTCTTCTGGGAACAGAGGTAAGCTGTGGAGCAGGATGCTTTTGCTGACCCAGTCCAGCTGTTCTCTTCTGTTCTTCACTGCTGGAACTTTGTTTCTTTTCCAACTTGTGTTGTTTATGTGACTTCAAGCAGGATTTTGTCTGCAAAGCAGACTTAAAAACCATTATTATTTTGACCATTTTGCTTAATAAATTTCAGATTTTTATTTACTATAATGGATTAATAAAAGTGTGGTTATCTTACTGCATTGTGTTAATAAACTGAATTATTAATTTTGGAGCTTAAATCTTATAAAATACACAAACAAGGATTATTCATTTCCATGATGATTTTGACCTTGGGTTTTATGACATAAAATGCTGACATTACTGCTTTTGAATGAGATGACGTCTTGCTTTTCTTCCAAGTTCCTGACAAAAATATATTCAGATACTTTATTCAGTAGCTTTGAATGTGTATTACCTGTCTGCTGGCTAAGCTAGCAATCATTAGGAGTTGCAGGCTAAGCCTGAGGAATCACATACCATGTACATTTTGTCAGAACATTGTCTTTTCCTTAACCTACAGAATAGAGGGTTAGCAAAAATAAAATCTTCATAAGGAGAATAAGAAAGATGGAAATGATTGATCATTGAACACAGTTTTCTTCTCATGTTTCTCTTTTTTTTCTCATCTGTGCAATGACAGCAGTACTGACTACAGATTTTACAGATAGACTGATTTTCACAAAGAAAAATCAAATGACTTGTTTAAGGTCATCAGGCCTTGATTTTGTAAATTACTGAGAGCCTTATGAGAGATTCTGAGTCCCCAGTCCCTACTGGACTGATCAAAAAAATGTGTCAAATCTCCTCAGAAACATATGCATTATGGATTTGTGAGTCATCTGTAATACTCAATATTCAAAGCATCCTTTTTATGCACCAAAATTAGATAGGAAGAAGGTAGTTTTGTGGCTATGAAGAGAATTACTCTCAGAAGCAACATTTTTCTTTTTCCCCTGAACCTTCTTGAGCTTATTTTATGCTCATAAATAAACTTCTAGAAGTCAAAGTTGCCCTATCTGCAAATTAGATCTAAATGATCTAAAAATTTATTTCTGTATCATTTTTTTTCTTCATAATTTTGAGAAAGAAGAGAGAAATGTAAGGAACTTCCCTGATTATCAAAGGACCTTTCAAAGGACTTTTTTTTCTCAGTGCTGTGAAATCTGCCTTAGACGTAGGTGTAACGTGTCCTGAGGCTCAACAGACAGGTTACACTAAGGCAAGGAGACAATGACCTGCTGTGGGAATCCTGCCCATTTTCCCCACTTCCAAAACTAGGAACTGTTATAGAAAAATCCTGGTGGACATAATCTTTTCCATTAAAATATAAACCAAGGGAGTATTTCTACAATAATCTCATGTCCCAAAACTTCTCTGAAGTTTAAATGCACAGCTAATTGTTCTTCATGTGAAATGTCACTAAGTAGGGAAAAAGATTTCATTCTGCTTCAGTGGAATTGCAAAGTAATTTTCCCATGATCTTTATGCTATTTAGCTTGAACTTACAACTCTTTATTATATGTCATTAAATTCATGAAACATTGATTCATCTCTTGTGAGTGACTAGGTGATAAAGTGACAGATGAAATTCAACATTGATAAGTACAAAGTAATTCTCTCAGAGAAAAACAAACCAAATTATACATGTCTAATGAGGGGCTTTAAAGCAACCGTTACAACCTCAAAATAAGATCTTTAAGTCATTTTGGATAGGATCATGAAAATATTACCTCAGTCCTTAGAAGCTATTGAAAGAGAATAGAATGTTTTAAGAAAGTGCAAGAAAAAGAAAACAGAAGCTGTTATATGGATATGAGACAGCAGTGTATTCAGGTAGCCAAGACAGCCAAAATCATCTTGGGTTGTATCAGAAATAGTGTGGCCAGTAGCAGTAGGGAAGTGATTGTCCCCCTGTACTCAGCTCTGGTGAGGCCATACACCAAATATTGTGTTCAGTTTTGGGCCCCTCACTACAAGAAAGAGTGGAACATGTCCAAAGAAGGGTGACAAAGCTGGTGAAGGATCTAGAGAACTAGTCTTATGAGGAGCGGCTAAAGGAACTGGGGTTATTTAGCCCAGAGAAAAGGAAGCTCAGGGAGACCTTATCACTCTCCAAAGGAGGCTGTAGCAAGGTAGGGATAGGTCTCTTCTCCCAAGCAACAAGTGAAAGGACAAGAGAAGGTGGCTTCAAGCTGTGTTAGGGGAGGTTTAAGTTGGATAATAGGTGAAATTTCTTCACTGAAAAGATTGTGATATTGGAACAGGCTGCCCAGGGAAGTAGTTGATTTATCACCCTTGGAGGTATTTAAAAGATGTGTAGAGGTAGTGCTTAGGGACATGGCTTAGTGGTAAACTAGGTAGTGTTAGGTTAACAATTAGACTAGATGATCTTAGAGGTCTTTTCCCCATTGTATGAATAGCTCTTTGGTATGAGCTCAGGTAAAAGAGATTTAGTAGAATTGTAAGATGTACAAAAACAGGCAGGGAAGGTGGTCAGTGTTAATAAACAGCTTCTACTGTTCCTCCTATTGAAGATTAAGGCCTCTTGGCCTAGAAAATTTGGGTGTGACAAAAGTCTCTAACATCAGGAGCGAAACAGAGAAGGTAAAAAGAAAAACACTTAGCATTTTCAACAATATAACTTTAGAGACATCAAATCCATCAACATTCATGTAGTAAGTCTAAAACCAAACCCCAAACTTTTCCACACAGTACATAATTACTGGGCTACTGTCAGAGGATGTGGGTGCTAAAAGTTTACACAGTTTGAAAATTAATTATACATAGTCTAGGAATTAAAAAAATAAATAAATCCATCACATGTAATACAAATCTAAAGATGCAATTTCTGTCTTGGAAACTCCTCACCTTTCAAGCTGCAGAATGTTAGAGGTAGGAAAAATGTACCTGCATATTTTGTCTCTATTTATACCCTCATCTGAGCACCTGGCTGCTGTCAGATGTGATACAGGTCCACACTGAAAAGTTCAGTGCAATAAGAGGATTTCTTACATCAGTTCTTCATCTGTATATTAATAGCGCAGCAAATGAAAAAGCACCAGCAGAGAAACAAAGTCATCTTTAAGCAGGTTTATTATATTGTGTTCATTGATGAATCAGGAATTGAGAAAATGACTGATTTCTTGGGTCAACTCACTCACTGAAGTAAGTCTGCTAAAAACAGAGGATCAATGACAATTTATTCTGTCTGAGAAGCTGTCCTATAAGGCATGTCAACCACTATCACACCATCACTAGATACATTGTGAATAGCACATTATCACATTATAGTGAATAACACAGTATCTGGTGTTTTTACACAACAATTATCTTGGCCTGAGAAATATAACAGACGGTCTTCAACCCTGGGGCATGACTTTGGCCATTAGGCTGTCTGTTATGTAGAGTTACCTGGTTTTAATATGAGTAAAACATCTGTAGGCTTCCAAACATTTCTAAGAACTATAAACATTTTGTATTGACCCAAAAGACGATGTCCCAGAACTGCGTTTGCAACTTGACAGAGTGCTTTCTATGGTCCTAGAGACACTAGGTGGTCCTAGGACCACAATACTGTCCAGTATTTATTATTACTAAATGTATATTTTTACACCTACGATTATTTTTATTTATGATTTATATATGAAGAGGCCTAGGAAAGTTTGACAGCTCCCATATCTGATTGTTCTTGCAACATGCAGACCTATTCCATGCTGTGATGCTTACATTGGTGTCCTTCAGCTCCTGTTTTCATGGGAGGGGGCCCCTGTGTCAGAACCAAATTATATTTGCTCTCCATGGATCTGAAATCACCCTGAAATGTGGGATGGGCTGCTATAACTGTAACTATAATTTCTATTTAAGGAAATTAATATTTTAAGGCATGTAGTAGGAACAACAACAACAATGACAAAAGGTGAACTTAACCTTCCTAATCTTTCTATCAATATCTTTGATAAAGAAAGGAGAGTTACTGCTCTGGATAGTTCAGGCATTTGTACTCAACATATTAGTAAGTAGATCATACTGCTTGGCTGGTAAGCCTTTAATATATTATTATTATGTAAAATAAAACCACTATTCTCTTCACAAGGTTTGACTTGGAGCACAGCCCTGTATTGTCACTCTGTAGTCTATAGATTTTATGTGTAAACATAACTATGAAAAAAAAGAAAAAAAAACATAACTATGAAAAAAAAGAAAAAAACATCATCGTGCCTAATTAATTATTAATTGTTATTTCTTCTGTTTCAAGGCAGACTGCTTCCAATTTTCTACTTCCTGCAGAGTGTCCTGACCTGTAATCAGTCTGGTAAAGGGATTTGTTAATATCTATTTTCAGGCATGTCAAATATATTCTATATCAACCACAAAATGCATTATAAAAAAATATTTGTAATATACGTTTGTCTATATTGCAGAATTTTCAGAATCTCAGGAAAATCCAACAATGACTTTTTTTTGCTTGCTTATACTTGATTTTATGAATTTCTTTTAATTGATAATCTTTTGTTATTAGAACAGTATAGCTATGCCCTTAAGCAGTCATTTGGACTTCTGAATTCAGGACTAATTACTCAGATACACAACACAATCTATAGGAGGTGTAGTGTTTGTCAATTAAGAGACCCCAGCAGATGTAATTATACACATTACTTGAGCTTCTTAGGGAGGTTTTAATAATTCTTTAAACAGCTTTTAGTTAATTATCACTGTTGAATGTCTTTTTTAAATTTTTTTTGTATCTATACAACATCCTTGATTATCAGAGAAATACAGAGAAATTTTTTGAAAGAAGAATATGTTGGAAATAACAGATAAAATTAAGCATTAATTTAAAAAAAAATATTTTTTAAAATTAAAAATAAGCATTGCAGTCTTATTTGTGACCCTTTAAGCTGACATTATTGTGTAAGAGGCAAAACTTTAATTGGCAAAATCGCACCTTCTTGTCGCATTCTATCTGAAAAATATAGTGATGCACACCTTCATAAAAGGGGCAGTGGATCTTATCTGTTTTTACTTGAAAGTGTCCAAAATAATATTCTTTTTGGTATTGAGAGGTGGTAGTGGTTTAGTTGTTAAGGACATTGTAAGCTACATGACCTGAGCCAAGCCACCAAAGGGCCTTGTGTTATGTGAATATTTACTTACTACACATCAATCTGTCTTTCTACTCATAAATTGTATCTTCCAACAGTAAATTGGAAAAATCCACTTTTTCTAATGTTTATAAAAATAGTTGTATTTTGCAGGAATTTTTAATATTGGTAAAGCTGAAAAATTTGAATAAAATACAATGTGGATGTGTGGAAAAAAGACTCCTTGCCACTTTTTGAACACCAAAAGACATGGCAATTTTTGATGTTGTGAACAAAGGATAAAGTAATAAAAGAAGAACAATATTTTGTTTTTGTAAGAATTAAAATGTAAATTGAATATTAGAATTTATTTTATTCAGATGATAAGCTGAAATGTTGTGAGAGGGAAAGATATCCACTGAAACATGAGTAGGTATTCTTACATACCACTTATTAGTATACCAAAGGATATTTCAGAACTTGAACCCTACTATACCCGTTTTATTTTATTCTGCCTCCACTTCCCTGCAATGATTTGGTTTCTACGCTTACATTCAAACTTTTAAAATAAAAATGTAAGTGACTGAAGATTAAAGCACTCATTTTACCTCATACTAATGCTCTATGAATGACACCAATTATTTTGTGTCTAAATCAGCACTGCATAATAATTTAACATACTCACTGATTTTTCAATTCCTTGGTAGCACTCAGACCTTCTTCACAAATGATCCTGAAATAGATATTAAGGCTAAGAGCCAATGGAAGTAAGCTATGGGATGTAGTATAATGGCTCTTATTTTCTGACCATAAATAATGGAATTATCTGTACTTGTTTTGAAATATTCCTTCTTTTTTCAGAGAATCACAGAAATGCCAAAATTGGATGGGACCTCAGAAGTCCCTTGCCAAGAAGATCCCTAGCCCCTGCAAAGAAGGATCACCGAGAGCAGGTTGCACAGGATGCCAGGTGGGTTTTAAATATCTCCAGAGAAGGAGACTCCACAACCCATCTGGGCAATCTATTCCGGTGCTCTGTCACCCTTACAGTAAAGAAGTACCCCCTCATATTCAGCCAGAATTTCCTGTGATTCAGTTTGTACCCTTTGCCTCTCGTTGCTGGACAAAACTGGAAAGAGACTGGCTCCATCCTCTCAGTACCCTCTCCTCAGATATTTAAATACATTGATGCGGTCTCCACTCAGTCTCCTCTTTTCCAGGCTAAACAAGCCCAGCCTGTCCTCTCAGCCTGTCCTCATATGACAGGTGCTGCAGTCCTCTAATCATTTTTTAGCTCCTTATTAATAGAGACGAAGATGATAAGGAGTAGAATCTGTAGATCTGTAGTCTTGCCACCAAAAGGAATCATCTTGCCAAGAAATTGAATAATCTTGCCCAAAACAAATCACAGCAGATATTTACTATTTGCAACAGTCTAAATGTACTCCTTTTCTTTTTTTCTGTGTACAGTGTTTTTTTCTTTCAACATCTGTAAGTGGAATATTGGACTATTAAAAGAAGAGAAGAAGGGGAGGAGTGGGGGGGGGCAGAGCAAAATCTACCAGAAGGAAAACGATGAACAAATACCAAAAATTAAACCATGTAGAAACAGTCTGAGTGATTTTATTTTATTTTTGTAGCTTTTAGGAAGGTGCCCAGCTGTCACTGTGATAATCGTTCATCTGCTCAGAAGAAAGTGCACTTACTCATCACAAAATCTTGTTCTTGCATATGGTAGTAGGCATACTCATCAGTAAGGTAGTCTGGGGATAGATGTAGCCAACCAGTTCTCAGTTCTGCAGTGGGTAACCACCACATCTTCTTTCCTGAGTGAAACAAAATGAAAATGTAGTCAAAAGCACAACAGTGATGCACTCAGGATACCCAGTAAAGTCAAATAACCATTTATTTATATCTTGTAGGCTAGCCCAGAGGGACACCTCTTTAAATTATTTAATACTAAATTCAATAGTGGACTGGTTTAGATGTAAAATTCTAAACATTTATTTTAGTGGCTTGCTAACCATAGCCATTACTTTTTAATTATGTTAAAAATTTTCACACACAAAAAAAAAAAAAGCAAATATTTTGATAATCTTTTACAAGAATACCTACCTTAATATGTGTGCTAAAAGAAACATTAGCAAAGTAACAGATGGCAGATTCTTCCTTTCCTTGTTGGAAAATGGTCTTAGAAGAAAATAGGATGAGTACATAAATGCTATTTATTTTGGACTGAGCCTTCCTTATATTTCTCAGAATAATACACTTGGCTTATAAGTAATTATTCAGTAGAAGTCAATATTGTTTACATTGTAGTATCTTGAAATTTTGTCAGATAATAATACATGTTAGCATACTGAAAGTTCTAGATTCAAACAAAAAAAGTAAGCAAAAAGCAACAGCAATAAAATGACAACATCCATTACTAATACATTTCCTCAGCTAGTTGCTAAGCTTTGGATTTTTTTTTTCCATTCTTTCAATTATGGTATCTTCATTTCATTTTCCTTCCCACTAAGAGGATTATAGCTCATTTCTAAAATTAATTTATTGTCTATAAATAGTTGCATTTTGCTAAGTCCAGTCATTGAGGGTAATTTTACATACTGATTCATACAATTTAAGTTAAGAAGGAAAATTTAGGTAATTTAGTCTTATCTGTTCTATTACTTGGCCCATATTCTTGGTTCATATTACTTGGGCCACACACAGGTGTCATAGTTACCTGTTGAATTAGGAAATGGTGAATTCATTTATTTTTTATTTTTTATTTTTTATTTTTTGGTATATTGGTCATTACTTTGTTACATCTGCAGTCATAAAATAAATAAATACCCATCAAATTGTAACCATTGGTTATTAATTAAGGTAACCCTTAGGATCTTATATTCCTTCTCCTCTTTCGAAGTCCACAAATTGGGGTTATTTCTGGAATAGTAAATAGAAAAAATAAATAAATTCATTCTCCGGAATTGTAGAGGCTACTTACTGATACATACTTGTACAGTGAACAATTTCTTATGCTGTTTTTGTCCATTCCACATCTTGGAAGCTCATCTTCACTTCTCTGTAAAGAAGAAGTGAAAAATTTGTAAATCTATTTTAGTCTCATTCCTTTCCCTCTCAGTCTCCTATCCTGAAGATGCAGTGTCTTTCTAGATGTGTAAGCTTGCTGCCGGCTACATTAAAAGTACATTTGAATCAACAGACTCTTGTTATGTATGATCTAATTTCTTTCTCTGGCTTCTCTGAACTCACAATGATGTATTACTCTTCCAGTGTTGTCTATCTATTTTATAATTAAAAAATTGTATTATTTCATATTTTGTCTTAATAATAAATGGAAGTGTTGAAGGCTGGCAAGCTTCAGTGGAACCTTGACCATATTGCTTGACAATGCCATTTGACAACAGCATTTGAAAATCTGAAATATGACACTGTTTTTAACATCAGAGTGCTAGGTGCTTCTACATGTAAGTAAAATGACTAGTGTCATTACCTCTAATAATCAAACCTGCAATTTTCCCAAATAATTAAACTAAACTGTTTGTCAAGATGCATTTTTAGGAAAGTATGTTGATTGCTTGGATTATATTTCTGTTCTTTGTTTTATATTAATTATAGGCCTGTATATTCATTATTTTTTGAATCCTGTATGAGAACACTCATTATTTTACCATGGGCTGATGTCTAGCTAACCTGCCCATAGTCATGTGGGTCATGCAGCACACTCTGTTTGAATGTATACAGTGGCATACTTTATTCATTTGTAATTTCTCTGCCATGCCAAGACTTAATTAAAATTGCTAACAGCAGGTCAGAGATCTCTTCTATCTACAATTCCAGTAAAATGGGGTGGTACTTTTAAAATGTTTACTCTTAGTAAAACCTCCTCAATTACAAATATAAAAGCTTTGATATTATCAATTCAAACATAAAACAGAAAATATTAATGAATATTTCTGCACCATTAGGGAGAACACAACAAGCAAGTGGTGGACTATATTATTAAGTTGGATTTTTTCAGTCCAATTCTCCTTTCAAAACTTCTCTTCTTGTCCATATATATATATATATATTTTTTTTTTTCCACATTACTTTAAAATCCACAGTGCTCTTACTTTCTTTTGTGATTTTCTTTTTTTAGTGTTTTTGCTTCCCCTCTGTTCTTATATCTTTCTTATTGCTTTTATGTTTCAAATTGCTGCCCACACCTTGTGAAACAGGAAATACAGCCAAAAATGCCTTCATGTGGATGATGGATATTAAATTTGAAATGTTATTAATCTTGGTAATTTATTTATCTTTAAGTACTTAAGGATGATTCTGATTGATCAAGAATATTGGCAATGAGATCATGCCAATCATTTGGCAACAAAAACAGCCACAGTGATACAGGAATAATTTTTATCTGGTCATTCTGTTAGTTTCCAAAAATGTCTTCAATGCATTTTCTGTCAGAAAAATGTCATCTATAAATTTTAGAAAGACATGCATTGCCATTGTATATTGGAAATCTGTCACAGTTGATTTTCAATTAAAGCCCTTGTAAGTCAGCTTGCTGATACAGAGAAATGAATACATATTTTTTTTAAAAAAATCTCTATTTTTCTGGTTTAACTCAAGGGCACATGACAGTATCTCCTCCCATTCACTTACCAGAATGTTGTCTTAATTAAGCATAGAAAAAAAATGAGTTTAAACTTTCATGAATCCGTGCTGTAGAAATGCCTGCCATGGACACACACTCACCAAATATTTGTTCACTCTATACTGCCTTGAAGACTGTAACTACCTGTTGCAACATCACAGCCTTGTAGCACATCCCACTAGGACATATTGGTAGACATAGGATGATTATAAATTAAAAAAAAAAAAAAGAAGCATTTACTAATTTCCAGTAACAAAGATCTTTAGTAACAAGTTAAATATCTATGACATGTACAGTTGACCCTGTCTTGGTGTAGAGGGATAGACTGAGGTTATGTCTGACCTTTGATTTCTAGTCATACTGGCTGTTCTGGAAAGGATCAACACCTGCTTTTCTCTGTTCAGTCCTATAAAATGAATATAATCTTGTCATTGACTATACACACATCTTTCACATTTTCAGTGACCAGATTGCTAAATAAAATTCGAAACACATAACAAGGCATTCATGAATTTGAGGGCCGTGCTGTGACTTATCTGTATTTGAGGTTTCCTCCTTTCCTTTCTTCAGTTATGAAATGCACAGGCATACTGAGTTTAATCTGGTTAAAATTAAGCAAACAGGTCAGATAGTCACAGAAATGCAGACTAGAGTGCCCCATAGTATTTCTAAATCAAGTGCAACACAATTCTCAGTACACTACATACAGAGAATTTCTGGAACAGATAAAATGATGTGAGAGCAGTTGAAAATAATAACTAATTTATAAGGTTAGCAGAAATACTTCTAGCTTTAAATCTAAGGTTATGGTACAAATCTCAGAGAGAGTGTGAAAGAAAAAGGAAGAACCAATAAAAAATACAGATCAGAAATTCAGTTCTAGGATTAAAACTCAGCTCTTTAACAACAGCATTTTGTTCAGGTCTGACACTAGCATACTGAGTTAGCACAGAATGTTAAAAGATTACTTAAAAACAAAAACAAAACAAAAAAGAGGTATCAAACCTTATCTTCACTGCAAGGTAGAAGTTGTGAATCCTATTCTGGGTCTACAGTCCTACTGTAACTTTTCTTAGCTGGCTAATCCTTAAAAAAGACATAGACAATAAGTAGATTTAACCTAACTTGTTCCTGTTAAAACAGTGATACAGGTTGTATTTTCTTAACATGCATTCATCCAGTAAGAGAGTAACTAGTCAGGCACTATTGACCTTATTTCATTCTAATCTCACTTTAGACATGCACTAATCTCCCCATTCACTTCTTAATGACTTACTCACTACCATGACCCCAATTAAACAGTAATGTTTAGAAGAAAATGTGAAAATTTCCACTATCAATACCAGGTGCTGTGGTTTAACTTGGAAGGCAGTTAAACACCACACAGCTATTTGATCACTCCCCACCCCAGTGTGATGGGAGAGAAAATTGAGAAGTGCTAGAATTTGTGGGTTGACACAAAGAGAGTTTAATAAGGGAAAAAAAAAAAAAAAAAAAAGAAAAAAAAAAGAAAGAAAGAGAAAGAAAAACAAACAAAAGACAACAAAAAGAATAAACACAGCAATTGATGCACAATGTAATTGCTCATCACCTGATGACTGATGCCCAGCTGGCCCCCAAGCAACAGTAGCTCCCCTGGCTAACTACCCCTAGTTTTGTTATACAGCATGACTCCATATGGCATGGAACATCCCTTTGGCCACTTTAGGTCAGCTGTCCTGGTTCAGTCCCCTCCCAGCTTCTTTTGCACCTCTAGACTGCTTGCTGGCAGGGCAAAATGAGAAGCTGAAAAGGACCTGACTTAGTGTACATGCTGCTCTGCAACAGCTAAATGTCAGTGTGTTTTCAACATTATCCTAATATCAACATTATCCTAAATCCAAAACACAGCACAGTACCAGCTAGTAGGTAGAAAACTTTATTCCAGCTGAAAGTAGGACACCTGTGCTTATGGTCTGCCCTTAAACAAAACAAAAATGCCAAAAGAAACTAAAGGCAGAATGAGGTTAATTTTGGCTGCTTAAAACCAAGATTAGTTTTCTTTGGACTTCACTATCTGGGGAGCTTGAGGCAATAGGCACTCTCAGGGCATGCCTGATATGCTGAAAATGTGGGGTTTTTCACAAAAAAACCCACATGGTGGTGTGAGAAAAGCTAGTTAAGTCTCTTTATGAAATAGTGGAATGATTATAAAAAACTTTGGGTTTATTATACTCCTCTCCTTGAATATTGTAGGGTGGTAGAAAGTGGTTTCAGAGTGCTGTTGTGACAGTGTGCTTGCTGCTGGCTATGCACTGGAAGTAAACAGATGTATGGAAAAGAGAGAAGCTGGAAAAGAAAGGAAAGATGAAAGAGGGAACACAGAGGGGAGTGACAATGCTGCTGTTGACTCCTGAATTCCAGGAATATTTCAGCACATTTGTGCTGAAATGAATTAACTGTAGTTTTGACCAAAACTAGGACTGAAACTCTAACCTCTCCCCTGTTGCTTCTTTTTTGGTTCCTTAGATTACTTGACTATTTTTCCACTGGTGCAGTGAATATTGAGTCTTGGGCATACACAGTTGACTTCTAAGGCAGTCTGAAAGTATACATTGTGACAAAGCTTAAAAACAGGTGTTTAATGAAAGTCTGATATTTTCATTCTGACTGCGCGAGTAATAACTCAACTACTTTGTTATGTTTATTAGTGTGTGCATATATATTTGTTTGTACATATATATGTATGTTTCATTCTATTTTAGATTTTAGTTGCTGTAGTCACAATTATCTCACATCTGAATCACAGTACTGACTACAACGTGTATAAAATTTATGACTTCAAAATTAGTCAGATATTCACTATGTCCCTTTCAAAATGATGAACCTATGTACAAAATGAACAGCCTTTCATCTTTTGAAAAATCTCTTGACCCTTTTATTGGTTATTTTTGTTAGATTTTTAGGTCTTTCACCTTTTCCCTCTGCACCTGAGTGCAATTTTTGGAAGCTAGGTGTCACTCACATCCTTAAAGAAAATACTTAACCTAAAATTGACTGTGCGTGGAAACTGAACATGAAAGTATATAATTTCTGGGGTCACTTGCCTCAAGAAATGGAAAAATCTTCCTTCTTCCAGCTTTTTGATTTTTGGACTGTCATTTTCATTCAGTGAAGTCACAGTATAAAAATTCATTCATTGAAGACCTGCATATCGATCATAGTTATTTCTCTGCAGATGAATCACTTTATCGCTTTGTTCTGATGTTTCTGTATCTTGAGAAGTGCTTCATCAGTGTACTAAGTTACATACTTACCTTTAACTACAGTAGGAATCTAGTGATGACACAGGAAATAATCCATCAATTGATATAATGATCATAAAAATATCACACATACAAATAAATATAACATAAATAAGTGCAGATGAATCGCGAATGTCTTTGGTCAGGTTGTCATTGAAGAAACATCTGTGAAATGAAAGTGCTACTGCACAAGTGTATTATTAATGCAACTACACAAAAATGGATACTTCTGAGGTTGAGAAATGCTCTGTCTCACTTTGAGCACTTTACAGCACTTGTAATTACTACACAACAGCTATCACAACATTAAAAAAATCTAAGAATTTTTTGTATCTTTAAATCAGTGATTTTCTTCCAACCTTTTACCTTCTACCTACATCAGCTAAATAAACTTTAGAGGTATTTCCATAGCTAAAATAACTTGCTAGAATATTTTTCTTATTAATTTGTTTTATTATTTATTATTATTATTATTATTACTATTTAAATTCTAATGGATTTTGCTGAATGGGACAGGCCCAAATGCATACAACAGATATGAATACGCAAATAGGGGGGAGTTATGCATTTTATATATATATATGTATATATACATTATATGTATATATACATTAGTCTGTCCTGAGAGGCAGACATTGTGTATGCTTGGGCAAAAAGTTTGTTCCAGAAGTGGATCAGACTATTTTTAACCAGAGGTTACAGTCACGTATCCAATCTTGAATGGATTTTCAGCCTCTGCTGCAGGCTGTGGAATACTTTACACAGGCAGATTCATTGTTCTTAGGCCACTACAGGTCAATAAAAGCCAATTTTGGACAAGCGGTATTAGTTTTCTCTGTTAGAAGGGCACTGTTAGGTAAAAATACTCTCATTTGTTTCTCTGAGGAGTCCATCCTAAACCTTGCTGCTATGGAGGAGAAAGCGTGTGCAAAGAACTGAAGGAAAAAAAAAATAACTGTCATAAAAATCATAACTTCCCAAATAAAATAAATCCAATATAGAAACCTTGTAAAACAGCAAATCTTGAATATGTTCAAATGAACACGCTACTCATGGGACTTTGCTATGAGGCAGCAGCTGAGGTGAATCTTTAAAGCAGAGGTGAGGCAAGCAATAAATGCTGATTTTTCTAATGCTGATCTACTGCTGTTCAGTATTACGTTTTGAGTGTAAAGTGAGAGGAAAGCTGAAGTAATCTGAATTCATCTCCTGCACAAATGGAATTACGAAGAATGCTGAAAAAAAGGACCTATGGTTAGCTTGTGAAAGCACAGAATCATTTTAGAATCATAGAATCATTAGGGTTGGAAAAGACCTTCAAGACCATCTGGTCCAGCCATCCCCCTACCACCAATATCACTCACTAATAAACCATGTCCCTAAGCACCATGTCCAACCTTTCCTTAATCACCCCCAAGGAAGGTAACTCCACCACATCCCTGGGAAACCAGTTCCAGTGCCTGACAGCTCTTTCTGAGAAGAAATGTCTCCTAATTTCCAACCTAAACCTCCCCTGGTGCAACTTGAGGCCATTCCCTCTAGTCTTATCACTAGTTACCTGTGAGAAGAGGCTCACCCCCAGCTCTCCACACCTGAGGTCTCCCCTGAGCCTCCTCTTCTCCAGACTAAACAACCCCAGCTCCCTCAGCTGCTCCTCATAGGACTTGTGTTCTAGGCCCCTTACCAGCTTTGTAGCCCTTCTCTGGACATGCTCCAGGGCCTCAATGTCCTTCTTGTAGTGAGGGGCCCAAAACTGAACAAAGTACTTGAGGTGCGGCCTCACTAGAGCAGAGTACAGGGGGAAAATCACCTCCCTGGTCCTGCTGGCTACACTGTTCCTGGTATAAACCAGGATGCCACTGGCCTTCTTGGCCACCTGGGCACTCTGCCAGCTCACGTTCAGGTGAGCATCAACCAACACCCCCATATCCTTTTCCTCTGCCCAGCTTTCCAGCCACTCTGCCCCAAGCCTGTAACATTGCATGACATTGTTTTGACCAAAGTTCAGGACCCAGCACTCAGACATTTTAGGAATCTGTCAAAGGACCTAAATATTAAAGCAGTTTAGAAGAAACAGTAAAACATGAAAAATGATAAAGTCCTAGAAAATAAAGAGGGCTCATACATATATTTCTTCCCATGTTGCTTTACCAATAAACAAACAAACAAAAACTTTCAAATAAAAGAAAAGCAGGGGAAAGAAAATATATAAAGACCTTTGTCTCTTAAGATAGTGTATTTACAAGATTGATCTCTGGCAAACTGCAGTAACTAGTCTATTTCTGTGAACAGCTATCTGTATTACCAGTACACAGAGAAATGTTTTAATCTCTCAGTGTTTTGTACTGAGAATCCTGTGTGTTAGGAAGAGGTCCGTCACCTCTGAGTGCTAGAAAACCTCAAAGATGCAGACAACTGAGCATGCCAGCACTCTGGTTGAGCTTCTGGGAGAAACAAGCTAAACCAGATCCCTGGGGAAAGGATGCTATACTCAGCAGAAGCCTATACACAAGGTTTTTCAAGATGGATCAAAGCCCATGCAGGTGTTTGTATTCACTATGGGCTTAAACCGGACACCAAGCCCTGTAAGGGGAAAAACTCAAGCTCTTCGTTCTTGACGTACCTTTTGGCTGGACCTCTGTGGGCTGTGAGACAGCACTGGTGGGGCAGATTGCTCTTCAGCTGGATCAACAGCTCTTATTCTGAGCACAGCCCTAAGCCCAGGTGGACATTTCAAATCAGAGCTGTAACAAGCCAGCTAAATGGAACAAGAGCTGGCAAGAGAGCCTAGCAGGTTTGAGCTCACTCTCAAGGTACCATTCACTCACCTGCAGGACAGATACTTTTCAAGATGGACAGCCTTTTTGCTGTTTCTTTAGTCTGTCCATTTTCTCTCCATGCTGATTTTTGTACCACTTTATTGGAACTCAAATTTCATTATTATTGCAGAGATTTTGAAATCTCTCTTTTGTTATTTAGAACCTGATAAATCCTTTCAAGTTCTTATCCTAAATATCTACGTAAGGAATTAAAATAAAGCTACACCTCACCAAAATATTACTGTTTCTGTAGTTTTAAAACTAAGCATCCCAAGGGGAGTGTCTATAATAGTCTTCATATAAAAAGAAAAGAATATAGTAACAATAAAAACCTTTACCTGGTAAAATTAGTGTCTTCTATTGATCCTGCAAATATGTTCAGCAGAGAAATACAAAGTATTTAAAATGATTTCTGGGTAAAACACTGCATACCATATTGCAACAAAAATGGTCCCCAAATAGGCATCTTTAAGAAGCAGTACAGACAAACAACTCGTTAGAGAAACTATTTTAAAATAGTTTCTTTTTCTTCTTTGGGGGAATGTGGTATTATTGCCCTAGAATGATTTAATTCACCCTAATTATATTCTGTTTGATATCTGCAGCTGTCTTGGAAGCAGGCTTCTGCTATGTAAATCCAAGAGACATTTCTCATTTCATTTGAAACCCCAACATGCTCTAATTTTCAAAGGAATTATAAGCTGGTCTATGCTTATGCTCATTGAATTTTTCAGAGGAATATCAAAAGAATGCAAAATTTTCTGAACACTATCACTTATACAAACTCTATTCACTGTTTCCTTCATAAATGTATATACATAATATACACTATGTATTGACATTGGAGTGTTACTGAAAAAGTTGTGCAGATGCATGGTAGTACATGACCAGAAATGTCTTCATTTTGAAATGCTCATAGAAGACATTAATCAAAATTGCCTTTTTCTGTTATTTTTGAGTTTCATTTTACTTCAGAACAGATGTGAAGTTCTGTCATGAACAACTTTTCAACATATCCAGTAAACAGCACCATTTTGGCTGACATCGAAGAAGGACCATAAGAGGACAAATTTCTGCCAGAAAATGTGTTATATGTGCATCCTTCAATGTCTTTGGCAGTAGCTGTCCATATTACAGTGCCACATTGCATAATACACATAATGATGATGCACCGGAATTTGTAATTAAATATTGGCTCACGGCTGGTCACCAGAAATGACAATCAGCAAACACTGGTATTTATTGTGGAATACCACCAGGCAAGATGGCAAAGTGAACTGACATGGTGTCAGAAAATACAAGTGCCTGTCAAATGTGTGAACAGTCAGTAAGTGATAGCTTCCTACTGCTCTCTACAAATTACCAGTCAACAAAAGAGAACAGTTAGCTTTCTCCTACTATGAAGGAAAATTTTCCTTTTACTAGTCTTAGCAAGGATTACAAATTTGGTGCAGAAAAAAAAAAAAAAAAAAAAAAAAAAGGAATACAAATGCTTTTCTTCAAATAAAACTAACTTCAAAAGGTAGAATGCTAACCAGGAATTAGAAAAATAAATAAAAACTTCCATAAAACTTCCATCCATAATTCATAATTGCTACAGTTTTTGCCAGATGAGCTCAATTTGAAACCATAATTCTGTTTTGATGCCACACCATCTTCAAAGAAATAGTCTGTAGTTAAATTTAACATCAGGAGTCCTAAACTGGGCACATCATGGTCTACCAAAGAAGCCAGTTGATTAGACCCAGTTTTAGACTATCCAGTGCTTCCCAACTTCCCTTTCCTCCAGCTGGCCAACATAATCTTTGGTCTAACATAGAGAAATTCCTTTGTGTGAACCAACTTAATCCTGAACTATATTCTGCTATAGTGGCAGCAGGAAAAATGGAAATTATTCATCTACCCTTTGCAGTTCAGCATACAGAGGTGCATAGCTTGATCAGGCAGTTGATCTGAGGAGCACAATGGGCAAGTTTGATTTCTTACCTCTATTCCCAGATCTCCCACATAGTCGTAACCCATAAACTTTCACAAAGGGACAGCACCACGAATAACAGAAGGACTGATCTCCTTTGGCAGGAGCAAAGAAGAGACTTTGGCCAGTGAATCACAATCTACCTAAACCTCTCATATCCCAGTGATTAAAATTAATTCTTATTTAAGTCCCAAATGCTTCTTTTATCTTCCTCCTATTCCAGCCTGCCATGCTAGTTTCTGTGATCCCTATTGCTCCCAATTCTCTTCATGTACGGTGCAGAGAAGAAAGGTTATTAACACCTGAGTAAAAGATCAATTTTAATACATACATTCCTGGAATTAAAAGTTATCTTTTAGATCTAGCATTAGACATGAGAATCAAAGACAGGCTGTAATGATGTTAACATATACTACTGGATATTCTGAAGTTAACTTTTTGGAACTGTAAACTTCCATTCACAAAAGAAGACATCAGAGGTTATAAAAATATACTAAGCATCAAGAAATAAATGGTACATTGGGAAAACAGATTAAAGCTAAAATGTCTTAACTTTTACATATTTTTAATAAAGGAAGCTTCATAAATTTTAAACACATGCAAGATTATTCTTCAGAGAGTATTTCAAAATTACATTTAGGGAACGATCAGGAAAGAAATAACACTCAGATATTTGCCAACCAGTTGTAATGTGCAAAGATTTCAGGACTCAGAATTAAAACCATTTTCTGTTAAATTTCAGTTTGGATTTCCCTTTCTCCTAGCAAAATGGACAGAGGTCATGAGTAAATGTAAATATATATATATATATATATATATATAAATGTATTTTCAACTGCATACAAAATTGAGAAAAGAAGCCAGGAAAATAAGAGTACTCAATGTCCGTGGAAAATATTTAATGATCTCACATGCAGTTTATTATCTCTCCTAAAATATGTGTATGAGTTCATTACATATGAGTTATAGAGTTATAGCAAATGCTGGAACTACAGAGAAGTTTTATGCGACCACAGAAACTTCTTAATAGTACTAACATATTAAAAAGTTGTGATGTAGTAACAGTGTAATAAGGTCCTGAAGTAGAATTTTGAAGTATGAGAGACAGTGGATAATATTAAGTTCATGTTGCCAGACGTGACTACTAGAGTTAATGTTACGGAACTATGTTCACTCATTTTGTACTCTCAACAGCAGACTGGAATACCTACATGGTTAATCTGGTAGAAGAGAAAGGTGAACCATAACCTACAAATACTCTACAAACATCTGTTTTGGTGAAAGAACAACTTCTGCATAAATCTTCACTTAAAACAGTTGTTACTGTGTTCAACCCCCAAGTGCCTTCATCTGCGTACTTGTCCATGATGGCAGTGTTCCTCTAGAAAACTGCAGTGCTTGACGTAAGGCAGGAAGGGATTTTTTTATACATTCAGCTGATATGCAACTTGTATTTTGATGAAGATTTTACAGTAGGTCTGGAGATGTAATTTGTACTTTTCAAATTCCTGTGGCAGACAGAATATCTTGCTGAACAGAGTAGTTTGCTTTAATCTTAGGCTCAGCAATTTGCCAAGGATTACATGATTTAGACTGTTGATAGCATAGTTAACTAAATCAGGACGTGATGAGATCCTTTCCCTTGTATGTCATTTACAGGGAGGAGATAAAGGGTGTGTAATGTCATCTCTAGTTAAATCCAAACATTTAGAAAACGGGATGAAAAGATGGTCAGAAACCCTCTGACCATCTTTTGAAAAGGAGCCTATGCCAATGGAAAGAGCAGTAAAAATTATCTACACAACACAGAGGTGTAAGGAAAGCAGGTGGGAAAGATGCACAGATGTCTGAAACAGAATTTTATCTTTGTCACACCAGAGGGAAATAAAGATGAAAATGTAAAAAGAACCTGTTTTGCTGTGCAGCTTCATTAGAATTCCAAAGGATAATTAATTAATTAAAATATTTGAAATGATTCACAAAGGTAGGTGGTGGTAGTCTTTGTGAAAACCATGGCTCCATGGTTATAAAGCATACAAACAAACAAAAGGCAATATGCTATTTGTACACAGCATGGTAAAACTGATACAGGTAAAATTAATATGTTTTTGAAAAAAAAAAAAATCACGCAACCAAATACAAAGAACATGGAGTTATAAATTCTTTGTTCTATCTTCCTACAGGTCCTCAAAAATCAGCAACCTTTCACAGACATATACATGAGTGATATAAAGCATACTTAAAGATATTCTTAACTTAAGCACATATGAGGTGTCAGACTAAGAGACTGAGAGACAGAGTTACAAACGGAATCATAGTTTTTCAGAGTGGTGGAGAACTGAGAAATTGTGCCCTGGAAGGGAGAAGCATTAGCAACAGGTCGTACTCTTAGCTAATTTATTTGGCATCCTAGGAAGGCCTGACCCACAGTTATGACAACAGATGCTGGAAAGAGGTCATTTGTGGAGTAACTGTAACAATTTTTACATATAAAAAACTTTTTGGTCCTGTCAGCACTGTTCTTTCAGCCATTTGTTATGCAGTTGAATTGGTGAGAGGATGTTATGTGAAGAATAAACTATTTTGTACGTGTGTGCATGTATATTCAGTGGGTGGCAGGACAAGTTTGTCACACAAACAAATCTGTTTTGGAGACATAAGGCAATATACACTAGACAATAAATGTAAGATATCCATTGAAAGCTGCTCCTGTGTATTCAGCTGCTCTCTGGGATTATTGTGGTTTTCTATACATGACATACAGTTTTGCCTAGTAAAATCTCAGTGTGGAGCTATACCTGCTCTCAGATTTGTTTAGCATTCCTTAAAAGCTGGATTTGGTTTTAACCAGCTTAATATGTGACATGTTAAGTCACATAAGGCAACAAAACTTTTGTTAGGAATTAGAAAACTCACTTGTCTAAGTGCAGTTAAAATGATTGAATGGAACCAGTAGGTTATTTTTCCTTTCAGTGCTTCAAAGGCATATTAGCTAGTAATAAACTTGACACAATTTGAAGTGTCTATCTGAAGTATACCGTACTGGACTATCGAATCTCTTTACATGACTGAGACTAGCTTTGGAATACCTTAATAGTCTTGCTTTGTAGCACACTATTAAAAATTCAATTTTAATTTGTAGATATTTCTCTTGAAGTGTTCAGGCTTTTCTAACACCTGAATTCTCAGAGGCCAGATATCTAAAAGTAGATATTCTATAAAATTTATGAACCACACAGAAAATGTCCATATGCTGACTTTTGTTTCATAATGGTTTGTTTTCTCTTTCGTTTTAAGGTAGGATTAGGAGAAACAGAAGCTTTACAGTTCCATTTAAAACCATTCAAGACACCAAGATGATGAATTTCTTGTTTTATTCTGCTACTTGAAAATGTAGTTTTAGACACACACATGCTTAATTCTTTTTCATAAAAATGTAAATTTATATGTGTGTAAATAATTATATTACATATGTATATATATAAAGATATGAAAAAATATACTGAGTATATAAATAGGAAAGTAGGTATACTCAAACACTTTTTTCTTGCTTTATTCTATATAAACTCTGCTGAGTACAAACAAAATGCAGGATCCATGAATCTTTCATGTTGTCTCCATTTACAATGATCAATACAGAGAAAAAGCTATGCTATTGTGAGTGTCAAACACAATATAGAACTGATAATATACATGTAGCTATCATAAATGATCTGTCACAGACACACATGTACAGACACACATGCATTCAGCAAACTACCAGGCTGTTAATACTAAAATAACTTTCTAACCTAACTTCTCTGAGAGACAAGTAGGTATAGAAATATTTCATTTATTAAAAAATTTATTTCATTTCACTAGTGGGACATGGGAGCTAAGATGGCATTTCAAATGAAGACAACATAGACGTGAATATTAAAATACTTGAAATAATATTATTAAAATGATATTTTCAGTCACACAGTTCACTACCTTATATATATATATACACAAAAAAAAAAAAAACAACAGTGAATATAGCAAGAAAAATAATAGAAAAGTGTCTTTTCCAGAGATGCAGATTTAATTGATTCAAAGCAGAAGAGATTCAAAAAGCTGCAGACTGTAAAGAAGACAAAACTTAGGGGACCTGTGATTGATATGAGGGAAAAAACTCTATTTGCAATAAACAGTTTAGTAGTGCAGATATACAAATTGCTCACCATGGGAAGGAAACAGACAATGGAACTGCAGATAAAGCTGAAATGTGTGTTAATGGAAGAAAGATTCATAACTGGTAGTGAAAATCATAACAGAAATGATTCAACTACCAAGTAATGGAGATAAAGGCTGTAGTTTACAGTAGACTGTAATGGGGGAGTTATACACAATTAACTTAAATCTGAAAGTGAGCATAACTCAGCTTGATAGTATTATAATAAATGTTGGCTATTTTCTTCTTAATAACTTGAACTCATCTAGGTAACATTTGCATAGTGTTACGAGGTTTTATCCCAGTCTCTTTGATCTCATGCATAATGTTTGGCAACATTAAGGCTGAAGACAAAACAACGGGTAAAGAAAAGAACACCATTTTGTGGCAAACAGCTTCACAAAATATGACTCAGATCAGGCACTGAAGATAAAATTCACTGCTCATGTAGCATAAACAGAAGTCTGAGCATCCACATATGTTTTTAAAACAAATGAAGCAATGACTAAATAAAATATAGATATTTTTTATTTTTTTCTTCCTTCAGGTATATTGATGTTGCTTCTTCCTCCAAATTTCTGTTTAAAGAAACAATTTAAATCTGTGTACTCCTCTGAAGCAGAACTTTCATCACTTTTTAAAGAATAACTGATGGAACAAAGAACCGAGATTGAATGTGTGGATGTGTGCCGGTTATTTTTTCCTCATCTGGCAGCTGTTTACTTATATAGGGCACATGAAGAAAAGCAACAATGCAAAGAACAAATCAAAAGTTGCTGAAAGTATATAGTGCATTCATTTGCATCAGAGAATACATGTAGTTACTTCAATAATTCTACCATACGCATTTTATAATCTCCTGATTTCGTTCCTCTTATTTTTTTTTCTTTTTTTCTCTCTTTGGTCATGCAAATTCATTCTCTATCCAGAGCTAAGAAGCTAAAAAGATTTAGGTCATGATTAAGTGTTGCAGTACCAGTGAGTATCAGCAGATGTAAACCTATGGAAAGGGCTCAATTTCTCACTTAACTTTGGGGATATCTGATTCCATGGTTCTTTAAATTTATTTTAGAGACATTCAGTGAAAATAGCATAGTTTTATAGTTTTTGCAGATCATGACTTTAAAAGGACACAGATACTTGTGTCTTAAATTTGCAGTATGCAGGGCATTTGTTATTTTGATTGAATACGAAATAACAGTATTATGGTACATTTATTTTCTTTAAGAAATCAAGAATGAGGGTGGGTTTGTCAATAAGTTAAAACAAGCTGAATTATACAGAATGTTCATATCTTAACCAAGGGCTGATAAAATACCTGTGTCCTAATCACTTCCATTGATAAGGACAAACCAAAATGAGCATTCACCCAGTTTTGATTACTAGGTAAAATTTCAGTAATTAATGGATATGCCTGGTGAAGAAACATTATAACAAAGCATAATTCTTTTAAATAGTGTACACAGTTAAGATGGGAATCAGAAACAAACACAACAAACCCTCTAATCTGGTTAACCACATTTTCAAACACACAGAAGTTTCTAGGTAGCTAAATATAGACTTCCTATGAGCCCACACGTGCACTATTGATAGCATAACCTATAATATCATCAATTATTTTTTACAAGATCTGGGCATTTACACCCAGAACATTGACTTTGCATTGAAACGCATGTATGCAACCTTCATGCTGATCACACAAAGTATGGTGTATTGGTGGTCCTTCCCAAGTAACAAGAAATGATTTCCAAATCCCCTGCATTTTCTTTTGATTTCTTCAAAAACTGTCACAAGGTTTCTACCACAGTCAGGATATTTATCCAAATTTTTATTTTCCTGGAACTTCCATGGGAACGTTTCTGAGATATAGTGAGAAATGCAGATAAGATGTAGACGAAGCCCTTGCTTGACCTAGGAAACTTCCAGCTGTTTTATGAATCAACTGGCTTGTACCACAGTCTCAAACATTTGTGAGTGTTGCCAAAGGACAATCCCGTTGATTAATTCTACTGTATTCTGTGTCCTCAAAACAAGCTACTGGTAGCTACAGCCACAAACCTGTATATGCCAAGGCATCCTGGAATGAAGAATTCGGTCCAAATTATTAACGGTACAATCAGAGCAGAGATGGAGTGGATCATGGTAGTAGTCTTTAGTGTTGTGCAGCTTTACTATGTTACAGTAACAGAAAAGAAAAAGGAGGGAAAAAAAAAAAAAAGAGAAAAAAAAGTTTTGTGATGGCACTGATTAAAGGATAAAGAAAGATATTTCTTGAACCATTTCCTTTTTCTCCCCTTGTAGGCTATGAAAATCTTTGCTTTAAAATGTAATGGTTTTGTGTCTGCTTGCCTGCATAGACTTTTTCTATAGTTTTCTATTCTTTTTATGTCTCAACAGATGCCATCAAGGAAGCAGAGCACACATTTAAATTTGTTCAGCAGTCCCAAAGCTGTTGCTTCATTTCCTCTTTTCCCACTGCTTTCAGCTCCCCTGTTTAGAGACTGTTCCTCAGAGTGCCATCTAGGTTTTCTTCAATGCCTGAGATGATTTATCAATAATTCTAACACCTTTCTTATACAGGGAGTACAGAAAAAAAGAAGAAAAAAAGAAGAAAAAACATACTAATGGGAGAAGAAAAAAAAAAAAAAAAGGAGGAAGGCACAACCAAAGCACACAGAGGCTTTGGAAAAAAATCTGAAATAAAGCTAGACTGACAAAGATATTAATTTCTTGAAAATAGAATATATCTGAGAGAAAAATTAATCCAGAAAGCATCAGATAGATCCCAGCCAAGAGAGGCCCTCTCTGATATGCATGTGCCTGACCTTGTTTCCTGCAATCACATGTGCTATAAGTTTTAACAAAAATACACTCTTAATAAGCTTAGACAGAAAAGGAGGGTTGTCTAAATCCTTGAATGTGAAAGAAATCTAATATCTTTATTTATAGGGCCTTTACTGCCTGGCAAATATATTCATTACTTCCTGATAATATACAGATAATATTTCAACTCTGAATGTACATTCTGCAAATTAAATGCAAGCATCAAAGAGTTGCTGGTTGCTGGTTGTTAGGGTGCTTGGCAAAAGAGTACTTGAGTAAAGTGCATGACATGTCAGTATGATTAAAATCACTTGCCCTTGAATCAAACAAAATATGGACTCATTGCTACAACCACTGCTCAATGAAAAGAGCCTGCAAGCAGACACTGATGCTGTCAGCATAAGGCTACTGCAACAGCTTATCCTCACTTTCAATAAGCAACACAGCATGGGCTCCCTGATTTCTGCATCTTGTATTTTCCATCTGGGAAGAAGGTGATGCTTTATACATCTCTGGGCAAGCAGCAGCATTGTGAAAGGTGGTAATGTGGTCTGTGTGTGCCAGCCAAGCAGTTCCATGATGGTGATGCAGGAAAAACTGGGTGGCACATAATACCAGTCAGTACTGGGAGCCATGGTCATCTCCTAGGGGGAGAATAGGAGAAAGAAGCAAGTTCAGACCATGGTGGTACTACAAGGGGTCAACCAGATTCAACAGACAGTGATGAGGAATCATCACAACTCAGAGGTTGTGTGAGTGGGGGTCTCAGCTGAGAGGTTCTGCAGCAGCAGAGGTTGATGGAAGTGGCGGGGCTCCAGAGGGTGAAACAACCAGAGGAAATGGTCATGCACCCCCCGTGACAGCAGTGCTGCTGGCAGCCCCCCACATTGTCTCACAGTTCCCCAGACTAGTGGAATAATGTTTCAGTAAATTAGTTATTAGGTTTAGTATAAATATTTCTATTGCACCCAATCACTTTTAAGGACTATTAACACTGCCTTTTCACTTGCATAGAAAGATGGTTGTAGAAATTGCTAGCTTCAAAGACAGGCAGCTCTGAACTCTTCTTGCTAAGGGGCATCAGCTGGAACCTGAATAAAGAAGACCTCTAACAGCCATGAAGTATCTACTGACAGCTAAAACGTTTTGTGCTTCTCTTAATTTTCTCAGCAGAATTTCAGGACATTGAAGGATTTATACAAACCCTGGTTCATTTGGCCTCACTCCTTGCAGTAGCTGAATGTCCTGCTCAACCAGACTACACCGTTGACTTCTGAGGCAGTCCTCCCTTTCCTGGCTACACAGAATTTAGGGCCAGAATCAATAATATGATTAAGGTATGAATAATTTATGTCCACCAGGACCATTCTTTGGTCTTTCACAGGAGTTTATGAGAATGATGGAACTGTTTTGTGAACTCAGCTCTCCGTTTTGTGGAGCCACTCTGCCACTTAGCAACAGCCAGAGTCACAAGGAAAACCTATTTTTCTTTAAGCATGTATCTCATCTATCTATGCTTTGTCAATCAAAAATTGATTCTGCAGGCAGGTCTTATCCCTCATTGATGTTGTAGAGGCTTTTGCCATGTTACTTTACTTCTCATTTTTTTCCCTTGAATTCAGTTCTAATATACCTGATAGCTCCTCTTATACAAAAGATATACTGGACTTGATCCCAATCACATTTCTATTGGATTTATAGCCATTTAAAGCCATTCATTGGCTTCTGTTGAATTAGTGTTGATTTACATTATCTTGAGTACAGCTTCACAAGCTATTATTCTAGACTTCAAGTAGCTCCTCTAAAATCGCTCTCATGTATTGTTACTAAGTTAACCTATAGCAGTAGTCAGTTTAGACAACCTGACTCATGTTAACAACCTTTTTTTTTTTTTTTCCCATCTATTTATTAACTCATCAAGGCTAAAAGCCAGGTTCCTCACTTGCTCTTTACATTTCAACCAATTCACATCCAGTAACCTGTAAAAATGAGATAACATGCTGTAAAGATAAAAGTGTACCAATGTGCACTTAACTGAAGGGCTGCATTATGGGGGTTCTGCATGTCATAGCTGCTGTGCTATAGAAGAAGACTCGAAATAGGCTCTGTAATTGATCTACACATCAAATGCTCTGAAAATGTAAAAGAGGGGCTTAGACTGTCAGTAGTTTGGCTAGCTCACAATCTATTGTCCCTGGTCTCATTTCATTAATGCACATGGTGACAGCAATGATGCTAAAACGCATCTGCTGTTGATGTTAATAAATCTCTAAGAGAACTTTAACAAAATTCACAATTCATTGTTGGAAAGCTTTCTTGTCATATTTCTTTCTTGAGTATAGCACCACTAAAACAGTGTTTTAACACAGTAATGTCTGTTGGGTCGTTTGTAGTGCCCATTTTCATACAAAACATGCCATTTCACCATCTCTGGCTGTTGCAGAAGTTCTCAGTGGTTAATAGAGGGGGAAAAGGTTGGAAAACTGTTCCAGTCTGCTGCAGGCTTTTAGGGAACAGATGTCAGTTAGGCATTAAAAAAAATAAAAAATAAAAATAAATAAATAAATAAATAAACCTTGGCTCAACTGAGTTTACCTTGCTGACATCCTAGGGCTATTTTAAAAAATAAACTAACAAACAAAAACTCTTGACTTCTGCTCCCCATCACATGGAATTAGTTTGTTGTTAAATTCATGCTTGATCTAACACTACTGAATTTAATAGTCTTACACCGGGGATGAATTTGGCCCTTCGTCCTTAAAGCAATCTTTCCCCTTGTGGGAAACAAAAACACCATATGGTGAGTCCTTGGCTTGATATCCATAGCTGAGCTTGCTGTCATTCCTTTCTGATTCTGTTGGTGGAAAAGGTTAATGCCTGCAGAGCTGGATCAGTCATTGCCAATCCTGCAACAGTGGGACTGAGAGAGAAGCTAATGGGGAGCTCCATGCATATAAGCCCTGCTGATCATTCTACAGAAGCTATCTCTTACAAAAGCCAAGCTGTTTACACAGTGACACGGAGCTGAGCCCCATGGGGAATCAAAACAATCCTCTTCTTAAAACTGTTCAGCTCTTTCTGTAGTTGAGTCTATGAGACATTCCTTCTCATAAGTGCTCAGAAGAGAAACAATGCCTGTTAAAGCTCCCCTCCACACCATCTCAACAGCAGACCTTTGCTGTAGGGTATGGCGACCAGTGAAGTGCTTTTGTCATAGCGCACGGCATGTATTCACAAAAAAACAGGATTTTCACCCAAAAAATCTCCTCTCCATGCTGAACCTGTAAGCAAGGAAGTTGTAGTTACCCACTTTTCACATCCATCCTCATACAGCAATTTCCCCTTTGTCTACTGGGAACAAGATCCTTACTTTTCATGAAATCACCCAGGTGAATAGTCTCTACACTTCCTGTGAACATTCACACTAAAAATAATTCAGAAGAAGTTCTTGTATGCACTCATACATAACTTACAGAATAGCACAGTACTGACGTAATCCTTTCAGCAGCACAACCACTGAAATTCATGGTCTGAAGAGTTTTTGCTCCACACAGGTGAAAACCTGTGAAAAGCAGGCAGTGCGATGCTGTGCAAGTCCTGTTGCAAACCAGATGGATTTGTGAGTACGACCACATCAGTTTCTACAAAGCCACTCTACTATTTTCCTCTCAAACACCATACCCAGTGCAAACATTTTGCTGTGAAGCAGAGATGCAGTTTTGCTTTTTGCCACCTGCCTCGAAGCAGGATTAGCCCCTGGTTGGTCAGTCATGCCAATCTTTGATCAGCTGTTTGTCTCTTTCTTTCTCAAGGCTGTCTCCAATTTCTCTGCTGAGTTGCATGTGGAAAAAAATGTTTTCAGATAAGAAGTGTCAGCTTAATTTCAGCTCTCTTTATGAAGCTGTTTTAACAGTCCAGAAAGCTTCCACTGCTGGCTCTCAAAAATACTAAATCCAGATTGCTTTGTATTTCAGAATGTTTTTGTATCTAAAGAAAGATTAAAATACCACTATGTAAAAGAATGCCCCTTCTTATTCAAAGTTTTAGCAAGTACTGAATTTATTTTGCAAATAAATAAATTAGACTTTCAGTTGGCAAACAATCCTTTAGGAAATTTTCATGCTGTTTTAAATTATGCTCTTGTACCAGCAGAGTTAAGAAACAAAGTAAGCTCTTGAAACTTCCTGTATCATTAACATTCACAGAGCATTTATGGCAAAAGAATCATTAAAATATATATTTCAATGTTACTGCTTTGTTGTTCTTTTTTTTTTTTTTCTCTTGCTTTTAATAAATAATGTTTGTTTGTTGTTGTTGTTGTTGTTTTTTGTTGTTGTTGTTCCTGCTGAACAAGTAGATGCACTTGCAGCATTCTTGCACCTGCACAGAAGAAAATTCACGCAGGACAGCTCAGTTCTGAAGATACAACCTGCCCTGGGTCCCTCCTCAGTTGAAGAGGAGAGAGGAAAACTTATCTGGAAAGCAAAGCTAGAAGAGGCGTCAACTTCAAGAATTATAAATCCTCTCCAGAAGGAACTCCCTCTGCCAGCTGACTACAGGACAGGTGGTTAAAATCACCAGTGCTACAGCTAGGCTTGTGGATATCCTCCTCTTCTGTCTTTTTACTGAATAAACAACTACTTTCTGTTTCACAGGATTTCTGCCTTACTGGGTGTAATGAAGGGAGGAATAGCCTGTGTCAGTATTTATTTACTTTTCCTGGCAGCCTTGCTGTCAACAAATATGCTTTATTTACTGCCAACTGTTCAGACCCTGCTCTGAGGGCAGAAAGCACATCATTTTCCAGTCTACCTGTGAGTAGAGTGTGGTATTATTTTTTTTTTACTAATCAGGTCATGAAGGGCAGTGAGATTTTGGTCATGAAAGAAAAGAAAACAAAACTATAAACATATTGAGACATACATGAGCAGAGATTGAAAGTTCATAATAGAGCTTTTCTGACTGGAGTAGCTGGTAGGGTTACATGGCTTTTACTCCCTACGAACCAATATTAGTGAAGTGTGAGATTGACACCTTAGCAAAAAATTTGCAAGCTTTGATAAGTGCCTCCAGACCATGTAGGTCTATTTATGTAATTGGTGGATGTTTTCAGCAGAAATATGAAAAACACCAAGACTTTTTGGATAGGTTAAAAAGTTGGTCATATTTTGGTAAGCATTCAATGAAACATCTATTTTCCTGAGCCAAAAGTAGTGGTAAAGTGGAACTCTAGTTCCAAAGCCTCTTGTTCTCAGTGTGACACAAACAAACTGATTATTAGCCCTTGCTGTCATGCTGTCATTGTTGGAACAGACAAAACAATTTTCTAAGGGAAACTTTTTTTTAAAAAAAAAAAAAAACTTACCAAAAGATATTCTGTCTGAAGTGAACTTGCTGACATGGGAAATTTTAGCTGCAACAGCTGAAATTTCTCAAAGTGATAGGTAATTGAATACAGCTTCTTATAAATAAAGTGTTAGGTGGCAGCCATTTTTATACTTACATTCTTACTAGCTCCATTTGTAATGTGCCATTTGCTACATAACACCATTCAGTAATGTATAAGAAAAATATTACTTGATTTTCATTATCTTTTCACAATAATAAATAAAATGATTTAGTTATTAAGTGTTGCAAATCTTTCACAGGAAAAATATTGGTGATTTCTGGGTATTCCTATTTAGCTCTTATTGACTATGTCATAACATCACTGGGGACTGAAATCAATAGCATCTCTAGTCATGATAACATTTTAAGTCGAGATGGTTATTTGTCACTTTGGGTATTAAATATCTAGGCTTTTTCCACTTTTTTTCTCCTTTGATTTTCAACATTCTATTGTGTCTGCACCAATGCAGAAAATTTGCATTAGCAGAATAAAACGGACTATTCTTTTTAAGATAACTATTTTGCTGGTTCAACATAAAACTACTTCCTCTGTCTCTTGACTGCTGCAACTCATATGAAGATTATGAGTCACCAATGAGCACAGGGATCTTTGTAAACTAAGAATAAGAAATTAGATTTATGAGAGCTTTTGCATTTGATGGTGGAGTCTGCTTTAAAACTGGAAACATTGTGAAAGCCTTCATATAACTATTGTAATGTAATTATGGCTAATAGAGAAAGTTTAAAGGGTTATTTAAGTAGAACAGATGAAATACCAAGATCTAAAAACCCTATTTACCAGAGGAAGTAGCTGTTTAGCCCAAAGGGCTCCTTATTGCATTTCTTATCCAGACATAAGAAGACCAGGTTTGGAATTAAGCAATGCAGAGTAGATATCCTTGGAGAAGCCCTGAGGTGTTTAGTTTTAATCCTCTTTCTTTCACAAATGCATACTGGCATCCCCAGAATCTGTGGGAGCACAGTCTGGGGCTTTCCCTCTGACTGAAGAAACTGTGGAGTAATCAACCAAATACTCCACTGAGCTCCTACCCATCTGCCATACGGCACAATTTAATAAAGTGCATTTTTTGGAGTCCCCAGACAAAATTCGCACATCTGTTAGTGGCATTAGCCACCTGGGTTTGAAAGAATATTTCAAAAGCATTTTTAAAAATATATTAAATGTGTTTCAAGAAAGTGTATTTCTTTGAAATTATCTATCAGGAAAATGCATTCTCCAACAGTGAATATATAAGAATTACAGCTCATTTTACTCACTTTCAGCTGGTCTCAAGCAATACAATGATTCCTGGGAATCATGAGCACTGATATTTATAAGCTGCAGGAAATGGATCTAGACAGTATCTGTTTTTTCTGCCATGGTAATATCTCCTCTGATATACAGAAAAGATTTCCAACTGCACAGGCTTTCACTGCATTATGATTTGTTAGTCCTTTTAAGGAGCCTCAAGTTCAGTAGTATTTACTGTTGGAGGGTAGAGCTTGCTCATGATGGGAACATCAGGAAATTCACATTACGTGAGCTCTAGCTTTTTCATTTTGTGGCTGGGGCTAAGCAGACTACATCCATATTCATTTTCTTATAAATGGGCCTCTGGACCTGTTCTTTTTTAATGGTTTTAAATACCTGAGAAGAGAGAGATCTCTTTTACTGGGAAAGCAGAAAGCAGTGATATATGTTAATTTATCCTAGACAAGTGTTTTGTCCTGTTTGATTTATATTTCAAACTTCCTCCATTTAAATTAATCAAGGGGACTGGTAGAAATATTTATAAAGAAATAAGAAAAAGATCAAATTGAGGCAAAAGGAGACCTGAAAACTTAAGAAATAAAGACCAAGACAAAGTAAGTCTAACACATGTAAAAGATCTTCTATAATACTTAACTGCTTCTAACTTAATCATACCTAAACCAGTTAGAAGGGGCTTAAATCAATTAGCAAATGTAACTTTCTTGTAAATTCATAGATTTTTTAAGATATAAGAGATTTGATATCAGATATACTATCTGACCTGTACAATACAGTCCATAAGCCATCTATTGACTTCAATAAAGTATATTTGAGTAAAGGTTATATTTTGGTAAAACATTCTGTCTTGATTTTAAGACAAAAAAAAAAAAAAAAGCATGAAGAATTTGGCATTTTCTTTGTTGATTTCTTCCAAATGTCACTCAAGTCACTTTGTGTCACTCACAAAACAAAATAAGGCAAATATCTTTCTAACTTAGATTTGTCTGACTGTAACTTTCAGATAATGAATATTGCTAATCTCCTTTCTCTCTTTCAATGTCATTCCTGTCCAGACTACAGGACACATGATGGTAGGCATGACTATTATTCCTTGTTCCTAGGTGTAAGCTCTTAGATTTGACAGTATTAAAATAACTTCATTTTGTTTAAATAGTCCCAACGTAAAAGAGATTACTCTGTATGCCTGCCACATGCTCACCAATACTCACAGTTGCGTCTGTTTCTTTTGCAAGTTGTATATCTGTTTCCAAACTGTTAAAACACTAAAACAATTAGGAGGTAAAATATAAGAGAGAAAATTCGTCTTACACAGAAGCTTGATTTTGTTTTATACCCTACAGCTGCAGAAAGAGACTATTTTGTAAAGCAATCAAGCAAAGTTGTAGATTTGATGGGAATCTTGCAATGGAGTAAAAACATGCTAAAATAAGAAAAGCCACATTTGACAATGGAAACATTCAGTCATGAAGGTGCAGATGAGGGAGAAAGGAGAAAGCAGGACAGAGAGAAACCATTGAAAGGAGACTTATATTCTAAATGTATTCTTAAAAGTATTATTTGATTATTGATAAATAAAACATTTAACTTAAAAAATACTGGAATTACATTATTTTGTTATTTTGGATGACAAAAATTACTGAAATTTCAACACTATAGCCTGGGGAATCTCTCTGTGGTTTGTCACTTATGACCAATCATAGAATCACAGAACGTTTGGAGGTTCAAAGGAACTTTAAAGAGCATGTAGTTCCCTCTGTCCCTCACCCCTGCCTCTCTAAACAGGGACACCTTCTGCTAGATCAGGTTGGTCCAAACCCCATCCAACCTGGCCTTGAACAATTACAGAGATGGTGCATCCACAACTCCATGCAACCTGTTCCAGTGCCTTACAACCCTTGCAGTAAAGATTTTTTTTTCCTTATATCTAATCTAAATCTACATTCTTTTAGTTTAATGCCCTTACCCCTTGTCCTACCACTGTATTCCCTGATAGTCTTTCTCCATCTTTTCTGTGGGCCTCCTTTAGGTACTGGAAGGCTGTTATAGGATCTCCCCAGAGCCTTCTCTTCTCCAGGCTGAACAACCCTGGGTCTCTCAGTCTGTCTTCATATGAGAGATGCTTCAGCCCTCTGATCATCTTCATGGTTCTCCTCCGGATTTGCTCTATCCGTGTCCACATCTTTCTTATGCTGGGGGACCCAGAGCTGGATGCAGTATGCTATATGGGGTCTCATGAGAGAAAAACAGGAAGGGAGAATTACCTCTTTCGACCTGCTGGTCACACTTTTCATAGAATCATAGAATCAGTAACGCCAGAAATGATCTTCAAGATCATCTGGTCTAACCACACCCCTACCACCAATATCACCCACTAAACCATGTCCCTAAGCACCATGTCTAACCTTTCCTTAAACACCCCCAGGGATAGTGACTCCACCACCTCCCTGCAGCTCAGGATACAGTTGGCTTTCTGGGCTGCAAGTACACTTTGCTGGCTCATGTTGAGCTTCTCATCCACCAACACCCCAAAGTCTTTCTCTGCAGGGCTGTTCTCAAGCCCTTCACTCATGATGCATGATGCCTTCTAATAGGACAGAGGTTGTCCTAATGAAATTACCAGAGAATTAGCTAAGTTTGTTTCCTAAAACAAACCAACAAACAAAAGAAACCTGCTTGTTTACTTACACTTAGTAAGTATACATTTAGTAGATATACATTGTATAGCTTTTACATACAACAGTACTGCACATGCATGTAGATTACAGTACAGTGTCTTTTAGCTTTTGAATTTGCAGTATATAGTTTGCTACTCTTGATACATTTTATTAAGCAATAGTATTTTGTTTCTGAGGGATTAACAAGATGCAATGATTCCCTATTCTTTCTTTAGTTCATTAAATGTGAAGAAATAACAAGGTGTTTCCACTCAGTTTTATTGAAATATTATTTTCTTGGGTAGTTATCTGGGGAAGTTAAATTTTATCTTTATTACATACAGTACACCATTTCCACAAGGGGTAAATGATTATTAATAGCAGACCTTCCACATTTAATGAGCACCTGCTATGCGGAGTGGGTCAGTGTTTTTGATAAAACATTATGAAACGCTTATTATAATTAGTGTAATTAGGTCTTTCAAATAGCTGCCCTATCTGTAGAAAATCAGATTCTCAAACTTACTTTGCAGGTGGTTATAATACCCACTGACTTAGACAAGTTTCCAACTGTTCAGGCAACATTTATTAAGTCCTCTTTTTTTTTATTATCATTTTTTTTTTTTCAGGAGAAGTGCTTAGAAGTCTTGGGTTTACACAGCAAGGTTTTGGTAGCAGGGGGCTGGAGGGGGCTGCAGGGGTGGCTTCTGGGAGAAGAAGAGTGAGTGCTGCCCAATGTTAGATAAGGGCCAGTTTCAGCCAGCTCCAGAAGGGACCTGAAGAGTCGATCCAATAAGCTATGTCGTTTGTGCCTCAGTGAGAGCATATTTAAGAAAGGGGAAAATGAAATGCTGCACAACAGCGACTGGTATACCAGGAAGTAAAAACCAGCCCTGTAGACCCCAAGGTCAGTACAGAAGGCAGGCAGGAGGTGCTCCAGGCACAGAGCAGAAGTTCCTATGTGGCCTGTTGTCCTGATTTCAGTTAGGACAGAGTTAATTTTCTGCCTAGTATCTGGTAGAATGCTATGTTCTGGCTTAGGATGAGAAGAGTGCTGGTAACACACTGATGTTTTAATTGTTGTAGAGCAGTGCTTACACCAAGCCAAGGACGTCTCAGTGTCTCACTCTGTCCTGCCAATGTGCAGGCTGGGGGTGCAGAAAGAGCTAGGAAGGGATGGACCTAGGACAGCTGACCCAAACTAGCCAAAGGGGTATTCCATACCATCTGATGTCATGCTAAACAATATATAGAGGTGGCTAGCCAGGGTGAGGGGCCCGGACTGCTCGGGGTTAGGCTGGGCATTGGTCAGTGGGTGGTGAACAATTGCATTGTGCATCGCTTGTTTTGTACACATTATTAATAGTAGCACTATTATCTTCATTATTGTGATTATTATTATTGTTATTATTATTTTCCTGTCTTAATAAACTGTCTATCTCAACTCACAGGCTTCACTTTCCCATTTCTCTCCCCCATCCCAGAGAGGGAGGGGGAAGAGTGAGCGAACGGCTGTGTGGTGTTTAGCTGCCGGCCAGGTTAAACCACGACACCTGTGGAGAGGTCCCTGGTGGAGCAGGCTGTCCCCCTGCAGCCCATGGGTTCCACATGGAGCAGATCCACATGCTGCAGCCTGTGGAGGGGCCCTGGTGGAGCAGGTAGATGTGGCCTGGAGGAGGCTGTGGTCCATGGAGAGCCCCTGCAGGAGCAGGCCCCAGGCTGGAGCTGCAGCCCATGGAGAGGAGCCCATGCAGGAGCAGGGGGCCTGGGGGGAACTTCTGCCTATGGGGGACCTGTGCTGGAGCAGTTTGCTCCTGATGGATGGGCTCTGTGGCATGGGCCCATGTTGGAACAGTTCTTGAAGAGCTGCTGCCTGTGGGAAGCCCGCACAGGATCAGCTCAGGAAGGACGGCATCCCATGTTAGAGCAGGGGCAGAGAATGACCACGAAGGAGTGGTGGAGATTAAGTGCTATAGACTGACCCCATCCCCTTCCCTGTTCCTGTGAGCCGCTTGAGGGGAGGACTTAGAAGAGGGAGGATGGGGGGAAAGTTCTTTTAGTTTGCTTAGTTTCTCACTGCCCTAGTTTGTTAGTAATAAGTAATAACTTACATTAATCTTCCTGTGCTGTGTCTGTTTTGCCTGTGATGATAATTGCTGAGTGATCTCCCTGTCCTCAACCCTTGAGCCCTTTCCATCATGCTTTCTTCTCCTTTCCTATTGAGGAGGAGGAGTGAAAGAGTAGTTGTGGTGGAGCGCAGCTGCTCACCTGAATAAAACCACCACAGGTTGTTATAACCATACAGAAATGCTCATACTTGATTAGGCAAGTTGCCTGTTTAGACTTGACAATGGCTTATGCTCTATAAATCACAGAATCACAGCATCGTCTAGGTTGGAAGAGACCTTCAAGATCACTGAGTCCAACCTCTGACCTAACACTAACCAGTTCTCCACTAAATCATATCACTAAGCTCTACATCTAAATGTCTTTTAAAGACACCCAGGGATGGAGACTCAACCACTTCCCTGGGCAGCCTATTCCAATACCTTACAGCCCTTTCAGTAAATACGTTCTTCCTAATATCCAACCTAAACCTCCCCTGGTGCAACTTCAGTCCATTCCCCCTTGTCCTGTCATCAGGCATGTGGGAGAATAGACCAACCTCCACCTGGCTACAGCCTCCTTTAAGGTACCTATAGAGAGCAATAAGGTCGCCCCTTATTGCAGTCCTTACAGAGAAAGGACAAAGGTTAAATCAAAGGGAGATGCAAGAGATTGCCTACTAGAGAATTAACAAAATCTGGCTTTGAAAATTCCTCTTTTCTATTCCTCATCTGGATGCAATGCAAGCATGTGCATAATTTCTAAAACATATCCTTGTCCAGTTAAGGTCTCTGCTTACTTTTTGTATGTGAAAAGGCTGTGTTCAATATTGCATTAATTGGTCCAGCACTGGGACATGCTTCTTTTTACATGTTTTCAGGCTTCTGTAATTATACAAGGCCACTGAACTACTCTCTGTTGCTTTCCCACTCAGTTTTTAGCCTGTCTTATTTATTTAGAATATCACTTCTGCACAGAACACAGCAGAAAGATCATTTATATGTAAACTACATTTCAATATAGTAAAAATAATTAACAAAATAATCCCTTTCAAGTTGCATAACAAAATTAGATGACTAAGATTATGACATTTATTAATTTATGACAGTTGTTTTCATCAGTATTGGTTCCTTTTATGCAAAACCTTTGATTTTGTCAAAGTTGTTGTGGTTTTGGTGGTTTTTGTTGTTGTTTATTTGTTTGTTTGTTTTCTTTAAACCTTGTCAACATATGCCAAAATGTCTCTGGTAAGAAGTCAATGTTACACCAATCTGAAATGATTTACTTTACTTCCAAAATATTAAAATATTCTTTGAAATGTTCAACTCAAACATTTCAAATAGGAATTTTTAAACTATTAATTATGCAGAAAATGTACATTTTTCTTTTGAAATGCTCTTCAGTAGTGACTTCTGAGAACTGGCCTTCTGTATGTGTTTGTGGAACTACAATAAAAGTTTTAATAAAATACTTATTTTTCATAAAATAACATCCTGGGAATGTAACTGTGGCCCCATAACAATCACAAAATATTTTCACCTGAATACTGGTTAATTATCTTATGAAGCAGATTAAATTACCTTAAATTTCAAGTTGAGGTTACTGTACATTTCCTCAAAGAAGAAAACTTATTAAAATTTAGTGAATGAATTATCTGAGAGTTATTTAAACATCATTTACTGCAACCATAGTCTTCTAGTTTCATGACCTGCTGCTGCTGCTTCTTTTAAAATTCTTTTTAAACCAGTTATAGGTTTTTAAGTAGCTCAAATTGTTGTAAATAAATAACTGTTCTATTTCTGAAAAATGTTTTTTATACCTACTGGTTTACATCGTATTAAGAGTCTTTCTCATTTTCTAACCTCGCTTTTTCTCATTTTTGCTTGAACTGGAAAAAGCACAGAAATAGTTTTGCACAGAGTATGATACATAAAGCTGTTTGACTTCTATGGGCAAACTGATCATTAACTCTGAAATTCAGTTTGACTAACTTTTCCACACTATTTCCACACTATTTCCACGCTATTTCCAGATTTGGCAAATATTTCCATCGTGAGAAAATACTGGTGCAGAATGAACACATGGAATGTTTTCAACACAAATGTTGAAAATGTGTTAGTAAATATGAAGGATTTTCTGCCTTATACTTGCAAAGAATTCACTCAACTTCAAAAGCATAAACCCTTGAAGATTATTATTTTTTTTAATATTAGTAAAACATTAGAGTTTTTTCTTCTATCTTTTTCTGTTCATAGTTTGACTAAAGAAGACCAAAATCTGAATTAAAAAGTGTTTGTAGTGTTGTTTTTTTATAGTATTATGCACGTAGACTTTTTGCATATGTCGAGTATATCTGCATGATATTGAGAATTATTTTTCCTTTCACATATTCTGGTTTAGGAAAAGCAATCATTTTAGCAGGGTCAAAAACCACTGATGCCAGCTCAGACTGAATCATTACATTTACAATTTTGGGAAATCAGTTCTGTTTTGAAATAAAAAAAAATAATAATAATAAAATAAATCTAGGAATTCCATCTTTTATGTCTCTTGGGCTCAAGTACAGCAAATGAAGCAAATTTATCCCCCCTATGCTTTCCTAAATCTGAATTATCATCTGCAAAACTCTGGTTAAGATGTTTCATATACTGCAGGTCTTTGACTTCGAAAAAAGCAAATAAACAAGAGTGCTTTGATCAAAGACTCGTCTTGAAAAGAAGATGCAGTTTATTTGGAGGTTAATAATCCTGGAGTGCTTCAATACTTTAGAACTGCTACATTAAAGTTGTCAAAATGTTTTCAATTTCAGAAGCCACAATTTCAGAGAAGCTGCTCTTATTGTCATAATGGTTTGTGACCTAGTTTCAAAAAGGTTTTCCTTCCTTCCTTCCTTCCTTCCTTCCTTCCTTCCTTCCTTCCTTCCTTCCTTCCTTCCTTCCTTCCTTCCTTCCTTCCTTCCTTCCTTCCTTCCTTCCTTCCTTCCTTCCTTCCTTCCTTCCTTCCTTCCTTCCTTCCTTCCTTCCTTCCTTCCTTCCTTTTCTTCCCTCTCCCTCTCCCTCTCCCTCTCCCTCTCCCTCTCCCTCTCCCTCTCCCTCTCCCTCTCCCTCTCCCTCTCCCTCTCCCTCTCCCTCTCCATTTCACTTTCTTCTTCTTTGACTGGCAAATGTTGGCCAATACAGGTAACTCTGGTTTTTGATGTCTGTGACCTCAGGCAGAGGAATCTGACCTCTAACAGGAATCTGTGACACAGTGACACAAACAGGGTAAAAATTGAATATGTTATATACGTATTGTCTACAGCTGTATTTTGTGACAAGTAATATGACCATCAATGAAACACAAGTACATTTTCTTCCTCAGTTCTTTCCTGGTTTTAACCCAGCCTGGAGCAACCCTGAGAACATACTTCCATGTGCATTTAAATGGGATAGATACACTAAATTTAAAGTTCCTTTGAGCCTAACAGCTTCACACACAAAATCCCGAAGCAGGAGAGAAAGTTGTTCTAAATTTCAAGGATCTAAAATATACTTTTTCTTTCAAATAAATGGTTCAGGAATGGATTATTTTTTCAGGCATCAAAAACAGCATTACAGATTGCTTTTATACACTATTTTCAAGTTACACCTGCTCACCATGAGGCAAGATGTCAGGAAATAATGAAGCAACATTATACATATTGAAGTTGCAAGATGGGACATCAGAATCAGATCAAAGGTCTCTGAAGGATGAAACTTAGAAACAAATGAGTTTCTGACATTGAAGAGTGAATGGTTTGTCTTTGAAACCCTTTCTGCAGTCACTGGAGCATGCTTAATGGTTTCTACATTTCTTTTTTTTTTTTTTCTTTTTTTTTCTTTTTTTTAAGCATCTGGTATGACAGAATCAGGTATTACAATTAAACATAGATCTCAGTTCAGCTACAGCTATATATTTACTGCAAAGGAAAAACATACTACAGTGGTATCCTGATCACAGGTGAACCCATGACTTTAGTTATTTGATACATTTATTGACCTTGGTATGTGTGCCAGCATGTAATTTTTGAAAGCCGTCTGGACAAAATGTTTGAAAGAATGCCCTTTCAAATATTAGTCTCTGGAAACTTAGGTACTAGAGTTGAGGAAAACAGTGCACTGTAGTGATCTAGTTCACCAAACTCAGTGGAGATTTGATGATGTACTTCAGCTAAGGACTTGAACCAATAAATGTGCTTCAAAAGTTTGAACACAGTTGAACTGCAAGCCCAAGCCACCACAGTCAGCGCTCCTTTTATTTCAGATGTCTATTTTCTTTAGTTACTGTAGTGCTGAACTCCGCTAGACGTATCCCTCTCTTCAGTTACTTCTTTTCTGAGATGTCCCAAGATTACAGAGGAAAACTTGAAAAGGTGTCTCTTTTCACTCTGTATTAATTCATTGAAATCCTACTTATATTTAAGTAGGTATATGAAGCTAGTCAATTAGCTTTTTCAATGTTCTTAAATAATTTTTCACCAGAAGCATTAATACTTATAGCACGGAAAATTGCTTTCCAAATCCACAGAGTGTTGAAAGTCTTTGGAAAATAAGATATAATGCTGATTATTAGAAAAGAAAATACAGAGATGAGCTGATTTCTTTACTGAAAAATCAGGCCTGCAAGTCAAAGTGAATTTAAATAATTGTTTTTCAATTTTAAACAGGCTTGCAAGAGAGACTATTGTTTCCTTTGACATATTAAAACAATTTTGAGAACAAGCAATCTTATTTGAAATGACTGTGTAGGTGTCATGCTTAGCTAATCATGAAATGTCATTTTCCAAATATTAATGTATTCCTCTTCGAATGTGAAGCAAAGTAATGTACTTTGTAAATGAGATCACTATTCTTTAAGTCTAGAGAAATACGATTCACTGGCTGCATCATAATGTCATTTCCTGTCTTCTGATAATAAAAGCTGTCATTCTTTCTCCTTTATAGTGTTTGAAGGCTGAGGACTGATATAATGAACAAACAATAAAAAACACAATCAACCCCCATGAACAAACAATAAAAAACACAATCAACCTCCACAAACAAACAAAACCATTGCAAAGAAAGAACAAAGCCTTAGTAGCAGATTATAGAAATGTAAATGCAACAGCAGAACTGAACTTCCAAGACATGGTACACATCCTAGGAAATTATTCTGGTATTCAAATCTTATCAAAGTCAATGGGATCTGGCGATTTGTAGTGCTCCTCATGGAAGATCAGAAGCCTGGAAGGTCACATTGTATCTTCAGTCAGGTTTTAAAGCAAACAAAATGCAAAGATTCTCAACCTGTTGAATATATCTAATTAAACTGCACAGCTCTTCTTATTGCACTAAAGTTTCTTCTACAGCAGAGTTACAGACGGATTGTCAGTTCAAAAGAAAAAAAAATCCCCACAACTGAGATATACAGTCCCATGCAATAATACTTTGATTTTTCACTTTAATCAAATTTGCTATTATCTTCTGTTTGTGAAGTTCTCTTCATAAGTGTAAAATACACATTTTCACCATAATTTAAAGATTAGTGAAGGTGAAATCCTGGAATACAATAGCTAAAACCTCTCAGTCTTCATTTAGTTTACTTTCTGAAGCAGTTATTTATGTGACAATGTCAATCCTTCAGTAATTCATGCATGAACTTGTCATAAAAAGTATTTCCACTTCTCAGTAGTAATGTGATTTTTTTGACATACATATTGGTGATAGACTGAATCTATAAACTATTTGGAAAAGTTTTAGGGTGTTGAAAAATAAGGAAATGTTTCCACACTAGCAAACTGCTTAGTGTGACCATCTCATAAACAAAGAGCTCCAAAGCACACATTAATTTTGCTAGGTTCATTTCATATTTGCTAGGTTCATTTCATATTTGCTAGGTTCATTTTATCCTGTTTGCACTTTTGTGCAGTAAATTACACTGCCAAAGCATGTTATATTTCACTGCTTTTAGCTCTTAGGATGAGATAACAGAACAACTATATTTTCTTAGAAATGATAGACAGATGATATTTCCTGACCAATGCAACAAGCGACTACGGAGTAACTAACAATAAAGATGGGCCAAAATTTATTTTCATTGTGGTCTGGAAGTATAATTTATAATGACAAACTTCACAGTAATACCCAGCATACAAAGTGTGCTCGCTCAGGCAAAAAGCAAGGAGTGTATATTTAAAATGCCCTAGTTCCCTTGAAAAACAGGGCTCTGCTACTGTGCTTGAAAGATAATATCTTTTTGTTGTTTCTATGCTTTTTCCTTTAGGCCAACATAGGAGTCCACCTTATGTCTCCTTTTCAAGTAGGAACCATGTGGTTTTTGGTAAGAAAAGGAATAAGGATTCTGTTCATTCTACCTCCAACATGCAGATTTCCTAGAAAAGTATTATCCTTTTAATCCCTTACTTGCTTAATAAGTCAACTTTTGTTATTATGCTCTGCCTAAATAAATTCAGTTTAATGCTGTTGGCCAGACTTAGAGTCACTCCTGAATTATTGAAGAACCTCATGGATATTCTTTTCATCTAGCAAAGTTAGAGTTAGTCCAACTAAAAACAAACTCTACATTGACAGTCACTAGCAATTGAGAAGACTAATGGATCTAACTCTGAATTTTTTGTTAACAAGAATTGAGTGAACAGTCAAAAAAGCAATCATTGCAAGTGAACAACTCTGAGACATTGACAGGATCAATACACATCACCACCATGTCAGCCAACATAATGCCTACAACCTGTCATTTTCATTAACTTTTCATACACGTTTTTATATACAGAAGAGAGAAATGTTGAGAATTTAATAAAGGCATATTAAACATTCTTCAGAGTCACCCTTTTACCTTTTCTTTCTAAACATTTTTTAAGTTCCTGGAAAATTCCCTTGGGCTTTCCTGTAGATTTTGTTATACTTAGTGAAAACAGCAGTATTCTAGGAAAGTTTCTCATTTTTAACAGCTATTTCTGTTTATTAGACAAAATATCTTCACTTGCCTATTGTTTATGTTTGTATTCTAGCTTCTCTTACAAAAATGCTTGTATTTCCTGATAAAGAATGCAACTGTGCTGTCATTCATTTTAAACCCTTCCTTTCATTTCTATAAGTCCACACTAGCAGTGTATGCGCCGAGTCATTTATCTTTACACATGAGGATAGCAAGAGGATCTATTTGTATCTCTTGAAGGATAATGTTTACCTTGAAACAGGCTTATCTTCCATCCAGACAGTAAACTTAGGAAATTAGGATGTCTACATGTGTAGTTAGAACTGTTGTTATTCCACATTATTTTTAAGGAAAAGATATTCTAAAGGCTGTTTTCATTTAAAAACATTTCTGCAACGTCTTCCAATATGTCTCCTACTTTTTGCTATATGTCAAATAAATAACTGCAAAAATATATATATACTTCTAGGTACTTGGAATGAGTCTATCAATGTTAAGGCAAGAAACACTTTCTCTGCAACTTTCACATCGCCTTGACCAAAAAGTGCAAATGAAAAATATTTTTTTAAGAAAAGAAAATCCATTCGTGCAATGCACAAATTTTAACGCTAATTTTCTCTCACTGTGCCAACTAAGTTTCTGAATGCAGGTGAATGGTCCATTACCTGGTTTACTTAATCACTTGTGATCTCTTCTGATCCAGGTCTCTGTATTAGGTGACATCCCTTTCAATAAAATTGTATAATTTTCCTGTTTCCAGTAACAGAATAAGTGCTCCCAACTTTATGCATTTGTAGGTACCCATGCCAGTAAAACTCAATGACTTTCTCTTGTGGAGCAATATAACGTCCCATGCAAACTAGAAAAATGTATGAACACAGCTGAATCTACATAAATTTTACATCAAAATAAGTCCTTGTGAAAATGTTGTTATGCTAATTGCCTGACTCAGTATGATATCATGTCAAAATGTAATCATCCAGATTCATCACTAGATCCAAATGTGTCACCAGCTGCATATATCAGCATTTGAGTTACATGAGCCATTCATTTGGCCCAGTATGTAATTTATCTCATATTTATGTGATCTATATAAAACTAATTTCTTCCTAGGTCAAGACACTGCTGCAGTGTTGATTAATGCTTTTGTCATTTCACATATTGATTATTGTAATTCACTATGTATTGGTTCCCTCATTGCATGTTACACAGGTTTATGCTTATGAAAAATGCTGCTGCATGTATCCTAGTCAAATTATAAAAGTTTAATAACATCACTCTGGTTTTAATGAAACTTCACTTCCCCACTGCTCATCCATGGAATAGCTATGGTGTTCACAACTGTCAACATAATGTGTAACCTTTCTAAACGTTTGCTGGCTTATTGTGGTAGTGACCTTTGCCTTTTGTTGCATATTAGTTTCTCGTCTGACAACTTATGCAGACATCACAGAGAGCAGTCAGGCAGTAAACAAAATTGCTGGTTGTTTCTTTCTGAGTACCTTATGCAACTGATTTGCTTTTCTTTCCTTTTGCCTTGTTTTGTCTTAGAAGAGTCTTAGAAGACTCTAGCCATGTCTTCTGAAATACTTTTTTTTTTTTTTTTCCCTAGGGAAAAGGAAAATTATGAGGAAGATGGATTATAGTCTTTACTAACTGTTTATTACCTTCAAGTGATCTTACTTTGTTTCTTAAAGTCATAATGTTAGAAAAAAAAAATCCTCCCTGTTTAATGATATACTTGCCTCTCTAAAAACTATACTAAAACTCTTATGTTTTCCCCTAGCAGATGAAAACTATTCCATCCAATACATTTTAAAAGAACTCAGGAAACAAGTCCATTTAAACATGTTTTCCAATTCTAGATTTTATTTTAAGGTTCACATTGTCTTTGAAAACAAAATGAGGAGTTTATCTTGGATATTTTGTCCAGTGGAAAGGGTATGTAAACAGACAGGCAGATAATGAATGATTGAAGTGCAATCTATTTTGAGTTCTTGAAAAGAGCAACACTATTGCTTGCATAATGAAAGTTTCTTTCAATACAGGTAGAATACGTTTACTTTCAAAAATAGAGACAGCCTTAAAAAGGCAGATCCATAATGAAAAAAAATATGTGAAATATGTGAAATATGTATGCATGTTTATGTTACATATTTAACAGAATGTAAAGAAACTGTAAACTTATGGAAATTCATAGTAAGGCAAATATAGAGTATATGTTACTGTTCTCCGTAGCTCACACAAGGTGTTACAGAAAAAAAAGATTTCTAGGAGTAAGTAATTCTGGAGCCAAAACTTTGGATGATAGTAGTTGAATATTATAATTTTATGCCTTTAGCATACTTTTGATTTAACTGAGTATTAATGATCAAGTTAGGACATTTCCTGATGATTAACAATCAAAAGAGAGAAGATGATGGCCTCAGGTTAAGCTCCTGTTAATCCCTAAATTATGTTTGAACCAAGTCTGGTTTCATTATTGTGAGATGAATTCCCTTTTCTTCCTATAATTTAGTGTACATAGACAACTGGGAAGGTTAAAACCCACCTTTTTATCCAAGGACACAGTGATGTGGCTCAAGACCAGAAGCAGACTGCTACAAACACGTGAAAACTAGCCCTAGAGATGTTTTGTGGTTAGTGTGGGAGCTGTTTTAGAGAATGTGCCGGAGTATCTTTTAAGGAACAGACCCCAGTTACCTTACCCTCCACTGCATTAAAGAGGGTATTATTGTGGATTTAATAACAGCCCTTCTGTCAAGCCCAGCCTGCCAAAGGAGAGTTTGAAAATCAAACAATACTGGATTAGAAACAGAATTGTACTTCAAGGTAAAAAAGACCTATCAGATCTTGCTCACAGCTGAAAGGAACTGTGAGTGGATTTTACTTGAGCATTCACCTCCTAGTTTTGTGTTTTTGTTTTTTTTTTTTTGGTTTTGTTCTAACCTGCTTCTATTTTCCTGGGTACAATTTATTTCAGATTAGCTTATAGTAATAAGAGCAAAAGTAGCCATTAGATCAAATTTCATACTGGATTTGTAGTCTGATTCCTTAATGCAAAGTACTGATGGAGGAAAAGAAATCAGCAAAAGGAACAAAAAACTCCTTTTTCCATAGACAGAAGAAAAGAACAGAAGGTAAAACAAATTATTTATCTAATATATAGTGAGTTTGCCCTTGTTTTCTTTGACTTTCTATGTAGTCTTGTTTAGGCTGTATTAAAAAAAAAAAAAAAAAGTCTGAATTTATCAAATTAATTTTACAATTGAAATACTGGAGAGTTCCTGATGGGACTATTGAAAACCTTTTCTTGCACCATTGCTATAGTTGTTTTGGACTACTTGTGCCAAGATTTACAAATAAAAGGTAATAGCACTGAGCCTAGAAAATGTATACTATTTATACCAGTGGAATAGTATATAGACAGTAATATTGGCAAAATCAAAATGCATTTCAAATAACTGTGTAGGCAGAATAGTACAGTTTATCTTCCCAAACGAACAGGAAGGATCAATATTCTGTAGTAATTGCTTCCACCGTTTATAAAGGGAAAGCAGAAAAGTGAGGTTACCCAGTAAGGAAAGCTGAGGAGAGCACTGAGCAGGGCGACTGCAGTGTCCTGGCAGTCCCAGCACAGTGACTGCCTTGATGATCTTTTGTTAAAATGCAGATGTAAATCAACATTCTTGGCAAATTCAGAAAGGCAGAAGAATAGCAGAGTTGGAATGAAGCAGTAAGTAAGAAATTGAATGCTTTATGCAACTTTCATACCTGCACAGTCTGTACTTAATCCAAATTACTTTCAGAAGACCCATCTCTGTGGGTGGGGAGGACCTACTAAAATGCCCATTCCAGTAATGTGGTCAGGAAACTGCTCTTAGCAGAACATTACCATTGAAATAACAGGGGAGCACTCATTGCCACAGCATCTTACTGAAAAAGCTTTTTTTTTTTTTTTCAACAATGTAAAACTGTGTGTTCTTGTGTGTTTTGAAATGTTTCATAACATTCTGTGAAATGGAGCCTTTCAAAGTACATTTCAGATTAAACATTCAATAAAATTGTCTCTAATTTAGAATTACAAACGTTGTTGACTGACCAAATGTAATTTCATTTTCTGGGAAACACTAAATTTTTTGCTTTCAGGAAAGAATGAAAAATAAATCACAGGAAATTAAAACGGAAATTCCCACCAAGCATGAGTCAAATTAATGTTCTTCTTAGAACATCTGAATACAGATGAAATGTATTCATTGCAGTAATCTTCAAGATCTGTCCTTAAAAATATGTTAACATATGTTTGATAGGTTTACATATAGGCACATTCACCTGCAGCAGTGCATTAAGTACTAGTTACCTTTAACCCCATTCTGGTTTTAATTTGAAGGAAAAAAATAATAACAATAATAATAAGTGAACCATGGTAAAGGCTAAAATCTATAGAAGAAAATAAAATCTCTACATATTTTCTTTTTTATATATATTATTTCATTATTATTATTATTTATTTATTTATTTCCCTAAGTAATTTTCCATTCTGTGAAAACAGTACTCTTTTAAAATATGTAAATATGTAGTGCATGTTCTGGAAACTCAAATACAGTCTGAAGAATCAAGTATATAGAGAGAGAGACAGAGAGAACACATTTTGTTTCTGCAGAAAATTATAACTATTAGAAGTGATGATTTGAATCACTAGAAATGTTATAAGTAGAAGCTAGATGACTTTTGCTTGGCAGTATTTAGATAATTCAGTTAGATGTAAATTCAGATTTACGAAGTAGTATATGCTATTCACTTAAATAGATTATGTGAAAATAACTTCTATAAAATCTGTCTACACTGTAGTTCAAAACCAGCACCAATTAATATTTAACTGATCACAGCCATCTTCTATAATATGATCATAAACTTCTTGTATATTTTTCCGTAATATTAATGCACTAATAAGCAATTTCTTCCAATCAAAAAAATACAGCACTAAAAATGGGCCAGGACATAATATTCAGGCTTTGATCTAAAGGTGAATGGCCAAAAAAGGAAAGTCATGTTTAAGGTTTTGCCTCTGTACAAGAAACACAACTATTGGAAAATTCAGTAAGAATTAGATGAAATTCAACTTTAAAGTAAAATATATTTATATGTCAAAATATAAATACATTAAATACATTATGGAATATTATTTTATGGGTGTAGAAGATGATTCAGGAACTTTCATTGCTCAAAATCAGATTTACCACAATGTTAAAGGAGTACAGATATTAGCAATTGGTTGTGCCAGTCACAGGAACTAACACAAACAAAAACATGATCATATATCATATAGCCAGTGTTTTACATACACCCAAAGATTACTTCACATGGATATGTTTGCAAAATCACACCAACTATAAATATTGATTAGATTCATTTTTATTGCCTTGGCTCAGAGAATGATGACTTGTGATAGAAATCCATTAACCAAACTGTCACAGATTTACATCCCCTGCTCTCCTTACTGCAGGCATCCAGGGACTCTGGTGCTACACCCAGATAATCAGCTCCATGCTTTTAACCTCAGTCTACAGATCCTTGCAAGTCACTGCACTACTTTGAAGGCACCCAAGAAAGGAGCCAAGAAAAGCAAGCATCTTGGAATAGTGCAGAAAATCATTTTTAGAAGCCAGAGACTTCACAGATCTGAAGAACTGCAGGCAGAGAAATGATGTACAGGATCTAGTCATAGGGGTACATAAAGGATATGGCCAAATTGAGACATCTGATGTGTTAAAGATGTGACTCTCAAAAAGGCTGCTAAGAAATGGTTTCTCTAATTTGTGGAAGAAAGTAGCAGTAGAAAGAGGAATATGAAATAAATTTGATTCAGTCACTACCATTTCTGAAGCAGAATTTGACTGGCTAAGGTGAGAGGTTTTGAGATGGAGGAAAAGCACAGACACAGCTGGTTAAGCACAGAAAGTACTGAGGTAAGGTCAGTACAGATATACCTGAAGTAAACAGTAGAGATTAGCATTTACTGGTGGATCACCACTCTTTAAAGACAAAAACAAAAGCAAACAACAAATAAAACCCTGTTCTGTTACAAAGCACACTGAACAGCAACCATACTAACACACCATATATCACAACTGGCTCATTTAGACCCTAGAGAAGTTAATCACAGAAAATAGGTCATAATTTGGGAATGACTCATTGTGACAATTATTTTTGGCATAGCTATGTCAAGCTCTTTTTATTTCCAAGCATGCACATTAACAGAAAGCCTCTACTGGCAACAGCGGATTCTACTCAGGGTGCTGAAGCAAACTGTAAGGCAGTATGGCTGTGCATAGAAGAGCTCACAGCCATTCACCCAAACACAAAGCCTCGCTGTCAAAGCCTATTCCTTCTTGGCGTGGCCCCACAACAGTTAAAATGGGGCATGTTATCAGTTAAAGACTACACCAGTTGTTACCTTTGGCACCCTTCTTTTCATATTTATCCTGTAAATTTTTGCGTTCTGGTGGCTTCATGTTATAAACTCACTCTGTGATGCTGGGGAGACAGTAAAGGTATGAAGCAGCTGGCTGGTAAACTATGTGATATCAAAAGCACCATTTGTGAGCAGGAGTGCGTGAGTCTCTTTTTTACTGCTTGAGGAAACCAGATGGGAGAAGCTTTGTATCAGAAGATAGGAATAGGTGAATTACTCACATAATGACAGATCCCTCTCCTTCCTTAACTTTCTTGTTCTTTCCCTGGTATTTTGTGTGTAAGCTAAAATTTGTGAAGAAATTACTACCTTTAGCTCCAGCACAGACTGCCCTTTCAAACAGATAGATTTGTCTCAGAACAGCCTTGCTAAGCCTTGTTGTCTTCCCAGTAACAAAATTCAAACAAACTCAAAAGCCAGACTTCATTCTGTTTCCTGTCTAAATGTCTTGTAGTACTACTGTTCTGCCTTCTCTACTTCATAGGATCCAACATGCTACATTTTGAGTGTAATGGACTATAAGGGGGAAAAAAGGGGATTGTAATTTTGCCTTTTGAATTATTTTTGACAGTCCTTTTATATCTCAGAACCTCACTTCTGTCTACAAAATGAGGGTAATGGGTTAATTTACTTTGAAAAAAAAAAAAAAAAAGTGGGATCTGGTAATGGAGAGTTTTATATCAAATTAGGTAAGCAGTCTGATATGGTTCCTATGAAGCTGTCAGCAGCTTTTCATTATTATATTTTCTCTCTAAAGCACAGTTAAGAGTTTTCGTTGCCATTAGTTACACTTTAAATACAAGATCTGGGCCAATGTAATGGTCTCAGTTACCCCACAGTTCAGTCAGTGTGAATCTGCTGAAGTTATTAATGACGTTACACCAAAGCTCAAATGATGTAGGGAAAACGAGATTCATGCCCTTAATGTTAAAGGTGACCTCTGCTATGCATGCACACTATGAAAATCTACAGCCCACAGGCAATTTGATTTTCTGCCTGAAAATTACTGTAGAGACTTCAGTATCTGTGAGGCAGTTTCCTTTATTTTCCTCTGTAAAGTATTAGTATGAAGGGCAAAGGGAAGATATTAAAAATCAGATCAGAACTGAACTAAGAATCTGATATTAATAGTCATTTAGCTTTAAAAACAAGGCATAGTTCAGAGGTGCAGGGGCAGTTTGTGCAAGTTTGGTGGTTTCTGATGGCACAGAATCTGCTGACTGCATTTTCCATCTCATTAACCTGAGATTCCCTAGGGGGACAGAGAGTCTGGTGCTTGGGAAGTGTCAGACACAGCTAGATCCATCATTTGTTTGACTAGTGAGGAAGCAAAAGCATTACTTCAGATTGACTGGTGACTTTCTCCTACACTGCCTATGGTGTATTCCCAGCAGCTACTACAGTCCATTCTCCTGAGCCTGTGGTTGGACACCTTCCCTTTCTCATGTATACTTTGGGAAAAGACGGTTTGGTAAGAGGGAAAATAAGTCAGAAACAACATCTTTGTGGTTCAGGCAACAAAAGATAATTGAAGGCAAGACAAAGCCTTTGCCCTCCCACACTCTCCATTGACCTGTACAGAGCTGGTTGTGATGTAAAGGACCACAAGACTTTGTACGTGGCTGAATGTCAAGAGACATAAATAGGAATATATGCAGCAGAGCAACATGTACAAAAGTACAACAGAGGCACTCATATCCCCTTGTTAATGCTAAAGCTTCCTTCAGCACAGGACATGACAAATGCTTGGCTGGAAGTCAGATGCTGTGCAGGGACTTCTCAGGAGCAGCAGCGGGTGGCAGCACAGCCTAGCAGGGAAGGCAGCTCTTTCTGCTGGCTGGTAGGTCATAGGGGCTCACTGGGGTGCACTCAGAAGGAAACCAGGCAGGTCAGTCACTGCTCTCACTCTGGGATGGGACTATTTATGTAACTGTCTGCATGAGATTTTAAGAACCTAACTCCAGGCACCCAGTTTTGAAATGCTTATGTTTACAGGGACCCATTTATCATCTCTTCTACATTATGCAAGTTGTTGATTTTTTATTTTTTTTTTTTTCCCAAAACTAGTTGTCAAAAAGCATCAGGAAAAAAAAAAAAGACTCAATGCTCTCATTATGCTGTAATTCAAATGATTTATTCAAACCAGAGCTGCCGAGCATGGCTCAGTGACTCAGATGCTAGCACACAAGTCCCCAAAAACTCTTCTGCTCACTCATATTCATATTTTGAGTTCATGATGAAGGGCAAATCTCACAAACTCAGCTCATATCTGTACCAGTGAGACACAGTTCAAACTGCATTCAGAATAAGTAAAATGTATGAGAAAATAATTAAAATAGTTGTGTAGCAGAGCCAAGGCTTGATGGGCTCAGAGAAGAGGAAAGTAAAGCAAACTGAGAATGTGCTGAATTGCAAATTTGTTAATGCTTCTTATGAGGAAAACGATACAGAGAGAGAAGGTGGAGGCCAGAAAGCAGTATCAGTTGAACTCCAAGTAATCATTAGCAGCTTGGGGCAGAATACCTAGAAGTGACAAGTTGTTACTTCTAGTTGAGCTGATGCTCAAAAATACGGCATGGAGAGTTTCCAAAACACAGCCTGGCTGACCAGAGGAGTTCAGCATCAGCCAGATGCATCGCATCAGTAAAATGTGAGATTGAGATAGGAAGGTGCACAGTGAAGTTGGACTGAGAAAAAGCAAGTACAGAAGTTCAGAAGACAGAAGCTGAAGCTCAGATGAGTTCAACAGAGTCTTGACATGTAAAGCCTAAGGGGAAAATAAGAAAGCTGAATTAGGTGAGATGAGAAATGATGAGAGTTTTGATAAATTATCAAAACTATAACAGCTGAAATAGAAAGGAAATTACATACCTTGCTCAGCTTACTGTTGAATAACCAGAGAAATTTAGAAACAGTCTAGCAGTGGGTGGAAAGGGAAAAAGGGAGTCTGATTTAACATTCTGCTATTAAGCCTGAGTGACTGGGAGCACGGTGGAGTTATCTCACAGTGATGAAGGATGTAGAGCAGGGAGAGACAGAAAGTAAATTAAGAAATATGATGTTTGTATAATGTTCTTTTCCTGTATGTATAGGAATAATTAATAAAACTAGGAATAAAGGCTTATTTTATCTTCCCATACCCCATACCTGTCAAGCAATGACTACAACACAGCATAATAATGGCACAGCTCTATCTGTTCTCAATGAGCAAGGGCGGGGATAATTCATTTTCATGTCATGTATCACTCACAGCTGTCTGCTGTGATTGCAAAAGTCAAATTACCCTATCCTACATTCACACTAAGCTAAATTTGTTTGGGAAGTGGGGGACAGAAAGTGGGTGTGTTAATAGCAGATAATTTGCTGCCTGAATATATTCAGGTCAAAATGGGAATATTAACAGTCCTGTGTGATATCTAATGCTACTATAGGTATAGGGCCAATTGTTATTGTACCTCTTATTCAAAACATAATAGACAATTGCTTAATTCTCATTTACATTCATATTGCAGAATCATATAACGTCTTATAATTTTCTGTGCATTTTTTTTCCCTTTCAATAAACATAGTATATTCCTAAGGAAGCATCCAAAGGATTTGTGAACAAAATTAAGATGCAAAACATATATTTAAACCCAAAGAAAATTTAAAATTAACCATTCATGCCAGTTGGCCATTGCTTTCTGCTGTACCCATCCACTCTGGAGACTATGAAACATTCAAAAATAGGGTGATACATATTTTGTTGCCTTTGCTGTATACAGAATTTGATAGAATAAAGATTTACAAAATAATAATTTTAAAAATGATAAATAATATAAAGTCTTTGATTCTCTAATTTGGAGAAAAAATATTGATGACAAAGTCTCTCTTTTCTGTTTCAGGTCTGGCTACTGCACTAAAAATGTGAGCATTTTTTCATGGTATACACATAGTTCTGTGGTGGTAGGGGGTTAAACGCATATGAGAATTCTTCAAAACAAAAGATAGAACAATTTTTAAATCCTGGACTTTCAAAAAAAAAACATTCCAACTTCAATAATAAAGTCATGTTTTACTATAGACAAACTCTGAGCACCTTGTCAGTAGTTTGTCAACTTAGGGTTGGTGAAATTTTTTTTTAGACTAGCATAATAAATTTAGAAAACAGTCATGTCTTGGTCTTCTTATAAAGGCTACTAAACAGTAGTTGGACAGCATAGTTTGTCTGAGTCCACTGTGCTTTCTTGCTTAAAAGAATAATTAAAATGATGTTGGTGCTACTGCCCACTTAAAGGAAGCTGGAACAGGAAATAAACCACACTCCTGATTCCAAAGAGATAACAATTTCAACACAGACACTATCTTGACTTTGCTTTAGACCTATCCCACTCTGCGGTACCTAGTGGAGCCATTGGAATTTGCTCATCAAAGAAAGCACCTGAAATTTATCCCAAATTGAAATTACAGGGATTTGAGCATCATTGCTAAATATGAACATAAGTTAGTGTCCTAGTTTTTTTTTTTTTTTTTTTTTTTTTTTTTTTTTTTTCTGGAATAGAGTTAATTTTCTTTGTAGAGAGGCTCGTATGATGCTCTGTATGGATTTTTGATGCAGTGTTCACACAGAACCAAGGACTTTTTTTGTTTCTTGTTTCTGCTAGCAAGGGTGCTGGGGGTGCACAAGGAGCTGTGAGCGGACACAGCCAGGTCAGCTGACCCAAGCTGGCCAAAGGTGAGTGTCACACGGCATCATGCTGGACAATGAAACTGAGGGTAAAGGAGGAGAAGGGGAGATGTTCAGAGTGATGTAGTTTGTTTTCCCAAGAAACCATCGCTTGTCTTGCTTTCCTGGAAGTCTTGCTTTCCTGGAAGTGACTGAACACCTGCCTGCCAATGGGAAGTAAAGAATGGATTCTTTGTTTTGATTTGCTTGCACACAGTTTTATCAAGTCCTTACCTCGTTCCATGAGTTCTCACACTTTCACCTTTTGGTTTCTCACCATCTCTCACTGTGGGGGAAATGAGCGAATGGCTGGGTGGTGCTTAATTGCCTACCAGGATTAAACTACAACTATTAGTTTGACAGATCTTCAGTCCATCAGCAGGTGAGAAGTGGTGCTCTTTTCTGGCTGTCTTCCACTTCCATGAATTCTGCTGCTGCCAAAACACCCCACCAGAGACCAAGAGAAAAAATCAGAAAGACCTGTATGGAGTAATTCAGACACCTCGATATCCTCTTGTGACCATGTACCACATGGTGAATGATAACCACTTATTAGGGGCTCACAAAAGACTCAGACTACCAGTTACACCAAAACACAACTTGTTTAAAAAAATATTTCACTTTTTTGGTGCTATTAATTTGATTATGTTTTCAGGGCTTATAAATGCAGCATAAAGGATGAAGGCTGCTCGAAGAATGCATTAGAATCTTATTTGGTGAACTGCTACAGCAGTATTTCAGACACAGTTCTGTTTTGTGAAACCTTCTGTCTTTCTACATATGTATTCAGAAAAAGTCTGTTGGGGTGATAGCAAAAGTTTTTTTGTTTGTTTGTTTTTCAGTTTTGTTTGTTTGTTTTCTTTTTCTGTATCAATCTATAACCTTGGATGAGATTTGGTTGAAAATATGCATAAAACTGTCCAAAACCCAGAACGATTAAACAAAAGAATCAATTGTGTCAATTATCAGCCTGCAATAACAACCTTTTGATACTACTTAGACTAATATTTACTTTTGTTGTTGTTGTTGTTATTGTTTACTTAAGTTGCTCAACATCTAAGATTTTTAATTTGGCAGTGCTAAATTAAATGACAGTGCCAATTAGGTGTAAAGTATCAGAAAAATATTTTTAAAGGATATGAGCTCTTTCCTCTAAATAGGAAGTTTGATCTTAAAAATAAGAAGGTAATTTATAATGATAGATTTAATGTTAGAAACTAGAAGTGAATTCTATCTTGTCAAGGATAAAAAATGGTAGTAAGAAAAAGGTTTTCTTGTGAATTTTATGACAGGAATGTTGAGGAAAAAATGTATCAGAATAGAAAAGTTTAATAAGATGCCAAGTGCAATAATTGAAATTCTGTTTTCCACTGGATACACAAAATAGTCAGTTGCTACTGATTTTGTGATTACATTTACAGATTCCATTTCATTACAAATGGTACTTGGAATTCTAAAACCATTTAAAAATGCAAATAAATGATGCATTACATTCTTGTTGAAATTAAAAGTTACATTTGACTCTTTGTCCCTCTAAAAATAAATCTTTGTTATATAAGAAAAAATATTTTCATACATATATTTTCTACATTGAGTGAGAACGTGAACAGATGCAAGTTAACTCCGCAATGCATTAGTCTAATATATTTCCTACTTTTATTCTTTTTTTTCTCTCTCTTTTTTTTTTTTTCCCTCCAAAATACCTTAGCCCCTCTTTAACTAAGAAAAGAGAGTGCATGAAAAGTTGTTTCAGTTTTATGGCTGATTAAGAGGACTGAAACATCCCTTGCAGTGTACAACTTGATCAGCTCATATTTGTCTACATGAACATGCCTCTGGCTCAAGCTCTTCAATTACACTGAACTGTACTAGAAAGAGGTGTTATCTCTAGTAGCCAGGGCTTGAGTCTTTCAACATAATAGATTCAAATCAGAAAATATACTTGCAGTCTTACTGGCATCCAGAAGCACTAGTTTACTATATTGTCAAAGTGCAGTCGCACTTAATGACAGACAGCATCTCATTGGCTTTAACTTAGTTTCTGAGCAGTTTGAAAGGTAGTTTCAAAATGACAGCAATGACGTTTTTAAATCTAGAAAAAAAAGTTCGAGGGTCCATAAATGTTATGTAATATTCATTCTTTTAAAATATAAATATAAAAATACATTTGTGCATAATTGTGTAACATAAAAAACATTTGTGCAATGGAAAGAAAATTGCAACACCTCCTACCTCCCCTCCCCCTGAATTTCTGGATTCTAAATTCTAATTCCTCCTAATTGTGGCTTCTCTTCATTAACAAGAAACTACTAAATACAGGTAAAAATATCTGCTCTAATTGGAACATAACCACACTCTTTGGTTCCTCATAATAATATTTAAATAACCAAGTTGTGGAAGAATTAGTATTTGTAAGACATTTCAATGACAGATGCTATTTTGCCATCTGCATATAATATAAGTGCAATAGAAAATCCACCTCTAAACTGTTACCTTTCAGGATATCACCTTTGGCTTCTTTCTTTCTTTCTTTCTTTCTTTCTTTCTTTCTTTCTTTCTTTCTTTCTTTCTTTCTTTCTTTCTTTCTTTCTTTCTTTCCTTCTTTCCTTCTTTCCTTCTTTCCTTCTTTCCTTCTTTCCTTCTTTCCTTCTTTCCTTCTTTCCTTCTTTCCTTCTTTCCTTCTTTCTTTCCTTCTTTCCTTCTTTCCTTCTTTCCTTCTTTCCTTCTTTCCTTCTTTCCTTCTTTCCTTCTTTCTCTCTTTCTCTCTCTCTTTCTCTCTTTCCTTCTTTCCTTCTTTCTTTCTTTCCTTCTTTCTTTCTTTCTTTCTTTCTTTCTTTCTTTCTTTCTTTCTTTCTTTCTTTCTTTCTTTCTTTCCTTCTTTCCTTCTTTCCTTCTTTCCTTCTTTCCTTCTTTCCTTCTTTCCTTCTTTCCTTCTTTCCTTCTTTCTTTCCTTCTTTCCTTCTTTCTTTCTTTCTTTCTTTCTTTCTTTCTTTCTTTCTTTCTTTCTTTCTTTCTTTCTTTCTTTCTTTCTTTCTTTCATGGAGTTTACATTTTTCCCCCAAAGAGTGCTCTTTCTTAGCATGCATGAGACATAAATTACTTTGGTGAACTATAAATCTCTGACCTTTTCAGTATTTAATGGCTAGAAAGTGTGATTTACAAAATAAATAAATAAATAAAAATTTTAAAGCAGCATAATATTTTCATCTTTATGTAATGGAGGATGAAATGTGTCTTAAGAAGAAAATGTGAAGCTAACTGTAAAATAAAACTCATGTTATACTCTCCCATCTCCAGTGTTTTACTGCAGCAATAATGTCTGAAGTTCCCATTTAATGCTTGCTTTCTATATATTAATGTAACAAATTAGTAGAATTGAAAAAAAAAAAAAATCCAGCAAAGGATATCAAGAATGTTTCACATTATGAATTGGTTTTAGAGTTAGGGGTGTATTTATAGACTAGAAAGTGTCCTGAAAAAGAAACAAATATAAGCGAAGAGATAAAACATTTCTGTAAATTAAGTGATTTGAAGAGAGTGAATAGTGTGAGACAGTGAATAGCAAAGAGAGCAAGTCTGATCAGATATTCAGTCTCCTCTAATTCAAGACTAAAATACCACCAAATGAAACTAAAAAGTAATTCCCAAAATAAAATAAAATAAATAAAAAGGGTTGCATCTTGTACCATGTAACTAAGCTGTAGATCTCCTTCCTGCAGAAGGATGCAGATTTCTAGTAGATAGCAGATATACAAAAATTCACTGGACAGATATGAAACAAAGTCATTCCATGATTATTAAATACAGATATATCACCCTCCAAGGAATCCCCTAAGCCACAAATTATTGGAAGCAGACAGAGTTTATTGGAGAGTTTATCAACTTGCATTCCCTGTTACAATACTCTCCTTTGGGCATTCCCAGTGGATATCTAAATGGGCATTGCTCTGTCCTGTTAGAGCGTCTCTTAAATGGGAGCTAGTTCAAAGCAGAATCTATGAGAAAACAGTCAACCAAAGGTCAGAGCATTTGAGCTTCTTAGGAGTTTAGATTTTCTCCAGTGGATTTCAGCTAAAAACTGCCCTTTCTGAGGGATCAAAATATGAGGCTATTGAGCATCATAGTTTTATATTTCAGCTAATCTACACTGTCCATGATCAGCTAAAATAATGTAATACAATAACTATCATATACGTCGATTGATATAATTAAGTAATTAGGTACAATCTTTTAGAAGAATTAATAGCTGTATATTGTTTTTTATACTCTTTGACCTAACAAGTAAAGGAAATGTAAGGGAAGAAACATATTATACTCATAGCAGGAGAAATAACTGATTTCTATCTCACAACAACTCTAAATATGTGTGAAGTGACAAAGGGGATGCTTAGGCAATGGAAGAATACATTAAAATTCTCTGGTAAGATTAGAAATAAAAGTAAGTGACGTGCATTAACACATTTTTAAAGTGTATGCAAACTAGTGAAAATTATAGGAATGTGCTCGTGTGTTTGTAGTATAATGTAAAAAGATTGTATGTCTTAATTTAAAAGTGAAGAAAGACAAGTGAAACCTATGATCTTACTTTTAAACTTCAAATTAAAAGAAGCTAAAGAGAAAACTACTTTTATTGGTTGTAAATAATTTAATGTAAGCTACTGGTCTGAAAGCTAGGCTAGCTGTAAGGTCTTCTGTACAAAGGTGGAAAATTATATCATCTTAACTGGAAAAATATTTTATATTTTCAACCCCAAAGCTCTCCAGTTAATAGCTTTCTTTGTCAGACTCTGGCCCTCCAGGCTGCTCACACAGGTCTGGGTTTTGCGTGGTATTCCGGTTGCATAGTACAGCACCTCAATGAATCAGGGATTCTAATTTCAGTACCTAAGAGATAGGAAGTACATTAACAACTGCTTTAGAACATGTTAGCACTTCAAAGTACAAGTTTCTCCTCTTCCCTTCCCTCGCCAGACGACATAACGTAAAGTGAAACTGAAAAGCATTATTGCTGAAAGAACCATTTTTTATCTCAATTTTTTCTTTTTATCTTTCTTTTCTTTTTTTTTTTCTTTTTTTTTTTTTTTCATTAATTTACTTTTATTCCTGGGGGACAGCTGCCTAAATCGCAGCCCTCCATAAGAACATTGCTGTCATGACTTCAAAAGTAGTCAAGAAGCTTTGAACTTGAAACAGTTATTTCCTTCTTAGCAGACCATGAACAAAGATAAAGAAATTAAAAAATATATAATATATAACACATATATATTAGAATATCATACAAAAAAAAAAAAAAAAAAAAAGATATTTTAATAGGGGCTGGACCTAAAAAGCAAAAAGAGTTTTTATCTACCTACTTGCACACCGAGCAATATTGTAGCTGAAACATCCTTTCAGCTGTATGTACACAACCACTCCCACAGCCTTCTTGGTTCAATGGTTCTTGCATCTGCTCTCTGCTCTGACTGGCACAATTTATAGAGCATTCTGAGTTGGAAGGAACCCACAAGGACCATGAAATATTCATCAGCAAGAAATAAAATTACCATCTACCAATTCACCCTGACTCTATATGTTATCTGTTACATCCTTGACTCATTCATTTCTGTCTTGAAGACTAGTCAATATATTTGAATTTTGGCAAAAGCTACTGAAAAGTTGTTTTTTTTTTTTTTTTTTTGTTTGTTTGTTTGTTTGTTTGTTTTTTATCAAGGCAATGCTATATCTGCAGGAGATATCCTTGTGAATTTTTACGATCATTTTTACAAATTTAGGTTTGCATCTCAGAGTGATTTCCTATATATTTGCTCTTATTTGTGAAGAGTAGTATTCAATCCATCTCATTTTGACTCTTTGAAAGCTAAGTATCTATCTATGTTAATTATCTAGTTATCTTAAAAGTCAGTGGAAGGAGATGAACTTGTGGGAGGAAATGATTCAGGTTATGAATATGGATAAATAAGATCTGTCTCCATTGATTGAGAGAACTTAGTTGTCAGATAATAGATAGCTTAGATTAGACAGTCTTTTGGGTAGGTAAAGATAAAGGAGATGTATCTCATCTACATACAGATTTTATCAATTACAGTACATTAAACAGCTTACAGTTGTAAGCCAAATCAGAACCCATTATCTGTGTAGCCAGTAACATGAGAGATACTCGATCCTGGTGGAAAATAGGAAGTCCATTGTTTGTCAAACACTAATCTATGTTTGCTGCACAATTTTGCACATATTAGTTCTCTTAACTCAGTATCATTCTGATAATAAGGTCAAAGTCAAGCACCAAGGCACCATGCAGACTGCTCTATCTGCAGTGAGGACAAAAAGTAAGAGGTATCTCCCTACACATACCAGTAAATAATGTAGACACGCCCTAAGGACTTCTGCTATCCTGGTTTATGACAACTAATCTACTTTCTTGCATCCTTTCATTGATTATGTGTTTATTTCTTCTTTGCAACAATTCTCATCCCCATAAAGAAGTTGAAAATGCTTATAAAAACATGAGCTGGCTTTCCTTGTGCTTTCCAAAAGCTCATTTGATCACACAAGGAGGCAGATTGTGTAGTTATATTTGCAAACTCATCTACACCAGTACAAAATCATCCAAATACATAAACTAATCCAAAGTGTATACTGCTGAAGTAGGACCCTGTGCTATTAATTGAAGAGTGGGGATGGTGGTGGGAAGAGGAATGATATGTTGTTCTGTTTCTGTTTGTCAGTTTTTCATTAATTACATATTTACAGAAATATGTAAATCAAATATGCAAATCAAATAATTAAACTTATGGGTACAATTCAATAATAGGACTTTCTTGGGTGGAATTCAACCTCTCAAGGTGTTAACATTAAATTATTGAAAGAAGTTTTTTTGATTAAGCCAGATGACATTTGTGGGATATGACTAGAGCCCTATACCAATGGATTCTCTATTCTGTGGAAGCCATATTGGATAATCCTTGTTCATGTGAATACATGTGTCTGCCTTTCTTCTATAAATTCAGGGTGTGTGTGTATATATGTCCATACCTGTGTGTGCAAATGTGTAAACGTGTTCTGAATTATTCTGAAATTATACATATAAATTTCAAGATGGTGCATTAAAAATTAAAGATATCTGAATTAAGGTAGATCATATAAGCTTTTTTTTTTCCCCATATCTGTCACTGAATTATGACAATGATAAATACATAAATTGCATCATTACAATGATTACAGTCTTCTTGTCAAAATATTCAAATTCTCTTTAAATTGAAATTGCAGTTTTTCATTCTTTTCCATCCTGTCTACATACCGATCTCTGAATAATGCAGGGGTCTGTCGTGGTTTAACCCGGCCGGCAGCTAAACACAGGTCGAACAGGACCAGATGTAAAGAATGTGCTCTACACTGCAGCCGGGGAGAACGGCCCCACCTGGAGCCTCTGGCAGAAAGAACCTGGGGAAACTCGAGGTCGGCCCCTGGGGTTTTGGAGTCGGGGATACAGAGGATCTGAGGCCCGCTATACTCCAACTGAAAAGGAGATATTGGCAGCATATGAAGGAGTTCGATCTGCTTCGGAGGTGGTCGGTACTGAAGCGCAGCTCCTCCTAGCACCCCGATTGCCGGTACTAGGCTGGATGTTCAAGGGAAGGGTCCCCTCTACGCATCATGCAACTGATGCTACATGGAGCAAGTGGGTTGCACTGATTACTCAGCGGGCTCGAATAGGAAACCCCAGTCGCCCAGGAATATTGGAAGTGATCATGGACTGGCCAGAAGGCAAATACTTTGGGATATCATCAGAGGAGGAGGTGGGTCGTGCTGAAGAAGCCCCACTGTACAACCAGTTGCCAGAGAATGAAAAGAAATATGCCTTGTTCACTGATGGGTCCTGTCGTATTGTGGGGAAGCATCGGAGATGGAAGGCTGCTGTATGGAGTCCTACGCGACGAGTTGCAGAAGCTGCTGAGGGAGAAGGTGAATCGAGTCAGTTTGCAGAAGTGAAAGCCATTCAGCTGGCTTTAGACATTGCTGAACGAGAAAAATGGCCAGTTCTCTATCTCTACACCGATTCATGGATGGTAGCAAATGCCCTGTGGGGATGGTTACAGCAATGGAAGCAAAACAACTGGCAGCGTAGGGGCAAACCCATCTGGGCTGCTGCATTGTGGCAAGATATTGCTGCTCGGGTAGAGAACCTGGCTGTGAAAGTACGCCACGTAGATGCTCATGTGCCCAAGAATCGGGCTACTGAAGAACATCAAAACAACTAGCAGGTGGATCAGGCTGCTAAGATTGAAGTAGCTCAGGTGGACTTGGATTGGCAGCATAAAGGTGAATTATTTATAGCCCGATGGGCCCATGACACCTCAGGCCATCAAGGTAGAGACGCAACATACAGATGGGCTCGTGATCGAGGGGTGGACTTGACCATGGACGCTATAGCACAGGTTATTCATGACTGTGAAACATGTGCTGCAATCAAGCAAGCCAAACGGTCAAAGCCTCTTTGGTATGGAGGACGATGGCTGAAATATAAATATGGAGAGGCCTGGCAGATTGATTACATCACACTCCCTCAAACTCGCAATGGCAAGCGCCACGTACTTACAATGGTGGAAGCAACCACCGGATGGCTGGAAACATATCCTGTGCCTCATGCCACCGCCCGGAACACCATCCTGGGCCTTGAAAAGCAAGTCCTATGGCGACATGGCACCCCAGAAAGAATAGAATCAGACAATGGGACTCACTTCCGAAACAACCTTATAGACACTTGGGCCAAAGAACATGGTATTGAATGGGTGTATCACATCCCCTATCATGCACCAGCCTCCGGGAAAGTTGAACGATACAATGGCCTGTTAAAGACTACCTTGAAAGCAATGGGCGCTGGGACGTTCAAAAACTGGGATACTCATTTGGCAAAGGCCACCTGGTTAGTCCAAAAAGACTGTCGTGGTTTAACCCGGCCGGCAGCTAAACACCACGCAGCCGTTCGCTCACCCTCCCCCCTCCCTCTCTGGGACGGGGGAGAGAAATGGAAAGTGAAGCCCGTGAGTTGAGATAAAGACAGTTTAATAAGACAGGAAAATAATAATAACAAAATAATAATAAAATAATAACAATAATAATACAATGGTGATAATAGGAAAGTAATAATAGTATGTACAAACAAGTGATGCACAATGCAATTGCTCACCACTCGCTGACCGATGCCCAGCCTAACCCCGAGCAGTCCGGCCCACCTCCCCCCAGCTAGCCACCCCTATATATTGTTTAGCATGACGTCAGATGGTATGGAATACCCCTTTGGCTAGTTTGGGTCACCTGTCCTGGGTCTGTCCCCTCCCAGCTCTTACTGCACCCCCAGCCTGCCCGTTGGCAGGACAGAGCAAAAGGCTGAGATGTCCTTGGCTTAGTATAAGCACTGCTCTGCAACAATTAAAGCATCGGGGTGTTATCAGCACTCTTCTCATCCTAAGCCAAAACACAGCATTCCACCAGCTACTAGGAAGAAAATTAATTCTGTGCTAACTGAAACCAGGACAGGGTCTTATTAGAGTAACTTATCCTCCAGATCTACAGGTGAAAAGTTTCTAGCTTTATTTACATTAAGGGATATTCATGACAGACATGAAGTAAAGCTTACACTGTGGATATTGAGGATCAGGAATAGATTGTCTGGTAATTTTGGGAAATAACCACCATTGGACATATTTTAAAACTGACTAGGTAAATCCCAAGAAAGATGTGCTTAAAGATCTTGGCTAGTGGTAAGAGAATGGACTTGAGATCCTTTCACATCCTATTTTTATATACTTATTATATATATCATAACAGTCATAAGCAAGCTTTTCTGAATGTCAGGAATAATGTAACTGTGGACACTTGGACTCTTTTTTTTTTTTCACCATCAACAAATGAGAACTGAGCTTATATCACACCATCAGGTGTGTCTGGAAGGAAGTGGTTGTCCTGGTTTTGGCTAGGATAGAGTTAATTTTCCTCCTAGTAGCTGATAGGGTGCTGTGTTTTGGATTTAGGATGAAAATAATGTTGATATCACATTGATGTTTTAATTGTTGTAGAACAGTGCTTACGCTAAGTCAAGGAATTTTCAGCTTCTCACTCTGTCCTGCCAGTGGGAAGGCTGGGGGTGCAGCAGGAGCTGGGAGGGCACAGATCCAGTCCTGCTGACCCAAAATGTCCAAAGGTGTATTCCATACCATATGGCTGAACAAATAATATGGGGTGGCTGGTCGGGGTGGGGGGTACCAGCTACTCAGGGATATGCTGGGCATTGATCACTGGGTGGTGAGCAATTGCATTGTGCATCACTAGTTTTGTACACATTATTATCGGTAGTATTGTTATTATTATTATTTTCCTTTCTTTTCTATCATAACTATTCTATTGTAACAAATTGTCTCTATCTCAACCCACAAGCTTTTATTTATTTATTTTCTGTTCTCTCCCCCATCCCACAGAGGGAGGAGGGAGGGTGAGCGAACAGCTCTGTGGTGCTTAGCTGCCAACCAGGTTAAACCACTACAGTGATACACAAGTAACAAACTGGAAGACTGAAAACATCTAGCTGTCTGAGGATGTACAAGGGAAAGAGAGGAAATGAATAAATCTTTACAGTGTTTGCTCTAAAAGAGTCAGTTAAGAATATCTCAGGGCTATGTTAAGGTGAGTCTCAGTGTAAACTTCAGTAGGGCAGGGAAACAGCAAAATAAGAGGTTGGATAGATATTGCCAGACACATTGTGATAAATCCTACAGCTATAGTAGTGTTTGCACAGACACATACGAACCACACACAAACACATATTTTGATAAGCAATCGATTTATTTTACTGGTAAAATTTCGAACTCCCTCATCAACCTGATAAGCTGTTGTAAGATATTTATCTTAACCTAGTTATTTTGCCATCATTTAGCAGTTTTTATCTGCAAAATCCAATCAAAGAAACCATAATAATTTCTATGAGAAATTCTAGAGGTTTGTAAATAGCTTTACAAGTTTAAATCTTCACCAATTTGAATCACTTTGCTGGGGATACTGAAGGTGGATGTAGAACTTTTTTTTTTTTTTTTTTTTATTAGGCATCTTTTAAAATGATGATTCAATTTTTTAGTGACAGGTAAATGCTATTTTTCCTTATTCCTTTGTTTACTATCACTTCCAAGTCCTTAAAGTTGTGTTAAAACCATACCATTGTCAGGCATTAGTGTGGTAAATGTTTAATCTAACTTGTGCTTATTATTACAAGTAGCTAAAATAAGACAAATTCTGAAAATGGTTTCAAATAGTGTTATATATTACTCTGTACTGAACTAATCTTTCACCTCTTATATATTTCCCTATACCAACTTATTTTTGAGGACCTTCTTATTGCAAAAAAAAAAAAAAAAAAAAAAAAAAAAAAATATATATATATATATATATATATATATATATATATTTACTACTTCTCTTAGTATAGGCAGCAGCTACAGTTTCTTACAAATTACCTGAACTTGAAAGAACATCCTGGACTTCCTCCAAGAAGCAAGGACATATCCAAAGAAAGCATCAAAGTCTATAGGAATTGTTCATCATGCATTTCAATTCATCTGAGGACATTCAAAGAGAAACCAGTCATCTGAGTTTATTTTTATCTAGCACAGAGACAAGTTTATACCTTACTGAAGTCAATAGTAAGTTTCTGTCAACTCCAATGACACCAGGATTTTTCCCATACCGTTCTACATTGTATCTGAAAGTTTTCCTTCTAGCAACAGGTAGCATGAAAGTTCAAAAGTGCACCTAAAAAGAGACAGAAGTAACACTTCATAAGTGGCTTCTTATGATATAATTTCTTCTACACAAAAAACAAGGAGTCACTTCATGCTATTGAAAGTGGTTTTTATTATTATTACTTTTTCTAGTGGTGTGGTGCAAATAAATTTAGAAACATAAATTGTATTGTCTTCTGAAATGCTTGTTTGTAAAACAGTCTTTCATTCTTCAAGGATTTATTTCTGCAGGATGTTGATGCTCCCCCCACTTTGACTCAGACTGTTGTTTATCAAGCTTATCAGGAGACTGACATGACAAACAACTCAGTTCTGTGACTTCTTGACAGTATTTTTCCTTTTTTCTTCCTAGAGAGGAATTCCATTCTCAGCTTAGGAAGGGATGTTTTCAATTTTTCTTTCTTTATTGGCAAATTAAAATTAGCAAAGATAGCTCTTGTGTTAAGTCACATGAAGTTTCATGAGAATACTAAACTTTGAGCTAGAAGAAAAATTGTGGAGGATTTTCTCTTTGTTCTGTTCTGTGACAGATGTGTGGCTTTGACAATAATTTCTCTAATGGAGTCCTCTATAAAACCATTAGCAGTACATCATTACACGTTGCTTGTAAAAATCCTTGTGACTATCAAGTTATCTAATTATAATATGATCTTAAATATAGATACTTTAACTAAGAACAATGTATTACTTTTTTTTTTTTTTTTTTTTTTTTTTTTTTTTTTTTCCATCCAATTCATCCAACTAATTCTAACATACAAATGTGAATACAGGTGCTAGTGATACTTGATACATAGAATGCTTGTAGTCAGTACAGTTTTCTGAAAGCTAAGTAGTCCCGTCTTTATGAATGTATGGAGTACTTAGCAGTAGTTAAATGAAACTGTGGAGCCAGGATTTGCATTCAATAATCATTGTGGGTCCCTCCAACTTGAGATATTCTATGATTCTCTGATTCCAATAGGGATGGAGGGATTATGCAGAAGATGCATAGTTTTACTTTGCATCCACATTCCCTGTATACTGTAGATGAATTTCTGCAATGGCTAAATTTAAAGATAAATCATTCAAACCTCTGTCTCATGTTGTGGTATTATACAATCACCTCTCTTATTATTGTAAATTGACACTAAAATTTTTGTAATCATTTCTCCTTCAGTGAAGAGCAGGAAGTTATATTAGTATTTAAGAAAAGCATTGTCTAGGCTTAGTGCTAAAGCATGTTAATAAGAGCAGAACAGAGTAATCCCTCCAGTGGTATCACCAAAGACATGACTTTATACAGTGCAAGGGAAATCAGAATGTTTCTCTTACAAGTAATCACTAATCCCTTTTAGGATTTAATTGTGAAAGGGCATCTGGTCAATGACCATGTACCCACTGTGCTAGACATACATTTCTGCCTGGCAAAGTTAAAGCTAAAGCTAAATTTTGTATTGAACACATGAATTCTGAATTTGATTGTTGGTGGTTATGAAACCATTGTTCAAGATTCCATGAATAATTCAAAACGTACCTTTGTTTTCAGCAAGCAGCCCAGAGGAAACAGTTCCTGAATTGCTTTTGTAATTTTCCATGAAGCACACCTGACTTTGCCAGTAGATAACACACTGAGATAAAATTTACAGTCTCTGGCCTTTCACTTCCCCTGTATATCTGGAAAGAGGCTCCCATGTGCTCTAACTCTGCTCCCAGAAAGGTGCTGCTACTGGGGTTGAGCATTAAACATGGAAATTCAGAATAATCTTGATTGTATCACCCCTGTTTTCAGAAGTAGAGATATCCTGGTTTATTCTTTGAGCTGAAGCTGTAGTCTCATTCTTTGAAAAAGCCTGCTTTATCTCAGCTGGCTGGCAACCCTATAGAGCATCTATCTGAAAAGGTATCACCATTTTGCTGATGTCTGAATTCTCCAAGTAATTCAAACCTAAATTCCCCTGATGCGGTTCTGCATCCTGCTGTGGGAGGGAGAATCAGTGAAGGATTCTCTTACTGCCTTTGCAGTAGTGCTGGCAGTGATGACTTGCTCACTTCCTGATCAGCTATGAATAGATCCCCTTACATAAGGTGACTGGAGGAGTGCAACATTTAGATATTTTCTGGGAATAAGGTTTCACACTGGACAAGAAGAACATGTTGCAAGAAGCTAAACTTTTGTTTTTGAACAGTCTTCTGGACATGTATGTTAAAAGTGTGCTAGAAGTCCTATGTCAGGCAGCTCTGAAACTGGTCCAGGAACAGGCTACCTGTGCCTCTCCTTTATAGCACCTCAGCCAAAGGAAAGGTAGGCAGCGAGGACAGGAATCTCTGACCTGCACAAAGGCAGAGTGATCGTGACTGTTCCATGCTAAAAATATTGGTAAAGCTGTAAAAAGCAAGACCATCCTTCAAATGAAGATCTTTACCAGTAAAAGCCAGAATTGCAAAACCTTAGTGTCATTAGAATAGACTTTTTCTGTACAGGTGCAGCAAATAATCATCTGTAATTTCCTGAATCAAGCAAATATGCTGGCTTATAAAAAATAATTAAAATAAAAATATCCTGGCAATGGTGGTTTTCCATAGCAAAAAATAATGATGAAAGTATGTTAATACAAAAACATATATTCATTGTGTGGAAAATAAAATACAATTTTAAAAAAGAGTGGCCAGAAGGATCTTATTACTGTAAAAAAAAATAAATAAATAAAAATCCCCTAAAGCTGGAATTTGACACTTTGTCAATGGTGTCATATTTATCAAACTCAATGCATCAGTGTTACCTGTTACCTGTTTTTTGTTCCCATCCTTTGATGGGAACAAAGTTACATTAATTTAGAACATCAAGTTATCACTATTTTACACATTTTCTGTGGGAGTAGGTGCATTTTTTTGTTTGTTTGTTTGTTTTTTAATTCTGAAATTCTTTTACTACTTCAGATTGTCTCCCTTTCAAATTATGTATTATGTATTCCCACAGTAGAAGCATTTTAGAATGAGTGAAATAAAATATGAGCCTCCCACCTCCCCCCCCCCAAAAAAAAAAAAATGTTTTGGAGTAAGTTAACAGAAATATTGTATGTTATATACATGCAAATATATCTGTGAATTCATTCAAGGCTCCATGAAGCTGAGGATCCTCAGCAGACACACTTTTCACACATTTTGGAAAGCATAAATATTTGTCCCTTTTTATTATTTGTTTTCTGTTGATTTCTTTGCCTTTTACATTTATTTTACATTTATTGAAACAAGGATATAAGAACACAATTCAGTAATAGATTTTTTCTTGAATTATTTCAAGGTCATTTGAATATTTTTAGAGCAAAAACTTTAGCTCACTGGAAACTAGTCTCAAAGATAAACTAGTCTTGGAAACTAGTCTTACTTCCAATAAGACGGATGTACTTCACTTGTTTAAGGTATATTATGGTCTCTATAGCTATCTTCATTTGTTGATATGTTTCTCATAAAATCAAAAGTAATAATACAAATTAAAATTTATCAAATATATATATGTAATAAGTTCTTTAGTATAAGCTAAACTTGTCACATTTTTCTTGAAATTGTGTATCAGATATACACTTTCAATTAATTATCTCAGAGTTTGTGGGGACAAGTGCAAAATTCTTGAAGGCAATTAAAGTGATAATGTTCTTTATATTGAGGCTAAGGAGAGGTGGGATGCAAATAATTTTATGAAAAAGTGGCATACAAAGAAGATCTTCCAGTCAGAATCTGATCTTTTTAGACAGTCTTCAGGTAAATTTATTTTTAATCTATTTGGCTTTTTCATTCAGGCCTGAACACGTTTTATCGAATTTCATGAAATCAGCAGAAGTGTTTATGTTAGGGCTAAAACCACCCTAAGTTCCTTCAATAGTCAATAGAGAAAAGAAATAACTAGACAACTTCTTAGTTCATCAGACTTCTCAATTTTCCTTTTAAGATGCCTCTTCCTCTGTCTTCCTGGAGACACTCTGAGGAGACAACATTCCCGCCTCTTGTGCTTTATGGCAGTGGGATTATTTCAGGCTCTGGGCAAAAATGGTAGCTTGTCCAAACTCCACGGAGCATGGCCAAAAAAAAATAATCAGAGTAAATATCCCAAATCTGAAATTCAAGCTTCTTAAAAGAAATAACTTTATTTTGGTTTGTGATTTGCATATATACTATTCTAATAACCATTTTTGAGTTACAAATGTAGTAAGATGTGTTGAAATGTTACTTCGGTAATGATTAAAGTTACAAATCACTGTTGCCATAGTCCTTCTCTTCTTAACCAAATTACATGGTAGCTCTTGTCATTTGATTGCATAGTAAATATCAGGTAGTGGCAGTCTAATTATATGATGATTGCTATAAATGTTATAAAGTAAATGGAGCCAGTGTCAGTTACACAGTAATTATTCTTGGCCCTACTAAACATTTTACCAAGTAATCGGCAGGAACATGTAATTATCTTATCATGAAAGAAAATTAAAACTACCTTCTCGACTTTCAAATTCTTCGTGGTCCCTTAGCACATTTGATACATGCCGCCCCAGTGTCTCACTCTGCTTGTGAAGCCCGGTCTATTCTCTGTCCTCTCCTTTTGATTGCACACATCAAGATAAGACAGTGACTTCCCTATCTTGTCATATTAACATTTACAAATGCAAACATTTGCATTTGCATTTCTTATCCTTAGGTAACCATCCAACCATAAATAAATCACTGCTCAGGTTCATACTCTGAGAAGACATAGAGCCATCAAGGATGTTTCCTTTTCAGAATAATCTCTATGCAGAAATTTCTGCACCTTTAAAAGAAGCTAACACAGTGGTGCAAAACTACCATAACCTTGCAATAAAATGCAAGTTGTGTCTCCTCATATTACTTCATGGCCACCACATCTCTGAGCTTTGACAGAGAAGACACTGCTCTCACTGTTTATATATATATATATATGTATATATATATATATATATTTTATTTTTTTTTCCTTTAAGAGACTTTTTTCCATTTCTCTCGGACATTACTATGGCTTAAAGTAGAAACAAAACAAAGAAACAAACAAAAAACACCCTTCTACGTCTCTGAAGAAGAGTGATGGGTAAGCAGACTAGCATCAGGAAAACCAAAAGCAAAGACCAAGTCACAGTGTCTCTTTCTATGACAGGGAAGTGCAACCACCCACGAGGAGATGGATATGTTTCAAGAGTGGTCAAACTTCCATAGGTTGTTTCCATATAGAGAGTCTCAACCTGGGGAAGGTCAACAGTGTCTAAGGAAGGTTTCAGACCTAAAGGTCAGAATCAATGTAAATTATTTCTTACATTATTATATTCTTAATTACTTTGTCATGTTTTGTTTTAAATGGTTCAGGAATCTAATTCCCACAAATTCCTTCTGGAAATTATTTTGTATACTAATGTCCACCAGGGTTGAGTGGTTCTTTTATCTCTGACATTTTTTCCTTGCTGACATTTTTTGTTCAGTTTAAATATGAATGGCAACTGCTGAGTTACTTTACTACTACATGTATACACTCATTTATAGCTCATTTCCACTCCCATTAACAAGCTTTTCAACACCCATAAGTAGTAGGAAAGAAAATATTTGCAGCTATTAACAAATGCACCATTTAATGACATTATAACCCAGCCTGATCAGAGCCTTTTACTAGATATTGGATTGCTTGTTGAAAGTCAATTTTACAACAAAATAAACACTGGCATGACATAAATTTCACTGTTTTAGTTTTCAGATGTGGTTATATACCATATTACTCCTCAGGGGTGAAAAACATAATGTGTGCAAATGAATTTAGATACACAGCAACTGATTTTCCAGTGGTGATATAATTAAAGCTATAAAAAGAGTGCCTACATGTAACAACTACTGTGGGAGCTTCTCTCATGTTCTTATATACACGACAAACATATTTTGTTTTTCTCAGTTTGCTTTAACATTTACTTGTCTTTTTGCAAAGGAACCAAATTATTCAGTGACTAAAAAAGTTTCTAAAATACTGAGAAGCACAATAATTAGACCACTCTGACTCAAATTTTGCATTAGAGAAAAATAAACATTGTTGAATCCAAATACACCCAATTTGTTTGATATAAGCACTTGTTTTTGATATATAAATATGTGCCTCATGAGAACAGAGTTTTAACTTTTTTTTTTTTTCCAAGATTATCACCTGATGTCTGAAACAAGGGTCTATTAACACTTCTCTTGTTTTCAAGCAAGATATTGGTCCAATTTGGCTTCACTTGTGATCGATACAGTACCAAGTACACACAGAGGCATGGTGCAATGCTTTATTTTGTGCCAAGGGAGGCTTCATTACATTTTTTTTTTTTTTCTTCTACCAAAAGAATAGACTAAGTGCTGCAATTACAGGAACCATTCAACTTTCTGCTTTTCTCCTTGTTCACCTGAGAAAGCAGAAGATAAGTGATTCTGGTTTTCCATCAGCCTTACAGCAGTAGGTCAGAGAAAGGGGGCTGCTGAGTATTGTAACCACAAGAATGGAAGGAGAGAGAATAAAGATACCCAAGCACTGAAGATACTTCCATCACAGAAAAAGAAATATCTTAGCTGTTTTAAAATACATTTTGGAATGCATGAATAAGAATATATTCAATGAGTAGTTTAAGCAGGGAACAGTTTATAAATATTAATAAATTGAACTTCACTCTGTACCAAAGTGGAGAACTATCTCAGTAGATACTCCAAGTCACTTTTTACTCATGTTTTACATGTAAAATTTCACTGATTTCTCTGGGAATTTTGTTTTAATCAAGAAAAAAAAGGTCAGATTTTCTGATGCAGAAGATGAAGTGATTTCCCTTTAGTCACATGAACTATGCAAGTGCAACACTTAATATTTGAGTGTGGTCAAATGACTTCTGTAAAAATTATTCATCAGAATAAAACTGCTTTACTTTAAAAAAAAAAAAATGCTTTCAATAGAAGTGATCATATTCCTTTAGAAAAACAAGTATATGAGAAATGAAACCTTTGAAATTTTGAACAAGAACAAAGAATATTGTCTCTGAAAGCCAAAAAAAAAATACAAAAACAAAACCAAAAAAACTCAAATAGAGCTGTTTTGCTTTGAATTGTACTGTTTAATTGAATTCTAGCTCATAAATCAATTAATATGTCCCCCATCTTCTTTAAGCAGTGATAAAGAAATGAGTTATGTGAGAAAGAGTCAGGCTGAAGGGCCCATCAAAATGGCAGAACAGGATTATAAATCCTGAACAACAATTATAACAATGCCTTCATTTGGCATGTGCAACCAGTTTGAAGAGAGTGCTTCAACATGATTCAATTTTGGATTAGTTACTGAAAATTTGAAGTTTTCCTCTTTAAAACTGTGAAGTCTCAAGACACACTGAAATCCACTTTTATACTTGCCACATCTTTGCATCTCTGGTTATGTAATATACATGTTCACAACGAATCACCCTGCACAGGATGCAATGTGTACTTTATTCAGACTACTATTGCACTATTACTAGTAGAACTACCAACTCCAGTGTTTATGGACTCTTGTTTTGCTTCCATTAGAGATGCTCATGGAGCCTCCTGGGTTAAATTTGCTGATGTTCTAAATCTCAGATTAGATCCACATCACAGCTGTCAAACAATCAGAGGCACTTTCTGTGCCAATACCAGGAGTAATATAGGTCTATAATATGTTGTTAAAAAAATAATAATCAGAGGCTGCAAGAGTCTCATATGATCTCATCGCTCACATATCACTGCTATTCCTTGCCAAAAAGAAAAGGTCATTTGGAGGTTTTGTTAAAAAGAGATTCGGCTTTTTCCTGCTCTACCTCTTATTTTACTGTTTTAAAGATTCTTCACAATGCCCATTTCTCCCTCAAAACAGCTTTAAAATAATTACTATTTATAATATACATTCATATAATATATATTATCTAATTTTAGTAGTAATTATATTTCAGATTGCAAGTCCAAAACAGACTCGAATTCATATAATCATAATGGAACCAGTGAGGAGAGGAGAGGGAAGAGGAGAGGAGAAGAGGGGAGAGTTCTTTTGCACACATTAGCTTGCATCACTGTGTTAGGTCTGTCTGAGTTGGAGTCACCTTTTCCCTGCAGCAGCCCACACAGTGCTGTGCTCTGCACTCGTAGCTGGAACAGCACTGGTATCACTCCAGTGTTGTGTCTATTGCTGCATAGTGCTGGCACAGCATCAGGACTCCTTCCAAGCCCCCAAGAGCCAGCAGGCTGGGGCTGGGCAAATGAATATTATTATCCTAACTACTTCTCAGCAGTTACAATCAATAAGCAGGCCTTCAAACTATCTGAAGAGGTTAGAAATTGATTTGCAAAGAAAGAAGAGTCATTAGATTATGCTTGGTAGCTAATGGGTGATATGGTCAATGATGTCTCATGCTTTGCTTGAGTTAGGAGTCCAGTGTTAGTGTTCATATGAATTGTCCAAAAAAGATCATCTAGGTGAATAAATATTCCCCAGTGTGAGCAAGGAGTATGCAAGACCATGGTATATAATTTTCTCCCAACTTGGAAATTATAGTTTGATTTACTACAGTAGGAACAATAAGATCAGAACTTTACTACTCACAGAAGACCAAAAGATTTACTTTACAAAAGATGCTAAATTGAATAAATATCTGAAAATGCATTAATATAATAATATACACAACATTCAAAAACTTGCTTGTCAATTACTGATTTTTAAGACGTCTTTTTGTTGTTGTTGTTTGTTTGTTTTTGAGAAGAAAAAATGATTGCAAAAGCTTGGAGAAGGCAGATAATAAACGTGTCCAGAAGTAAGTTAAGAAGAAACAAGAAGGTAACTGATTTTGTGTGGAAAAATGAATAAAATAAGACCAAACAGAAAGGACTGTTTTGTGAGAATGGGTGACTGAGATTTTGATATTTGCATGTGCAAAAAAAAAATAAATAAATAAAATAAATCCCACTCAAAACACTAAGAGAATATACAAAGCATTAGAAAACCAGTCAGTCTATCTTCTAGCCAGAATGGAAAAAAGTAACCAAAGAGATCATTCATAACATTTTCAAAACTGACAAAGTGATAAAGAATCTTAAGGCCTCCTTACAATATAAAAAATTTTCTACCATGTTTAGTGGAGATTAAATTTAAGTGTATGAAGCAAAGACAATTAAAATAACTTCCTCCTCTGGATCTCCCAGTGAATCCTGGACTTGGAGAAAAAACATACTTCAGTGGAAAGCTCTTCATGAAATTGCTTTTTTATTCAATACTAGTTCCATTATATTATATAACAGACAAAAAGAGAGAATGAAACTAACTTGTTTCTAGATTCAAGTATACCTGCACAATTCAAATACTGAACTTCATTCAAAGACAGCGTTTCAGAACCTTAATGCTGAAACCATACTTGTTGAGTAATCTGAGAACCTGACACGATAATGAGTATTTATTTTCCAGAAAGCAATACCAAGAATTGAAATAGAAGGTGAATGTAGGTTAGACTGAAGGAAAAAGGAAAAAGGAAGAAGCACAATTCTGAAGATATGTTGTCTATTTATTCCCATGAGAAGTCAAAATAAAATATTCTAAATAGTAAATGTAGGAGGGGGTTCTTAGTGGTAAATATGTGGTGGTTGTCAGTTTCCTAGTGACAGATTTCATCCCCATTTTCAATATTTTTATACAAATATAAATGTTATTCCATATATTATATAGAATTTGTCATTTATATGGAATAAATCTAATATAAAATATCAAATTCATAATGAAGACTACACCTGCAAAGGATGGATTTAACTATTGTCCCCCAAAACAAGTCAAGTTACAGGTACCACCAGTTTATATTCTACTTTAATTTTTTCTTTGAGGCATTATGTTTGGTTTGTATGTTTTTTGTTCTTCTTGTTGGAAGATAAATTACTGCTGTGCCATGAGGGTAAGGTCTTGGCTGCTCACACGTCTCAGCACTAACTGATTATTCTGAGTTTGGATGATGTAGCTGTCCATGAAACAAGTGATCTACACACATGATCGGTTGACAAAGTGAAGACAAAAGCCCTCTTTTCAACTTACAGTAATAAACCATGATTATTATATTTTAATATGACATATAAAATGCCATAGGTCAGTCATAATGCTGATCATTGGCATTTAAGTAGTTTAATAACACTCTCAACCAGTTACTACACAGTTACATAGGATAAGAGTATTAAGCAATAAAAGTATAGTTGTAAATCTAACACCATCAAACAATGAGAAGACCATATTTCCATATTAAATAATAGTATCAGAAGTCAAAAAATACACACCGTCTCTGTCCAAAGGCAACTTCGTGTAATGAATCACCAGTGATGTGATTGGTCTTAATAATTCATAACACATTAAGAAACAAAATTGTAGTAAAAGTACTGAAATTCTGTTAGTTGCATGTGGAATATTGGTTTCACCAGGGAGACACCAGATTCTCAGCTGTGGTGAATTTGGTGTTTATTTGGAGATAACAAGAGGCTTTCCTGTCCTGTTAAAGCCTCTTTACCTATTTTTAGAATCCTCTCACATTTATTCATGCAGTGCTTATCAATGTGTGAAATTAAAGCACGAACTGATCAGTATGTGAAAGTGAGGTTCCCAGAGTTAATTTATGAATAAATTATCATAGGGATGCTGAATACATTTAAGGAAAGCTTCAGAACCTGCTGAAATGAGCTACTACTACTCCACTGAAGGCTGAAACTGGAATGACTGAAAGTGTAGACTGATTGACTAACTGACTAAAGACAGGCAAATATTACTAAGTTACTAAATAAGGACACTTACTTGTATTTTTCTGTGATGGCTAGTATAAAATCATATCTTTAAAAATGAAAAGTGGGTTCAAAGAAACTATTTTTTTACTGTAAAGATGTACAGTTTGAGGATAATGTTTTAATTTATAGAAATTGTTTACGTATAAACTGCATTTTTCTGTTGAAGTTATTGAAATAAACACTTCTATATGTCATTTTACAACTTGTGTATTAGGAGTATTAGTGCTTTAGCTCCTCAAAGTCATTTTGGAGTAAGTAAGTGAACACATATTTTGTTAAGTTAGTCTCGTGTTCCCAAATATACTGGATCACTGTCTTACAGCTTGGGCTCAAAGAGACTGTGAACCATACATGAAGTCAGAAGTAAAATGGAATGGAAAAAAATAATGATGTGGAAGAATGCTTAAGCTAAATGTTCCATTACACCTGAAATCCTCTGAAAACTCAAAGTATCTGTGAAAGATTTAAGCCGTATGTAGGGTACTAGTAGGAAGACAATTGGAAAGTAGCCTAATTTGTGCCGATAGAGAGTTCTGGTGCACTGTAGGCATCTAGACAGACAATTGCACGTCAAACCAATTTTGTTGGAACTGGGATATATAGCATAGTAATGCCGGACATGATTGATAGTTTATATATGCTCCACTTTCAAACAGAGTAGTGTAATAAATAGCTATTTTACAGCACTGGGTAAAAAGTATTGTGTGGACATAATGAAAAAAAAAAAAACACATAAAGATTCTCTCATTCTCAAAATTCTCAAAAATTCTTTTCTGAGCTGTTGCACAAATATTTGACAAGCATAATATATTAAGTAACAGAAGCTGTGAAACAATGGAAAATTAAAGGTAGATATTTTCCCAGATAAATTTATAATAATATTGAAACATAATTAAAATTATAATAATTTCATAAATTATTTTATAATAATTTTGTGGTCATAAGTCCACAAAGATCTGTATAAAGATGGAGATATGTTCCTACAGTAAAGATGCCGGTAAACTGGTAGATATGCTCAAGCCCAGCAACTTCTAAAATTAATGAAAATTGTATCAGAGGGTATCCATTCCTGTTTACAGCCACTAAATGGAAATGCTTCCCCTCAGATTTGTAGGTCATAGTAGTTGTGTTACTGTGTTATAACAATACAGATTTGTGATTAAATCATCTGAGAAAAATAAAAGCAATCATTTTATATCTAAAGCAACAGCAACGGATGCATTGCTCACTGCAATTAGTTGCTAGCAGGTGTGGGAGGGATGGAAGACCATTCTTCAAGAGAATTTGAAGATTTATTAGTTCAAGCATACTTTAGGGCAAGGCTAAATACCTCATTATACACGAGGTAAAAACCAGTACCGAGATTCTGTTTTCTCATTTTGAGAACAGGAAGATGCTTATTTTCAGACTCTTCTGAGCTCTGCTGTATTTATTTCATCCCATAGAGATCTCCCTTCACCTCTTTTTGCTCCTCTTTTTACCCATCTATTCCAGCAGACAGGATGTTTCTCTGACATGACTCCACTTCTCATAAAACTAAAATACAGCTTCCAATGTTCTTCTTTGGTGTGCTTTTTTTTTTTTTTTTTTTTTTTTCTTTCCTTTTTTCCTTCTTTCCTTCTTTTCCCAAATAATTTATATTAATCCAAATTTTCTGTTCTCTGAGCTTTGTCTTGCTCTCATGCATCTTTTCTTTTCCACACAACTTACTGATCATGATTCTTTGTTCTTTTTCCTGTCATTCATAACAATTTTTCCATGACTCTATAGATTTCAATCTCCATGTTAATGATAGCATTGACTGTACTTCTCTTCTAATATTTTGATTTAAAATATAGTGAACAATAGGTGCAATACACATTATGGAGGCTTGATTTAGTTTTATTTTTTATTTTTTCTTCAATAAAGGGGATCTGTTTATTCCTGGCTAATATCATTTTATTATCCTCCTAACATTTCTCTAAAAATAACAAGGAAGAAAGAAAAATGCACTATAATCAGCTAGCATAAGTATAAAGAGCAATGTTCCAACGGGAAATTAAAAAAAAAAAAAAAAAAGTAAATGCAAAACCCAAGCTTGATTAAAACGTCATCACAAGTTCCAAACATTTTACAATGCACATAAGAGCATTTGGTGTCCAGAAAACTGCATATTTCCTCAAATATTTGAGTAAGTCAAGATTAAAATATATTTGCTTAGTCAGCTATAAACTTTTCTTTTTTTCTTTTTTTTTTTTTTTTTTCAGGTTAATGTTGTAAAAATGAAATTAGATTGACATAAAAATGTTTCCACAGCTCCATTCCAGCAGTCCTTCAAAACAATACTGCACAGTAATATTTTGATATTTTGGGAAGATAAGATTTGCTTTCACACTTTAAAAATTATGATTTTGTTTCATTTAGAAATGGAAATTACAAAATGGAAATTATAAAATTGGATATAAATTCACAATTGTTTATTTGCAGCTATTTCAAGTGATCAGACATTTTTTCTGTTACAATGTTGAAGGGAAATTCATTTTTATGTGAAAAAAAAAGATTCAAATTTAAATGAAATACTAATATATTGGGTTTCAAGGTAACAGCAGAGTTGAAATGTTATTAAAAATGATTATGTTTTTTTAGACAAAATGGCAATGGGATGTAGTTGCAAGAAGTGCAACCAGGAGAGGAAGAAATTAAATAAATGTTATTTAGAAATGTGAAGGATTAAAGAAAAAAAAAAAAAAGAGAGATATCACAGCTTTCAGTGTGATTAATGAAGCTTGGTATGCTGTTGTGCTGAAAATAGAAGACGTTACTTTATGTCATATTGTCTGATCTTGTAAATTCAGAGACTGATGCTAAACATGTCAGATAGCTCTTCAATTTTTATTAATCTAATTTTTAGCTCTCTTTTGTTTGTGAGCAGTCATGTTGGCTGAAAAGTCACAGTCTCTTACTTTTGCTGCTGCTAGGAGTACATTTATAGTATCTTTTACCTTTGAAAGGAAGTGAAATGCTCTAAGTTTATTTAAGAACCAGCAGATTTTAGACATAAAAATGGAAACATGATCACTTGTATATTCGTAAGTTTTAGATACTACATTTTAAAAGTCTGAAATCTTTTGTGTGCTCTTGTTTCACATATAAAAGTACAACCTCGTGAGCAATTAAATCATACAGAAAATACATTAAAGGCTCTAATGCTGCTTTGTATGGCTTATGAAATAATGAACATGTTCTGCTCACAGCCTTGTCCATTATAATGTTATTACACAGTCATTAAATTGAAGCTGTTATTACACTGCTAAAACAACTGATCAATATCCATTACCGTTCAGCAATGGTTGGAGCCAAAATGAGATTATATTGCAAATGAGCCGCAGACAAGGTAATGATCCCTCCACTTTGATATATTTAAAGGCGTTCCCTAAAGCAGATAATTTCCTTAAGAGAGAGTACAACTTTTCTATCAAGTCTCCAATCTAGGTGAATAAAAGTGCTCTTTAATTATCAAGAAACTTATTTAATATGGTTTATAATGAAATAATAGGGGCAAAGTGGTGATCTAGGCAAAGATCACCACTGTTGGATCAATGAAATTGTTTATAGTTTCCAGTCATTGATTTCTATATGTTCTGCAGTTCCATATGTTCTTGCACACAACATATGTTGTGTGAGGCTGAGCCTATGTCTTACAAAAGAAACATCAATTGATACGGGCTAGAAGTCATAGTAAATCTCAGTGAGGTAAAATTTAGAGTTTGTCTAAATAGATAAATGAGTAAATAATGAAGGGAGAGATGTCCTTAGAAAGATATTTGTGTCTGTTTCCCATGAAACTCATGACAATTTGTTTTTTCCCCTTATATTTTAAAAAGTTCTGGCTGAAGCTTTTTCAGGCTGTGCTTGATTGGTTCCTTCCATGGCTTTTCACTTGAGGGATCCAGTCTTTCCTATCATCTCTAATACTTTCCACTCATTAAAGTATCTGGGTGTTTTATTTATATATTTTTCTTTTATGTTAACCTGATATTCTCACAAGATAGGTTTCCTACAGCCCAGGTGTCCACATCTCCTTTACATTTCATATATACTTACAATATGCAGAAGTTGTTCCAGTTACACCATCTTGCATCTCTTTTTAAAAATTCTGGTAGTTTTGTTATTGAAGCAAAAAGCTTCACAATTAAACAAATTTAGTAACATATAGCACAGTAATATATGAATAGTATATAATATAATAGTATATAATATAATATTATATTATACAGTATATTTTAGTAGTAAAGCATAATTTATTATTATATATAAGTCTGTTACACCTTTCCCGCTTCTCTTTCTTCTATATGCACCATGTTCCATTCACTTTTTTTTTTTTTCCCAGAGAGGATGTTGCTTTGTCATACATGGACAAAATTATCAGCTTCTTCCAAACAGCACTTTTGGAACTAGAACTTCAATTTCTTTTTCTTTTGAATTCTCTCTTTTTTTTTTTTTTTAATATATTTTTCCAGAATATTAATAACACTGTAGCCCTCATTTATATGGACTAGTTCAAAAATATAGCCTTACTTTTGAGACTATATTGACTATTCGGAAAGAAAAATTATGATAGGATTACATAGGCATTAAGGATAAATGCTTCAAGTGTCAGCAAGAATTTTTCCAACACTAATGTAAATATACTGGAAGTCTAATATCTCCTCTTTGCACACCTACTTGATATTCCTCTGAGTCTTACTTTGTTCAGTCTGAGCTCTGAAGCAAGGGTCTAAAAGACTTGGCATGTCCATATCTCTGCAAATGTCCTGAATGAAAGAGGGAAAGAAGACCAACTTCTCCATGGGTATACATTAGGTTATTCTCTTTGTACATGTCCATAAAATATAAGTTGTGACTTAACTGTACAAAAGGGAAACATTATCTGTCTGAACTTTTAAGCAGAAAAAAATGTTGGATATAGGCTGGGTTCTGAGGGCAATATATGCTGTGGATCTCTCTCTGTCTTTTTGTGTGTGTGCATGTGTGTGTGTGTATTTAAAGCTATGAACTCTTGTAGTTTTTGCAGAAGTCACGTTTCTAGACCATTTCTTTGAGTAGGTCATCCTCAGTTTCTCCTCCATCTGGCTTGCTCTTCTCATGAAGGCTTTTTTCCTCTTACCAACCTTATTTGATATCTCTATTTAACAAGTACAACTGGGTTTTCTCCATCATTGCCCCTGAGCTATTTTATTCTCCTCCTTTTGCCATGAAGCCTTGAATAAAAGCTTTACTAGTTAGGCAACTGGTGTCCTGTGACCATTATGCATGAAATACCAAGCCACACTGCTTCCTCCACTACCTGTTTGCCTGTCTCAATTCACCTTGTTGTGTATCTTTGCTTGTCTGTGATTCTGCTCCACAAGTGTTCAGCTGCCTGGCTTGGCTGGCTGCCACCACCATTGCTGTTGTACCACAGAGTTCAGTGGGAGCAGCATAAGACCGTCTAGGATTTCAAGAACGGACTGAGGCAGCCACTGTGTATGCTATTTTGCTGCCATTATTACCATGGCAAAAAGAGTAAAGCTGACCCAGACTGTGCTTGCTCTTTAAACACACTCTCTATTATAAGTTCCTTGGCAGAACTGTGTACTGCAACCAGAACAATTGGATCAAAGTCCATAGCTACTCTGAGGCACAATAATAATACCTATAATAACTAGACAACGACAATAACCTTGCATCATCTGACAGCTCAAAAGCATACTTAATATAAAAATAAATAAATCATTGTTATGAACAGACTCTTACAGCCCCTTTTATACTACTATATTCTGCTTCATTTAATGTAAAGTATGCATCTGAGTCTTACAGCCTTGACAGCAGAACTGTCAGAAGATTTAGTGGAATTGTTTGATTTTTCCTTCTCTGATCAAACTGAGAATCTCCTTGTCTTGGCAAATCTGTAATGAGGTTTCGAATGTTAACAGAAGGAGGACATAGTGGGGAGAGTCACAGGTCATAAAAACTAACTAATCTAATGAATATTGTAATTCTTAATTAGTTTTGTCTTGTTTTCTTTCTCTCTCTCTTTTTTTTTTTTTTCTTTTTCACAGTTGTTTTTAGGCAGTATTCTTGTCTTCATTTATATATTCTATATGGATGCACTAATTACATCTTAGTTTTCAGAGATCTGAGGGTTGTGCTGGTAGCAAAACTAGATGCTCCTATTTATAACATCTGTTTGATCAATAATGTATTGCAGATGCGCAGCCCATAGTACGTTGTTACAAACATACACATGGGATGCCTTCCTACTGCACACACTCTGTGGTAACTCAATTTGCAGTGGCAAGTGCTGTTCCACTGGATTAGAAGTTTACAGAAATCTTGCATTCATTGCATGTCCATTAGAACAACACCATAGGTTAAGTTATTGCAGTACTGACATTTAACTGGCAAATAGGCGAAGTCTGAACAGGAGAAAGGAATTGTGATGTTATTTTTATTGTATGAAAAGAATAATTGTACTGAAGTCATAAGTATAGCTCTGAAATAACTCCAGAATATACACTCCTTGGCTTCGGCTGAATGCAGTAATAAATAGAAAACAGAATGTAAAGACTGAAGAGAATAAAGACTGAAGAGAAAGAAGACCTTGATTCCTTTCACTTACACCCACCTCATCAAAACTAACTGCACTGCAGGAAATACGTAGGGAACTGACTCTGACAGACTGTTTTTCACTTTTATGACATGAATGCCAAGTAAACAGAATCAGATTTTGTCCTTATTACTTTGTTAGGTTTCGTGGGTACAAATAAGAATAATTTCCAACAAAATTCAATGTCATATAGACAGCAGGCATATTTAGATTTGTTGTCATTACAACAAAAATATTGCACTCTATTCAACAAGTAATAGTGAACAACTGTGACTATAAATGCCTCAGCTCAATGGAGTGGCTTAAGTAGATCTAAGATACATACATAGTAATGAGAAAATATGTTATTTTTCATAAATAAAGATTCCAAAAGCTTTTTCGTACCCAAAGTAGTAACATTTTTTCCAAGGAATAAGCTACCTTCATCATTACTTTGTAATCTTGAATCATTATTAAACACCTTTCTAAATATATACACCAGTAACTTCCTGAACCGGAGGCAAGATTTTTTGGTAAAATTATTCCACTTTTTTAGACAGAAAGATGTAATGGTCTCTCTTAGCTTTAAAAGTGAATTTTATAATAATATTTTATAATAAAAAGCAACACATTTCTAATTCTTCTGAAGATAATTTATGTTAAAATAAAAAATATATTGTTTTCAAAAGCTTGTTAAAAGTTTTTAACTTTTTGGGTTAGTAGAAACCAAATCATTTGCTGTCATTTTTAATTTCTATTCTAATTTAAGTTCTTTTCAATCAGTCCCTTTTGTTATGTTTGTTATTGTACACTATCTTGCACATCCTCTATTGTCATCATAAATTTTTAAATATTTCACCAGAACTTCGCATAATACATTTTCTTCAACAAAAGTTAACTGAATAGGCAAAGATTCTAATGTTTGAGAATAATTCAGAAGATAATTATTTTCCAATGATTTTAAATGATTTCAAAATGAATATCAGATCTGTCTCAGATTTGTCTTAGGTACTCCAAAAATTACAGAATTTGATTGCCGGCATCATTCTATAAACAAAACACATAAATTAAAAGTTACTGTCTGGCTGCTAATCATAGCTCCATTATATTAAACTTTATTTTTTAATACAATTCTCATATATATTTACCTGTAAACTTATAAAAATTTATCTTTTGTTGTTTAATCCCACTATTTTCCTAATAGGTCTTTTTTATGCTTTAGTTTAACAGTAAAAATGACAGCTATATAGTGTTTTATATCTCTTCAACACTTTAGTTTATAAAACACACACACACACACAAAAAAAAAAAAAAAAAAAAAAAAAAAAAAAGACAAATTGCACCAATTCATCTGGCTCTTCTTGCCTTCTGAGCACATCACCGATGTGTGTAGTGTTGTCTGTGGGATATCACCAAGTGATTGATGGTACTTTTTTCCTACCTAAGTGCTTATAAGTGTTTAGAATACAATTAGTTTTTCTAATGGAGTTTAAGAGAGTATGAACATCATCAGGGAGGCTACTACAAGTTTCTAGTTTAAATGGCCAGTTGTGCACCAGCTGAAGTCACAGAAATAAGTCCATTAATTTGCAGACAGACAAGTTTAGACTAAAAGAAATTCAGGATAATAAGCCATAAAGTGTGAAGATAGAGCAACTAAATTCCAGTATCCTTTATACTAATTTTTTCTGGGTATAGTTCTGTCAACATCACTGATGCCGCTCCCAAGGTACATTGGTATATAAAAACAATGAGACTAACACTGAGATTTAAATAGTTCTCATGGAGCATTACTTGATTCAGTAATTCTTGTTCATCAAAATAGGCAATCTAATTTCTGCAAGATTACCTACATAGGCTAACTGATACAAATTTCAATCCAAAGCTCTAGGAGTCCACAGTTTTTCCGCATCATTGGTTTAATCATAGTGGAAGATCACATCATGGTTTTATGCATCCATATGCGCATTTGACACGTCTCTGAGGAGCTGAATGTTCATTACTTTGACCCTAAGTAAAAGGGAGAAAATGCAACCATTTCTTTTAGGAGCTTGATTCACCATCACACTGAGCAGGTTGTGGAAATGTCAAGGGCTTTGAATTGCCGTTAAAGTCAAAAGCTTGAAAGGTTGAGTCATATAGACATTTATTTTATAGCAATTAATAACTTGAGACATTAAGTCACTAATATGCTATACATCTTAATTAGAAGCCACATCTCCAGTTCAATTTAATTACCCTCCTCTATCATGTCTTCAACTCAATTAATTTCCTTTGCAGTTTGATTTTTCCTTCTCATATTCTGTATGAGATTTACACTGGATTCAATTGTTGTTATGTTGTGTGTTTATATGAAACTTGATGAGAAGAAAGAGGAACACTTAAGTGATCCATTTTTACTCCCCAGGTGACATGCAAAATTCTCATGGATACTGGAAGATGCATCACGGAATACCTCTCAGTGCTTCTGAGAAAGTCCTAAAGCTAACTTGACTTGAAGATAGCTAGCCTTTTTTAGTTTATTCTTATTGCTTTTACAATAAGTCACAGTTTATCTTATTGCATGTCCAATTAGAATTATAAATTCAATACAGTGGGAAAACAAAACAAAACAAACAAAACAAACAAAAATAAACATAATGGTAAGGGCTTCTTTTAAATACAAATTTAAAAGCAGGTCATGAATTAAAAGAAATCTCTCAACTTCTAAGTAAAAAAATATAAAGGGAAGGGAAGGGAAAAAGAGAAGAAGAAAAAAGAAGTAACCCTCTCTTACAGATTATTCTAATTAACTTAATACATTAATTTGGCATTTTATGTTCTGCATGGATATGTTTATTTTTCTAACTAAATCAGTTTTATATTTCATATCTAACTACCATGCTGACTTCATTCTATTTCCATGCATAATTTACATCACCTAATTTCTGTCTTTACCAATCTCCTATTCAGATTACATAAACCAGTTTGCACACAGCTATTTTGAATTTAGTATCATCTCAGCTGCATATTTGTCCCACCCACCCCACATCTGGTCCACAGGAATATGTGGTAAGATTCCTCATGAACCCAATTTTTTCAACTTATAAGAAAAGGAGAAGTGAGCTAGTCTTCCTTTAGGCAGGCAAAGATTTGTGCATAGATGGGAAATACATAGTCAAAGGATGATCCACCAGAATTTCCTCCCTTCTAAAGAATGAATTCAGGGAAGGTTTAGGTTGGAAATTAGGAGACATTTCTTTTCGGAAAGAGTAGTGAGGGTTGCCCAGGGAGGTGGTAGAGTCACCATCCCTGAGGGTTTTAAGGAAAGGTTGGACATGGTGCTTAAGGACATGGTTTAGTAGGTGACATTAGGAGTAGGGTAATGGTTGGACCAGATGATCTTAGAGGTATTTTGCAACGTTAATGATTCTATGATCCTATGAATGTTGTTTCTGACATAATACATCTCTTTTCTGCCCTGCTTATTAGCCTAGATAAAGACATACTTCTATTCAGTGTTGGTAAACTACCACCACCACCAGCCCCAGCATGCTGCTCCTCACTGGGTGTACTCAAATACTTGAATCTCTGTTTCCCGTACTGCATGTGTTTTGGTTTGGTTGTTTCTTTGTTCTGTTTTGTTGTTTTGGTGACAGAATACCTGCCTCCTTTATTCACAGACATCATCTTTCTCCTTCTGATTGTTCCAGATGTCGGTGGTTTGGTTTTAGGGCTTCAGAGACCTTGTGCCTTGTGCCAGAGAATAGTCTTGACCAACACTGTCAAGAAGCTCTCAGAATCTCATAAATCTGAAGAGATCTCAGGCATCTCCAAGACTAAGTTGTTTAGATGTCTCTCTCTTCCTGTTAGTATAACTCTTCAGTGTTTGAGAGATGAACTATAACCTTCCTATTCAACAGAAGGCAAACGGGGGAAAAAAGCCTAGATCCAAAAAAGGGTCATCACTTAAACATGAACTTTTCACTGCCAGCACCCATGTCCAAAATTTTGAGCACACACCATCCACCAATGTCCCAGCTTTTCATTTTCTCATGTATGTGTAACAGGAATGAACAATTAGACATCTCTCTTGTGCCTTAGCTTCCTTTGAATCACAAGTTAGACCTTACATTATGACACAAGTCACTTGTGTTGTCAGAAAACACAACAATTTGATATAATTCTCATTTTCCAAGTCTGTTTAGAGAAAGGGTGTGTTAGTGCTTTGTTTTTAGCAGTAGCTTAATGATAAGATTACTCCTCTGGGCTGGGATTTAGTGCCTGAAGGATTACAAATGAACATCTCTTCTTCTGTGACCTAATATAAAATATGGGGCTCTTCTCTTCCCTGCGAAGTCATTCCAGTCCACCTGAGGGCTTTCTGGAACAGGAAGAGTGAGACAACTGTGGTCCTACCCTCCAAAGGCAGAATGGAAGAAAAGGAAACTTAAATCTTGGGAAGTGTTCCACTGAATATATTCTTCATCCGGGGATCAAGGACAAAAATGAAATTCTAGTCCTTGAAAAGAAATTATCTAGTTTACAGATTTTTCTTTCTTTTTCACTCTTCTGAAATATTTAATTATATTCTAGACTTAGGAAAATCACTTGAACAAGACAGAGTTAAAACATTCAAGCTTCCCTAACTAATCTATTACTTGGTGGGTACAGCACATACAATTTTCTATTATAAACAGAAAACCATGGGCTTAGTTAACTGAACCCAAATGACACATATCTGTGGTGAATATGCTAATCTCTCAACTTTAATGGAAGATGGAGTTAGTCACTGATCTGTAAAAATAGGGTTCTATACATCTTCACAGCCCTCAGAGAGGACTGGGTAAATCCTCAGCTGATCTCAAGGAAAACTTCAGATGTGTGCTGCACCTAGATTTCCTGTCAGTAAGGTCAGGTGCTCAGTGTTCAGAGTGATGGTTTCAGTGTTGCGTTACTTTCTCCATATTTGCAAAAGGAAGCCAAGGTCCCTAAATCAAGTCTGTGATTCTTGGAAGCAAGCCTGCTTCCAAGTGCAAACTTAACTTCTTCTAAGTTAGGAAGCTTCTTGCTAAAACATGTTGTGGAACTAAAGGTATAAATGGGTTCATGGACACAGTCTCAGATAATAGATGCCTATTAAACATAATGATCCTTCCTTTAGGTCAGGAAATCCCCCAGCTTCTGACTCTCAGCTGTGGGAGGGAGTGAGAGGGTAAGGATGCTGGTATCTACACTGTTTCCTGAGGCATCTATTACAAATCACTTTCCAATACAATCCACTGATTTATTTATTTATTTACTTATTTATTTATTTTGTGATTCTGTAGGGATGCTCATACATAAATTTAAATTGAAATCAGGTAATAATAATAGATGTGTAAAAAGAGAACAGTCAGTACAGTCAAGATTAACTTTTGTCATAAATATTATCCTGGAGCAAAGGATGCAGCTAATAGTAATGAGTTTTTCAGATAACGAGGTTCCTTCAGTATGTAATGTAATCTTTTTTTCTCAGTGAACTGTGCATTGAAAAGCTTAAACTAGTTGTATCAGAAATCTACAATAACAGCAACAGAGGTTAAACATATGTACATACATACATGCATGTTTCTGCAGATTTTAACTGTGAAAATATTAAGACACAAAATGTTGATGTTGAGAATATATTGGTAAAGAGAAAAAAAAAATGAGAGGAAAAAAAAAAAGAAACACTCTTTAAACAGTAAAATTAAAAGTTGCGCTTATTAGGAATTCTGCAAATGCACTAAGCCACTTTTGTCCCATGAATCTTCCTAGAGCTGGTGGATTTTTAACTGTTTCCTCTGGTCTGTTGTGCAGAAAACTGATAGATAGAGTAAATCTACCCTCACAACCTTCCAAAGACAGTTAGTTCTCTGACATTTTAATGGCCTCCATTCACATTCGATTACCATACTTGTAATGTCAAAGCCATTCCAAAAGTGGGGGTATTCCCAGCAGCCATGTATCTCATTGCTCACAAATGCTAGTCCACAGATTCTTAAATAAATATGTTGTAAAAATAGTGATCAGGGAGTATTCTTTTGAAGATTCACCTCCTGAGTCCCAGACTGCTACATTTGTTAAAGGTCGTAAAATGAAAGGGAAAAAAAAAAAATCCTTTGATTCACAAAAAAATGTGCTTTGTTTTTTAAAAACCTAGTTAGTAGAAAGTCCTCCAGAAAAGGATTTCCAAATCACCTTTGGCAGGGCAGACACAAACCTGCAGAAACAGAGAGGCCTGTAGTAACCCTTTATCTTCCTGCGAGGAAGGGTTACACATGATTAAGTAAGCTTTCACCATCTGGCTGAAAGCACCTGTCTGCTGGTGTTATCCCTGCAAGACCAATGCTCCTGAACAGATCTGCCACCTTGGCTTTTCAGAAAGCAGATGAAGTTTTGAGAGGGAAGAGATCCAGGCCTGATGGACTCACGAAGTCCATCTGAAGGGAGAAAAGCATGAAAAACAGAGAGAATCTGGAAGTCATGGTATCAAGAAGTAGCAGTGTGAATGATGGGCATATAACTGAAAAAAAAAAAAAAACATAAGGAAAAAAAATATATTTGTATATTTCTAATTCAAATTTATTCTTACATGTCTTCCTTGAACTATCTCTAAAACAAATACATAACAGGGGGTCCTCTTCTCTCCTTTGAGAAAACAAGTGAGTGTACATGTGCATGATGGAGGGAGGGAGTGGGGAAAAGATAAAGAAAAGGTAATTTGGCAGCCACAGTTCCAGCTCAATCATTTATATTAAAAGGTTTCTAGTTGGCATCCATACAACCCAGATTTTGGATAAATCCTTCCTCAATATATTGCATCACTTCATCTACTTTCCCTTTTAAGATTATTTCAGGCTTCTTTTTGTTCATTTTTTAGTTCTCATCCCAAATTGTTGTATTTGACAGAGTTCAGAAAGTGAGTGTAAGGACAGCAGATGTGACTTTTTTGTTTTGTTTTGTTTTGTTTTGTTTTGTTTTGTTTTGTTTTGTTTTGTTTTACTTGAGGGACACCCTTTTACAAAGCACCTGTATATGCAAGACTTCTTTTTATTTGAATTGAGACATCTTATTTTACTCAAAATACACACAGGTATGTAAAAAAAAGCAATTTCATTTATACTCATTTAACATTCAGATAGATGGGATGAAGATCATAAAGGTGTATAAAAAGTTTAGAAGGAAATTCTGTCTTCACAGAGAACTTTTCCAGTGTTCACAAGGATGTATAGTCAGCAAAATGCATAATGAACATTTGCTCCCAAAATGAGGATGTTCTTCTTGTTAATTTAGTTTCCTGAATTTGACACCAATCTTAAGAAAAAAACTGTTTGCATCTAGCTAAGACTATCAAATGTGTTTGAATATTTGTTAAATACCAGGAAAAACTGAAGATTTCTAACTTTGTAGGGACCTTAAGACTTATAACACCATTCTTCTAATATAACCATTTTGATGGGGTATGTAATAGGTAAGTTTTGTGGTATGGCTTTAGTAAGCTGGCTTCTGGAATAGAGTTTTAAACTGATATTTTTATTTGTTATAATTTATTTATAATAGAATTGCTTTTACTAAAGACTACACCCAGAGGTCTCAAGTGAATTGATTGCATAAGAAAGTCTATTTTTAACACAAACTACCATCTCAGTTTCCTTCCAATAATATTGTTACATTTCTCACTTTCCTCTTCTTCAGGCAAGAATAATATATTATAGAACAAAGACTTATACTAGCAAAATATGCAATGAGAATCTTCACAAGAGGTCTCTCGCAGAGAAATCCTTTGATTCTTAAATATAAAAAGTATGTCCATATTACAAAAAATGATGATATATAAAGGAAATTTATATTAAGTATTATTTATCAGCTGTTGAAACTGGACAGCTCTAAAAGAAATTATATAGAATAATAATAAAATAATCTAATAAAACATTATAGATAAAATAATACAGAATAAAAACAGGCTTGCATCTAGATGAACTGTGGGCACCATAAGTGTAAGAAGAATTTTATTTTAAGCATATGTAAGGTGACTGCCAAGGAATAAAGAAATGAATGAATAAATAAATAAATAAGAACAGAAAGGACTCTCAAAATTTACAGAAATGCCTGGTGTTTACGTGTTCAGTGATGCAATCTAAGTATTTTTCTGACATGCTAAGAAAATGATTTATGGATGATGGGAGATGAAACTTTCATTGCAAAAAACAAACAAACAAACAACAAAAAAAAAAACAAACCAAACCAAAACAAACAAACAAAAAAAAGAACATCCAGGTGTGCAATTATTTGTATCTACCGAATTCTCTCTTGTTTCTTTCTGCATTGTTTCAATAAATTCATTTATTTTATGGTGATTTAAAATTCTTATATTATGATATTTTTGTTTGTTTTCAGTTTGTGCCTATTCTAGAATTTAAACAAGACAACCCTTTGTATCTTTGGCAAACATTTACAATCAAGAAAATGACAGTTTGTCAGATTTAATTGCATGTAAGAATTTGATGTTAAAAACAGCTGACAACATGGCAGATGTTCATCATGTGCAGTAGGACACAAAGGTATTTTTTTGCATCTTGTCAGATGAAAATGTTTAGATAGTACTTAGTAGAGGTAGGTTAGGTGAAAGAAATATTTTGGTTTGGATCTTTGAGAAATAAGAGATTATAATAAAAGGCTCCTTATGAAATAAGCTCTTAGGAGCTTGTCTCCTACCCAAAGAGAAGAAAAGAGAAGACTTGGACAGAAGATGAAATATTTCAAAAATTTAAAACAATCAAAGAGGTCTCAATTCTTGAAGATGTCTCATCACAAGACAAAGAGCTGATTTAAAATTTATCAACAATACGTTGAAAAACCTCACTAATTTCAAATGTCTACAAGAAATTTAACTTTAACTCTTTGGCTAAATTTAACTCTTTGGCTAAATCTGTAATTAGAAAAAGATAGAACAATAGTCCTGGGTCTCTGGTTTGCTAGAGGCCAGATATCATTCTTAAACTTAGTTTGAAGCTGTAGTCTACTAGTCTACTGCTTGCTTTTGGTAAATCGTCTTTACAAAGATGTATATATACATATATATATTTCTTGTTCTGATCATTGTTAATTTGTTCCATGAGAACTGATAGAGAGTTTGTTTAGTCTTATTATTGGAGCTGGTGTTATCTTAATAACCTTTCTCAGTTTTTCCTGAAAACAAAAAAACAAATTTTCCTGAAAACAGAAAACAAATTTGCAAAGAAAATTTGCTCCATTAATCAGATTGATTCTAAGTCATTAATGGCTGTTAATTACAAAGCAAAAATAAACAAACATACCCCTCAACCTTTTTGTTTCCTTCTAGAGATCTCTTTACAGACTTGAATGTTAGCTTAATTCTAACATAAATAAGTTGCATTTCATCAGAAGTATAATTTAATTATAATAAAATATATTAGAATTTTAGATCAAAGTTTTTTTTTTTGTAAAATATCATGATTTTACTAAGATAATGGTTTGTGTTTCACTATTCATATTCGATCTCTATTCTTCTGGTTTTAACATGGTGCAAGCTAAATGATTGTTCACTGAAACAGAAATCATTATTCCAATTAGAAAATACACTTGCCCTATACATCAAAATATTAAGACCTTTTAATTACTTGATGGATATAGATAGCTTCCTTTCCCCAGTGCTTCCTGAAAGAAATAACATAAAATCTTTATTTCATAGCAATATTTCATATTAAACCACTAGCAATCTGTCAAAGAAAGGGGACATTAAATTTTCATAATTGTAAAATTGTCAAATAAGAGCACCACTAAATTAAAATGTTATTGATTAAAAAAAAAAGGGGGGGGGGAGGGGGAAGGGGGAAGAGATGGAGTGGGAAGGAGGGGTATGACAAGAACTTCCACACAAGTATCTTAGATATTTTCCTATTTATTAGAACCCCGAGGTCAATGAAAACTCAGGAAGACTCACTGTCAAAATACTTGCTAAGTTTTGTGTGTCAGGAAGGGCTCAGAGGCAACCGAATCTCCATCTGTAAGAAATAAATAACACAATTTGCATTAGGAGGCTCTCAAGAATTATGCTAAGTTTTAAAAATTAGTGAGCATAATACAGCTCCTAGACTTGCTTTTGCTTCATCTCAGCAATGTTGAACTCACCCTTGGGATATGATGAATAACTTCATTAACCAGCTTCTTACATTAACATGTACATGTACATAGGATTCTCATCTGTATGCAGCTGCTACGGCACACTTGTTCCAGGTTTACACATAACCATAGTTTACACATCTTCATTCACAGCCTAACTTCAAGTCAAAATATAGAAATTCATTGTCAGCGTATTCAGCAACAATTGTCCCCAATTCTTACCACAGACTTCTAATATCACACTCTTCAATCTTCCTTAACTTACAAATAAGCAAGAAAAAAGAAGAGAACTTCTGACTGCAGGTTACTGCTGTGAATGGAAAAGCTATTACTTAAAGCCGTGAAGTATGTAAGCTTTGTTAATATGATAGATGACTAAGAAGCTGCTATTTAATTATTTACAGAAAGAACTAGTTTTGTGAAAAGCAAAATAAAAAATGCTATAAGGTCTTGCATCAAAAAAAAAAAAAATCATGCATAGATTTTTTAAAAAAGGCTATCTTTTATATTTAAGATTGCAGAAAAGAAAGCTGATGGGCCATGAGGTGGGAGGAAAAGAGTTATTGACTGTGAGATCTCAGAGAGAGAGAGATGAACGAAAAATTAAATGGAGAGATTTCCCTGATAAACTGGGTAGTTGTCTACATTATATATATATACATTTTACACATTCATACCTTGCATGTGAAAAGAAGTGGTCATCTGAACTTCATGTCTCTGTTAGAGTGATATGTTAACCTCTGTTTTACAATATGGCTTACTCCTAAGGATATTTTTTAGATTATTCAACCAAACTGAGTCAATATCCAATGGTAAATATAAACACAGTAAAATAGGAACAGAGAAATTTAATTAAAACCTTTTGGAAAAAAATGCGATAAATAAATAAATAAATAAAATAAAATAAAATAAAATAAAATAAAATAAAATAAAATAAAATAAAATAAAATAAAATAAAATAAAATAAAATAAAATAAAATAAATAAATAAGGATAACCTGGAAGGGGCTGGATCGGAAAGGGAGTGCAGCTGGTATTTGTTTGGCAGAACATATCTGTCAAAAGGGCTGATGTGAAAACTAAACTGGAGGGAACTCCAAAGCATGGCAGGGAGACAGACAAGAAATTCTGGGCATTGGGGAAACAAGTTTAATTGCAGTGCAGCATCAGGTAGCTGAAATCACACTGATCAAGTGTGGCAGGAGAACAGGGTGAAGCTCCACAGAAGATGAAGCCCACATGCCTTTGCACTTAGAGTGGAAGGTAGAAAGGAAGTAGATGCTGCAAGTGGCATCAACCAATGCTTGTAGAGACAGTAACAGACATTTGTATTAACACAATTACCAAGCTATATTCTTTGTGGTCAGCATGAAAGAAAACATCTGTTACAGAGAGTGCAGAGGCTTTGCATTCAAAAGAAATTCAAGCTTTTATGCCCAATTTGGAATTTAATGCATATTACGAGACTTTTATTGTGGTGCCTCACATAAGCTGTGTCTCCCTTGTGAAATTTCACATTGGGGTAGGTTATAGGAAGCCAGTAGCCATTACAATGGTAATTTGAGCTGGGACAGAGTAATGGCACCATATTATGAACCAATAATGGGATACTAATGTTTGTAGTACACTCTTGCACTGCATAACAATGAAGGGGAAATATAAGTTTAAAATCAATGTTTAATTAGGTGGATGACTTTCTGACTCTGACAGACACTGAAACTTGCCCAGAACTTCAGTACTGATTCAAAACTTTTGCAGTGTTTCTACCTTAGAGCACACAGGTCTCTACCCAGCAGTTTTTCAGGGCTGTTTGTTTTATCTTTGATTGCATAAAGTCACCCGAGTCTCTGAGTAACTTCTCAAAACCCTTAGATTTGCATGCAGCTTTATTCCTGTTGTGCAAGTGATCTTATGCCATTTGGCAGCACCCACTGTTGCAATGAACACATCACTATTTCAGCAGAATTAGAAAGCTACAAAAAGGGAAAATGCTGGCGTTTTGGGTGCAGTCAACTTTCTTTTGGTAAGTGTGAGCAAACAACTGCCAAAAATGATTTCAGTAAACATACTCTGCATGTTCATCCAAATGCTCCAGGTGGTGAAGCTTCACGCTGTGGGTCATGGGTGCCTACAGGACACCTTGTATCAGAAGGGCAGTGATTAAATCAACCTGTTGTGTTAGTCCAAGTTTGAATGGCACTCACAGGCATGATATGGATACAGTTTTATTCATCCCCTGCATAACCTGAATATCATGCCTTAGTCATATGTGAGGAAAGAACTGGTAAAATAAACAAGCATATGGCATGATTAAGTCTGCCACTGTTCTTACACGCTGGCCTAAATTCTCTGCTGCTGCACAATGACATCAATCAGAATCGGTAAGTGGGGAGCGAAGTTGGGCTCTTCAAAAGCTAAACTGCACAATCTCATTTTTATTGTTATATTTCTGGTTCTATTTATTTATTTATTAATGGTTGGTACAAATGATGTGTAAGAATAATGCGTGTGCCCTCAGGTTCAGCTGTACCAGCTTCATAGTCCATTAAGCTAAACATCCCTGCTATTTTCACTAATTTTATAGATGTGGTGTAAGGGTTATGGAATTCTGCTAAATATCTCAGAAACACATTAAAATCTGAAGTGTACAGATACTGTATGTAGAGCATGTTCATCAATCCTTGTCTTCACACATCTGGAAAGCTGACAGACTGCTTGCTGGGCACTCAGCACAAAGGAGACAAGTTTTGTGGGGCAGCAAAACAGAGCAGCAGAAAGCAAGCTGCCCAGTCCTCATTTCCTGCTTTTCATGCTTACATTGGGAATTCCTTAATTCAAAATATTATTTGAAGTCCCCTTGCTGAAGGTTGTGGGTTTTCCTAGAAACATATGGAAATTCATTTAAAATAATAATCTTTATATATTTATTATATAAATTATTCGTGTTTTCCAGAACAGATTCATTCTCTTCCTCTTAGAATATTACTAGTTTCACCTCAGTTTGCTATTTACTGCCTGCTCACAGGTTAGGTCAACCAATTTGATTTTTTAGTGTCCAATCGTGATTTTAAGTCATTTCATTTAGAGCAATTAAGTAAGTTGCTAGAAGTTTCTGGACATACCAGGTCAATTCATTAAGTTTTATAATTCTTCTGAAGTTTAAATTTAACACTTTTCTGTTGAATTACAACTCTAATTAATTATCCTCTGCACTATGCATCAAAAGGAGACGTCTTCTCCTATCTTAACCTGCTAATAAATGGCAGTGTTTATAAAAAGGAATGTGTCAGATTCTCATTTGCACCAAGGCTGTTCATGAAAAATGACAGAAAAGGAGGCTTCAGAGGGGTGTAAGATGCACTGTCTCCAGTTTCAAAGGCCCTTCTCTACTGATATAATGGACAGTTATTTTGATAGTGTCTAAATAAGGAAAGATCTAAGATTTTGTGAGTAGAGAGGCAAATAGGCAATGAAAAATGTCACTTCTGGGATTTAGAACCCATTTTATTTATATACATATATGTACACACTATTTTTTTTTTGTTTGATACAGTGTTATATATTACTATAGGAAGAGATCTTTTCTCAATATCCCTAGGGACATGTCTGACTCTCTCCCTGTTGATAAGTCTTTTTAAGCTTCATATGTTTTGTTCTACCAGCTTCATTGTTTTTAAAAGCCACCCTTGGCAGATTTATAAATTGAAGATACTAGGGGGGCAGGGGTTGGGTAGAGAATGGGGTTATTTTTTTGTTTCTCTGACAAACAGGTATTTGCAGAAGCATGCTAACATTTCATCATCCTCAGGACTCTTCTGGTGTGGAAGGAGAGCTATATTTTGTGGGTGATTGCTTCCGATCCAGAGTAACAGCTTCATTCCTGTCCTGTATTACTATAAGCACATAACCTTTTTGTCCTGAATGAAATTATTATGAGCTGTTTAGAATGCAAGGAAGGAGAGATGTACAGTGAGCAGACCTGTCCAAGGCAGGTATTTGCATGGCCTCTATTCCCTGACCTGAAAAATACAATAAAATTACAGGAAAGAGAATATTTTCTATCAGCCAAAATGGCAATATGACATTGCATTATTGCTGTTACTGAATTTTTGTGACTTTTTTTTTTTTTTTTAATTTATACATTACTGCTTTAGTGTTCCATCCCAATTTTTCTTCCTAAAAACATACCTAGATGAACAGCTCCTGTACACAGATACATTGTCAGAGACTGTGGGGTCTCCCTGGGGTGGGGAAGCCAGGGTCAGCCAGGACCCAGGCAGCTGGGGGCAGCTGAGGGCAGCCCCAGCCCCAGGCAAAGGTCCCTCACTGGACTTGGGGATGGAGCCAGGGTATCAGCCTGCAGGTGGGGGTCTATAAAAAGGCATGATGGCAGTTTTGTTTACAGTCTGGGAATCCCAGACATTTTTTAAACAGTAACTTACCTGAAGCTTAACCCTCTAGGTGTTTGCTCATTCAACATTACCTAACTACCCAAATGCCTGTAACCTAAATACACATCAAGTGTTTATACCCCAGGGCTTGTACCCAGTAAAAGTCCTCACCTGGAGCTGGTGGCTCCAGCAAAACATCTGGACAGCCACATCTGCCACCTTCTGGAACCCCCTTGCTGATCCAGATTTCTCAGAAAGCCTTTTTAAAAATAAATAATAAATAAATAAATAATAATAATAATATTTTATTTTATTTTATTTTATTTTATTTTATTTTATTTTATTTTATTTTATTTTATTTTATTTTATTTTTTAATAATAAGGCAAGGAATGGACCTGCCATGTTGTTAGTGTGGCTCAGTTATGCTGAAGCTCAGCAGTCATTCCCCATCACATAACCATGTCCCATATGCAGCACTGCTTACAATCATTAAAAGGCAGCTAGTGAAGAAAGCCCTGTCAGCAGATGGGTATGGAGGGGGAAAGGACAGGTCTGCTTTGGGACTTAATTTTCCCCTGGAGGTATGTTTCTATCCTCTGTGGCTTGCAAGGGAAAGGGAAGAAATTGTATTTTGTTTCACATTTCACCCTCACTGAGCAGTCGCTGTTTATTTTCACATCTCTGACTCTAGCTTCAAGTCCCTCTTACAACCTCTCCCATGCAACCCAGAGCTTCCGATGGCTTCCTTTCAGAGAATTCATTAAGGATTTCAACCTCAGCCTATGAAAACCATGGTGGCTGAGCACACCACACCTTCTTCAGCTTCCTTCAGGACCCCCAGACCACTTCCTGAGGGTGAAGCCAAGACAGCACTTCACTGTGTGGGTGGGAGAAGCTGATATTAGTTCATCAGCATCACTCCCTGGACACTGCTTGGCCATAAGCTTCCCCATATGCAGGCACCTGACTGTCCATGCAGCACTTGTTTAGGGATTCTTCTCTGGGGCAGCACCAAACCAGCTCACAGCAGCATGTGCAAGCATCGTGTAGCTGATACAAGTGAGCTGTGTGATCTTCCTCTGCCCTCTCTGCACTTTCCACAAGCTCAGTCTTATTTTTATTCAAGGAGAGACAAAGTTGGCTGCAGGCCCAGATTTGCAGCTGGTGTCTCCAGCTTACAGAGGGGAAAAATACAAACCAATAAACAAAATAACCCAGATTCCATGCTGAATTTGCAGGCTATGCAGTTGGCATCATTGAGCCAGACAAGACATTGGAAACATAGAAGGAGGTTAAGGCTAAGGTTTAGGGGAGTGTAGCAGTATCTACTGTCTCTCCCCCACTGGTGTCCAATAAAATGAGAATCCCGGGGGGAACAATGCTTTTAGTTGTATGGCTCTGCTGTGCAGTCCAGGAATTAAAGCCTAAAAAAAGAAGGAAGAAAATAGGATTTTGCTGATCATGTGTTACAGAGAATACATTATGCCACTGCCAGAAAATATCTGCACTGCCAGAAATAAATTCCCTTCTTTTAAAATTGTAAATAGATATATATATTAAAAAGCAGCTTGTTTTCCCACCTGGATTCTACAGAAAACCTCAGAGACAGAAGGTACAGAAAGGGTCATTATGCAAGAAGGAGAATACATCTCTTTTCTACTTTTCAGCACTGTGCTTTGGTAATTTAAGCAGATTTGCAACTATAAGTATTGCAACAGTTAAAGGTAGCGATGGACCAGACAATTGTTTTGGACACATGCCTTCCACGGAGGCTGAGCAGCCAATTTTCAGGGCTGCCTTTGAAAAACTTTGAGTAGAATATCCTATAAGTGAGCAGAAATGTGCCACTGTAAATGCAGAACACAGCTGTGTGGTATCAAGCTGGAGAGACCCTACCCTATCTCTCCAGAAAGGTCTGGGTCTCTATTTACAGGCAGCTGAACTTGCAAAACTGTTAAACATTCATTCATTATTTATTTATTTCTAGTCTTTCTGAGGAATGTGATGCTCTTTCATGAGGTAAGTTCTCATGGCTGCCATCTGCTTCAAAACATTGTTCTGCATTTCTAGGGCGTGAACAGATGGGAATTTTAAGGGCAGAATTTTAAGGCATTCATCCTGCATTTGGATATACACAGAGAACATGTGCATTGATACTGACAGACTTTTGACCGACACAGGGTCTTGCTTAGCCACTGGGCTGCAAGATTGGGTCCTATGATAAAAACATTTTACCCCTTCAGGAGCTTTCCTGCCTGAATTGTCACAAGACAAAATTTCTCAACTATCACATACCGACCAGAATGTTCACTACTGAGACAGGTTGTAGGTAAGGATTTTTTCCTCTGTTTTGCATTCACGTGATGTGATTTCTAAGTTAGACGATCACACGATAAGGAAAGGGTGTCATAATCTGGTAAGTCTTAAAAACATAAAAGTGTGAAAGAGAAAGATAGGTAATTAGGAAGATTTGGTGCAGAAAGTCTAGGTCTAGAAACAAAATAACTGACAAGGATGTTCATTGATATAAAAACAAAGGAGTTATGAAAAGACTGTGATTGTACCCCACATTGTAATAAAGTTTAAAGAGAACGATTGTGGGAATACTAATGGAAACAACATAGAACAAACAATCTCATTGCATTTATGTTATATTTGTTGCAACTGTCCCTGTTCCTGTTTTGTCATTTTCAATTGTCTTGAGACAGGAGACAAGTCTTTATGCTTAGCTGTAAAGCACTAGCCATGTATGTCATGAAAAATAAATAAAAAATGAATCATGATAGGCATTCCAGGGTATTAAGTAAATCAGCATACGCCTACTGCATCAATAATTCTTACTGAATATCCTTGGGTGACTGAGGTGCCAGCAGGGATGAGGAAAAAATAAATAATTTGTCTTCAGAACTGGGAGGAAGCATCAAGCAGATAATCACACAAGCACGTATACAGCTTCAAATCCTGGTCTCTTACCAGATGAAAATAATCCTTTAACAGTTAGAGTCAGAACAAGATATGATAATTCTGGTCCTGGGTCCTGCACAATATTGCAGTTTTGCTGAGATCTTCTCTTAATGATGGGATGTGGCAAACATCCAAGAAAGAAATCCCTGGGGGTAGTCTACACCTCTCCCACCATTATTAAAGTAATAAGCTATGAAATTACTTCCCTGTTTACTACATTGATGGCTTTAGGCAATGAGGACCATGATCTTGGAAGTCCAGTAGGAACTCATCTCCTGAGCCAGGAACAATTCAATAAACAGGGGGCCCCAGCACAGAATTGAGGTAATCATGTAGGAAGGATGAATTCAAAGAACCTAAAGATCTCTTTGCTCCCCAGGTATTTGGAGACTGGAGGAAACCACTCAAATAATTTTCAAAGCCATGCAGAATCTTTTTGTCCTGTTCTTGTTTTATTTTGCCTCTTTTTCCTCCTGCGGCATCTTCACCATAAGTAGACTTACAGAGGGACACAGAAGCCTTCAGAAAACTCCTGTGGGTTTTCAGAAACACTAATGTACATCTAATTTATTTGAAGCTCATATGCAGTGGAGTTCTTCTCATTTCTGTACCCCACAGAGCAGCACCATGGCTTCCCTCCCGCTGAGATGCTTATCACAGGCTGGCTCAGGCAATTGCTGTTTACCCTAGTGTGAGAATGAGACAGACTCACAAGGAGTATTAGAACATAGCTCATGTCAGACAAACTTGATTATTCTTTTTAGTAAGTACTACAGAATTAGTGTATGAAGGGAATGGGATGTTATAATCATGCCTGATTTCAATGTTAAAAAAAAAAAAACCTTACTAGTATGATTAATTCAAATTGCCTTGGAGTGGAAGTGGGAAGCTGCAGTTAAAGATGATTGACAGATCCTATTGAGATGAGGGGAAGGACACAGGGATCACTGCAGAGGTAACAGGAGTTTTTCAGAAGTAGAGAAAAAAGAGTTAGATACGCAAGTCTCAGTAAAAGCCACAGGGAACTGGGGCTCTCTCACCTATGTGCCTTTGAAAATCTGTCTCACATTTTTATTTGCCATCTTCTCTAATTATCTAAGATAAAGTAAGTGGGATATTCATAAAATTCAGTAAAAAAAAATAATAAAATAGACTCATGAATAATTGGAAACATGCAGAATGGTAGAATGTGTCTGACATTATTTCTGGTCAGACATAATTGAAAATCGGTGCTGTTTATTTGAAAAGGGCTGAAGTAACCAGGAAAAACAAAGGCAAGAAAAAGAGAGAAGAAAGAGAAAGAAGAAAAGAGTAAGAAAAAGAAAGTAAGAGAGGGAAAGAGAGAAAAAGAGAGAGAGAGAGAGAGAGAGAGAGAGAGAGAAAGAAAGAAAGAAAGAAAGAAAGAAAGAAAGAAAGAAAGAAAGAAAGAAAGAAAGAAAGAAAGAAAGAAAGAAAGAAAAAGAAAGAAAGAAAGAAAGAAAGAAAGAAAGAAAGAAAGAAAGAAAGAAAGAAAGAAAGAAAGAAAGAAAGAAAGAAAGAAAGGAAAGAAAGAAAAAGAAAGAAAGAAAGAAAGAAAGAAAGAAAGAAAGAAAGAAAGAAAGAAAGAAAGAAAGAAAGAAAGAAAGAAAGAAAGAAAGAAAGAAAGAAAGAAAGAAAGAAAGAAAGAAAGAAAGAAAGAAAGAAGTAATACAGATTGTATTTCAGGCAAGACTTACAATTTAAGAAGGTAGTAAAAAAGGAACATAAAATAATGAATTCTATAAATGGGAATGGCCCTTTACAGTGCAGGAAGAGAATAACCTTTTTTCTACCCGTCCTTCCATTACTGACCAAAATGAGAATATGTGCATCTGTAGGTACCTGTTTCCCAAAAGAGTATTGAACACTTGGAAGACATTCAAGGAAAGTAAGAAAACACTTTTGAAGAGACAGACTGAACCTCAATGTCAGCAGAGATACTTGCCAGGGAAATTCTGGACAAGTATTTGCATGACTTAGTCACAAAAACAGAAGCCAAGCCTGCGCTCTCTTTGGAGGCCAGGAGGGTGCTACTTAATTTTTCCATGAGGACATACTGAATCAGCATCATAAAACCTGTGAAAGAGCAACATTTTTTCCCCCAAAGACTAGGTTTAGTTCTGTAATGTGGTGAATCCAGAATTCCCTTGGGGAGGGGTATGCAAGGACTCTACATCCTGCCCTGCCCAGAGCACCACAGGCTGTGTCCTCAGGGACTGGGTTTTTAATCCCTTGGGTTGCCTCCACATCCACAATATCATGAAAGATTATTTTTAACACTATCATTTTTAGTCCCATTTCCCTACCTCCAGGGCAGACTCTATGGCAATTGCTTCACTGATCAGCAGTCATCTCAATTGCTGATGTCAGAAGCTTACTAATGTAATTTAAATCAAGGTTAGATATAAATCAAAATAATTCAAGACCAAAAGGCCAGTAACTGTTTTATACTGCATTGAGTCCAATACTACCTTAGACAGAAAAATAGCATGAAATGTCACCCACAACTCACCTAAATAGGTAAGAAAACAGAAAATAAAAATAAAAATAAATAAAAATAAAAATAATAAAAATAAAAATAAAAATAATAAAAATAAAAATAAATAAATAAAAATAGGGTCTGTGATTGATGGTTCCCATACTTTGTCCTAAACTAGCAATCTAGTAGGGATGAGAAATATTCCATCAGGTGTTCCCTGCTGTCAGAATTTACATTTACTCTGCACAGCATACATTTATGAACAAAACAGCCTGTCAGAAATTTAGCATGAGGTGTTAACACATTATGAACTGATCAATATTAAATTAATGAATTGCATGCATATTAAGCAGATAGTAGATAAAGCTATGGTATTTCAGCATTAAATGTTGCTTGAGAATCTGGAAAGATTATTTATTGCCAATTGTGATCTCCCTTCTTTTATGTTAATTTAATTTTCTTGTTGTTACTGGTACTCATCTATTATTGGGTGACTTCTTGCTAGGAATTGCACTGCACTATAATTGAAATGCTTACTATGCTCAGTACTAGAATTACATCTAATACGTATAGGAAAGATTATACAATCTAGTATCTCAAGACCAATGTCATCAAACTATTTCTACACTCTCTCTTTATGTACATAAAGGAAGATAAAGTAATATTTTAAATAAGCAGATTTTAAAAGGCAATACAACACAGAGACTGTCAAATTCCTACCACCTCTATCTAGTCTGTTGCTTCTCACTCTTTTTTTCTTTTTAGCTCACCAAAAAGAGGACGAGTCCTCAGGGGAAGAGAAAATTCCCAAATATCTATTCCCTTATAATCATCATTCACTGCACTCACTGCATTTGTGGTTTCCCCAATGTGCTTTACACAATATACTGCCTGAAATTGAGGGTTTCCAGGGTGCCAGGCGCCAAAGAGATGGGAGTACAGTCAGTGCCGAGTTTCTCCTCTGGGCACCATTTGTGCTGTTTTCTCAGCACCCCATGCACATCACCATGAGGCCAGTTTCAAAGAAGGAACAGTGTGGTAAAGCAGCAGAGATCTCCATCTGCTGCTATGGAGCTACACGTAAGGACTTGGTCCCATCGGACAGATGTTCTCAGTGCAAGCAGTGATAATCCAGCAGGATGAAACAATGGTCCCAGGTCAGATACAGTAATGTATCTGGGTGTGCCTCTGGAGAGGCAGCTATCCACCACAGCAGCCTGTAAAAAGCGGTATATCTTTATGAACAGACATACTGCTCTTACCTGCTCTGTGAAACCCAGAGTCACTGTGTTTGAATTTGGATCATTGTCTCTCAGCTGCAGTACCAACACAAAGCGCATATGTATGGTAAGATGAATAGTGATGATACTAGGATCTTATTTATCTGTTAGTAACACTATTAGGGATTGCTTCATTGGATGACTTGACAGTGATAAAGAGATGTAGGATGATCCACCTGACTTTGCCTTTCAGCTTGTGCCTTATGTTATCTTCTTGCCAATAGTATTGAAGTTTCCTCAAACAAGCAGCACTCAGTGTGCTCAGCTTCCCCCATCATTTTCTAGCATGAAGCCTGCTGTAGTCCCTTCTGAATTCAGTTATGTAACTTCAAGTAAAGAACAGATAAATAGAAGTGATTGTAAGAATGTCCGTAGTAACAATGGAGAAAAGAGAGGCAGAGCAGAAAATATGAAATAGGATGAAAATTACTTCTAGATAACAGGTCCTGGAAAAAATAAAGCTATTTGATAGCCTTTACTATATAAGCTAAAGTAATGTGTGAATGCTATTTTTATGGTAAGCTACACCAATAGTGTGATCCTGTAAATAGCTAAAGCCTTCTTGAGAATTTCCTAGCATTCCCAAGGAACTTGGTTCAGGACATGAGTCACTCATAGAGTGAACCCATCATTGCCCTGTTGTTACCCAGTATACTAAATTGAGTCTTCCACCTCCAGTATGAAGTGTATTTTTGAACATCATTACTTGAACAAAGACAGCATTATAAAGTCAAATGATTTTGAATAAGCACACTTTTTAAAGGTGGACATGGTGTTTTAAATACAATTTAGTTCTTTAAAAATTTATTGAAAGTGAATTCTAAAATATATTTCAAAATTAATTTCAAAGCATGTGCTCAGTGGCAATTTTATGGACATTACTGACTTCTGTCCAAACATTTTTGCTCATCTGATTTGTTTGGTAGATTTTTCTTCCAGTAGATAAGTAAAAAGAATAAAATACAAGACTTGTAAATTTAGGTTAGAAATAATCCTCAGAAATAGGTTCAGAAGTAATCTTTCAGCAGTAATTAGGCCACCATGTGATTATGATCTTTCTTCGCACGTTTAGAAGGTGTAAAGTCCATTGCATGTACCCCTGTTTCCCATCTGCTCAGTTAGGACAACAAAGAATATAAAAATAGACAGATGTGATATCCATCATGTGGTCTTAAAAATATTTTTTATAGTGAGTAAACATGGGCAATGAGAACCATTTTTGTGTCAGATTCTAATAGAATAGAATAGAATAGAATAGAATAGAATAGAATAGAATAGAATAGAATAGAATAGAATAGAATAGAATAGAATACTTGAATTTTGTGAAATATTAGTTCAATTAGGAGATTGCTTCTAAAGGAAGTTTTATTTTATTTTTATCTGTTCCATATCTTTAAAAACAGTTTATAATATAGCCTTCTTATTATTCTTATTAGCATTGCTTAGCATGTTAAAGCTTAGGAACTAAACTTGGCAGAAATATATAAAGGGAGATGGTTTTACAAGTTAAATCCTCAATAACATAATGATTTAAGCAATTTTGTTGATTTAGAAAAAAACTTTCTGAAAACAAAATATTTTTTTCAAAAAGACTTACTTTCCTTCCAGAAATAAGTTTCATTTATATGTTATGTGACCTATTAGTATTTTATCTTAAATTGATTTTTATTTTTTACTTTTTAACAAAGCAATTGTCATCTAAAACTTATAATATCGTATGCTGGCTAAAAACAACTTGTTCTATAATGAGATAAGTTAAGGTCATTATTCTAACTGTGAAACATAACCCTTTAAAATGTGAAAATAATATGAAAATTATAATTGAGATATTGAGAGAACAATAGTACATTTGTTTTTGACATTCTTTTTTAAATTTAAGATTAAAAAAAAAAAAATTTTGATCTATCTTTGCAAAGAATGTGTATTTTAAATGTATAAACTTCACATGGAGTGGAATTTTAATGTACTGATCACCTCTACTGAAAGCCAATAAAGGACACAGATTTCCAAGGTTTGAAGACTATTCCTCTGTAACAAAGTAAATGGCTGGAAAAGAAAGACAATGAAAAAGACTGAAATGGATAAAAGAAAAAGAAGCTAATTAGAAAAATAAGAAAAAGAGGAGAAAGAAGAACGCAGTCAAAAAACCCAGCTCTTACCATTTTCTGCTTCTATTACAGAATTCTCTTATAACACTTGGGAATTTCCTGTCAACCCTATCCATCTAATCACCCACAAGCTCCTCAGTTACACTAAATGACGTGGCTTGCTATCTCCCTAATCACAGCCTGTAATCTTAAACCTGTAAATTAATAAACACATAGATGGGGTTGGAGCTGTAACTGTGTGAACTGTATGAAAGCTTGACAGGCATCACAGAATATGCCTGGAGGATTCACAGGAGCCGTTGTTTTTTCCCAGTCTCTTACTACATGTGCCAATTTTTCACTCTGAAAGAATCAGAGTATGCGCTGTGTAACCCCCAGACCAAAACACTTTATCCGAAGATGCTGGTGGGGTTGCTAAGTAACAGCAGTGTGGTTTATGTGACACATCACTCGTGCCTTGTGAGCACTTCAGTGCTCTTCAAGAATGAATTAAATCTGAGAAATTTTAGGTAGTACATTAAAAGAAAAAAATCTCATTGAAAAAATATCTACATATTGACAAATTAGAAGGGATACACAGGTCAACCAAATACCTAGCCATACCATAGGCAGGCAGTGACTGAAGTGCAAAGAGCAAGTAGCGCAAAACAGTCTCCAAACTCAATGGCAAGGTTTAATGGAAAGGTTCAAGTTACTGTGTGAACCTAAAAGGCATCATCCCAAATGGAAATAGCATAAAATAAAGACAGTGGAAAACTGCATAACCTGTGAGAAGCACTGTGAAGTAAGATTCAAAAGGCAAGAAGAAAATTCAGTGTGAGATTCTCAAAAATTTTCATTAGTCTTAAGTCATGAAAAGTCTTTCAAAAGATAAAATGCTGGAGTAAACTGATTAGTTGAATGGGAAAGAGCAATAAACTCCAGATGTATATATATATATATATATACATTTAAGTAGTGAATGAAGTCACTGAGCTGCTATCAAAATTATGCAAAATTGCCTGTTAGGAGACTAAAAAATAATATAGGTATTAGGAATAATCTTGGAAATGGAAAAACAAGAAGCCCCATTTTGCCAGAAAAGACACCAGAAAGAAAACATTTCACATGCATACGTACAGTTCCTATTAAAGAATATGTATGGCATTCAATCCTGATAAATGTGTGGGATAAATACATATGTTTGTGCATTTATGCCCAGTGATAATTTCATGTGTGTAAGAACCCAGCAGTTCTCCTGCAGACCCCAGCAGCCCTTACCCATTCCAAGTATGGCTGTCTGCACCACAGTTACCTTGTTATAACGAAAACCATATCAATTTTCCTCTATCTGCTTTGAGAAATTAGGTTTGTTACAGAAAAGGCTATTCACAGAAAACTTTATTCTGTAAATGTGTAAATTTTCTGTTATATTTTAAATTCTCTGTTTTTAAGATGATTTTTGTGAACTTGTCAAGTTTGGACTGCTTTCAGTTCTGTTAGTGAAAACACTCAGTGTTTTAGTTCATTCTCCTCTGCAGCCTAGCATAGCTCTTCCTTCTGGAGTCTGTACTGTTGTTCTGATTAAATGGCACTGCACTAAACATTGTTCACCTACTCCTGAAACATGCGTGGTGTTTTGTTGTTGTTTTGTTGTTTTTTTTTTTTTTTTTTTTTTTTAGCAAAGTAGTTATGAAAACATTAAACAAAACAAAACAAAACAAAACAATTTGCTTGAGTCTCTTTAAAAGAGAGAGGAGATAACAACAGACAAGAAAATCTACCAGATGGTTCTTTTAATAAATACATTAAAGTCTTTTTTATTTTTCTCCAATTTTAGCGACTAACATAACAGAAACTTTCAGACCATCAAACCAGTTTTCACAATCTGTCATAAGTTTGCATTTCACAGAAATAATCCTGACAAGCACTAATAGATGAACGTTGTTGGTGCAATAATAAAACAGTATAAGGCATATTTACACCATCCTTACATACAGAACACTGTACACACAAAAAAATCACAGACCCAGAACAAAGCAAATTCAATCCCTTAGACGTTTTACGTTTATAGGCTTGGTATCAAACAAATAATTCTCCAAGCAACAGACAACCTCTTGTTCTTGTGTGATTTATTTGTAACATTGTGCTCATGCAAAATAGGTATTTGCTTTATTGCATTAACATTGAAAGAACATTGGGAGTTAGTTCTGAAACCAGTTCAATCAAATTTTCAACCCTGTTTCTCTTCATCCATAGCAAGTCTGAGTCATTTTTATTTGTGACATAAAACGAGGCATTAACTGATGATTGAGATTTTTATTTGATAAATTTCAAAATGATAATGAAGCTCAACTGACTACAGTTCAAAACCCATCTTTCTTCACCATGCACATTTTTCTTTGCTATTATGAGGTGGTTAAGATGAGACACTTTTTTGTATTTTTAAGTTTCTATCTTTTTATATATATTTTTAAAGAAACCATGTACTATCCAACATCCACTGTTCACAGAAGGAAATAAGCAGCAGGAATAGCTCTGGTGGCAGAGTTGGCCAGGAGAAGAACATCAGTAAGTTAGTGGCAACTTATTAAACACCAAATGCCCCAGAGACACGTAATGAAAGAGTTGAGTACTATAACCCATATTTTTGTAAGAGTTCAGACTGCCAAGGACGTTTGCGCTCTGGAAAGTAATCTGGAATGTGGATTTTTTTAAAATCTTGGATGCATTTTCTCATTTCTTCCTCAACACTCAGCTTCTCACACACCTTCTTTTTGGAAAGATTTGTTTCTCTGGACTTGCTAATGAGAGTTTGAAAGAGTTCACTGTTCCTGCGTTTGTCTGGCGGTGGCATCCACTGCACTGGGGCCTTCTTAGATGGGCGATCCAAAGTCAGAGTATTTGGCTGATGAGCTGTGGACTGCTGAGTGCTAGAAGCATTTTCTTGAGGAGTGCTTGCTTCTGAGTGGCTGTCACAACTTGAGGTGGACAACTCGTTGCAGGAAGTCCCACTTTCACTACCCTTGTCCAAGACTTTGTCGTGCTTCCTGTCCTCATGGTCTTGTTTCGGGGAAACAGTTCTCTGTGGTGGCCCTAATACAAGGCAGGAAAGAAAAAGTATTAAATATACATTGGATTACACAGAAAACTGATCAGCTACCATTTAGAAAAACATGACACGGGGTCTCAGCTGAGACAAAATGGAGGCATTTCCTTTTAGTCAAAAGAATTATGTCAGAGTGGTATGTGACTTCTAGGTCTGGTCCTACATGTGTGTTCAGTTGTCAATGTCCTCACACCTAAAAATGTTTTCAGCAAGAATTCAATGCCTGCCTAGGAAGAATCCAGGAAATTAAATGTGCATAATCCTCACTGATTATCTGCATCAGAAATCCCTGCCTGCAAATTTGAAAGAGTTATTTTGCCACCACATCCCAAGAAGTTTATAATGAGAAATTAGATTTCGTAGTATTACGAAAATACTACCATACAATCTGCAATCCCTTTCCTTTGCTTAAGGAAAAATATTCCAAGGGCATTGATTTTTTAATTTTTATTTTTATTTTCATTTTTATTTTTATTTTTTGAAACTCTAATTTATCTGTTCAGAACAGTCTACTGATGCCATGCCCTACAGATGTCAGCTATGCAGAAACCCCAGTCTCCAAAAGAGCATTAATCCTGGAATAACAGAGATCGTTCTGTACTGACAGTCTTTAGGCTTTTTATTATTATTGATTTATTTATTTTTGCCATATACTGATTTCACTCCTCTCCTACTGTCAGTTGTTATGCCAGATTTGCCTCAGTGCATGTTCAGGATTAGGTTGTACTCTTACTCTTACTGCACAAGCTGGCAAGGAAAAGGAGGCTACGAAGTTATCAGCAACGAAGCACTCTGTAGCAGCAGAGAGAGCAAGCTGATGGCCTATCAGCAGGAATTGCTCAGTGCTTCATGGGACTGAAAATGGGATCAAGGCTGTATTCTCTCCAGATATTATTTTTGCTTTGAAGTCTGGAGCAGAATTATGAATGTGAAGATGGTTGTCGCTAAATCTGCACAAGTATTTTCACTTCCGAAAACTTATTTTAAAACTCCAGCTGTGAAATGATGTTATGCTGACATCATATAAACATTATGATGTCAGTTTGGGACACTATCTAAAACTCACAGAAATATGTACAGAGTTCAACAGGCTTCAGATCAGAGCAAAGATGTTTAAACATCTAAATGAAAATGAAGAGCAGTATTTCAGTGACAGTTGTGTGTCCTAGCAGACACACAAAACAGCATCCAAATGTCTTATCAAACCTAGCTTATCCTTACAGTTTATCCAAACACCACAAGCATCAGTTACTGTCTTTGCCTGGACCAAACCTCTGGATATGACAGCCCAACCCCGAGTTAGTGGGACAGAGTTGCAAGGAGATTTTTGAGTCACTTATTATTCTGTTTTTCAGAATTACAAATTAGAAATATAATTACAATTATAAAGAATGCAGGAGCAATACAAACACTCTAGTGTCTTTTTGACAGTGCCGTTCTATGATTCAAAGGAATCTAAGAAGATGGCAGTATTTTATAAGAGACACAGGGGAAAACAAAACAAAGAAAATCACAAAAGCAAATATTTAATAAACTAACAAAGCAGCACTCAACAGTCTGCTTTTCTTTTGTTTAAGACAGCATCCCAAGACACTGTGCCACATTTCTGTAGTCCACCTGGAGAAATCCATGAATAATCAAGATACAAAGAGAAGAGAAAACAATCCATCAGGGCTTGTGCTTACATTATTCAGAGTGGAAATCACAAGTGATTTTCTACTTCTTTAGTAGAAAATATTTAGTGCACGGCTGCAGAAATTTTCCTACTCTTTCTCTTCCAGAAACATGTTCACCTTCTTAAATAGATTTACATGCCTGCCTTCTATTATTGTATCTGGCATTTCATTTCATACCTCAAAACCATTGTATGAATATGCTAAATCTAGACAGTCAGCTGACATCATGGAATTACTCTGCCTGTGCAGCATGCGATTATAAAACTGAGCAGTTAATCAGATAATGATTTCACTATTGTTACTGTGATTTCAATAACATAATTAACACCGATGTCTAGTTTACAATCATAGCTTCTTCAAATGTAACAACAGTCTGCAACTGAGAAATTAGTTTAGTGTTATCAACACCCTGTAGACTTCAACTCTCTTTCCTGACCATTTATTTTTTTTTTCTTTAACCACATGAATCAAGATATTATGTCTAGTTGGTCTATTACTTCTTTATTGTTATTCCTTGTTTCTCCAGGGCTCAAACCTACACTCTACTAAGGATCTAATTCAAAAAAGTATTGAAATACACATACATACTTCCAAGAATATATATAAAAAAAAAATAATCCATTTTACAGCTACAAGGTTATCCAAGTGCCTGATATTAGCAGGTATGTAAGTGTTTATTTGGATCAGGGTCCTGAGGCACTGAATTGCCTAAATTCACAATGAATTTAATCTATACATAGGTTTCTCTCATACCTCTCCTTTTAACAGCTAACAGATAGTCCCTCGGAAAGAATTATCTATATGCTCCTGCACTTCTTTTTTGATAGCGTGTTATTAACAGAAGCAAAAGTCCTGCTGGATGAGAGGCTTTTGTTTTTGTTTTTTTCCTCACAATATTTTACACCTGGTGAAACCACCCAAAAATGTATAAATACATAATAAAGGGTCCTCAGAAGAAATTTGTTTTAATTTTCAAAATTAGGTATTATTGGATTAATTTAGATATCTGTTTCAGAAAGTAACTTCTTATTGCCCTTATTTGTGACTGAGACTGTGTGACGGGGTGCTGGCTCCACTATAACTTCTCAGCCCTTCCAAAATATCACCAAAGATGTTCATACAAGTCAGTCTGCCTGGAAATATGTATTTTCCACAAGTATAGATAGAATAGGTCTATAGAATAGAAACTCAGAGAAAGTATATTTGCTCTACTGTGCATGTAACTAAAAAGCTTCACTGACTTCCAGCCTTCACCCTTTCTTGTTGCTCCTTCTCTTGCCCTTTCCAGAACCTCTTACCTGCTGCTGGTTCTCCAACTTAAGGGAAGCTAGAAGTCAGTCACTGCATTTTGGTCCTTTCCAACACATTCTCCTCTACCCATGTATGTCTGGTTGTCCTCTCCACTGCCCAGTTCTCCCAATATTTCCCAGTTAACACTTCTCTGGGCACTTCCAATACATAGAATAGAATAATTGAGTTGGAAGTGACCTACAAAGGTCAAGCCCAACTCTTGACCACTTCAGGACTAACCAGAAGTCAAAGCATATTATTATTAAGGGCATTTATCCAAATGCTTCTTGAATGCTGACAGGCATGGGGCATCAACCACATTGCTAGGAAGCCTGTCAGAGTGTTTTACCACCCTGACAATAAAGAAAATAAAAAACGAAAACAGGAGGACAACAAGGCTTAAGCTGACTCTTAGAAGGCTCGAAAACATGATAGCAAAGAGAACAAATGTTATTTTTATTTGTATTTATATACATATTAAAAAAAATCTAACCCAACAATATGGTTTTCAATTTGATTAATAATTTTTGCATGAATGAGAATATTGGCAGTATGTGATTTGCATATGATTTTGCATGACATGCAGACTTTTTTCTCATTGTTTTGCATAGCTATATAGGATTTCAGTCTGGTACACAGCCTTGTTAATATTCCTGAATGAAATTTTCTTCTACTTAGTTTCTCAAATTACATTATCACACAAATCCTATTGTTTTATGCTTTATTCTTAAAAATCTAAATAAAATAAACTATATTTAATAATCTATTGTAAAACAAAACAAAACAAAACAACAACAACAACAAAACACCGTAATCAAATCCTATATTATGATGGACTCATCCATCTTGTATATCTACCTTTTTTATTACTTTTCACCAGCATTCTAAGTATTGCACTAATCTAAAAGCTTAGAGAAAAGTCACCTGTGAATTTTGATGACAGGTTACAATTACTGTGAGAACATTTTCATTAACAGACTTCTGAGTACTTAGTATGTTACTTTTTTGATAAAGCATTATTTTTTTTTCTTTGGTCTAATTTCACCTTTATTTTTTAAAAAGTTTTTTATTTTTATTTATTTATTTTAAGAGCTACAACAGGATAGCACTATAAACCCAATATATTTGTGGTTTGCATTGTTACTCTGATTTTCAATAATATAATTAACACCAACGTCTAGTTTACAATCACAAGGGTACATACTGTGTCCTTGTGAGGTCTCACTTGGAGTACTGCATCCAGGTTTGGTGCCCCCCGCACAAGAAGGAGTGGGTCCAAGGGTGGGCCATAAAGATGATCAGAGGCATAAATATTTCTTCACCTCTTCTGTGAAGAAAGGTTGAGATACTTGGGGATGTTCAGCATGAAGAAAGGAAGGCACCGGGGTGACCTCACTGCAGCCTTTCAGTAAGGGGGCTTATAAAAAAAACAATGGAGAGCAACTTTTTGCTCAAACAGATAATGATAGGACAAGGGGGAAGGGTTTTAAACTAAAAGAGGGAAGAGTTAGATGTTAGCAAGAAATTCTTCACTCAGAGGGTGGTGAGGCACTGGAAGAGGTTGCCCAGAGAAGCTATGGATGCCTCATCCCTGGAGGTTTTCAAGGCCAGCTTGGACGTCATGGGCAACCTGATCTAGAGGTGGCATCCGCGCCCATGGTAGGATAGTTGGAAATAAATAGTCTTTAAGGTCCCTTCCAACCCAAGCTGTTCTATGATTCTATGATGATCTGTGGCATATTATATTAATGATATTTCAACTGATAGGAGAAAATCCAGATAATTCCTTGAGACCAGGATGGGATTAAGCTTGCCTCTTACTACTAGAATTGTAGGTTAAAACTAGCAACTGTAAGTTCTGTGCTATATCATCTTATTGAAATTTCTTCTGTGAACATACACATTTTGAAGAATAGTGCTTGATGGCAAAGAAGTTTACAAAAGGACCACTGCACTCTGTCCTCTTAAATGCACAACAAAATCAAACTAAACAACTGCTCTATGGCCAGAAAAAAGAAATATAATATTTGTTGTGGTGTTTGCTTTGTTGTTGTTGTTGTTTTTTAATAGCAAATAAATAAGTAAATAAGAAAATACTCAGTTTTCAGCTTGCATCTCATCTGGAACAAAATTTCAAACCAGTTTTTGGATTAAAAGCCATATCCAAAGAATGCTTAGTATAAAATAGTGAAGTATTTTTCAGAAGGAGGATTGAAACTCAGATTTTCCTATTTTTCTTTCTCCTTTGAGATGAGTGATCAATTGCTATGGGTAGCCAAATGCTCACATTTGTGTGTTCTTTGACCCAACTGACTCAATGCAAAGTAGAATAGCTTCAAACTGAAGAGAATATTCCCTTCACCTTCAATTACTCCAGTACCTTCAGGGTAATATATACATTTGGAAGACGTGAGTTGACTTCCTTCAGGCACAAGAGAGAATTAGTATCTGGGAGGCTTTGATTTATTAATGCTTTAAGCCCTGAACTCTTGCATAAAAGGCCAATACTGTTGACAAACCAACTTCAGTACTTGGAGCAGAACCTAAATTTTATGTGACCTAAGAAAGCCAAGCAAGTCAGTTTGCAGATGAGACTGACACAGAAAGGTCTTGTGAATTGCAGCACAGCTTCCTTAACATGAAGAATAGCATTTAGGTTACTCACATCTTAACAAAACAGTTTTGTAAATATGACCTATGATCTGGCAAAGCTTCAAGTTCATGTCTTCAGGGTATGCAGATTAGTTTGGCTTCACTAACAAGCTGATTCTGATCTGTGAATCTGATTCCAAAACTGCAGCCATTTAAAAAATACATATGTTTTAGACTAAAATATTGACCCCATTCAAGTCAGAGACAACATAATCTGTGACCTTAAGTTATAAAAAATTAATTTCAAAAGAAAGAGTATTCATTTTAGTGTGAATGTAAAAAAAAATAAAAAATAAATCAAAAAATCTTAGAATGAAGGTAATTTAATGGTGAAAGAAGGAGGGGTGAAAAGATACTGTCTTAAAGAAAAAGAAAAGATTTAGAAAGATCTATTCTTATAACTTTTCAGTACTTTATTCAAAAAGTGTATTTTTACTGGCATCCCTGGAAAGTTCATCTTTAGGTGAAAACAAGCAAAATTATTGCAGATAATACTTTAGCCCCCAAATATTAGTGCAGGAACATGTGAAACTACTATGCTCTAAAGAAAACCTCACCACAGACTTAACTATCACCTTCACTAACATACAGAGCCTATGATAAATAATAGGATATTCAATGAATTACTGTAGTAAATTAAAAAAATGGTGATAAATTTATATATATATATCATGGCAATTATGACAGATGAAGGAAAAATATATTCCTTGATTATTCTGATACATTTTACTACATTCAGAACTTAATAGGAAATACAAATTTCACAATATTTTTTCCTGTCCTCAGGAAAAAAATATGCTCAGGAGGTATCTCACACACTTTGATTCCAACACAATATTTCAAAGTGGGAACTGTACACTTAATTGTTTGTGTTACACTTATTGTTAACATTTCAGAGCATTAGGATTTTTAGGAATGTTTATTTGTTGTTTGAATACTTGGATATTTCAATAGGAAGAATATGTGTGTGATTGCACATTTGATGAAGCATTTTATTTAAATCCCCTTACCTGCCATGAAAGTTTAAAAGGCACTGTGTAGAGATTTTGGCTGTACCGGGCATAGCTCTCACAGGAGAAATTACCCTTTAATAGTGTTAAACTTGGTGGTGTGTGAATGGATATGTGGTACTTGAAGGGAATGAACCAATTCATCTTTCAGATTAGTACCACATGCCTGTAAGTGATAAGTGCTCTGTCTCAAAAGAAAAACAAAGCAAAACAAAAAACAACACAAAAATATTTTTTCAGTCACATTTACTACCACCTGATGTTAAATTAACTTCTAGAAAAGTTATAGTAGAAGGAGTTAAAAAAAAATCATTTATTTATTGAAAATTTCTTTGTTTACTTCCAGCAAAGCTTTATTTTAAATATTAACATTATTCATAATGTAAAGAGAGAACTAATGTAAGAAGGGAACTAACTTATATAGAGGGATGAAATTTTTTATAGATGGAATGACTGAAGCACTCTGATAAGCACTCACAATAAGCACTCTGATGTCCAACTTGAATTCATTAGATACTTCAACCTAATTTTGTTTGAACAAATAACAAAACCATACTCTTTCCATTTATTAGTTTTCTGACTGGGTTCTGTGGTAGGCAGAACAGTATATAAATACAGGAGAGAGTGAAATTCTAACACAATTTGTTGCATTCCAGTAAAATTAATGAAGAGTTCACAAATATAACTATTTTTAAATATATTAATCTGAAAATTATGAAGAAGTACTGAGAAATGTAATTTCTTGGACCCAAATCTGAAATCTTATTTAAGATAAATTTGATACTTAAGGACAACTTAGAAATGAGTGCATTGGTATATATGAAAACAACAATAACAACAACAACAACAAAAACTTTCATGAAAATCAGGCATCTTCCATACCTTCACTTGCAACCGTGAATAGACCAAACTGTATTTCAGAAATATCTCAGCAACTTCTGGTAAACATCCTTGCCATTCATTTCCAAACTGTCAAGTAGGTTTGCACTCAGCTCTATGAGCTAATATTATCTGCCTCTTTTTGATTATTTTTCAGTGGCTAGCAGAGTTAAGAGCTAAAATCTTTTGTTCTGTCCATGAGAAATGTTTATTAGTTTTCACAAAAAAGAGCAATCCTATTCCTTAAAAAAATAGTTAATTGATATTAAACTATACCAAATTATCTTCAAATTAGTAATTTATTGATCTGAAATTTAATAAAACTTATCTAGGGTGATATTCTCAATTGACCACAAAAAGGAGTCAGGGGAACAGTATCAAAAGCAGGACATTTTATCATGCAGTTCTTATAAACTCCCTTAAGACTTCATTGCTTCTTTCCCCTAGCTGGTGCTGACAGAAAGCTTATCTTGTTACCATTGATCACTGGAAGAAAGTTCCTTGATGCAAATCCCAAGCTTCCAACTCTCTCTTTAAAGCTAAAAGCGTCTTCTCAGTTCTTTCAACACCAGGATACTCATCTAGATACTACAATAAAATCCCAATTTCAAGGATCCAGATGTCTTTAAATTGTTCTGTTTTAACTATTTTCTTGAAATTACTTCTACTACAGGTTTAAATTACAAGAAAAAAAAGAAGAAGAAAAAAAACAAAAAGTAGACAATGCACTTACAAAAGCTTTATGGGGCAAAGTGACAAAGAAAGACAATCATTCCATCTTCATATTGCAGAAACAAACCCTAGATGCATCTCCCTCCCAGGATTCACAGGACAAACTATACATTACTGTTTAACCTATGGGTTTATAGACTTACTATATTACTCTATATAATTACTCTATTACTATATTACTCTAATAATATAATTTTACTCTAATAATATAATTTACTCTAATAATATAATTACTCTAATAATATAATTTATAATTTTTTTTTATATTTTTTTATATAAATATAATATAATTATAATATAATTATAGTAATGTAATTACTATATTACTCTATATAATTACTCTATTACTTACTATATTACTCTTTCCTATCCCGTATCCTTCTGCATTCAGAAGAAGAGGACAGCTGTTGGGCTAGGGAAGGACTTTTAGATACCTGTGCTTTCCTTGGATTTCTGAGGTTTTCAGATACTTGTGGCAACTTATCATTCACCTTCCTCACTCCTTTCCCCTTTCTTCTAAGAACATATTTAAGGATAACCTAATCAGGAATTTCAGTCTGTCATCAACTGAATTGCTGGCTGCTTCCTTCTGCTTTGTAAATATTGATATTGGTTGGGCATCTGCTCAATTGTGAAATAGTCTTTTAGCCACTGGATCTGTGTTTGGCAAAGCCCTAATAATAGCTTTAGGCAACATGAAGTTGAATCCCTTTCCACCAAGATAAGTAACACTCCTTTTTGAATGACTCACGTTTTGTTTTTCCTAAATTAGTTTTAACTTCTCAGCTGTCAGATGTGGCTCCCCTGTGTGGCCACACAAATATTTGTGTCAGAACAAAAGGCACCAAAGGGAAAGGAAACAATACAAGGGAAGGGATTGCACTTTTCAGAGGAGTCTTATGGCAACTTGAAACATACATGAAACTATAACCTGTCTTTTTTCTATACACACATACAATAAATATACTGACTTAATAATGTCCTCATCAACATGTAGTTTACTTTCAATAAAAATATACTTGGAATGTAAAAAATACCCACTCAAATAAGATCTACCTACCACAAACTTATTTCAGTGGGACTTCAGTGATTCTGTCACTTCTGAAAACACTGCTATGTCCACAGAAGCTCAAAAATTATTTCAAGACTGAAGGAGAGGGATTACACAACGATATAAGGAATCTTTGTTTTGATATTTTCTTTTAATGTAAATTCATTCACAACTCTTACATTGATAAGAACTCTTCTCTTTGTGAAGGACAGAATGGGCAGAAAAAAAAAGGGGGGGAGGGGAGAGATATAAACCATATGGGGACATTTTCCTCCACAATTTTACTTCCAGTTTGTCTGGTATCATCTCACATTTCTCTGCTCTGTCAATTACATTGTCAATCACTTTAGATAAAATGTGTAATCTCCACCTCTTCCTTCAGTCTCTTTCAATTTCACAGGTTTCTTTCCTACTAGCATGCAAAATAAATTAATGTTAATGTGAATTTACAGAATGTGTATAAAACACGCTAGCAGAACATTGCCAAAATACCACGCACTGGCTTGAGAAAAAGTGTCTCATTAAAGAAATAGTTTAGGCACCAGCAATTTTGGCAGGCTTACATGATACTAATGATAGCACTATAGGCAGTATTCAAGTACAAAATAATGAGAAATACACACTCAAAACAAGTCTGTATTTTAATTTTGATTACTGACAGCTAGCCAAGAATTAAATGCACAGTTTAAGAGTTCACAGTGAATTTTCCTAAGAGTTAAAGAACTAACAGAGTGGCAATTCAGAATATACTCAGATTATACTTGCATAGTTTTATGCCTTTCCTTCCAGGTTCTTGGGATGTGTCAGTCTTAAGAATTCTGTGAAATGTTTGTTGAAAGCTTTCCCTAAGTAACAGTGATGACCATCACTCTCTTACTTCTATGTACAAGCTTTGAAATACATTTCAGACTAACATTTCAGTAATAACAGTGCCATTTCTCTATTGTATCATTAATGGCTGGTACATGGAAAATAAAGTAAAAATATGTGAGTAATGAGGCATCACATCCTAAACTATGTAAAGCACATGCTGATAATAGCACGCTATCTTTACATCCAAATTCCTAGATCAGCCTTATGGCACATTCAAAGCATTCACCCTAATAACTACAGAAAATGTGAAAACATGGAGAAAAACAGTCTTATTTATCTGGTATATATTTAAGTAAAATAAAAGTTACTGAACATTGAATTCACTCCACACATTTTCTCCTGTGCAAAAACAAAAAGATTTTGCAAATGATTTGTATCTAAAAATATTATATATCTACACTTCCTCAACCAAAATATTATGACTATATCACATAAACCCACAAACAGATACAAAGACTGAAGGTTGAATTCATTGAATGAATTCTCTTTGGGAACAAGTGAAACTGCACAGATCACAACTGCAGTGCAGTAAAGGCGATGTGAAATTCTTAACAGAAATCCTGAGTATATGCAGAAGAGCAAACCAAATTTGTGACAACACAGAAGCAAAAGCATTTAAGGGAGAGGAGTACACTGATAACATTTAAAAATTCAAAACATATTCCTATCAGAAATATTTGAAACATCACAAAATTTTTTCTTTCACTTGGATAATATGTGAAGATAAGTGTGGTGTCATATGTCTTGAACTAACCCAAATGACACGTAAAAATGAAGACCCAAAATGGATTTACCTTTATTAAAGATGTAGCTGGTATTAATAATAAATTTATTCCTCTTGCAGTTGCAGAATCTATGCTCTATTAATCACCTGCATTGTGCACAATGTAGTTGGGCTGCATCAGCATTAATTAATAGACAACCTTTGCCCCTAAACAGTTTAAAATCTAAGAACATGACAAGAAACAACAGATGGGAAGAGACAGATGGGAAAATACCAAAAAAATGCAGTTTTGGTCAGCATGATAGGCTGCTTGTCTCAGACCTCCAGCTGTCTAATCTTTTGTCAAGACTTATATGAGCAGCATAGAAGCAGAGAGTTTTAAGGAGGATTTTGAAGGAGAATAACACAATAGCAGTCCAGATTTAAGAGGAATTTTCTCCCTCAAGTAAGAAGCAGTATTAGCAATGACACGAATGTGAGCGATAGATAAAGTCACCATGGTCTAGTTGGAGCCATGAGTTACAATTACAACAGGAAATATGTGGGGCTAAGTGAAGATAGTCAACCAAATATGTGGAATGTGAGAACAAACAACCCACCTTTGACACAGAACTGAGAAATTTAATGTACGGACTGAGAAACAAGGATCAAAGCAATAAAATATATATTTTTTAAAAAAATAGTATTTATTTATTAACAGCACAGAGCACATGCTCTGTTAGGAGATAAAGGTGTGTTTTCCACAGTTACTTAAAGTTTGGATGGAAGAGGAGGAAAACAAAGACCACTTCTTAAAAGTATAATTAATTATCCATGTTTTTAAGCAAGCTCATTTAAGACTAAAAATCCATGTTGCTGTTAACATACACAAAAGTGCCTATAATCAGTTTTCACCCTATCACAAGAACAGGTTCTTCTTCTTTTAATCTGTTAGAAGAATCTAACAGATTATTCTTCAATCTATCTGAACTTAATTTATTTTGATAAGGTAGAAAATACCATTTGCCAGAAGATTTTTCTGTGTCCTCTGTTATGTAGGCCAATGGAGCAGGCCGGTCCTGGTTAGCTTTTCCATGATTTCCCCAACACTTCTTATAGTACTCTCCTAAAATGCTTTCTCGCACCACTCTAGCTCTTCCTAATGTAGTTCTCCTTTCTTCCTGCAGCACTAATCAACAGCTAAATTACACCAGACCTGTTCTGAGCACTTTTATGCTCTTAGGATTGGTCCTGTGGATACATGTATATTTACACTTTTGATTCTACTTAGCTTACATATGCTACACAATGCACGAATTTGTAAGCCGAGGGATCTTAGAGATCTTGCCTGCAATATTTATTTATTGCTTAAATCCCTTGTCAAAAATATTTGCTGCAAGGTGACATCTCGTTGTGTCCAATGGTTGTATTTACATGTAACATTTCCACCCCTGACCAAGTTAAAAAGACACTGGTTCCCAGCCCAGAGGAAACTAAGATTAGGATAGGTAGGAGGAATTTATCCTCCCTTTATTTCCAAAGTTTCAGATATCTTATCAGGAGACACAATAAATATGCATAACTGAGATATTTAATCACTTAACACAGTTGCATGAATAAATTATGCCCATCTCAGACTGAAATGTGTTTATCTAAGCTCATTCTTTCTTGAAATATTAACTATATTTGAAAAGTTTTTAAATAATAAAAATGTTAAATAATAAAACATGCACTGATTTTCTACCATCTTGCAAATTGAATACAAAATGAGTCCAAAAGACTATTATTTCTTTCATTATTGTTAGAATTTTGGATTTTATGAAACATAACAAATCTTGTGAGATTCACAAAACTTGTCTTATCAGTGCAGAAACATAGATAACTATTAGTCAGTTATCTAATTTAGCCCTAACAGAGGCAAAACAAACAAACAAACTATAAGAATAAGTAAGAGAATTTCAGAGAGATACACATTCATTTATACATTTTACAGAAATTCCAGTAAATTATTTGAGTAATGTTTGAATTAAGAGTAGTAACAACATAAACAATAAAAGCAGAAAAGAAAAATATCTTTAATGTCATTTTGGGACAGTTGAAAGTACTATTGCAAGTTATTACTTCAGATTTCATCTGCCAAACAATTTTCATTTTAACATAATTTTCATTTTTCCTACCTAATAAGAAAAACATTTCATAGAAAATTACAACCTCACTCTGATTATCACTAACAGTTCTGCCTCAGTGTGACCAATGTCAAGTCAATAATTGTTCTATCAGAATTTCATTAAATCTACACTATTTTATTTAATTTTTCTGTCTTGGACCGGCTCAACAGAGGATTGGCCAGCAGATGGAATAATTACTTGGGAATATCATCACAAAAAAAAGTTACTGGGTTAGAATAGCAGCATTCAATGCATTTTAGCAAATCATTCATAATGAATATAATCTCATTTTGTATTAATTGGCATCTTCATTGCATTCATCTAAGAACTATAATATCTTAGTTGTACAAAAATACTAAAACAAACAAACATTAAGATTTAGAAGAAGATAAGGGGTAGCTGACATGAAACACTTCTTTCTTGTAATAACCATAAGGTTTGGGAATATTTAGTCTTTCAGAATGAAATACTCATTTGTTTCCTTACAGGTGACAAAAAGAGCCTAGAGTGAGTCCTAGTTCTGCATTTGGAAGTTTCCAACAGCATCCCAAACTGAAACCTGCTTTTGACAACAGCTGAGGTGGTGTTTCTTTTCTGTCACGATCCAGAGATGACAAAAGACTATATGCATAAGACTGTCAGGGGTGTATGATGTAACTTCAGTAACTCGGACTTCCAAGTGCTATCTGTGTGGTGATTAATCAAGGAAAGGCCTACATGTTACTTTTCTTCTCACTCTATTCCCCAGAAAAGAACCCAAGGTCAAAATACTCTTTTATTGGCCTCAGGATTTTTGTACAAAATGTTTTGCTTTCAACATCTTGTTTCTCTTAATATTACTCATCTGATTGTCTCAAATGCTAGTTTCATTTAACCAAGTTTTACCAATGCTAGCATATCTTTCCTAATCAGCTGTACATTGAGCTTTCAAATGCAACAAGACATTTACACTGAACAAATTGGTTTTGCGTCTGAAAATGTTATTTTCTTCTGCTTTTCAATGTCATTATGAACGTCAGTGTGCCCCTGCCTTGGTGCCTGAGTTTCTCCATCTGTTAAATGTGGGTGGTCTCTTCTGTAAATGTTTTCAAGATCTACTGCTGAAAATATTGTATGATAACTGGATACTCATAATATTAAACCAGAAGAAATCTCACTGAGATTGGTTACACAATAAAGTACAGCTTGGGCAAAGAGAAAGTAAAATCAAAATCATAAACTCAGTAACAAGTTTATTTATTGAGACTATAAAAGATACCCACTTTTTCTTACTTGGTTCCTGCTCTGCTAATGAGTGGTATTCCATGGTATGACTGTGGTTTGACAAATTTAGGAAAGCAAATGAAGTCTAAACACATGAAGCGACTACTCTGTCCTTAATGGAAAAGATGAATGAAGATCCAGTGATATCAACATTGGTTCTTCTGGCTGCTTCTAATTGACTTTGATTTTCATTCATCAATTGAAAGTTTATGACATTGTTCCTTTTAAAGAAAGTGCAAACAAATGTGGAAAAGAGGAAGAAAAATGTGCCAATATGGAATCCTGCATTTTTCACGCAAGATATTATAACTTATAACTGCTGAAAAGCTAGCTTTCGTGTTATCCTTAGTATGCATGAATAGCAGAGCTTCAGAGCTGTCTGTATTCCAGATGAGGTCACAGATGTGAGATGAACACTGGTAGGAACTTTTTATTAACAGAACAAAAATGTTGAGGTTTTGCTTGAAAGAGAGTGTATTTAAAAGAGAAACAATAAAAAAGGAACCAATTTCAGAACAGAAAATAGTTCTGTCTTTATTTCTCATTATCATTATGAGGGTGAAGATCCTTGGCAAAATATATTTGTAATATCCTAGTCATAGTGGAGGTTTTACATTTTTTAAATATATGATGGACTAAAACAAATTTGCTTCTTCTCTTGCTCAGGATTTTTGTGATTTTTGCTTTTAAAATTTTTGGACTCTTGTTTTAAGACAATTTTTGTCATTTCAGCAAGTATACGTAAGTCTTATACTAAGTCTTTAATATTTTAAAGATGAAATCCACATAAGTTAAAAAAAAAATATTGAATTAACTTCCAATACCTTGGAAATTATCCATTTGTTTTTTTTTTTTTTTTTTTTTTTTTCCTTCTCTCCTTGTTTTTTTTTTTTTGTTTGTTTGTTTTTGTCTGTAACACAACTGAACCAATAGTTCTACAGAATAGTTCTACAGATTATTATTTTATTATATATTTCTGAAGCTATTTAAAGTCTTTATGTGAAAGACTAAAGCAAAGAAAGGGGCAAAGAATATGGACTATTTTAATGTGTATGGTAAAGTAATTAGCATAAGAGTATTTATGGATTGTGCAGTATCTATGGATAATGTAGACATAGATAATGCAGTACTAAAAATATAGATACAGGAATGCATTGCTACTAATGGTAAGACATTATATAATATAAAATATGACACATTTTTCCTCAGCAGGTGGAGGCAGGCAATTATTTTACAATCATCATATCCTTTGCTTCCTACTGCTATTGTTTGCTCAGTAATGAGAATTTCAGTTCTGGCACATTCATAGGGATACATTTTTGATAGTATGGATCAGATCCTGATCTGAGTTGCAGTACTGTAAATATAACTTCATTTCAGCAATGCTGAAAATGAAGGAGGTGCTTTGGTCTTTCACCAAACTTAAAACAGAACATGAGTTCACTGACAACATCTCATTTATTATCATACATCAACCTGAATATATGCAAAAGAGACACAGTGCTATATTCAGCAATGTTATAGTTGGACCTGGAGGAACTTAACACCTCTGAAACTTCTCTGTTTCAAAAAACTCAGAAATGCTTTCATAGGCATCATCAAACAGCGCTGCTAGGATTGGAACCATTGTATCGCTCTTGCAGTTCATTTTTATTGTTTGTGTATTGTATTTAGATATGTTTTTAAAGCATAGCTACTAGGAAAGGATTCATCATTTTTAGATGATGAATTATTTTCTGCCTTGTGGAACAATCTCAGTAGGCGGTCCAGGAACACAGACATTGAAAGCTAAAAGCCTGGAAAATAGAAAACTCTGCTATACATTGCACAGTGAAGCAGTAGCTGAGTCAGGTTTCTCAGGATGACAATTTTGGAGTTGTCTAAGTTCCAGCATATATACTTAAATATTGTTTTTTTTTTATGTGGTTTTCAGTTTTTCCATAACTGGACATAGCTTAGAGATGTTTCCAAAACATTCACTTGATTGAATGCTACTCTCCTGTCATCTGTAATGTAAGCAATGAAAATTTTGAAAAATTTCCAGTCATGTTTTCCTCCTTCATATTTCTTTAATAAAGGATTCACTAAGTATATTCAGTATCTCAGTTTAGCCGAAATAAAAGGAAAAACTTATGGCAGGGAAGTAAATGAGTTAAAGAGGCTTGGAAATAGTAGTATATGGTAGTGTATGGTAGTGTATGGTAGCATATGTGCCAGCTTGATTCCTTAACCCTTGTCCAAGCCTGGATGTCAGGACAAAGTAGATTGATGTGAGAGCCCTCTTTTCCAGAACAAAAATAAAGCTCTTACTTGCATCAAGGGACACATTGAGAATTGGCTCAGTTTATACAGAAGCAAATATTGCCTGATATGCACAATTTCAGACATAAGAAATAGCGATAGTCACTGAATGGGAGTCCACAGCATTAAACTAAACCCCCTCTGTGAGCAGCATGTCTTTTCAGGATTAACAATTTATGAAGTTAATGCAAATCTAAGTATGCAGCTGTCCTTTTCTATTTTTAATAAACAAAAAGAAAATGTCATGAAGCAAAGGGGGGAAAAAGCTGTTTCTCAGCTGCAACTGCACAGAAAACAGTGGCAACATTATTCTCCGGGCTGTAAAATTGTACTAACCAGTTTTGTCATGGACCTTAAGAATACAAGATAGGCCCAAACATTTTAACTCAATTTATTGTGCCTTCATGTTATTATTAGTGTCCTTTGAATGAATTTATTTTAACTGATAGTAAAATAAATATGAGTTTATGTGTCATGGCTTTGCATAAACAAGCATTGCTGCTCTAAATATTCCAAGATTTCATTGACTTTTCTTGATGTTTTATGCAAGAATTAATATAAATAATGTCTTAGTTTCCTTAGGCATTTAAGCATGAAGAATCCTTAACTGCTTTGCAAAATTATATACACGAAGGAAAAACTTGCAGCATTTGAGTGCCGCAGTCCTCTGAGTGGGCTTTGTGTAAATATACATATTTTTCTGCTTGCCATGGGTTTCTTACACTTTGGTGATGGGTGTGCTATAAATACGTTGATAGGAATAGAATCTGCAGCTGCATGAAAAGATGAATTCTGAGTAATAAATATTTTGCTAAGACATCAGCACAACTTCTCACTCATTTGAAGAGTATTGTGAAACTTTTGCAGCAATGATCTGCAAAAAGCCAGACAAGAGGAGGACAGATACACAAATACAAAGGTGGCAACCTCTGACTAAATGGGAGGTGAAGATGCACTGAAAATTGAATTGTTAAGCTAGAGAAAAGTGACAAGTGGTTTCCCTTAGGAATCATTCTTGTGACGAGTGTCTCATTTAGTATTTGTAGTAATGACCTCTGCACAGAAGCATGCTGCTAAAATGTGTTGTTGACACAAAGCTGCAAGATACCGCCATTAAAAGGGAAGCTGGAGAAATGCACTGATGCTGAAGACCAAAAATGTTAAAAACAGGATGAAATAGAATGATATAAAAGGCATCTTAAACATTATTAACAAGAATTTCTTCCCTAAGTATCTGAGGTGGAAACAAAAGGACAGGAAATAATTGGTTGTGCTAATTGATCACAGTGCCTCTGAACAAAGTAATACAGACATTAAAGAATAAGATGTATGCAATTCCTGAGTATGACAAGTCATGCATACCCAGAAGAAAGTACTGAACAGCTCTAAAGGGAAGACCTGACCCAGAATACCACATTTAATTACAACTTCCCACACTCTTGAAAGACAATTTCAAATCAAAGGAGATGTAGAAAGAGCTTCTATCTAATTTTTTTTCCTTCCTTCCTTCCTTCCTTCCTTCCTTCCTTCCTTCCTTCCTTCCTTCCTTCCTTCCTTCCTTCCTTCCTTCCTTCCTTCCTTCCTTCCTTCCTTCCTTCCTTCCTTCCTCCCTTCCTCCCTTCCTCCCTTCCTCCCTTCCTCCCTTCCTCCCTTCCTCCCTTCCTCCCTTCCTCCCTTCCTCCCTTCCTCCCTTCCTCCCTTCCTCCCTTCCTCCCTTTTTTTTTTTTTTGGAAACAGAAATTACAGTGCTGGAAAAAAAAAATTGATTTTAACCAATTATGAATATAGTAGTAGCTTTTTAACAAGCAAAACAACAGAGTTTTGAAATTTGAAACATTTGTTAACAGGATTCCATGTGGTTGCTTGTGTGATATAGTACAGGAACAAATTCAGTAAAATGGCAATTGTCTTCAAGCCACATCTATGATGAGACATCCAGATCAGCTACAGCTTTGGATTTGCCTAGATATTTTCTTATTGGTAATTCTCAAAGGGCTTTTACTAAATGAGAATTAACCACAACAACAAAAAATGGGTTTCCTTGAGTCATTTCTGCTGGAGGCTACCAGATTTATTTATTTATTTATTTATTTATTTATTTATTTATTTATTTTTCTCAGATTAGCAAAATTTTTCCACTCCAAGTGACCCAGTGATGGTACGAGGCAGAAGCAATATCCCTTCCTTTTCTCAGCCTATATAAAAGATCACAGTGTCCAAGCTTAAGGACAAACAAATCAAACACATGCAGTCATGCCACCCTGTCAGAAAAGAAGCTGGTGAGCTATACACAAAATATTTATTAAAAAATCCTGCATCTTACTCACAAACAAACAAAACACCCTCCCCTATAGGTGTTTCTGAGAATTTGTTAGCTCCCAGTAGCACGTGTATTACATGTGCGATGTTGAGAATATGGGGATCTTGGCCAAGCTCTAAGACCAAGACTGCGTGCCTTCCCAAACAAGAAGAGGCTACAAAATATTTTGAAGTCAGATGAGAATAATGAGAAAAACCCAGAGTCAAAAAAGTATTTCACAGTTCAAACTCTGTACTGATAGGAGAAAAGATGAAGCTGCATTAGAAGAGCTTCTGGATTCAACTAACTTTCATTATCTATTTAAAGCTATACATATACATGATTTTCTTGATCACTTGGAAACATAAACCTGTCCTAACAGCCTACAGTTTGGTTGTAATGGTAGTGGGTCCACTTTTCAGTGAAACCGTGTCATCATAATTGGTTAATACATATTCTGCACGTTGTTGATTTCATAAGATTTTATCACTTTCATGGCTGTCAGTCTCAGCACTCTCAACACAGTGTTTCTTCCTCCCACATTCTCTTTCATTTCTTTAGCAAAGGGCAGGTAATAGAGCATGACGTTTATGCTGCCATCTTTGCTGCTGTTGCTTCCACATCTAATGCATCTAAGACAAGTTGTTAAATCATCCTGAGAATAACAGACATTCTGAAGCAGATTACTTTATTTTAAAAACACTATAGAGTAATGATATTTTTAACATAAAGCTAATTTCTTTTTATCACTACAATCTGCATAGGGCCAGTTAGAAGTCTAGTAAAAATCAAATAATTAGTACTAAAGGTTACCAAATAAATTCATAAATTCATATGAAGACCTTTCTTCTAATTCAATAGGGTAACTCTTTTGAGGTTATGTTAATAACCTGTACAATTCTTCAGTGCATCTGCAGTGGTTATCACTTACTCTGAAAAGAACTATACTGTGTACCTTTCTGGGGCAAAATTTAACATATTCCTATCTTTTGAAGGTCTCAGCAGCAACTGAATATGATACAATATGCACTAACCAATGAAACTAAATATCTGTTCATGGGAGAGGAACTTTAAAGATTTATTCCATGCTCAGACTGAAAACCTTATATTCACCCAACAGTTCACAGATCTGTGATTCCAGGAGGAAAATTTAGACTTCCCAGTCCCTCTGGAAATCAAATTGTTGCCACAACATCACTGTACATGTACACTTATCTCTTCTTCCTAGTATATTTGTAGGGCAGATATGACCATACATCAACTAAAGTGGTAATCAACAGGGCTAAAATTAAGGGCTGTATAAAGTTAACAGGCACAGACGTCCTCTGGTGAATCTTAATGAATGGGGACAGAAGATCTTACACTTATTCTCATCTGTTCTCTGTGCAACTCTGGAAGAGGTTATAGCCCTCTGAAACAACAAAAGAAAACAATGTGCCTGTATCTCAGCTACCTTTCAACACAGCCCATTAATCAAATCTATTAAAATTTATACACACAAACACATACACACACATATATATATCTAAATCAGTGTTGTTTTAAAAGAGTAAGCACTAATGTATGTTTTATTATTCTTGTTTGGTTCCATCATCATACATCAGAGTTGTTCCTTCTATCACTGAAATACTATATATTTCTAATATAAACAACTGTCAAATTATATCCTGTATTTTTTACAAACTGTTGTGCCAAATAATCATGTAGTCCATAAATAATATTCTTGGTGAACAAGTCTACCAATATGTACCAAATATACCAATAACAGAATATTTTTGATATGGACTCATATTATCTACAATTTCATCAGTAATACTTAACTGAAAATTTAGAGAAAATGTGAATAGGTATGCCACTTCATTAATTAGCATCACACTGTGTGCAGAACACTCCATATAAATACAAGATATTGTATGCTATGGAAAGAGATTGCAAAATTATTATTTGCTTCTGGACTTAAAATATCAGGCAGTGTCTATGTAAAATAGTCTAATAGTATCGATATCTATGCTGTTATGACTGCTGCAGAAATCCATTTGGATTTATATTTCTTTTCCAAATTTTTATGTAGCCCAACCTCACTTTTACTTCTTTAAACAGACGTTTCAGTGTTGATTTTCTTTATGCTCTGACCTTTATTAATGAAATACTGCGCAATCTTCAGATTGTAGTTCAAGTCAGAATTATGCAAAGGAAAGCTCTACAGATAAATAAACACTAGTAAATAGATGAAACTTCAGCTACTGGCCAAGGAGATTGTTCAGAATGTGTAAATGCAAGCAGTTTTCTTTGAACAATTACCCAATGCCAACAACCTCTTTACCAGACGATAACCCTATGTTATAAATGAAGTCTCAACTCAACCTGAATTTAGTAATATTTATAAAAGAATATTTATAAAAGGTATAAAAGGCAAGTAAACAGCGCTGGGTGTGCGGGGAGTCTACGCTCCACCAACACACACACACAAACATCAAACATTCTAAGTGTATAGAACATTGCTTTACATACTAAACCCAAGGATGCCTATACAATCAGAAAAGGTAACAAACAATCCTTTAAATTCCATGACTTAACAGTCTCCATTTTCCGTTCCTTTTCTTGACTACAAACAAGTCTCCATTTTCCATTCCTTTTGAACAATATGTCTCGCTTTAAGTTGTCAAGCAACTCAGTCTTTGGGCTTTATTTATCCCGTTCTTCCCAGATCGAAGAAAAGCGTATCCATCTCCTTTTCAAGGCCAATAAGGCCTGAGTCGAAAGGCACGTCCAGGTCAGCAGGGGCAGAACAGCAAAAGCCTTCTATGGCAGTAGCAGCAGAGGGGCCCATGGCGTAGCAGAAGGATCAGTAAAGGAGCCCGCAGCTCCCTCACTGTCTGGCAAACCACACGTTTCTGACTGTGGTCCCACAGGGCTCTTTAAGGCCTCAGAGACTGTTCACCAGGTGCTGAGCAGTCCCATTGCAACCTTGTCGTTTTCAGTTGCAGAGTCGCACACCTTGTCCTCAATTTGGTCCCATATTTCAGGATCATAAACTGATTGTTAATAAGGAGAATAAGCTGTAAGGTTACCAGGACAGTTTGTTTCTAAGGACATATGATTCCCCATAATGCGCAGCTGCTTACCAGCAAGAGGCAGCTGTGTGCACAGGTCTGCTTCTCTCAGCTTGAGCTTCTTCCCAGCTCCGGTGCACCCATTTCCAGCAACTTTCAGTACGAGCTTCTCTGAGCCGTTTGCTGAGTTTGGCCGAACCTGTCTTCATTAGGCAATCAATGTGCCTGTTCCCGTCCTGGTCTCCGTTCTGCTAGCGTGCTCCTCTTCATTCCTTCTTTCTGCCTCCCCATTGACATAACTTCATTACATCGTGTTGCCTTTTTTTTTTTTTTTTTTTTTTTATCTTGAGGACAGGCTCCCCTCTTATACCCTTCTCCCCACAGCAGTTCTTTTCAAAACAACTTTTTATTGGTCAAACAACTTTGAATATAACAGCAAACACCCAGAAACTTCCATGCCTTAACGGCTGGAGAACAAGCAACCTGAGACTGCATGGAGTCTCCTGAATTACCCTTCTTTTTTCCCTCTAAACTCTTTTACATTCCTGATGGCCTCATTGTTAAGAGTCTGATGTTATCATCAACCATGGGGCTTTCCGACCCCCATGGCCACACTCCCAAATCTCCCCCTTCTTTATTAATATCAACCATTTTCTCAACACGAATTACCACTCCATATATAACACCTACAACAGCTCTGTGATACAGAGGTATCTGTGAGGCCACTACCTAGGCTTAAGTTTCCCATAACAGCCCCACACATCTTTTAATGCTGCATTTTCCTACACAGTCACTCTTCTAATGCCAAAAGATACTCATGATGAGAAGTGAGAAGACTGTCCTGCAGCAGTGTTTCATAATGAAGAAATTGGGCATTGCAGTTTAGCAAGATATAGATAAAAATCACTCAAAGTTTCTTGTGGCAGGAATGGTTTGGAATAAAGAAGACAATTCTAGCTTGAATGCAAATTTACATATGGAGCCTAAGTTGTCAAAGTGGGGGATGCATTTTGGAAAAAAATATAGGTGGAAAAAAAAAATAGAGAAGGATGTATACCTTCCCGGTATATAAGCATACGTCTTCATGGCTTGCATACTTTCAATATATAAAACTCCTATTTTCCAAAAAAAAAAAAAAAAAAAAAAACCCACAAAAAAAAACCCCACCCTAATTAAAAACAGATATGTTGAAAAACAAAGGAAGAAGCATTTCCTAATCCTATAAGGTAAAGTAATAAAATGCCAGCTAATGGCATAATAAGATAAGGAATACAGGCTAATTGGTGATAAAATGTCAATATTCCAATAGACGCATACTAGCAGTCCATTAAAATTAATTAGTCTCTCTTAGCAAGCAATAAATCATGCAAAAGACAAACTGAAAAGGAAATCAGCTGACTACCGTGAAACACTCACAGGTTGGTTTACCAAAGCTAATCTTTGGGCAAATTAAGGAGTAGCCCAGACATGTTAAACAGAGGATTTGAAAAAATGACCAATGTCTAATATTAGTACAGGATTAAGAGATTACACCTGAAAATCTAAAGGCATTGTTGATCTGCTCATGTTTTAATTATGATTTCATTTATTGATATCATAAAAAAAAAAAAAAGTATTAGGAAAGCTTTGAGTGAAGGGAAGCACTAGACTGGAAAACTGGGCTGCTTACACACAGCCTTGTTCCAGAAGCTGTTAATAATTCGTGTGCAGCATGTAGTTGCTGTAACTTCATTCCATGTTCAGAAGGGCTCAATGTACCTGTTTCCGTACACACTATCAACTGGATTAAAACCTATGGGGCATGAATGGAAAATGAAATGTAAATGACTCAGAGGCCTCATTTGCAGGATCAGGGCAGAGGAGTAGGAAGTGCAATATGATTGGTTGAACACATAAAAGCAAGCAGACAGAGGGTATGCAACTATGAGATAATAAAAGCAGCATTTCTTGGATTACCACAACACAGAACAGTGTTGTGCCAATAGGATACAACATATCTGACTAAATTAAAATTATTTTTAGATTGAGATCAATAATGGGATTTTATATTTCTATGACTATTCTCAGCTCTTTATCAAAAGACGTGCAAAAAGGAAAATGTGACATTTAAAAAGGTGAATTAAACACAGGGCACGAAGTAGCAAAAGGAGAAGTTTTGTGTTAATATTTGGTAGAGGCAAAGGGAAGATAGGAATAAGAGGATACAAGAAAACACACTTTCTGGACAAATATGAAAATAACAATTGAAACCTTCCCCCCCCCAAACTAATCACAGTAATGAAAAATGTATCTGATGAAACTAGGAGAGAACTGACACAGAGCTCCATTTTCCCACAAGCTAGACATCCTCTAGTTATATGCAAAGCAGAGTAAATAGTTTTCATTTATTCAAAAGCTCTGACGACTTGCGTTAATGATGAGATTGGTGAGAGGGGAAGGTTGGAGAGAACCTTCCTGGTCTTGGGTGTTTTTTTTTTTTGTTTGTTTTTCTTTTTTTTTTCTTTTTGTTTGTTTGTTTGGTTTGGTTTGGTTTTGGTACACAGTTAAAAAATCTATATTTTTTTAAATTTCTGGTCTTAATCTGCTCCCTGGGAAATTATGGGGAGGAGGAAAAGGAGAGGAAGTTAAAGGCAAAGTTTGACAACTATTTGCTGGATTTAACTATTACTTTGTGCTTGTTTCCTTTTAACTATATATTAATATTCTATGAAATTATCTCTGTGGTAAAAATGCTAACTGGAACGGTGATTTGCAGTGAGTAATGGAGAGTAGCAGCAGAAAATAAGCTTTCAATTTGTAATCCTGTAAACTCTCAATTTGTGTCTCTCTGTGTGAGATTGCCTTAATGTAATATCAAAAATATTTTACACCAGAAGTTAATAACCCATCTCTATTAACTTTCTTTCATGTAAAAATAAGTCGAATATTGGCCTTTTTAATAGTTGTGCTTGATGTCTGCTCAAAATTGCCTTAGGAAGAGAAATCTTGTACTCTGTTTTTTAAATAATTAACTGATTTTCATCTGTGTCCTGCATCTCTCTGTTGGACACCAGTGTGATTTCCTCCAAGAAATTTGACCTCTCAAAAGAAGTCATATGCAGCATGGAAAAAGTGGTCCTGAACTATAGATTGGGATTGGCTATCCCATACCCACTGAACATCCCCTTGAACAGAGGTCTTAGCTCTGTCTGCTTCAAAGAACAGGCTCTCCTGGATTTTGTTTTTCCTGTTGCGCCTCATTTCATCACATTTCTTCACATTTCTTCATATGGTATACCTCAAACCAGACTTCAAAAGCCCATGTATCATGGAGGCAATGACAGTACTTTAAGAAGAAAAGTAGTGCTTAACAAAATGTGCCGCAGCCGTGAGTATGGATTTATTTTCTTAGCTTATGTACAAAACTTTCACTCTGATAACAATCACTGGCCCTGTTATACTTCCATTTCAGACTATCCAAGTTACTGACAGCTAACACATTACACCAAGAATTATCTATGGCATATTTTCAGTGCTACACCTGAGCACCAGGGTAGCACTAACATGCGTCAGGCATATCACTTCTGGCATCAGATGAGCTTCATCAGCCCTATCCTGGAGATGTGCTCCACTTCACCGTATAGACCTGTCCTATGGGAGGGAAAAGATATCCAAGCTCCAGTAAGCTTCAAGCAGCTCATTCTTCTTCATTTTGTTTTTCATTATTAATTTGAAGATTCCCCTTATATTTTCCATTTGTAGAAATGGAATTCTCTCTATACAACCTCTGCATGGTTATTATGTTTTATATGCAATACTATTATGTCAGCAACCAGTGTGTCCATGCAGGAAAATGTAATCAATTATTGCTTTGGTATTGTGTGGTTTCTGGAACACTGGGACGTTAACACCTGTCACTTTCTGATACATAAGGACTCTTCCATTTTTCAGTAAGTTTACCATTAAAGTCAACATTTTCCTAGGGAATAAATATATAGGAAAAGTTGAAATCTCCATGTAAGTTTATTTGCTGGATTTTTTTTATGATTACCCTTAAGAATGCAGTATAGATGCTAGAGTATAGCGAGCTGTCAGTTTTAAACCATTTACCTATTCACACTACTGAATGAAACAGCTCTAGGAAAATTCTTTAGTTAGGATTTGCACCCCATAGATGCAGCCACTTTCTTAGATTCACTTAGAATACCTATAAAGATAGGCTATTTCTGGTATTAATTTCAGGATTTAATTAGCTTGGTTATCTAATTCCAGTTCAGTAAAGACTAATTTGCTGATTTGACCTTGCCATGACTGAATGTTTTATATTTGCTCAGTTAAAGATTATGTACAGTAGCCTAGGTTTGGTGAGGTGTTGTAAGTGGTCTATTAAATCTTACTAATACTGTCTTTTAATATCTCTTGATATTAGAGGTGACAACAGGTGGTCCATGGGAGACTGTGAAACCTATGTTTAACAAAGAAGTTCTAATCAATAATAGGTTTTACTATTAATTCATGCTCTTTCCTTGGTTTTAAGAGGTTACTTTCACTTAATTGTTCTCAAATTAAATGGTTGGAAAGTGTATGATACTGCTTTTACTGGCTTTACCAAAATTTTGTATCACATAGGCAGAAAATGTTAGATTCTCTGAACTAACCTGTAAAGGCCCAAGGACACTACTTCTTTTACTCAGAATGGGAAGGAGTTAGGATGGGAGTAGTAAGGAAGAGCTTTCTGGATGATTTTCTCATGAAGATTCATGATAGAGGTGGCTACTGAAGCAGAGGCCTCTTTGTGTTTGTCAGGATGCCGGCAATTCATCAAAATTTACAAGCCATGTATGTTAGCTCTCGGGAGAGCAAGGGAGTAGCAGATTATCCTAGTCTCCATTACTGTACAGAACATAGGGAAGAGCAGGAGATACAGGAGCATCCTAATAGGTTATTAATATGTCTCAAGAAACTTTACAACTATTGTCACAACTACCGTGTTTGCTTCAAAGCTTTCTATTGCTCTGTTGGTATACTCCCCATCATCTATGCTGCCCTTAACCCTTCCTTCATATAAAGAACTAAAATGCTTTAATATTCCTAAAACCTAACAGTTGTAAGTAAGGAAGAGTTCTTATCAAACTGTCAAAATATTAAACTATTTTTTCATAGCCACATCTGCAAAATAAAAAAAATGAGAAACAGGAGGACAAGTGGACTACCTAGCATTATTTCTTTCAAAACATTAAGTATGTCTCCAACCCTGCATATTTATCAGAAATGTGAGCTTCAGAAAGAGTTCAAAGTATTCCTGTTTCAGGTATCTACAATACCTATGTGCCATTGTATCACTGTTTATATAGCATCACTTCTCTACTGTAAGGAAAAAGTGTTTTACTTACTACTTGAGAAAAATAGGCAATAAACACTTATTTAGAAAATGGAAAATAAGTGATTCTGAAGTCAGGGCCTGTTGGAAATATTTTGAATGCTATACATGACAGTTCATTTATTTTATTCATCGACTCCAGATACTATGAGTAGGTATGAGTATGTTCCAATATAACTAAATTTAACACCTATAAATATTCAGAAGGAAAATGCTTTTCCTTCGGGGCATATATTCATTCATTTGTTCTACCTAACTAGTATCAGCATCCAGATAAATTCCATGATGATAAATTGATAATACCCATGCATGGTGTAAAGGTTGTAATTTGTGACTGAATACTGTATTTTATTTATTTTATTTTATTTTATTTTATTTTATTTTATTTTATTTTATTTTATTTTATTTTATTTTATTTTATTTTATTTTATTTTATTTTATTTTATTTTATGAATATGAGGCAGCAACTTCCCAGTAGTGATATCTCTAAATGAAACTGAAGAATTCTGAAGGTTAGTACTTCTTGAAGTTCTGAAGGTTTTAAAGCTTAAATAAAATTTTAATTAAAAAAAAAAAAAAGAGAGAGAGAGAGAGAGAGAGAGAAAGAAATACAGGGTACAGGAAGCCTGAAGGAGGTTTTTAGGCTGGATGACATGAAGTAGGCTGCAGATCATCACTTCAAAGCTATTTGTACAAGGTGCAGAGTAATATTTTGAAATCTCTGAGGTTTGCTTTTTGCATTTTCATTTTTTTAAACATTTTGAGTCACAACCATATATGACTAAAAAAGCTTTACCTTTGATGATAAATAATTACAGTTCAGGGATATATTCATTTAATCTGTTCATCAAATAAAACCTTTATAAAAGTCTGGATTTCTCATGTCTTTTAAACACATGAAAAAACATTAAGAGTAAGCATGTAATTCAGCACAAAAAGTTATTAATATATAGGTATAGGTAAATTCTAATTCTAATATTCTAATTAATTCTGATTTTCCCAGGCGTAATAGACTGAATTCTGCAAAGAAAGTTAGAAGTAAAAGGAGCAAAAAGATTAATGAGAAAATAGTTTTAGAAATATTTAGAAAGCACCTTCCTGAAGGAAAAAGGCTAATTAAAGAATATTTTCCAATTTACGGATCTTAGTGCAGTGACTATATATATAAATCGGAGGAATTACAGGAACAGGACATGAAGCCTCTGACTTTTGGGACTGCAATCCAAATTTTGTCAACAACTACTGCAGAATAAACACCACCAAATGAGCACTGTCTTGGTGAAATGGGTGTTTATTTTCTCCTTACTAATTATCCACAGACAGGCTGACTGGCTCATTATTAACTCAATTGTGTGGAAAAATGTGAGTTGGAATTTCTCTGCTGTGCATAAACTCCTTTGACAATTTGAAGTTGAACAGCAGCATGTTTTGCTATTTTAATAAAATTGTACAGTATTCTAAATAAACATCCTAGTGTCTGAAAAGTGAAAATGTAACATACAAGGAAGGTATGTAGATAATTACAGCAAATGAATTATAATTGTTTTTTGATCCAGATTCCACAATTTCTTATTGTGATGGGAAGGGCCATACTGCTCAGCTGGTCCTTAGACCTCTACTGCAGTGTGTTTGCTTACACAACTGCAGAACTGAAGAAATAAGAAATCTCCATCCTCACAACAGAGATCAAGAAAAACTAATACTCCAAGAAGATGTGCTAAAATTATTATTTTTTGTTTCAAACAATACTTAATAATGGTAATGACAAAATCTCCTCTAAGGGTTCTATAAACTATTTGATAATGAAAGAAAGACCCTAGTAGACTTAAATTATTGAATTTTACAGTGAATATTAGCTATCAGAACAAAAAAAAATCAGGCATCTAATAATAAATTATGATAATAATAAATAATTAATGGTATAATTCTCAGAAATTTCAGTTACTGAAGTTGTATTTTGGATACTGAGAACAGCAAAACAGTATGACATAGTTGGACTTAAAGGTAAAAAAGTCTTTTATTACAGTACCCAAACTGAGCAGTGTGAGAGGCATCAACATATCCTAAGAACATATTGGAAAGAACTTTTCTTACTTTTATGTAAAAGAGAGCAATTACAAAGCCAGCTCAAGTAATCTTCCTTATACAAAGCATCCACAGCATGCCCACCATGGTTTTATGCCAGTAAGCAGCAGTAATCATTTTTTTTCTGTTTCAGTTTAGGTGTGGATGCATTTTCAGCCTGTATGACGAGACTGTCTGAAATACAACCCTATTCTTGCCTGACAATCATGTCAGCCAAATAGAGGTGAAGGTCTTTGGCCCTCTCTAGAAGAGAACCATTGTTTGACCCTGAAAGACTTGACAAAAATGTCAGAGTACCAGTTATCTACTGGACCAGAGCAGTGGGTATGCGAATGGGTATGTGAAACACAATAATCTTAAGTCTTTTATAGACACCAAAAGGCTTCCTCCCATATATTCCATTACTCCTCCCTACCCAGCAGTTGCCATAGTTTTCTCACCTGCAACACATACACTAACATGGCAGGAGATAAGAAAACCAGATGAAATGGATGGATTATTTGAGTAACGAATCTCATCCTAGAGCAGTGGCTACAGGTGAGACAAAAACATATTTTGACTCCTTCAAAATCCAGTTATACATGGCAGAGTGGACCTTGTCAGAGAGTTTGAATTTTCTGCATGTAGCTTTTTTTTTTTTCCAGGAAAGAAAGCTGTATGCAGTCAGAAGTGATATAGCTCGCAGAGAGATATATTATTATTTTTTTTTAATATTTTTTAGCAAAATGCAGTAAGTCAAAACAGATGTACTTCACACTTAAAAATGAAAACTGAAAGAACAAGAATGTTTAAATTATCATAAGTAAATAAAAATAATAAAAGCAGGGTAATTCACTTTCCTTAGTACTTCAGACTGCCCTTTTCTTGAGAACTGATTGAGTAAGAGTAGTTATCCACTCCAACTCAGTATTACTGGAATTAGCTCTTAATATTCAAGTTATAAGAAGCATCCTCTCAGCTCGCACAGTATAATCAACCATTTTATGAAAGAATATATTTGATTAGTTTTACGTTAGACTGGCAGGTCTTGAAGAACAGAGAGATGATAGATTGATTTTTCTTTTCTATATAATATGCTAAACAAAAGAATTGCAAGGTATAATTTATAGCTCAAAATGATGAACTACTTTGGAGACAGCTCTGAAATAGTGATTCTAGGATTTCTCTCTCAACATTTTTTTTTCCCCCATTCTGCTTCAGCCCCAAATATGGAACAGTCCTTCATCAACAGGTCATTTTACTGCTCTTTTTTCACCTTTAAGAAAGCAGCCAGTATGTTAAAACGTTAGGTAAACTACTGAATTCTAGGCCTATACTAACAGAATCAAGAAAGTATGTGATTTTACCACAAGAACTGTTATCTTAACTTATATCTTTCTGTAATTCATGTTATTATGTTTCTTTAAAGAGTATACATAATTAAAAAATAAGTTGCAAACTTCAGAAAAGTATTCCTTTTTAAAATTTATATAGTTTAAAAAAACTATGTTTACGGGTAAAGCTCTTTTACATTTGTCACTAACTAATATTTTGTTAGTTTTTTGTCACTCAGTTTTAAGGAAGAAGATTATGGCAGTATGATTTTGCTTAACGTGCTCTGTCTTTGGAGTCTGTCTGAAAATAACCTGTAGTTCACATGGAATGTGAAAATTTCACATCTGCTGTATATCACAAGGTGAAAAACATTTTAAAGGAACAATATATATTCACAAATAAAGAACTGTCTGGAGAGAGGGAGCAAAAATCCAGCCAAAAAAAAACATAAATAAGCATCAGAGTGGAACTTGGACAGGATTAAATTCATGCTTCTTAAATTGATGATTCAAAAGCTCTCTAGAGTTTATGAATTTATTGCCCGTAAAGGAGGCAAAACCTATTGGCATCGCAGTATTCAAGTGCTGGCTAAACTTGAAATTCAACATATGTAGGAGGTAGTTAGGCCTCTGGCAAAGTCAAAGCTCTGTGAATTGCTAGGTATAGAAATATAGTATTAGACATTGATTTCCAATGCACTACATAACTTTGACAATTTTCTCAGGTGAAGCCTCACTGTAAAAGACTGAAAACCGCTGATACACACATGTAGGCATGCACACATTGGTCACATGAGCCAAAAACAGATGCTGTGCAACATTTGGATCAGAGCTAGCTTTGAAGGGCAAGCTTTACCTGTAAATTACCCTGGGCAGGTTTCATCCACAAATTACCCTAGAAGTGAGACCACCTGCAATAGGGATGAGAGGATCCTTAATGAATCTCTCAAGGACTTTAGGCTCACTCATCTCAAACCATCACATAGTCACCACCATTTGCCTGTAAATGACTCCCCAAAATCTGCAACTCTACCTGTGCAATTTTCAGTATTGAAAAAAACACTGGCAAAGATCCTTATTTAAGAGAAGTTACGCAAGTATTTCTTTGTAGAAGATGAAGAAGATGCTGTCTGACGGAACAGCAGCAAAAGCATCTACAGAAGGAACCCAAGGGAGCAACCCTACAGTCTTCATGTTTTGTTTCACTAAAATCTTACTGTTTTGTTTCATTTCATAAGAAGATTTATGAGCACCCTGAAGAAACAGTATCATTTTTAGATAAATTCTATCTTTATCTACAGGAACCAGAAGACAAATCAATTTTAGAATACTAATTACAAGATGAGAGATACAAGTCAAGACACCCAATCAAAATCAGAAAAGCAATAGGGGCAGATGGCCTGAAAAAAAAAATTCTTTCATACAGTGCAAAATCTCTTAATCCTTAAAATGGTGAAAAAAAAATCAGACAGTTTCTAAAAGTATTTGGCCTAAAGAGTTATATTTTTCTTGTGATAACTACTTCTGATATTTTTCTTTTTATGCAGCCTTCAGTGTAGGCTGTAATGTATTTTCAAGAACTTCTATGTTTGGGAAAATATTTTACTTAAAATACTTCAGCAGGATGAGGTTTAACAATATTTCATTGTACTAAAAATAGTTCTGATAGGCTGTATTAGAATTTAATTTCATTTTTCGTAAGATTTCCTATATTCTTTGATCTCAACCTTTTATTTGGTGATTCATACTGAAACAGCAAAATATCACATGAAAACAAGGAAAGATGCATCCATGAAGAACAGGATTCTCTCTGGAAAATCTACACACTGGCTGATGTAGGCAAAAATAAAACAAGAGCAGAAGTTATCAAACAGAGCTCCAAGTCTGAGAAGTGTAACTGATCCTTAGTATGATGGAACAAAGCTGTGAAATCTTTTTAGAGAGGTACTTGTTCCATAAGCTGGCGAGAAAGTTTTTGGTGAATTCAGGTTCTTATCAGGGACTGAAGCTAATGAAAAAAGCCTCATAAATAAACCCAAATTTTCAATTTCTATTATATTAGACAAAGACAGTAGTAATTAGCAACTGCTTCCTCAGCTAGGACCTGCTTGGTAAAGTTCATACAATCTCTTAAAACTGAGGTGTGCTAATTATGATTCAGATAGGCAGATGACCATTTCAGATGATCAGAGGGTTTAAGTGCCTAAAAAAACTGAATTGATCCTATGAGCTCAGTTATATGAATTTTTAGGACTGCATCTCACAGGTTTTGAAAAGATTGAATCAACTTATACCATTATTATTAAGTGAAAATGAGTACCCAGCAGAGATGTTTAGTTTGTTAATGAAGTTATTTCATGAAACATATACTTATGAAATAAAAGAATTCCTCCTAATTATTATGATCACATCACTCCACTCTTTAGCAGATTGGTTTCATTACTGGATTTAGAAGTTGACTTTTTTTGACCTTATTTTGTAGGGAACAATCCAGATGGTATAACCTGGGTGCTGGCAGCACTAGAGATGAAGCCGATCTTAGCTCCTGTTAAATTCTTGCCTGCTCTTTGATCACACTAAGCAAGGTTGAATTTATTTTACCTGAAGGTGTATCCTGCAAAACTTAAAAGAGTAAGTGCTACAAAGAAGCAATAGAAGCATACATAATTTAAATGACAGCATGCTTTATACAGGGGGTTGTCAAGGAATATGACAAAACTATGAAGCAAATTGAACAGAATTTAAGGAATCTAATACAGCTGGTAAAGCTAAATGAGAAAGATTAAAAATCCTAAATGAAAGAAAGGTCAACGGAAATTAAAATAGCTATAGATGTACAATAATTTTGGTGATTGCCTAGCACATTTCTAGTATTTTACAATTTAAAAAAAAAATGCCAATAGGGAGAAAATGGTTATTAATAGCTTAATAAAGAAAAGAATTGGAAGACAGAAACTAGAACAAAACTTAGAAGATGAGTCAGACTGCAAACAGTATTTCAATCATCGGTAGAGGTTTTCTTGCTAGTTGAAGTTCTCTTGCTGATGAAAATGTGTAAGGTTTGACAACACAGCTCAAGTGACCTTTTATGGGTGTCATCATGAAGATACTGTATGAAGACATAATTTAAACAAAAATTGAATGGTTTGCACTCACTTCTTCAGGTTTTTAGTGCAACACTATGCAACATTGACTCAGGCATTTTATTTGATTTGCTAATGGTAAATAAAACAAGTTTCTTTTTCTGTCTCCAATGCATGCACATACACACAGAAATCTTAGAAAATTTTTGACTCTAAGTATCAAAGTACTGCAAAATTATTTATCTAAAAATAAAACTTTATGCTCTAATTAACAGCAAGCTCACAAGAGAGAAAACTACAGTAAGAAAAATGAGAAGAACCACTGAAATGAATGAAGCAGTGCAGACTTCCTAGGGATAGTTTCCATCTGTACTCATGTCCCTGAGATGTCCTCATTTGCCTGGCAGTATCTCATTAAGATGAATGGGCCACTTCACAAGTCTTTGGAGAGTTTCTGAAAGGGCACAGAGACACGAAAGAGAAATGATAGTATTTACCTTCTGCACCGTTTAATGGCTATTTACTGGCATGGGGATCGGGTGCTCTACATTTTAAAGAAAAACAACAGAAAGATCCACTCAAGTTCTTAGGTTTCAGAGTTTATTAATTTTATTAATATTGGTAACCCTCAAACATACCTTCATGACAGGTAAGTGCTAGCCTAAATACCTTCAATATGTATAGGTTTAATTGTAATAACATTAAAGCAGCTCATTTCCTTTTGGTACCTAAGGCACATTCTCCAGCTGATCTGAGAGTTGTTAGTTTTTTTTCAGAATTCACTCCAATTGAAAGGCAAGAAGTACTTAAAGCAGCAGGATAAACCTGCTATTAGACTAGCTTAATGGAAATTTCAGCCCACTTATTAAAAAAGAAATGGTGGTAGGTAGAAAGAAATGGTGGTACGTAAAGTTGTGGTACAGCTCCAATTATGCCACTGTAATATCCTGGGGAGTTGTAAAAGCTTAGAAAATTTCAAATCAATCTCCTGTTCAAAATAAGCACAGTTGGTATACTCCATCCACCACAATTGGGTGGGATCTAACCATGCTCCCTCTCTTCTAAACCAAATTGGCTCTGGATGAAGTTGAAGATTCAGTGATTCTGTGAAGACTTCCTTGCTGCCTGGGACTAATGGACTTTTCCTGATAGAAAAAAAAGGACATCCCAGTAAACCAGAGTCACTAGTGCACCTTCTAATTCAATACTGATTCCTTCTCTGCCTTCCTACAAGTAATTACAAAAGTAAGTAATGGTGCTATTTTTCCACTGATAGTTTGAGAAAAGATTTTAGCAATACCTAACATCTCCAACACTTGAATGGGAAAAGAGGAAACTGACTGACCCCATAGCTATTTGATGGTTGGGTACATGTGATGGAGCTAAATGCCTGATAAAGGCAGGTGATGTATCTTTGCAGCAACATGTGGCAGTTTGGGATATCCAGGATGCACATTAGGAAAAACTTCTGCACCAGGAGGGCAGTGTGACACTGGAACTACATAGCTCAGAGAAGTCATGAAACCCCTTCCTTTGCAGTTTTCAGGATTCAGCTAGACAAAGCCATGTTTGACCTTGTATAAGGCTGGTGACAGTCCTGCTTCTGGCAGAAGACTGAACTAGACGACCTTGGGAGATTCCTTCCAGCCAACATTTCTAAGATTAGATGAGAATTACAGACATAGATAGGCCAAGTAGGATGCCTTAAATCAAGAAATGGAACAATATTTGTAGAACTGGAAGTCAGATGGTTTAGAGGCATTTGAATCTCCTTCACTCTGGGATCATGTATTAATTTCTAATTAGGTTCTTCAAGTATGTCATGTTCATCAATCCATCATAGTAAAGCTTTAGCCCTAAGGAATCTGTACCTCTCTTGGTGAGTTTGTGAAAATGAGATCTGAATTCCTTTCTCCTATTTTTAAAACCATTGTTAATACCATAACATGTTACAAAAAGGTGACAGACTAATTTTTTTCCTGAATTGGAATTCCTCATACCCATATTTTAAAATTCACTAGATATACTATGGCAGTCAAATCCTCAGCTGATGATATAACACTCCAGATGAGTTCATTTTTAAATCAGTCCTTCTAATGCTTCAATCTTTTCTGTTTAAGAGCTGAAATGAAAAAATAAAAAACATACACTTTAAGCCACTTGGGTTTGAGACAACTCTGTATGAGTACTGGTAGAATAGAGAAATTAGAACACTTGTAAGCAACTGAATTAATAAACATTTATTCTTCACGAAACAGAACCATACATCTATGGACATTAATTCTGTAATTAACATAAGTTACAATAACAATGTTGGGTAGCCAAATGACACTATTTACTAAAAGATTGATTTTAATAATTCTCAGATAAAGGAAGTAAATTTGGGATTCTCTCTTTCCCCCAGCTTTTAAAAATTCTAGTGATAAGAACAGCTCATATGGAGTCAATTAGCTTCCCTTTTTCTATGTTGATGTCAGTTTTGCAGTTATACTTGGCATAACAGCTTTGATTAAGCATTTTATATAATTGTAAGCTTCCTGAGGGGACTTAGAATGGAGCTATCAGGTGCTTGGGTTACATTCCAGATGGCAAGAGATTTGCTCAGCTTCACACTCGTCTTCCCACTGATGATACTAAAACACTGTGGAATTCATTTGCAAGTAATTCCGGGAGCCATCAGGTTGAATTTCAAAGAATTTTAAATATCATCAACTCTTCTTAAAAAAAAAAAAAAAAAAAAAAAAAAGCAGATGAGTTGCTGTGGTTGTTTTTTAAACAATTCCCAGGTTTTCCCTTGAGTAATTTTTAAACCCATGTCTGCATTCATTACACTCTAAAAACACTGCTGCTGGGGTAAGGCTACAAGTGAACTGAAACAGCCACCTACAGTTAATCGTTTCCCATTCCTAATCAACATGAAGCTACATGAAGTAGAGTCAACATTATCTAGAAGCAGATAGGTATGATAAGAGAGTCAGGAGAAGGCAGCCCATAATCAGATACATTTGGGCTACCATCACACCTGGGCTCTATTTAGATGAACATACTTTAACATAGAAAGTTAGCTTCTGCATGGAAGGAAAGTTAGGAAGGAAGTAATCTCCCCTGCAGACAGCAATGTTAAGGACATGTGGAAACAAATCTGGGGACGCTGATGCTCCATATTCTAGAGAACTGCAAGTATGGAGGGCTGCGAGGACAAACAGAATGACCATTCTCAGAAATCCCTAATAACCTGCTCCGTTTTTTTGATGTTCCTAGCGGGCTGTCAATTGGATATACAAGTTTCTGAGTTGCAAGAACATTTCTATGTGTGTTTATAACATGTAATGATAGAGGTGAGCTGGCTTCTGTATTCTTCCTATCCCATGAAAATGGGTACCTAGAAGGGGACTTGAGCACTGTGGAAGTATTTACACACAAAGCTGCATTGCCCAAATTCTCTTTGGTGACTGAAGATTACTAAATTCAGTAGGCACTGTTTTGAGTTTAGAAACAGTGCTTCTGGTATACACAAAATTGACCCAGTCTTAGCCTAGTTCCTGTTTTGCCCGAATTTGGCATTATTTGACTTCAGGCATCCTAAGAGACCTCATCCACTGGAGTTTAGGCTCAACAAGAATTGAGTCAGGTTCAGCAAGAGAACTGTTTTTTTCCCTCCCATGCTGAATAACACATGGCTGTGACAGCTTGAGGATGTCTGAGGAAGAGGAAGTGGCTGTGGATGATTCAGTGCTGTTTTTGCAGCAAATGACCAACAACCACAAAGTGACTGTCCTGCAAGAACTCTTTGAGAAAGTGGCTACAGATACCCAGTCAGAGGAAGGTGGAAGACCAAATACATAAAGTATAGGTTGACTTGACGCTTATAGCAGAAACTACTGGGGGAATGGCACAACTTTGAGTGGACTTCACTAGTACACCAGTAGACTGTAGTTTTCAACTGAAGATTCATCAAAATACTGTCTGACATAACTCATTATGCTCTGTAAAACAATCAAGCAATGTAACTGTAGGTAGTGATTTGAGAAATTAGCATCAGCAACGTAGTGTCACACTGTCTTAACAGTGTAAGTCAAAGCCAAGGAATTCTGTTGTGTTTTTTTTTTTCAGGGCACAGCTATTTCGAATCCCCCTTGCCTCTGCGTGAGCAGAATAGAAAAACATTGCACTGGAACATCTTAATTTGGTAACAGTACGAACATGTATAGTTTCATTCTACAAAAAGACCTCTGCTTTCTTATCACTAACATTTGCAGGTGTTACCTTCAACTGACAGGAGAAGAAAATGTTAAAATGATGTTTCACAACAGGGGATTTTTTGAATCAAAGAATCAAGTAATGTTAAATACAGAGTAAAGGTCAGATGAATACGATCTTGAAAGATCAGGATGATGAACTGCAAGTCTTTAAAGCCTCTGAAATCTCAGAAAAATTTTAAAAAGAAAGGTCAATAAAGGATTTAGTCAATTTGCTGATGAGTAACACTTTAATGAAAAATAAATCTTATGTTCTATCAGATGATTAAAATGTCATGCCTGAACTATATTACTTTCCACAGTTGTAGCAACAGTTATAGCTACATAATTGAGAATTAAAAGAGTTTTTTCAACTCAAATAAGGATTTTATCAGACAACTATTAGAAGTTTTAAACAGTGATGTATAGGTTTACAGAATTTTTCATTAAAATAATCCTTAGAAAACAACACAGTAATAATAGTAAAACCCCTATAAAGCTGAAGTTAAAGAATTAATATACAGCCGAAAGGATATAACTTTAATAAGATTTTAACTTTGAACCCTGTTTTGAACTTACTATAACAGGCTTTTAAATGTATTAGTACTGATATTTTTTGTGTGCTTAGAGCTACTCTTAGTTCTAACTTTTTAATCCCTCAGGTTTTGTCTGTTGGTTTGTTTTCAAACATGAAAATACCAGCCCTGTATTTGAATGAAGTGAAGCCTTCAGAACATAAGCATCAATTTTAGCCCACTATTATTTGTCCTATTGATTAAAACGAACAAACAAACAAACAAACAAAAACCTTAACTAAGTCTGACGTGATAGGAAACAACCCAACAAACAAAACTGTTTTCTGCCACCTTGGATATTTGAACACAGAGAAAATAAAGAAGCCATTCTAGGAGTGACTACTTGAACATAAAGGTTTCCTTTTCTGCAGTTTTTGCAGATGTTTTTGTTCAACAGAAGAGTCAAAAAAGCACAGAATTCCTTCTTCCTTCAAGGAAATCTTCAGGAGCAAAATAAGGCAGGATAGCAGACTTTTGCAAGTTTGCTTGTGATTCAGCTGATTTCAATTTATGCATTTCCTTTTCTCTTACCTACTTAAGTTCTGTGAAAGATAACCATTTTCAAAAGAATCTCTGAAGTTATTCTTTCTATAAATAAAACTGCCAATAATTATCTCATCCCATCTAGAAACTGCTGTGTAATTATGTAGCATCGAAAAGTTAGGAAAGTTAGATTTCAATATAGTAACTATTGAGACTTCATTTGTTCTTCACAGACTTTTAATCTATCATTAATGTTTTATAGAATGTAAATGCAATCACTCAGTTTACACAAAAAAAAAGGGATAAATCCTCCTTAGCCTGTCTTGTGCAGTCATCTGGGAAGAAAAGCAGCTCTGATTCTGAATAACATAGCGGTGCTTTCTGCACTTTTGAGCAGAGAGGAATCTCCAGACTGCTTGGACAATCCCTGGAAAGGTGGAAGGAAGTGAATCTTCTGTTCTCTTTTAAGAGATGTTGCTTGAGGTGTGTATTATCTGCATGTCATGCCTTTGTGAGGTCATTGAAAGGATAAGGATTTTGATGAAGGATTCAAAGGAAGAAAAGGAAGTACACTGGAATGCTGGGATTACTAAAACTCTGTTTCATGTGACAGTCAAGTGTAAATAGACCTGACTCTGTCCCGTGTCAGATGTTTCTGTGCGGAGGAAAGTAAATCTTCAGCTACTCTAAAAAGAAGAAAGGAAATTGGGAAGATAAGAAAATAGGCTTTTTTGTTTGTTTGTTTTTCTTTTGGTTCCCTGACTATAATTTCTGGGAAATAAGGGCCAAGTCATCACTTGTAAATTGGTGGCAAATATTAGCATAGTCTTTACCCTCAAGGCAAATGAGACAGCTCAGATTAACAATGAAAATCTCTCATGACAAACAGTAAATACAGGGTTGTCTTTTTTAGGACAGAGGCTCTGGGTCTGCCTACCCAAAAGATCCAACTAAAATGCATTGAAGTTAGCAGTACCCTTTTTCCTAAACTTAAATAGGATCACAATGAAATCCCACAAACGCTCAAACTATTCTAAGAAAATTGAGTGTTCTTTTTTTTATTTTTATTTTTTCTAAATGGACTCTTGTAGCAAAATTGTCTCCTTATGTCAAAAATAATTTTGTGATGAGAACTTTCACAACAGTGAGAAAGAATTTAAGGACAATGGGAAAATATATCAAAGTATGCAACACTGCAAGAAAAGGAGCAGCAAATCAATTTTGGCTGTGATTTTAGGCTAATGTTTTTATTAACTACTCTGACAATCACAGAGTGTCACCTATGGTAGAATAAATGTTAAGGAAGAACGAGTGAAAAGGAACAGAAAATATAGAATTAGACTATATATATTTTTTTAAGAAGTACTTACAAAAATGCACAAATCCCATGTTTAAGTTTTCAGATGTGCATTTTTCCTGAATACAAACCTTGTATAGTGAATGACAGATACAAATAATGTAATTTTTATATAATTTTTTGCAACTAATAAACTAAAAAATAACGATGTCACAGGAAACTGAGAAATTTATGTGTAATCATAGAAAAAGAATATTTTGACATAGAAATGACAACAGTGTAGCTTTAGCTTTTATTCATGGAGGTGTTTTAAACTTTACTTATATGTCTAACCTAATAGATATCTTTATCTAATAAATATATCGTATAAATCTATTACTATTCCCCATTCATCCCAGAGCTCTGTACATCCCTAGATAGCAATGCTTAGCCATTTCACATTTATTAAGACTTATAGGGAAGGTTAGCACTGTCTTTTCATACTGAATGCACTTCTTTTGCCAGAATGGCCAGAGAGCCATCTCCTTCAGCTGAGCCCCTAGCTATGCTTTTTTTGGTGTTTGTGCATCCATAGCATAGTGCCAGGCAAATTTTCACTGTCACATAACCAGTTGATGCTATACCACCAAAACGAACAAATACCACCAAAACTATACAGCACCACTCTTGATTGAAGAAGACGAGAAACTTGAAAGCTCCAATGCATTCCTAAAAAAGACTTATAGTAAAGAACCTGTAAATCTTGTTAACTTCTACGTAGCTCTTACTACAACCAGTAAAATTCATACTTTCATGCTAATTCATACCAGTAAAATTCATACTCAAAACATGACGAAAAAAAACCCCTAACACTATCAAATCAATTATTAAAACTGAAGCTGTTTTTATTGTCTTGGCCTGAAATACTTACTGAGTTTATGAATTTTCCATAATTGTACCTAAGGAATTAAAAACGTGGTTCTAACATGCATTTCTGCTATTAACATTTTTATTCTAATGTCATTTAAATTAAGTAATTTATACAGTTTTTATCCCTAAAAAATTAGGTTTATTTTTTATTTTCCATGATGAAGAGTTATCAGTTTTACAGTCCAATTAAAACAATCATTGTAGCGGGCACTTTCCAGTTGAATACTTCCCTCTCTGCCCAGGTGTTTACATGTCCCTTGACATATGTCTCTCTTCTTGCTAAACATTTTTTCCAGCCAATGGTATAAGTTGGGTTTTCAAGTGCTGTGACTGAAGCTATGAAGGCAAGGAAATAAAAGATGAGCAGGTTCTCAAATGCCTGTATATTTCTTATTTCTTTCTTTCTATATTCCCTCTTTTCCATTTTACGAAACAATCATAAACTCATCAGCCATCCTGGGACCACAAATGTCGGGTGGAAGGTATTAGCAAATCCCAGTATCTCAGGAGAGGCTGTACCCAGAAATATGATCAGTGTGGTTGCCCAAGAGACAGCTCAGTACAAAATCCTTCTTACCCACATCTGCCATAGGATAAAGTTATAATCAAAAAGCCTCCCATGAGCTCTCATGCAGTATTCTCTGAGATGCAGGACAAAATACGCCTGACTTAAAAATTACTCCTGTAAGCAACTTGTAACTATGTCCAATGCCCTTCTTCTGTCCAAACAAGCTTTCTCCCCAGAATACCATCTTTTTTTTTCCTTACTTGTGAAACATCTTACATGATTCACTTTTTTGAATAACATCTTACATAGATAAAAAGTTTAACAATATTTTAATACAAAGAGCCTTTGCATAATTGCAACAGGAAGACGTAAAGCTAATATTAAATACAAAATTGTGTCACATTCTATACATTAAACCCAGTTCAGTTCTGAAAGAGTATCTTTAAAAGCCTCCTTGTGCTCTCCCAGTATTTATTTTTGTGTGAATTAGGTTCATCCCTCCAAATTATGGTAGTTGTCAACAACTTTAAACTACTTGCAGTGGATGAGGAATAGGAAAGCCATCGGCACTTCTGAGGTTAGCAGCCCAGACAGAGCACTAGCCTGATATTCTGTCACCTGTGAGGATAGGATAGGATAGGATAGGATAGGATAGGATAGGATAGGATAGGATAGGATAGGATAGGATAGGATAGGATAGGATAGGATAGGATAGGATAGAACAGTTGGAAGGGACCTTCAAACACCATCTAGTCCAACTGATGTCTGTATGGCCATTGCAACAACCCTAAATTAATAATATGCCACTCCACCAATGAATAGCAAAGGCTCTGAACCCCACAGTTCAGCCCATACTGTTTTGAGAATCCCGTAAAGTGAGAAGATGCTCCTGATACAGAGACAACAATCAAACAGGCAATTAAACTAACAGATTAATAACTGCAATGTTTTAAGAAAGAACAATTCCTGACCTCAGTTATACCAGTACCAATCTACTGTAACTTCCCCATAATTCATTAATGTTTTGTTTTGTTTTCTACAAGGTTCCAGACTAGCTATGAAATACATCTTTTATTGTTCATTAAGAATATATATATATATATATATATTTATTTATTTATATATATTTTTTTACATCAATCAATTCAGTTTTCTGGATTCCAGGATGCTAACAGACATGAGGACATCTGTGACAGAAAAAACAAACAAACCTCACTTCTAGAGCTGCCAGCTCACATAACTAATGCTTCATCTACCGTATGATCTATTGGAGACCGTGATCAATCATAGCTGTGATCTTCAGACTTAGGCATTCCAATTCATGTAAAAACTTTGCAGTGTAACACAAGACTATGAAGAAACTATTATAATTATCTGTTACGAGTGCTGTGTTCACTGAATATGGTCTCCATCATCTGCTGTTTCCTGGCATTTCCAGGCATTTCCACCTTTCCTCTTCTTCCTCGCCCAATAAGAAATTAGAAAACTATATCAAACAGTACCAGACTATTAAACCTTGCCCCAGTGACAGCAAGCCTACTGCAGAACTCCTCAATATAAGACAAATATTTTGTTGATAGTTGCATATGACAAATTTCATATCTCATTTATTCAATCTTGTTACATATACTGTCACTATTAACAGTTTCCTGTAGAAAACCATTCATTTTGCTATATTTTTCTAAAGTAAAAGATGCTTTTGTATAATATATTGAAGTCAATATATGCACTGTATTTTTGTTGTCCATTATGCTAATATTTTATTCTGAAACAAATCTCCAAAGGCCTGCTATAAGCAGACAGCAGATGGAGCTGATGAATGCATCCATATGTAATCATGGCTGTTTTTATTATTTTTAGTGGCTGGAAAATTTACATAAGAAATACATATTTTATCCATGTACCCATACTCATTTCTGATGTACTCTGAGAAGTTCTCATGTTAGAATCAAAACATGAACTGAATGTATTTTCCATTTTCAAGGAAGATTAATTCTTCAGAAAGGTGCACCAGAAGACTTGGGAGCATTCACTCAGCAGTGTTGAATGTTGCCTGTGAGGATGTGAACTTTTTTGACTTTGTGGAAAGTCAGTGATGATGGAAACACTTAGGGCTTTGATGCTAAAACTGACCTTTGATAATTAGTTAGAAGAAGGGAAAAAAAGCAATCTATTACATGCATGAATAACCTTATCTTAATTGCCAGCAAATGAAACCAGCCTTCTTTTTTTAATGCCTCAGACTTCATTCACCTTAAAAACTTATGCTTATACTTGCAAGTTGGTACTTGCAGGAAACTGAAGCGTAGGAGAGTTAAGATGACTAGAGCCAAATGGACCCATTTTGACACTGGCATGGATAGACCAAGAAAGAGTAAATGCTTTGATGTGAATCCCAGCTCAAGTGAGAGGGCACATATAAGGAAACCTCATTACAAAGCACTGACTCTAGCAGTAAACTGTTGCCAAGAAAAGGAGAATGGGTTTCACTCAGGTAAAAATGTTAAATTAGCACTGTGCCAATTCAAGATTTTGGTTTATTTTCACATCTATCTCTAGAATGAAATAAGGCTATATGGTAACATGAGTGGAATATTGAAAGAAATATTATTAAATTTGGAAAAATAATCTTCTGGCTTCAGAACTTGACATTTTTACTGAAAATTTCACTCATTGTGGGAGTTCACAACAGTTTGGTAGCCCCCATGCTCTTTTATAGGTTTTCACATGCACGCAGGTTTTCTGAAACCCCAGAGTTGCAGAAGTCATATGAATATAAGTCCCAGCCAGTAACAATTGTAAAATTTCACAGCAGGGTTTGCTGTTTCTGCCTGGGGCAGGATCCTTGGGGTTGCTGCTATTGGCTTCTGGATAAATGCTAAACCACAGTTAGGGTCCTTTGCCCACCACAGAGAGTGAAAGCAAGAAACAGGGAGAGGAGAGAAAGAGGAGGAAAAACAGATGCCTGCAGCTAAAACACCTCATGTTGTGTTTGAGCAAACACACGGAAGCAACGCAGCACTATTTCATCAAGGTTTTCAATGGACAGCAGGCAGTTGATATCACTCACAACTAATCACATTGACCAAAAATAAAAATAAAAATAAAAAAAAGGAAGAAAAGGGGGGGGGGGGGGAGGAAGCTGAAAGCTACAGAATTGTAGCACCCAGAATGGTTAATTACCAGAAACTTGGAAACAATACAAACACAGCTCTAAATTATTATTACCTTTTTTTACAACTCAATGAAAAGTTTGTCAATTCCACAGAAAGACATACATGTATAGCCTAACCTACACCTCCTTATCAGTTCTGGTAGTCTGAAAGTGTCTCTCTCTAAAAGTGTATTTACTCCCAGTTTGGATTATGAAACTATTATGGAATATTTAAATTCTCAATACAGTCTCTATACACGATAGAGTTATTTTAGGATATTTAAACAGGTAGACTTAACTCAGTATGGCAACTTCTATGTTCTATCTCTTCTGTGAGACTAGGTACAGGGAACAGAAGTCCACTAGTCTAAATACATAAAAGATATTTTAAAATAAATCATGCCAACTCCAAACATCCAAAAACAAAAGGCAAGTCTAAAACAATCATAACAGTGGCTTTAAAATCTTGCCAGGAAGAAGGAAATATGATTTTTCTTTTTACTTTCATCTGTGTGAAGTACACCTTTCAATCTTTTCTTTGCTATCCACAAGAGTCAGTACTCATTTTAAAATATAATTTAAAAGCTTGAATTCTGGTTAATTAGATGAATACAGGAACTTGGTTTTGACTTCTGGAGGAAGAGGACTGAGGTGTGGTAGGAGACTCTTGGTAAATCATGGAATGTCATAAAATCTGGGGTGAGAAAAATGTTATATAATTTTTTTTTTTTTTTATAAATAGTTACGCTTAGCCTTATGCTACAGCATAAGGCTTACATTTAGCCTTATGCTAATAAAGTGTTAATTGTATGTGGCTCTTAAAGACATTATCTTATAAACAGATATCAAAACACTTCAGAAAAGTAAACAAGACCAGTACAACTACTTTACAGATGGAAAAAATGAGTCAAAAAGGATTGAAACAACCTGACAAAGGGAGCATCCAGCAACAGCCTCATATTAATGCTACACCTCAAAAATCCCACAGAGGTATTCCTTACCAAATACTGTCTCAAAATAGGAATCTCTATGCTTATGGAATTTAGTCATAGACAATAAATTGACCACCTTAAATAAAAAGCAAACTGCAAAGCCATGCAGTGTCTTGCAATTTGCTCATACATTTTTTCTAAAAATCCTGTTTCAACAGCTAGCATAACCACCTGGTAAGAACCATTTTCTGCAAGCTTCAGATTTGATCCAAATATAAAAACCTGTTCATATTGTCTTTTTGATTATGCAAAACTTTCAGGACTTAAATCAGAGTAAAAACACACCAAAAAGAATCTAATTGCTTTGACTCTGTGTCTTTCACACCAATGAATTAAGCAAGGGCAAAGTATAAAAAGAAAAGGGAAAAGTAGGAAGGATAATTTCAATGTAGTGATTAGATTCCTCATGTACTTGTCAGTAAAGCACTGTGAAACGTTAAATCATCGGAAGACCCAGCCATAGCACAGCTGTTGGTAGTTTAGCAGTGTGATACACCAAGATCTCCCTCTCAGTAACATTTCTTTGTCTTTGCTCTAAGCAGTGGAAAAAATCAAGGGGTGGCATATCATTAAACTGAATTTATCAAGTAGAATACATTTTCAGTATTTAAATACTTGTCAATTAGCATCAAAATTTTAGGATGTAATCCTGGGAAGACATATAATTGTGATCATCTAAGACATCTGTTTAGTCCTTGTGATATAAAATAACATACCTTTATATAAAGTATTGCATTGCTGTCGCTATTTTTGCAATAGGAACTTCTTGGAATCTCACTCTGACTACATGGGCAAGGCAACATTTCCAAAAACCCATGTGGACACTTCATGCAGGAAAAGCTGGACATGGGAACATTCACAATTTTCAGAATTACGGTACAAGGTTTACAAATCTCAATGATTTGGGAATATAAAATCATTTGGCCAATTATTTACAGGTTACAATTATGGCTGAGCTATGATCTGCCACATACAACAAGATGTTAAATTCTGAAAGAAAAAAAATATTGAATGGAAGCTTAGCATAAAAAACAAAGCATAAAAAATCAGCTTACACTTGTAAAGGCTCAACTATATTTTTGAAAGACAATATTCACAGACAGCTTCCGTTCATTATGAAGCATGTTTCTAATTTCCTACTGCTGACTCACAGCAATTAAACTAGGAAACATAGTCCGGATAGAAAGACTCTGGCAGACAACTCACCGTTGGCTGATAAGCTTATTCACAATGGCGAATTTGGCTCTAGGGGCAAGAAATGAGGTGTCATGAATCCTACAAAAGAATGGTATTCGTGTGCTTTAATTTGAAAATTACAGAAAATGGAAAGAGATGTATGGAATAATTATGCTGACAACACTGTGCTTTTAGTGACAGAAGACAAAGAACAAAAACAAGCAACTGAAAACAGAAGCAAGCTGGATAAAGCGCTGGGTTCCTTTCCACCTGAATGTTTCTTTAATGAAGCAATAATCTCTGTCTCCTGCATTAAAGGAAAAGGTTTGCATAAGAAAATAAAATCACTGTTCTTCCAAATGAAAGCAGCAAATACAAATAAATAAATAAATAAATAAACAAACACACATTTAAAGTGACAAGTTGCAATGGTGTGAAGCACAACAGAATTCAAGTAATAAATGGGGCTTTTGCATAGGATCTTGAGAGACATCCAGTTTTCAACAGTCAGGCAAATATACACAGAAGTTTCAGTAATGCTTTGTTGTAGCAATTGTAGAGACATTTCCAAACCTGTAACCTTTAATTGCGTGTGTTTTTTATTTATTTATTCATAGATATCAACTGTGAAACTAAGTGGCCACTGTACAAAATGACAGAATAGAGAAGCCTCGGGTAGCTGATTCCAGGCCCCTGTTCCTGTGTTTGCACAGCAACAAGCCCTGACCTGGCTATGGCACATCACTGAAATGCAAGGTCTCAGAGAGCTGCTTGTGACCTGCAAGCTGTGACAAAACATCAGTATTGTCTTCATCACACTCTCACAAGTATGATCAGGACAAGAATTAATAAAAGAAAAAGCCACTTCAGCTTTTTCAGCTATCTAAACTAAGAGAACTTAACACCTTTACCTGTACCTACAGCTGAATAATAACATTTTAATATTTTAGATGGTTCTTTTTTTTTACTTTTCTCTTCATGTCCCATTTATCTCAGAAACCTTCTTTTAACAGGAGCTTTAGCTAAAATAACAACAACAAAACATAAATTTGCTACCCAGTATTAAATCCCTCTTCCTCTGCCCTACCCCCCCCCTTTTTTTTTAATCCTTTCTAATGGTACTGTTTTTCATTTGGTAAAGAGTTTCTACAGCTTTTAGAAATAGGTTATCTCAAACACCTCATAAGTAGATTTTGAAGTAGATTTTGTCTGGGATTTATACTGCTTTGCATTTGATATGTCTGTTGAATCCAATTGCCAAGATATGCATTTTTTCTGGGTAAATGCCTTCTAAACTGTGAGGGGAAAACCATACTTTTTTTTTTTTTTATAGAGCTAATTTTTACAAGCCATTTTGTCCATGTATCTTGTCTTCTATTTATAAAATAGGTGTATTTCAAATTTATTTGGGGTATTTCAAAATAGATTTAGTTTTTACATAAGTGCCCTTCAAAGATGGAACAAATAGCACACATTACTGATATTTCAGAGCACCAGTAATAGAGAGTATTTTGTGTTGTAAGATCATGCATGTTGAAGAACACTAGGAGTTAGTTTATATTACAAAGAGTACTTGCAAGAGATAATGTTATAATCATCATTATGGTGCAAAATGCAAAACTATTGGTCTGGGCAAGCCTTCCAGGCCAGACAGGCTGTACCTGAAGTCGGGGATTTTCAACAGCCAAAGCAAGAAATAATTGTTTCCCACTCTGTCCCTGAGCATTTGGAGAAAAGCAAACAAATGAAATAAATCTCTGATTGGTAGCCAACTGCAGAAAGAAATACTGAATACTAGTGGAAACATTGCACAGGAACACTATGTGCCTAGTTTTCTAAGTTAAAGTCTGTGTCTGAATAAAGATATATCCGTTTTAAGTAATAACATATGTGAAACTACAGAGCTTACAAATATTTTACAATCAATACAGAAAGGAACATGACTTTTTTTCCATATGCAGTCTATGTTAATTTCCATCACCATCTTATTGCCATTGAAAATTCTCAAGCACATAGCAATATTACTTAGAACTCCGAGACTATTTATCATTCTCAAGATCAGATGCTTATCTACAACCAGCTAGACCTTAATCAGTGCTACAGCTGTGTGACAGTAAAGATCTCAGACTGTAGATTCTTTTCTATGCTCTGAACAAAATAGGTGTGGGAAATGCCATCTTACCCAAATACTGTAGAAGCACTTACAGTTCCCTGCTACTGGTCTCTACTGCTTGTCTATTATTTTTTTCGTCTTACATTTCATGTCTCATTTATCCCATAATAAACTTCTCCTAAGTTTATAAACTTATATAAACATTATACTCTATTTTTCATGAGCATTCTCCAATGAAAGAATTTCAATATCCTTGGTCATGGACCTCTGAACTCCAGACAGGAAATCTCAGAGGCATCTGAAGACTGAGATCTACCAGTCCTATCAGTCGAAACATGTACATGTTCATGAATTCAGTGACTAAAACTTATGAACTTAACTTAAAACTAACTCCATTCTCAGCAATTAAAACATTTGATACTTCAAAACTGTTCTATTCATGAAAGAGAGAAAAAAAAATCAGCAACTAAATTATGAATTATTTTCTCAGCTCTTTTCAGGACATTGCATGATGTGCTTTGTTGCCTCAAAGTTTTCTCTACATTAAACATAAAACATTATCATATTTTAAAAGTTAATGAACAAGTCATAAAGAAATTACAAAGGATCTGTGAATGAAAGTTACATTAGAATTGTCTTAGGTAGGTAAAGTTTAATGTTGGATTTAAAATAAGTAGTTTAGCATCTATCAACATAATCACCTACCTTTTACTATCAAGACATTTTCTTTTGGGTGAGATGCACTATATTCTATGGAAATTGCATGGTTTGCAAAATTATTTTCCAAAGAACATCCAGAAATCTATTTGCTTTGGTGTGCCAACATCTACATTTCAAATACTAACACTAAAATATTTTTTTCTGTCTTTATATATAAGGAGAGGAAGTATCACTATTAGATCACAAAGTATCTATACACTTTTCAGGGCATTTGATATTTGACATTGTCTTACCTGTTCTTCATGCCTCTCCCTAACTAAATACCCTATCCATCCATATACATCTCTGATTAAATACCCTCTCCACACACAATAATGTGGCTACTGACTACACGGTTTTGGTTTGAGACAGCACAGCCACATTAATTAGAAGTCTAAAGGCAAGATATGTAGTTGGCACTTCATTTGGCTACATGACACTTTCTATATGTAAATCATCTTCCTTTTGATATTTCCATGTGCTATTTCTTCTAAATGGATAAACAGCTTATTTTATATTACAACATTACAATTAGTTTAACAGAACCTCCTGAAATTATTTAAAACCTATTAATAACTTTTCAGTTTTAGTCAGATGAAGTTTTACTCTTGAGAGCATAAATTTATCCTGATGTGAAATGATATTAACACTAAAGGAGGTAATCTCATTGTCTTAAAAGAGATATACAACTTCAATCCTTCCAGAATCCTCTGGAGGTATCTCTCTGTCTCTCTTAACCATAAAATTAATAAATAAATAAATTTGTAATGACAGATGTTTTAAACCTTACCTACATTAGGTACTTAAAAGTAGCCTAAGGTTTACAACACGGACATTCACGGTGGGCATATTCATGTCTCTGAAGTCCAGATATAACTACTGGTATTTAGCAAAAATCATGGTACGGATAAGCTTACATATAAAAGAAAGGCTTTTAAAACACAAATTAAGGTAGGATACCCAACTTGCAGTGGCCTGAACTTACTAGTTTAAAGGCCTTATTTGAACTGTGACCTAAAACCAACAATATCATTGCACCAAACTGCTAGCAAGCACTTATTTTCACATTATTAAAATTATATCCATAATAAAAAACAAAATATATCCATCATAAAAAAATAAAATAAAATACTGCGATATGGTTAAAAATTGCTTCTGGATAAATATTTTAGATATTAATAATAAAACTTTTGTTTAAATATTGTATATTGTGCCATCCATTATTATTATTTCTTAATTATGTTTTATCACCAGCAAGTAATTAATTTTCATCATACTTTTCAACTTGAAAGACTTCAAGAACCTAAAGGCATTCTGTGAAAGCTTTGAACTTTCTATTTCCTTTGTACTTTCCATTTCTCTCCCCTGTTCTGCTGGTTCATACTTACATGCTTAAAGATACAGCAAAAAGGTCACAAGTAAAAAAGGCAGCTCAACCAGCACCGAAAACAAAACATAACAAAGCAAGAAGAATGAAAAGTAAATCTCTATAAACATAGCTCACAAAGGCAGCACAGACTGTTGTTGAAACAATTTAGTAAATGCTTCTGTGGTGATACTGTTGTCAGTAAAGCTTCCGTCTCATCTCCCAAGCTTCTAAACAGAATGTCCTTGGCATTCCAGTTTTCTAAACCATATGAGTGAAATTAGTTCTCAAGTGGACTTAAATTACTACACCCTGACGTTTTGCAAATTTCCCTATAAATCTCTGACTTTTCAGATGAGAACCCTTCCTTTTATTTATTATAGACATCTTGGAAACATAAACCATTGGCTATTCCCAGCTAGGATTATCATTTTGTATATAAAGAAGTAAAATCACCCAAGTATCTTACATTTTACAGTCTTCTAAAACAAAAAGGCTACCAAATTTATTTCAAAGCATTTCCAAACAGCCATAACTACATAATATCCAGGTGGAATAATCAGAGCACAACTGAAATATTCCAGAAACTTTTTTAGGAACAAGGTTTTCAAACACACTTGGGATGCCTTAACAGTTACATACTTTACTATGGATCACTGCTGGTGATATATGATGTATAGCACTCTGGTCTACTACCTTAGCTATATTTTGCATGGCTTTTAAATTAACAGTATTATTTTTAATGTAAAGCATGTGCCCAGAAATAGATCTACTGGTGTTATCAGCAGAGCATTAAAAAAAAAAAAAAAAAAGCAGTATCAGTCATATTAACAGCACTTTTTTTTTTTAATGAATTAAAAAAAATGAATTAAAAAAAAAAGTCAAGTTTCAAAGTATTACTGAAGGCAATTAGTAAGCAGCAAGTCTATTGCCAACAGTTTGCATTTTCAGTGCCAGTCATGAGATGACATATGGATAAAAGCAGACAGGCTGCTAGCTGGCAACAGGATAAGTCAACAATGAAAAGGACAACATTAAAACAGTCAACATTAGCGTTTTCCATGTCAGGCTGTTGATGAGTCCTTGAAGAGATTCAAGGACTAAAGAAGCAAAGGTAAATGGAAACCTTGGTACTGATAAGTGCAAAGAGGCAACAGCAATAATGGCACTGGACTTGCTATTTTTCTCTCTGAAGAAGGCAGCAGACTCCTACACAGACGGGAAAATAAGAGCAGGTGGCAAAAATGTGATGTATGTGTAAAAGGACACTGAAGTTATTTGATGTATGAATATCCAGATGAAATGCCACTACTATATATGCAAAATATAATTTCTTGCCCATGAGGAAATCATGTCATACACTGTTCCTCTATAAGAAGATCCAGCTCGAGTGTTTTTGATCATGTTATTACCCATAAAAAGTTACATTTTCTTGCTTTCTGCTTCTTCAGCCCCACAGGTCCCAATCCCCAAACACTACACCAGGGCTGTGACATGAGCGGTGAAATCCTGCTGAGGAATAAACACAACCAGCATGAGCGTGTGGCATTGCTCCTCGGGGAAAGAAGCAGCAGCCCTGAGCACAAGCAGCAAGCACTCAGTGTAAAGGGCTGCTGCAGTCATTGAAATAACGTGCTTGCCTGTAAATTAGATCAGCCCAGCTGGGATGCATTGAGGAAGTCAATGTAAGTGCATTTGCACCATGGGATTTGGTTTCAGAATTATGTGAATTAGAGAATAATTTTGAAACAAGAGAGATTACTCCCAAGTAAAACCATGCGGTTCTTTCAACTGCCCATACTTGCCATTACATTCGCTTATTGCGCCTGCTGGGCCAAAGAACGAGACATAAGATAATATCATAGCCAGTTACATTTCTGCCTGTGTCATCTGTCATTGATTGGGGATTTCAGTCGCATAAATTCAGCAAACTGATGAGAGCACTGCTGCCCCCACTGCTGAGCTCTGATGAATCATTGCGTACTGCGATGTTGGCCTTTCTTTCAACTACATCTTGTGAAGGCTGTTTCATCTCTGCATTACTTCATCACCATCCTTGTGCTGTTGCCTCTGCCATAACATGCTGCCAGATCCTGCCATTCCACCTGTAGCAAATCTTAAAACATTAAGAGGTAAAAAAAACTCTGGAAAAAAAGATTCAGAAGGGAAAAAACACATTGCTATTCTTGAAGAAGACCACTGAGCCATCTTAACCACATTGTAACATCTAACATCTCCAAAAAATTCTGTGTTTGAAAGCATATCCAGAAGGAAGCGGTAAATGAGTACATCACTAGCCAGATTATTTGATGTGACTTGCCAAATGCCATCCAATAAGCTGTTTTTCTTGTATCTGTGTTGAGGCCAGTGAGCTTTCCAAAAAGAACCTCCACTCTGTGGCAAACTCTTAACTGAAATTAGTCAAGATTACAAACACCTACTGTAGAAGTTTCTGCTTTTTGACAGGTGTGACTAATGAGTTACCAGCTCTTGTCATATGCAACAGACCTTCATTTAACATAAAATGAACTAGTTTAAGCTATCATCATCTCCAGTTAAAAACTCAGGGTGGATAATGATGCAGGCAGTTGAGAGTGTCATAAAGAACTGAGGACGACTGGCTGACTAAGGCACGTGTCATGGTTTTGGCTGGAACAGAGTTATTTTTCTTCAAACAGGCTTGTAGGATGCAGTGGTTGGATTTTTGGTGATACCACACCAATGTTTTTGGATGTTGCAGAGCACTGCTCACACAGAGCCAAGGACTTTTCAACTTCTCATGCTGCCCTGTCAGTGAGGAGCCTGAGGGGCTGTGATGGTGTTTACCTTCCCAAGAAACTGTTATGTGTGATGAGCCCTGCTTTGCTGGGAGTGGCTGAACATCTGCTTCATGATGGGAAGCAGTAAACGGATTCCTTGTCTTGCTTTGCTTGCACATGTAGTTTCTGCTTTACTTAATGAACCGTCTTTACCTCATCCCATGAATTCTTCTTGTGCTTTATCTTTCTAATTCTCTCCCCTATCCCACCTGGGGTGAGTGAGACCTGTGTGGTGTTGAGCTGCTGCCGGGCCTAAACTACAACAGCGTGTCAGATATCTCACCTCAGGGCAGGTTATTTCCATAGCTGGACAAGGACAATCTGACAGCGCTGCTACAGCACAATCTCCACCTGTGTCTCTGTTGAATGTATGGGATTTTATTCCAATACTGACCATTCCAACTGACATCCAGTCACTCCTTACTTCCTGGCACTGTCCCTTAGGAGACACACAGCTGTTGTGCTCAAGATACAAGGAGGGTTACAGTCTCCTGAAAAATGTGCCCAGTTGAGAGTTGTAGAAATATGGCAGATACATCATCCGAGTCTATGTAGTGTGGATGGGTATTTCCTACAAGGAAGAATATATGTATGTACAAGGGAGGCTGAAGTTCTGGTGGACAGGATGAAAGTTGACAGCATGTAGACAAAATAAAAATAATATACATGGAAGAGATTAAACTGGACTTAAGAGTTGCCCCCAGAAACCTCCATGATAGACCAGGCAGTAGAGGCAGGAAAAAGAAGTTATACATACCTAAATATACATAATATGCTGTAGTTTTGTACACTGTGAACAATTATACAGCTATACATGGCATTGCCCTGTGCAGATATTTGCTCTTCACTGCAGGTGGGTTAATCACCAAGTTGCCCTAGTAAAGCAGCCCCTACAGATTTTCTGTGGAGACAACCCTATCATCAATGGCTAAGGCTCTATCTGAGATAGGAGACACAGGAGGCTTCACTCACACTACTGCCAGAAATCTGACAACTTCTACACTGGGGGTTTCAGAGAATCTGGAAGCACAAGACAAACATTTTAGAAGACAGTGAAAGAGCAAAGGTTGTGGTTATTTCACATAACCTGGCTTAGAGGAACCAAAAGTTGGCCAGATGATGTATATTCTTCTGTTCTTACAATGTTGAGCACAGGAATACTTAGTGTAGAGGAGAGTGTGCCATCTATTCCAATTTCCACCCACTTGCTCTTTTGGAAAGGGGACTCTGCCAAAATGTGCTCTGATGAGCGATACACATGTTTCAGCCCCATATAGTTTCATAGCCAGGAGGAATGAGCAGAGTTTAATGCATGCCTCTTCACCAGCTGTTGGCAGGCAGGAGATCACTGCAGGATTAAGTAAACAAAAGCAATGCACTTAATAGCAGATCAAGGTACCTCTACAGAACCATGTAGCAGGCTTGAGGACTTGCAGATAGAGGGAAAGAAAGCATTGAAAGGGAGTGCAAGAAAGAAGGACCCAAGACAAGACAAAAATCATTGCTTGGAAGGGTTGTTATTGATGGAAACTTTTATGATATATAGCTCTAAGGATTTTACTTGGGCTCTTCTAAAGACTGGAGAGAAAAAGAAAATAATATAAGGACTGTATTTCAGGGACCCTCAACACTCTTCTTCCATCCCTTGCCTTCTCCCTTCTCTTTCTCTGCCTTGCTCCCATCCTGTCAGCTAATACATGCCTTGTACGCTTCTGGTGACACCTTGAAGGTGTGGAGCACAGCCAGCCACTGGGGAGGGGTCCATGAGGTGAAACTAATAAAGAATAGTCTGATTGTCACCATTTAGCTGCTAAGACAGAAAGCTGCATTGCTGCTTTCCATGTATTTTGTGCACACTTCACAGGCTCGTATCTGCTTACACATCTGGGTGAGCCTAAAGGAAGAGGTACTACTCAAGACGAGTACCTTCTTCAAAAATGACAGAGGGGGTCTTGCAACACAGATTCAGTAGGAAGTTGCAAGGAAGTTTCACTGAGTTTCACAGCTGGAAAAGGCACTGACTCAATGACTGAGAGCTACTCAGCAAGAGGCAATCTTTGTGAACACAGCTGAAATGAACAGTCGGTTTATTAATTGTATGAAAGGTCACAAAAATAGGTCACAAACGCAACAGGCTGTAGTAGCATGGGAATGACGAACAAAGGCACATTCTGCTGTGAGGCAGAGTCAGAAGTCAAAAATCTGAGTTGATATTGAAGTGTGAGTTACCAGTGAAGCGCCTTCCTAACAGAAATTGGTATTTATATATAAATGTATGTATCCTCCCACCATTTTTCTTTTATATATAATCATTTTCTAAAGATTATGATGAAAGTGTCTAGGAAATTGAAGACAAATAGTTCACTTTAAGAGCTGAAGCTATACTGATTTTACTGGTGGTCATGTGCTGGTAATGAGGAATTCTGAAAACTAAAGATTTAAATATGAAACACACTCTTATCTTCATTACCATATGTTCCAAAAACAAATGCTACCTATGGTCTTACTAGCAACATCAAAGCTTTTGAAATTTTTGTGAAAGTCTTACATTTTCCACTTGGCTCAAAGACACAGAGGAAGTCTCTTCAAAGCCTTTGGGAATACATTGTAAGCACAGTTACATTAATAAGAAAATGCCCTGGCCTTGTAACAAAAAGACCAGCTTGCACATTATATCCAAGTCCACAGGGACATATGCAGGTGGACTAATAGGCAAAAATACTGATACCAGCTTATTTCCATTTCAACAGGAGCCTGATACAACATATTAGATGAGAAAGTTGGAAATCTTTCAAAGAAAAAACTGTTTGGTATTTTAAAGGCAACTATCATTTTAGCATATTATGTGGAACTGAAGGCCAGAGGAAAAGATTGTTATTGAAAATCCTCATCTTTTTTCTTTTCTTTCTTACTCAGATAGTGCCTGACAGACACATGTGAAAATGTAGATTTTAACCTTTCAGATATCTACTTCACATAATTTCAGTGAGTGTAATATTATACTGTCATACTTCTCCGTGAAGCAGTTGATGATGTTGATGAAACAAATGGCATCTCATGATTACAGAGGAAATGCTACTGATTGACCAAGAATTCAATTATAGGCAGCTTGGGGAGAGAATGTGAAAGATTCCACAGCACTGCATTTTAACACACAATACACTACTCTGGAAGTAACCAAAAAGTGTAAAGGTTTTTACCCAAAACAGAAGTTTCTCTCTTACATCTTCGAATATATCTCAAATAGAAATGGCTATGCTAAGCATTTAAAATTACTTTTGTCAAAAAAAAAAAATTCAAAAACTTCATATTACTTGTAAACTTTACAATTCTATCTGTCCTGGTTTCAGTTAGAACAGAGTTAATTTTCTTCCTAGTAGCTGGTAGAATGCTATGTTTTGGCTTAGGATGAGAAGAGTGCTGATAACACCCCGATGTTTTAATTGTTGCAGAGCAGTGCTTATACTAAGCCAAGGACGTCTCAGCTTCTTGCTCTGTCCTGCCAACGGGCAGGCTGGGGGTGCAGCAAGAGCTGGGAGGGGACAGACCCAGGACAGGTGACCCAAACTAGCCAAAGGGGTATTCCATACCATCTGATGTCATGCTAAACAATATATAGGGGTGGCTAGCTGGGGGAGGGGGCCGGACTGCTCGGGGTTAGGCTCGGCATCGGTCAGCGGGTGGTGAGCTATTATTGCATTGTGCATCACTTGTTTGTACACATTATTAGTAGTAGTATTATTATCATCAATATTATCATCATTATTATTATCAATATTATTATTAAAGTATTATTATTATTATTGTTATTATTATTGTTGTTATTATTATTTTCCTGTCTTATTAAACTGTCTTTATCTCAACTCAGGGGCTTCACTTTCCCATTTCTCTCCCCCGTCCCAGAGAGGGAGGGGGGAGGGTGAGCGAACAGCTGTGTGGTGTTTAGCTGCCGGCCGGGTTAAACCACAACACTATCTAACTTAAAAACATCATGATTATATCTTTTAAGTGGATTCCCATTCTACTATTTCCAAATAATGGGGCAAGTAGTGCATAAATAATAAGCAAGATACAGATCAGTGTTTATGGTTGAGAATCAATGGCTCTGACAGCACCAATGATGCCTTCTGTTAAAATAAAATATGGTTTCACAGCCAAAAATAACATGTGAATATGTGTATAATTGACTCTCTAAAACTCATGGCACGCTATGACAAAACATTCAAAATAATTGATGAGAACTTTAAAATTCTGAATGGAGAAGTGAAAATATCATAAAGTAGGGCTTAATACTTGCTGTGAAAGGGATCTGAAACAAAACCGTATGAAATTTAAATCGCATGCTACTTCGTATTTCTTCCAAAGTGCATCTACTCCACATAAAGTTCTGAAGTGGACTGCCTTATCAATTTGCTGCAGAAGAATTACATTGCAGGAACAGTTTAAATTCAGTTTGCACCAAAAGCCCAAGGCGAGCAAAATGTCTAAGTTAGTAGTAAGAATGCCTCTTTGCCACTAGGAGAGATAATGAATCCTATTACTATAACACAGCAGTATGCCTAATTGTGAAGTCACATGCAAGTTATGGCTTTAACATTAGCATTTTTAATTTTAATCCTATTTTTAATATAGTTTCCTAGCAAATTGGTACATAAAAAATGTAAAGAGGAAACAGCAGGCAACAATCAGCTTTTGATTACGCACTCAGACTCTGAAGGGGTTGGATAACCTAAGTAACCCCAAACCACATATAATACAAAATATGAGTAATATTAGGCCCTGAGAACACATAGCAAGGTTGTTACAGATGAGCATGGAGCACAAACATCCCCAGGGTGGCACCCACCAAGCAGTTAGGAGCATATTGTGCATTCAGTTTGGGCATTGCTGTACTCCTCCTGCAATGAAACCAGCTCAGGCAGAGCCAGCTCTGGTATCTCTGCACCAGCAGCGTATTTAACCCTGAAACTGAGTAATGCATCCATGGAAAATCAAGAGCTGGCCATACCTGGATGAGCTGAGTCCATTCGTTAAATGCATCACCTATGACTGTGGCTACAGCAAAAGAATGGAAGTTTCCCTTGCCAGGTACTGTGTATTGAACAGTGTTTTAACTGTTCAGATCTTCAGTGCATTAACTATTTTTTCAATTTAAAGACTGCAATAACATTTCACCTAACAAACTTTCACCCAGTATTATGGATGTTGCCTTACCCTGCCATTTTGCTTCTATTAGTTATTAAGTTCTGTACATACACTCAGGATGGAGAAGCAATTTACACTGAATTGACTCAATGCATTTTCTTTCTACTTTCCTTTTCTTCTATTCTATTTCAAACACTCACATTTATTCATGTAATTCCTCACCTCAGTTTTAATTCTGCAATACACTGTAATCTCCACTTACATGTTTAGTGCAGCCCTAATAAATTCTCTGATTGCCTTACACTATTTAAAGCAAATGGTAATCCCAATATGTCCTAGAGATGATGGGAGTAGTAAATCACACATTTAAAGTGCATTAAAATCTTCAGGTGTAAGGGACTATAAATGTTTAAAATATCACTACAGAATACTCACTGTGGGAAATAAGACTAATTGCTGTTATACTTCCTCATAATCTTATACTGCCACTGTCTCTGGCAGAAAATAAACAATATGCTAGAGCCTATTTGTCTTGCTTCAGTTAGGAGAGCTAGAAACATTTTTAGTACAAATTGTGAGAACAGCTACCAAATACAAAATATGACTGAAGGGTACTGCCAAACTCACTGACTAGCTGACTGAATATCACGTTAATGTTATTTTGTGTTTACCTGTACAAGATGTAGAATTTTGAGACTACAACCTACTATGATCTTTTCATTAACAGATACTAAATTTGTAATTTTCTCTTAAAATTACTAATGTTTAATAAATCACATAGTACTATTTGAAATACAAAAATTGGACATGACTTTTAAAACATTCAGATGTTTAAGAATTCTATGCAGTTAATTTTCCTGAATATCTACATTAAAGCTCAGTAATAATAAAATTCAAAAACAAGAATGCATTGGGTAACAACATACTTATTAAAAATTTAAAAAAACATATTTTAAAGACAGGATAATTCAGTACTGAATGTACAATGTAAAGTCATTTTAACCTTAATGTATGTAGCTGTATGGGTACTGCGGTTCAGCAGCACAGTTAAAAAAAATGTAATTAGACCAACACTTTTCTACAGAGAAATATGCTGCTATTATCTCAGTGGGAGATAACCCTGGCCTTTAACTTGAAATAACTCAGCAAGTTACCTTCCTGATAAACAATGCAATATTAATATCACAGCTGGGAGCAGTTCTCTGAACACTCACAGCAGGTATCAAATTTGTTGCTCAATTTTTGTTGGAAATATAGCATTCCTTTCTAATGGACATATTTAGCTTCAAGAAAGAGGAACAGGTAGAGTTCAAGATATAATTAATTTTATATTAAATTAAAGGACAAAACAAACCATGGAGCAACAATTATTAAATCATAGCAAGCCTAAATGTTAACAACTGTTCAAACCACGTGTGATGGTAGATGCAAGATTCTTAAATTTAATATACGTGTTAGTAATACACAAATAAGCATATAAAAATTGGAAAAAAATAAGGAAATACTTGTGTGTGAGTTCAGTTTACGTTGAGATTCTAAGCCAAAGATCATGATATATTACGGTCTCAAAGAGAGTCAACTTTTTTTTTTTTTTTGAATCCACTTTAAAATACATCAGTGATAATCTTAAGCATTTTCTACAGTTTTAAAATACAAGAAATGATGCTGTTTTGAATTGGAAAGCGTGAAAAGTCTGGCATGGTTATTCCACTTTTGAACATCAGCAATCCTAACAGACCACTTCTATACCTTTTAAACCACAAGAACAACGTGTAACGCACATCATTTTGCAACAGACTGAAATCAAATACAATGCAGAAGTGCAGTAGGCTACTCCATTCAATTTCTAGATTATTGCTACTTGCATAATCAAGGAATTCTCTTGAAAAAAATAATAAACTGTACTTATCATGAGAATTTCATAACAAGGTATTTTCCAATAGCAGGTGACAAATGCAGCTAAATGTTATGTTATCTCATTCTAAGCTTAATTTTAACCATAGCTCATATTGTCATTCATCACAGCTCTTCATCCCTTCTATTAACACCTGAGATACAAGCACACTGTAAAACTCAAGAATGGAAAAACAGAATTTTCCAAAAGAAAAACACATGCTGCAGGCCAAATTTGAAAATTGCTGATTCTGTCTCTGATGTTTAACTAACAACATTTCATTATGATGGGCCCATTGTGAGGATTTTTGTTTTGTAGTAGTCAAGAGTTTTAAAAGCAACTTATCCATAAATTTCAAAGAGCAAGCTAGTATCTGTTTGAAAAAAAAGTCTTTGTGAAAAAAATACTTTATTCTAAAATATATAAATGCCACAATAACAATAAAGTCTCATTGAATGTACTCTATACAATTCTAACTTTTTTTTTTTCTCCCCACAGAGGCTCAGATGGGGAAAATAAAGGTACTGGGAAAATCAGAGGAATTATAACACTATCAAATAAGAGTACACAACAAAATCATACCTTGATCATGTTAGCAAACAAACACAGAAAGAACACAGCTGTTCCTAGAACAGACAAGAAGGCCTATGTAAACTACCAGCAAATAAGAGCAAATCATAAAAAAGAATAAACTGATTCTGGGTAGAGCTAAGGCTGGACATTTCAAGGTGGCTTCTAGCCAACAAAAGTAGCGACAATGGACAAAGTGATAGGCTTTAAATTGACATAGACATATTAACAGGACTACTGACATTTATTGAGGCAAGGGGCTGGACCTGAGGATCTGCAATGTCATGTCCAGGCTTATGGCTTGTTTTCCTACAAACCAACCAGTGCAGCTAAAAGTTGCACTGAGGCTGCAACAAAGCTATTTGCTTTGTTGTCTCAATAGGTTGCTGGAAGAAATCTAGTGTTTTATCTTTATCCTCTGCCTTAAGATATTCCATGAATTGTATTCTATGTATGTATTCTAAATAAAGATTGAGAGACCAGGTAATTCATCTCATCTGATTCTTAGGGATATTTGATTTCTAATTATATTGTGTTATTTATTGATGAGATTTGAGTTACCATACCTTTCTTACAAATGTACACACTAGATTACATGAAAAAAATTAGATTCACTTTTCAGAGAGCTTTGCAGGAAGGAAGACTGACTGTGAACAGAGGAAACAAAGGTGCTGTCATTCATCTCCCACACAGCTGCACTAGAAAGAACTGAGAATATCTAATTTCTGCAGACCATGGCAGAATGATTGCCATCAGCTCACAGGAATAAAATTATTACTGTATCCTATTTATTTACATATGCTTTAACCTATGTGAAAACACATCAGACCATAGCCAACTCCTCACTGGACCTTAGCTGGATACAAATACATGAATATAAAAAGGACATGAAACTGTTGGAGAGGAGGGCTACGAAGATGGTGAAAGGCCTGGAGGGGAAGACGTACGAGGAACGGCTGAGGGCACTGGGCCTGTTCAGCCTGGAGAAGAGGAGGCTGAGGGGAGACCTCATCGCAGTCTACAACTTCCTCGTAAGGGGGTGTCGAGAGGCAGGAGACCTTTTCTCCATTAACACCAGTGACAGGACCCGCGGGAACGGGGTTAAGCTGAGGCAGGGGAAATTTAGGCTTGACATCAGGAGGGGGTTCTTCACAGAGAGGGTGGTTGCACACTGGAACAGGCTCCCCAGGGAAGTGGTCACTGCACCGAGCCTGTCTGAATTTAAGAAGAGATTGGACTGTGCACTTAGTCACATGGTCTGAACTTTTGGGTAGACCTGTGCGGTGTCAAGAGTTGGACTTGATGATCCTTAAGGGTCCCTTCCAACTCAGGATATTCTATGATTCTATGAATCCTTCATACTCTTCCTCAGCAGAATCGCGTAAGTATTACAAATTTGTATTTTTGTCCACTGCAGTATTGCAGGAATTACATCTGCTAAACAGGTATTGCATTTCAGAGAAGAGAAAAACAATGAGATGTACAATGCTACAAAACAGGCAATTTTGGAGATTTTGTTAACACAAAGGCATGAAATCCTATATTTTAATTAGTATTGCATGTTTTATTACATATTTTTTCATAAAAGTTCTGTAACAAAATGAAGCTACAGGCTGAAGCTATCTTCCCAGAGCTCATCCATCCTATAAATATAGCAGATGAATAAAACTTTCATGGCAATGAGAAGTTAAATCATCTACACAGATTGCCACTGCACACTTCTGCCTTCATCCGCACGTCATGCTGATTGTTGTTCATATTGCCACTATGAGCCAGGACCCAGAGAAACGCAAAGCATAACTCAGGATGCCAAACTGATCTGTTCGTACCATACAACAGAACCGCATAATAAAAATCAAACTTTTGCAAATGTTCTACAGATGTTACTATGGAAACCTATATTTTTCAATTTTATTTTTATTTTCAGAGAGTCCCTTCCCATTTGTTAAAAAGTTTTAAAGTTCTTTTAAGTCCTTAAAATCTTTTGTAAGCTGAAAGGAAAAGTGAGGTAAAATTTCCTTTAACAAAAATCACTATACTCCAGAAAAAAATCCACCCTCCAACCAGGAAAAGGAGAATTACAAACACAGGGTGAAGCTGGCCAGATCAGTGATTCCGCAACCTCTGTCTAAAAATTTTTTGGTAAATACTTCAATTAAAAAAAAAAAAAATTAACAATCCCACTACTCTTCAGTGGTTTAAAAAACATGAATAGGAAGAAAAATATGATACAACCTTTACAAACAGATGGAAAAGTGTGATGTGACTTAGAAAAAAATCTAATTTCCCCGTGTTATTTCATTCTTCATTTTGTCATACAGAAATATGGAGCTGCTCTGAGGGATTCTGAACTGGTTTCTGACAGAGTAAATAAATAGTTATTAGTTACTAAAAGTTATGGATTGAAGGATTTAGGGCAGATATTCTATTTTGCAAAACTTGTTTCAACCGATTCTTTAAATGTCAAACAGTAAAGCAAGTACACTAAGAACACAAAAAAGTATTAGGCACATTCACAAAGTCCAAACGGAACATACACGTGAACACATCACATTCTGGGGTCTGTATTACTGTGTGATTAAATAAACTGTATTTAGCCATTGTGAAAAGAAGATGGAAAAGGTCTCTCTCAACTGCTTCTGTCCTCATTCCCATGTCTTTGAAGCATCTCAGCTCCCTTCCTGCTGTTACAAACTTGGCTTTCCAAAGCCAGTCCAAGGAAAAGCAGAGCTGGCACAAGCTGCCCCCTCTGGATGTCAGAAGTGAAGGTCCAGTGGTGGGCACTAATTTCCAAGAGTTAGGTGAGCCTCCAGTGTAGCATCCTGAAGGTACTATAGTTGTGAACTAAGAGAAATAATTTTAATAGTGATACTTAGGATCCCTGGGACCAGCAATTTTAGATATTTAAATTAAAATGCCAGTTCTGTTTTTGCCTCTTGTCTGTATACAGCACTGTGATCATCAAAGATAAATATCCTGTCTTCTGTTGCTGACTTCTTAACACATGGCATGATTAAATATGATCTTCCTTTTCCTCTCAAAGAATTCTTCTTGAATTTTAATGGCTTATGATTCTCTTGTTGTCTTTGAAGAGAATATTGTTTTCCATAAAAACTCAGTTCAATATTAAGTTTCACAAAGTTAACATGACAATGAGGTAATGCTAAAGTTGCACATATAAACCTAGAAAATCAAGTCCACAGAATACAGAATGGGGAATAAAAATAACTCAGCATTAATTTTTAGGATAGATGCTTTTTGTGTTTTCTTAAATATTTTTCAAGTTAGATAAAATTAGCCATTTTCCCATTAATTTTGTATGGAATTTTTCCAAAAAGAAAATTCATTATGTAATTGCATAGTAATTTTAGCACAAATTATTTTATTTCAATTTTGTAAGTTTATTGTCTCCAACTGGGAAGGACATAAATCTACCTCACTACCTTTGCTGCTATTGTATGAAGGGAGGCAGAAAGTAACTGCAATAAATAAGAACAAGGAGAAAAACAGATTAATACCTTAGCAGCTTTTATTTTTTTGTCTGTAATACTAAATAAAAATGCATAAAGTGCATAAAAATGCCTTTATGCTATAAGTGCAGCCACAATTTGGCTTTTCAGCTGGACTGAGGATTTGAATCTAAAGGAGAAACCACCTAGTGAATGGAAACAAAGGACTTTGAGTGTGTTGCAGAACTTATGAAGGAATTAAAAAAATGAAGCCTTAAACAGCAAGATCATGTATTTCAGCCTCCATTTTAAAACATGAATTGAAAGAAAGAATAAGGAAGCGTGACATTTTACAAAGAAAATACAAACCTCTTTATCTCTATTATGCCAGCCAAAGAACTTCCACCGCTGTGGAACAGAATGTGACCATAGGAAGTAACAGTTAAGGAATGGAAACAAGGGAACCAGCTGTTTCCATATGTCTGGCAAGACAGAGATGAGAAAACAAAGACAATTAAGAAAGAAATAAAACTGCTGTCTTTTAAAGGTTTTAATTTTGCTAAAAACAGAATAAATCATAATATGAGGTAGAGGGGATTGTTTTTTAAACCCCCTGAGTACAAAGTCTTCAACTGCAGGTATAATGCCTTCCATTTAGAAGCAAGCATATAAGGCAACAGAGACTTTTAAATTAAAATAACAACAAAACTTAAAGGTAATGAATTAAACAAGAAAAAAGAAGAGTAAGGACAAAACACAGTGGCAGAAAAAACTAAGTGACAACAAAGAAAGGAGTTAAAAATGCATTAAAAAATCAAAACAAAGAAAAATGATATCACAGTCAAAAGGATAACGAACAGATCTATAAGCCTCTCAAGAGGAAGATGATGGCAAACAAATAATAAAGCTATATAGGTTCAAGTAAGAAAGGAAAAGGCAGAAATTAGGAGGACAACGGAAGTGCATAATGAATATATTACAGGAGTATCTGTGACAGGAAAAGCCATTCAAAATTTAATTTATGATAGGATGCTTTTCCCAAGTCCAATGACTTGGAAGGATATCTCCCAGATGATGTTTAGAGTAACTCAAGCGTAATCTGCAAAACTCGACTGGTAAGCATAAAAGCCATACCAAGGAATGCTAATGTAGCAACAGTAATAACTCCATGTGGAGGTGACATTTCAGATCCAGGAGGAGGCAAGCAAAACATTGGGGAGGGAAAGTAGTAGTAGGAACCCATAATGAATGTGCTCTTCATGAATGTCAAGATTATCTAAACTGGATAGGTATGACATTTGGTTTTGTTTTTCAAAAACACAGCCACAGTAAACTCAAGAAAATAGTCTGGAAGAGCACATTGCCTTTTTGAGAAAATAAAGCTTGGATTATGGGTGTGCAAATTTAACAAATGTGTATTCCTTCTGCTTGCAAAGCCTGATTCTTAAAAGCAAACCAACTGCTTGCAAATAAATCACAGATATGAGTAAAGACAAGTCATTTGGGTGGTTTGAAGAATCCTGTCATTCATTTGTTCTTTAGATCTAATCAGAACTGCCATATGAGCAAGATAAAAATCTGCTATTAGAGCAAGATGCTCATGGATTGCCTGAACACTAAGATTGCTGCTGCTTCTCCAAATGCTTAACATTGCTCTTAAAAAACATGAGAATGGCTACAAATCTACTGATGAGATAACCAGATTCTAATGAGACTCTCTAATTATTTTAAAAATACAGATGTTACATTTCTTTGCTACTTACATTGAATGTTTACAATTTATCTTCTTTTTAAGATGGATTTTGATCTGCATGCTACCCATATTGGTTAGCAAAGCCTCTGAAAATGTAATTATGTTAATATTAAAGAAATTCTAGCAGAGGGATACCCAGAGAGCCCCTATATCTCTGGCTACCATGTATTGTCCAGTATGTGAAACTGTGTGCTCACAACAAAAGACTGAAAGGAAGACAAACTCTGGGAGTAATTCACCTACTCTCCGACTTCTTTTTTTCAGACTTCCCAAAGATCTACATCAAAAAGAAAATCCAAATTCATCATCTGACCACAGGATGTTTGGGAAAGAAAACAAAAGCAAGACAGAACATAAAAACAAACAAACAAACAAACAGCAGCAGCAGCAATAACTCCTCCCCATTTTAAAGTTCTGCATAATACTGTTCATATAAACAAATATTAACTTTTATAAACACTGATTGTAGATGTTATAAATGAAGTCTCAACTCAATCTGAATTTAGTAATATTTATAAAATAAATATTCATAAAAAGTATAAAAGGCAAGTAAACAGCGCTGGGTGTGCGGGGAGTCTACGCTCCACCAACACGCACACACAAACATCAATTTTCTAAATATACAGCACGTTGCTTTACGTACTAAACCCGAGTATGCCTATACATACGCACAATCAGGAAAGGTAACAAACAATACTTTAAGTTCCATAACTTACTAAAATCGAGTACGCCTATACATAATCACGAGCAGAAAAGGTAACAAAGAATCCTTGAAGTTCCATGACTTAACTGTCTCCATTTCCCTTTCCTTTTCTTGATTACAAACAAGCCTCCATTTTCCATTCCTTTTGAACAATATGTCTCGCTTTAAGTTGTCAAGCAACTCGGTCTTCAGGCCTTATGTATCCCGTCGTTCTTCCCAGATCGAAGAAAAGCATATCCATCTCCTTTGCAAGGCCAATAAGGCCTGGGTCAAAAGGCACGTGCAAAAAGTAGGGGGCATAACAGCAAAAGCTGTAGCAGCAGAGGGGCCCATGGCGTAGCAGAAGGATCAGTAAAGGAGCCCGCAGCTCCCTCACTGTCTGGCAAGCCCCACGTTTCTGACTGTGGTCCCACAGAGCTCTTTAAGGCCTCGGAGACTGCTCGCCAGGTGCTGAGCAGTCCCACCACAACCTTATCGTTTTTAATGGCAGAGTCCCACACCTTGTCCTCAATTTGGTCCCGTATTTCAGGCTCATAAACTGTCTGATTGTTAACAAGGAGAATAAGCTGTAAGGTGACCAGGACAGTCTTTGTTCCTAAGGACGTACATGTATGATTCCCCACAAAGTGCAGCTGCTTACCAGCGAGGGGCAGCTGTGTGCACGGGGCCGCTTCTCTCAGCTTGAGCTTCTTCCGAGCTCCGGTGTGCCATTTCCAGCGACTTTCTATGTAAGCTTCTCTGAGCCCTTTGCTGAGTTTGGCCGAACCTATCTCCAAGAGGCAATCAATGTGCCTGTTCCCGTCCTGGTCTCCGTTCTGCTGGCCTGTTCCTTTTCATTCCTTCTTTCTGCTTCTTTATTGATGACATAACTTCATTACATCGTGTTGCCCTTTTTTTTTTTTCCTTTTTTTAATCTTGAGGACAGGCTCCCCTCTTATACCCTTCTCCCCACAGCAGTTCTTTTCAAAACAACTTTTTATTGGTCAAACAACTTTGCATATAACAGCAACAGCAAACACCCAGAAACTTCCATACCTTAACGGCTGGAGAAGAAGGAACCTGAGACTGCATGGCATCTCCTGAATCACCCTTCTTTGTTCCCTCTAAACTCTTTTACATTCCTGATGGCCTCATCGTTAAGTCTAATGTTATCATCAACCACGGGGCTTTCTGGCCCCCATGGCCACACTCCCAAATCTCCCCCTTCTTTATTAATATCAACCATTTTCTCGACACGAATTACCACTCCATATATAACATATAGTGTGTTGTGTTTTTTTTTTCCCTCCCTTAAAATACTTCAGACATTTTTCCTCTAACAGCTCTGTGCCATGTCTCCTCTTGATGAGAAGAAGCCACCTAATTGGAAAACAAGTTTGTTTTAAGTAAATCTTCAAGGCACCATATTTATATTTGAATTCAGAAAAAAAAGTTGCAAAGCAAGTAGGTATTTTCTTGACAACCTAACCTGATGATTAGAGAAGTCAGAGGTGGGAGGTCTATATTCAGTCATTTGTTCTCTCTGATTTAAAGAACTGGCAACTTCTCCCTCCCACATAATTGTCCCAAGAATTAGGCCCACTTTCTAACACAAAGTTCCTGACAAATTCCGACTTCACACCATTTGTTGCTTTTCCTAACAAATAAGGAATAGTTTAAGTCAAATACAATTTGAGCTGCATTTTTATAGCAAGCCATCTGCATCTTCTGGCAGAATTATGTAATAAATTATAGGCAGGACTACCGCTTTCTGTGAACTACAAAAAAAATTACAGCAAGTAACAGCAGCACATTCTGCTAAAAGATAAAGTTTCTGTGAACATCATGGTAGAAGATAGGCAAACATTCCTTTGGCTTTTCTGCCAGCAGTATTAATGAAATTTCAGCTAGTGTGGCAGACCTAGTAAAAACCAGTGAGAGAAAATTTGTTTTCCTGCATTTCAATTTGTTTTTATCCAGCTCATTCAGTAGGGATGTAGCAAAAAATAAAATAAAACTGAATAAATAAGGCAGAAGCTGCATGCATTGAGGTCCCAGGAGACACCAACTTTAGTTAAATTTTCTTTAAGAAAATATATTCATGGCAGTAGTCTTCCCAGCCCCAGGCAAAAACTTTCCTGATTTTAAAATGCTTAACTCCAGTGAGCAAGATAAAGGTGGTGCAGTGAATTTATCTCCTGTAAGTATAAATTTGAATGAGACTTGAAACAATGATCTTATTCCTGAGCAAGCCCCCACCATTAAGAGACTATTCAGGAAATCCACATAGAGAAAGATATTTCTTTGGTAACTCTTGACTTCCTGATACCTTTTTTTCAGTCTCTTTTATACCCTCTTTCTTTCAGCTCTTTCTCATACAATCAGTTATTCCTGCATGCAACCTTTTTCTTAAAAAAAAAATAAAATAAAATAAAATAAAATAAAAAATATTATTTTTTATTTCAACTACTGCTTTTCTTTTAACGTGTTTAATTTCTCCTGGTACTGCATGTGACTTTTTTTGACTGCAAAGTCTATTCATATTTGTGTTTTTTCAAAGTCCTAATGTTCTTACACAGGAAGATTAAAAATGAGAGACAAGGGGTGGTAGGTTTTTTTTTGTTCCCTTTTTTTTTTTTTGGGGGGGGGAAAGGAGGAGGAGGGGTCTGCTTTTTAATAACCTTATGTTTTGAAGGCCTTCACCCGTAAATTTCAAGCATTATATCTTAATTTCAAGTTAAATTTCAACTCCATGCTTACTGCTTTTACATTTTTCTCCAAGTGCAACCATTCATCCAATTCCTTGCCCACCAAGTGGTCCATCTATAGAATTCAGGTCTCTCAAATTTAGGGACAAAAATGTCACGCCAGACAGTGTCAAAGTGACTTTGCACAAGTCCAGGTATATTACATCAGTTGCACTTCCTTTATCCACCAACACTGTAACCCTGTCATAGAAGGCCACTAGATTTGTCAGGCGTGATCTGCCCTTAGTGAAGCCATGTTGTCTGTCACTTATCACTTCCTTATTTTCCATATGCCATAGCATAGTTTCCAGGAATATCTGCTCCATGACCTTGCCAGGCACATAGTTCAGACTGACTGGCCTTCAGTTCCCCAGGTCTTCCTTTTTTTTTTTCCCTCCCCCTTTATAAAAATGGGGGTTACGTTTCCCTTTTTCCAGTCAGTGGGAATGTCACTGGACTGCCAGAACCTCTCAAATATAGTGGCTTAGCAATTTCATCCACTAGTTCCCTCAGGACCTTTGGATGCATCTCATCCCATGGATTTGAACACCTTTAGGTTCCTCAGATGGTCACAAACCTGACCTTCTTCTACAGTGGGCACTTCTTCATTCTCCCTGTCTCTGCCTTTGGATTCTTTAAATTAGGTGGTATGGCTAAAGCCATACCGAGACACTACCTTTCCTTCCCCCCCAACCCCAGTCATCTCCCTCTGTTCTCCATCCCCACCTCCCCAGCACTTGGTTTTCTTGGAAAGAGAAGGAAGCTGTGTTTTTTTCTCTCCCTGACTTCTCAGTGTAGACAACACATGGCTCAAAACTGTGAGGCAATCTGCTCTGAGTCTGGATGTATTCTCAGCTCTAACTCAATAAAATGTTTCATATGAAGTTTCTATGGATGCAATTCTTTAGGGACAGTACAGGGAGAGAGACCTGGTTCATCTCACCTACAATGCAAGCCTAGTTCAATCAGTTTGAATGGATTTTCTTTTGTACAACAGAAGAGGGGAAATAATTTGCATTTTCCTTTGCACACCCATGCGTAGCTGATTGTAATCCAGTCTCTTCTGCAATTCTTTGAGTTATGTTTGTGTAAGGAAGCACGAAATAGAAGGATTTGTTCCCCCCTGGACAAATTAAATCAATTCCCCTATTATGGACTAGTGCTAATGCACTGCCATCTAGTGTGGAAAATCAATATAACAAAAACAAACCAAAAAAAAAAAGGTTCAGCAACATGGTAGATGAAATGCTATCAGCTTCCACCAAATGTTTTGAACATCCCATTCATAATATTAGTCACTCTTCTTTAAATATATATATATATATATATATATATATATATATATATAAATATGCTGCCTTTTATAGAAAACTGCTTAACTTGACAGACTGCAATGGCTTCCATTAGATTGTACTGTGTCAGGGCAGTCAGGCTCAGAGCTCTTCATCCCTGTAGCCTCATTTGAAGTGACTTTGTAAAGCAAAAATTTTACAGTATTTAACAGCAAGATTTTTTTACTAAGAGTTTTTTTCTTAATTAGCACAAACTTAATTTCAGACTTATAATTTCAAGGCTTTACTCTCTAACTCACAGTCTATGAAAAGCACTGCATCTTAACAGATGGACTGCACAACCAGAGATCAGGGACTCTTCAGTTTTGTCTCTGCATTAACTGAAGATCTTCTCATCTCTTTCAAGAAGATTTCTCTCAATACAGCCCCAAGTTTCTGTTGTTTTGCATCCTGTGCAATTATCTACAATTGCTCAATGGGCACACAAAGGACCTGACCTGTTTTGCTTGGACCAACTTTGCACTGATGAAGTTATGTACAAATGATATAAACCAATAGCATATAATTTTACAAAAACTGCAGATTTTTTTTATAAAGACTGATTACCATAAATTGTTTCTCATTTCTATAACTTTCTATAATCTCTACATTACCACTCCGCTCATCAAGAATTACTCAAGTAACACTGTAGTCTGCCCCTTTCCTAAACTATACCATGACAGAGCTATTTAACTGGTACAGATATTCCTCATCATCCCCACCACAAGAAAATCCTGCTTTGAATCCAGGTTGAACCAATGTTTCTTAGAGTCCACATAGCTAGTTTCTGCATCTTGATTAAAATATAATCACTTTCTGGTCTTCAGTAATGCTGGAGAGATACTGTTAATTTGGAGGAGGGAAAAGAGAAAATGTATTTATGTGCCAGTGAGACTATTTTCCTATCCAATGAGGGGTGAAACATTATAATCTTAAAAGAGAAATACGTGGATAGAAAATTCTGTATAGAATTTGGAAAGAAGAATTATAAAAAGCAGAATTACTTTAGCATAATCTTCTATAATGGATAATATAATTTTTATTTGATGTAGGATTTAGCACTACATACAATGATTGCTAAAATCAATAATTGTATTTTGATAAAATTTACATATAAATATAAACTGAACTAAACGCAAAGACTTCAAGAAGCTTTCACCCATGATGAAACAAACAGTTCTTAGTTTATGCAAAATCATTTAGGAATTCTTTTGTGCTACAAGTCATACAGTAAAAAAAATTATTTCAACACTAAACATTCTAACGATCACAAAGGAACAATGAGATATTTGTTTGACTACTGAAGAATGTATGAAAAAAATAAAAGGCATACATGATATGGCAATAACATCCTGAAACATACTGGTGCAGCTATCTACTTCTTAGATGTTAATAAAAAAGAAAAAAAGCAAAAGTATCTTGCCAAGAATTTAACTCCTGACAATAATTTTATAAGGGAAAATACTTTTCGTAAAGTACTTTATTTATATTCCTCCCAAACCACCACAATATGACTCAGAGTACTGAGCCAGGGTATCACATCTAGCTAATGCCTTTTCTTTAAACATTTATAGATAGTTAAATACAGATACAATATAAGATATATAGATTTAAGGTTATGACACATCAGATTTAAGAAATATTTGGAAATACTGCACTGATAATTTGTTACTGTAGTTTCAATGGTAATATACAAATAAAGGTAGAAGGAGAGTACTGAAAAGAGGTCACAGCACCAACATACACTAAGCTCCTCATTCGCATGACCATGCATAAATGAAAGGCTTTTATCTTTAAAATAAAAAGCAATTATCTGCCCCTCCAGGAAGAAAGGATGACAGACATAAACAGAGTTATGAGATCAATTAAACTCTGGAGATGAGCCTAAAAAGTCCTGAAATGAGGAGGCCAGCCCATGCAAATCACTGAGGGGTTAAACTCCATGGCTTACTGCATCTATGACATAACACCAGCTTAGGCACAGAAAGTATCTACCAAAACCTCATGGCTGCGCTTCCTCAGGAACCCTTCCTTCCCTCTCTGCTATCGTGAACAACTGGTCTATGCGTAGAATTGTCGCATCCTAGACAGAAGTTAGTTCTTTGCTGAGGGAAAGATGAAAATGGAGCTCATAGTTTTGAATGTCTAGCAGTTTCTTCTAGGTATACTACAGCAGATATACTAACTAGCAGGTATACTAACAACAGGAGAAACCCATAATAAATTTCTTCTTTTGTCATAGACTGTACACAATCAAGACTTTTTTCCTTTTCCATTAATTATTTGGATAATTAAAAAAAATAAAAATACACACATTTAAACTCACTATAACTTGTATAAAATGTAACATGACAACATTTTCTTGGTAGCATGTTAGCATTTTATTGAAGATGCACCACAATGGAACATATGGTGGACATGAAGCCTTTAAACGTCAATAAAAGGGAAAAAGTTCTAATGCATGTTCTTTTTTTCTTCACAATTTGTTAGTTTTTCAAGCTGGTAAATCAGACATAATGATAAAAAAAAGACTTTCTAGCCACTAGAATACAAAACCACAAATACAACACTACAAAATCAAAACAGATATTTTCCCCCTGTGAGGTTTCTGACACATCCCTATTAGGCCCTGGATAGCTTTAAAAATCCACTATATCTTAGGCATATCTTAGGAAGAAGGTATGAATTAATGAATCAGTACTTACAGATAGATTAATATAAATCCAGGAGAACCACTGAAAAGTAATTCAGCATGGTTCATGTTTGCTGTATGATTTGTTTCTTAAGTTTTCCAAGCCACCAAAAAAATTCTGCTCAGCACATTTTCAGTTACTATGTAAATTGACTCAAGCTGTGCTGGGGAAAAATACAGAGGCTGAAGAGCTCAAGTAAAAATATGTCATACCAAAGAAACCAAACACCAATCAAAAATATAAAAATGAGGGAAATCCTACAGAAAATCCCAGGTGATCTGTCATATTTAAATTTTATAGGAGGTATATCTCAAGAATGGCAATGAAAACGGTTAGAGATTTAAACAGTAGTGATTTAACTTTTTTTTTTTTTTTACATGTTTTTCTTCAAGCAAAATGTGATCAACTACCATAGTAATATCCAACATTAATTTTGTAAAACTTGTATAAGGTACTTTCTTATTTGTGGCTTGTTCAACATTCTACGGTCTTGAATTTAAGGCAGAAAGTCCTGTAAAAAAACATTTTCCTGGAGTATTTGTTTCAGTTCAGACTAGAGGTAAGATACAGAAAAATAAGTAAAATGATAACTAAGTTCAGGTTTTGAACCTCGTGACATTTGGAGCGATCAGAATTGAAAGCTCTCTATAATCTACTTCATTTACCTGCAGCAGTTCCAATACTAAGTTAAAACACCTAGCACAGAATCATAGGGTAAATGAGGTGATCTCTAATCCAACATTCTGCTCAAAACTTAAAGCAAAAGGAAAGGTCTGACATCTATGAGTCCAGACCAGGTTAGCAGAACTTGATCCTGCTGAGTCTTGAAAACCTCCAGGTATGCCCAACATACACAGCATCATGGCACAGCCTATTCAAATGCCTAAATGCAGGAGACTTTTTCCTTCTATCACGGAACTTGTAAGTCTATTAAAAAGCTCTAAAGCTGAGTGTTACACAGCTGCTACAAGTAATATGGAATAGTCTTAATTTACTGATTCATAGTCTAACACCACACACCTTCTTGGACAGCAATTACGGCAACCCATTCTGAACAACCAGTAATTACCCAGTAACTTGCAATAGCTTTGCTATACAACTATTCGATAATACAGTAAATAGCTTTTACCACTATTGCTGTTGTACAGTAGTATCACTGTTATAAACTGATTTAATTGAGCAAAATAATGACTGAGAGGTAAACACTAACAGAAATTTTTAAAAAGTGATTTTGGATAAAAATGTCGATTTCTGTATTGCTAAACCTCTAACATAACCACAGGATAAAGAAGAAGTCAAACAAGTACAGTTTATTGCCAGTCATGAAGGTAAGAACCACTAAGTCTTCCAAACCAGCAACACAAACTTCAGGTCTTCTATTCCTACTGTTTGACTGGTACTCAAACTGCAGATGGAAATTCTCCCTGAACTTGTCTGAATTTTCTGAAAATACATTCGAGACCATATGCGTTGATTTGGAGCTCAATTTTAGACTCATGCTATTCTCAAATGTGATTAATTATATGGTTCATTAAAAAGGATATCTGTTTTTGCTGGTAGCCTCACTATTGATTAAAAGAAGATAACTGTTTCCAAAAAGATGTATTGAAGATTAAAAAAGTGCATCTTCTCAAACTTCAGAGTATTTTTACTGTTTTCAGAAAATGCAGCAAAGCAACCCCCCAAGCTCCTTTAAACATTTCATGCATCTTAAGTGTGACAACATAGATAGGCTTGCATGCAGTCACTTTGTCAATACTAATTAAAAATCAAGCACTTTTACATAAGTCGAAAAAGCAAGTACTTTTTTTTCCTAGATATTTTGTTTCCAGGTTACCTACTGCTTATAACACTTTTTTTTTATTCTCCATATTTTGTACCCAAATGTAAAGAATATTTGGATCAACGTTACTAAATTAAAGATTGCAATTAAGTTTACACCATTTCAGCAGCACCACTGAAAAAGCTCAGATAATGTGCTTTGTCACTGAATAAATATTTTCTAGGTATCTCTTGCCTTCCTGGTGTCTTTGACCAGAAATCCTTGCTTTTCATGTATAATAATAACTCAAGAAGTTATTTCTCATTTACTTTGTGTCATAAGAAGTTCATGAAATTGCATGGAAGAAGGAGGGGAAAAAAAAAAAAAAAGCCATGAATCACTGCCCTGGGATTTCAAGGCTCTGAAGCAATCTCGTGATGGTGGCCTGCCATGAGTCCTTGGAGGACACAGCTCTTGGCTTTTCTGCTTGTAGTCCCAGAATGCAGACAGTCGCAAATTCCTTCCACCCACTGCTGCCAGGCCTGGCTTTAAGAACCCAGGCCACAAATGTGGGACTTCTGCACAGGCTAAAATCCTGTATCAGGCCCAGGACCCCCAGCAAGGCCACAGCAAGGACAGGCTCCAGCTCTCCAGAACCCAGCCCTGGGCCCTAGGCCTACAGCCCTGCTCAGCCCACCTAGCCAAAGACACTGAGAGGCCCCCACATATTTTTGGCAGCATTGACCCACATCCAGCTCGCCCCTAACATGCCACATCCATCAGACCAAACAACTAAAGCCTCTGAATAGACCCAAACATATACTTGCACAGACCATGCAGGCTTTATTCATCACCTGCACAGCAAGAGGATTTAGGAATAAAGCACTGCCAGAGCTCAGCCACCAGGGATGTGATTAGACAGGCAGCATTTACCCTAATCTCTTCTACAGCAAGTGCCTTCTTCTTCCTGTAATTAAATGTGATCACAGATGCAGTTATTTAGGGGCATAATTTCACCAATTTAGACACCAAACTACTTCCATTGCAGGTGGAAAATGCAAGTAATGAAAGGGTGCGAGTGAAAATGTGAGTGTTGTTATGACTGGAGGCCAGGCTGATGGCTAATGATCATATTAATATATATAATCTTGGCAGGTTATGGGATAAAACAAATTCAATCAGTATTCAAAATGTCACATACTAAATAACCCATAAATGTCTGAAAAGTTTGTATCTTTTATCTTATGGAGTTAGTGTTATTCTAAAGCTTACAGATACTGTTATCTGATTCTCAATTTTTGGAGGGGGGGGGGGGGGATAATAGCTTAAGGATATACATTTTGTCTGTCTTTGTCTATAACATTTAGAAATGCTATATTCATTTATTATATCCCCAGAGACAAACTGACAGTATGAAAAGATTTCATGTGAAAAAAAAGAAAATGGTCAGAAATTGATGTTTGAGTTATGGCAAAACTGAAACAGGTAGCAGCTATGTGTAGCTTTCTAAGGAATTGCTAACATAGAAAATTAAACTCTACAGGTATTAGTAAAGTAAAAATTGCAAGCAGGATTACAAATTAGTGTTCATAGTTACATTCCTTTCACATTTTTTGTTATTATTTTAATATGATAAGGCATATGCACATACACAGATACTGACAGTTCCTGCTCTCAAGAATTGGTTCTGAAAATGGATGCTACTGAAAAAGGAAGATGGGGAGGGGGGATAGATGCCAGAAATTTGGAAACAAGAGGACAGATCCAATCTTAAACACCTGCCCTATTCTATCTTGCACCATATACAGCTGAATTGTTTTGATATTTTTTCTGGAAGTCCAAGTAGCTTCAGTAATATTGATCACACTCTTACAAGATTGCATGCAGTTATTTTTAGAAGGATGGAATGAGTGGTATTTTTGTTCCTAAACACTGGAAAGAGACAAAAATAGGTGAAAAGGCAAGAGTAGCCATGCCTCCATTTTGTTTCAGATCAACTAAAAAGATCGCAGTAGGCATTAACAACATAAATAGAAACAGCTGTCTACGAACAATACTGAGAAGTTACTGGCTGTAAATGGGTGACTTAAGAAAAAGGGAAAGAAACCGTCTTTATTAAGAAAGACTAGCAGAAAATGTTGTTCAGCTTTAATGTGTAGACAATACAGTGGAGAAGGACAACCCCGATAAATTTTCCAGACTTACTTTATCTGCCTTCTAACACTTTTGTAGTTTGTTTTCATATTATTTAGTATTCATGAATTCCAATGAGAATGAAAGAACCTTGGATTAAAGACCACAAGCATTACAGAATACTTCTACTTACACATAATAGATATTTATCATTACTCTGGAAGTTTTGCTGGTATAGTGGTTTTAGTAGGGATTTGATTAATAGGCAGAAAAAAAAACATCTTGTTCTAATAAACTGTTTTTAAGTTATGAAAACATATTGAAAAGAACTATATCATACTTATTTGTATAATGGGTATAGATGTAATTCTGGACCTCTTTAAGATCAGTCATCCTTAAAATATATTCCACTATATACAAATATTGGCACTACCCCTTTTTTTATGATACTTATAAAGGGTCAATAATGCGTATACTTCACAGACTCTCCAAGTTACATTCATGCTCTAACTCAGCTATTACAGAACACGGTTAGGAAGGAATAAGTCAATTTCTCACAGAAATACTGTGAATCTAAACTTTCAAAATCTTTAGCTAAGCCCATGTTTTTTCACTGAAACTAGATATAGTTGGAAAACAAAACCAAACTTGCGTGTCCTGTCAATAAGGCACAATAGTTTAAATACATGGACCAGTGCATACCACTACCAAACTTTCATCTTGATGTGACTTGTATCCAGCCTACTCAGAGCAGGGTAAGAAATTTACATGAAAACTTTAGATCCCCAGTTCTGAAGCAAGTGGTGGAATTGAGGCAATTAGCTAAACAGAAAGATGAAGGAAATATGCAAAGCATGGGGGGAGGAGAGAAAAAGACAAATAGAAAAAAAGATGAGCAAGTCTAAGATGAGAAGCAAATATGGAAGTAAGCAGCAAACAGCCAAAGGTGGAAAATGTTTAATGAACATCCTCTGGATATATGTACGTCAAACAGAAAATGAAAATCAGCCCTAGAGACTCTTACATCTCTCCAGGACAGGGGAAAAATTAATAAATAAATAAATAAATAAATTCTACTTTTACTAAGTGACTTAGTATCCACTGAGCCTACTTACCTGGTGACAAGCTGTATATGAAAAAAACAACTGTAAGTAAATGAAATCAAGACAAGGAAAAGTGAACTGATCTTCCAAATGAAAATTCTTCCTCTCAATAAGTTCGTTTATTCTGGGAAATTGCTTATTTGTGCAAAAGGATAAGAATGCCTTGTGTTTGAGCATTTAAAATCATACTGCACATGTCCACTTTAATTCTTTTGTACCTTAAACTGTGACCATCAGATAGGATGGACATGGGTATTTCATTAGTAATCTGAATAAAGGAAGGAGCTTGCTAACTCTGCTGGGAAAAAAAACTTTGAATCATGAACAATATTGCCAGATTATATACCTCTGAGTATCACTAACCATGTGATACACATACATGATACACATACCTATGCATATAGACATGCTTGCATTAGAATTTAGACATAAATTTCTTATTATTTAACAAATATAAAAAGCTTTACAGACATCCAACAAAATATTTACTGGTTAAAAGCCTCTGTAACGATAGCACATTTTACCAACTTCCATGGAATATGCTTACGTAGTTATAAACCTTGAAATAACCTATGAATATCCGTGTTCAAAGATGCATATACACAACAATTTCACTATTAACCTATGTTGCAGAAGTCTGTTTACAACAAAATGTGACAAGAGTCCCTGAGCACCAACTCCTCTCTCTCTGGGAATATTTGTTAATACTACTAAAGAGTAATTCCCAGTAAGGATGAAGAAGAAAAGATACAAAACACATCTGAAGGTTTTAACAAATAAATAAAATATTGCCTGATTTCATTTCTGAATCACATCTTTGTGCTAATGCAAAGAGAATATCTCTATATACTATGTACAGTAAGACTAAATGCATGCTAAGTGAAAACCTGGAATATTTAATTTCATTAATAAAAAATAATGACAGTGTTGATTTCTTTTTAGTTCTTCATCCCTCTCTTTTTCCCCCAAAAGAAACATGCAGCATATCTACTTCTATGCATTAGTTACTCTTGCTGTATGTACTTGCACTTTGGATTGAGTTGTTTGTCTCTGGATTTATTCAGTGTTGTAAAAGTGTTGTAGAAGCCCCTTCAAAAGGAATTTCTATTACTTTTTTATTCTATAATCCATTCTGGTTTTCCTTATTCACTAAGTGCATATCATTGAAACAGAAAAGAGGTCGGGCACAGCGTACAGGAGCACTACAAAGCAAACCTGACAAGCACACACAGCCCAGAGGCAGCAGAAGCTGCCTGGAGGCAGTGGCAATCCCCTGAGGCAGTGGCTCCTGTCTCTTCACCTCCTTTACTCAGAGCCCCTGCAATAGAGTTCAGGAATATGAGAACAATGAGAAAGGGAACAACTGAATTTTGACCAGGCGAAATGATGATGATGAATGAATCACTGTATTAGCCAGAGCTGAACAGTCCTCCCACTGCTTATGGCCTGGCTGGCACCCATAGGGTAAAGAATGGATAAACACATTGCTTACAACCTTGGAAAGACAGTACCAAGACAGAAGTCTTACCATAAATATGAAATAATATTTGCTTAAACATTTTCAAACCGTTGTATTCATCACTAAAAACATGAAACATTTATCGACACCACTGTGTTACATGTGTGGTGAAGTCCTGAGAAGATTTAGAGATGTGATTACATAAATGGAGTGACACCTTGCAGCTAGATGCACCCTTTCATTTAAATGTCTTCTGAAACTAAACTGTTAAAATGTAACAAACATAAGTTTTGGTATCACGTTCTGATAAAATGCAACCAAAATTGAATGGTTGCATTCAATTCTTTTACAAGTGCCATGAAAATTATAAATCCTCCTTGCTTGCCTCCTGCCAGGATTTTGTGTACTAGGAACAATTATGACACTAAGTAATTACTCACGTAGTTTTAATTTCACTTTGGTGTGAAAGACTAGTGCAATACAATTTGGTGCTACAGTCCCAGTGAAGGTCTATCCTGCAGCTGTGAATGGGGCTGGAGTGTGAGTTTCACATGCTGTTTATGACTAATCCCATTTAGGTTAAAAAAAATAAAAAAAACACTGAACAATCCTTAATGTGTATGAGGCAAAAGATAAATATGCAAAGGTCATTACTGATTTAAAAATAAAAGAATAGAAATAATACAAAATATTTAAAGAGATGTACTTAAACTCTACTGAGAATGATAATTTCATTTCAGACCTAGCACTTTTTTCTCCTAACATTTAGTTAATATATGAACTCTAATTAGAATATAAATTACCCCTTCTCAAAGAGAACATGGAGTTTTATCAAGCTAGAGTGAACAACCTCCCCAGGAAATCCATCATGAAGCGTTTGATTTGCTAAAGAAAAATGAAGTTTTACCAGGTAATTTTTTTTAAAGGATTTTCCATTGGGCTTGTGGCTCAATTTAAGAGCCATGATTTGAGAGTGCCATTACTATTCCTGCCACTTTAAGTAAGAAAAGTCTAGCGATGAGAAATTAAATAAAGTCATCCTCAAATACAAAAATATCAATATCTGCTTGCCAAGTAAAGATGTTATCTGGTATCGTGACTCCAGCTTTCCTCAACAATTATATCAAGTCAAACAACCCCCAACCAAATAATCAGCCCATAGTGTAGAAAAGCTCTGTAAATGTGACCTTGGACAACTTACATGACTCTGGCAGTAGAGTAATCCAAAAGCGGAGATAGAAAATGGAGGGCATGTTATTCACATCTCCTACAGTGACACCAAGAATGTGCCTAGCTGCTGAGAGAACACAGAGCAGTGCTGTTTGGGAGCTGTACCAGGCACCATGCTGGTCCTGGCCACCCCACAGAAGTGAAATGGGTGTATACAACCCTCCATACTTTCCTTCTTTGTCCTAGATACCTTCCTCAACAAAAACCTCACCTTTAAACTGATAACACACCAAAATGTGACTGATTATTTCTGGATGGTTTGTTCAGGTCATGCTGATGTTCAGCTGGGCCACAAAGAGTGCCCTTCTTAGGCTTAGGTTAGTAGAAACCACTTCAGTCTTTCCTCACACCCATAACATTTTATCTTTAAGAGTTGGCTGACAGGCTTTTCATTTCTGGGAAAATATGTTTAAATGCAGAACTGTGGCAGAAAGAGGATAACGTGAGTATTGTTGAGCTCCCTCTTTGTGCAGTGCTCAGTGAATTTTTGCACACCACACAAATTCTCATCACAGCATAATGAATTCCGTATTTGCTGCAAAGGAGAAAAGCAGCAGTGAAATTACCAGCCATATCACACTGTGAAAGCAAATATGCTTCAAAATATATTTTATTAGCAGTAATGTTTTAATTTTAAATCATGATGTTGGAATGGTATACTGTGAAGAACTTTTGCACACAAATTCTGCACTTGAACAGTAGATAACTAGAAATTCATGTTGACAATAAAGGAAAAAAATAAGATATGATTTGCTCATTCCACTGTCAGAATGTAAACATTTCCCTGCAACCACTGTCATAAATCCTTGAAAATGCATGAAGTGATCTGACACCAAGAAGTAGTTTTCCTGCAAAATATTAGGGAACCAGCAAAGTCAGCTTCTGCAACATTGTAACTTCATTCCCAAGCAATGCATAAGAAGTGTAAGTCTGGAATAGTTATCAAAAAAAGTATATTTCCATTTCTGAATACCAGAAATAACAGCTGCTTGTATCAATGAATCTGTTACTCATCCAGTAGTGATCCTAGTATGTAATACCAGGACAGATGTTTCCTCTGATAATCTCCAATTTTACTTTTAAAATACTGTGCAACAATCCCAATCCCCAGCTCCAAACATTAAAGTGGTTATACAGTACTTAAACATTTAACTTTATTTTAATAAGAGCAGAATGTGGATGTAATGATTCAAGTTCAATCATAAATCATTGTATTGAGTCTTGCATACTTCTACTCGAATTTAAGAAAATCAAAAGGTTCCCAGTATCATTTTTAGAGCAGTGTCTTCACACACTAGCTGTAGAGAAATTCTGGTTTTCATTATTTATTGAAAAGAAGAATTTGTTCTAATTCCTTTTTAATTTCACATCTTTAAAAAAAAAAAATCAGTCCCTGAAATTGAGTCTGTAGATTGAAATGACGACTGAAATTAGAACACCAATTTCAGTAGTCTAGATTATTTCACTATGTCAAGTGATGGCATAAGGAAAATATTCTCATAATAGTAATTTACGACTGTATGCTTTGATTCATCCTTTTATGTTCAGTGACGTGCATTTTGGAAGATGAAAAGACAAAGCATATACTATTACGCTTATATTTTTAAACAATATTCGAGTTAACTGGACTAATAAACAGAACATGAAGTTTTATGTCAATTTGCCAAAGACACAACTTACAGAATCACTCCTAAGTTTTAAAGAGCTTCACACAATAGTGACCAACATTTCTAGATTCTTATACTGTCAGAAATCTAAAGCTTTCCTACATCACACCTGTGATGCAGGGAGACATGATGGATTAAATCCACCAACAATACCCCTCAAATCTTTGAGACTCCAATTCAGGCTCAGAAAAAAATAGCCCACCTTAACATTCCACAGAGAAGCAATATCCTTATTTTACTTTTGGTTTAGTCTCCTTTCTCTTCTAAGCCTAGTAATTTCTAGGTATACATCCCATACATATAAAGGGAAGTTGAAAAGAGTATCCCAAGACACTCCATGTAGCAAAGACACTACCAAATAGTGATGGATGAAGAGCAGCTTGGCATTGCCACAGAAACCACCCACAGAACGGATCTCCTTACATTGTTCCTTCAGAGCAGTTTAGGGTTACCTGCCAACACACAGCTAGGATACCCTAGCTATCCCAGTGGGATGATGAACTGGATTTGGCATTTACAGAACAATTAACATCTCAATCTATTTTACCTATGTTTTTTCACCATGTTTCAATTATCACCTTCTGTTTTCTTCTCCTCTGTATTACAAAGATCCAAACAATGAGGTGTTAGTATGGTATTTTGTTTACTTGTTTTTGGGGTGAGTGTTGTGTTTTGTTTTTTTTTTTAATTGCTTCCAACAGATTATTCCCCTACTGATTATGAAATTATTAACACTTGTTTATGACAATTTCCACAGAAAACAGTGTAATCTCTGCATACTGTGACCAAGCAGAAAATAAGTGCCATAAATTCACGCAAGTGTCACCCGTTACGAATAAAAACAGGCACGGAAAAAAAATGTCACGTGAAACAGGGATACTGAAACAGAATACAACATTTTTTTCATGAAACATTATTGTCTTCTTACAGTATGCATGTCAATTCAAAGTGGATAGCTTCCAGCTGAGCATGATGCTCTCAACACCCATAAGTCAGATTGTGTAGCAGATGTTAAATGTAAAATCCATTAAGACCAATTAGATTCTACAGAAGAGAAAAAAAATATATAGTAATAGCATGCACTGGCAATTCTACATTACACAATAGCACCAAGAGATACAGTGAACCACAAAAGAAAAGCTTAAAAATGTAAATTACACAAAATCCTTACAAAGAGACCTACTAACAGAGGGTTTGCTAAGTTGTCTGCGGCCATGTGAAGTAAGGTCTCCTTGCTTCTGGTCTCCCATCTCCACCTACATGGAACTTTTGTGAGGACTATTAACAGGTAATTAACTAAACAGTGGTCCACATGGTGGCCTGAAACTAATGCAGCAAAAGAGCTTGAGCCTCTTTCCCAAACTGCAGACATGTTTCACACCATATTAACAGAACCAAATCACTCTCTCATGGGCTAAGGTCTGTAAGCTTTAATAGCCCTAGTTAGTCTTCAGGTTCTGAGCAAGTATAGCTCAGAGCTGAGCTATTGGGGGAGAAAAAAAAATGAAAAGTGATGCACAATTTTTTTGAAAGGAGAGCCCTTTCAATACCACATTAAAAGCTACCAATTTTATCGGCCATTAGGAGAGAGAGTTTGTAATAGATACATGGAACAGATCTGTTGAGCACTTTCCAGAAATGAGCCATCAATATGTAGTAATTGTGGAGACAAATGAAGCAGTCCCTGCATAGGTGATAGTTTGCACACCACTGGAGGCAAATAATATATATTTTAAAGAACTATGCATGCAAAGAAAGCATGTCTCTCTATCTGTCAGGACATGTTACCAAAGTCTGAAGGATCATCTCAAACAACCCCTGGTTCTTGAGTCAGAGTTGATTCAACTAATCCATCCATTGACACTAAGCAATCTAAAAAAATAACTAATTTGTGTTTAGTACCCAAAGTGAATTTCATCTGCCACAACATTTCAGAAAGTGGAATTTATTTCCTTAAAAAGTGAGACTGTATTTTGAATTGAAAAAACAAAAAGATAGAGATATACTAGAAACAGACCTGAAATCCATTTCCCCAAGCAGAGACTAAAGGCCACCTTTGGCCTTCAAATGTTCTTTAGTAGCTTGGGAAGAAACTCATTCAGCTTGTCCTGATCTAAGGCAATGGCTACAATGTGTATATCCTCATGTATTTTTCCACACCTTCAGAATTGTCCACAAGTCCTCTGGAGAAACAGTTGGAGAGAAAACTGTGTGGCTGCTATAGAATTACAAACCAACAACTAATATAGCTGCTGGTAGCAGGTGCTCATGATGTGTACAAAGCTGTGTTTATGTGAGCAAATAAACAAATACGGTCCTGGCAAATGGTCTTGGAGAGACCACAGCCAGTAACTTTGATGAGTCTTCTCCCCCCTGGTATATAGCAGCAGGGCAGGCTTTCAAGGTTTGCTGTCCCTTCAGTGGGTTCTTATGCAGGAGACAGAAACTACAGAAAGCACCCAATCCATCCAGAGCCCTCCATTATAAAGCATTGTTTTATCAGAGATCTCCATCAACTGGACATTTAAGTCAGTTAAAAAGAAAAATAATCCCTAAGGCATTACTTCAGACATCGTGCTCTGCCTGTTTCTCTTCTTATTTGGATTTTTTTTTCTTTGTTTATTTTTTAAAGTTATCTCAGCATTGCTACATTTTGGAAGAGTCTATCATACAATCATACAGAAATTTATAAAATTACACTAAGCAGAGGTTGCCAAACTAAGCTACGAAAAATAAAACCTATTCCCCTTCTTTAAAGCCTACTTTAGCTCAGCCATTGTTTGCAACCAAGAGTAGGGGAAAAATAATAATATTAGGCAAAAAATTAAGTTTTCAATTATCAAATTAAGTAACTAACTACCTGTTTTACTTGTTATAACACGGTAAACTGGAAGCCAAAAAAAATTAAAAAAGAAATTGTGGTGTACAACATCTAATTCATCCCTGGCATGATTCCACATAAATCAGTGGCATTACACTGGGGATTAATTTGGAATGCTGATCTGAATTAGAGCACTGTTCTATACAGCAATCATAACACACACACAAAAGAATCCAAAACATTGTAAGCATCACAAATGCACACAAATAATTAGGCACCTAAAAAATCTATGTCTGAGCAAACAGAAGAGGCTATTTCATAGTCTTGATAACAACAGTAAGGAATTTCTACTATTTTGAAAATTAGGTCCCTCTTTTTCAGAAAGGAAAATTAATTAACACATATTTTACATGATTAAGTCCACACAGAAGAAAGTAAAGCCCCTCTGACAACTCAGTTTTTACATCTCCTAATCAGATATGACCAGCTTGATGGGTTACATAACGAATCTTCAAAAGCTGTTTTAATAATAGTTTTGAAGACTGAAGAACTTAAGTTTGTTCACCAAAGGGTGGTCACCACCTATATAACATAGAACTATTGAATGAATTTCTCTTCTGAAAAGAAAGCCATTCACATCTCCCTCCTCTACTAAATCCTGTGCCCAAGTCTGGTTTTGCACACAGAACAGGTTGCTTCTGTTAAGCCCCACTCCTGGTGAGGTTTGGGGTTGTGTATCCCACCCAGGGGCAGAGAGATGCTCAACAAAAGCTCTCCTCCTGCCCTCAGACAGCAGGAGACCACACAAAGGTAGAAGGAACAAGACAGGGAATGGAGAACAGCAGGGCTCCCCAAACACACCAGTAAGGTTTAAGGCTAACCTCTGCCTTTCAGAGACAAATCTCTGCCAAGGGCTGGTGTTTTCCATCCAGCTGCTGTTTCAGCAGTCCAAACCCCTGCCCTACAGAGGGCTGAGTACTTTGCAAGATAGAAACACAGCATTCTCCATCACTTGATTCCCCTATTTGCAAGTGACCCACAACCTTTAAGGCTAAGCAGAGCCAACAAGCAGAGTTACTTAAGAGCTATGTACACACCACAGAGCTTTTGTGTATGCATTTGGGCTTTTTCCTCCCTTTGAGCCAGGCTCCTTGTTCCCCAGGACATGGCTCTGCCCTCGCTGCCCTCACCGGGAGCGCACCCGCTGCCAGCAGCGTGCTTACTTCGCAGCTAACGAGAGCTGAAGGCGATGTTGTAATGAAATATTAAAAACCCTTCCTCTCTCCCAGCTCCAGCGGCGCAGTCCCCACACCATGGAGCGGCACAGCCAGCACTGGGACCTGCCGCGATGCCCCTGGGGGAGACCTCGGCACGGGGCAAGGGGGCTGATACTCCCCGGGGTGCATTTACTTCCTACTAAAAGGTGCAAACAGCCCTGATTTCTCCAACGGGGTCTTGGGGGGGGGGAAGAAGGAACTGCTCCCGTCGGCACTCCATCAGGCATCCCCAGGCTCCCCCCCCCTACACAAAGTACCGTGGCAGTGACAATGCTTAAAGAGGGGTCGCAGCCCCCTTTTTCCCCCACCTGCACGTTGCTGCGGGACAACAAGGTGTTTTTAAGGGTATTTTTAAGGGGTTGGGGGCAACAAGGTGCTTTTGTTTTTTATTCAGGGTAGCGGGGAGGCAGATTTAAGCAGACACCGCTGCGCACCCCCCCGGGGGCAGCACTTACTGAAGAAGATGTACTCGGTGTAGCTGCTCCAGATCTTGTCGTCCCTGTACTGGTTGATGAAGGCGGCGGTGCCGGTGGAGTTGCAAGCCACCATGTGGAAGCCCGCCTCGGAGAGCCGGTCGAAGGCTTGCTCCAGGTAGGTGAACTTGAGGTAGAAGCGGGAGGTGTACTTCTCGGGGGGGCGGTCGGGGTCGCGGCTCTCGTTCAGGGTCTCGCCGAAGACCTCCTTGGCCAGGGCGATCCTGCCGCACACCATGATGCGGGCGACGCGGCGGAACTTGGCGTCCGCCTGGTTGTCCCGCACCGTGGTGTAGGAGCCGCGGTAGCCCACGGTGAGGAAGCCCGAGCGCTTGTCCAGCGCCGCCCGCTGCAGCCGGTCGCTGCTGCCCTGCGAGTTGCTGTCCTCCAGGTCGCTCTGGCAGCCCTCGTCGTTGAGCGAGCTCTGCTTGGTGACCTTGGGCGACAGCAGCTTCACCAGGTCGCCCAGCTGGAAGTACTCGGCCTCCCGCAGGAGCCGCTCCTTCTCGGGGAAGTGCTCGGGCAGCGCCAGCTGCTTGTCCCGCAAGTAATCCAGCACGTACCTGAAGAGGAAGCCGTCGCGGTCGATGAAGAAGCGCGCCCGGCTGTCCCTGGGCAGCTGCCGGGCCGCCGCCGGGCCGCCCCGGCAGGGCGAGAACATGGTGGCTAGCGTGCTGTCCGGGACACTGAGCAGCGTGGAGTGCCTCGTCACGTACACCTGGCCCCCCACGTTCAGCTCCACCACCTCGGGGAACGGCGAGCCCGACGGCCCCGACACCATGTCGCTGATGGGCAGGATGCTGCCGCCCGCCTCCTTCAAAGCCATGGCTGCGAGCGGGCGGGCGGGCGGCCGCGAAGGAGGGTCTCCCTCCTAAAAAAGGCGGCCTCCCTCCTTCCTTCCCTCCCTGCCTGCCTCCCTCCCTCCACCCACCCCACCCCTCCTCCTTCCCCGCCGCGCCCGGAAGCGCCTGGACGGAGCCGCCGCTCTCCAGCTCCGCCGCGGGGCGCGGCGCCGGCCCTCACCTGCCCCGCGGCGCCCCCTCGCTGCCCCGCCGCCGGGACGGCCCTGCCCGGCCCCCCCCTGCCCGGCCCCGCCCGGTGCGGCCCCGCCCGGCGGCGGGGGGCTCGCAGCAGCCCTGTCCCCGCGGCCGAGCAGCCCCCGCAGCCGGCTGGCACTTGGCGAAGCGCTGCCAAGCACGGCCCAGGGGAGAGCCAAGCCCCTAGCCCGGCTCCTCCCCTTCGCCTCGGCTGCTGGGTGGCTTTTTTGGTTCGCTTCGGATTATTTTTATTTATTTATTTGTTCCTCCCGCTTAAAAACCTCTCAACCTCTCCCCCAGATCCTTCTGTCTCTCCCATACGCTGCCGCGCCGCTCGGCGCTTGCAGAGTTTCACAGCCAGAATGACGGTGGTCCGTCCAAAAGTAGCATCCAGCAGGGTGCATATGACAACATATTTCAGCGTATAATCAGCACGCCTTCACCGCGAGGGAAGGGGAGGAATTTAATTGAGGGCATCAAAGAAACGGGTATTCAGCCGTGCCAGTGGTACGGCTCTGACAGGCCGTGTTGGCACGCAAACGCTGCATGCATCGTGCTGCTGCTTCGCTGGGGCACGGCGTGCTGGGGTCTTGATTTTCAGAGCACTGTGGTAGAAGCTCAACATACTCTCTTGCTTCACAACAGAATTGGGGTGATTCAAAGCAGAAAAGAAACTCAGCTGCCACCAGGATCCAGATGCCAAACGCAGATTTTGTCTTGGAACACATCACCATCTGGATTGTTGGCTGTGTAACAACTACATTTGTACTCTATCTAAAGAGTGTGGTTTTTTAATTTTTATTTATTTGTTCTTAGCTGGAGCCACAGCTCACCTGCATCCAGATTTCTGATGCATGTACTTTCAGTCTGTGCTGCTGGAACGCACTAGAGTGCAGACTTGTGCCCATGTATTGGAAGAGAGACGTGTGATTGCTCTTGCCAGTAGAAACTAAGGCCTAAAACAGACAGGATTTCTCAAACTACTAGTGCCAGATCTAAGTGTGACTCTGTTTTGCTGGGTACTTCATGGCAACACTAATTTTTTATGATTCCTTAAAAGTTAAGAATTCAAGCTTTAATTATGCCATATAGACGCAGTAGCCCAGTTCATTCATAAGTTAAATAATGGTCACACTTCAGTCTTCAGAACACATCCATTCACAGGTACAGTTGCAGTCTCTCACCTAGTCACTAGAAGGTGCTGGTGAAGAAGAAGTTTCCTTCAGCAGTTGCCAGAAGCTCAGTCATGTTCCTCAACCTATGTAGAGAGAACTTCTTTTAATGCACTAGCACAGATATCTCTCCAGCACTTCATCCCACCTGCCTTAGGTACGTTTTTCACCGTGGGATGAATCAGTCTATGGTGCTACCATCTCCCTCCATTTGCTGTCAACAAATGCTACGTCTAATGTTTAGAGAGCATTCCCAACTTTCACATGGTTAATGTTAGGGGAGGTGCATCTCACCTATCCGTTGGGTGGGGAATGTTGGAAAGACTGAGAGAAGACTTCAAGAAAACTAGGTTATGCTATGCTTCAAACTTAAAAATTACTTGGGTCTGAAAAAGATTGTTATAAAGAATAAATGTACAGAAAAGATACCATTAGTGCCTCTTCTTGACCACACGCCGAAACTGATGAATGGTTTTGAAAACAGGGATGACTGTAAGAAATTAAGCCACAATTAAGCTTTCTCTTTGGTTATTTGTTTGAAATGCTCTTGAAGGTCAGAAAAAAAATATTCAAACTGCTAGACAAGAAGAAAGTAGAGCATTATTGTTTATTGACCATTTTGTCACATATTTCTTTAGGTACAAATCCTTAAGGCATGAGAGAAGACAGTTTCCTTGTCTTATTCTTGCCTGCAGGGTTTCTCCTTGAGAATTCAGTTGAAATGTTTCTGCTGATTTCTAAGAGGACAGATTTCATACCTGCCCTCTTATGTGTAGTATGGAATAATAATTTGTCCGTGTCTAAGACAACTTGTGTCAGAGCACTGCATGACTGTGATGTTGCAGCATTACACCGATGAATGGCACTGAGCTGCTACCATACCCAGTACAGTGCCATTAGCAAGGAAACAAACGCTTGTCTTTCTGATCTCCAGAAACACATGGCTACAGCACAACTGTGTTAAACTTTCTCTCTACTGACTTGTATTTGTAAGTACGTAATCTAAGGATATGCAACTTGACAAATGTTAGAGTGAGATCATTTACCATGTAGGATTGCCCAAGTTTGGCAGGTTGCATACAAGTCATGCATAAAACAAATGTTAACATATTACTCGGGGAAAGTAGAAATTTCTTCTCAAGATTATTGGGGGAGTGGGGGCAGGGAAGGAAAAATGAGTCCTTCATTTTTTCCAAGCTTAACAGCCATTGTCTGAAGCACTGGAAAAATCACCATACTGAATTCTTGCTGTCACTTCTGCATTAAACTCCTGTATGCTGCCAATTATTTGGTCAGCTTATGGTTTCCTCTGTGAATAAGTACATTCTGTGCTCAAAAATGCATATGTCTGGGTCAATGACCAAACCTCATATAAATTTCAAAGATAATTTTTCACGAGAATGGGGCAGAGAGACCATATTTGTACTCTATAGGATAAGAAGCCTCTTCTTCCTTACATAGTATGTCCCAACAATGTCCTGCAATGCCATGTGGGTGAAGCCTGAGCCCATTTCAACAGAAACAAGTAAACGTGCAAGTACATAAGTAAATTTCCTTATGCTTCAAATGGGTGGTGGTTTTGATTCCTAAAGCAGAGGGGGAAAAAAAGATGCAGGTGAAATCAAGAAAGTGATTTTGGGGAGCATTTTAAGATAGGGCAAAAGACCTCATATAGGCAAGAATTTCTCTTTGAGATTCACCAGCCCTGACCTTAGGTAGGCACACTGGTGCAAGCAACAGACAGCAACAACAGCCCCTGGAAAAGCAGTCAGCCTGGACAGACACAGGCAGACCATATTCCTCAGAAAAAAAGCATCCTTTTACCATAGTTCTTCCTGCTGTGGAGTCATTCCAGGTGCTGGCTTGATCAGGCTACATGATAAATCCAGACTTCTCCGCGACAATCACGCTGAGACGGGAAAGTAACAGAAAGGATGGGCAGGGAGATCATCCAGACTGCATCATCCAGATCGACTGGGTCATCCTTATGAGAAATTCATATAGATACAAGCACACATTTACTGCTGCTCAGACCGCTCAGTTCTGAAATGGAAATCAGGATATTAGGGACTAACACATTTACTTGGCTTATTGCTCTGTCAGTTTTTGAACTGATAAAGGTTTAAACCTGTAAATTTTTTACACCTGTAAAAGGCAAGTTATTTACATTTTAAAAAAGTTTCTGTAATCTGTTATGAAAATGTATTTGGTTAAAAACTGATAAATAAAATATTTAAGGTTTCTGAGAAGAAGAGTGCTGAAGGTGAGAGTTACCTTCACAAGTGACTTGTCCCCAGACAACAGTTAAGATTAGAGCACATATTTTAAAGATACATTTCAACCTTTTTTAAAAACAAAATTTAAAAAAATAAGTTCACTATTACTATTACTATCCATGGTGGTTTCTGCTGTTAGTCTTATTTTTACATAGTTGAATAATACAAAATGGAAGATTCATAAGCACTTTTCAAATTAAATTGCAAAATACATCATATTTCCCTAGTGAAAATGAACAACAAAGTAGAGGATAACATGTAGGAGAAGAACAAACAATGAAATTGGCTGCTTAATCAGAGGTTCTTAGAGAGAAAATATGAAAACTCTGTAATCCCGGTAAGTGAATAAATTAAGTGAACTTTTTTTTTTTTTTTTTTTTTTTTTTTTTAGCAAGAAGAGTCTTCTGGCAGATTTCCAGTGAAGTCAAAGGGAATTGTTTCTCTGTCCAGAATTTCAGGATCAGGCAGGAAGAGTATCAATCAGAAAAAGTTCCAGATAATTACAATGAGAAGGTCTATAATAATTACAGAAATCACCTGATAAGCATTTAGGATGATTATGTTGTCTTTCAAGAACTCATCAGCCTCCAAAAAATGACATTAAAATTGTAGACAAGAGTGTGACAAACTGCCAGCAGAATCGGATTTCTCACTCAGTAAGCCCAAAAAGAATTGGCCACTTTCATGGTTCTCTCCTGTTTTTGTTATAATTTCTGTCATTTTTCCGGTTATTAATATATTTGTATTAAGAAGTTGTACATCTTTCTTGTTCTGTGTTGACAAGAATGCAATATTTCAAAGAAATGGTTGTTGCTTTTTTTTTGTTGTTGTCTTTTTTTTTTTTTCCTAAAGACTGTGAGCTTGTCACATTTCCCTTCATCTAACAACAGTCAATTCAATATATGTATTGTATTTGCTTCTTCTTGGGTCTTCTCCTTACTACAGTTTCCTTCTAGTCCTGAATCCATCTTTTATAACCTTAGAAGTATTTCTATGTAATGTTTCATTATTCCAATTCATTATTAGAGCTCTGTCATACAAGACTTTAGAAATAATTTTATTCATGTGATTAATTCTCAGAGTTAAGCAGAAGCACATATGTAAACTTAGTACTGTGGGAATTTGTACATTCAGGACCTAAACAGCACTGCAAGTGTACACAACATTTCATACATTTAAATGAGTATTATAGATTATTTAGTTGTACCGCTGAGACTGAAATCAGGAGAAACTAATCTGCACACTTGATTCTGAGAATGTGGGATCTTTCTTCTTTACAGTCTGTAGTAATTGATTGCTCTAATGTAAGATGCATTTTGAAATGTACCTGCTGGTTATTAATGTTTCAAAGATTATACATTCTCAGGAAAAAAAAAAAAAGAAGTTGGTGAGAAGTTTTTTTCAGTCATGTTAATCAAGAAGAATTTAGCAAGTTTTACTTCTCAAGGACTGGAAGTTTTAGTCACTAACAGTTAACGTACATGTTTCCTTAAAGTATTTACAAAGATTATCATTGTTAAATCAGCTCCATTGTACTGTGGCTGAAGTGAGTTGTTTGAATTTTTCATTGCAACAACTGGACAAACTTTACGTGATGAGTTCTTGGGGTCCAAAGTCATCTATGGAAGTTAAAATAAGCTGGGTCTTTCATACTGTAGTTGTTTGAATGCTCCCTATACTATGTTACAGAATGAGAGAACGCACACACAAAAAGAATAACCTCAGGAATTCTTCCTATAGGAACCAGCCTAGCTTCATTACAATATTTCAATTGTATTATTTTATCCAAACAAATATGAGAATAATTTGATATTTGGTATTACTGGACTCGTTACACAAAGAATGCACAATTTCTTTTGCTTCATTAAGATTAAAACATAGTAGAAAACAATATAGCACTCTGAATTAGCATACCCAGAGTATTTAGGCTCTTGGTTCCTTTTCAAAACAGAAATGTGTCTTCTTTGTGAATTTACACTAACCTAAATCTAGCTAAATTCTAGCTTCACTGGAGCAAATTTTACATTTAGCATACTCTGCATCTAACCACCCCATAGTAAGAATGTGTTAGCTCATTGTTAATTAGGCCTAATAGCCTGAACAGTTATGCAAGTGTAACCTGGGTATAAGGACATTTTTCTCACTTTTCTCAGTGTAGTCTGTATTCAGTATTTGAATGTACTATTTTTTCCGTCTTCTTTCATTTATCTTTTTAAAAAACCCTCTTTTAAATGTTGATCAATGTGAAGCGATCTCCATAAAAATCCTGTGTATTGACGTTCTGCTCAGCTGCTCATTTCTTTCTTATTCTCCAGCAGCAATTTTCCAAAGCCTGCTAAAATGAACAGCCTGACAGAACACACATATAACTGGCACAGCAGTGTTTCATTATAGTGAAGTTAGGTTACATTTCATTAACACCTGGCTTCTGAATATTAAGTTTATAATATGTCCCCTTCATATAGCAACAGATATTATGCAGCTATGCTCCTTTTTGCTATTGTCCAAACAGGGAACCTCATATTCTCTTGTTGCCATTTCTTTATGAACATAAGTCAAGTCAAATCCAGAAGCATCAGGAACCGATAGCACATATGGGTAGTGGTACGCACTTGTGCTGGAGAAGCTAGAGTCTGACTGTAACTGTTTTGTCAATAAAAATTTTGATTTTCCTGTTTTTGATAGATTCTACATAATCACAGCTCCTTTTGGCTTCAGCTTGTGTTTGTGGTATTCAGGAGTTCTTATAAGTAGGCACTTAATGTCTGAGTGGGTATATATCTACAGTCTAGCACATGGAAATTAATGCAGCAGTGTTTATTTCAGGAACTCCCCACAGTGGTACAAATTATGGCTCCACTAAACTTGGTATAGATTTTTCCTGTTTGCTGTAGGTTATCTAATATTGGAATGTATGATGATAATGATCTTTTCCTTCTTCATTAAGGTATAAAGTATCAAAGAAAATATAATGCACAGTACTTCTGCAATATAAGATTATACTTGAGTCAAATGCACAAATCCAAGAAATGTCATGTTTCTGGTAATATCACAGCTTGCCATATTGTACATCAACACTGCTGTTGAATGAGTCAAAAAGGATGTGTCAGACATGGCTCTTATTCTACAAAACACTTAAGGCCAGATCTATAACAGGATATACAAGACCCTAACATGATGCACTGGAATTAATGTGAGTGAAATGCCTAAACAGGAGGTAAATGCTTCAATACTTGGGTCTGGACATATAGAAACTTCTTCAATAACAGCAAAAAAGAGCCCCAATGGATATGATGAGATGGATATTCACATGCTATGCAGGATCAGAGATTATACTGTGCTTCTCTGTCAGTTATACTGATGTTTCATTAGTATGAAACAATATTTATATAGAGCAAAAAATAATAATTCATAATGCTTTAAAGCATACTGTCTACTCTTTTTGCTCTGAAAGAGACAAAATTACATAGTGAAATATGAATTTCTGTTTGTTTCTTCTGTATATTTTTTCTTCTTTCTTTGTGTACTTGATACTTTCTTCCTAACATTCCTTTGAAGAACAAAATCAGAATATAAAGATAGAGTTTCTTTGTCATGCAGGGAGCAGCATTCACAAAAGAAAGCTGTGGAATGGATTATAATGATAAATTAATGATAGCTTTAAAGTAGAAGAAAAATTATGAAAGTGACAAGGCTTCAGTGAATAGCAAAGTAAATCTACACGTGAATGCAAAAATAAGTATTAACTACTAATAACAATGTGCATTTGATTTTCAGCCAACAAAATTGTTGTCACTATCAAAATAATATTAATAAAAGCCATAAAGTAGAAAGAATAAAGTAATTTATTTTTGGGGGGTATGTGTGCTGGACTGACTGAAAGGATTTAGAGAGGGCTACCACCCATTTCTGAGAGAACAATAAAAAAATGAAGTTGGGATTTTCACAGGTGCTATGGAAAATATAAAACAAAACAAAACAAAACAAAAAACAGACACAAAACCACACATACATGTATAAGGGGACAATAACACCAAGAAAAGCATATTTCAGTAGAAACACTGTACAACGGTTTTCTCCTTACTGTCTTGCTATAGTTTATGAGCATTCATGTTGTGATTGACACTTCTTTATTTGTAAGAAAAGAACTTCCTTGTCAAGTGTATATGTATGTATTCTTTATAATAACATATGTCAAGTAAAATGTTGTTAATTAACTGTAAATAACTACTTCACTGTTACAAGATTTTTATATCAAAATAGGCAATTATATCATGTATATACTGATATACATATATTCATTCCTGCTGACCTTTTCTGATTTAATATATAGAGTGGAGGGAGGAAAGACATCTAGAATTTATCTGAGTGCACCAGTATTCAACTGTTTATTTGTTTTCTATCATCATAAGAGTATTTTATGATTGATAAGGTAGTATCTTATAGTCAGCTGAAGCTATTGAAGAAAAGCCAAACCCCTCCCAAATATGGCCTCTCTAACAATTGTATGCATAGAGATGATGAAAACAAAAAATAGAGTAAATGCTAACAGGAAAATGTACTTTTGTGGTGGAAATGTGCTATATAAGAGATTAATGGGGAATTTATAGACATTAATATACAGTAATGTAAGCTCAATAATAAAAGGTTGTTAAAATGCCTGTATAAAATGGAAAGAAGTCTAACAAAGTAGGTAGGAGAATGAGAGAGCTAGTCATATGAAGAAAAGTAGGATATTATAGGCATAACTTAAATATGGCTTGCAGATTACATTAACTGGGCTATTAACAATGAAAGATATATATTAGATGAAGCCAGCAGAAATGTGAAATAGGAAGTCTGTGAAATGGGAAGCCTGTACCTTCCTTATGAGCAACTACTCTTATGAATGGAACTACTTTATCCCCCTTTACTTGGCGGCAGAGGACCTGGAAAGGGGTATAAACGGTTGTTCTATCAGCTTAAATTGGCCATCCAATTCAATGTGGAGAGCCCATGCCATGAGAGAAGGGTTTCCTTTTTCCTTCTTCCCCATGACAGGTGTTCATATTGGCACTGATTAGCTTGTTCTTCATGTGAAGAACAGTGGCCACCCAACAATTCCTGAGGCTGCAGTGTCATTAGGGGTTGAATTTGAATAGGTCTCAGAGAATAAACTAGTTACAGAAATATTGTATATTCCGCCTTCTCCAGAAAGAACAGCTCAAGTGTGAAATGACTGAGGAAATGAAAAGGCATATGGAAAGGTCAAGAGAGCTTTTGGAGTAATGGGAGATTTTCTTAAACTAGTCATAGATTTGAGAGAATCAAGTGGAAGAAATGAAGCTAGTAGCGTGTATGTGCAGATAAAACACAGCTGCAGTTTTCTACATAATAAATTTTAAAATACTTTGAGCAAAATACTGCTGATAATCACAAAACCTACAAATGTGGAGAAGAAGTATGGAGGATGTCAAGCTTAAACCTGAAATTAAAGCTAAAAATAGAGGTGAAACAGAGGTATGTCCTATTAAACATCAAAATGCAGGAACTAATAATTAAAATACAAAAGGTTGAGGTACTAGGGAACTCAAAAGATAATTCAATACAATTATTGAACATACTAAAGGTAGCTGGTGCTGCAAGCAGGGAATGAATGTAATATAAATACTTGTACATAAAATATTAATAAATTATTAGAATTAAGGGCAGAAACATTGCCACACAGATTCGGATTTGACAAATAAACATTTTATTATAAATTATATTAACATTGATTTCAGTTTTATGTAGCATACCTTGTATTAAAATTCATGAAACTTTATTGGTTTTGTTCATTTTTCCTTCTGCTGGAAATTGGGAATTGAGAGATCATACTCCTAAAACAACAAAACATTTGAATCTTCAAACTGACTCTTGCGTCTTTTTAGACTTTATTTGTTTTTTTCTTTGTTTATTTTCTGATTTTTTTCTGAAATTGATGTTGGCAGCCCGTGCTCCTTCAGCTCTTGGGGTTCACCAAAATGTAGCTAAGGTAAGCAGAATTAATACTGATCTAAAACTAACATTAATTCTCAAATATTTTGGTGCTGTGTAGCAAATAACTTCAAACACCTTTTGTAACTGGATTGGAGAAAATGCAGAAAAAAAAACTTCAGTATAATCTGGTTGGATTTTTATTTATTTATTTTTTTATTTTCAGAATGTGATCTACATGAATACTTACACTGGTTTTTCTTGTTTTTATTCTTATCTCCCAAGCTGATGACAGCTTTTGTTGTTACACACAAGAACAACTGCATTTCTCCAAAGTGAAATACATTTTTTTTTTTTCCTAACATGCATGATAGAAAAAGAATTGTGCTAAGCAGCAATATGCTAAATGATCAAATTCTAACCTTGTGAGACTTCACTGTGTGTAAACCAGTATAATTTGGCCTCTAGAATCATGTGTATCTCTGGGAGAAAAAGCACATTTTTTTTCAGTAATGTTAAACAAGAAATGAGTGTAGCCAAACTTTGCACGTGTGGAAGGAATACGGTCTCAACCAGTTTATTCATCCTGTAGGCATGATACTGTAACATATAATTAGATTTCTACTGCATAGTTAATCATAGAGGCTGGTTTCAGATGAAGTACAGTGTCTGGCTGCCATCCATGCATTTTTACCATGTTAAAAGAAAATTTGTTGATAGTGTCAAAATCATATTCATGAATATCTGTGGTTGAGATTGCCCTACCTAGGAACACATAACACTACATTTTTATGGTGACACAATCAAAGGATCAACACTTTTAAACTCTCCTATTTGTAAAGAAGTAGAAACCAAACACTTTTTTTGGTCTTCTTGAAAGCTTCCTGGTTTAGTTTCCTCATGGTTATGTTAAGTTACCTCTATCCGTTCATTGATGATAATGGGCTCAGGACATAGATCAGAACAGACATTGGCCACAGGAGCCTACAATTCAAGAGAGGTAATAAATTATGTGGTGGACCAGGTGTATTCCTAATAGAGCAGTGCATCAAATATATTTTCATACTGATGGGTAATAATACTTCCTACATAATTGATTAAGGCTACCTGGTCATTGGGAGGCATATTTCCAGGGAAGAAAATTATTGCTTTCCATAGCATGGAAGTCACTTTGGAAGAAGGCACCTTGGTGTTCCACTGATCTATAAGAATAACCATACGGGGACACTAAAGGAGAATGCAGCAGCATAGGATGGCAGAGCCGAGATTTATCTCCTAGAGATGTAGAAGGTAAAGAAATTGAATAAAATCCAGGCCTCCCTGAAATCTCTTGCAAAACTCTCATTTACTTTGGTAGGATTTAGTCTAGGAAATCTAGAGTTTATCTTTAAGCTCAACTAGAACTCTGATTTAAAAAATTCCAAGTAGACAAATTCATAGTTATTAAAATGCAGAACAGTAATCTAAAGACTTTAACCCTGATATGAAATAAGTTACTTTCCCATCCTCAGCCTTTTTTAGACCAATGCTGGCTTGAGGGGATTTGTTACACTTGGATGAAATATCTGAGACAAAAAGCTCAATGAATCATGCAAAAAAGCAGTGAAAGTGCTGGGAGGTGCAGAGGGAAAGATTGCCTGTTAGGGGCTTAAATAGAAGGGAGAGTGGAAAGGAATTTTTTTTGAACACATAAAAATATCACCTGAAACAAAAACCTCCAGCTCTACAGTAATATACTCTAGAGACTTTAGGGAAAACTAATTTTAAATGCTGTTTTTCCATGTCTTCTTTTATAGAGGTTTATATCTGATCTACAGCTATTAATGATGAAACCCTCCCATGTTAAGAAGCAGTACTGGGCCTATGTACTCCCTAAATCTCACTTAAACCTTCCAAATAGGGTGTAAGCGAGACAATAAAATGCAGTGCGCTATTGTGAATAATGCCAGAGAGCACATTTTCAAGTTTTTATAATGAGATAGAAATACAATTTATTTTTTTTTTCTTCAAATGAGCAGTGAAATGCTCTCACAATGGGTCAACAATGCCCCATTGTTTTGTTATCACCTGCATGCTTTAGGCAAATATTTCATTTCATATTCAGTTGCTATACTGCATAGGCTTGTTATACAGAGAGTTGCCTGAGTTAGGTTACATTTATATTCAAATGACAAGTCATGATTCATTTTTTAAAAGATCCTTTGATAGCACTAAATAGCCTGATTAGAAATATATCATTATGGTACATTATGTCAACCAAATCTTTATGAGGCAGCATTCAGACCGGCTTTAATGTTTATCTTCAGTGACGTCCAGAAAGGGAGACTGAAGCCAAGCATGGTCATGCCGAGAATGGAAATTTGAAGAGTCTTTTTCATTTATAATAAACACACCCAGCTGGGAGCACAGCTGCTAACTAGGGAGCCAAAGCTCTAGCTTCCTGCTACCTGGGAGAGTCTAATTACAAAACCACCTAGACTGGCTCTCAAAACTACAATAGCAGGGTCAGGAGTAATTTAGGCATGGGCAAGAACACTATCAAAATAAGGCATCTGAAACACCATATTGCTAAGCAGTGGGGATATTTTATACAGTAATATAAATCCAAAGAGCTATTAAATGAAACTGAAGTAATATGCTTCCAGGGGTATTTAACTTCAAAATCCTATTTGACCCAGTGTGTTTGATCTCCTTTTACAAAACCATTTAGAAGATAAACAAACAAACAAATAAATAAATAATGTGGGAATTAAGAAAAGAAAAGAAAAGAAAAGAAAAGAAAAGAAAAGAAAAGAAAAGAAAAGAAAAGAAAAGAAAAGAAAAGAAAAGAAAAGAAAAGAAAAGAAAAGACACCAATAGAAGTGGAAGTTTAACACTTAAACAGAAAAACATTTCAAATAAGTCCAACTTATTTAACAGATCTCATTAAGTGAAGATCTAGAAAATCAGATAGAAAAGTATTCCTTACAAGTCCATCTTTCTTATTCTTGTTATAAGAACAAATGCTATAATAAACAAGGAAGCATAATTGTCTTTACTATATTTAGATATTCTTGTAATTGCACTGCAATTTCCTGTATTTTGGGAGATTTTAAGATAGTACAGGAAAAAGATTTTATAAAAAGTAAAAATTGATTGTAATTAGTGAGTAGTGAGATACAAATACGGATCAGTAGTTCCAATAGGCCCCCTACTCCAAGAGTTTGCAATTGTTTTCCTTTGTTTTGTGTGTATCAATAACCATGTTTCTTTATACTTCTAAAAGAAACGGCCAGTTTCTGTCAGCCCCTTTTCTCCATTATGAACATTATATCAATCAGGTATATTTTATCATGGAACTTTGACACACAGCTTTCTATCTGACAATTAAATCTATATTATAGACTGAATTTACCTTCAAAGTTTGCTGATTAAATCACTCAGTTTTATCTTCCCCCTTTCAGTCCATTTCTTCCTGTCTTTTTTCATTTTTCCTAGTGTAGGATACAGCTTGCCATAAAGGCTTAAAAATAGAAAGTTTAATTATTGTACATATATCGTACCATATGGAAGAGAATAAGCAAACCAATGAACTTCCAAATATGACACTTAAAGGTAATAATATAGATTGAATGTTTTTTACCCAATTAAATGATTTTTCCTGCATGGTTAGAATATCAGTGAGCTAATTAATTAATTAGCAAGTGGTGAATGGCAGAAGATAATAACCAACTGGACAATGCATGACATAAAACATGATTCAGTTGTATATGGTCAGGTTACAGATCCTTTGGATTCACACTTACACCCCATGGTATCTAGTATACACCCCATGGTATCTAGTACTGTTGCCATATATCAAACTGGCTTGAACAAAGAAACAACAAATCCAGAGCTGAGCGGAGTTGTGGAGCTGAGTGCACCCAGTCCTTGGAAGAGTAGAACCAGAAAAGTCATATTTAAGTTTTCACTGGTTTGCTTATTCTCTCTGGCTTGGGGCAAGCTGGCTGTGGCCAGTGGAGAAAAATTTTGTAAGAAAGGAAAAGCCTTCCTCTTCCTCAGTCTCCCACTTCTTTCTGGACCTGCATAGTAGGGGGAATGAAGAAAGGACAGAAAATTGTCACAGAAGAAAAAATTAAGAAGTTATTATTTTCTTAGCACAGACTGCTGCTTCATAATATATGCACAGAACATCTGAGAAGACAAAAAAAAATTCTCAGAAACCTTTTAATACTTTCACTTTAGGATTACTTTATCTGTCATTTCACCAAACAGTGAGGGATGCAAAATTTCAGGATAGGGAGAAGCTCCATCATGTTTCTTTTTTCTTTGTCCCTTGAAACATTTTGATCATTCCTGAGTTCTTTGGCATTAATAGCCTGAAGACTCACCAGCATATGACAGTCTTGTAGGACTTTATGAAGTGCAGTTCTCCACATCAAACCACTGCATGACATGTTGTGATGTGCTTTTTGTGCACTCTGCTCCTGTGTAGTTGCAGAAGGAACACAATGTTCAGACATATTAAGGGAACTGGGCAGTGGCAGAGCTATGTTTAAATGAGATTTGGATACCCTCAATAACTACAAATCATATCCAAAGGTTGATCCACATTGATTTTTGGTATAGGAATTTATGATCACCATGTTTTTGAAAAATGGGTAACACTGAGATAACAAGTCTTATAGTCTTTTCCTTAATAATAAACTCATGGCAAACAGCTCAAGAGTTCATGCAACTATCTTTACTGACAATTTAAAACCTCTACAATAGCTATCACTCTTCAATCACTTATTCTTTTCTTTCAGAATCAGAGAAGAATTCCAGGTATTTTTTCAAATTCTTGCATCTATAATTAAAGAACACAATTCTTTCCTGCAGTCTGCTCTTCAGCATATTTTTCCTTCATTAGAGTTACTAAGGCAATAACTTTCTCACACACTATATTAACTGCAGTTCAGCCTGATCTTCACATTCTTGCAGGTTCCCTCAACACACTCTGGAGTGCATTTACACAGCTGCCTACACAGAGACCTCCTCTTGGGGTTTCATTGAGGGCTACTCCGAGCATCATTCCAAAAAACACGTAAGAGAGCAGCTGCCATCTGAAGCAACTCTGATGAACAGGCTGGAAGTAAACGGGAAACAGTTAAATGAAGAAAAACATTACTTACCCTTCTTCCTAGTTTTCTACCATAGGGCTATGTTTCAAGAGGGTTCAGGACTCAGGAATAGATGCTGTCTTATAAGAATGCAGAGTACAAGCTGTACATGCATTTTCATGTGTGTTTTGTAGGATCAGAAGCTAAAAGCTTCTCATTTTTATGAATTCATCAGCTGCAAATCTGCTTCTTTTAAGTGCATAAGGGTTCTATTCTTTCTAAGTATCAGCTTCCTATTGATATTAATGAGAATTAAATAAGCTTAAGTTATGGTGATATTAATTTAGTCATAGAAAAACATTTTTCAGTTTTAAGTAATCTGGTTGTAATTTCCTAAGACATATGTGTATTTTTAACAATAGATGGGCCTGTGATTTACACTAACACTTGTTAAATACAGTATGGTATTTATTTCAATATTCAACGTGTACTACTCTACCTTACTGGAAAGATCTCATCTTGAAGATTTCCTCCTACAGGAAGGAAAGATGTGGAGAGTTTTATTTTTTTTTTCAGTGACTTATCTATTTCTATTGATTTTTAAAACTCTTTATCAAATTGTTATTGCCTAGACTTATAATTCCCTAACCCTGAGCTTTATTTCCACTGTAGACATGATAACTGTATTAATTATTCAAGAGGCTCAGACAACTTTCTACCAGTAATTACCAGTACAATAATGTTAAAAATAAAGGTGAAAAAAAAAGGGGGGGGGGGGTAGTGAAAAAGGCAAGATTCTTCTAAACCCTAACCTTCCAAATGTTTCTTGCTTATTTAACATGGGAAGTAGCATTCCCATGAAATCTACTTTGCACTAACAGCCAGATGATTTCCTGATGTAAGTGGTCAACAGAGGTAAGTACAGATCTTACATCCCCTCCTTTATGTAAGCATATATGATAATCTTCCATCTAGTTCTTAATCAGAGGAAAACTCAAACAAAAAATGCAGGAGAAAAATCTACTTTAATCTACTGCAGAGATTAAATGGTGAAGATATAGTTAATGGAACTTTATTTGTTCTGAGAAAGATTGCTACAGCAGCCAAAAGACACACACCTATACATCATAGAGCAGTTCAACATCTAGCAAAATAAATAAATAAAAAAAGAAGAAGAAAAAGGCTTGTTGCTGTAAGCTTCCTGGTAAAAATCCCTCTTAAATCACAATAAAAGACTCAATCCCTAGCATAATACTTTCTGAAAAGAAAAATATGGCCTGCCAGTATCCTGCCTTTAGCTGGGAGGTTGGGAAGATTTCATTCACTGTTTATCAGTGTTTATGTCCATGCCCTTTCTGTACAGATGGAAATGTAGTGAAGCAGAAGCTATTTGGGGAATATAAGCAGGCTGGCAAAGGCTTACAGCAAGATATGAAAATAAAAGGCTCAGTCCTATGTGTCAGAAATGGCAATGCAAACTAGCTCCAAATCTGGGATGAATCCTTCATTTTTTTTAAGTGTTCCTAGTTTTATTTTTGAAAAGTTTCTGGTCTTGAATTTCTGTTAAATAAGAACTGTTAATCAAATGGTTGTTTTGTGCTTCAATTACATATAGATGGATAGCTGACAAAGAAGGAGGAGAAATAAAACATCAAATTACTGTGTCTGAAGGTTTGTTGAACCTTCACCACAGTGTTTATTGTGTCAGTGTCAGTGGTGGCTTCTATCATGTATTTATCTGGCTCCTGTGCTAATAAATGAGCTTGATGTCTCCCCAGGGATTGACACAGTATGGCCTTGGAATAAAGAGGATATTTTGTTTTCTATCGAATACAGGATATCTCTACAGTCTTTCAGAAGTGTGTGTTTCAAAATAATGAAAACAAGAATTGAAATCATTAAACAAATGTATCCAAACATGCTTAGGTACTTTTCCTCAAAGGCTAGAAAAATCACAGATCCACAAAACACAGGCAAGACAAAACCCCTCAGACACCTCTACACGGGTCTACAGTCTTGAAGCCCGTGCTTGGTGCAGGCAGCTAAGCTTGACAAGAGACAAGCAAGGAAGGAAAGGAAATTTATGCATATACCTAGGTTATTAACTTCTCTGGGATCTGCCTTAATCTTCGACTCCTCCACTTTATATGATTGCTGGAAACCATGTCCACTGCACTGTAGTGCTGGTCTAGGACTTACTCTGCTCGTTTCCAGATTGAATTTGTCTATTTTTTTCTAAATCTGTTTGTCTAAATCTGCCTATTTAAGAGTGATGGCCTCTGTCCCTAGCATGGTATTCTCATCTGCTTAACAAAAGCAAAGGGTTGAGGTGAAGTAGTTTAAGTAGTTATCTTATTACTATTTAGTTTAATACAAGATGAAATGCAAATTGAACACTGAGAGCAAAACCCCTGCTTAAGGACAGTCTCTCTGGAGCACTTTAAGCCCTTCACAGATAAATTAAAAAGTTATGACAGATTTTAGTGTTTTGTAATCTGCCCCTTTTCCTTACTGGTTCCACAAAAAGCTTGATTTTAGAGGTAAGGAAAAGTTTTTAGATTGCCTTGTCTGTCCCATACCAGGCTTGGATTATGTTCACTGGTATTACGCCAGTTTTCTAGCCACCTCCAGAGCAGCAGCTTATTTTTTCTCTTTGTCAAGGATACTGCTGTATTGGCAAGAATAATATGAAAAAAATAAATAAATACTGCAGTATTTTCTATGGAGACCAGCCAGGAGAAAAAAAAAAGAAAAAAGATTGAAGTAAGAAAATGAGACTGAGAGGAGAGACAAAGGAAGAAATAATGGAGTAGAAAAGAAAGAATAAAGGCATGAAGAAGCAAACAGAAAATTATCAAGGAAAATAGCAGAAATCTGTTCCCTAGTGTTGTTTTTTTTTTTGTTGTTGTTTTGGTTTGGTTTGGTTTTATTTTGGTCCTTAGTATTTTCCTGCCTTTTACCAATTAAATTCTATTCTATTCTTCACCCCACTTTTTTTCTTACTTTTTTTTTTTTTTTTTTTTTTTTCCCTAGCCAGGTAGCTCATGCAATATTTTACTAGATTATTGGGGCATCCCCTTAATGTTTTTTTTTAATGCTTTTTTTTTTTTTTTTTTTCTTTCCCCATGGTGAATCAACTTTTATGATGTCTCAGTGCAGTGACTTACTCATTACCACAATAGCCACAATCTTTGGCTATTTAGTATTACATTCAGTTTGAATACTTTTCTTTAAGTGATTTTTTTTTGTCCTGTTCAAAGAAGTGGAATAATAACAATGGGAACTCAAAGACTGCACAAGGACAAAAGCAATAATGATTCATATTTCAAATGAAATAAGAATTACTGCTAACTTGCTTACCTTTGGATATCTGAAAAAAAAATAATAACGTTTTCATTATTAATCTGGGAATAAAAGGACAGGGCAGTCAAGAATAGGCAATAATTCTGGATCAGATCTCTTCTGTAACAATATTAATTACTACAGAGGAGCATAGCTATAATCCAAGTTTGTAACTATCCATATATACATATGCAAAGACATTATTAGGCACAATAAAAATGTGGACATTAGCCAAGATTTTAGAGACTAGTTTTCCAAGCCTTATTTCTCTTAACTGTCCCTAAGTTCTCTCTGCTTTGCTGAAATACAGTTTTTGTACTCCCACACACAGGAGTGACATTGTGGCCATGAAAATTCTGGTTATGCATAAAGAACTTTCATTTTCTCTCAGCAAATTGAATAATAGAGTGGATTTTCTTTTACTTTGGCAATTGTAATTCCCAGAATATGTATAGGAATATTCTTCTGATAAGAATTATTAGGTCATTGAGTCCAGTGGAGTGAAAATGTAAAAAAGATTTTATAAACATTTTGTTCAGAAAACTGCAAAATACTTCTCAATGTATGTGGAAGTCAAGAATTTGTATCATAATAGAAAAGGGAGACTCCGAAGACAGTGTCCGAGAGCTGGGTAGTGACTGGGAATTTGTTAGGTGAAAATTCCCAGGATATCACCTCTCATTGCTCATTAGTACAGACAAACAGATTGGCTAAGTCTTTTAGATTCCTCTCGTAGATAAATTCTCCAATTCTCTTTCATGGTAATATCACATTGGCATCTTATCTTTTTCTTTTCACATGCCAGGAGTTACTTAACAGAAAAGAAAGTATTTCTACTACTCTGATATTTCAACAGAAGAGTCCACTGTTTATAGAATAAATTCTTTCTGTAAGTCCCTAAGTTCATGTCCTCCTATTTAACATTATTACATTTCAGCTTCGCTTTAGCCTAAGGCTGGTTCTTTTATATGACATTCCAGTCATTCTCTTAGCAGGAAATATTTCACTTCTGATGTTCCCACATTTTGCAGCAAAATAAATAAATAAATAAATAAATAAATAAATAAATAAATAAATGTGGAAACACTATCAAAGTTGCAATACTATCAGTATTCTTTTTCTAATACAGACAGGATTTACATATTGATTATTTTCTCCTGTTTTCCCGATTGAGACTATGGCTTTTCATTTGTTTTCAATAATAAAGGCAAGTCAAGCAACAGAAAACTCAGTCTCACACATTAAGGTTAGTAGCTCTTTTCATGCCATCTTTCAAAAACTTTTCCTTATATGTTTTATCACAATTGGTAAAAAATCAAAAGATGAGTTTGCCAAACAACTTTCTCACAATATATGGCCAGCCAAAAGAGCATATGTTTCATACATAGCTCTTCTAGTTGAGAGAAGGAAATTTGTCACAACAGTGAGTACCACACTCTCAGGTACTGGTGGGGAAGAAGCATGAATAAGCAGTTCTTACTTATCTTACTTCGAGAGATACATTGACCTATAGGTGAAAAAATAGGCCAGGTCCTTTCAATGTATGTATAAATAAAATAAAATACAAATAATATCATAAGCTTTCATTACTTATTAGCCTGCCTTAAATATCAGAAAAGTAAATCCCACTGAATCCCATGTATGCCTGCAACCAGATGCAAAGACTGCAACAAGAGTATAGCACTGATTATTATTTTATTTTTCTCAGTGTTATTGCTTCTAGTATTGTCTTAACATTTCTCTAGGTTAGCACCTCAGTGGTAGTTTCATTACTGGTAACAACTGTGAGAGTGGTGTTTCAAGTAGGAGAGTGTAACTATTTAAATATCATGCTGTTTACAACTGCTTCAAACACACTCAGGTAAACTACTCTAGTGGTGGAACTCCTGGTAGCCATTACGACTTGCGACATTTATGCTTCATTCTAAATGCTGCACGGAGTCCTCAGGACAAAGCTGAAATGTTCAGGCTGTTGCTTAGATACTACTTTCACGGGCTTCATATGAAAAATCTACTTATGCAGGCAAATAAATAGATAAGAGTTAATAGGCTGAACCTACAATGGACAGATACAAATCACTGGTTTTACAATATATTTGGATTGGAAGAAACAAATGTGGAATACATAGAGCACTTACACTGTGCAAAATGAAAGTAGCTGTGCTTAGCTGGGACATGTCCTCCAAATACTTGAGGCCAATCTGTCTTAATGAAAAGAAGTTAAAGTAAGAAATTGCATTAATTCGAATCACAGTTTATCTATAGGTATTCTTGCTATAAAAGGATACTTGAATACCGTGTTTGTTTGCCTACGCTGGAGTATCTTACAACTGGGGACCTTGCAATAGCAGATCAAAACCTATATCATATTCTGAAATTTGAAAATCACCTTAGTCACGTACACCATCAACTTTATTTCTTACCCCAGAGGAGTTAAATTTGCAATGGTTCACATATTGTATTCAGCATACACAAATTATATCTAGTGAAAACTGCTTTACTAAAAATAGTTGTTGCTCTGCATAAGTATTAGATTGGTTCCTGCTATAACATTTCATCAGTAGAAAAACAAACAAACAAACAAAACCCCAACAAATTCCGATATGTGTTCTGGTTCGCTAATATAATATTTATTTATTTATTTATTTATTTATTTATTTATTTATTGGCACCAATAATTACTGACTGGGAGCAACACACGACAAAAAGGGTTCTGTGTAAAAGCTGACAGTTACAATATCACAATAGCAGAGCATGATGTAGTTATGGTGACACACACCATTCTTGTGATACACATTTAGAAATTATATAGGATTTTTGAGTAACTCCATTTTGTTCTATTGAGCAAAATGAAATGACTACACAAATTATTGCACTTTGCCTTTTTTTATATTTTTTGTTAATCCCCTGCAGGATAAGTGTGTGTCTTCATAGGCTTTGCATTAAGAAAACAATTGCGAAGGCAGCAGAAGCAAAGAATTCAATACCCAGATTATACTGTCTGAAAGAATAGACAGACAAATAATTTTGAGTGATAAAAACAGTTATGTATTCTAAGACACCATTCAAAATGTTCCAAATTTTCTCTCTTTGAACTAGCTTTTAAGTGTTTGGTTCTGCCTGAATTCTGCCTTAAGGATTTTATATATATATATATATATATATATATATATATATATATATATATATATATATATCAGTTTGTCATGTATTTTATATGATTACTACAAAGATTTAAAAAATCAGTCAAGGTATTTAAAATGACAAATCAATCTAATAGATTACTTACTCCACATTACTTGTACTTTCCATCAATTTCCACTATAAAAGCATATAATCTATTATGTACCACTTCTCTTGCAACTTTGAGATGAATACATGCATATATATGCCATTTTTTATATTTTTGAACCTGACTTATACCTGGTAGTGAAAAGGAACAGAGTAACTACTGACAGAAACACCCGTCTTTAAAATACTTTTATAAACAGTATAACAGGGATGACATTCTTTACATTATATACTATCTCTGTATAATTATCCCATGGTAGATTATCACTTTCCAGACATGGATTTTGGTGAGAGACACTGAATTTTAATGACTGATTCCAATGTTTATCTTATGAAATAAGCCATGTTCAAATATTATCAGTATAAATATCCTTAGAAAAAAAGAACTTAATCTCCTCGCCTGGAATCACATCTCAGCAGAGGTGATCAGTTTTGTTTGGTTTTCTTTTTCTCTAAAGGAAAATAACCTTATTAAATATTATATTTTTATAAAATATTATGTTTAATTATTTTTTTCTCAACTTCTACTTGAAGGATGAAGTGTTGATTTGTTTTTTGTCTATTTGTTTTTTATCTATTTTCCAAGCAAACCAAGCAAAATTAGCCCAAATGTTTAAATATCCAGAAAATGAAGTGACCTGAGCCATTTAATTACTTCTTTTGACAATTAATAATCAAAAAAAGGAAAGTCATGTTATAAACTTCCCAGTACAAATCTAACACTATTCCTCAGTTCCATTCCCCTGCATAGGACCACACTTTCCTTTCTTTGAGGAAATACCACCTTGTCACAGATGACAAAGAGATGGGGGGGTGCCTACACAGAAAAGTAGCTTAGCAATCCACAGCTATTTGATGATTATGAGTTTTTCAGAATAGGGTGTATTGTATTCATTTCCTTAAAATCCTTGCTGAATGGGTGCAGGTAAATGGGAGGAAAAAGTCTACTCAGCCTTCAGGTCACACTCTGTGTGCTCAAGAATCGATGTGCCATGCAGATCCCTGATATTCAGGTCAGGCACCCAGCAGGGCAGCTCCCTCCTGGCCCACAGCCACAGAAACCAAGGTGTGCAGATGCAGGGGATATATGCTCAGGTCTTGTTCTGGCAAGGAGTCCAAAAGCCTGGAGGTCATCCCTCACAGTGCAGGATTCTTGTATCCCACGCTGCAGACATAGCCTGATTTACCCAAACATGAATCTTCATACTTCTGAACTTCTTGTTAACTAAAGTCTGGTTCTTGTTGGATTAACTTTCCAGAAATGCTATAAGTACATATATACCCCTTGATAAAAGGTGGTGGAAAGAGATATCACAGAATCACAGAATTGAAGAGGTTGGAAGGGACCTCGAAAGATCATCGGGTCCAACCCCCCTGCCAAAGCAGGTTCCTTAGAGCAGGCTGTCCAGGTAGGCGTCCAGATAGACCTTGAATATCTCCAGAGAAGGAGACTCCATAACCTCCCTGGGCAGCCTGTCCCTGTGCTCCGTCACCCTCACCGTGAAGAAGTTCTTTCACGTCAGTGTGGAACTTCCTATGTTCTGACTTGCAGCCATTGCCCCTTGTCCTATCCCCACAAACCACTGAAAAGAGGTTGGCCAAATCCCTCTGTCTTACACACCTCAGGTATTTATACACATTGATGAGATCCCCTCTCAGTCTTCTTTTCTCCAGGCTGAGCAGACCCAGGTCTCTCAGCCTTTCCTCATAAAGAAGATGCTCCAGGCCCCATATCGTCTTTGTGGCCCTCCATTGGACTCTTTCCAGGAGATCCCTTTCTTTTTTGTACTGGTGAGACCAGAACTGGACACAGTACTCCAGGTGAGGCCTGACCAGGGCAGAGTAGAAGGGGAGGATCACCTCCCTTGACCTGCTGGCCACGCTCCTTTTAGTGCACGCCAGGATCCCATTGGCTCTCTTGGCCACAAGGGCACACTGCTAGCTCGTGTCATCTATCAGGACCCCTAGGTCCTTCTCCTCAGAGCTCCTCTCCAGCAGGTCAGCCCCCAGCCTGTACTGATACATGTGGTTGTTCCTTCCCAGGTGCAGGACTCTCCACTTGCTCTTATTAAACCTCATTTGGTTTCTTCCTGCCCATCTGTCCAGCTGGTCCAGGTCTCACTGAATGGCAGCACAGCCTTCTGGCATGTCAGCCACTCATCCCAGCTTTGTGTGATCGGCATACTTGCTGAGGGCAGACACTATTCCCTCATCAAGGTCATCAATGAAAGTGTTGAACAAGACCAGACCCAGCACCGACCCCTGGGGAACACCGCTAGTCACAGGTCTCCAGCTGGACTCTGCGCTGCTGATCACCACCCTCTGAGTTCAGCCAGTCAGCCAGTTCTCAACCCCCCTTACTGTCCACTCCTCTATCCCACACTTTCTCAGCTTTGCTATCAGGACGTCGTGGGAGACAATATCCAAAACCTTGCTAAAGTCAAGGTAGATGACATCCACTGCTCTCCCCTCATCTATCCAGCTGGTGATGCCATCATAGAAAGCAACAAGGTTGGTCAAGCATGACTTCCCCTTGGTGAATCCATGCTGACTACTCCTCATAACCTTCTTCTCTTCCAATTGCTTGGAGATGGCATCCAGAACAAGCTGTTCCACCACCTTTTCAGGGACAGAGGTGAGACTGACTGGCCCGTAGTTTCCCAGATCCTCCTTTTTGCCTTTCTTGAAGACCGGAGTGACATTGGCTATCCTCCAATCTTCGGGCACCTCTCCTGTTCTCCAGGACCTTTCAAAGATGATAGAGAGCAGTTCGGTGATCACCTCTGCCAACTCCCTTAGCAAACGTGGATGCATCCCATTGCATTTCCATATCATTTCAATGGAAATAAATCTGATGTTAAAAGTACCACAGTGAGAGGAGCTAGCACATTATTCCACTGTAGAATATACCAGCATTGGGAAAAAGGACTTTGTAGAGGAATGTGTCATGACTTATGTCTCTTGTTTTTGTTTTTTTAACAATGGTGTGGTGCTACAATCCGATGGAGGTTTTGAACAAGTGCCTGAAGGAATCACACTATATATAACTGTGTTTTTTATTGACTTTTGAGGTAGTTTAATGTCTCAGGTTCAGGATAGGACTTGATTCCTTTTCATTTTTATCAGAAGTGATGCAATGCATAATATTGGAATGATCATAGATGGAGGTACTTCCATGCATAACTTATAATCAGTAAAGTCTACTTTTATGTGTATATTGTGTACTGAAATGTACTTTTAGAATTAATTAATGTTCAAATACAGTGTATGACAATTTCAGATAAGCCCTTGGAAGAGTAAATACTACATCCATTCTCCCTCTCAGTGGAATTTCTTCCTCTTTCCTTTCCTTCTCCCCTCACCAACAAGAGTAACATTCAGACAGGTTCAGCTAATGTCTACAGTCATATAGAAAATAATGAGAGCTGCTGTTTTCAATGACTAGCTGATATTTGTACTAATAAATTGTGCATATAGAGCTCAAAAAATCAAGATTTTCTTTTTTTTGTTTTGTTTTGTTTTACTGCATTTTGTTGGTTGTTCAAAATTGACTGGTTTCATTGGCCCCGTTTTCTCAAGATGGTGTGGATCCTGAGACACACATACAGGTCTGCTAGAAATGTAGCAAAACAAGAAGGTTTAATTCAGCAGACCATTACGGCTCTTGTTCTGATATTGAAGATCTTTGGTGATAGTTTTATCTTCAGAGGAAGATTGTTTTTGTTTCAGTCAAGAAAACTGTCATGTCATATATAAATAAAATAAAATAAAATAAATCACCTTTTTTATTATTATTGGATCTAATCAAATACAACAACAAAATCACAACTTATTTTTTTCCACTTGTTTTATTCATTTTGGCTAAGCCTGTGCTTAATTTTTTATCTATAAAAGTAGCTGTCCTTCAAAAGGGCATGAAATGGGCATGTAAAGCATTGCATGTTTTTAATTTATTGGAGCAGTACCATCTATTTATTTTTTCATTCATTCATTCATTATGCTCTCTTATGATCTTTACACTTATGAATAATGAAGTCACAGAAAACTGCAGTTCAGCAATATGTCACAATTTAAGTTTATGAGCTGCCCCTTTGAAATCACATATATTAGAGGGCAGAGTGAACAATTTGGAAGCTCAGTCATGAACAACAACAACAACAATTTTTTATATAACTTATCTGCAGCACATTCATCAGCCAATGTAACTTACAACATCAACACATATCCTAGCATACTCAATATTCTGTACAAAGAAGAATGGAAACCCTTTTTTTTTTTTTTTTTTGGTAATTACAAAAAAGTACCCAAACAATATAACCACATGTTTTATTTATGTTATCCATGACAAAATTGTAAGAGAGTGGACCAGTAAATGGCAATACTGTTTCCTCAGGTTTCAGCTAGCTGAACTCATTAATCCTTACTCTGTTGATGTTAAAAACCTTATATTATATTTGAGAATTATGAAAACAATTCAAAGACATAATCTACTGCTTTTCTACGGGAGACTCCTGTTCAAACCACAAGGCCTGAGATAGTACCTAAAAAGGTACTATCTCCAGGAGGGCTTTGCCACTGGTTGCTTGAAATGTCTCAATATATCTTTCAGTCAGTCTCTTTGTGGCAGGACAGTAAAGAGGTGATGTGACATGCTTGATATGATTTTTTCTGACAAATAATAGAAACTCTTTGAGCATGAATTGATTTCTATTGTCACATACTATCTGTTCAGAAGCTCTCTGTCCTTGAAGAGAAGAGTCTTAAGAATTCACCATCTGGGCTGAATTAGCTGAATATATATGGAATAATTCAAGCCATTTACAGTAGTCAACAACTACAAAAATATATGTATATACAGGATATATGTATATATATATACATATATAAGCATGTATTCTACTAGTGATCCATGTAATTTTTGTGGAGTCCTCCTCATGGAGTTTTAGGAGCTACACTTGGAGACTGACTTCTGAAGGACATTCCTGCAGTCAGGGAAAACATTTTAGAGTGGCAGAGCACCAGGGCTTGAATGAATGCAAACATGCAGTCAATATGAGCAGCCAAAGTCAACAGCAGTAATCTTCCAAGCAGAGAGAGTTCAGTGAGGACAGAGAAAGCTGCTAATCTTTTCCTATTATTGTTTAATGGGTGAAAAGGGGGAAAGAAGAAACTGAATATTTTTAACCAAATACAGCCCTCAGTTAATTTTTTTTTAATTCTCCAGACAAACCTAAGAGGTTTTATGTCAATCTGGACAAATCTAAAAGAGCCTTAGAAGTCAACAGTCCTTATAATATGATTATCTTCTATGTATGAATTATTACTCTTCCTTCATACGGAGAATCAAGTTAAATTAACTTTAAGTTCTTGTATCATGGCAGCTTTCGATGATATAAACTTCTCATCTCTGGCAGAAACTTCCTGAAGGTTTATACATCAACATCTAAAAGTTAGTGCAGGGGAGGCAACATTTCTCCTGTGCTAACCAAGAATGACAGATAACCAAATACCCACACAGTACTTCTATTGTAATAGGGACACCTTAAATCAATCTTCCACTACAGTGAGGAATACATTTGACGTGTATTAGATTCACAATAGACTCTTGTTAGGCTGGCCATATGCACATATATGTGCATATGGCCAGCCCCAACACACAGCTGCACTAACAAAATAACAACTGGAGAAATTATAAAATGCTGTAGAGAGCAACAAAAGGGATCAAGGTATATGCAGATATTTAATCCTGACTTGTGGCTACACTAACAACACAGTGACATAAGAAGCAGCAGTAATGAGAAATATTATTGATTAGAAAATAAGGTTACTACATTAAAGTAATTGCTGATCAAGATAGAAATTACCAGTGCAAACATAACACTGAAGAATACTGAAAATACTGAAGAGGTATGAAGTACCAAAATTAGGGAGAACAGGAAAGAACAGAGACAGAGATAACTTGGAGATGATACAGGTAGTAAATGAAAACCCTTGGAAGAAAAAAATAGAGAAAGAGTGAATACAAGCAGAAATTTTCCATTTTAATGGAAAATTAAATTAAATTAATTAATTAATTAATTAAATTCCATTTTAATGGAAAAATTTCCAATTTTTATTGCTCTGATTGTATGTGTATCTGATTTTTATTTTTTTTTTTTTTTGTTAAGGGTATATATGAGGTGTTTTCCCTAAGGTTAGTGAGAGAAGACCTGGAGGGGGTGGATTAATCCTAATAGCTGTGGTATTTAACTTTCTGCAGAATCCGTATTCAGAGCTAGTCATCTAAGCTCCCTTATAAAATTAATGGGCTCACAAAGGCCAGCAAGCTTAACAAGCCATTCCTAAGTGCTGCGAAACACTCAGTTCCTTATGCTAAGCTGAATTCAGTATTCAGTATGGATGCTAGCTGCCAAAACTGGTTGTCACTTACCTGTGCTCAGAGTATTAGCATGGAGGTAGTATGCCACTTTTTTACTCAGTGCTGTAATGGGAGAGGCGCAGCTTGATTTCTTACCTGAGTTAGATCCACATCTCCCACAGCATAATAAGAAGTTATATCATGTGGAAGATTCTTGATCTCTTCCAATATATTTTGTATAAAATATTTATATAATTGCTGAATCAGAATTTATGTTTGCAAATCTTCCTGTGTAAACTACACTAAAATGTACTTTTATCATTGTTTCTCTCTGTGACAAATGAAAATGGCATAGTGCAGAAAAAGAGAAAAATCTTGTCACACCGGGAATATCTGACCCATTAATACTCTCTAGTCAAAGGCTAAAGCATGTTGCCGGGATGAATAACATGGAGGGTTAATTTCTGATGCAGAGATAATTTTGTACCTATTATTTTCAATGACTGTTCAAACTCTAGCCCTAGGAGGCTCCTCCTGCTTGCCTTCTGCAGGAGATAAATACTAACATCTGTAGCAGACTGGCCTCCTCCAGTGAGAAAAATATTAGATGTCCAGTCTGGGAATTTTACTGGGCCTCAGGCATAAGATACATGCTGAACTGCTCAGTGTTGTCAAAGCTTACTTTCTACAAAATGAATATCTGGAGTACTGTTACATATCTGAGGCACCTTTATGTTTATGACTAAAGATGCTTGGATAGCCTCACCAGAGTTACACAGAAATTCAGAATATATGTTTTGTATGTCCAAGCTTTACTGGTAAAACTCAAGCACATACCTGTTTTTCATATGTTCCAAAGTTCCATTTCTAATGTAAAAGATCCCTCATGCCTTGTGTTGAGTATAGCTAACTTTTCATGGGGGTTCATCATTTTTAGGAATCTGCAGGAATTTTATACCTTGCTGATTACAAATGAGCTTCTTACAGCCGTTTCTGAAACAGAGGATGCTCACCCTTTGTTTTACAGTACAGAAGCACAGCATATGCTGTTTACAGTTTTATGTTACTTTCAATATAATAAGACCCAGGCGGGTGATATCTGATTTAGAAGCATTGAGTTTTTCCAAAACTTTGTGGTTTTAAGTAGTCTCTGATTGCTCTGCTGTGAAATTAGAGAAACAGCATACTTTGTACCAAACTCCATTTTAAGTTTTCCCCCTTCCACTTGTAAAGGGAACAAATAACACTTCATTTATTGTCTGCTAAATTAAACAGTTGTGGAATTGCTATAATGTTCCCAATGGCTGCCATGTTGCTATCTACAAGCTGACAAAACTGAAGTCATCTCATAATGTCCTCCTGGGACAGTGGTTTGTGTTTTGTGTTGATCTGAACTTCTGCTGTATATATTACAGGTTTTTGTATTTTTTTTTCTTCAACCAACAATCTTTTGTGTTATACGACCACTTTTTACAAGAAAAGCAGACAGTCTAATTTTATTTGTTCACTAAAATATGGTAAGGTGAGACTCATTAAATCAGAGCTTTTTAGATATCTCAGTAGACTGTCAGGCCTTAATTATAAATACATGTAGTTATGTATCATCTCATATGTTTACTTTTTTGAAGTTATTGGCAGTTTTGGTACAAAAATATTGAGAATTATCTCAATGTTAGAAGATAGAAGATGTATTCACAGCACATGCCCTATGAAGAGAGGCTGAGGGAGCAAAACTAGTTTAGACAGGCAAGGAGAAGTTTAAGGAGCAACCTAAGGGCAGCCTTCAGCTTTCTGAAGTTTTTTTCTTCTGAAGTTCATAGGATGGCTTGGGTTGGAAGAGACTTTAAAGATCATCTAGTTCCACCCCCCCTGCCATGGGCAGAGATGCCACCGGCTATATTAGCTTGCCCAGGGCTTCATTCAACCTGGTCTTCAACACCTCCAGGGATGGAGCATCTGGGCAACCTGTTCCAGTGCCTCAGTACCCTCTGAGTGAAGAATTTATAAACATGCTGATCCTAACTCCTCAGCTGTGGTAGGTGGCATAACAAGAGGTGATAGCAACAAAACATGGCTTGGGTAGTTCAGGTTAGACATCAGGAGATGGTGCAGTACTGGAACAGGTTGCCCATGAATGCTGCAGACATACCTGGAAGAATTCATGACCTGGCTAGACAAAGCTTTGGCTGATATAACTCAGCGTTGGGGATAGTCACCCTTAGAGGGGGAAGGTTGGACAATGTGCTCCTTTTTTGTTTCTTCCAAACAGCATTTCTATGAGTCTGTGATGTGTTTCTGTCATTTTCTCCCCTTAGTTCAGTAGAAATACATATAGAAAGCTGTTTTTAATCTACAAATGGATTGTTACACTGATGGTTAAAATAGTTTAACAGAACTGATTTTTTTCTACAAAAAACATGTACAAGCATGAAAGGCAATGAGGATTCTGGTTATGTAGCAAAGCTTCAAACCATTCTTCCATTTTGCATGTGGAAAGCATGGTGATCATTTAAAGGCTTACTGAGAGAAATCAAGGCTGGCATTCACCAAGACAGTAGAAATAATCATGGGAAACATTTTTATTTTTATATTTTTATTTTTTTTCCCATGGAGTAAATATATGTACTTTGTGCATTATAATGCTTGGGGAAGCGATTTTACAGGCATGATTTATGGGGGCAGTAGTCAGACTCCATCTGTAATGTTTGTAAATCTTTTCATTGTTAGTTTACAAAAACAGCCTTAAAAGTAAATAAAGGTATACTCCTTGACTCCCTTAAGGATACATACAGACTTGCTATAGATTAGACACCTCCAAAAGACCTTTCAGAGTGCTATCAAGGAAACCCTTTGGGATCTAAGCAGAGTTCTTTGATGGATTCAAATACAGCCGCTGCACTAAATATGCATCTCATGAAGGGAAAATTTGGTACTGAATAATGAATTCTGCCCAAGCCTCAAGCTCTGCTGGACTTCTCCCCATAACTTTCTGATGATCTGGTAGTACTGCACTAAAGAAATAGATTAGAAACTGACTGATCCCCTTCACAACAGTGACCTCAATTTTGTAGATGCTAAGAATCACAATCCAATCAAACAGTCTCCGTCTTTTCATTAGAGACAAGCATTTTATTTTACTTCTGATTTGTATTTCTTTAGTTCTTGAGAACGTCTTTAGATTCTAACACCAAATAAGACCATTTTCCCTGAGGTATATTGTGATTTCTTAGCTTGTGAAGAGAAAAAAGTTTACAGGAGGCTATGACATCAGTTAATTTATTTACAAGAACCTGCTTCTACTGATTAATGTTTGTCTGAACCAGAAGGAATCTGCTTTCAAGTTTTTTCATTAAAAACGTGAAAGCAATTTTTCTATCACAAACTATTCTTTGTCAGGCATGTCACAGTTATTTTACACTCCAGAGAAAGTCAAAAACTCAAAAACTCTTTTTTTTTTTTTTTTCTTTTTTTTTTTTTTCAGTCGTTAAGGCTAAACCCTGCCATTATCCAAGTATTTGGTGTTGCCCAGACATCTCATGTCTTGATATTCCTAAGATCCATTCACTGATATTTTTTAATGACTTTACTCCAGATTTACTGTGGTGTAATTCAGAGTTGTGTTGGGTCTGTCTGGGATGGAGTCACCTTTCCCTGTAGCAGCCCACACAGTGCTGTGCTCTGCACTTGTAGCTGGAACAGCACTGATATCACTCCAGTGTTGCTGCTGCATAGTGCTGGCACAGCATCAGGACTCCTTCCAAGCCCCCAGGAGCCAGCAGGCTGGGGGTGGGCAAGTGATGGGGAGGGGACATTGCCGGGGCAGCTGACCTAAACCAACCAAAGGGATATTCCATAACACCTGATGTCACACTCAGCAATAAAAAGGGGGGCTCTCATGAGGGGGCTGTTCCTCCTGAACAACCACTACGCGTTCTGAGGCCCTGCTTCCCAGGACGTAGCCAAACCACTCATTGATGGGAAGTAGAGAATAATTTATTTTTTTTTCCTTCTCTCTTTGCTTCCACATGGCCTTATTGTTTCTTTTGTTTCTTTTCCTCCCAATTCCCTTTCCCCTTAATTAAACCATTCTCATCTCAAACCTCAAGCTCTTTGTGTTGTATTTTCTCCTCTTTCCTCTTTGAGGAGAGGGGGAGTGAGAGAGGTTGTGGTGGAGCTCGACTGCCCACCCAAGTTAAACCACCACAAGAGTAAAACCTGATCTTCTTTGCACTAGTTTTCCATCATGAGTAAGTTGTGTTTAGTATCATTCTTGGACTTGGAGGGAAGACTAATTCCCCTTAGTGTGGATGGTACATTCAACATTAGCCTGGAGGTCAGCCTACAGGATCAGTATTCCTTATTACTTTAAATGACAATTTGGATTGATGGATTTACAAAAGGCAAAGGGCACAAGCTGAAACACAGGATGTCCTGTCTGAACTGAAAACACTTCTGTACTGTGCAGGTCACTGAGCACTGGCACAGGTTGCCCAGAGAAGCTGTGGAGTCTCCCTCCTTGGAGATCTTCAAAAGTCACCTGGACATGGTCCCAGGCAACCTGCTGTGGGTGTCCCTGCTTGAGCAGGGGGTTGGACCAGACGGCCTCCAGAGGGCCTGGCCAACCTCAACCATTCTGTGATTCTGTGACAGACAGTGTAGATGTAGTGATGGATCAGGATCCAAATGAGGTAGAAAACTATTTTCACTACTTGCTGTTTATTAGAAATTGATCTAAAGAACAGCAGACTTAAAAAGAAAATAATGAAAATATGCTACTCAGTCTAATTGCTTTGATGTTACAGAAGTATTTGCCTAGCATCAGATTAATTGGTATGAAAGAAACATTTTGGACTGACAGAAAATCTTATCTTTCATTTTCCTTGCTGCTTGATTTCAGCTCAAATTACTTAATAATGGAAAGCAACTTTATAAAATGCAACTGCATGAGAAAGGGGATAAACAAAATAATACAAGCACTCCTGTGATGAAGGCATTGAACTATTTCCCTGTGTTTGTATAAAGTATAGAGAATAGCACAATTTCCTCTTCTCCGTGCTTCCAAGTAAGAAAAAACTACACAGTGCTTTTTCAGTGATCCAAGTCAACTGAAATTTGAGACATAACAGCTTAAGTCAGCTTTGTATTCCTGAAACTGAAAACAGTCCAGCTTTGTCAAATTATTCTTTTTGGTCATCTTATCTATTTGTGCCTATGCCTGAACAAAACTTGCTGTCCACTTACTGATATTTGTTGGTGTGGGGGTTTCTTTTGGTAAACATGGTCCGATTAAGCACATGCTGAACATGAGTCAGCACTGTGCCCTGGCAGCCAGGCAGGCAAACTGCATTTTGGGGTGCAGTAAAGACTGCTAAGCCAGCTGGTTCAAAAGAGGTTATTCTCCCACTATATTTAGCACTGAATGCTGTTCTGGGTTACACAATATAAAAAATGATATTAAGATACTTGAATGCATTCAGAGGAAGGCAACAAAGCTGGCAGAAGGTCTAGATGGCATGTCTTATGAGGAGAGGCATGAGAACACTTGGGTTGTCCAGTCTGGAGAAAAGAAGGCTGAGAGGCAGCCTCACTGCTCTCTGCAACATCCTGAGGAGGGGACAGGGAGAGGGAGGTGCTGGCCTCTGCTCCCTAATAACCAATGACAGGATGCATGGGAACGGCACAAAGATGGGCCAGAGTAGGGTCAGACTGGACAGTAGGAAACATTTATGTACTGTGAGGGTGATCAAATACTGGAACTAGCTTCCTAGCATGGTCGTTGATGCCCCATGCCTGTCAGCATTCAAGAGGCGTTTGGACAATGCCTTCCTTAATATGCTTTAACTTTTAGTTAGCCCTGAATTGGTCAGACAGTTGGACAGGATGATTTTCGTAGGCCCCTTCTAACTGAACTGTTCTATTCCATTCTATTCTACTTTACTGAAGTAAAACAGGGTAGGATTTTCCAGTTCTTCCAAAGTTTTGATGACTGATAAAACCCTAATTCCCCCTCAAATTTCCAATACTCAGGCTGTGTTGATGTTTGTTAAGATGAAAAGGTGATTTGTATCTCTGCTTTGAACAAATAGGCAAACTTGTCAGGAAAAGTGTTTCATATTTTGATGATCTGGAGGTCTCTTCCAACCTAGAAATTCTGTGATTCTGTGATTCTGTGATTCCGTGATAAGAAAACTTTCCACCAGATCTATCAAAAAATCACATGTGCATCTATTTGCTAAAATAGAGTATGCCCTGTCAAGGACAAAGAGAAGATACTATAAATAGTTGGTAATAAACAGAATATCAACAGTGTATGATGGATTAACTGTAGCAATGAGTTACTGCTGACCATGCACATTATCTTGTCACACTGGACTGCATAATAATAGTATTAGTGGATTTGGCTGTAAAGATATTTCTGGAACTCATCAAACTGATTATTACCTGCAGAAACAGACTGACTAATAGAGTTACAGATGTTTGATTTTTTAAAACGCTACAGGCTATTTATAAAATCAAGCTCTTCATCAATTTATCTCAGAACTACTGAAGTAATGTCTTGTAGGGGTCACTTGAGCAATTTACCAAGTTCCATCTAACAAGGAGCAGTGTGCTGGATCCAGCTCTGCCAGCCAACCTGATGTTGTGATCTGTGTGCACAGCTAGAAGTCATCATTGCACACAGTGACTGCAAACCAAGTCAGGACACCTGCAAGACAGACTAAATTGAACACAATAAACCAGGTCACATCACAAGTTGGGGATGCTGAATGTCTGGGTAAGAGTCATTCAATAACTCCGACTTGGAGTCTGAATTTAAGAATTGATTTTTGGTAGAAGCCATTTTCTAACCCTTAGCTGTTGTGGGACAGACAGCTAAGTCTTTGCAATGGCCAATACATACACAGGTTTGAATGCTGAATTTAATTTGACATAAACCACTCAAGAGTTCTCAGCTGTCATATAGGACACAATCCTCATGCCAATAATCTATGTAACCCCTTCGTTTAGAATCAAGATACTCAAACAAGGAATGTGAGTTGCTCACAACTTTTCTTCCTATTCATTTTAATCTTTGTCTACCTGTATTTTCCTCTCTTCATGTTGATCCCTGGAGGATCACCAAAGGTAGAGAGAGGGGGACTCTGAGGTCTTTTTTTTTTTCTTCCTCATCCTAGGGAGATGTGACCACTAGGAAGAATCAAGGTGTTGCACAGCAGCAAGGGAAAAGGCACAGAAGGAGGAGGAGAACATGACAAACACGACAGCATGCTGATGGCCTGAGGCTAGCCATCTGGTTCCAGCAGGCTGGGCAGGCAATACACCATTCATGATAAGGGCTGTCCCAGCTGAGATGCAGACCATTAGGTATCTAGGTATCTAGACCATTAGGTAGGCTGGAGGCCATCTGTCATGGGAACTTGTGTCCCAATGAAAAGATAACTTGATAGTTTGGGAAATGGCTCTTCACTACTATTTTACGAGAGCTGACTTTAGGCTCCATCAGCTGAGTGCCTGGTAACCTTTAAGGAGTTAAGCGCTCCCCACAGTATATTTGTGAAATGTGAAACTATCGTTATCCTCACTGAGGAATCACAAGACCAGATCCTGACAGATGCCTGTCTCTCAAGTAAATGAACAGGATGCATCACTAAACACCTTTGGGATTCAAAGCCCAAACCACTGTCCAGTATCCCATAGAAAATCCTGTGTGAGTTGAACCTCTGAGCACAGTCACAATCTGTGTTAACCACTATCCCTTTTCTCTTGCAGACAAAACCTTTCTCCCTAAACTCCTTGGGATATTAAAAAAAAAAAAAAAAAAAAAAAAAAGTAAAAACTTGTACAAGAAATTTACATAAACGGAATTTATGTACAAACTGATGCCTATAGCTACACATTGTCCAGATTGTTCACATCTGAATGCATGCCATTGTGTGCCTTGGGATTTGTAGGCACACAGGATATTATTGTTGTTGCCATGCTTTGTGTTTGCATTACAACTTTCTTTATAGGTGCAGCACAGTTTTGTTAAGCAATCAGAACACAAATACCACTGGTATAGCTAGAAAACACTGAAGTACTCCAACAGCACAAAGTATGCAAACTGTGCAGTAAAACAGACAAATCCTAACAAGCTCATTAGTACCATACTGCAGTGATTACAGAGCAAAATGCTTTCTGGGGTGTACCAGTCAGGCTATACTTAGAGAAAGCTTTGCCATGTTTTAATGCAGTGTTACATCAACTGTGCATTGCTATCACAGTCATATTTTGCTAGTATAAGCTGTTGTGGGAAAGAGGCACTATTGTCTGCTTGTACCTTGCCTAGCTATCATTCTTGATTAGCAATTAGGCACTACATAATAACGGTGAGGATGAGAATAATAATTATAAACATAAGAATCATGGTCTCAAAGCCTCAACTGGCTCAGTATCCCATTTCTGACAGTGGCCAAAATTATATTTTTTAGCAAAGAATGGGAGAAAGTGGGCATGCATGGAGTGACTCTTCCCCAGCAATCAGCATTACATATGTCAAATCTGAAACTAGATTCTCTAGGTGTCTTCTAGTGGCTTCAGTTGCATCATCTTCTCTGTTGCAACTTAATGACTCAAAACCAGGAAACCAGGAGATTGTTACTGTGCCTTTAGCATCTGTGCCAGTACATAAATATTTGCACATGAAACAAACATCCACTACCCAGAATATGACACCTACCATTTAAGATAGGTGTATATATCTTCAGTACAGTCATTTGAAAGATCTACTGAGAGAAAGATTAAAGTTTCTGCTGAAAGTCACTCTATTGTATCATGGTGTCAGAAATGTTGTCAGTCCTTTGTGGTAGAGGATTGATCAAATCTATGATTATTCAGCTGCTATAATGGTTAGAAAGTTCAATTTTAATTAGTGAAATAAGAAAATCTTTTTCTTTCTGCTTGATCATGTAATGCATGCAATACTTCATCTGGTGGTCCCAGACATAGGACCTGTAAGGACTGTGGTCATGTCAAGAACTTAGCTCTTTGATAAGCCACAGATGTAGCACAGGAGCTGAACTGCTGTGCATGCACATATCTTCTGGCCAAGAGCAGCAGGGAGAGAGACAACAGCAATGTGAGTATGCTCTATCTTAGCAAAAACGTCTCCGCTTTATTCACCATGCCCAGCTTGTAGCTCTGATGGACACTTACATGGAGGAGATCCTTGCTGCACCTCAAGGTATTCTCAGCAACTGATCTCAGCAAGTGATTTGAGCCTCCACCTCTGCAGCAGGACGTGGTCAATAATCAGACCAGTGTGCTGGAAAGAGACAATAAAGTATATAGGCAGTGGTGATGGTGAAGCAAAGCGCTCTTTTAAACCTATCACCTCAGTGTCTGCCCTCAGAAATTCATGTGTCTCCAGGGTGAATTCCTCTTTTGAGAAGTGGTCCTTTTTACAAGGCAGGAAGCATTAGGTATGCTCATATCTCAGTCAAAGGGTTTCCTACGCAGTGCCAACAGTTATTCAGCAGCACTCATTATGCAGGTGAGATGTATCGCAGTGCTGCTACTCTGCAACACTCTGCAGATCTCTATGCACCATGTGCACAATGTCTGAAATATAAGCAAATATATGCTGCACTCATCCTTTCTGTGGTTATTAGTGTCATTTAGTATCATCTTCCTCCAGCAAATTGACTCACCAAGCAAAATGCACAAGTGCACTTTAAAGTGGATCACATTATCACGCCTACTTCTTCTGAAGAGCCAAGTGCCATTACTACTTTTCACAAGGAATAACTGCCTAAACTATTTCACATTCTGCAGTGCATCAACAGTGTACTTCCTCCATTCAGTTAGCAATTCAGAAGAGCGATTGAACAGTAATGCACAACTATCATATTGTTCTACAATGGGGAGATAAAATCTAATGCATCACTTTATGCCTCTTATATGTTAGGATGTTCTTTTCTGGAGCCTTCTCATCTAGATATGCAATTGTATCATTCCTAAGGTCCTGATTGTATTTGGGGCTTCAAGAAGGTATTCTATTGAATATACTACTTTTATTCATAAAACAAACTAGAGGTTTATCTATCTGTACTACTTTTGAGATGACATATAATCCTAACTGCACAGTTAATTTCACTGAAAGTAGACCAAAAGGACTAATGATGGTCAAGGGCTAATGGGATTTTTTATTTTTACAAAAATGTTCTCACATTACTCACTAGCACTCCTTCTTCCTTTGTGTGCTTTATTTTCTAGAAGTGAAGTAGAGCACCAATGAAATACAGCATGGATCCAGACTGTTGAATGGTTAAGATTATAGCTAAAACAATAAACTTGGAACTAGAAGACATGAAAGCTAAATTCAGAAAGAAGAAGAAATCTGGGATAAGAGATATAGTAGGGAGAGAGGCTAAGGGTCAAAAGTGAGAGCAAACAACAATTTACTAAGCTGTAAAGCAAAGCCAGAGCCCTGTCAGAATCTGTATCATACGTTTAGAGCTGAGACAAAAAGCAGCTGGTACTCAAGTAAGACAAGCTGGGACCACTCAAGGTCCAGGGATGAGCATTAAATAAATTGGAATAAAACAAAGGCACTGTTTTAGCCAGGGATCACATTTTGCAGCCACACATGGGGATAGCTTCATATGCTTGATTGCTACAGCTGTCTCTACCCAGAATTACACGTGGGTCATTAGTCTCCCAGGAGACTGACTGTGGTAACCCGGTGGCTCCTTGTTCCTTGATTGCTCAGGAGTGCTTGTCGAGAGGCTGTCAGGAAAATCACCAAAGTACACACTCGAGCTCAGCTCTCAGTGACTTTCAGCAGGACTGACCTTTGTGGCTCTGAAAATCTACCCCTTGTTCTCTGCAAAGTGGTGACTTTGCACGGGGTCTGTTTACAGTTGTGCATGTTTGGCGTTTCTGTGGCCTCCTCACTCATTACCACTGCACTTAATATCATGCCAAAAGAAGATAATAAATATATATATTTTTCAATTATAACTACAGTGCTGCCATAGCAGAGGGAATGTGTTGTCCAAGGTCTTTATTATGCAACTGTATGTAGATCACTGTGAATTGCATCATTCATCTAGTTCGGTGGTGCAGCACCAAGGTCACCAGGCATTTTTAAGTTAACGTTGAAACCATAAGTCTAATAAATGTTCTTGGTAATCACAGCAAACATATTGTCACTGTTACAGATGTTACTCTTTCAAAATCGCTTGGCAAACATGACTAAAACGTAGCCCTTGTGCATGCTCTGACCTCTCTTAAAAATGCACCATCGGGAACCTTGAGCAGGTGAGATTGTTTAACCACATGAGTCATGGCCTACAGCTAGAAAATCAGTACTTCTAACAGCACTGTTGTAGTTTGCTTAGAATAAACATGCAGGCAGCTAAATTAACATGGAATCAGTGAAGGGCAAATTTTGACAGAGAACAGATTTTGAAAAGGAACATATCCATTAGTAATGCCAACACAGGTAAAAGTCAGTTTCATATTACAGTGATCTATTCAGATTGACATTAATTACCCAGTTTATGTTTGTAGACTTTATATAACAGTAGCCCATTCCTTGCCAATCCAGTGTTTTTTCATTATCTATCAGAAAATACAATAACCACCAAATGCATCATGTTCCTGTGATCTTTGCCATTATGTGTAGTGACTCACCATAAGTCTTATCAGATGCTGCAACCACTGATTTCTTTGAAAGAATGTACATCATCTTCCAGGCTGGGCCACTAGATTGCTAATGTTATGATCTCAGAAGCAGTGTCCAGAACTTGTTGCAGCTTCACTGCCTTGCAACCTATCATATATACCCATATTTTTGGCTACCAGGCATGAACAAGCCCACATCAGTTTGACCACTAAATATGCTCCTGACAATAGGGGAGGAAAAGGAAATTCAAAGCAGACACAATTTATTGAATTTTGCCTTCACTCATAGCCATTACGGATATGAATAAAGGTCAGTAATTCAACATTACTGCAAAATTCACTTAAACTCATTTAGTGGACAGAAAATGCCATCATATAAAGACTGCTGTTTAGCAAGGGACTAAAATAAACAAGGTGGCATGAGAGGTCTAGGACAAGACACAGCTGTCATGTTTTGTTCTCATATGACATATTCAATGCAATTGTGAAATCAGTTTCACTGCTTTTGTATATAATCCTGTATATATATATATATTAAAAAAAAAAAATCACAGAAAACATTACCCTTTGTCCCTTTGTTAAGGGAGCTATTTCACCAAGAAGTGCAGCATGTGCCCAATTTACTGTGTCAGCAACTTTCAATCGTCAATTCAGTTCACCAACAGTTAAACTATTCTAGGCCTGCGTTATAACCTTTTAAAGATGACATCTGACAAGATGATTTTTGATAAATAATAGGACCTTGTTACTACTAACCTGTGCCTTGGCTTGCCAAGAAGACCAGTTCTCTGGATGCAACCTGATGATTTGTCAGCTGTGGCTGTTCAGATACCCATTTTAACATCACTGCATACTCTGAGCCAATGATACAGTCTCCCCTCACTCACAATATGCTCACTTTAATACTCTCCTGCATTTTGTCACAATACAACAGCAAAATGTTTAGAGTACAGCAAAATGCTGCAGGCTAGTTTCTGAGGGTGACCTTGAAGACATCTGGCACACAGCAAATGCAATAGAAGACAGGCAAATTCTTTGTCCTCTGTACCACCTGGGTCCAGTGCTGGTACCACCATTTGAAAAAAAAAAAAATAATAATAAAAAAATAAAGGAACTAAGTCACAACACATTTTTGTGTGCAAATTTCACATTCAGAATTGAACTTTCATGTGCATGCTGAGGAAAATAAAAAAAAAAAAAAACATGGACAGATCAGCAACTTTCCCCCTCCAAAACTGTATTTCTTTTCCTTTTTCTTTGAAGCTTATGTTTAAGTCTTCTGTTTTAGTAAATTTTCAGGGTGGGAAGCATGAATTAAAAATCAGTCTTTGACCCATTACTATTTTATAATCCTCTCTTTGGCAAGTTGAAAGCAATAGCTTGCCAGGCTTGTATTTAAATTTTCATGGAATGATGTGAGGGAGTGAAATATGATGGCCTAGACAAGGTACAGAAAAGCTAGGTGGCAGTGGGAAGGCCTGCTCAAAGAGATTGTGTTACTGAATATATGTGTTTTGAACTGGTTTTATTTTAGATCAAAATAACATTTATTTTAGAAAAAGTAACAGCTTGTAATAGTGACCATAATATTTTTAGATTGAGGAACCACAAGAATACTGGGGCCAAAAGCAGCACCATGGCTGTGTTCAACTTCAGAAAGGTGAATTATGTTAAAAAGAGGATTCTTGTTTAAAATAAGTCAAAGGAGGATGGCTAAGAGAGTTATATCCTCACAGGTGCCTCATGGGTGGCATAGAGACCCCTGAAGGACACCGAGCTGGGAGGTAGCACCAGTACATATCACTTGGTGGAAATATGTTGGGAAAAGGTAAAAGGAAATTAGCATGGCTAATGAGTAAAGCCAGGGAAATAATTAAAATTAAGAAGCTAGTATGTGAAATGAGGCAAATGTATCTTGGTGACGGAAAGAAAAATGTTATAAATCCTGAGAGAATAAATAACAAACAACACTATAGCTAGACTAGCATTTGCTTTGTAAATATAGTGGGAAATTTTCAAGGTGCTCATTTTCTTTGTAAGTAATTTGACCCATCTATGACATCAAAACACAAAATGATGGCTTGATTCACTGGTTCTCCTGCCATTCATATTATGTAGATTGGGATGAAAATGAATATAAAGTGCTGTAGAACAGAGACATTTTATACTTGTTTTAGTCTGTATGGATGGTAATATGAAGCGTGGAACAAAAGTGGATCTGAATGTTTCTCAACAATCTTTTATGAACTCCAGAAGTGAAGCCATATCAATCTTTTCCTATTCAGAAGTAAGAATGCCATTAGTGCATAGTAAATCAAACTGTCTGATTTTATAACCATACCCTTGAGTCACTTGATGTGTTTTTCTGCACCTCATTAGTGGCAAATTTACTCCCTAATGCAGCAGGGCCAAATCTGTTGTGTTCACATATGCTGATCTTCTAAATTTGTGATGTTCCCACTTATATACAGCTAGATCCTGTGTAGTTATATCCAGAGTTTGCTAGGGTTATATCCACGGTTTGCCAAGGTTATGTGTCCAGCATTACTTCTCCGCACCTGTGTTCCTAGCCTTGCAACAAAGACATAGGTAAATGCAACAAATCCTTTTATATAAATGAGTTGTGATTTTTAAGGATTGGTTAAGTACACATGATCTTTTGTTTACTTCTTAAGACCACTTGTATGAATTAATTCCACTGGAGTTTAGTACAATGAATTCCAAAAAGGTTTCCACAAGCGCTCTTAAAAAAAAAATAAAAAAAAAATGGGAGCAATGGGAAATATTTTTTACCAAAGGCACTTTCAATTCAGAAACAGAATCACTAGTGTGAGGACAAACTGATTATCTAACTTACCTCTGACCTGAAAAGGATGAAAAAGATTAGGAAGAGAGTTCTTTCCACATATTATTGAGCAGCTTCTTCATGTTAAGCTTCTGCATAAGTGCTTTTGCAGTACCAGGACTTTTTTACTGAATCACTGGTCCTCTGTCTAGACAGAGAAATACTTTGCAGGCATTTCACTTAACACCTCAAAATAATGACTAAATTGGAGAATAATTAAAATCATAAAAATATTAATCAAGAAAGAAGACACACTAAAACATTGATGAAATAGTCTGCTGCCATTTATTTCCTTCATATTTCCCTTTATTTCATTTATTTCTTTTCCCTAGCCTGTTCTACAGCTACATTCATTTTCTCTACCACCGCCTGCTGGATTTTTCACTTGTTATGACTGCACTCACATCTCTGTTTCCTCTGGATGGCTTGATACTTCTACTATTATATTTTGAAACATCATCTTGTGTATTCTGTGCTTGATTGCTATTATAAAAATGTTGGGTTCCTGTAATACTGAAAGCAGCAAATAGATGGGGGAGGGGGGTATGCAGGAGGGCAGATAACATTGTGGAGGTTTGTATTTTGCTTGCTTAAATACAGTTCTGCCTTTCAGGAGACATTTTTAGGAGCTGCATTTGCTTTGTGTGGTGCTTTTCTGCAGTGACAGCAGGCGGTGGTTTAGTGGCAATTCTAAAATGTAACATTACTGTACATTAAAAACAGTACAATAATGTTTTGGACAGCAACACCTCTTAAAAATAAAACAAGATGACATTCCTAGTTTCCTTCCTCTGTTGTAGCAACCTGTTCTTCCTGTTGCTTGAACAATCCTTCAACATCACAAAGCAGAGCCACTCACTCTTCTGTTAAAAATGAAAATAATAAAAAACATATAAATTCAGTAACATTATTAATAATCATATAAGCAGGGTTTTTTCTTGTTTCTTTTTTCTTTTTTTTTTTGTGAAACAAATATGTATTTTCACTTGATTTACTAGGTCCATTAAATATTTGCGTTATTGCTTCCAGTTACTCTCTGCTTAATATATTAGATATATTAAACATTTAGAAGACAACATATTTTTAAAAATTAACATTTATTTGTTTGTTTGCTGTTAGTACCTTCTCAATACAAACGTCTTTCTCTATGCTGTAGGATTTTCAAAACATCAGCAATGTAGTCATATACCTGTTACTTATTTTTTTATTATTTTATTACAAGCCATTAGGCAAATAAAAGGTAAGTTGCATAATCTAATTTTGTTAATAGAACTTAATGCAATTCTAGGCAATCTAAAAATAAATAAATAACTTCTTAGCCCTCCAACAACCATAAACAAACTGTAATAAGGCTATCAGAAAATACACTTCAGAAAACTGCCAGAAGTGCAAAAAGTCCATACAGTAAAGCACATGGGTATGCAATAAGAAGCTGCTGTCCTTCCATGGCCAAGGCAGAGGTAAAAATTTTGGACGCTGACAAACTGCACCATCCAATAATAAACAGGGCTAACAAAGTTCCCAGGATCCCCCTAGAAAATAAAAACATAATAATAAAAAAGAGTACAATTGTTAGCACATATAGTATCAAATCTTACCAAACTTAGAAACTCAAGCTCACGTCCGGCAACTCATTACTGGTAAGGCTGAAGGCAGTGGCAGAACCAAGGACTGACTGACATAACAGAAGTCCAATCAGAAAATAAATAAATAAATAAAAATATTAACAGGTAATTTCTTCAGTGTGGATAAGAATAGCAGCTTCATCAGTCATACTGATGGAAGGAGAAGTGTATTTCCAGGTAAGTCTTCTGGGGCTCCAACAGATGCAGCAGCTGAAGATCTTTTTTAAGTTAGGGAAAATCTTATTGCAGCCAAAAATCATCAAGCAGAATTTGTTAGGATTTGTAATGACACTACAAACCTAGTCTTCTATCGGCAGCCTGGTGACCTGGAGGCAATATATTTTTGTAATACATGTCAAAGGTTTGAAGCGTGTCTCAGACTCTGAGGCACAGCAGCGTGGCTCTTAGAGACTTACACCCTGGCTGACCATACAGTAGGTGTCAACTGGCTCCCAGGAGAGAGTCCAGCTGGTCTTTTGGTCATGAAGAAATCCTTCTCCACACTGTGACTTTCTACACGGCCCTTTGGTGACAGCTGAGCTATTCTGAAGTTAAATTTTGCTGTTTCTCAGGTGCAGGGTGGCCAGGAGAACTGATGATTATGGGACTGTGGTCAAAAGCCCACTGAAAAATTCCGGCAGATTATAAAGAGCTCACTATTAAACCCTGTAGGAGCAAGACCATGCCAATAAATAATGTTTCACATATGCTTTATTTGCACTCTGTATTTGCAGTCTGCTTCTGTAAAATGCATGAGCTCATGCATGTAACATGCTGCTGAGGTGCATAATGAGATCTGCTGCATTACACACGTTCACTGTGTCAATCTCAAAGACCTTCAGAATGAATGAATCTTTGCCACTTGCTAAATGATTTCCTGGTGCTCTATTCTTTTAAACCATCAGCAAAACAGAAGCAGAAGTGAGAAACAGACTACATATACCTCCTTAGGCTCATTTATCAAAAATAATCTCCACTAATCTTGTTATTGCATCTAAACCGTGATGAGTAAAGCTCCCCTTATTTAAGGGCCTCAGTTTACTTAATGCAGTTGCATCACATAAAATTATACTTCATTTCTTGGCAATATAGTCGCCAGGCCAATACTTGGTGTTCTCAGCTCTTGTGACTTTGTGGGAGAAAGGAGAGAACTGATTTTAAGATGACTCAGCACCTCCTTGCAACTCCAACCCATTAGAAATAAAACATTAAAGACTGTGTGGTTTAGTTGAAGTGTTCTTTTAAACCTGTACAGTGGTATTCAGAGAAATGAGACTGGGCCCTGCGAACCAAGCCTCCGCTCCAAGTAGAGATTCTACAGTGCTCACTTAAACATCTAGCCAGAAATTCAGAGCTGGTATGGATGGCTCTGTGAGCAGGCACCCATGGTGTCAGAGGGTTAGGATGTAACAGGAACACGCTGTCCAATGATATTTTTCAACTAGTATAACGTCTGTTTATGGGGCTATCACTTGGTAGTATAATTTAGAGCTGTGGCTGTTCGACCACGAGGCCTCTCATGGTTTGTTCCAGGACTGAAAGTGAGCAGGATGGAAAGGTGACATAAAATCATTTCGCAGCCAAGAGATACGTCTGTGCACTTATATATTCAGTCCTTGATCTAGCAGTGATTTAACTGCCAATGGGAATGGTCTAGCTTTAGCCAAGAGCATGTGTCTGGTGTGTCCATGAGGCTCAAATCCTCATGCACAGGAGAGGGACAAGGAGGTGTTGTGCTCACAGTGACCAAGAGGACTGAGGGTGTACTGACATGAAGGATGAGTTGGGGTGGGCAGACATAAGTGGTACCTCTCCACTTTTCTCTCTCGCAACTTTCAGACATGGTCACCACATGGGTCCTTTACATCAGCTGGGTCTAAGAATTCCTTTTGCCTGTTTTACACTCACTTCCTTCACTGTTTAGTCAAGGAGATGCCATGGCTAGTCTGTTCATGGATTTGATAGTGAAGACTTACTCTTTTTTTTTTTTTTTTTTTTTTTTCCCCCCCCAGGAAAAACGTGTTCTGATATTTCTCCCAGAAAGGTTGCCTAATCAGCTTGGGTTGATATGATATGAGCATACATGTATATAGGCACAAGTAAAGCTCTGAGGCAGTCTGTTTCCACACAAGTCCGAATAACAGAAGTGGTCTTCTATTTGGTGCCATTCAACAACCAATATATTTCAATGTTTCATTTTTTTGCTTCATTCCTATTTAACACTGAAATAGCTAATCATAAATACCACAATTGTTGCATTAATATCTGTCTTTGCATTTGAAAAAAAGATCATTGCTGTATCTCCTTTGCTATTTTAAATAACTTTTAAAATTAAAAATAATGATACATATTGGATTTAAAAGTTGCCACTTGATTTTAATATCCTTTTTGGAATAGATAACCTCAGTACTTGCTATGTTCAAGCAGTTTAATATACTGAATGAGACAGGACTGGAGAATGCTGTAGACAACCACTAAACATTATCAATTAATTTCAGAAATAATGGATTAATTTTGTAAAGCCTACCTCAGTACACTATTTATGGATTTTCAAAAGATGTGTTTTCTCTAAATTCACAGCATTTTACAAGCAAATAGTCATGCTTGGGAATTCCTTGTATAGACAACAGTACCCTGTGCAGTTCTAACAGCTGGTTTCAAGTTAGCCCCATCTGTCCTATGATTACATATCAACACCTTTTATTCAGGTGGATTATTAAACAGGTTAATCAAGCAAATATGGGAAGCGTAGGAGAACAGAGAATGAGTGGTTTCTTTGGTGTCACTGCTGTCCATCTTGTCAAGGACAGCTCAGAAACACTTGAATACACGGAATATGGTCAGGATAACCCATCATAGCACTGCAGAAACATGCAACAAGGATTGTGCTAAAATCTTGATACCACTATATCATTTCTTTAAAAAATAAACACATACATAAAATTGCTGCTTTACCATGTAAAACAGGGTCAAAACAGGGTCACTTTCTTGCTCATCAACTGGTAAGTCCCATAATTTGCAGATTGGAAGGTTTAAAACGTGTTCAGAAAGACTGAGGAGGAAAACCATTATTAACTATGTGTTAACTACAAAAAAAAAAAAAAGCACTGCTCAAAGCCTTCAGGCAAGACCTGGAGCTTCCTTGTACTTTGCTGTATGTGAACAGGGAGGTCAACAATCTGTATCTCAAGAGGTTTACAGAATGAGAAGAAAGGAAAGGCTTGCATGCAAATTTCCTAATTCATATGTATATTACTGAGAACTCCTACACACACACACACAGACACATACAACAATGCATTTGTTTTTTTCAAAGCAATTATACCATTACTATTATGACTATTATATCTTAAGCGTTTGTCCTAATGCTCTAGATCATTAAGGGTTGCCTGATTATTTCATTCTGTCACACAGAAGTCAGTCTACAGAAGGAAAGGAAATACAAGGATGGGAGCCTGATACTATGAACAACAACAACAACAGCAACAAAAAGGATCAGAAGAACCAGCTATATAAAACCAAAGTCTGTGAATTGCTTTTAAAATTGATGCTGAGTTTAGTCACTGTTGGCTCTTCAAAATAAAAAGCACATTTGAGGCTGCTGCAAAAATCAAAGCCACTCTCGGTCCAAGTGGAAAACAATGGATTTAAGGACTTTTATTAAAATTATTTTATATAACCTCTATCAAACACAGACACCCCACCCTCTTCCATTTTGCCCATTTTCATCTATACACACACAGAGAGAGAACGGTGTTTTTCTTCAGTAAAACTTGGAAGCCCAAATTCACTAGACATCTATTTCCAAAATGTTTTGCATGACACTAGCCTTCTAACATTCTGTCCTTCATATGAATCCTGCTGCCATGCACTGATACTTACTGTAGTGAGAAGACAACTGCAGAAGTGGACAGAATCACCATGGGTAGCAGGCAATATCCCAAAACACTTGCAACGCAGCCATGTGAGACTCCAGAGATGCTCATCAGGTTCAGTAGTGCATGTATAGCAAGGCACCCAATGGCACTCACACCATACACATAGCCAAAGTGAACTTTTCCTGCCTGGAAAAAATATAAGCAAGTAAGTGTTGGAAGTAAAAAAGAGATTGAAAGATGGTGGGCTGTCAGAAGGCAAGCACTAAGTTTGTTCCTTTTTCTTTTTGACAATCCCTTTCTTCCCACTTTGCCTACATTGGTTCAAATGTAAATCATGACTGCTCCTTTTGGGTGATTTTTGCATCAAAACATTCCAAGATGAAATTGTGAGAATGTGCTTGTCACTAATGTAAAGTTATAAGGCTGTTTCTCAGTCTTACTGTCTTTGGACTCTGAGGTACAACATGAGTTGGTTAGAGAGCCTTGGAAAGGTCTAACTTGGAACAAACTGAGAAGAAATTATGGACATGGAAAACACATTTTTCCATTAGGAAGAAAATGTATTCTTTACAATTTCAAAGATATTAGAAATTAAAATCTTTACAATTTCAATACACAGGGTTGTGGAAAAGCATCCTAAGTAAAATGATAACCCCACTTACTTTATATGCTTTTCATTTTATTACAGCTTTAAGCAGGCTTTCAAACAAACAAACAATAAAAAAAAAAAAACACCTGTGGTTTTTTTTTTGTTTGTTTTTGTTTTTTGTTTTTTTTTTACTACTGTAGTAGTAACTGTCAGCTTGTGTTCTTTTGTGCAGGGGAAAAATTCCCCAGGTGTTTTGTTGTTGTTGTTTGGTTGTTTGTTTTTCTTCCAGGTTTTATTCCTTTGTGTGAGTTTAGTGCCTGTGAAAGGTACCAGTCTGACAGCCTGGAGCCTGATGTTCTATAATTTATACACAAAACTAGTACTACAGTAGCCACAACACCACCAATTTCTTCATCTGCTGCCATAGTTTCAGAGGATCACCTCCAGACATGAGAGCATTGCTCACTCCCAATAGATTGTTAAATCTTTTCCCCTCTCTTCAAGGTTCTAACAAATGAACTACTGAATGCCAGGTATGCAATACTGTGATTTTAACATCTGTACATCAGAAATAACCAGTGATCTGGGAGAAATACGGTTTCGTTCATTTTGTCTTAGAACTTTGTATCCTGAAGATAACAAGCATTTATGAAGAAGATAGATCAAACCTGGGGCTCAACTCTCAAATCTGTACTTTGAAATAAACTCCTCAACTTAAAAAAGAAAAAAAAAAAAAGGTGGTGGCAGTGGTACATCATCTCTTTAACACATAACAATACATATATACACACTTAAACCACAGGTGTGTTTGTGTATACACCTATATATTGCACATGTATTGCATAGGATAAAATGCATGAGAATCAAAACTAAGACAGGTTCCCAGCTTTAAATTATTTTTTTAGTTTAGGGTTGGATTCTCTTGTGACACATAAGGTGGAAATATTATTGAAGATTTTTACTGGTTTGGAATATTTCCAAGTATCTTCTCCATGATGGTTAAGGAGGATTGAGAGGATCTACTCATCCACGTGTTTTAAATAATCCTGTGGGAAATCAACCATTTTTGAGGACCTTCCTTCTCTGCCCCACCTTCCTATATCCTTCTTTTGGTGGGAATCAATCACCGTCTGCCAACAATATTTGAGCTGGGCAGATATAAAGCAATGCAGAGGAGAGAGCCTAATGTAGTGGTGACACAATATTGGAAGTCCTAAAGTTGCAGGTTGGTGCCAGCTCACTTACCAAGATAAGTGCCTCAGCTAGTAAGGCCTGCCACTCCATCAGCACTCTTACCCTGTATTTCGACTCAGCCTGGCACATTGCTGAACTCTCCTCTGGTTCCAGTCATTGGGCTGAGGTTATGTACAGCCAGGTTGCCCATATCCTCACATTGTTCCGAGTGCTGGCCTTCCTCCTGACAGTGCATGCCACCATAAAGCATGGATAGAATAATCCATCCCTGAACTAGCAGCATAAGAAATCTTATTTAGGTACAGAGTCCTTTGCTGGCATTTCCATACTACTGGTCTAAAACAGTTAGGAAAGAATTGTTCACCAAATTAATGACAGCTAGAGAAGGTGTGGAAGAGCAATACTAGCTCAGACTATCTTCTGCCACAATTTCAGTCATTAAAGTTTTGTAGTAAGCATAACATCTGCAGCTGTTTGGGGCAGCATTTACTATCAACCTACTAAGAAAAGCTCTGCCTCAAAGAGATACAACTACTGTAAGCTAATATTTTAAGCTGTTTGTTTCAGTGTTTTTAATTATTCCACACAGCACTATTTAGCAGCTTAATCTAAGACTACCAAATTACCGAGAGAGGGATGGCACTAGCAGGAGCAGCCAACTGAAATCACCACTTGGTGCAATGCTTGATTTGTGGTGCAGGGAACCAAGAGAGTGAAAAAAGCAGCTGAACGTGTTGGTTCCGATTCTCGCTGTTCCTAACTTATGTAAATTCTACACTGACTCACGCACATGGGAATACTCCCAGTTCACAGCATTGTAAGCAAAACCCGAATCAGGCTTGATTAGCCTGGCAGGCTTTGATGAATTGAAAGCACTAAATTTGTCCTGCACAAGGAACAAGGTTAGAAGAAAGTCAGACCTTGTTTGCATCTGCCTGGAGTGGGTACTGCTACTCTTACTTTCAGGGTATGGAGAAGACCGATGACAAATGACTATGTAAAATGCAAAGCATGCTAACTTTCGCACTGCTGTTGTTTTTCTCCCTGCAATGGGGCTGCCCTGCTTGCTGCCAGCATACAGAAGACCCAAAGCCTTTCTCCTTTTCTCTGTGTTTCAGAAGTAGTGCTACTGTTTGAAAAATATCTTTGCATATTTTTCAAAAATTAAAAAAAAAAATAAAAAAAATTATAAATTATTTTTGAAAATGAGCTCTCAACCAGATTATATTCCTGCTGTTATGAAAAAAGAATTCTTCAAGTACAGAAGGACATCATGTTGACATGGCTGAAGAGCCACTTTAGTATTCAAATGTATCCAAAATAAAAATGAGCAGCCTGAATTTATAAGATGGTGGTGGAAATCTCATATACATTTTTCTGTGAAGTTGTGGCACAAAAACACTAGGCTGTGTCAGAGGAGCTCTTCTGACCAAAAGCTGGAGTACTGAAAATAGTTGTTTTTCTAATGACACTTAAAATGTTTAATATCTTAGAATAAATATGGTAATTAAAATGCTTTATTTTGATTATAGTAGTTAAATATTCATTACAATTTTTCACTGTCCATGAAGAAAAATCAACAGCAACTGTCTTTTTTTTTTTTCTTTTTTTTTTTTCCTTTTTGCTTTCCTTCCATCCTCCTGGCTATAATCAATTCAAAGCTTTTCCCCTTATGCCTGTCTTCTCTGGCTTCCTACCTTCTTTTCCCTTTATTCCATTTCCTCCTGATGCTTTTACCCTTTTAAAAGATTTTTATTTTTATAGGGGCATAAATACTAACACTTGCCTTTTATATTGCAGTTCTCACATTCAAGGTACTGGACTGACATTACAAATTGAGTAAGAACTTGCAGGAGTCTCCTGATTCAGCACAATTTATCATACAGGAAATGGAGAATTAGAGTCCCATTTCTCTCACCTCAGTTGTTAGAGCAGCAAAACCCTTCCCAGAACAGTCCCATCTTATTCCTGTCAGACAAATTGTTGCCAACAATCAGAGCTGTACTTCGGCAGCACTGTAAAGCCCCTGTTGTCAGTGATAGATGAATTTGGAGTAGTGTACAGTCTCTGTTTCAACATTCCTCCTGTATGAAAGCTCTATTCATAAAGACAAAAGAGGCTAAATCCAGGCTATCATATTTGGTTTTGCAGATGATATAAAAAATGAATATAAATTAAGAAAGTGATAGCAAAATTTATAGAAAGGTATTGCAAATTTGAGGGGGAAATGGAAGAAGTTTCTATTTTCTTTTTGGAATGATTTTAGTTACATAAAAATATTTCTGATATTGATTTCTAAACTCCCCAGAATAACCATGAGGGAAGGTAATTTATAAACAGTAGCAAGAGCATTAGAAAAACTGGTCTGGTGTGCCACACCTTTTTATTCCCTCCTTTGAAAACTCCCTGTAAGGTCCTATCTAGGTCACACCGCCATGTGTCAAGTGCTCAGAGCCTCTCCAATATATACACAGTGCAAATCTGTCCTTTGTTCATATCAAACACACTTCCCCCTTGTTCCCCCTCAAAAAAAAAAAAAAAATATTTCCACTGTAAGTGATGTAAGTGATGTAATACATCACTTCACTTGTATTACATCCACATTACAATTAAGCATTATGTACTTTAAAGCAAGGAGACCTTTTATATAAAATCTCAGGACAAATGGCAGCAAATGACTCATTTTATGCCAGTACTACATCTTCTGTTATTTCACATATATTACCACCAAGGTGTTATCTTGTTAGAAGAGGAATCCCGTAAGTTTCTAGCACATCCTACCAGCAGCAACGTTGCTCCAAGGGCCAAACAGAAAACCAGAGGTCCTGTGAGGTCCGTCTCATTCATAATGCTGCCATCTGCAGGTTTCATCGGATTTAGAACTGTTAAGGTTTTTTGCCATATATGCTCAAAATTGATCCCAAGTTCTGCAATGAGAAATTCCACGACATTTAATTGCTTACAAGAAAACAACACTTTTACAAAAACTCATTGCATATCACAAATCCCCAAAAGAACAAAACAAATTAATCGCTTTAATGAAGATAATATTATAGGATGACATATACTGTAGTATGAACATGTTGTACCTGCTCATCCAGTATATTTGAGAGTCAGCTCTGATTTCAAATTGGCAATATTTATTACAACCAGTGAATCAAAAAATGCCTTTAGCATTTTGGAGTTAATATTTGTTTTCCTATATATATTTTTTTAAACTTATATATATATAAGCTACACTAAGTCAGATGTTGAAAAATATGCTAATTAACAGTAACTGCAGAATTCAAGATACCCTGAAACACTGAAGACACAGATATATGCTTTAATTCTGGTAAATCTGACAAGAGATGTATCTTAAGCCTGAAGTGCCAGAGGCACTTAAAAATGACATTCTTCCCTTCAAGGCAAGTTAATAATTCTTCATAGACTGCTTTATAAGCTTTTTGCATTTAAAAAGTAATTACTGAGAACCCCTGAAAAGAGAACAAAATTCTTCCCCATTAAAGCCAATGGGAATTCTGCCACTAACTTTACTGGGGCAAAGATTTCTCTTAAAACTTCTGTGGAAACACTTCAGCTTGCAAGAACAATCATTTCCTTAAGATGCTCCAACAAGGAAAAACTAGGTTCAGAACTGGGTGCCAGAATTACTGAAACTGGCAATGTGTTAGAATTGTTTGGAAAGTTAAATCTTTACCTTATTCCACCAATTCATCATTTCAAGCTGAGCCAAAACGTTATATAAATAAAGTTGTTTCTGTATTAAAATGTTTGTCTTTGGTCAGATTTATTTGGCACACAGTCATGAACATCTCTGCAGCACTGTGGATCAGAAGCAGTTGTATTTCAGCATCCTTTTCACAGGGTGAGCTGCCTCTGGAGTTAAGCACTCGGAGAATCAAGAACTGGAGGTGTAGCAGCTACCTGTTTCAAATCAAATATCTTGCTATTTTAAGTGTTTAGTAGTATTTTTGAAGAAGCAAAATATTCATTTGTCTTCTAGAATACAAAAGCAGGCTGCATACGATCTTTTAATATTATGCTGAAGTAATCACCAACAATTTCTCTCTCTCTCTTTTTTTTTTTTTTTTTTTTTTTTTTTTTTTAAATTTAATGCAGTACCAGTATTTTGTAAGGTAAATGATCATCTACAAATCAACCACTAACACTAGGATGGTTCAATCATCATAAAGAATGATATTGTTCATGTAGTTAAACGTTCAACTAATTGAAACTGAATGCAGCTTTTTCAATTTCTTTCCCACTGAAGCAAGCTATTTAGCATCTTTGAACTATTAAATTTATTACTAGATATGCAAAAGAAATTGTTATCGATGTTTATTAATTATAGATGTTCCAATATGCATGTAAACACAGATTGGAGAAAATATTTGGAAATGTGAATGCAAAACTTATTGTTATGCTGTCATCTAGTGGTAGTGAAGTGTACACTCTGTATGTCATAAGAACAAATGAATCCCTGCAGATCTCAGAAAAGAAAATGTAGGCTTGGGGACTAGGGACTGATGACTGAATTTCATACAGGCTGCATACACAGAAACAAGCTTAAGAGCCAGGCAGGGTAGTTCTGCTGTAGATGCTCTAGTGAGTGATGCAGCTTAGCAAACAAAAGCACATGTACATGCATCGTCCTTAGTTTTATTTTTACCTTCTAGCAAAGGAGGTTCCTCATCAAAACCATCAGCGTAGCTAAGGTGAGAGAGTGTGTTGGGACTGTATGTTGGCTGTAAAATCTGACCCGTGTAACTCTGAGAGGGCAGAAGCATTTCCGAGGGGACAAAAGCATTGGCTGGAGGTTGGTCTCCTATCTGGCACCTGAGACAAGAAACAAATCGCAGTAAAACAAGTAATGGCAATGAGCAACTTCATGGCACCTTAGAATTGCTCAGCCGTGTGCCATGACTTACATTTTCAACTACTTTCAATAGTAGCACAGATACCAAAACTTTAGGGGTTAGGAAAGGTTTAATTTTAAGTAATTATGACATGGTGAAAGTCTAGATGATCTGAAACTCCTTCCTGCTCTATTTTCTGTGATTCCCTAATTATTATTATATATGATTTTATTTCTGTATGACCAGAAGACACAGGGACAGCTAGAGCCAATCTCTCATCCTTTAACTTCCATCTCAGTGCTTTAGCCAAAACTATTCTTTGTTTCCTTAGATTTTCCAGAAGTGAGATGCAGGTTCTGTAGAGCACTACCAGCACAGGCAAAAGTGACTAAAGAGCCTTGGCTGTTTAGCTTTAAGCAGTTTGTTTTTTTTTTTTTTTTGCCAGGATACCTAACAAGACAACGGGGAGGAACGCTGTTGATTTGACCTGGTCTGTGCCATTTCAACTCTCTGCAAGCCCTGGGACCAGCCAGATCCATCAGTTGCTGAACAGGAAGACTGTAGCAATGTCCAGACTCCTGCAAGTAGAAGTCTCCTTAAAGGGAAACTCAGAACTTCTTTTCTTCAGTGTCCCTCTCCCAGGGACAGAAGTCACCAAAAGATTTCAAAAAATATATGGAAAAATGAAATAATAGGATTCTTTCCATCTGTCTACTGTATTTCTATTTCTCCCTTAAAACTTCAGCTGTGTTGATTACACAATCCTTCTGTTGCAATTGCATGCTTTTGTCATTAATTTCATCTGAATATATATATGTATAAGCATACTTACTTTCTTCTTGCACTAAGATTTTCACTAAACCCATAACTGCTGTAACCTTCTTCTTGGTCATCTATGGTGTAATTGGACTGGTAAAAGTCACAGTGAAACTGCTCAAAATTTGACATTCTGGTGAGAAAAAAGATGGTGAATATTGATAAAATAGTATTTTGAGCAAGGAAATATCTATGTTTTGACCTTTCCTAACCTGAAAAGGAAATAGTAAACTTAAAAGTTTACTACTATAACTAAGCCACAAACTCAAGAGAGTTTTTTTTGTAGAAACTCATGATAAATTGGAACTGACAAAAATGGACTCTCTATTTTTTTCTTGTATAACAAGAGAAATTAAACTTCTGTTACCACATTACTGTATAAAAAAAATTACATAGAATAAGAATGGAGAAAGAAATTTACCCCAATAACTACCACTTGACATCCCGCTTTGTTAGTGTTATCAAAAATTACTTAAGTAATTTTGAAAGAATGCATATTGAGTAAACTATTATTTTAAACCCTTCATTTTCTTATTTTAAAAGAAAACTGTGGTCAAGTCTGAATGCTTACAAATCAGGGGATTTAAGAACTATTTTAGTTTTTAAAACCAATTACTATTTTTATATTTTTGTGTTTTGCATTGTTACACATGACCATCTGAAAATACTGGGGAAAAAAATAATAGTATATATACATATATATATATATATATATAGTCACAGAAATTGTGATTTACTTTAAAGGAAACTGTAGCTGGAATATTAAGAATACCAGGGAAACATTCTTACTGGTTAGCTACAAGACTTTGAAGAGTATAGCATAGGAGGATTGTATATTAAAGAAAATGTGGTAAACACATCTTTCATTCCTGCTGACCCATACTCAGCTCTGTATTCACAGGCTGATTATACTAAGACAGGAAGAATTAGGCTATTTTCTCTTCTATGAGGTAACCTAGGATATCTTTGAGGACTCACTCTTTTACATGAGGGTCCTTCCTGGTTTTGAACTATTTTAATTTTGCACACAATGGGACTACATTGCATATCCTGTGTATAGGCAGGACTGGTTGTCTAGGTCATAAGTAAGCAGCATAAGAAATAAGAGGCACATTGGCTCTCAAAAACATCAGGTACCTTTGCTTTTATAGTCATACAGTGTTTTAAATTGCACAGATGTTTTAGTAATTCTTAGATTAGGTTTAGCTGTTTCTTATGTTATTAACACAGCTAACTATAAATCCACAGAACATCATCAAAATTACAAGGTATACTAAGATAATTAATTCCATGCCCTGAATAAAAGTATCCATAAGATTAAGAACTGACTCTGTTTCACCTCATTGTTATCTTTATGATGGTCTTTACTTTTACTTTACTTTTTCTTTTATTTTATTTTACTTTGTGCTCATCTTTAGTCCCTCACATCAAGTGGCTAAGATCCCTTTGAGCTCTCTCTCCTTCAGACTTTGGTGTTTTAAGCAAAGTTCTGAGTGGGACCTTTGCCTAGATGTATACATCTATAATGCACAGATGAGGTATGTGTTTCACCAGTTAGCTAATATTTAAGTGGATAAACTCTGAAAACATATGAAGCTAAATTACCTGACTCATAACCATAACCGTGTATGATTCACTTAGATTTTCACGTATATTACTGTCCCCTAATATTTCCTCTTTTCATTACTTTTGTCTTCTTTTCCAACATCCCATGTGCCACTGGCCAAAACACTCTTTTCACTTTTAGTGCATATCTACATTTATCAGGTACATAGTGCTTACAGAAAAGATCTTTGCAAATCTGTTTGTAAGGTAAAAGTTACACAGATTAGTATTTCATCAGGGACCTTGAATACTGCATATTAAAGTTTCTAAACTGTATTCCATAGTCACGTTAAATCTGTGGTGTCCTAATTTCTTCATTTATCTGGAACATTCAAAGTAGAAATTAGACTTATATAATATTATTTTCTTTACTGCTGAGCAATCATTCAGGATTTCTAAATTTAGGAAAGAAAACAACTTCTATATTGTAAACATGAATTACTGCAAATTAATTGTACTAAATTATTGACTGTCATTTTATTTGTAATTTCAGGCCAATTATACATTTGTTTAATAAAGATTTTACATGGATTATATTTAAAAATTGTAGTTGGTACTTCCAGCCTAATAGTTCAATTACAGAAAGTCTCTAATGTCCTTTGCTATCACTATGAGGAATTAAATAATTACTTAACTAGGTATGCTGCAATCTGTGTGGTACAGTTCAGAAAAGATAAAAGTTATTAAAAGTTATTTTCAAAAATGGGCTAAGGTTACTTACTTTTTAATGTATTCGATGGGAACTCCAGTCTGTTGAATTTACGTGTTGGAAAACACCTAAAATATCCTCTTGCTTTTAACAGAGATGAGCTTAGTTCTATTTATAAGATTCTAAATTTGATCGTTGAACAGATGCATGCAAAGGAAAAAAAAACACACAACCTGTCAATATCATGGACAGCATTTAACAACACATGCAAAGGAGCTAACAACAATAAGCACAAAGGATAGAAATCTTAAAGGAGAGCAGAACAAAATGAGCAAACTGTGTTACATATATTTCAGCCCAATAATCTAGATTGCATTTTAGAGCTTCTTCATTATGTAGGTATTTATAAAGATCCTGCTAGAGCCCTCATAAGCTAAGCTTTTAGACATTAAACAATTAAAACAATACATAGTATTACCCCTTAAGGTAGTAGAGTAAATATATTTTTTTGGGGAGGGGGTATGCTTCTAGCAGTTATTCTTGTAGGGTATATTTTGGGCCTTGCATATGTAGCCTTAAAGCTGTTCTTTGTGGCTGGCAGAAGGACGTTTTGGTTGTTGCATGCATCTTGGAGGGAACATGATGCTTGCTGGGACCATAACAGTAGACAGAGGAAGAACAGAAGTGTTTAAGACACAGGTCCATCCCAAAGTCAAAGGCACATCGAGACACATTCCCCTGCCCCACTGCCTCAGCCTTAGTGTTGAAGAGAGTCTGTCACAGAACAGCACCCACCACACCACAGTTGTGGCAAGTCTTCATTTAATAGATGATGAACCCTCTTCATTACTATTAGAGGGCCTTTGATTGTGCAGACATGAAAGCCTAGTTAATTTTTTTTTTTTCTTCCCCGCACAGCACCCCTCCACTTTTCTGACCCATTATACACAAAGCCTTAGGAACTTCTCTTCTACAGTCCTAACAGCTAGAAAACCTACAGCACAGATTTTGAAACAGTACTTAAATTTCAAAGAAAGCTTTCTATTTCCAGATACTATAATACCAGGTACTCAACCAGTCATAACAGGTGCTGCCTTTTTCACTTATTTATTGGATAGTTTCTCAATGAGCACTTGGACTGGTTAATTTAAGGAATGGGGCATTAAATGGGATGCATTATCAGACTATTAATCTGTGCCTCAGGTGCATACTAAATTCTTTGAGGTTGAAGGCCAAATGACTTCCATTTCATTAGGAGAATAATCATGCCCTGTTGGTACATGACCTACAGACAATTATAATATAGGTGCATTTTCAAAGAATCAAAAATGAAGTATATTAAGTTTTAATTCAGTACGTATCCTCAAAAGAAACCAGAACCGAGGGACGGTGGTAAGTAGTAAAATAAAGCATCTATTTCTGCTAATTTGGGGTAAGTTAACTATGGTATTTGTTATAGCTATTGTTAAGAGTCCCTCATGCTGTTAATTTTTTTGTCACACCATTTCCATGTTGCTGTAAGGTGAATTTTCGGTTCTTAGCAAATTGTTAATTTTAAGAATGGTTAATCATCTTTATTTAGACAGTAGTGTTTAATCTTATTTATAACAAATCAGGGTGGGGAATGATAAAGGATTAGCTTCTATCCTTGGGGAAGAGAATTCTTTTTTTTTTTTTTTTTAAATTTTATTTGTAAAGGGATAGAAGAATAAAGAATACTTGCTTGTTAGGGTTATGCCTCTGTAGTTACAAATAACGATATGGCTACTTTTACTACTTTCAATTATAAGCAGCCATAAAAATAAATAAATATGCACATACATATATGTATACATGTATACAAATATGTGCATACACATATGCATACTGGCTGCTAGATAAGGGCTTAGAATAATTACCACACTTTGAAGAAGGAATAGCAATAGGAAAAAAAATACAGTGACTGGGAGAAGGGACTTGTTGAAGAATATTTTAATAGCTGTCTAACATATAAAAGTTAGAAGAGAAAGCCATGGGTAGATTTAAAATATACATATTTTGAGAAAATAAAATTGAAATATGTATATATTTTAAATCAATATATAAAATTGAAATTCTATATGCCTTATACATATTATACTTTAACTTATACTACATGAATATCCCTGTGTATATAAGCATATAAATGTACAACTAATACACAAACATGGAAAATGCTACTAGTTAGAAATGATGATGCAGAAAACTGATTAAACAATAAAAAGAAGAATAAGTATTTGATAGAAAAATGATCTATAGAAACAAAGAATTTCCAAGTTTATTAGAAACAGGCAGAATAGTACCAATACTGTCACTCTTCTACCAGAAGAAAAACTGATCGATAAAACAAAAAGACAGAAATGATCAATTAAAAACTATAAATGATGTTTGAATGTACTCTATGTAAATAGAATATAAAACATTAGCTTTCAGATACATATTTTAAAATTCTGCATCTAAGAGTTTTGGAAAAAAAAATAATTAAGAACTTTCTACACTGAGAAGTTACAAATCAACAGAAAAGTTTGAAAAGACCAAAAGTAAGTAAAAATGCCATTTTGTAAAAGACTAATGAGATGCCCTGAGTAATTATTGGCCCTTCAACATGAGATTAATCCCAGCAAATTATGGGCTCAAATAATAAATAACTGAATCGATGAATCCAATCAAAGTGGTCTTTTGGAAACTAGGTAATTTCAAACTAATTTATTTTTTAAATGAGATTTGTATTTGGGAAAGGTAACCACGGATGACCTATATTTATACAAGACATTTTACCTGATTTTACTTCAATAAATATAGAACCATCACTACTTAATGGGAGAGCCATTATACTGATTAAATAATTGCTATCTGACGTCTCTCAAATGCAATTGTAAAAGGGGTAGGTGACTTTCTAACGGTTTCTTGCAGGAGAGAAGTTTTGCAAAACTAATCTAGCAGACACCTTGAAGCAAAATCTATCAATCAGAGACAGTTACAGGGTGATTTGGCCAGAATCTGTTAGAATACAATAGACAGCAAATAACTAAGAGATTCTTGAAGTTATTATCTAAAAGTAAAATGAAACTCAATGAGTTTGGAAACTTTCACAGTGACACCTACATCTGACCACAGAGAAGTTTACCTCTGTGTTCATGTACATGTGTTCATGCTCACAACAGATGGCTATCACAAACACTAAATACTGAAATTTGGTCTGAAGAGCACATACTCAATATTTATTGACACAAAGCAGTAGACAGAGCAAAGGGCCACCTGAGCTTCACGTGACAGATGTCACTGACCCACCGCAATGGGGAAGGCTGGCACACATAAGGAAAAAATAAAGTGCTGTACCTCAAGATTTTAGAATACAATGAATACAACTGTAGAACACAAAGAATACAACTACACTTTCTTTGACTGACAGGTAGACAAGATGTTAATAATTCAGTGGAAAAAAGAAATGGATGAGGTCTAACCATGAAAAATGAAAAATAAGGATTGAAGATGGTGAGCATTAAAAAGAGGACTAACATACATGAAATACGTGGGAAAAAAAAATCTACAAGAAAGACAGAACCTCTTCTCTAGTTTTTTGTTAACTACTTTTCCTATGTATTTCTGATTTTCTATCACACACACGCAAGAATGAAAAGACAAAGCAGGAAAAAATAAAATAAAATCAGTTTTCAATGAAGACAACTTCATTTTTTTTTTTTGACAAAACATGGTAATTAAAGTATTTTAAAAACTTGTAATTTTTTTTTTTTTTTTTAAACTTAGATAACACAAGATTAAATGCAACAACATAGCAAAGGCCATGGAATTCTGGCTGTAGAATGAATCAGCTGCTTAACCCTATATTTATTACTCAAATTTAACTGATGACCATGGCAAATCCATTATAATAATTAGTCAATTATTCTGTATTTTTTTAAATGTAAAAATTAATCACGTTAAGGATTAATTCAGTAAGCTTTAAACTGAATTACTTACATTAACAGGTCCTATGAATAATTTTATAAGTGTGACATTATTTAAATATGTTATTAAAGAAAAGAGGAAAATTTAATTGCTGAGAAATATACCATTTAATACTTCTACAAAATAATTTTTTACCAAATTAATTATTTAAAGTGTCTACTAAATTTTATGCATACAGGGCCCACAGCCATTTTAAGACCCTAATTCTTTCTTATGATAGGTCTTCAGAGAGTGGGTAGGAGGAAGAAGAAAAAAAAATGAAGTAAAATCCAAATCAAGTAGCAATTGCATTCTCTATGCTGAACAGTTTGTTAGATTTGAACAAACAAGTGAGAAGTTATGTGTTCCTGCATGGCTGGTTTTATGTATCAATACTCACTAGCAGTCAAAAACAATGGAATGGTGTTTGAAATTATTAGGAAAGGAGAAGACAATAAAACAGAACATCATTACACCACTGTATAAATCTGTGGTTCACTGACAGCTTGAATAGTGCATGTCTCATTCTGCTATCTTATGTCCTGAGAGAAGGGCATGAGAGGAGGGGCATGGAATAGGTTCCACATGAGGAACAACCAGGTCAGCAAGGAGCTCTTGGCCTGGAAAAGCAAAAATTGGTGGAGGGGTTATATAAAGTGGTTTACAAAATTATGAGTGGCATGGTGGGTAGGGATAGACTGACTCTATCTTTTTGAAGAATAAAACCCACAAAGTGATAGCATTAGGTTCAAAAATAAAGAAACAAAAGGTAAAGGTGCATGGGTTTCATGGGAAGTTATGCATGTAGAATATTTGTATGAATCTAGAACAAGTCCATGAAAGATAAATCCACTAAGACTTACTAAATACAGACAAACAGTATGCAATTCAAGAAGTCCACGAGCTAGTAAGAGTAGAAGACTAAGAAAGTATTAGGAGGAAACACTCATATTCTTTCCCTTGCATCCAGTCACTGTCCTTAATGAAGACAGAAATTTAGCCTAAACAGACTTTCTCTTTTTACTCATATGGTCAATCTTACTGTTGATAAGCAGCATAGTGCAGCAGTCTTTTATCTATAGAAAACAAGATTCTCAGAAAAGAAAAGCCAATGATAAATAAATATATATTTGGTGTGTATGTGATTTTTTTTTCCACATTCTTTCTGTTGTGTCACAGTCTAGTGCAGTTTCTTTCAAATCTTCTTGTGGAGACATTAAAGTAGAGAGGCATGAAAAGGATATGTATTTACACTCCAGGAGAGCTCAAATTTGAAATTAAAATAAATCACAATTAAGGAGGAAGAAAAGAAAACTCATTTCCTGAGGTATACTTTTTGAAGTGAAGGTATCTAGCATTATACTAACAGAATTTATATTTCTAGTAGTTAACACAAAAAAATACATTAATCTTTTACCTTTTTTTGTAGTAATTTCTGCACATTAGACCATGAAGTTGTTTTTTGTTTGTTTGTTTTTGTTTCCCCCCCGGGAAGCCGGTAATGTTACTGTTTTAGTTTAAAAGAGAGTTTAGGCAACCTATTAAAATATACTCAGTCAATAATGTATGTGGGAACAGAATTTTAAACTTCTGAGACAGACCTAGGACAGAGTTTTACTACTATTCATAGAAATGTTGGTTCTGTGACAAGTTTTCTATAAGACCACAAGCTTTAAAATAAAATGTTATGCTTTTTAACAAGCACAAGCTATTCAACGTTTGAGAAGTATTGTTCCTTACTTCTCATAGGGCTTTTCGTAGGGTAGCTAAGCTGCAACCATGCATCCTACCTAATCCCCATGAATCTTCTGAAACTGTACTGAGAAGAGGAGAGATGATAACATTTCAGCAAAAAGTTTTTTTCTATGTGGAGGTCATAAAGCTCCTAAGGGCAAATTGTAATTATTTCTTTAGAATAAGCACACACGGGCTCATGTGCTCTAAAGGTTTCACAGGAGCAGCTGCAACATTGTGTGTCCATAATCTATGGATCACGAGTTGCCGAAAGGGAATGTTATCTCCAGAAAGTGAGTTTGATTTTTGGAAAATACATAGATGTATTCAGTATCCTTACAGGGCTTCTCAGGCAAAATTTCAGTTTCCTTCCTGTGCCTAAAGTAATTATGCACAGAGTAGTGTAGCCACGCTTGGAGATATATAAAAAGCAGAAAAAAAAGTTGTTGATGATTTGTAAAACAGACAATTGACCTCTGGAGATATATGCTGGTTTGTTGCTGTTATTTTATGCATATAGTGGTTGTACAGGACAGAAATGATAGGAGAAGAGAAAAGCATGTGACAAAAGACTGTTGTTATTTTGCTCCCACAGGAAGGCAGGAAAGGGAAGAGGAAATAAATCCAAATCTTGGAAATAAACCTAAATCACAGGGAGAAAGCCTTTACAAATAATTAATCTGGGCCTCCTAATTAATTTCTCTTTAGCTGACCTTGTCAAAAGGCTGAGAGGCATAACATATGTCCTTCAAGCTCCTAACAGAGAAACAGGATAGTGGCACAGAGCATGTTCCCTTGTGCAGAAATATCACACGTGATATTTCTGATATAAGGCCTTCTTCGACCTTGTACAATTTGAATAGGGAAAACATAACCCATGTTTGTCCAGAAGTAAATTCCATCCAGTGCCACAATGCTGGATACCAAATTGGAGCAAAAGAGATCTGTGAGTTCAGCATTCGTCTCAGCTAAGGTCATCCAGGGTACAGGCTTGTCGTGACACAGTGTGTGTTCAGTCATAATCCAAGCAACAGATTAGTGCCGTAACCCGTGCTGTAATTAAAGACCTTATATAAAGACCTTGTTGCTTATAAGTTTGTAAAATCTTAAGTATTGGGGCTTAGGTGCCCCATGCGTCTAATTTTCAAGGCAAAGAAAATTCAGTGTAAAAAATCTTACTATTTTCTGATAATTATATTAGGAAAAATAAGATGTGGTTTATGAAAGAAAAAGTATTTAATCAAATAAATGTTAATGCATGAGGAAAAAAAATAAAAAAGTGAATTTAAATCATATTTGTAAAGAGAAGCGCACACCCAAACTTTTCAGCACCTGAATAACATTTAATATTGTTTAGCCCAGTTCTTATGTGTTGTTACTCTTTACATCACTATAAGAGATGGATATAGAAAGAATATAAAAACTTAATGGCTAAGAGCCAACAGCGTAAGTTCAAGAAACTAAGAGACTAAGGTATTTTTTCCTATCAACACAGAAAAGATCCACAACAAAATAAAAACACAGCTATAGGTGTATAGATATCAGATACAAAAGTCTAATGGGAGAAATGCTTTTGGAAGTGCTTATTAAAATTATCACTATTCACTAGTAACTGCATTTAGCATTAAGCTGAGTAAGGAGAGAACAATAACTAGGAAGGGAAAAAATGTAAAAGTTTTATGGCAAGGTTTACTCGAATTCTTGTTGTATATCAGTTTATTCTTTTTGAATCCCATTGTTGAAAGATAAAAAAGAAAAGCCTGTCATGAATTACATGATTAACCAATTCTTATTTATTGTTACTGATTGAAGAAATACCCAGAAATATACCATGTAATTTTCAAACACATTCATTTATCTGGCTGGGCAAGTCATGCAGCTTAGATATTGCTAGCTCAAGGGAAACTTACATGGACAAAAATAATAATAATAGTAATAAACACAATGGTACAGAAGACATGTATCCTTCTGTTATTGTTGAAAATATAAAGTAGAGTTACAACTCTAATTCACAAGATATTAGGTTTTAAAAATCAAATCCTCAAAGCTGTCCTTTTGGAATATCTTTAAGTCTAATAGGAACAATCCTTTCTCTTCTGCTCAGAAACTTTTTTTTTTTTAACTTGTAACTGTTTTTTAGGCAATAACCATCAAAAAAGATTTTAATTGTCCCTTCTCCACAGCTGGATGAATCAAGCTTTCTATCACAGACAAGTTAATGGGAAAGAAAAGCAATTAAAATAGGGATTAATGACCTTGGCCTGATCTATGTCTGGAGGAAATTGAATAGAAATAGCAAGGAACATGGATTTTCTTCCTCCAGATATGCTTCATATGCCCTGCTGAATTACTGTTGTCATCCTCAGGACTGTCCCATATAAAGGGCCCTCATTTTTAAACATGTGCTAAATTGTCTTTTCTGCTTCAGGAAAATAGGGCCTTAAGAAGAGATGATGATCCACTAGAATTAAGGAGGGATGGCAATAATAATGACTAAAGGGATGCAGCTATTTTGTGTGTTTAAAAAGGCTGGGATTCTGCATGCTGGAAGGAAGGCAGAGAGGAGCATGACTGAAGGCAAGGGGATTGATTGTACTGTCCAAGCTTGCATGCTACTGGTAAATAGTATGTCCTGCTACTGCCACTGGGTAGCACACTGGATTGGGCAAACCATTCATATCGAGTTATCTTATGCTCTTATTCTGTTGAACTGCTGTGATAAATTACCTTAAATAATATATCTAATTAATTAAGAGATAGGTGTGAGTTAGGTCTATCAAGTTATGTAAAGTCTTGTTCTATTAGACAAATGGGGAAATTAAAGTGAGGCTTTTTTTTTTTTTTTTTTTTTTTTTTGTGGATAATAAAATAAGCTATATTAACCCATATATACTCTCTTTGATTTTCTTGACTTTAAGCAATGCCAGAATTGGTATCCTGCTTCCTGCTGCAAAATATGCATTAGACTTAAGAATTGATCGATTTTTTTATTTTATTTATTTTTCTGAGAAACCTAGTTGCTGCTGTTTCACTACACTTTTGAGAAGTCATGTAGTTGCGATGCTGGCTGAGGTGGCAGGAATGTAGTGATGAAACTAAGACGCTACACAAACCCATTAGATATGTTCTCCACAGGCAACTGTTAAGTTGCATAGGTTAAATTAAGTCAGGGGTTGGCCAACTTTCCCTTTTCTAGGAGAATCTAAACTCATTCTTCTAGCAGTCTGGCAAAGTTTGTTCCTATGCTTTTGAAGCTGAGCTGCTCCCAACTGAACACCAGTTGTGAGAAAACATTATTTGGTATGTCTGTCATGGGGAAGTACTGAGTCTTTGAGGGAAGCACAATGACTGCAGTACCACATTTTTACAATATTCCCAGTTAATGCAATTGTGACTCCAATTACTTTTGCTAATAAATACCAGGGAAGGGTAAAACTCAAGTAGCAGTTGGGCAGCAGGTGAAATGGATCCAACTAGAAAACAGAAGACCTTGGGGTGGGGAGAAATGGGGATGTGACAGTATGTTACTGCGTGACACACTTCATGTGGCATGCAGAACATTTATTCCCAAGGCAAAGAGTCAAGTGATCCCTGAAATGAGGACAGAGAGCAGACGTGTACCTTGGAAGGAAGCCTAATGAATGAGCAGCTGCAGCAGACAGCAACTGGCATAATCACAGCGACACCACAAGAAACACCTATTCCCCAGGGATCTTAGTAACAGAGGAGTTGCTCAGACTTCAAATGCAAATTGGGCTGAAAGGTCTTAGAGAAAGTGAAAAGTTTCTCAATAGACTGTAGTAGCTCAGAAGTTATTTTTTGAAGGTGGACATGGACCAGGAGCACATGATAGGATAGCTGTCATATTAACCATAAGCATACTTGAATTGCTTATGGACACTCAGAAAAAAAAAAAATCCCGACCTGTCTTGAAACCTGAGCTTGTGATTTTGACAATGTGCCTGTAGCTGCTTTAGCTGCTTGACATAATTTTCTTAGTTAAACTATTCCATATATATATATATATATATATATGTATATATATAGATAGATAGATATACCTGTATAAAATTTGTAACAGACATTTCAAGTTAAATAGTTAAAATTGATATATTTCTGGATATCATAGTGAGTGGTCTTCCTCTTCTCTCTTTTAGGTGTGTTCTTCTCTAATGAGACCTGGCTGTCTTCCACGCCATCTCAAAGACAAACACTACTGCAACAAAATGAATTATCTCCTTTGCAGACTCACATTTCAGAATCGTATTGTTTTAGTGCCATGGAAAATATGCTTTAGGGATATGTAAAATGCATTGATCAACACATCACTGAGTAGACCTCTGGTATTCTAAAAATACATCTCCAGGCCTCACATATTACAGTCATGACAGAGTAATACAGGTTAGCAGTGTTTATTCTCACCAAAGCAGTGGTAATTAAAATCACTGTGTGTACAGAGATATTTACAGTTTCATATCCAAAGCAAACTTGAAAAAAGCATTTTAATATGAAAGTCAGAATCTATTATCACCCTGATGTTGCAGGTTCTCTACTATTCAAAATATCAGTAACTAGTATGTACTCATTCTCATGGATGGCTGGAGCTGAAAGGTGTTCCTGCTTCAGTGACTTATTCACTCTTTGCCTGACTGGAGTAATTTTAAATAAAACTATTTATTTATCTTTTTACACAGGTAACATTGGTTACAAATATTTTATATAAATATAATAAAAATATTATAAATTATAATAATTATTATATTTAATTATATTATAAATATAATTAAAATTATATTATATATATATAATAAACTTATATATATAAATAATAAACTTATAAATATAATTAAAAAAATAAATTTTGTGCTGCCTTCTGTTAACCATTGAATCACCTGTTTTCCAGGTAACTATTGTGAAGATATACATGTAAAATAACATTATACTTGTTTGTTTCATACAAACAACAAAGAACCGAATTCTGTCCTGAAAGACAGTTCACACTGACTTACATTGAATGAAAGGCTCTGTAAAAAGGCAGTATCAGAGCCACTACTTTGGAAATAAATAAATAAATAAATCAGGTCAAACTGGAAGCAGTATTAACAAGCCTAAAAAAGTTGTATACAGGGCTGAGACATGTTGGTGGAAGATATGGGAAATGTGTGGTATGAAAACTTTTTTTTTTTTTTTTTAATGTTTATGAGGCCCCAAATCATTAAAAGAGTTTATTGTTATTTTCAAAAAGTTTAAGCAATATATTTGTTAAATGGTAAAAATAAATGGTTATGATAGATGAGGGCTTACTTTTATGTTCTACAAGCTAGGAGTACAAGCACAGAAAATCGATCTTCTATAGGAACAAGCAAATCTGTTGCCTCTCGTAGCTCTGTTTGCACTCATACCTAATTGCACAATGTCTCTTGCAGTATTGCTATTACTATTAAATTTTAACTCAGAAAAATAATCACTGAATTACATTAACAAAGGGAAAGACAGCAAAAATGGTTCCTGAACTATACAAGCTAAAATATTCTGCTCTGGGGACTCTTGCTTCTAATACCCATTAACTATAACAGAACATAAACGTGGGCCTAGGGTACAAGGCCTTGTCTGAAATCCAGAACCAACAAGCATTTTGTTAGCTGCTTAAAGAACCACAGTGTAGTCAGTGAAGACAGAGGCTAGTTAAAGCTAAAGATAAGTCTCAGAGGGGAAGTGAAGGTATGTATTGGGTGTACATGGCAAAGTTGGTAGCAGGTGAGGCACTGCAGTGGTGGCCTCTATGAGAAGAGCCCAGAAGCTGCCCTATGTCAGAAAAAGGGACCAGCTGCTGGCCAGAGCCCAGTCATTAAGCAATGCTGGATAGGACTCTGGGAGAGCAGATTTAAGAAAGGGGAAAAATCAAACTGCTGCACAACAGCAGCTGGGAGAGCAAGTGAGAAACAGTGCTGCAGACACCAAGGTCAGTGCAGCAGGAGGGCAGGAGGTGCTCCAGGCACGCAGCAGCAGTTCCCCTGCGGCCTGTGGAGAGGCCCCTGGTGGAGCAGGCTGTCCCCCTGCAGCCCATGGGTCACACATGGAGCGGATTTCCACACTGCAGCCCATGGAGGAGCCCCCGCTGGAGCAGGTGGATGTGGCCTGGAGGAGGCTGTGGCCCATGGAGAGCCCCCACAGGAGCAGGCCCCACTGGAGCTACAGCCCGTTGAGAAGAGCTCACACATGAGCAGGAGGTCTGGGGGGAGCTGCCACCCATGGCAGTCCCATGCCAGAGCAGTTTGCTCCTGGGGGATGGACCCCATGGTACAGATTTGTGTTGGAGCAGTTCTTGAAGAGCTGCTGCCTGTGGGCAGCCCCTGCAGGAGGATGGGATCCCGTGGAAGGGACCCCACGTGGAGCAAGGGCAGAGAGTGACCATGAAGGAGCGGTGGAGACAAAGTGTTAGGGACTGACCGCAGCCCCCGTTTCCTGTTACCCTGCCCTGCTTGGGAGGAGGATGTAGAAGAGGGTGGACGGGGGGGGGAAGATGCTTTTAGTCTGCTTTTAGTTTCTCAACACTCTATTCTATTCAGATTATAGTAATCAGCAATAAATTATTTTTATCTCCCCATGCTGAGTCTGTTTTGCCCATGACAGTAATTGCAGAGTGACTTCCCCGTCCCTATCTCAACCCTTGAGCCCTTTTCTTTGTACATGTACGTGTATTTTCTCCTTTTTTTCCTTTGAGGAGGGGGAATGAAAGAGCAGTTGTGGTTCAGCTACCCAGCTGGGTAAAACCATCGCAAGGTAAAAGAAAAAAGTAATCCAGAAATTAAAGAAAGTGAGTTGATAATAATTACTGTAAATAAGGAGATAAGAACAGTAGACACATAAGAGAATTGTTTAGCAGAATTAAAGATGGTAAGTGCTGACTTTTTAAAGTTTTCAAGGAATGAAGTCTATTCGTCAGGAGAAAAAGACTTCCAATCACATTGACCCATTAGGTGATCGACTTTTTGGATGAAACATAATATTTGTTATATAGAACAGTTAATTTCTGTCCAAATACAAACCAGGAAGATACACATACATACACACGTACATCTATCTATCTATATATGCAAAAGATAATGAGGTTTGAATTCTTTCAACCCTCTTTCAATAGCAAACCAGAAAATGTTGTAAAGTTAAATTTCAAAAATCACTGTAGTCAGGTAATTTGCATACAAAACTTTGTAAAGTGCTGCCTGATAAGACTCTTTGCATTGCTCTTCAGTAACTCTTGAAATTCTGTGTCAGTTCCAGAATGCTGGTAGACAGAAAATGTGTTTCAGTTTTAAAGAGAACAATTATACGCCTGTCAGCTTAATGTCAATCATATGCAGAAAAATGGAATGGATATAACGGGACTATAATTAAAAATTAAAGGAGGATAACATAATTAATGCCAATCAAGCTGGATTTGTGTAAAATATCCCATCAGAGTAACTTATTTTTTACTTAAAGTGAGGTTACAAGTTGGGTTGACAGAGGTGGTAGACAACACCCGCAATAGAAAAGGTGTAGATCTCTATAAGGGAGAGGAAATGACAATTAAGTACTTGTGCTTCTAGTGGAAGTCCAGCATAGTTTTTCCTTAGTCATATACATTTGAACAATTTTGTCTATTGTCTCTAGAATACATTTGAAATAGACTTGAAGATAACAATTAATAACTTGAAGGTCATCTAATAATAAATAAATGACTTGAAGGTCACTCCAACAGACTTGAAGATAACACAAAGACAGAGGATGGTTTAGATAATGAGAAGGACAGGTGTTATAGATGCAAAGCAGACTGAATTGTACTGTTAGGCAAGCATAACCAACCTGGGTATTTTTGAGGTTGTCAAACAAAAAGTTACTAATCCAGGAACAAAGAAAGCAGGCTTTGCTTTCATGGTGGCAGCATTAACTTCAGAAACTTTATTGCAAAAATTTATCCTTGACACATAAACAGGTTAATAATGAAGGGAAGATTATGCTACCAGCCTTTTCTCATTGAAAAACAAATAAGCAAATAAATTAAGGGAAAACTATCCAAATATGATAAGAAAAATAACTAATTAGGAAATAGAGAAAGAAAAACAGTAAGAGAAATGTAATTCCATGGATCAAAAACTCAAGGAACTTAGTCTGGTTTACAAAGTGGAGATTAAAGGAAGACTTCTAACCATGTAAGAACTTATATGGGAGAGAAACTTTGATGATGGTCTTGGCAACAGGCAACTGAAAGTACAGTCAGAACAGAAATGAATCCCTTTATAAAAAGATTTAAAACTAGCTAGCTATTAGAGTAATTCCCCCATGTGGAAAAAGATTCTATGTCACTGACAGCCTTCTAAATCAAGACGTCATCCTTTAATTACTGAATGTGTTCAAGGGAAAAGAAGAACTAAATCCAGAAAGTCTTAGAGACTTTTTTATGTTTCATTAGAAATAAAACTTCTCTCATCAGTAATCTTTATTGTTCATGTATTTTTTCTCAATATGCAGTTTGTTAAAATGATGCTACCTATAAAACAGTATTTTGTAAACCCAAATCAAGTGAATAGAATCACAGAATCATAGAATGGCTTGGGTTGGAAGGAACCTCGAAGATGATCTAACTCCAGCCCCCCTGCCGTAGGCACCCAGTAGATCAGGTTGCCTAGATCAGTAGCCTAGTCCACCCAGTAGATCAGGTTGGCCAAGGCCTTGAACACCTCCAGAAATGAGGCATCCACAACTTCACTTGGCAACCTCACTACGGTGAGTAGTGCCAGTGAAGTATTTCCTCCTAATGGATGAGAGTCCATCTAAGATTCATTAAGCCTCCTCAATAAAACCTTAAAGCAGGCGATTTTCCATTAGACTAGTAAACTCATGCAAAGCTGCTGTTATTTTAATAACCTAATTTGGGGGAGAGGTAGGAGAAGAAATATTCATCATTACTGCTTAGTAAAATGCTTCGGAATTATAAACCCAGGGAAGTATACAGAACGTAATTCTAAAGCATTGTCTTTCTAGTAAGTAGAGCGTAGAAGATGAATGTCTTATATGACAAAGCTATCCGGTATGAAGAAAACTAACAATTATTCTGTTAAATTATGTATTTCACTATACTCTTTTTCTTCCGTAGGCTATGGCCTAGAAGCATGTAATTTGGCATGACTTATGGGAAAAAAATGAAGCTTTCTGTTTTGTTTTTTTTTTTTTCTTTCCTTTTTTTTTTTTTTTTTTCTTCTTTTCATTAGACAGACTATAATAATCTCAGGTGTTTACTTTCAGAGACTAAATCACTGTTATTTCACTCGGAGTCTGCTATGGCTTTTGAAGATTAGACAGGAAGATTCTAACTGCCTTTTCTATTTTATTTTTAGGGCAAGAAATACATGTGTTTTCTACTTCTGTCAGCTTGGCTACAACAGAAATGTTTGGCAACTGTTACCACAAAGTGCTGAGAAATAGAAGTTTAAGCTGCATTTTCAAGCACAACTTGAGAACAAGTTGACATATTGCAGTAATGTGACAAGTTAATGTCAAGGAAAGGCTCCAAAACAGAAATTCACTGTCAACTTGAAGAGACGAAATAGTTAGTCCAGCCACTGCCTTCACTTTGCACCATTGTCCCTTCACCTTAACTTTGGCTGAGAAAGGTATACAATGGTATAAGGTATACAAAGGTATACAATCACAGATACAATGGCAAGTATTGTTTGGACATTGCACTTTACATTTCTGCTTGCAAGAGGAAAAATAAGGAGAAAAAAAAATCTAGTTTTTTGTCCTCACAAGAACAACAAGGACTTGTCAAACTCAAACAGATAACCTGAGGCAAACAGAGTGACTCTCCTTCTGGTTAAGAAACTCTCTGGCTGACCAGATTACTTAATTCAGGTGTCTCTTCAGGTACCTCACTCTGCTGTGTAGACATACATTGAGAAGTTGAGTATTAGTGACCTGTCATATGAAATGTTTAGAAGTTCCAAGGCTGAAATTTATTAACTTCGGTTTTGTTGTTGTTGTTTTTTCCCCAAGGTAAATTTTATTCTTTTAATTCAGTTCACTACTATGCAATTGAAAGCCTGTGAATTTGGCTTAGAAGAACACATTCTAGAGAAAGAGGAAAGTTCTGCCAAATTTACCAGTAAGGAAATCACCCCTGCTCACAGCTGTGCCTGCCAGTGACAGAAAAGGTTTTTGGCATGGCTATTTAATGTGCAGTTAACTACATGTGGAGAATAGAAATCTTTGATCTGCTTTACCTACCTTCTTGCACAGAAATCCTTACAAAGGATATACAGAAATCCTTCCCTTCCCCCCCTTTTTCGTCTTTTTTTTTTCTTTTAACAACCACCATGAAATCTTATTCCGTTTTCATTTCTACATTTCCACAGTCCCACAGTGTTATCAAAGATTGCTTCTAAATTAGATATGTTCCCGATTGAATAGAAAGTGTTATACTTTCTGCTGTGCTTCATAGATACCGTTCATTATCAATCTTGTGCATGTATATATATATATATCTTATGCTAAGAAACCTAGGCTGCATTTTATCAGCTCATATTTTCCTATCGAGGGAATGCTTGTTTACCTTTCCTATTCTTCACTGCATTGTGATATGCTATTCCATTCTGTGTGACCGTCACACTTAAGGAAGTTTAGCAGATGACTAAAATCACTGAATGTGTAAACGCTTACTTCTGCAATTTTGTCAGTTTATAGGAAAACATACAGCCCCTATTAAAATTCAGGCTGTGATACCACATCAATTAGAGAACATATTTGCTTCTATTGAGCACAATTGCCAGGAAATAACACAGAATACTGACTGATCTGAAACTATGTCAGAATTATATTAGCTCTTAAACTGAAATAATTATTGATAAGACATGCAATGCTGCATTCATGCTTAGCTATACTAAAATTCTTGTCTTAGGAATTACACAAGAAATTTATGTTTCTTTCTCTCTCTCTCTCTCTTTTTTTTTTTTTCTTCTCATATTTTCAGTCATAAATTGATAAATATTTGAATTCATCATTCTATGTAGTTGGCTTCAATGTTAGTCAATACAGCTAATGGTAGCTACATTTAATTTACCCTCATTATAACTAATGGCTTTTGGAGTACAGGAAATGTTAATTGTGTACATCCATCCATCACATTTTGACACATAAATGGATCACTTGAAAATTCATGTTTATGCCACTAATATGCTGTCCTGTAAATACTTTAACATTTATTATTTTGCTGAACTGTAAGTCTTTCCATAAGTGTTCTAGTAAATATACTTCATTACATATAGAGCTCAAAGCAAATAGCTAAAAAATCTTTACATTTGTTTCACGTATTTGTGCAAGCTGAAAAATGAAGGTAAAGACAGGTGACTCTCTCTGTCATTTTTACTGTGCTCTACTGTGGCTTAATGAAAGATCAGTGATCTGAACTTGTTTAATATATTGTTGTGGCATGACTAGGAGTCATACTTGAAAAGCAGGTCCATTCCTGATTTTCCTAATTTATTTCAGAATACTAAAATAGGTCAAGTTGCCAATAGCTCACTATTAAGGACCAATCTCTTTCTGCATGGATCAGCACTCACTCCATAGTTGTTGACACCATGCCACCAAGGGAGGTTCCAGCATGAAGATGCAGCATCTGAGCTCATACAGCAACCTCTCCAGCACACCTCCTTGAACCACAGATATATTCAGCCAGCCTGGTGTGCAGGTTCTCTAAGGAGCAGGTGTGGAGTGTAAGTGTAACCTTAGTCACACTATTTGGTTTGTAATAACTTTTGCTTCTGCAGGTATTTTTGTGACTACACAATTTTGTGCGTGTCATTACACATAATGAAAAACGTATGCTGCTAGTCTGAACGTGCAATTTAGCTACCTCTGAAGGGTTTTCCTTTTTTCAATTCCTCAAACTTTGTCTGCATTGCTCTGTAGGGTGACATTTGAAGATATTCTATAAAGCATGGTTTAATTTCTACTAATAAAGAAATTTGACTATATAATAAAGATTTAGATTTGTTTGTATTCCCGTCTTAGGATAGTGAAGATAATATCCATTTAGCAGTTACGGGATTGCTATGTATTTAAGTTCTTTGTTACTACACTTTGGTAAGTCAATGTCTGCAGTGCATCAAAGATCCTATGTTGAGCCAGAACAAAGTTTTTATCCAAAAATGGCTACTATACTTCTTTGTATGCTATGGACCATGGCTTTGGATTCATGGATCTTGTCAACACTCATTGTACATTCAAGAACATGCTTCTCCTTCCCTATACATTTTCATGAATTTGCTAAAGGTCTCTATCCCATTACTACCTGAGTTCAATGTGATCAGCACAGCATAGTAAACTATCCTAGCAAATGCATGCTCCTACTGCATGCTCTCTGGCTCATATACATAGAAGAAGTCTTGCATCGTCTGGACTATTTATCAGATACTTTTATGCAGCTTGTTGAAATGAAATAATTGTAACTTAAAATGAGTTTATGAATTTCGTATTTATATTCTGCTATTAAACTTCCTTTAAATGGTTTTAATCTCAAAATACACTATTGCTTTATTTGGCATGACTTTAGATTGTGAATCTGAAAAATACATTTGTAGTTTTCTTAGCTAAGTGACCTATTGGCATTTCCAAAATATTTTATGTAGCTACAGCTGAAATTCTGATTATATTGCCCAAATGAGAAAGATAAAGCCAGCATATGTAAGCTGAGGAATGACCTTAGGCCTGCATATTTTCCCAAGTCGGTGAAACCTTAATGCAAAATGTTCAAATGAGAAAAAAACAACCAACCAAAAACAAACAAACAAAAAAAAAATGCCGGTAGTACTACAAGCTAAATTAGGAAAAATATAGACTAAAAGAATATCTGGAAAAGGCAATGTTAACCCATGGAAGTCTTTGATAAAGACTAACGCATGGAAAGCAGCTCTGAGAAAACACCATTCTTCTGTTCCTAAAATTTTACAAAGCACAACTGAGAAGGCCAGAAAGCTGTATGCTGACAATGCAGCAGGCATATAAGACAACAGATCCCTCTGTAAATAAGTATTTCAGGAAAAAATATCATAGAATCATAGAATTCACAGAATCATAGAATGGCTTGGGTTGGAAGGGACCTTAAAGATCATCTTGTTCCAATCCCCCTGCCATGGGCAGGGACACTTCCCACTAGACCAGGTTGCCCAGGGCCTCGTCTAACATGGTCTTGAACACCTCTAAAGATGCGGCATCCACAACCTTTTCCAGTGCCTCACCACCGTCTGTATGAAGAATTTCCTCCTAACCTCTAGTCTAAATCTCCTCTCTTTTAGTTTAAAGCCATTCCCCCTTGACCTGTCATTGTCAGCCCGAGCAAAAAGTTGTTCTCCATCTTTTTTATAAGCCCCCTTTAAGTACTGAAATGTTGCAATAAGGTCACTCCCGAACCTTCTCTTCTCCAGGCTGAACATCCCCAGCTCCCTTTGCCTTTCTTCATAGAAAGGTGCTCCATTCCTCTGATCATCGCCATCTGGGCCTGCTGTATCTACAGATCAACATCTTTCTTGTGCTGGGGGCCTCAGACCTGGATGCAGCACTACAACTGGAGCTTCACAAGGGAAGAGTAGAGGGGGACAATCACCTCCCTTAATCTAGTGGCCATGCCTCTGTTGATACAGCCCAAGATGGAGTTGGCCTTCTCAGGTGCAAATGTGCACTGCTGGTTCATGTCAAGCTCAAAATGGAACCCTCTAGTTTGATCCTTAACCTACCAGAGCTTTTCTTTGCTGCTTCTTGCTGAACTGCCTGCATAAAGCATATCTGAAGAGCAATTCTAAAATCAGTATTAACAGCTAGAGGCCCCTCTGTTGTGAAAGCTAGAATTTGGACAAAAAGACAAACACATTTTCCTTGTGCTTGAAGAATAGCCAGTAACGGTTACAGTAGCAGAGTTCCTAAGGTATGAAAAAAGGACTGTTAGCAAAAGCAAAAAAATAATGGAGACAGTTCTGTGGTATGCTTGTAATATTTGAGATTAATAAAACAAAATATCATTTTTATAATGAGTAAAATTTATGCTCTCTCCCTCTCTGAGTACTTCATGGAGCTTAGAAAAAGAGCTACAGAAAAGAAGTCCGAGGAATGTTCTTGCTAAGACATTGGGTACAGGACTCAAATGAATACTAACTTTGCAGACAACACTAAACCAGGTGAAATTGTTAACTCCCTTGATGGTAGAGAGGCCTTGCAGAGAGATTTTGACAAATTAGACGGCTGGACAATCACCGGCTACATGAAGTTCAACAAGAGCAGATGCTGGATTCTGCACTTGGGACACAGCAACCTTGGCTGTATCACAGAATCATAGAAACACAAGGTTGGAAAGCACCTACAAGATCATCTAGTCCAACCATCCTTGTATCACCAATACTACCCAATAAGCTACTAAATCATCTCGTAGCACCTCGTCCAGGTGCTTCTTAAACACTGCGAGGGAAGGGATGGTGACTCCACCACCTCCCTGGGCAGGCCGTTCCAGTGCCTGATCACTCCTTGAGATATTTTTTTTTTTTCCTGACATCTAATCTAAATCTCTCCAGGTGCAACTTGTGGCCATCTCCTCAGATCCTATCATTAGTTATCTGAGAGAAGAGGCTGACCCCCTTCAGGAAGTTGTAGAGTTTAATGAGGTCTCCCCTGAGCCGCCTCTTCTCCAGACTAAACAACCCCAGCTCCCTTAGCCGCTCCTCATAGGACTTGTGTTCCAGGCCCCTCACCAGCTTTGTAGCCCTTCTCTGGACATGCTTCAGGGCCTCAATGTCCTTCTTGTAGTGAGGGGCCCAAAACTGAACACAGTACTTGAGGTGCGGCCTCACCAGAGCAGAGTACAGGGGGACAATCACCTCCCTGGTCCTGCTGGCTACACTATTCCTGATACAGGCCAGGATGCCATTGGCCTTCTTGGCTAGAGCACACTGCCGGCTCATGCTCAGCTGAGCATCAATTAACGCTCCCAGGTTCCTTTCCTCTTCACAGTCTTCTAGCCATTCTGCCCCAAGCCTATAGCGCTGCATGGGGTTATTGTGGCCAAAGTGTAGGACCCACCACTTTGCCTTATCCTTTGGATGCCACACAAGTGCCGTGTGATCTCACACAAGGTGATTTGCTCCATAACTTTCCCTGGAACTCAGGTCAGGCTGACAGGCCTGAATGTACAGAATGGGGGTTGAAAGGCTGGAGAACAGCTCTGTGGAAAAACCCCTGGGGGTTCTGGTTGATGTCAAGTTTAATAACAGCTAACAGCATGTCCTTGCAGCCAAAAGGGCCAACCATATACTGAATGCATCAAGCATGGCACTGCTAGCTGGTTGAGGGGAGGGATTGTCTCGCTCTGCTCTGCACTGGTGGCCTCACTTTGTGCAGTTTGGGCCATCATAGTATAAAAAAGTTGTAACACAATTAGAGAGCATCCAATGGAGGGCAATAGATGTGGTGAAGGGTCTAGAGGGCAAGACATACGAGGAGCGGCTGAGGTCCCTTGGTTTATCTGGCCCAGAGCAGAGCAGGCTGAGGGGAGGCCTCATGGCGGCCTGCAGCTCCCTCACAAGGGGAGCGGAGGGGCAGGCGCTGAGCTCTGCTCTCTGGGGACAGCGACAGGACCCGAGGGAACGGCATGGAGCTGGGACAGGGGAGGGTCAGGCTGGGGGTTAGGGAAGGGTTCTGCACCCACAGGGTGGCCGGGCACTGGGACAGGGTCCCCAGAGCAGCGGTCACAGAGCCTGACAGAGCTCAAGAAATGTTTGGACAACGCTCTCAGACACAGGGTCTGATTTTTGGGTGGTCCTGTGTGGAACCAGGAGCTGGATTCGATGATCCTTGTGGGTCCCTTCCACCAACTCAGGATATTCTATGATTCTGTCGGTAACTGCAGCGGGACCGAACTACTTTTTATTTTTTTTTTTTTCGCGAGGGGCGGGCAGGAGGCGGAGGTGTTTTCCATGTAGCTTCCTCCACCACCTAGGGGCGCTTCCAGCGGCTCCTGTGGCGGCGGCCATCTTAGGCGCCGGCGGGCGGGTCGTGAGGCGGAGCCGGGGCGGGAGGTGTCACGGAGCCGCGGCGCTGAGGAGATGGAGCGGAGGCGGGCCGCCATGGCGGCTGAGCCAGCGCCGTGAGGGGCTGAGCCAGCGGCGGGCGCCATGGCTTTCGGCAGCCGGGCGGCCTCGTGGTGGGCCCGGCTGCTCAGCCCCGGCTCCGGTGTCGCCCCGAGGGGCTCGCCGGCGTGGCTGGCTGCGGGGCTTGCGGCGTGCCGGCGGCCCTACAGCTCTGGCGGCAAGGTGAGTCCCCTCCCCGTGGCCGCGAAGTAGCCTGCGCGGGGTTTGCTTGCAGCGGGTCCCGGATTTAATGTCCCTGCGTGTAGAAGGCGGTTTTTCCAAACAGGTGGTGTCTTCTCCAGTCAGACTTCCCGTTGCAGGAGCCCTACCCCTTCAGTCTGGCAGTAGGAGGACTTGGACTTGCAAGCCGAGGCATCCTGCAAGTGCTTAAAACATATAACGTGCCTTTATGCTGTGCACTGATTCTAGCATAGGTCTCGAGGCTTTGGTAAAGATCTCCAGACGTCAGTTTCTGTCAGGCCTGGAGCTGTAAGCATGGTCTGGGTAAGAGAGATGAGTAAGTGTATCTCTAAAATTAGGGATCAGTTTTTCAGCAGTTGTTACTAGGAGTCACCTGGTACCTGATGAAAAAACGTCTTGCAAAAGCTTTGAAAAGCAAAGCTGCCAGTCTTAAAGGTGTTGTATTACCTGTAATGAGCAGGAGTAACAAAAAGGAAAGTTTTAGTGCTGGACCTCTTCTGAGCCAAGGTAGTCAGACTTTTTCTAATTTTATTTATTTATTTTTACATTAGCCAAAGTGCATGTTACCTCTAGCTTCCTTTTCAACGAAGGTGCTTCTTATCATGAGGCTGTCGTTGCTATCTGAATTGTCAGGTAATGTCACGGCATTCTTCTGAAGGAGTTTAACAAACTGTTTTAAATTTTCCAACTTCTTATATTCAAAGGAACATACTACTTTTCATAACACATTTTTGTGTACACTTTGATCAATAAACTAGTAAATCACAGTAATAAATATATATTTATGTATGACTAAAATGCTAGCATTTTAAACACTGATGATAATTTAAGGTTTTCCACCTGTGCGTATTCTAGAGAAAAACTACATTTCTTTTAAAGGCTTAGTCATATTGAACATAGAGATCGTATCTGTGGTTTGTGAAAAGAAATTTCTGTTTTTCAGGAAAAAATAGATATGTCAACATATCCTGTGGAAAGCATAAGAAACTTCAGTATTATAGCTCATGTAGACCATGGTAAAAGTACATTAGCAGACAGACTGCTGGAAATTACAGGTAAGTGTTCTAATTTCATCCACACTACCTTCTCTTGATACGTAAATTTCTGTAGCTTTATTACTAAACTTGCTATTACCTTTGTTCTTCTTACCAGTAGGTTGCTTGTACTTTCAGGCTGCAAATGTTGTAGAATTATATATGTGAATATAAAGTACGTCTCTTTCTGGTTGAGATCTAGTTAAAGTGGGGGTTAGAAAGTGTGTAATCTTCTCAAGAAAGGAATGTATTCTGGAAAGAGATTGAAAAGGAGTGTAGTTCCTAGCTTAAGATGGTACTCCTGTCATTCCTGACTGGTCATCCATTAGACCAGTACACAGCAAGTATAAGGCATACTGCCAGCTTTTGGGATGGACAGAAGGGGACCGATCATGACCTAGGCATTCTGGTTAAAGTAGTTTTCAGAAGTGCGATTGAAAGGAGGAACTAACTGTTTTTACTTAATATGTAAGTGTGCTTCCCTCTTGAAAGCAAACTGTAGACAACTGGTGGAGCAGCTCACTGGTACTGAAGCTGATAATCCTGTATAAGTACAGCTCTGTTTTGATTTAGATTTAGTGTGTAGAATAACTGCTAGTAGTCAAGTGTAAATTTTATGGGCTCTCAACTGATTCATAGACTTGCTTTTTCCTCCACCCTAAGTGTTAGTGCAGTTGTGTTGCTTTCTTCTTCAGAGGTATTTATTTTGGCCTCCTCCTCCTCTTCAGTGTTCTTATTTTTGTGTCGTTATTCAGGAAAGGAAAACTAAATCCCCTTACAAAATGAAAGTATGACAGAAGTGCTAAGGGATCTCTATAGATATAACTGACACAGAAACTAGGCTTACCTTGGAGGAGAGAGACAAAGCGTTACCTTAGAGGGTGCTTTGAGGTAAGCTATAAAGCAGTTGCTCTGTCTACCAAGAAGAGCCCAATATACGAGCAGAGCTTTACTTAGCTACTCAGAAATACCCTTTGGAAGAGTCTTGCTTTTCCTCATTTAAGGAGTAGGCAAAACAAAACCTGGGAGAGAAGCTTTAGATCAAAGTTATTCTTTGTTATTACCTTATAAAAGTCACTGTGGGCAGTTTTACTTTCTATAGAATGCTATAGAATGGAGTTTTGAATTTGGGTCTTCCAGACTCTGTGATTATGTTCCTTTTGTCCTTGAGATGAACACTGTTTGGAGCCATGGAGCTACTGTCCAGTGATAAGAGTTAAAGTTTACTTAAACATCAAAATTATTTAGCTACTCCTGAAGATCTAATTTAGACTTAACATACTGTTTTGTATCCTGTTTATTCAGGAAGCTGCAAGTCCCATGTTCTTCTGGTTAGTGGCATTTTCAAGAGTGTATTATTTGCAGAGCCAGTCTCTTAAATGAGGCTAATTAAACTTTTTTCATCTTAGGAACAATTGCTAAAACTGACCGTAATAAACAAGTGCTGGATAAACTGCAAGTGGAACGTGAAAGGGGAATTACAGTTAAAGCACAATCTGCATCTCTCTTCTACAATCATAAAGGAGTAAACTACCTCTTAAATCTTATTGACACGCCAGTAAGTTAAGTACAAACAGTGTTTCAATCACACAAAGCTAAACGTCTTTATATTTAAAAATGATCTATCAGATTTCTGGCTTTTTGTGTTTATTCAGTGTTTTCTTTCCCTTTTTTAGCTTTTCTTTTTTTGTTATTATTTGTTGAATTGTGTTTTAGATGGACAGATACGCAAATTAAACTGTTGCAATATATAAGCCTTTGAAAAGGACTCCAGAAATATGTGAAGTAATAAACTTTTTTTTTTTTTCCACAGGGCCATGTAGATTTCAACTACGAAGTATCCCGGTCACTGTCTGCCTGTCAAGGTGTTATACTTGTAGTGGATGCAAATGAGGTGGATTTCTTACTTCTTTTCTGCTTAGAATTTCAGCAGTTTGCTTAAGGAAACCAAAGTTTATTTAAGGAAATGATTTTAAATATGGACATATTCTAACAGTGTTTAGATAATGCTTACTATGGTATATTTATGATTGTACCATCATTTATGATGGTCAAATGAATGCTCTTTTTTCCTTAATGCGGCGTTATCTGTAAATAACTGTTATCTATAAAAATGTACTTACACATACACATTAATTTTTCTGCTTTCAGATAATGAGAAATGATACTTGGGAATTTTCTTTCTCAGCAATATGTATAATGAATAAACCACTTTGCATCACCCAAGTGACGGAGTAGGTAGCATATGCCAAAAAAGAATATGCAATATGCTTAAAAAGAAACAGGGAGATTCTGTGTTAAATGTCTTTAATGTGTATTTTCTAGGGTATTCAGGCTCAGACGGTGGCAAACTTCTATCTTGCTTTTGAAGCACAACTTGCAATAATTCCTGTCATAAACAAGGTAATGCAGTTTTAATTTCGTACTAAATAGTTCAGTTGTATGAGATACAACTGAATACAAAATAAAGAAATGTGTCCTTAAATCGGAGCATATAATGAAAAAAATAACTAGTATGTAATAAGAACTTTTGTATTTGTTGTCTTTGATACTTTACAGTAAATACTGGAAACTTCATTTTTATTTCCTAAAATACATGCAGAAGCATTTTTGTAACCAACAATGAAAAATTGCACAGTTCTTAAACATGGTAGTGAAAAGTTCTTGATACAGATCTTTTTCTAAAAACGTTTAGTATTTGTGAATACACTTGAAGATTCCTTTGTTTGTATGCTTGGGAACTACATTGCTGGATTGTGCATAAGATGCCATTGCCTGTGTATTTAGCAATTTGTTGTTTTTCAGATTGATTTGAAGCATGCAGACCCTGAAAGAGTTGAAAAACAAATTGAGAAACTGTTTGATATCCCTGTTAATGAATGTATAAGGGTAAGATCTCTTAAAGGCTTATAATATAGTTGCTAGTATACCTGTATCTACTTTCTAGCTAAGAAAAGTTGTGTACACACAAATAATTCAACAGGCTGTCATCTGTCTGCATGTATTTATCTGATTCATTACAGGCATTTATAATCAAGTAAGCATTTTATAGTAATAGCATCCTGTGCTTCAGATTGCTTGTATGGGTAGTATTGTCTATGACCAGCAAAACTATCTTAAGTAAAGACGATGCTTTTAATGGATACTGAATAAGTGAAAAACACAATTTCTGATAAAATTACTGTTGGGTTTGTTTTAGATTTCTGCTAAACAAGGGACAAACATTGAAAAAGTTCTTGAAAAGGTCATTGAGAAGATTCCACCGTAAGTTACAATACCTTGTAAGGTAATCTAGGGAACCACGAGTTGTATTTATGCAGTATATTGGCAGTAGCTTTGCATTTACTATTAACTTATAATCAGGTCTATATTTTATAAAGAGATGGTGGGGGGAAAATCTAATTTTTGAGCTAGAAATCTAATTTTTGAATGGTAAATCAGAAAAAAATGGCACTTCACATTTAAGATACCTTTAAAAAAATGAATGTGTGTATCTATGGTGAAGTTTTTAAAGTAATAATGGATGTCAGCAGGGAAGACCTTTTTTCTTAAGAGGCAGGGGAGGGAAATGAATTCAGTTCATAATGAAAGTTGAGAGGAAAGCCACTAAAGATGTTTTCATTGAACATATAGCTTCCATTTAAAGACATTGATTTCTCCCCTGAAGCTCAGTATTTGAGGGTATATTATTTCTTTTGAATGTTATGGTGTTACAGTGATACAGGCAATTTAAGTCTGACCGAGTTTAGTGTTTCATATCCTGAACTCAATATTTAAAGTTAACTTTTATTTAAAGTTAAATTTATCTAGGAATTTGATGACAAAACTTCTGAATTACAGTTAAGTTTCAAACCAGCATTTTGCTTTTTTCTATTACTTAATATGAGAACTACAATTATTAGCTAATTATCGTTTAAAAGAAGTCACAATGAAATCCAAGCTTAAGCTTCCACAAAAGATAACAAAGTGTTGATGGACTTTTTTTTTTTTTTTAAGCCTGATTGTTGGAATATAACAGATCTTGTTTCTAAATAATAAAATATTTTATGCATCAGTTTCACTTGTGAAATGGGAATGATGGGTATGCATTTGGTTCTCTTCTATTTATACTACTACTGCACACAGGAAAAATTAAATGTAAAGACTTGCTGCATAATACATAGTGAAACAGTGAAATGAGATCTGGTATGTGTTTGTTTACTGAAAATTACTCCATAGTTTAGCTATATTAACATGGATGCTTTTGGGGTGGGGGTGCTAGTTCATTTCATATTGAATGATAAATCTAACTGTATTGTTTTAAATCTTTTGTGGCAGACCCAGTTTCAATACTACTGATCCATTGAAAGCTTTAGTATTCGACTCCACTTTTGATCATTATCGAGGTGTCATAGCTAACATTGCACTCTTTGGCGGGGAGATTGAGAAAGGGCATAAAATTGTTTCTGCACACACAAAGAAAAGATATGAAGTTAATGAAGTAGGAATTCTGACTCCAAATGAACAGCCAACAGATAAACTGTAAGTAAAAATTTCTTTCAGTTGAAAAAATCATAAATTGATGTAAGATGCAAAATCCTGCATTTCTGTTTTGTTTTTGAATAGTGAGGCTGGGTTTTCTGCTTTTTATTCCTTTTTAAAAATATTTTTTTATTGTTTACAATTGAATGCTAAATGTCAGTCTTTTTCATTGTGGGTGTGCTGACACAACCTTTAAAGGACTGCTTTTCAGGCACTACCAGGGGGAGGGAGCCGTTGTATGTACCTGTACATGTACCTTTACATGTACCTGCAGTACATGTAAAATCTGGACAGCTAGTTCTTTTTAAAACTAGCATTTGATACTCTTATTTAGCTGTCCAGTTTATTTCTAGAAACTATCTTGTTTGAGAGTAGAATGGAATGGGGCTTCATCTTAGTAATTAATGCAGCATATTTTGAGGGTGGAAAACTTTAAATCCATGAATGCAGCAGCTTCCAGAAACTGGCTTTTCATGGCACCAGTGTGAAGAAAATCAGGCACTTCAGAATTAGTGGAGAAGCCTTATCAGTTTCTCCAAGTACACATTGACTTTCTTGGGGGATTCTCAAGTGAGAGACAATGTTACTATGTATGGCGGGTTGAACCCATCCAGCAATTAAACACTCAAATCAGCCACTTGCTTACTTCCCCAACACCAGCAGGGCATGGAAGACAATCAGAAGTGAAAATGAGGGAAAACTCATTGGTTGACATAAAGACAATAAGTGAAAGGGAAGGTGGGGGGGGGGAAAGTAACATAAAATCAGTCATTACCACCACCCACAAGCAGCCTGATAATCCAGCTAGTCAGTGAGTGGCCATCTTGAAAAGATTATGCAATTTGTTTTTTCTTAGTAAGCATGGCATTATGTGGCATGGAATATCCCTTTGGGCAGTTTGGCTGCCTTGGCTGTGACACCTGCCAGCCTCTTACCCACCTGCGAGAATTGGGGCAGGGGGGTGAGAAGACTTACGTTACCAGCACCATTGTTGTCATGAACCCAAAATACGGCACCGTATGGGACTGCTGTTAGGATGGAGTTAATTTTCGTATAAAAAAAAATTCTGTTTTTTTATCTGCCATGGATTCCTCAACATAGTAGCGTACTGATGGAGGGCGTTTGTCTTTGTTTTTCCCATTTAGTGTATGAGAGTTGCTGTGGTGGCAGCTAAGAACTGTTCTGCCTTCTGCATCTTAGATCCTTGACTAGCTCTAGCTTTCAAATTGGGAATAGCACATAATTCAAAGTCCAGAAGTAAACGTGCTGTTTAATGGTAACATAAATACATCTACTTGAATCAACACGTAGTTCATCCCCTGAGATGAAGTTAACAACTCAGAGCAGAAACAGCATAAATGTGGTTTTGGACTCTGCATGGGGGGTGATTTATTTGAATACCTGACTGGACTGGGGAAAAATAGTGGAAATAGTGATAATGCAAAGAAGCATGTCCATATAATCCCAATTTTATTCAGATATGCAGGACAGGTGGGCTACCTGATTGCTGGAATGAAAGAAGTAACAGAAGCCCAAATAGGAGACACACTGTTTATGCATAAACAGCCAGTGGAGCCTTTGCCTGGCTTCAAGTCAGCGAAGCCAATGGTTTTTGCAGGTGAGGAGTAAACTAATTAAAGGGAAACCATTTTTTTTCCAGCAGCAAGAGCAGGAGAGCTGTTAAGGCTTCTAAAAGCTATTAGAGCTTCTAATGTCTGCATATATTAAGTGTTATAAGGATTAGAATTGTAGCAAAATTAAGCTGCAGAGGCACACACCATTTATATAGCTTTGTGTAATTTTCCCTTGTGTAATTTTGCCTGTTTGTGATTTAACAGGTAAGATTAATAATAATTGCAGGCTGGTTTTAGATGAATACGAGACTAATGTGTATTTTTAGCCATGGTTATTGCTTCTAATGTCAGTAGTTTTCGTAGCTGGAAAAGGATTAACACTTCGAAAAATGAATTCCGCTTTCTTGGAATAGACTTTTTCATCTTGATAATAATTAATTTCTGTATACTTACTGTGGAACCTCTATTTCTTTAAAGAAATAGCAACTTTTTCATTTTTGTTAAATGTGGTAAAGTACCAAAGCTAATGTTCAAGGTAATTAAAAAATATTTGACTTGCTAAGGTCAGTCAGTTCTACTGAGTTGTTGCTGCCACCTTCAGTAACTACTACATATGCTGTGTGTGTATATAGAAGGGAAAAGTGTAATCCTGTAAATAATGTGTTTTTTCGTGTGTACATGTGTTGCATCCTGATGAAGAGGAATCTACATCATGTGAACACATGATGTGAAAAGTGGAACCTAGTTCAAGCAGCAGTTATACAGACAACTGCTTTTATTCATTTAAAAAATTACAGAAATGTTAGCAATGGCATTCTTATTTTTCTGTTCATTCTGACATGTTGAAGGGACATCCCTGCGATATTTGTCTGCTCATTTTCTTATGCAGAAGCTGTATGTTTACATTGTAGGTCTGCGCAAAATTGAACTCAGTTCTGCATCTTTCACAGCTGTGAAGGATTAGATGATTATTCTACTATTAGATGATTATTGTACTATTATGGTTTGAATGTTAATTTCTGTTTCTCCAAGGTGATCTAAAACTTTTTTCCAAAGACTTTTTAAAGTACAATAGCATAATATTTTTCAGATTAAAAAAAAAAAGTTAAATTTCTAGTTAGAACAAAGTAAGTTATTCCTGATTTTATTATTGTGTTCATGGTAAGAGGCATATTTGAAAGGTACACACTACAAGTGTGACTAAGTAAAGATAAAGCTCTCCATCACAGCACTTGTGTCTAATATGTTTTGACAGGAATGTATCCTGTAGATCAAACAGAATATAATAATCTAAAGAGTGCTTTGGAAAGGCTGACATTGAATGATTCCAGTGTGACAGTTCATCGTGACAGTAGCCTTGCCTTAGGAGCTGGATGGAGGTGAGGCTTTTATACTCTTTTCATTTTTGGAACTGTTCAGAAATTGAGAATGCAGATTTAAGTCAACTGAAAATTGAACTAAAATGAATTCAAAATCATAGAATTGTTTGAGTTGGAAGGAACGTTGAAGACCATCCAATTCCAGCCCCACTGCCATGGGCAGAGACACTTCCCACCAGACCAGGTTACCCATACATAGCCCCATCCAGCCTGGCCTTGAACACATCCAGGGATGGGGTACCCACAGCTTCTCTGGGCAACCTATTTCAGTACCTCACTACCCTCAGAGTAAAGAACTGCCTCCTTCTAAAAGATTAGAAGCTTTAATTCAGTTTAATGATAGGTAAAGATTAAAAGCATTTGTTTTTCTAATGTTTCGTATTCACATGGAGTATGTAATTTGTTGTGATACTGTTTGTTTTCAGAGACTGTATTCATTTTTAGGACTTCTATTTAATCTCTTAGATGTTCTTTCCTGTGCCTGATGTTGCCAAACTATCTGTGTAAACATATCAGAGGGAAGAAAAAAAGCACTCTGAAATTTCAGGTGATAAAGAAATAGACCGACAAGACTTCTTTTTTTTCCCCAGATTGGGTTTTCTTGGTCTTTTACACATGGAAGTTTTTAATCAACGTTTGGAGCAAGAATATAATATGTCTGTTATTTTGACTGCACCTACTGTTCCATATAAAGCTATTCTTTCTTCAGCAAAGTTGATAAAGGTAAGTAAACAGCAGCTTAAAAGCCTCCTAATAAACATGTACACTTTCTTACATAGACTAGTACTTTATTTTATGGTAAACATTAAAAACATAGATGTTTAATGGTTTTCTTAAGAATGTTAAGTTAAAATAGGTTTTAACTTTTTTCTCTTTGCACTTGAAGTGCTCACCTGTACACCTGTATTTGAAGACAGAGGACACAATATACAATATACCTTATATAGCACACTATATACAATGCAATATTTTCTGCTATATTCTTTTGAGTGCATACTGACTGGGCTGAGTTTAAAGCAGGGAAAATAATCTTGAGACTTACCAGTCAGAAAATGTTAACGTTTTTAGGAATAGCTTGTAACACTACTGCAGATTGGCAGCAGGAACTGATGAGTCAGTTTTTTTATCACAGTGATACAGCTATATGCAAAGCTCATTGAACAGATTGCAGTGAAAATTCCCATGTTTGAGGCAGACAAAGCTGGACTTCAGAACATCTGTTGACAGAGGAAACTGCAAATAGGCTAACTCCTTAATATTCAACGTTCTTCTAAACACTATAGAAAATCTGTGAATTCCGAACTTGAATGAGAAACCTTGCAGATACTTCTGAGACACAGAACTTTATTCTTCGGTTATTTTGAACTTTTTTTTTCCTAAGGAAGTGTAGCAGCTATGAATTAAGCAGTTGACGCCTCTGTTGCATAGGTGATTCTTGGTTGCTGGTATGGGACACTGGAATGAAGTTTTCAAACAGTGCAGAATGTTGGGTCCTTGTTCAAAAACACTGTCTTCCTGAGGAAAGTGATATAATCACTTGCTTTGTTGTGCAGGTGGGATATACACATACAAATAAGAAACACAACCTTCCTTTTGTCTATATTTCAGAAGGATAACTCCTGTTCGTAAAGGGATGTTGAACTGGAAAAGCTAGATAATGAAAACACCTGCACGGGAATCAAAAACTTAAGTTCTAAGCCCACTGTTTAAGTTCTAAGCCTGTTTTTTGTGAATACCACTGGCTAGCTCTGAGCACTTCTGTTTAAAAAAAAAAATGGATAAAATGCTTAAATGGCTATCCTAATGAACAGTAATTTCTATCATTTTTCCCAAAAACACTTTCAGGAACCAGATATAGAAAACAGTATTCATTCAGTTCTTCCAACTTTGCTTGAGGGATACAGAGACCAGAGTGTTATACTGTCAAGATTCAAACTTATTACAGTTCTTCTCAAAGCTCAGAAGTGAAAAAATGTTATTTAATAGTAAATCCAACATTGAAACATTAAATTCTAATAATCTCTAAACAAGTTAATCTTCAGTCGTTTGATTCTGAACTCTACGTATACTTGTGTTTAAAACAGAATAATAGTTTCTAGGCTAATTAAACTTATTATTATAATATTAACACTGTATTTTCTCTTAAGCTATTCCTGCAAAGTTATTACATGGACCAACTTCCTTATACTGCATGGGATTCTAAGCTTTTAGTGTCAAAAATTTTGATGCTAGTACCTGAAGAGATTGAGAATAATGATTTCATGTTTAGGGCAGTGGGAGAACTTAACAATGGACAATAAATAAGAGGTATCAGTGAAGGACAACCAAAAATGCTGGACAACAGCTGCCTCATTGATGACTTCCCAGCCATAACATTTATATGTAGCTCTGTATAAAATGCTGTACTTTTGATCCATACAGACTCCAATTACCATTGTACATAATAAGTTGTGCTATTTATATAGCTAAAACTGGAAAGATGCCCTATTTTTTAAGGACTGAATGAAATTAATGCGTGAAACTAACCTTTTGAAATTGATACAGAACTTAAAAAAAGAGGAAATGGAATATCGTGTTTTGTTCTTGTAGTCTTCATTTTCACTGATTTCAGAGAAAACAGTTTTTCTGGTTCATTATGCAACTGATGATCTAGGTGACATGTTTAAAGATATGCTAATCCAGGAACTGCTGTATGTGATGTAGAAGTCTCCTTTTAAAGTTGTACTTCGTGTGAATTTGGGTTCCATAATTCACAGTTGTCCCCAAATAATTGAAACACTTTTTAGCCTTTTCCAATGCTGTATTTGTCTAATTTCTTAAGTATGTAATTCACTCTGCTTGTGAAATAACAGTATCGGTTGCTTTTTGTTTGTCTGTTTTTCAGGAGTATGGTAAAGCAGAGATTACCATTATCAACCCTGCTCAGTTTCCCGATAAACTTTCAGTATCTGAATATTTGGAGCCAACTGTTCTTGGTACTATTGTAACACCTCAAGAATATATTGGGAAAATAATTGTTTTGTGTCAGGTTGGTGTACGGTTTTAGTTTTGTCATAGGCATTTTTAAAATCTTCATATCATACTTTAAAAAAGTGAAGATTCTAGATGTCACTATTATCTAATATATTGCTATCTTTGACAGTAATTACTAAATTATTTTGAAGGAAAATATTTTAAACTGTATCTTACACTGTGTAAAATTACTTATATGGAAATATAAGTAATTGTACTGAAAGTTCAAGCTCGATGATAATCAAGTATCTGCTTGAGCACTGTGTAATAGAAAAGTTCATAGCTAGTTTTCTTTTTCTGAAAGAATGGAATTTGTAGCAGGAGAGTAAGATCTTAGATCTTTTAGAAGTAAATTAATGAAATAAGATACTTGTCAACCCTTACTGAGGCTTCATATTGCTTTACAGTGTTTCTCTGCAGAGTACAGTTACAATAGTGATGGTAAAATGCATTTCCCAAACTGCATTTGAAATATTTTTAGTTAAAACTATTTCAACTACTAGGTCTATTGTCTTTATATAATTTGTTCACAGTATTTTTCTTAACTTCTAACATTTTAAGATACAATTATACTGTTTTGTATTTTATATGTTAGCACAGAGAATTACATGATCTATTGAAAGGAATTCATAAAATATTTTTAAGAACAGATAGTTGTTCATTTTAATCTGCTCTGCATTTATTTGTAGAAAATGTTTCAAGGTCACCTGAAATATTTTTTATTGTCTAGGACCGTAGAGCAGTCCAGAAAGATCTGCTGTACATTGATGAACACAGGGTTATGCTGAAATACCTTTTTCCACTGAACGAAATTGTGGTGGATTTTTATGATGCTCTTAAGTCTCTGTCTTCTGGCTATGCAAGGTAACTATATTCTTTCCCTCTTCCTTTTCCCTCTGCCCTGAACCATGAGGAGGAAGTGGAAAAAAGAAAACATGGAAGGGCATAAAAAAAATACTCCTTTGTTAGTGCTGCAAATCTAGTTCTACTTCAACCCTAATATGTTAGATTCAATGTGAAGAAGAGTGGAAATAAATCTGAAAAACAATTAATATGCATTACTACCTAATAATCATCTGCATTTGTGATACTTATTTATCCAGTATGACTTACAGAATGTCACTCACTTCTACATGGGTCTTTCTCATCTGTAATGAGTAGGGCTCCAGCCCTTGATCATCTTTGTGGCCCTCTTCTGGACCTGCTCTGTTCTGCATCCTTCTCATGCTGGGGACGCAGTACTCCAAGTGGGGCCTCACAAGGACAGTGTAGAGGGGGACAATTTCCCTTTTTTCAGAGGGAAATGTAGTTTTCAGAGATTATGATAATATGGGTCATATAAACAGTGTATCAAAGGAGAGGGGTAAGAAGAAGAAAATAGTCTAACGTTAGCGTTTGAGTCATTTGACATCTACAATACTCAGTGTTTAGAGGCTGTATTGAAGGGTTTTGTTGACTGGAGTTTTAAGGAATTTCCAACTGACACTTCCAAGTGTTTGAATATAATCTTGAAGAGATTGCAATAAGCGTGTGGATATTGGATTGTTTTGCCTTGGTTAGTAGTTGGAAAGTAAACTTGACCTCTGCTGCCTTGGAGATGAGATTTATCTGCACTGAAGTGTGAGTTGTTTTGAATAACAGTGACCTACTGTGAGACTATTAAACATTATGCTCAAGTGTTGCATTAAGAATTGTTTATAAAAGTTAAAATTTATTGAACAAAGAATGCAGAATTTATTTTTTACAAAACCATCACTAATGTTTAAGCTACTTTTTGTTTAGTTTTGATTATGAAGATGCAGGATACCAGGCAGCAGACCTTATCAAAATGGATATTCTTCTAAATGGAAATCCAGTTGAAGAACTGGCAACTATCATACACTGGTAGGTTGTCTGGATTCTCTATTCTAAAGAACTAAGACTTCTTATTAATACACAATGAAAACATGTATTACTAATATATGATAAATGCTTGCTAAAATGATTCAGTTTACATAAGTGTCTCAGGAGTGAGTTACTTGCTGGTGAAAATAATGCCTTTCTGTTTCCAGCCTTTGTTTTCTTCTCACAATGTCTTTGTTAGTTCTCCTTTCTGTAACTTCTCAGGATTATTGGAAAGGGATGGTGATCAACTTTATTGTTTTTTGTCCTTCTTCAAATGCTGTCTTGTAATTCTCTAGACTTCTTGTCACTTTTCTCTTTCCAAAATCTGATGTATATGCATAAGCTAAATATGGTTGGATAACTTTGATTAGCAGGTAGCTATAGTATGTTAAAACACCACTCAACTTTCATTGTAATATAAGAAAATATTTCTAAAATATAGGTATGAAAAGTCAAATGATCTACTTATTACAGAAACGGTAAATAAAATTTCCCCTTGAAATTCCCCTCTAGTTCAAAATAGCGTTTAAAGCTGTGAATTTTTTCAGTACAGCTTCAGTGTGATAGATGATTGGGGTATTTATTACAAATATTTTAAACTTACATGTGAAAGCCTTCTGTAATTGGTGACATACAGAGACGACTCCTTAGAAGTAAATTTGTTATCTGGTCAGTTTAACTTAGAAGACAAAATGAAAGCCTTTGTTATAACTCTTCTCAAACACTTTGTTCTATGGATATATTTGAGGAGTTACTGACTTTCTGAAAACTTTCTGCTTCAGTGATAAAGCTTATGCTACTGGTAAATTCCTGTGCGAACGTTTAAAGGATGCTATACCTAGACAATTGTTTGAAATAGCCATTCAGGCTGCTATTGGCAAGAAAATAATTGCAAGAGAAACGTAAGTGAAACCATTGTTTTCCTTTTTTTTAAAGCTATTTAAAATTTGAACTGTCCTGCCTAGTTTTACATATTAAAATACTTTTTTTTTTTTTTTTTTTTTTTTACTGTAGAATTGTATTTTCCTTGTATGTGCTACCAGACCTCTTGGGAAAAAATAAAACATACTTTTGAGCTGTCACTATGAATAAGAACTTAAATATTTTCATTTAAATTTATACAATGTTATTTTAAATTGCCTGTGGTCAGCACTTAATGGCCAAAGTATAACTTGCCACATGTGTCCACTTCCTCTCTGGCAGTGGAAAAAGATTGAGTGTTGAAAAAGATTATCTGCCTTTGGAATAATTGATTTTTCTGCCCGAGTCAGCAAAATAAAGAACTGAACTGTGCTATTGCAAAGGAAATGTCTTGCAGGCTGAGCACATACAGTTCTAAACAGCACTCACTTTTAGAACAAACTTTACTTCACTGTTGTTTCATGTCATGTTTTTGCTGTTGATGTCTAAATTAAATTTAAATTGTGCTTAAAAAAATTAAAAGTGGGGATCCAAGCAGAGATGCTGTAAGAACTCATGTGCTACATGTGCATGTAGGAAACCTGAATGTTAAGAGTTAGAGCAGAAGTCCTAAATAAACACAAATAAAATTTTACATACATGTTATGTACCTGAAGGAAAATGTCTCAAATTGAGAAATGTGAATTTAAATCTTGTTTAAAGCTTCATCTTCTGTATACAAAATATGGAAATGGTTCTGGTGCTTTTTAAAAATCTAGCAAAAAAGCAATGCTCAGCGTTTTGACAACTCACTCTTCAGCTTTACAGGAGATGCTCTACTCTATTAATGTATGTATGGTATTCTGTTTTACAGACTGAAAGCTTACAGGAAAAATGTTGTGGCAAAATGTGTAAGTTTTTTATTTTTGTTTTTTATTATTTCTAATATATGTAAACCCAAGAGTCTTGCTAAGATGGGCTATATATTCCCTTACAAAACCCCACAAAGACATGTTCTGCTTGCGTTCCAAATAGAATATTGACAGACACTTTTTTAAAATTTTACTTCTAACTTTGTGTAACATCTAGTTGCTTCCAGTAAAAGTGGGGATCAGGAGTAATTGGCCTTTTCAAAGTTTTCCTAGTGTCTGTGTTCACTCTTGTCTCCTCAACATCTTACTAATAGTAGTAGACACACAATGTGTAACTTCACACATTTCCTAACTAGTTTTTTTTCAGATGATTAATGTAATTATAATGAAGTGCTTCCTTAGAGACTGGTTGCAACAAAACTTCTGTGTAGGTTTTCAGTAAGAAATCATAATGCTGACAAGACTGGACAAAACTATAGGGAAAGAAACAAACATGATGCCTCAATTATCTTGTCCTCAGATCTCAAGCTAACATGTTAAAGATTAAGCGACTGTCCCTTTCTCACAACTGTTAAGAGTTCTTCTGACAACTGATGTTGGATGGTGTTTGTTTAACATTGTTTAAGGGTTCAGTCAATTTATCTAGATGTAAGTGGTAGTCAAGATACCCAGTGTATTAGAGCTGGCATCCTACTGCTGTTCCAAAAATATCTGGATACCTTATTAGGTACAACCAAAGTTGTATGTAATGTCAGCCAGGCTTATGTGATTAAAAACATATATATAGCTGAATTTACCTGTAATTGTCCAAATGAAAGTGCTCAGGTGCTCCTATTCTTTGTAACTAGTGTTGTTTTTTGTGATAACTGTTTGCAGTATAAAACAAGATTTTGTAATAGAACAAGGCTTTCTGAGTATTGGTTAAGCCCTTGAGTTTAGTGTTACTGTGGTATACTGTAGTTGCATTTAAGCTTAATAAAATATTTTTCCTTTTCTTAGTATGGTGGAGACATTACAAGACGAATGAAGCTTTTAAAACGGCAGGCAGAAGGGAAGAAGTTGATGAGAAAAATTGGCAATGTGGAAGTACCAAGAGATGCCTTTATACGTGTTTTAAAGAGACAGCCTGACAAATAGATCACTGCCATGCAGCTGATTATCTTCTTACAGACAGTAGCATACTTGAATTAATGTATACTTTATAACAGAGTGATTAATTTATAATTTTCTTAAAATGATGTAAATGTAAATTAAATACGTGGGAATATAAGCTTTGTACTTATCCAGACTGTTGCAGATTATCATGAAGTTAGTTATTTCATTTTACTTCACTGAATTTAAAAGTTATCATTGTACTTCCACCCAAGTTTGATATTCTTAACACTTGCAAGCCTTTGTATGACAGAACAGGAAAAATCTGGCAGAAAATTATCCCTACCTTTAAATTATTTCAAATACTTTATTAAAACAGTTGTTGCCACAAAAATATTACTTCCTTTTTTATTTGCTGAAGTTGTTCTTTTCAGGAAATCATAGCAGGAAAAGCTATACTCCTAGCTTTTTCCTACAACTATGAGTGATTCAGGCTATAACAACTTACTTCTGGACATATCCTAACAAAATATTAATGCCAGTGCACTGTCAATATGCAATTTATGTTCTTCGTGTTAAAGTTTGAGTTCTTACTTATAAAAACTAGTTAAATGCATTTATTTTTCTGTTGCTTTTGGTAATGTACACCAAGCAATCAGGGACACAAGTTAATGACCATGCTCTATACAGTGTTCACAGCTACCTGCCCACCTCCTAAAGGATTCAAGACTTTTCCATTCATAGATCTTCAGGACTGAAGTGGGGTTGTGGAATTCTCTTATCTAGAATTCCATAGCTTGCTTAATTTGTTTTACCTTCTGTATATATAGCATGTATTGGACATCCCAGTCCAAAGGGGTTTCTGAAAGACAGGTCCTACCTGACCAACCTGATACTCTATGACAGAATAACCTCTTTGGTGGATCAGGAACAGGCTGTGGATGTTTTTTACTGATACTGTTTCCCACAGCCTTCTCCAAGAGAACATGGCTGCTCAGGGTGTGGGTGTACTTTTTCGGTAGGTAAAAATGTGGCTGGTGGTTGTGCCCAAAAGGTCATGGAATTAAATCTGGTTGGCAGCTGGTTACAAGGGGTCCTTCTTCTAGGATCTTATTCCTCAAGCCAATGTTGTTTAATGTCTTTATCAATGAGGTACATGAAGGGATTAAGTGCAGCCGTAGTAAGGCTGCAGATGATACCAACTGACATGGGAGTGTTTGAGGGGAAAAAAGCTCTGCAGAGGGATCGATGGGCTGCGATAAAAGTAAATTTCCACTCACACTTGACCTCTATTGAGGAACTAACTGTTCCAAAACAACTGTTCAGTACAAACCAAAGTTGAGTTTTACATACACACACAATACACCAAAAAAAGAATTCAAGTAGAAACCTGGTCAAACCACTAATTTCATATTTACTTGGTATTAAATATATACCTACATGGTATAAGCATATACCTATCTTAAACATTTCATTTAACTTTTTGACAGTGGTAAAGTCTGTTTCACAGTTAAAGCTGCAAATGTACTTGATAGCTTAAGATCCGTTTAAAGGAAGTTTGTTAGTAATTAAGAAAGATTTTGCTCTTCAGTAAGTATGTTGTAGGGCATCACCTTTTCTTATTTCTTTTTTTTATGTTAAGCACAAAACTGGCAGCAGGACGCAGAACAACAACCAAAATCGTGAACTTCAAGAATTTTCTTGTTCATCTAAATATATTTATCTACCACTGGGGATCCAAAACAAATGACCAAAGAAAGAAACTACATTAAGTTCTTAACCTCTTTCTTACATGGAAGGAGATATATACTTAACTTCTCCATTAAAGCTTGAAGTACTTGCACATTTCAGAATTTACATTAGAAACAAAACAATTTGGAAATGATAGCTTTATATTTACATTTTACTTTTTCAAAGTAGGAAATAACATTCCTTGTAGCAGTTCAATATTTATAGTGATACAATGAGAGGTAATTATTACAGTGGTTAACAATGATTTTAATACATGATAACTTAAACTAGTAGACATTATGTTCCTAGAAATTAACCTCTTTGCAGGCAGTTAATGGTAACAGCTGATACAGTTAAACATGTACCTCCAGAAAGGAACACTTAAGATTTTTCCTTATGGATAAAGCTCAATTATGAAAAATTGAAAAATCCTACGTTAAGTTGAAATACGTGAGAGGAGAAAGTGCTATGACAGAAGTTTAATGTTTGAAACTGGAATAAGCTATGACACTTTCAACAATTGGGTGCATTTATAGGCACTGTTTTTTTTTATTTGCCTGAATTGTACAGCAGGACTTGAGATGCCCCAAAACTGTTTGTATAAGATAAATTTAAGGCAACCAAGTGCAAAAGCTCAGTGTGCATTAGATACATGTAAACAAAACATTTCATAGTAGAAATTGTACAGCTATTACAAGTCCATAGTATTTAACAAAGGCCAAAACCATTCTGCCTATAAACACAAATGCAAAGTGTAGTTGCACTAATGGAGCCAAAGTTACAAATTCTTAGAAATAAAGTATTTTCTCTAACAGATGCATTACATTGCTGTGCTAAAATAAGTGCTCTGCGCCCCCCCACACCCCCACCCCCAAATGTAACATGCAGTCTCCCACAGGTTTGTTCTGTTCCATTTAGTTATTGTAACAGCCAACAACAGAGTTCCAAATGTTAAAGCAAAATGCATGACATAGCAAATAGAGATGGAATGTGAATGTACAGATATTGGACCTTTTAAAAAATACAGTACATGGATTCCCCATTTTAAACAGTTTTCAACATATTGCATAGCAGTGAACTCATCTGCTACCTAAAACTGTTGCTGTTGACCCACATGGAGTTCTTCTTCAATTCTTCTTTCAGTTTTCTTTCATACTGTACAGTGGGTCCACAAGTTTATTGTGCACATGCATTAAACCTTGGGGGGAAAGCAACAATGCCAGCTTTACAATTGTTATACTTTTTCAACATGTCTCTCTATCCACATTTTTATTTGGGCTTTACTTCAAATTATACATTTTAAACAGTTCACTGAAAAAAGAATGGCTATTCAAGGTAGGTTAAAATCATAAGTAAATAAGTTAAGACAGCATGCATATATGTGCATGTGTGTGTGTATATATATATATCTCACTTAAATACTATTGACATCTTCAGTATAAACTGAACAGGGACAAGACAGCTACGACAACAAACCCGTCAAAAAGATCTGGAATACTTCCAAATCAACTGAACACATGATGAGAGATCCACCCATCACTCTTTTGTATTAAAAACTATAATAGCAACATAAAATTCTTTATATCACATTTTGTCATAAAAATTAGATGTATACATACTAATACTTTTACAGCTTGAGTTGCAACAGTCTAGCATTGTGGTATCTTTGTAAGTAATCATGTATATCTGGTCCTAGACAGGCAAAAATCAAACAGACTATTAATGCAAATTTAGAACTTGAGTAGTTCAACTGGGAACTTGATTTAGAACTTGACTAGTTCCTATTCTTTTTCTGGTCATATACAAATTATCCACAGTTGTGACTTGGAATATTGCTTTTATTTTCTATTCAGAAAATATTGGAGAGTGATGGGAAAAATAGAACAATTTAACAAGAAAAAAAAAGTGTTTTACGTTATTTGGTTATAACTCAGTAGAAGCGTTACCTACCAAGTGTTAACCAATACATGCTATTCAGTCACTAGTATGTTTTTAAACTTTATTTCACCTTACAAACTAGTAAGGTGAATGTACAACATTCACATTTTGCAAAGAGTCCAGTTTAGCACCAAACTAAAGATTAACTTCTAAAACTATAAATTTAAGTAATATGCAACATTAAAAGTAGAGATTTTCTTAAAAACCATGGAAGAAGTCTGACAGTAAGTGCACATCTGAGTGATCATCAGTGGCAAAGAATATACCAATACCTTTGCTATATCATGTATCCTGTGGCAAACTTCCCATCACTGCAGCAAAGCTTGAATAACTGTACAGTCTGAGCTCATTACTTTAGGTGACCACAGCAAAAAACATTTTATGCAGCATCTATTTCTAATTTTTGTGGTTAATTAAAATAAAATTCAAATCTACTATTCCTTTTTCTATTAAGTGACACATTCAATCATTTTTGTCTCTGGAAGTAATGACTGACTTAGCTGCAGATCTTTGTGCTAAAACAAAACAAGACAAAATACCACAACCCTTGGAAATCAACATAACTAAGGTGCAAAGGAAGAGTTTCTTAAATTTCATGAAGGATAACTATTTGTCTGACATACATAGGAAAGATCAAGTCATTAAAGTTTTCTAGGAGTTTGACAGTAAGTGGGAAAATGTTAAGTACAAATTTGATACAAAAGGGATTTGTACTGAAAGAGCAGTAACAGCTTCACACATTACTCAATCTGGAACCATGTTTTGAACTTTAAAAGCACAGCACTTCCAACCAGTGTTTTTCTTTTCTAAAAAAAGAGAAAAGAATTACCCACTTCCTGAAGGCATGAAAAATGCCTACAAAGTACTGCCACTTCCATATGTAACGAAATATATTTAAATCCTGTTAGTTGATGTGTTTCAGGAAGTACAGTTAGAAACAAAAGTTGATTTTTTTTTAAAACAAAGGTATGTACCAGAGTCCCTTACTTGATAGATACCAAAGCAATTATTTCAAATGAACAGTCTTGCTGCCTACTCAACCCAGATCAAGTTAAAATATTACACAGAAATTTAGGAGCATATACAAGTACAGAAAAGCTATCCTGAATTAACTTTTCTTCAGATTGATTAGTAAATTCAAAGTTTATTTTCTGCTTCCTTCTGCAAGCAAGTAAATTAAGGGAAAGGTAAAGAAGGTTACTTTTCCCCCTTTCAATAAGAACATTTAATATCCTTGATAACTTTAGCTTCTAACGGTTTCAACAAGTTAAAAAAAAAAAAACAGTGAAGGGGAGCTATTCTAGTTACCAGCCAGGGTGGTGATTTATTATCAGAAAGAATTTGAAGTTTCACATAGTACCTTGAGATTTTTTTAAATAGTAAAAAATTGCAGTAAATAGCTACCATGACTAGCAGTCAGTCATCAAGAACTACCCAGCTTTCTTAAAACAAAGATCTGTCCAACCTGGAGATCAAGATTCAGAAATAATTCCAGGTTTGATTTGTCCTCTACCTTAAAGCAAGAAAACCTGACTGATTTATGAACAGGAAAAATTAAGCCAGTCAAAACAATAAGAATTTTGTCACTTTGTATGTGCTTACAGAGTAATTATATGTTGTGACACAACAGCACATTCACATACTGTAGCCCTTTTTTTTTTTTTAAAGCAATGTTTAATATCAGCATCATTCATCAATAATTGTACGTTAGTAAGTTTATATCTTTCTCAAGCAAAGCTTTTGTTTATATGAACACTGGATAATGTTTAAAATTCACCCAAGCAGTTAAGGAGGTTTATCTTTGAAAACATTAAGTACTATCTAGCAGTGTGACACAGGGGAAGACTACTCCTCTCACAAATACATAGCAAACAGCAATATACTGAGAAATTCAAAGTTAGAGTTAGCTACAAGTGGTATCAGGATCAAACCACAGTAAAGCCAGATTTTATAATCTAATGCACCTAAGGACAGTAGTGATAAAATGCTCAAAAAAAAAGGTCATCAATGATAGCTTTGACGTCAGATGCCTCAGCTACTACGAATAACCATTCCAGTAAGATGACTGACATATACAATCACAATTTGCTGTGCTAATATAGTTAGGAGAAAACTATTTTTCTCAGCTTCTACAGACTCAGTTAAACTGAAGTAACCATATTCATGGATGTTAATATCAAAAATCCAAACTTTAAGCCTGCCTCAATATACTTACTACAGATATAAAGATCACAGTAAGTGCAATGCATTAACAATCAATATAGACTGTTATGCAACTTGCACTGTATGAAAAACATCCTCAGTTGACTTCAAACCCCATATCACACATCTGAAGCTTACTAGATAGCACTTAAAAGACACTTAAGACACCATAGAAAGACACCATAAAAAAGCAGTATAAAATTTATCAGGCTTAAAAGAAAACAACGCAAATGAAACTTTTCCACTTTCTATTTAAAATCAGTATTCTGGAATACCAGACAGCTGCTGTCTTATATATGTCTTATATCTTATACGCTGAAGTTTATATATTATCATGTCCAATAGGAAGCAAAGGAAATATTCTATTCAAAGGAGATTTGTCAAGAATGTATCAAGCAACTGTCCTTTCAGATGGAAGTAACATAAGTCACATCTCCTAGTGCTTTTCCACTCACAAGACATAAGTTAACATTTAGTATTTTGAATAAATAACATTATACGTTGGGCCTTCTGACACATTATGGTGGCTAGACTTACTTAATTTTAATATAGGTAACTTCTGATTCAGTGCTCACCTTTAAAGTACTTCACAGTTTTAACTCTTAGTTCTAAAGTAGCATCTTCATCACACACAAAGATAGTACGAGGGTGCTGCTGGAAAGCAGAAACTGTCCACATGTGATTGACACCTTCTTCAATCGCTTTGTACAATGCAAAAGCCTTATGTGCACCTGTTATAAGAATCATCACCTGCAAAACAAAGGTCTCTACTTTCAGTCCTCATATCAACACAAACAAGTCTTGAAAACAGATACATGCAACTAGAACTAAATGAATTCTTACTTCTCTAGCATCCATCACTGTACCCACACCAACTGTTAGCGCCATAGTTGGTACTTTAGATAAGTCTCCATCAAAGTACTTAGCATTTGCCAAAATGGTGTCCATTGCTAAAGTCTTTAATCTTGTTCTTGAAGACAAACTTGATCCGGGTTCATTGAATGCAATGTGGCCATCTGGACCAATGCCTTTTCAAAGTTAAAGAGAGCAAATCATTCCAGACCTGCGAGTCAACAAATATTCTCAAACATTGTGAAAGAATAAAAAGGTTTTAGGGTTCATTCTTTTGTTTTGCTTTCTCATTTTCAATTTAAAAAAAAAAAAGCGTTCAAAACTTAAACTACGTTATCATTAGAAAACTGGACACCAAGCATTCTGTTTTGGTATCTATACCAATTCTTTGTCAGTCACAGAATTTTCTTACACTACAATAAGAAGTAGTTTTAGCTATGTTCTGAAGATCACGTCTAAAGAGTCAATATATTTATTTAAACCATAACTAACCACAGAGCATTTCCTCATACCTCCAACGAACAGATCGATCCCCCCTGCTTCTTCAATTTTCTTTTCAAATGCATCACATTCTGCCTGTAAGTCTGGAGCATTCCCATCAAGGATATGAGCATTATTTGGGTCTATGTCAATATGCTTAAAGAAGTTATTCCACATATACGAATGATAGCTCTCTGGATGATTTCTGGGAAGCCCTGAAATCATTTAAAATCAAATTAATGTATTGCAAGACTTCAGCAATTAGCCTTAATTCTAGCCTATGTGTAGCCAATATGGGGCATGCAAGACAAGGCTTTCTTGAGCAGTAAGAAATGAGACAAAGAAGTATTTGAAATTATACTAAGATAGACTTCCTGTTGATATAAATGAGAGAGACAATTTGTTTACTTTTACTTGGTATATATCAAATCACTAAGAGTACTAAGTCTTCAAAACAAATGTAATAAAGCTATGGAATAACACTTTCTGTAGGAAGGAAGTGATTTGTGATTACTTAATTTAGCCCAGGATCCACGCGGACTAGTTACTTGTTTGCATTTTGGTATATAAACAGATCAAATGCTTCAGATGTCCCCAGGTTTAATGGAGAAGCATAAAAATAAAATGCTAGTCTTGTGCTTTGTGGAAGTGTACAACTGTTAATAAAGGAAAAAAAAACACAATTGCATACTGTCTTCTAAAATAATTAGCACTAGAGCTTACCTACATATTCGTCCATGTTGAACGTCTTTACATATTTGAAAGAAAGATCTCCATTCTTGTGATATTCTATCAGCTTTTTGTAGCATCCCAGGGGTGTACTCCCTGTTAAACAAAGTTTTTCCACTGTTCTATATATCCATACACTTTGTCTATTTAAGTATCGTTATAGTCACATTTTGCTATGATGCTCTTCAACATAATTAAAAGAACTCTGTTATTTCTCATCTACAATTTATCAGTTTCTCAAACCTTTTCACCACTTTTTTTACACAGAACCAAATCCCTATTAAAATAGAAAAACATGTTGAAGCATTATCAGAAGTACGTTTGTGTTCTTTTAAATACAGTATCTTTTAGCAGTGATGTAAATACAGTTCTAAGTGTAGTCAATTACGTAGGCTTTGAATAAGACTTGCCTGTTGGTAGACCAAGCGTGAAATATCTTCCTTGACTGGGCTTGAATTGGATAATACGATTGCAGATGTACTTTGCTGCCCATTCACTTGCCTGATCGTAATCTTCAAGAATGACTAGCCTCATTATGGCAGCGAGGAGCTTGTATGGTAAAAATGAACTTAAACCTAGAGAAAATAAAGTTTTAAAAATAAGCACCACATCAACAGCTGTAAAACTCCTGGACAAGAGACAGGTAAAAGTCCTTTTTTATAATGACAAGGTATAGTACTAATTAAATAGAAATGGTATTTTACCTACAGCAGTGTACTGTAGTCTTGCAGTTCCAGTTCAAACTGGACTGCCAGACATTCAAAAAACAAGCTACAAGTGACACATTCCAGTCAAAAAGATGCATTAAAAGTTGCACACTAATTTAAAGGTACTCATAAAGAAAAGTTCAAACAAAATAGGAGCAAATCATTTTGAATTTCAGTCTTCTCACTTTTACGAGAAAAAAAAAGAATATATTCTGCTTGAAATATAAAGCAAAGAAACACAAACGCTGAGATTAAACCTTGTTTCCTGTTACCAGTTGAGCATCAAAAATGTCAAAACCAACTCTTCTTTCTCTGCAGACCATAGCGTGCTTGGTATCAGCACAAACCCCACAGCACTGCCAGGAGCCTGAGGCCTCCTAGGTGCCAAGCCACAATTAACACATGCTACTTGTAGCTAACCGGAGATGGGAGACCAGTTTCAGAAGACACACGCATTAAGGTACGGTAGCACTCAGCAGGGCAGTACCTGCTGCTCTCATAAAAGGCAGGGAGGCACAGCATCTCTTGCTGGCGTAAAATCATAACAAACCAAACTCACCTTTGCATGGGAAACGCTACCGTACAGGTACCGAAAAACCCAAACACCGCCTCCTCCAGGAGGACACCCAGTAAACTGAGCCCCCGCAACTCTAGGGCTGCAGGCCAAAGCTTTACCAGGACGCGGCGATGTTAAACAGGAGAAGGGCGGCCCCAGAACGGCGCTTCAGGCGGGCCCCCGCGGGACAGACAGACCGACAGACAGACCGACAGACAGACCGACAGACAGACCTACGCCCCACCGACCGCCTCCACCGCCGCCCGGGCCCAATCCTCCCCCCGCACCACCAAATGCGCCCCTGCCCCGGCACCGCTCACCCCCGGGAGAGGCCTCAGCGGCAGCGGGAGAAGGGCGATGGAGCCGCCGCCACCGCCGCCCCTCCGCAGGCCGGCCGCGACCCGGAGGCAGCCGGCAAGGAGCGGAAGCGGGCGGGCGGGACCGAGCCTCCGCGCATGCGGCGGGGCAGCGGCTGCGGCGGGGCGGGGCGGGCCATCAGAGGTTGTAAAAGCACCAAAATCAAGTGGTCCAACCATTCCACCACCACCAGTGTCACCCACTAAGCCATGTCCCTAAGCACCACGTTCAGCCTTTCCCTAAACACCCCCAGGGGCAGTGACGCCACCACCTCCCTGGGCAACCCGTCCCAGTGCCCAACTGCTCTTTTTGGGAAGAAATGTCTCCTCGTTTTCAACCTCAAACCTCTCCTGGCTCAACTGGAGGCCATTCCTTCTGGTCCTGTCGCTTTTATCTGTGAGAAGGAGCTGACCCCCAGCTCTCCTCATAGGGCCCTATGGTAAGGCTTTTGTTCAGAGCCCCTGTCTGGGGCAAAAGGGCTGTTAGGGAAGCTCTGGGGTCTTCAGGAGGGAAACTGCTCTTTTTACTTCAACTCCTTTCACTTGAACTTTCTTGAGGCAGTGGTAAAAGCTGCTGATAATTGTTATTGTGAAAATAATGGGTACAGCAACCACTGCTTTCTCTTCTTTCTGGTTTAAAGGCAGATTTGCTCCATCCCTGGAGGTGTTCAAGGCCAGGCTGGATGGGACCTTGGCCAACCTGATCTAGTGGAAGGCATCCCTGTGTATGGTGGGGAATTGGAGTCTTTAAGGTCCCTTCCAACCCGAACCATTCTATGATTCTACAATTTATACACGTAGCTGGTCTGTATTCTGAACAGTTATGATATGGTGGCTGTTGCTGGTTGCGATAGGGCTCCTAATCTTGAAGGGTGCTTCAAAACTGAGTGGGGAAACTGAAGAAAAGGTAAAAGCAAGCAGCGCTATTGTGTCTATGTGTACATGCTGTAGGGTTCATTGAGAGTCTTGGTCTTATAAGACCAGGGTAAATCTACTGGGCAGGAGTATAACTGCCTAAGAAAAACACTGTGATTAAAGTGAGGGAAGCTGGTAGAAGTGAGGGAAAACTTAAAATCAGTAGTCATGTTCACGTGAGAGCAATGATATGTATTTCTGGTAATCTCGCTACAGCATGGTAATGTGGAAGGATTAACAGTTTGCCAAGGTTTTAGAAGGTTCATTTGCAACTTCAGGACAAAAATAAGTCTTAAATCTTTGGGGCTTAGCAGAAACTAAAATATTTTATTTGAATTTAACTTTCAAATATCAGCAATTTCTCACCCCTTTGATTTTGCTCATGCCTGTTCTTCCTGTAGTATTTATCTCAAAGTTTCCTGGGCCACAAAGAATGCTTTTTCTTACGCCATTTCTTGAATCATGCTCTGAACCTCCACTTCTCTCAGTGTTGCCAGGAATATTTTAGAGAATATTACTGTGGAGTTTGTGATTTTCAGATCCTGTATAACAACCAAGTTTTGTCCATATATTTCTGTTCTGTTCTTTCCTACCTATGTGGAGCACGTGTAACGTTTTCAAGGTAAACTGCATCTGTATACAGCAGACTATTTAATGCATTTATTCAGAACAAAACATCACTTAGTGTTACCTCTGTTTCCCTTGGCATTCCCAAGTCATTCAACTTTCAATATTCCCATCTCTTTGATCCCATTCCTAGCCCTACCCTGCAGTTATGACCCTACCATCTATTCCTGCTATAGTCCATTGACTTTGTTTATCACTCTGAAGAAGTTGTAAGAATCTGAGATCTTTCAGACAAGTTCTGCTGGTTTCTGCACCTTGAGATTGCACTATGTTCAGCACTTTTCAGATAATATTTATTTTATAATAATAAAATTCAGATAATAGGCTCCCCATGTTGCATATTTTTGTGGAGGTAAGAGAATACACAATTCACCTGTTGGAACTTCTTGCACTTTTTCTTGCTGTTTCTAACTTCCAAACAACTTATTGCCTTTTAGCAAACATGGCAAAATTATCAACTGCTTTTTCTAGACATGTTCTCCAACAAATTTCTCATCTTTTGTGACTATGTTCAATTCTATCTCTCCTTGTTAGTATCCTAATGGGTAGGGTAGTAGGGTGACTTTTTCCCCAAGTAATTCTTCAGATTTTCCCTTCTAATTGTTAGCAGATGCAAAATTCACTACATACACTGAGTTGTTGCAGGCAATTAGGTGAAGTCTTAATTAGTCCTTATTAGGTTTCAGCCCCTTGAGTAGCATGACTAGAGATTTCTTAAAATCTGTCTGTCACATTACTTAAAATGTCAGTTTCTTTTGCTTCTGGGAACTTTTTTTTTTTTTTTTTTGTCTTAATGAGCCCTTCTGTTCATTATTAAATCATTTACTAGTCATGGTGATCAGATTTTTATATATCCGCTATGAGCAGGTAGTTTTTTTTTTTACGAATTTAAACTGGTGTACTTCATTGGTAACCAAGCTGCATTGAACTTTACCTGAGTAGGGTCACTTGAACTTTGAAGGCTGAATCCAATTTTTTAACAAAGTAGTTATCCTGTCAGATTCCCTCCTTTTTAGTTCAAAGAATAAAGGAACCTGCCCAACACTGAGGCCCATGAAGGGAAATGACTCTAATGGACTATTTATAATAACATATCACCATGTAGGCACTTCAGAATAGTCTCCCATCTTTCTTACTGATCAAGCACCATAAGCAGATGCCCATCTAGGAGGGACTAGCTGAGGGATCTCCTTTTAATATCAGCCTTAGTAGAGCTGAAACAAGTGGTCACCATTTTGCAGATATCCAGAGTGCGAAATATTTCCAGCTCATCTCTGCAGGTCCACTTAGGTTTCAGTAAGCACGGAGTGCACCTTGCAATTGAAAAATTTGGATCTGCTCAGGCTGCAGAAAACTGGGGATTCAGAAAAAGCTGCCCAAATTTTGGTTACAGTCCCACAGAGAGTCACTCAGTGACCCAGTGCTTTCTCTTCAAGTCCCTGCTGGTTAGCCAATGCCTGGAAGTCACAGGGAGATTTGCAAAGACAGATTGCATAGTATACTAAAAATTAGACAGGCTTGTGGAACAGGCAGCAGTTACATTCATTGTACTAAACTGACATGCAGCAAAAAATTTTTGGAGCTTTGAAAGAATTGAAGAGAGTAGAAGTTGCCCCAGGTACTCTGCTTAATGCCATAGGGTCAATTAGACTTCTGTATTTCTGTGACTGAAGATTACTGTATTTCTGATAACTTCATTTGTCTTCCAGACATAAACAAGAAGGGGCTGAATCCACTTGGAAGCATTGCTTACTGCTCACAAAGCATCCCTGTGCTTGTCACAGCTTTCCTCCAAACACGCTTTGTTAGGTCTCACCACATTTCTGTGAGCCGGGGAGTGTATGGCATGCAATGTCTTTTGGGTTTGTGCTTTATGCAGCAATCCAACTGGATCCACTTTCCAGTAAAAATAGGAAACGTCAGATTCTGTGATACCATGAAAATACCAACGGCTGCTTTTGCCAATTAGCACCCTGTGCTTTTGTTTTCAGTTTCTGTTCTCCTCACCATGTGCTGTTTCTAACATGGATTCTGGTACAATCTGTACTAAAACAGGCAGTTACGCAGCACCAGCTGGTTGTGGATATAAGAGTCAATCTCTACAGAGTAAGCATTCAAGGTGATGAGGAGGGAGGTGCATGGTGTAAGTATCATACCATCACCATTTTACCTTATTTTGCTGGAAAATTCTTCAGTTCTTCCATTCTTCAAAGTAGGGGTTCAGTGCTGGAGTTTCCTACTCAGTACAACTTCATTAATCCACATAAAGAGAGCTGATGATCATTTTCTAATATGTCTGCAGTGACAGGTTGTTTCTCCCTAAGCATCTCTTTCAAGCTTCTTTGCCTGAACCAGCAGGCACGGCTGCCTGCTACATGCCCTGCAGACCAGATCTTGCCCCTGTTACTGACAGGAGTGTTGGCTGCCTCGTAGGTATGAGTGCCTAAATCTGAGTCTGGCTGTGCCCTGTAGCATGGGACATTCTTGATGTCCTCAAGGACGTTGCTGAGTGAAACTTCTGGCAGTGCTCTCAGCTGTTGTCCAAGTTTATTCCTTTCAGAGTGCATAGCTTAGATGTTCTCCAACTCTGTCCTTTCTCATCTGTCTCTTATCTCCTAATCCACTCCTTTCCTGCAGTGAATGATTGAGCCTTTCCAGGAATGTACCTGGGCTGAAATGCATACAATAGAAAGAAAAGGTACCAAGTGCAGCGTCCTTCGCAGGTCTAAGATGAAATTTGTGCCCTTACTTCAAGTGCTATCTGATGGGAAGCCACTACTAATTAATTTATTTATTTGATCTACAGAGAATCTCTGGTTGGTCTCGTGCTTCATAGAAGTTTTATACATCATGAAGACTGATTGTTTTAGAGGCCTTTTTGCAAGGGGTATAGTGACAGTTGTTGAGAAGGAGCAAGAGTGAATGACAAGGGATTTGGATATGGGCATTTGCTCAGTGTGCTTACTCCTATCTGCCCAGTTAGGCAGCCTGATTAAAGCATGGTGGGGGGGGCTGATTCCCACCGTCTGCAGGCCTGGACTTCTAGAATGTGATCTGCTGAGTGATGGGGGGAAATAAGGCATCTGTTCTGGGTGGTTGAATTCATATTAATCTTAAACATCTTCCAAAAAATGTGAATAACCTGAATGTGGATGTTTATGTGGAGTGAATACATGAATATGTAGTCAGATGAATGGCAGCCCAGGTGGCAGTGTTCCAAAACCTAGCTAGCATCGGTCATTTCAGGTTCTTACGTGAACAGACTTTCCACTTTAACTGCATGCATAATGGGGAAATCAATACTCTGATCATCTCCTCTCAGGAAATCACAACGCAAGCACGTAGTGTATTTGTAGTCCGGTGTCACAATATACTGTCAGGCAAATAGACAGCTGCTTGCACTTCTCTGCCTCCCCTGCCAGCATGTTTTGAAAGGATAGGGAAGCCAGGGTGAAGTACAAAGGAACAGGAGGGCCTGACCCCAATGCTGACTGCTCCATCTAAAACGTTTTTCCACTGCGGGCAGTGCAGGACAGCAGGAAGAGGTGTTGCGTGCAACTCAGGATGTGGAGATGCCCAGCCTGTCCCCTGGGGCCCTCCCTTGCTGTTGTTTGCTGAGTGTGGGCATCCTGCACTACGTCGGCAGCCACTGTGGACAGGGGGTTGCAGCACTAAGTATCCAGCAGAGGCTGCTGATCTGAGGAGATGTTTTTAAAAGCTCTCTCTTACGGGCTGTAGGCATATTGCCATGTGCTGCACAAGGCCAGGGAGAAAGCAGCAGAAGTAGGAAGTGTTGCTACAGAGATATGCAGGCACAGAAATATACAGGGTATGTTCAATCCTCCACCCCGTCCCAGCTGTGCACACATGAAATAGGCTCACTGGTTTTGCAGCCAGTGAACTGTTTTACCAGCTTATACATAGGCCACCTGTTGTGGGTCAGCTTGGGAATGTCTGTGTGTATGCCATTTATAAAGACTGAGAAACTCGGAGAGTCCCCCTGGTGCTAATGAACGTGTTCCGCTTTCATTGTGCTTGCACAAAACCAAACACAGATTTAAAAAAATTGGTGCATTTAAAAACATATATTATTATTTGTGTGTGTGCGCGGGTGTTTGTTTTGTTTTGTTTTTAAAAAGTTTCGAAAGACCAGAGTTGGAAAGCAGCTTCAGGAAACGTATTCTGGACTTATCCTCTCTTGTATTTATTAATAGACCTTCCAAATATTATCCTTGGCAGTTTTTTTTTTAGCGTGTTTGCCGGCAGGGGGCAGCGCGGCCTCACGGACGGCGCCATGCCCCGGAGCGCTCCGACGGGAGCGGCGCTGAGCTGCTGTGCCTGCGGGTCCTCTCTTCTCCAGTCGCCGCCTTCCGTGGGTTTTTGTTGCCTTAAAGTCTGCTTTCGGTGGAGCAAGGCATTAGTTAGTTAACTACTCAACGTTAAATACCTCGTAGTCTCAACGGGTTTTACTTATTACCTCCTTTCTTTGCTTCTGCAGTTGGCATGAAGCAGTAATTATCAACTCTCTGCTCCTTTCAAACAACAACAAAAACATATTTATAAAAAGTGTAGAATCCCTAAAATGGAATTCATATATAATATTTCCAGTTGTTTTCTTCCATTATATAAAATCTTATTTTTGTATATTTCAGTACCCTTTGTCACGTTGGCTATTCAGCCAGGCTAGTCTTGAGCAGAAGTCTGGATGTCTGTTTGCACCGAGTCTGCAGAATGTGTAGCAAACTACTGATGGGTATTCACCTGAATTGACTTCATGTTTTTTATGATACCGTTCTAACCAGAGGCTTTCTGAATCCACTTAGCTGTAACAACGCATTGTCAGGTAGAGCTTAAAAGAGGGTTATCCCTTTTTTGGTTTCTGAAGCTTGGGTCCTACCTTGGTCGTTATTTCCTGAAAGGGAAGATAATGGTCATTGCCCCACCTGGGGTTGTTAAAAATAAATGAAAAAACAGAGGAAGCCTAAGCAAATTCTTCTCCCTGGAGAATTCTTTTTTTAATCCCTACAGACACTAGTGACTGCCTGTCCCCAGAGGCTAAGTGGTTCTCTGCTGATTGTATTATTTGTGCTTGTGTACGTGCCTACTTCTTGCAGTTCAAGAGACAAAAGGGTGATCTAAAGGTGAGCCCTGATTATGAACTTTTTTTATTTTTATTTTTTTCACTCTAAATGCATATATATATATTTTTTCAAGATTATTTTGTCATATGAGGATCAGAGGGTCTCCTATGAAAATCCAGTTGCATGCCAGTGGTAGTTTCCACCCATCCTTTCCCCAGCCTGAGGCCAGTCAAAACATCCATCAGACTGTGTCACTGAAAGGTACAATCATTTTCATCAATTTGTTAGCATCATTTGGAATTTTAAGAGGTATAAATTATTATATATCCAGTGTTAAATATTCCCTAAAAAATCTATTTACATATCATAAAGACATCTTAGTCTGCTTGTTTTGAGTGGTCATGTGATGAAACATGGGGTAAGAGAGGATATTTGGACATAATAAAGCCTCCAGAAAGTATCTTTTATTATTATAAACAGCTTTAGACTATTATTTGGTTTGGCTCAGCTGATTTCTGTTGCCACCTCTCAAGCTAAGGAGATGTTGATCAGCAGGCAGAGGAGTGGAAAGACCTGAGGCCAGAATTGTCCCTGACTCTCTAATATTACATCCTTGATTTCTTTAACAAAGTCCTTGTAGAGCCACACTTTTTACGTGTTCTTTTTTGAAGATCTAAAAATACATAGAATGTAACCCATTTATATCAAAACCCATAAAATCTATTCATATTCTACAGGTAGGGTAGTACTGTCACAAAAGACAATATGAAAAATTGTGCATGTCTTCATGCACTTCAAGGATAGTGCAGTTTGGGAAGGGAAATAAATTTGTGGTTGACATGATCTGTGGCTTTAAATGTTGTTCTTAGTGGGCAATCAGGGAGGCTTGAAACTATGCCAGTAGTAAGCAGAGCATACAGAAAGGATCCGTCACTCCAGCATCTCCCATATCCTCTAGGGGCACAGGGAGGCAAATCACATAGTCACAAACTAGGAAAGGCAGGAAAGCTGGGCAAATGCTTAGGATGACTACTGTTTGCTGAGCTCTTAGCAGCTGGAGTTGCACCCATAGACAATATGACAAAAAGAGTCTCCCTGTAGGCATGGAGGAAAGCATGATTTGATCATGGCTGAACAACTCACCCAAACAGGGAGTTACAGAATGTCACTGGTCTTTGGTTGACACAGTTTGCACGCAAGACTTTATGGACTATGTGTGTATGTGCCCCTCCATCATCAGTGGGTCCTCCTTGAAGATCACACTCATCTTCATTCCACCTTCCTCTCACAGTGTTCCTCTCTGTGGCTTTACCGTGCTTGACATCCTCTGGCAGGAAGGACAGAACCTCTCCTAATGTTGCTTTGAACTATGTAGAAACCACCAAAGATACTTTTCAGCAAGTAATTTGTTAAACTACATATAAACCAGTCCCAGCCTTCTCAAGCTGTCATACTGCTTATTGGCATTTCAGTATGCTTAAAATCAGGTTATTTTCATTAAGTTAGACAATATGTATGACAGTGTCCCATCCCATTTCATTTAAGTTGCATTTTATCAGTGATGTAAATGTTTTCCTTGCTAGTGGAAAACGTGTTTTGTGCTGAACTCTCTTAAGAAGTTTCAAGTTGTTTGACTGCGTTTAGCAGTTTAAGTGATAATACATGGGGAACTATTTTCTTGAGGCTGCTCCAGCACTCCCTCAGGATGTTTAGATAATGCAGAGAACAGGCTGCATATTACCTCCTGTAGCTTTCCCTGAGGGGCAAAGAATACATCAGGAGGGTAGAAGAGACAGTCTGGGGGTTGGGATGACCTGCAGATCTGTAAAGTATTTGAAGAAATGTAGATCCAAGGCCTGATAGGTGCTGTTTATGAAGCTATGCTAAAACACTGCCAAGTCAATGTTGTTCTCACCACAGGGTTTTTTACTTTGGAGATTGGTGATTGTGCTCATGATAATAGGATTGTGAATAGAAAACAAGGTGGGGGAGGCTCAGACCAGATCTCAACATGAAGTGGACATACTCTTATGGATTACATTGATCAGTGTATTCAGCATTTTTCAAAATGTTTTCCTATTTTCAGAGAGATTAATTAAAAAGGGTGCATATTTGTGAGTGATGGCAACACAAAACTAGCAGAAATGCTTCTTGCTGTGTTCTTTAAAATTCAATAGATAAAAAAAAATCTACATCTATTATTGATCTCAATTTTATTAGTTTTCTTACTACGATGATTATCCTCCTGTAGTAAGAGCGAGCTTGTGTTTCTAATTGTTTATTGTCACATCTTCACCTCGCTGCTTTCTGTACCTCTGGTAAGGTTCCCAGCACAGGAAATAAAAAGGCATTTTCATACTGAGAAATGTATATGATTCTAGAAGGCAAATGAAATCAGGGAGTGTTCTGAATGTGAACGGTGGTTGCAAAGTGTGATTTTTAGCTGCTGGTCTGATTTGAGGCTGGAGCTGTTGGAACTTCCACATGGCACGTAGGACTGCTTGCATTCGGAAATTCAGTCTCATGCCTGTGTTGCTACAACCGACATCTGTTTCGGTAACTTGCAGCCAATGTTCCCCATGAGTTTCCGTAATTGCTGTTGGCAACTGACACAGCCAGATTATGTCTAGGAGTAGATGTTCCTGCTGATTTCAATTTAGGCAAGGCATGAATCCACAAACAAGTGACTTCAGAAGGCAGAAACGGATGGAAGGAGTCAGCTCTTAACTGATTCACTGATGTATAGTAAGAGTGCGCTGAGAACAAATCGCACAGACTCTTTTTGCATACAGATCACTGCTCTTGCTTAATGAAGGCCTTCTCTGGTGGTTCTGGGGAAATGTCTACTGCTCTTTGACTAAGAATAAGGGAGTTACCTCCATCCTTTCAGCTGCTTTCAATTCAAAACCAAATGATACCCATCATGCTAAATTCCTTTTTCCCTCATAAAACCTTCCCAGTAGCCTACATAAATGGGCGTACCTCATGGACTACTGTGACTATTAACCTCCCCCCCCTCCCCTCGTGCTACTCCTAGACAGAGGAGCTGGGCCTTTCACAAAGGCTTTTCCTCTCCCATTCCACTTTTTTCTGCCTGACCTGTTCTTTGAAAATTTGAGCTGTTCTTGCCCTTGTCTCTTCTCCACCCATTCCACAACCCTATGGCCAAATCACCATTTTTAGCAGTATTATTATGTGCTCTAGGAGTTGTGTTAAGCTCTGTGTGTAAGAAGATATAAGAGAAGAAGGGGAGGTGTGGCAAACTTAATGTTCCAGCACAGGGGCTCTTAAGAAGGGGAAGACAAAGTTAAATGGGGGGCATTTACCATGAGAGACCTATTTAGTGAGATGACAAAGAGTTGCAAAGCTGTGCTGGGCTTTATCTTACAGTCTATAGCTCTTACAAGGCTTTCGAAAGCAACAGGACCATCTGATAGAGGGAAGATGAGGCTTTTTAATGCAAATACAAAATGTTACTGTGGTACTGGGGGAGCAATAAAACATTTTCCTGACATTTTTCCACTCTCCAGTATGTTTCTGCTGCTAACTGCTCTCATTGAATTCTCCAAGACAACATGCTGGGCTAGATGGACACAGTACAGTTGTTCTTTATTCTTATGGAAAAAAAAATAAATTGCTGGCTTTGTAAACTTATCTACATATGGGAAGCATTCTTGGCACATCAGAATCCAGCTAAGAACATGGTGGTCAATGCTGTGGGAAAGCAGTGCAAACTGGAAATATAAAGAAAAGATGAAGATATAAAGAAAAGGTGTCCCTTCCTTGAAAAGGCCATTTTGTCTCTTGTAGTTTCTTACACTGGCAAGCTGCTGTTTCCTGGCAGTTGCATGGGAGGAATTTTTTATCAATTTCTCCTCAAAATCTGACATTTTCTTACACACTTTGATTTTCTTTCTGTCTAGCTCTTAAGAAAGGAAGATGCTATATTATGTAATATATATCATACCAGAGATGTTTTATTAACCATCTAGGAGAGCATAGTATTTTTTACAGTAGCAGAGAGACCTCCATCGTATCTTTAGGAATCTGAAAGCTTCATAGGGCATGTGGCTTTGTTTATGTGAGTCGAATGTTCTCTGGCATCAGATGTGGAACTTACTATGCTATAAAAAACAAGGATTAAAGGGCTTGCCCTGTCATCTGTCAAGCTGTCATTTTCAATAAATGCTATGTCACCAAGATGTTACTATGGCACAGACAGTAGCTGAAAGTGGGATGCTCATATTATTCTTGGAGTGTATTTCTGAAGTAAAAAAAAAAAAAAAATAGTGTTATATAAAAAAAGAGTTTTGTTTGGGTTTTGATTTTGTTTTCACAATTATATGAGAGAAAAATACACAGGACCTCAGAACTTCTATGAAAATCAGATACAGTTTTCCATGTGGAAAACTCATGTGAACATAAATGGTCTGCATGAGGCAGTCCAGAGTTTTCACCAGGATTTGACCTGCTGTGCCCGAATCCTTTCATCTCCCAGTAATGCGCATGTTCTGGTATGATCTATCAGCAATATCCTACACTGCTTTCTACATCTGGATAAAAAGATACCACCTTTATCACAGATAATCACTTTATGGTGAGTCTCAAAAGTGGACTTTTTCTATGTATATGAATGCCAATTAAGAGTCCATCAACAATGCTAGAGCACAGACGTGTGCCCAGCAAACAGGACACTTAGGAGACTTCGCTTCTGAATGCTGAATTTCTGTTTTGCAATGAATTTCATCCAGAAAATGACAACAAAGACATTAGAAATTGTGCTCTGCAGTTCTCAAGAGCTGAGGCTATAATAGCAGAAATTTTCTGAGCTGTTCTTGTGAATTTAGGTGTCTGTGTTCTCTCTAAATGCTTTTCTGCATATTTTTTGTGATCTTTTTTTTTCTGTAAACTCAATGTATGAAAGGTATACATCTCTTTGAAAGTGTTTTTTAGTCCACTGTTTTCTGCTGCCAGTGCTGGCTTACATAACACGCGCTATGATAAGGATCCTTTCAGACAACAGCAGCCCAACCATGAAATCAAGATCTTTTGATCATGTTTCAAGGAAGTGCTTGGTTTTCTTCTTTTGTCATAGAATTGTCCTTTCTCTTCTGATGTCATTGAAGCTATGCAGTCATAAGAACAAATGCATAATATATATGATAAATTATTCATATAGTCTTCAATAAAACAGCTACATTTGTTGATCATTCTGCTGCTGTCTCTGTCACTTACCTCACATTCTATACCAGGGACAGTTTTGGACCACTTGGAGACAAAAGATATTCTGGAAATTGTAGCGATAGGTCTTCATGCCAAAAAAATGCAGGTGAGTGACAGGGGGAAAGATACTTGTAATTCTACAATTTTTACCTCCAGGTACAAAACATATATCCAGGTTTCCCACTTGTGCTTTTGATCAGGAGGAAAAAAAATGCAGTATGTGTTGTTTAGTTTTGTATTAATAGAATACAGATTAAATAATTCTAGGTTTTTAATTTTACTTCAAGGGGAATGAATAAGCCATAAGTCTATGTAGAATCACAAAGTCATTAAAAAATATTGGTTTGGAAGAGACCTTAAGAGACCATTTGATTTATCACTCAGCTTCAGATGTAGCTCTGCCACTCTAGACTTACTCTTGTCTAGTCTGTCTTTTAAAACCTTCTCTGATGGATATTTTATAGTCTCCTCCAGTGCTCAGTTATCCTTGCTATTGTAAAGACTGGTCTGATGTCTAACCTAAATTTCCACTTTGTGTAATTTGATACAATTGCTTTTGCTCATTACACAAAGGTCACACTATGAAGGATTCCTTTTGTCTTTGCAGTAGCCTTTCTTGTGTTTGAAGACCACTGTGATGTTTCCTCTTGGTTCTCCCTTCCCTAGACAAAACAGCACTCAGTCTTTCAGTCTTGATGATAAAAGTTTTTTTTTCCTTGCTTCTGCATAAGAGAAGAAAAACAACCTGCTTTAACTGTTCCTCTGGATAGCTGCATATTGAGAATATTAAGCACACATTACACCTTTTCAGTTCATTAACTATTTGGAATAACTTTCTGAGTGGGTCCATGACCCACTTAACAAAGGATAAGAGGAAGAAATTGCTCCAAAATCATAGGAAAAAAAAGTAGGACATCCAAGCTTTGAATGTAGAGTTAGTTCAATGCCCAAAAAGGAGTTGCATTTGAAGAGAGAATAAAAAATAAGTGAAAGGGATATCCCACAGGGAGGTGACTTCTGCCTCAGCACTGAAATGGTTCTCCCATTCCTGTCCCTTTTTTTTTTTTTTTTTTTTTTAATAGAACCATTCTCCTTCTTGCCACATTTCTGTGAGAAAGGAATGGTTAAAGAAAAGAAAGTTACAGCCACAAAAAAAATATTTCCAAACCTGTAATAAAGTATAACAGAAAAATACTGGTTGTGACCTTATAGTAGAAAAACAAAACAAATAAAAAACACCATCATGGTTTTTCTTCCTTTCAAACTGTTGAAGAGTTAATAAAGATATGTCAGAAAGCCAACAAAACCAGGTAAGGAGAAAAGGAAATAGAAGAAATCCTAGTGCCCCTTCCAGCCATAAATTTTTTTCAAGAGTGCAAAATAAATGGCACAGTTGTTTTTCTAACCTTTGCAACTCTAAGCATCAGTACAAGTGTCTAAGTTTGATCCATCAAAGCATTTCAGTTTCTTTAATTTCAGTGAAAGAACAGAATAGAAAGAAATGATTCAGTATAGCCACAAAGCTAGGAAAAGTAATGGGTGATGCTCGGATAAGAACAAATCAGTCATCTGCACGGTCAGGAAGGAAGCAGAACCCATTTCCAGGTCTTTCCACTTCACCAGCAGTGAAGATGAAGATTATCATGATTGAGTACTGAAAAGATAGGATGAATATTTTATTTCTACAAGGATGTATGAGAGAGTGCCTTTTCATCAACTGTGCTGCTCTGAAGTGGAGACAACTGAAGTTTCTGGTGGAAGCCTTTGCTGTTTATTTAAATTCTCTGCTAACAAAAACTGCATTGAAATGGACTTGAGATCCATTTAGAAATAAGCAAATTATATTTCTAATAGATCAATAGAAGTAAATCATCATCAAAAACTGAACATGTAGAGTGCCTAGAGATAATTGAAAATTGGTTAGATGATCAATCTAAAATGTAAAATCAGCAGACCACTGGCAATTGCAAATAGTAATATTTACTATCTTATCACACAAGAAATCTTCCAATCCTTCACACTCAGCTTGCCTATCTAAATTAAGAACTTGAAGAATAAACTTCTGTGCCCTAGAGATGATGGATGCATGCACACTATCCTGTATAAAACTTGTGTTCCTTCTGCTGTATGTACTTCAGTTGTTACATCTACTGTTTCTTTCTGTTTAAAAATAATCAATAAATTGAACGTTAAAAGTAAAAGTAGCATAGTGACTTAACAGTTGGCAGCAAAGGCACGGAGGTTGCCTGTATATTAAGGAGTGGAGTGACCAGTATTAAACTTGATGAGAGCCGTTTTGCTTCTAGGGCTTTACTTTGACCTTCACATTTTCCAGCAGTGAAGTGCATGCCAGTAGCTGGTCCTGGGTACACACCATATATTTCTCCCTAAGAGGCAATGCAAGGCAGTCATCTGTGTGCTGTGCTGAGATGCAGCTGACTTTTGACTCATGTATCTCTAGCCATGGTCCTTTCCTTTGGTCTGTTCAGTCTCTTCAGAATTAGGAACACTAAGCTATGTTTTCTTCCCCTCCTTGATCTTACTATGCAGACCTTGAATAGCTTGGGACAGTGCTCTCATTACAGAGATCGATGACTCCAGGATTCAATATTCTGTTTTGGGAAGAATGGTAAGAGATTACCTTTACTGTTACAAGTAGTGTATACAGGCAAAGATATGCTGGAGGGAAGAGGTGAGAACACAGTTTAATGTTGTTCCTATTTTTTAAATGAGCAGAAGAGCACAAAGATCTATGCAGTAGAAGCTCCAAGCCTCACTTAGATCAGCCCACTCTTAAAAGAAGCAAAACAAAGCAAATCCAAAGCTCCCGAGGTCAGGGGAATATTCGGCACTGGTGTGTCGTCACCTCTTGCACTGTTATATTGAACAGGGATTTCTTCAGAAATGACTTTAGGATTGATCTTCTCCTCCTCTGGTCGCGATTCAGTGCCAGTCTTGGAATCCAATTTGAGTGCACACCAGTCAGCTGCTGGTGTCAACAAATTTGTGTCTGAAAAGATCCCCACTGCGTAGTACATCAATAATGTGCGTACCAGTGTAGCCCAGGATAAACTAGGACAGCTGAGGAGCTTGACCAATCTGGAGTCCTGCTAGGTGAATCTCTCTAGTGCCTAGTAATTTACTCTTCTTGGCATTTTAAATGCTAATATATTTTTCCAAAAGAATAAATAAGAATCAAACAATGACAGTGTATGCCAGCAGCTTTATTCTTAGTCTCTAATGAAATCCAATTGTGACCTTACAATAGGAACTGAGAGCACTGCACTAAATCAAATTCTAGTTCAATATGCATCTATCCTACCATTATGCTAATGAGGTTCCTGGAATGGTGCAAGAATGAAAAATATGTTACAAAGTGCTACATGTACAAAAATATTAATTATTTAGAAACATACAGGATGAAGACATCTCATCAGGGAGTGAGCAAAACTGAAGAATGGAATAATACATAGTGTGGAAGGTCATTTGAGAAAAGCAGAGAAGAGAACAAAGAAACAAATGGGACTAGGGATGTAGAAAACAGCTTTGAAAGTGTGGCCCCAGTGCAGAATCTACATTTTAGAAGGACTGAAAGGGTAGCGAGATAAGACCTAGGAAAATTTCAAAAGGGAGGGAATGAAATGATCAGGTAAAGAGATAAATCTGGTTTTATATTTTTAACTTATGGGTAATACATACAAGTGAAATGCTGTTAAGCCTTCCTGTCCTGCTCTTCAGCTATGCCTATTGCTGAATCTTAGTTCAAGTAGCATTTAGATGCACTGTTCACGCTAACCCACTCTTGCCACTGTCATTCAGTTTAAATCTTGACTTTAGACCTTAATAACTAACACTAACCTGTTGGAGAGACATACTGTAGACCCCACTGCATATGTTGGAGGCTTCAGTACAAAAGGATTCATAAAACTTCTGTACTTCCTCTGTATGTTTCATAGGCTTTCTGGCACTTGTATGATGTATATTTCTAAGCCAGATACCCGAGTTCAACATGTCTTGCTAGGTATTTCTGCTTTGTCTCTTCACACTCTGATGAAAAGTTTGATGAAGAGTTTCCTTTGGTCTTTATGCCACAGTTCTGTGTACAAATATGTTGCACAATGAAAGACCCTTTGAGAGCAGCCTGCTATGTAATGCGGTCTGTTAGAATCACAGAACTGTAGGGGTTGGAAGGGACCTCGAAAGATCATCGGGTCCAACCCCCCTGCCAAAGCAGGTTCCTCAGAGAAGGCTGCCCAGGTAGGCGTCCAGACAGGCCTTGAATATCTCCAGAGAAGGAGACTCCACAACCTCCCTAGGCAGCCTGTCCCAGTGCTCCGTCACCCTCACCATGAAGAAGTTCCTTCGCATGTCAGTGCGGAACTTCCTGTGTTCTAACTTGCAGCCCCTTGTCCTATCCCCACCAACCACTGAGAAGAGGTTGGCTACATCCTTCTGTCCCCCACCCCTCAGATATTTATATACACTGAGGAGATCCCCTCTCAGTATTCTTTTCTCCAGGCTGAGCAGACCCAGGTCTCTCAGCCTTTCCTCATAAGGAAGATGCTCCAGGCCCTGAACCATCTTCGTGGCCCTCCACTGGACTCTTTCCAGGAGATCCCTTTCTTTTTTGTACTGGGGAGCCCAGAACTGGGCACAGTACTCCAGGTGAGGCCTGACCAGGGCAGAGTAGAGGGGGAGGATCACCTCCCTTGACCTGCTGGCCATGCTCCTTTTAATGCACACCAGGATCCCATTAGCCCTCTTGGCCACAAGGGCACAGTGCTGGCATATGGCTTAGGGTTAGTGCTGTGTGAAACTCATGGTTTTGCAACACAGACTGAGTGTTGCTGTGCTATATCCAGAAGTTTGATTATGAGTTCTTTTGGTTGACTAATGGTAGTCTGAGCTTATCTAGAAATAATGGCCTGAAAACAGCCATTAGGTGTTTGGAAAGTGTCAATCACAGGTTAGATGCAGTATGCATATTCTGTGGGTGAAGGAGAAAATTGTTATATATGATGTAAATGAATCAATGTTACTTGGTACAGATGCTAACAAGGTAGCAGTAATATGAGGGGATGAATGTTCAAACCAGGTCTAGCTGCCTAAGTTAAGGCAGGTATACCTTGGAATACGCAATTCTGCCCCAATATATGTTGATAATACTGACCTTTAGTCAGTACTAGACTTTTTGTTAGTACTTAGACTTTTGAAAACAAACCACCATACATTATGGAGCTGTATGAATGTACACATTTAAACCTCAACGTAGCAACTATTCAATGTAGGATTAGTTTCATATGTTTAGTTGTTGCTTGTTGAATTTGTTTTTCTTACGTTTTGTACAGCTCTCAGTCACAGCCATCTATCGCATCTTTGTATGTGAGGTGGGCAATGCTACAGTTAAAAAGTAATCATTTCTTTTTTGCTTGCTTCACCTAGAGCCATCTGTAAGCTGTGCTACCAACTCCCCTCGGAGATCCAATTTGCATGCCCAACTGCTCTTTGAAATGTAATTTACAAGGATCAGTGAGTGACTGACACTCATCCACAGAGACATAATAAAAACCTATGAATATAAATCACATTCAGTTCTGTCCATGACTTTTGTCTGAGGTGTAGTTTCCTACTATATTACAGAAGTGCAAAAGAAACCATAGTTCCATGTTATGACTCTTTTGGTGGCCAATCTACTTTCAGAAATTCCACTCTTCCCCCTCACCACTTCTAACAGTTTTTGTATATCCAGATTGTTAAATGATCAATTTGAAACCTAAAAAAACACCAACAAGCAAGAAAAAAAAAAAAGAAAAACAAATAACAAAACAACCAAATAGAACTTCTTCCTGGCTCTTGCAAACTGTTTTGTCTTTTTCTCTCAGATTCATTAGTAGCACTACCACAGAATCATTCCTGTAGAAGTGTCCAATCTGCCACTAGAGGCAGGAATGACCGGGAAAAAAGCTCTTACCCTAGATCTACTGCTAAGAAAATAATAAAATAGAACTAGCATTTTGTGGTGGAAATTGGCCTTAAAAGGCAAATATTTCTACATATTTGTTAGGTCTTTGCTTCAGAACAATTCTGGTATGTTGCAGAGATAGGTCTTGCATTAGTAAAAGAACAGACTTTCAGAGATGGGTTCACTCACTTCAGCTGTTCAGGGGTGAGAAGAACATGGCTTTGTGTGCAAGTAGAGAGGGTTCTTCTTAAGGAAAAACTTCAGTTATAATTCAGATAAAGTTAGTAGGTAGATACCATTATACTAACAACACAATGTCATTCCAGTGCGGTTTTAACTTCTCAAATATATTAAGCATTGAAATAAATCAGATGTAGAGTGAAGTGTTTAGCACAGAAAGGTCCTCCCCTGTTCCTATTATCTCTAGATCTGAGAAAATTGCCTTTTCTTATCAGCACTTTACACTAATCCAGCCATAGAAATGGTAGGAACATCCACTTCCTAAAGTAACTGCACATCCAGCAAATTCACCTTTCATCTCCTTACTGTCACAGGCCCTGAGTTTGTTGCAATCCTCCATGGGCTGAGGACAGAGGGGATTTCTTTCACCTGCTGTCCCTACTTCTCTGTTCTGTGCTCCCTGCCCTAATTGCATCCCCCTAATTCCCATAGGAGAAAATCTAAACTCAGCTTCCCCACTTCCTAGCATTTTCTCTCTCATGGGTATCTGGAAGCTCCATTAACGCCATAAGGTGTGGAAAGTGGTGCACAGCAGGGCCCCTTCCTCTATGATCCTTCCCTCACCTGTTACTGGAACCTGGCTGTAGGGAGCTCTCAGCAGTCCATATCCCCTGCTCTCTCTGGAAGCAAGGTCCTCTGCCAGTCAGTCATGCTATCACTACGTCATTTTATACTCTCTTGTGCCCAGAGAGCATAAAACAGACACAGGCTGTTGTTATTTCCAAATCAATTTGTAGAAAGATCACCTGTGTGTCATTAAGCTGACTGAAATGATATTTACAAAAGTATCTTTGAAAAACGATAAGGAAGGATTTGGGCATAAGAGGAGGGGAAGTCATTTCTTTCTATCAGTGTGAATTATTAGAAGAAAGAGAAAATGAAGGTGTTTGAGAAACTAGTACCCACTAGAGATTTGCTGGTCAGCCTTTTCTCCTCCTTTTTCAAGGATCCTGAATTACTAAGCTGTGATTTGACATACAGTTACAGTTTTCAGATTAAACAGTTGTCCTGGCTCTCAGTATTTATTGTTAAAAGAAAAGTCTGCATGTCAAGTCTTAAAGCACATAACCAAGATACTTGAAATCAGTCTAATCTGTAGTAACCTTGTCATTGCTCTTACTCTTTAGCAACTGCAAAATGATTTGCGTTGGTGAAGCTATCTTTCATAGAAAGCCAAGCTAATTCAAAGGATCTGTCCCTTTAAATTTGCTAAGCTGGGGGAGCAGCTGTGTGTATGGATGTCCCGTTCCTTTACAAATGAGAAACTGACTGCAGGAAGAAGAAAGATGCACAACATGTGCTGGAAGTAGGAAAAACAGCTATATCTGTTTTACATCTTTTGAAATAATACTGTTCTTGTAGGCGTTCATTTCTGAGTGCAGTCAAAGGATATGAGACAGCAAATGCTCAAGATTATGCTGCCTGAAATAAATGTCCTAATTTTGTATTCGTTATGAATATTGAATATTGAATTTTCATTTTCTTTGCCTAGACTAGGTTTTAAAGTAATTCTTAAAGTTAATAACATAGAAGATGTATAACATAGAAGCCACAAGACTTCAGTTGTAAAAGTGCAGTAGTTTAATGCATATACTATAGTAGAATATCAAAGCCTGCACCATTAAAAAGTGATCTCTTCACATATGCAGCAAAAGTGATTCAGAAGAATCCTTTACTTACCATAGTTAAAGTAACTGAATAAAAAGTTTTAAAAATATATATAATATGCCTTGACTCTACAGAAGAGGGATATAATGAGGTTAAAAGTAATGCCAAAATAGATAATGCCAAAAAAGATTATTCCACCACCACAGTTGCCTTCAAGTGGAGGTGTTGAAGAGAGAAACTGTCTTGAGGAAATAGTAATTGAAAGTTTTGTATCTCTGCAAATTAGATAGGTTGATGGGAGTGAGCCCCAAGGAAACATAGGCTTGAAGTAGCTGGATTTGTTTGCAGTATTCTGTGCTGTTTTGGATCTAAGTTACCTAAGTAACTTTGTCTGAATCTAGATTAAAACAATGGGATTAAGAGAGTCTGAAATCAGTTTAGAGAAGTAGTGTATCCCAATAATTGTGTCAAAGAGATACACAGAGATACACCCAAAGCCAGAGACTTCTCTCTGACCTGCCAAGTGCCATATAGCTTGCAGGACATCTCTTGCAGGAGACAGGACTGTCTTTCTGTGGTGGTTCAAGGCTGCTAGACAGATGTGTTGTCTATTGAGAGTAGAAACAGTGCTCAGGTTCTTGGTTAGATATGCAAGGTGTTTGTTTGGTTTTTGCTTTGGTTTGTTTTTTGCCTGTTTTTTTTTTTTTTTTTTTTTTTTTTTTTTTTCTTCCCTCACTGGGGAAAATGGAATCTTAATCAGCTGTTTGTAGCAAAAGTTTTGGAATAGATGGTTAAATAATGGCAAGCTGTGTTGTGTTGTTTCATTTTATTTTTCTAGAGATGCCTGTGGATATACTCCATGGCTTCCTTCTTACTGTTGTTAAACTTTCCAGTTTATGTAAATGTTTACTTTTCGCTAATTGGGCTGTTTCTTCCAAGTATAAAGTCAGGAACTGCAGAACTTAGCTCTTAGCAGAGACCCAGTCTACTTTTTACTTTCCCCATTAAAATAACCTTGGATAACCCCTTATGTAAAGCAAGATAAAAGCACAGAAGCAAAGAAGAAAATGTCACAAAATCCCAGCCAGGTGGCAGCTCCAGACAAAAATATTCCCTCCTGGTATGAGACCACAACAGGAGGAATAGCTTTTTTCTGATTGTTTACATGCTAAATCATTCAAAAGAGACAGGTCAAACTTTCCTCGCTACATGTTCTGAAAGTTCACACAGACAGAAGCTACAATTACATATTGATGGCTGCTGAAGTACAAATTAAATTTTCTGAGTCTGTTGCTGGTAGAAATCAGAGCTATAAAGTGATTTCATTGGTAATATTACAGTAACAAGCAGGATCATAAAAAGAAATTAAAAATTTTCTTGGTATGCTTCGGCATGTGATTTGTAGCAGCAAACACTACACAGTAACTTTGCTGTGCAGAGACTGTATCACCTCTAAAAAGCACAAAGAAAGAGGACTAGGCAGAAAACAATCTCCTTGTAAACTGTGTGGAATGAAGAGATATTTTCACCTTCAGAAATGACATTTCTATTTGTGTATGATTTTCAGAATGAAAAAACTAGAAAATGCCTTTTATATTTCAGTATTTGAGAAATATTTGGAAGTTTTAATGCCTTTTTTTTTTTTTTTTTTTTTTGAATCAGAAATTTGATTTGGAGTTGTTCAAAAAACCAAGAAGAGATTTCTTGATCTTTTTTTTTGACGTCAACAGCCAAGAAAATGCTAGAAAATGCAAGAAAATCCAGTTGTGTCTACTTAAAATGAAGGCCATTTACACTGCTGAAGTGCTGATAGAAAGCAAATTTGGCTGTGTGACTGAGCACAAAAGATGGCAACTTCTGGGTTCTAGATCTGTGCCTATTGCTGACTGAAGCTGATAATTCTGTACATGAAAAAACGTAGTAAATAATTTCCTTTCTTATATAACTTAACAAACATGAATGGTACTAAGTGAACTGGACACCCATCATCCTAAAACACTGTTCTGAGACAGTCTGACTTATATTTATGGATGCTCTGACTTCACACAGCATACAAACCCCAAAGATGCAGCAGTAAAAATAACCATATAACTGCTGATTATGGGTGGCACAGTAGGTGTTGTGGCACCCCAGCCTCAGGGCATGACATGAGGTCACAGACCAGGCCTGACTGGGAGCTGGGAGCACTTGTGGTGATGCTGGCACTGTCTTTTCTCCTACCTGTGCTGAGAATAACAGGGCTGATGTGGAGCCTCCCTGTCTTGTCTCTCGGGGATGGGCTTGGTTAGGGCAGCAGCTGTTTGCCTGTCTTCCTTCTAGCTTCTGTCTGTCTGTGACAGGAGCAGGAAAGGGGATCTGGCAGCAGTTGCGGCTAAGAGGTAGCAGCTGCTTGCATGGAGGAAGGCTACACAACCCAAATCTCCCATAAGGAGTTCAAGTCCAGTCTCTCCAGCTGCCAGGTTCAGGTTGTCTTGAAATGGGTAGGCATGGGCACCCCAGTCAGATGAAAAGAAGTTGCTATTGCAGACCTTATAGAAACAGAAGAGGCTGTGAAGAACACAATAGGGACATAAATGAGATGGATAAAGCAGAGAAAACAACAAATGTACAGAGAAGAGTGTTCTTAACATGGTCAGGGAGAAATCAGTTTGTTTTCAGAGTATCGGCCTGGAAGTCCTATTTGAGGTAACTGATTGGGGTGTAAAGGCTATATAAACAAAGTGGCAAAGACATTAAATTTGAAGCACTTACCTTTTAAGTAGGAATTATTCAAGGAGAATGTGTGTAAAATACATGGCCTTCCCTTTCCAAACCTTGCTTCTACTGCTTTTTCAAAGGCTCTCTTTTATTGATTTTCTCACTGTTCTGATATTTCTCCTCCATACCAATTCTTATGGCAATTTTCTGTTCCTTGTTATCTTCCCGGTTGTTCCACTGTAAGCAGGAGACCCAATGGTCCTTTGAAGGCAATGTTTCCATTTGCTTTTCTGAGTCATACTGTTCAATAAATTTACAAAGAAAACATTCTGCCTTAGAAAAGACCAGCAAAATAATTACCGCCTGGTACTTTGCACAGTGACACAAGCTTATTTTATAAACTCAAAGGTGTAAAAGCATTTTGGTAACGAAAATGGATTTTATTCTAAGTCTAAAATTGCTATCAATGAAACCACCCACAACAACAGGCTAATCCTAAATTTGCTAGGCCTAAAATTTTAGGCCTAACATTAGGCCATACATTAGGCTGTGGCTGTTCTGAGTAACTAAGCTCCTAGCTCCTGCTGAAACCCTCATGGGATTCACAAGCTGGGCTATGTGGTATGAAAACCCACAAACTATTAAGGAATTACAATCAGAAAATTACTGATAAATCTGGAGTATGCTGCTTTAATTTTAACAGCAGCCAGAGTTAGTGGTTGTAGAGCAGGTGTTATTCCTTTCTTCTCTGGTGTCTTCTCTAATACCCAGCCACTTGTTTTGGAAACAGAAAACCTCAATTCACTACCTTCCTAATAAATGGGGTCCAAAATCACACTCCCAAATTTAATTCTTGGGGTCCCCCTCCAGTTTCCAGAGGTTTCTGAATATGTTTAGTATAAATGTAAAGTCACAATATCCCATATACCAAGCAAATGAAATCCTAAAAACAGTATGGTACCATCACACATGTATGGTCCTGGTTTCTCTGCCTGCAACAAGTATTATCTGACACTTTCTTATTCACAGTATTAAAGTATTAGTTTGTTTGTTTATTTATTTTTTAACTACTGCTCCAGTCTTCTGGAAGTAGTGATGCAGTTCAAGAATTACCTCATTAGATGAGGCAAGAGGAGGCTGATCTCTCATCTTTCCATACAAGCTTAAATTTGTTGCTACAATTATTTTTCTGATTACATGAGCATTAGAAATGTGAGGTACGGCAAGAAAAATCTATGGTCAGCTGAAGTGCTCTGTCAGAAAATAGAAAGCTGCTGAATCCTGACCAATGCACAGTAGGAAAACAGATTGTTTTTATGTCATCTGAAGCAGGAGATTCCAAATAATTTGTGCTGTACCCATTACGTGCTTGAGTGAATCTTGTAACAGTGCTCTGCTGTCTATTAAGGCAGACACCTACAAGACAGACCCAGACACACGCAGCTGAGCTCCAGCTGGGAAATGAGAGTTCACATCATTCTAGTTCTCTGCAATTCAAGACCTAAAAAATGATATATGCAAATACAAAGAGAGAGTGCAGCATATAATTTATTAGGCAATGTAGTCATGAATATTGGAAAATTATCAGCACAAACATTCAAGGCCTGACAATATATGTGCTAGGAAGGAGGTATATTTAGGATTTATATATATATGTATACATGTATATGTGCAAAACAATGACTTGTTCATAATTGTGAGCAGTCTATTACCTTTATATTTTTTGATAGTGATAATGGTTTCAATCTTGCCTTTTTTTCCTCTTTTTAATGGTATACATCTTTTAAAATAGAGCAAGCATGTTGTTAAGGGGGTCTGGATCCACCAAAGCTGACAGAAAAAGGAATCGTATCACTTACAGATAAGATCTCTACAGTTTAAAAATCAGGCCAAATCTACGAAGACAGAAGCATCTAACTAGTCATAAAACATTAATTAGCATCTTAGAAAATAAGCATGAAAAGGTATTTTTGAGATCCTCTAGCTGATTTGAACAATGGGAATCCAACCTGTGCCACCAAGGCAGTTATGCTGCAGAAGGAAGCAGTAGCTTGCTGGCTAGTACTGTTTCACTTTCAGACTTCTTGGGAGTTGAGCATTGCTTTATACTGTTGATTTTGAGCAATACTTAATACTGTCATATCGGTTTTGGTATGTACTTGACTAAGCAATGTGTAGGTGTATCTAGAGATTGTCGTTAATGGCAGTGGATAGCCCTGGCCATCTCTTTATTTTTCTCTGTACTCTGAGGATTCGTGCAGTCTTTCTGTAACCTTAGTATGAGTGTGAATGCTCAACTTACTATTGAACACCACAAAGAAATACTTTAGTAAATGAATACCATTTAAAGACTTTTTTTTCTTAATGCAAAATTGGCTTTTTGTTTTCTTAAATTAATACCTTTTCTTAAGACACATTTTCTCTACACATCTTCACCCATGTGCAGATGAGTTGTATAAGAACAATACAGAATATCTGTTCAAATGTTTAGAAGTAAAGTTCAGACTGTCTAGAAGAATGCAGTATGTCTTCCCTTGGTCTTTCAGTGCCAATATTTTTATTGTCATTCAATGTCCAGCAATGCTGTTCTTTTAATTTAGCTGATAAATCTGCTAAAGCCTGTGAAATAAGAAATGACTGGGCCCATTAAAGGCTTTGAAAAATGAAGCATTTCATTTGGGGGCCATTAGGTTTCAATGCCAGTGATTCACTTACTGGATTTTCAACTTAACAGATCTGATTTATTAGGACAGAACTATGAAATATTGCTTTTTATGTTGATGGCCTGAATAAATGATGTGGCATGGCATGATTCACCTAGTAATGGCAATAGCAAAGCATTTGATGCTGTCTCATATGCAGTGCTCAGAATGGACTCACATGGTGCCTGTATCTGACTGTGGCTAGACAATAGGAGACAGTCAGTTGGCAGCATTTAGAAATTGTGTGACAGATAATGGGTTATAAGGACTTGGTATCTGTAGAGCAAGAGGTCTTAGAGGTTATCAAATACTATCAAATTACTGCAGATTTTAAAAAAGTTTTCTACAATGAATCATTTAGCCTTGCCATACAACAACAACAAAAAAGATGCAGGTGAAGGAGCAGAAGGAGATTTACACGTATTTGCACTAAATGTGTATAAACTGTGACTTGCTCAAACAACCTAGTTAATTTTATTGTTAAAGGGAAAAAAAACAACAAAAAAAACCATATTTCAGCATGAATAGTTACACAGTTTGAGTTAAATCAAAAGTTACAGATTTCTGTGATGATTCTTTGAGACTGCAAAGGGGAAGTCTAGCCAAGACCATTAGTGTTAGAAGGCTCATGTAGGAATTACTATGATTACGATGATTGCATGTATGAAAGTATTTGTCTTTCTTTCTTTCTTTCTTTCTTTCTTTCTTTCTTTCTTTCTTTCTTTCTTTCTTTCTTTCTTTCTTTCTCTCTTTCCTTCTTTCTTTCTTTCTTTCTTTTTTTTTTTTTTTTGCAGTTGCTGGTCTTGTGTGTGAGCCTGGCAGTCCTGGGTTCTTTATGTACATCCTGCTTAACCAACAATGTAGAAAAAGAAGAGATGAACAGGGTGTAGTACTGGGAAGGCAGATTGTAGCCCCTGCTGGAACTCCACTCCTGACCAACACTCTGGAGCCAAAGCAGAAATGTTTCTCTTACCGGTTTCTTTAGAATATTTTATATTTTATACACTGAGCAACCAAAAAAAAATATCTTTGTCATTGAGGTTGTTTTTATGGCACAAAAATATTTCTAAGCTAGTATTGCAGCTGAGTGAATGAGTCTGAATGCCTTAGCCTTGCAGGGTGGCTGTTGGATAACTAGGAACATTTCAGCTCATGTTTACTGCACATGGGTGTACCTTAATTGTGTTGTTAAGGGCACAGCATTCACAAGTCCTTCTCACAGCCACAGCCAACAGGGAAATCTTCTAAGCCCTGTCCTGGCCTATGTGGCTGAATAGAGGTAACGTGGATGGTTGGTAGCTCTGCCATTGAAAGGACTGCTCTCATAAGACAATTTGGACAGATTCTTGCTATTGACTAGCTGAAGACAGCTTTCTGTATCTTAATTGTCTTCTAGCAAATGAGAAAAGAAAAAAAAAAAAAGAAAAAAAAGAAACAGCTGTAGTAGTGATGGCACTGCGAACTCATGTCTACAGAAAAGATTAGGAAAAAAATAAGCAATCTCTGGTTTACCAGCTCTGAGTGTACCCTAGAAATCTGTAGGCAATAATACAGTTCACACTGTGAAAGAGAAAGGTCGTGTCTGGAAGACAGGATAGACTTGTTTGGTTAAGAATTTATAACTTACCTCATCTCCCTGAGAACCTTTCTGTAGCCTGGGTCAGACACTGGATCACAACACTGACATCTTTTTTGAGGACTGAGGAATTAATTGCACAATCATACTTGTTCTCAGAGGTGGAAAATATTCGGAAGAAGCCAATGGACACTCGATAAGAAGGACATTTTTGGGGAAAGGAATGCTAGCTTCAGTCTGAAGAGTACCTTTGGTATTGGTATTGCTAAGACTAACAAAAAGAAACAAAAATTATGGAAATGCTGTTCTCAGCTCTGCTGTTCAGTCTAATACTCCCTGTATGGCAAGATGTTGCAGAATATGGAAACACACATCTGACAACAAACTTAAATACCAATCTGCTTCTTTCCTCCTTCAGAAGGCGTCAGTTCCAAATAATTAACAAAATTCAGCAAACCTTGAGCTGTGAAACTACCTGGATGGACCCTCTCTTTAAACCCTGGCACATGATCAGTCTGATTACAATGAGAAAAGAAAAAGATTTATGGAGTTTCCGTATAACTTGGATGACGCATGGAGCTCATTGCTGGAGTGATCACCGCCTTTTGAATATAGGCTATCCATCATCTTCTCTCCATATGCACTCAGACAGCCATCTGTCAGGGAGGCTGATGTCAGCAAATTCAAGAAAGATGGTGTAATCACCACCTGCCAAACGTGGCTGAAGTTTTAAATTATATAGCACAGCTCTGACGATGGCATTACTAAGGAACCATGCAAAAGAGCTTGCTCCATCTGATCCTGCAGTTGTGCCCTAAACTCTGAAACAGGTTTAATACCAATGAAGAAGAAATCAAATAAATCTTCTTAAAACACACCTTAATATTGTAGTTAATATTATCTTTTTCACTGCTCTATTAAGAATTCATAAGGAGAAATATTATAAGACCTTGTTATCGCTTGGCTGCATGGGGAGGATGTGATTAAAGAAAGTGAAATGCTTCTAGGAAAGGAATCACATTTTCTTATGTTTCTAACATCATGACATTAAAAACACCTTTGCAATGCTTGTAGGGGCACTTCTCTTGTTATACTCTCTGCAGAAGTGCTCAAGCACTCCTCATTCACTTAGGAGATGCTATCATTAATGCAACTGAGTAGGAACTGAGTAGGAATCTGTCCTCAGCCTTTATGGTCCCTATGCAGCTAAGGAAATTGAAAGAGGAAGTCTAGCAGAAGTGATGTTTCCAGTGCTTTTTTTTTTTTTTTTTTTTTTCCCATTGTTTACCCAAGCGCTTTGTAAAGGAGAAGTCTCTCAAAGAGATTCAGGATGCTTTTACACCCTTGTATAAAATGAATGTCACACTTCACAGGACAACAACCATTATGGCATCTTGTTTATCTGCAGATACAAACTGGAAAGCTCAAACCAGGCAATTTCATACAGTCTAAAAATGTATTTTGCAGACAGAGAAGTTTTGGAAACTATAACAGCTCCTTGACATCTGCTCTAAAATCATGTCAGCTTCCCATCATTAATTGGAAGATTTCAGAGAGAGATATTTGCAAATCTATAGGAGCCCACTGTACGCTTTAAGGCAAATCACCTTGAGAAGGGGGAGGCAAGCAGGGAGAAAAGGTAAATCAGAAAAACTCAGTAAATATCTTGCAACTATTAGAAACTTAAGAACTCATACACCTTTTCTTCGACCACAGCTGAAGACTTCCCAGATATAACAATGACACTGAGGTCATGACCTCAAGTCACAATCCTTTCTGTGCAGGATGTCAGTGCTTTGTCTTCCACCACAGGCATGCATGCACGTGCCAAGTAGAGCCCTTATTCTCCCACTGAGACTGAAGAACTACCCCTGGGCCTGCCAGGTCCTAGGCACTCAGCAGAGCTGGGGAGCTGCAAAATCACCACCACCTCCTACCACTGCAGCAGCTGGTCACACACCAAAGCCATTGGGTGTTGCAATATTCAGTGCAGTGGCAGCATATTCCCATCCTCACTGTATGCTGACCTCATGTCCTAGCTCTGAAGTGAACTAAAAACAGTGGGGATGGAAAGAAGGAGCAGATATGGAGGGTGTTTTTGCTGGTCTGTGCAGTCTCTTTCTTGATCAAGTTGGCAGCCTAGCTACAAGAAGCAAGCCCTGTTTGTTTTCTGAGGCCAATCTTTCTCACATGATGCACAACCAGCATTAGCTACTTTCCTCTGAAGAGATGGCTTGCCAATGAGCTGACAATCATACTTAAATAGTGTCTGGTTTCTTTCCTCCATGCCATAACACTGTACAATCAGACTGAGAGAGAAATGAATAAGAGGGAAGGTGTTGAGGTCAAATATGATATAGCCAGATGGTAGGTCAAATATGATATAGCCAGATGGTACCTGTTTCAAAAGTGGGATGTTCTAAAATTGCCTTTATACTAAATTTTTAAATGTCAGAAACATTTCTGGAAGGAAAAAATAAACACATTTTAAAGCAGAGAATACCATTCCCTGTATTAAAATTAATTTAATTGGTGGCATGTAGTGAGAAGTTGGTGGGAGATATATGTTAAGGAAGGCTGTATAGAACCATCTTGTGTAGCAGCAGGATCTGTTCAATACTCTTGAGTTTGGGGGGGTTTCCACATAGACTTTGGAGCTAATGAGTTCTCACAGTAACACATCAGCCTCTTCTGCAAGGTGAGACCACTTCTAGCTCAAAAAGCATCTGTGTAGTTGAAATTGCTCTCTTCTTTGCACATCTCCATGAACTTCACACAACTGTAATCTTCTGGTATATTATCAAATTGCCCATCTTTGTTAGGTCTTTCTGGAGTTTATTGCTTCTCTCTGCAGACTGACTAAGCTAAATACTTTTATCACCTCTCTGCTTGGTCTCTCTTTCCATGGTGTGAACAAAAAAGTCATTCAGGTTTATGAGGTACAATCTGTTCTTCACAGGCCCATGCTGTTGATGTTTATTTAGCAGTTGTCTGCCTTGTGCTTCCATAATAATTCCCTTATCATTTGGTCTGTTATTTTTACCAGTATTGATGTCAAACTAAGTGATAATGTTCTAGACTTTGTCCATCTTTGTTACATATCACATACCACATTTGCACTCTCAGCTGCTTCTAATTAATTTTAAATAAATATGTGCTAATGGTATCTCTGTTCCTCCTCCCTGCAGTTATAAAAAAGTAGCAGAGGTGTGATCTTGCTGCCTTGGGTCTTGTGAGAAGTCATTGCATGAGCTTGAGGGTAAACATTCCATTTCAGGCTCCTCAGCACACAGCAGTTTTGGATGCTGTCTGTGGTCCATTTATTTTACAAGCATAGACACAAACTCTCCTCACCTCAGAGCACAGTGGCCACATCAAAACTGAAATCTGGCTGCTGGCAAGGAGCCTGTCCAAGTCCTTTGTGCTTACTCACGTAATTCAGCATATGCCATACTTCTGAAGTGCCACATGTTTTCTGTATTTTCTGTTTCTTAAAATGGACTCTCCCAAATAGACTAATTATTTGTATGCTATTTATATATGAGGCACATTCTGCAACCTGTAGGATACCTAGGGGCTTAGGTTGACTTTGTGTGTATGCATAGCTCCATCTTGCCAACTTTGGCAACTATACTGCCAAATCAGTAACTTTTATTCCTCATGGCAAAGACATGGAAGAAACTAGAAAATACTAGAAAATACAGTGTGTAGATTCACTTCCAGACAGAAAAATGATAGAAGGCAATTCTGTCTTAAAGTGCAATGCCTTATATTAGCAGTCTTCTGAAAGTGCATCTTCAAACATATTAGTCCCAATGTAGGATGAATATCAGTTATCGTGAATGACAAGTAAAGCATAGGATTAGTCTTGAAATCCTTAAACTCCTCATGTGATTTATTTGAAAGATATTTCAGAAACTACTTAGTATCTGTATTTCCCTCCTTAATAATTAGTGCAATGAATCTATATTGGGTTTTACAACGCTGATTGTCAATCTGAAAATTGAGCTGCCAGATTCAACCTCCTCTTAATTCCAGACTGACAGCATTTTCCTTGCTTCTAATTGCCATCATGAAAAATTAAGACTTGTCATTTGATTCACCTTAATTTTATATTTATAGCCTCATCACCTTCCTCCTCTTGCAATTTTCTTTCTCATTCATATTTTGCATTTATTTATACCTTGGCATTCTTTCCTTCCTGTGTCACAATACTTCTCTCTTCCAGCTACAAAACACAGCAATGTCTTCCCATAGAAAAATGCATTAGGCTAAAGAGTTTGTGCTACTTTATGATAACTCAGATAAATATCTGAATGAGTTAATGATTGCACCCAAGCCAGAGCATTCTATCTGTCTTCTTCAGGCACAGCTAAATTGTGTCAGATAAAGATTAGTGCCTATAGATTAGTATTAGGGCTATATTTTGTAAGTCTCTATTGGATCTGATATTTTGATACCTGGAGAAACTGTACAATCAGTACAGTTTGCTTTATGGGATATTCATATATTTGTGAAATAGATGCATTTCCTCACAGATATGACTGATGGTAACAGCAAGAAACAAGTTTTCTTTATTTGAGTCTTTATGACCTCAGGAACAAATGAATGACTACTGTTGCCCGAGAGTCTTTGTGGTCTGGAGGAAAAAGGCAAGTATGCATCTGAACTGATACCATTCTTTCAGAACCAGAAGACATTATATAGTGAAGAGCACAGTTCCACTAATACAGTTGGAAAAATAAACCCCTCAATTTCTTCATGGCACTGGACTGAACAGTGCACTTGAATATTAATAATATTAATTAGATATTGAAAACCTGTTGTAAGCCTCCTTGTATTTTTTCTTTTGTTTTTAATTTTTCAGCCTGAGCCTATTTTTTTTTTTATTTTTTAAAAGCCATTTTAAGTTGTAAAGTACTAGCGTTAGATTTGTACAACCCATTCACATATGTGTACAGGCCTTTTTACCCAGATAATGGATAAGGTACAGTGAAATTCAATGGTATCAGAAACATGTCTTTGTAGATGTATTTGAAATAAGCATCTATTAGATAAGATTTTTTTTTTTTTTTTTTTTTTTTGTTCTGGTGTGCATGTCTCTTAAAGAGGATATGAACAGAAGAAGAAATAAGAAAGAGATACAGTGAGTTGGAATTTTGAGTTGTCTTTTGAGTTGCTTTAAATTTTAAATACTTCTGATGATTATCCTTTGTTTTACTATACACAATAGCCTACTTAAAAGACTATTGTAAGACTATTGGTCTATACAGCAAAACTGGATAATTTTTTTTTTTCATCTTCACAAACACACTGTGCTCCAGAACTTGTCTCTTCTGAATGGACTCGAGTTCGTTGAACTTGTCATGAGGTGAGTGGGCTCGAGGCTGCATTCTGGAAGACAAGGTCAACTACAAAATGCATTTCCCAGGCTCTTCTCTCAAACAAACACACATCTGGTTTGATCTGTTTACAACATTCCAGGTCTTGAAATTAAGGCTGAGTAAGGCAGTCAGCTAGACATTATCAAATGATTGCTGTATGCACTGTGTTTCAACTGCATTATATCAAAATTACAATTTTTACTTTGGGCTGTTGTCCAACCCTTTCCAATATGCCTTCCATTTCCTTTGCAATACACCAGTCAGAGAGGCCATCTGTCTTCCCTATGAAAGTTAAGGAACTGGTATATGAAAAGCAACAGCTCCTTTTAAAATAATTTTACCTATTGTTTTTGTATTCTTGTAAATAGCGATCAGACTGATTCTTGTTACTCCTTAGAATGGACAATTTTGCTTAACTACTGAGACTGTCATCATTAAATAAATGCTGTTTGGGATTTTTCCTTCAAGTGAATCTCGATGAGAAGGTTTGAACAATCTGTTGTTCTTTCATGAAGATTTTTCCCTCTGGTTTGAAAGTGACATACGTGTAGGATGAAAATTACACATTTCTTAAAGAGGATGTGCTATTTTTTGCAATTTGAGATCTGTACATTTTGTTCATGTTCCATAAAAGATTAATGTAGAAGGCTTTTTTTTTTTTTCTTGTTTAAAGGTCTCAGAAAATCTCCGTGCTATTCCCTCTAATATCACAAAAATAAATTATGTCCCAGAAATGTTTTCAAAATTGACATGGAACAGATTCTGTTGTGCAAGAGAAATAATAGATATATCCCAGCTGGCTTCCTGGACTCCGTTAATTTTCATTTACTTTCATCTGATCAATCCTTTGCAGTGCTGTCTGGTAGCTGATATAGTACATCAGGGAAATTACAGCTGATTTCTAAAACCTGTTTCAAGAAAAGTGTTGAACAAAACTAAAGACTCAGCACAGAAGTGACAGAAAGAGATAGCTTTCTTGCTCCATCATCTTTAAGGGCTTTATTGCAAATTGCTGTAACTGATTCTTTCCTTAATTACTGAAAAGTGTCAGCCTTGGACTGTCAACAGTTTCCAAGGTAAAGATGATAATCAAAAGTAAATGTAAGACAAATTAAAAGTTGTGGATGCTGGTTAAAAATGGTATTTAAAGGCTTGTGTCCACAATTACTATTCTTTTAAAGATGCTGATGGTAATGTAACTTTCTTTTCAAATACATATAGGAGGGGGTTAGATAATCTATATACAAATGTGTGGCGCTAATCACCATGCCAACTGTACTCTAAATAATTAAAATAAATCCATCTGAAAAGATGCATCTTCATTCCCTAGTTGATTTCTGAAGTGTAGGTTAACATCTTCTTGCACCACTGCCCCAGATTTTATGTGTCTAGAAGACAAGAATGACTGTGTGACTTCTAGTAAAGCAGATGACATAGTTTACGACAGAGATGCAAAATACAGATAATCAAGCTATAAGGTATTTCCCAAAACTTTCCTGATTTTCATATTTTCCCAGTAAAATAAATTTAGGACTGGGAATAAGGTTTCTCCAGTGACAGTTAATTGATTTCAAAAGTACAATTATACAGAATTTTAATTGTTGCCGTTTCTTATAGAAGTGGACATTAATACAATATTCTAAATAACATGAGTTGGCATATTGTAGGACACACAGAATGAATGAATGGTTAACCCCTAACTTAATGACAATAAATAAATAAATTTAATAACACTATCCTTCGCAGAGAGAGATTTTGAAATTCCTGGTTTCCAGGTCAGACTGGTATTCCTGCAATGGGGCAGAAAGTTGTCTACCATTAAATGAAATGAACCAAAGTGGTAGTCGGTCAGTCATCTTTGAATATATTCTCATGTATTTTAACTAATTGCAAACCTTTCATATGTTTTCTCCTTTATTTTGAACAGACAATTCTGATTAGTTTTTAAAGCATGGACTTCGGCAGCTAAGTCCTATATGGAGAACATAATATTTGCAGTAGAAGACAAACTACTTAATTCAGAGAGACCAAATCAGTTAAACAAACATCTTTTCTTTCTCTCTTTCCCACCAATGCAGCATATCCTATAGTAAGAATGGGATTAACTGTAATGTGTTATCATATTTTTTCCCCACAGAAAAATACAAAAGTGATTTTATAAGGAAAAGAAAGAGAAGTTACAATTTTCCAAGTGTATTTTGATTGGATTCTGAGTGGTCACTATCTCCAAATTTCCTGTGCTTTTGATAAAATGATTTCAATCTGGATTAATTTTTTTAATACATATAGTGCATCCACAATTCAAGAACACCCCTCTCACTGTATTATTAATATTATCCCATTTTAAATATTTAAACAAGAGTTTGAGAATAGATACTTATGTATATTTAGATATTCTGGAACAAACTTTAGAAAATATATGTATTAAAAATAAATGAAACTGTACTTCAAAGTAAGAACACGGTATGGCAGAATGGCTTTGATCAGAAAATTACCTTTTTTTAAAGAAACTATTTTCATCTTACCTCTCTGCTCTCTGGTAAGGAAGAACTAGAGGAAGAAAGAAGGTAAAAGAACAAATAGTTCCCTGCTGATATTAGGAAGATATTAAATAAATCACCAATCAGTGATAGATGCCCTATCTTAATGGGCTGTACACATGGAAGCTGTTTCAGATTTCAGCTCATTTATCCAGTCGAAAGCATCACCTGGCTGCTTTCCTCCAGGCCTTCTTGGGTGGGTGGTAATAGCTGGCAGAAGAATACCACTGGGAGCTGAAGCAAAATCCCAACTTCAAGCAAGTATGCAAACGATTGCTTTGAAATGAGATCTATTGTGTCTATTGATTTATAGGCAAAGCTAGTACAAATTACAGAAAAGCGGATAGAAGGTTTGCTGCTTATCTACTTTATATTCTTAGTTAAGTACACTTTAAATATTGCCGAGGATAATTCTAAAAGCAGAGTTTCTCTTGGTCTGTGAAGGACATTGTGGATCTCCTTATATCTGTTGGAATCAGCTAACCTAAACTAATGTCTTGTAGATGCCTTCTGCACAGTACATATCTAGAATTTTTCAAGCTGAATGAGGCTTTTGAAGTGCAGAAAACACTTTGGCAGTAGACATGACTGAAGAACCCCAAATTTTTGAGGGATTACTTTTCACCTGCCTAAATAATCCAGTAACTGATTAACAAGGCACTAAGGGATGCTGATTTGGTCCTTTCATAGGAAGACATCCTCTTTCAGAATGACAGGCAGAAGCAGTATCTGACTCAGACATCTAGTTTTAATCTGATGCCATAACTGAGGCAAGCCAAGTCATTTCATACAGACTCAGTGCACTACAGTAGGAGTTTAACTACATTTACAGCAATGCTTACTTTTTCCAGAGGTTGTGAGCCAAACTTATTTTCTTCTATTTCTGTCCTCTGATTCTACAGCTACAGCTGAAGTCCTTGAAATTTCCAAGAGCTAAAAGCTTTACTGTAGCTAGGGTCAAGTTATGCTTTCCTAATGATGTGAGCAATTTAAACAATGTAAGAAAATCACTGCTATATATATATATTTTTAATGAATTACAGTATTCCAATAAAACACTTTTAGATGATTATGTTAAGACATGTGAAATCCATATCCTGCACATGTCTGTTAAATGTGTATCTTAATCCAAAGTATACACACTGAGGACAGAAAGTATGAAGTATGATTTTGCAGTCGGGATTTAGATTTTCTTCAGGAGATGAAATGACATTTTTGGTTATTTTTTTAATCACTCATGTCTAATTTTTGTTTTGTTCACTACACTCATGTGTAGTGAACAAAACAAAATTGCTTTCCATGGAAAGCTACAGGGCCTTCCTCAAATCTCAGGGAACAGCAGGCAGTAGTGCTGCTTCTCAACACCATCTGTTCTTTGGGTTTTAAATGATTCATGGGAATTGAAGTGTTCGGGTTTTCCTGTTGACAGTTCAACTTCAGCAATATGTTCTCAAGCAACAATGAAAGTCTAAGCAAATATATACTGTCACTAAATTTTACTTTCCTGAAACAGTTATGCCATACAGTGAACGCAGAAACCTATATCAATAAAATATTATTAACCTCAGTATATAATATGCTGAAAAATAGCTACCAGTCCTCTTTGATTCCACTCCACCAGTCACTTTGAATAGATATCAAAAGTATTCATTTAGAGTATTTTAAAAACTCTGAAAACTTATATCACTTTCGGTGGGAATAGGGCCAAGCCAAAAATGAGTACTTGTTAATCTCTCTGCTCCATCCATTCTACTTGAAATTCCTTTCTAGAAAAGAATTACTTACAATACATCAACCAGATTTATGGTGCTGGCCTCTGCCATGTTATTTAAACCTGGTCTCTATCCTATGTGAGGTTTCTTTGGCATTCAGAACAACTACTATCTTTACACTTGGGTATTATTTTCTTAGCTCAGGTTTGAAATATGCAGTTTCATTGCCTTTGTTCTGTTCTACTGGCATACTGACAGATCTCTCCTGAGAGAGAGATCAGTTGAGGATTATCTCAAAGAGAAATATAGTTGGGGACCATGTATTGCAGCCTCCTGTTCTCAGTCTCCACCTGGCCAGAGGATGGCAATTCCATTGTGTGTCCAATTTCAAACTTCCCACTTGTTTTGGGAACAAAGCAAGACTTCATTGTTGCCTTTGGAAACAAAACTAGAGCTTTGTGGGTTATGAGCCTCAAATCAGCTTCCAGAAGAGTCTGCTCCATCTTCAGCCTGGTGGCCCCAATGTGAAAAGACTGCATTTGATTCCTCACTCTATCGTGATCAGAACAGTTTTCCAGCTCAGTTCTCTCTGATGGAGGCAGTGCCCAAATCTGAGTGTGAGCTTCCTGCACTGCACGCAGATTCCCAGACACTTGGTAATGCATTCAAAAGTCATTTTTTCAGAGAAGTCTGAGTTTCTGAAGATTTCTGGTGAAACCCCCACATCTGCTTGGAAAGAAAATGATCACATTTCCAACTTGATTAACAAAATGCATTAATAAAAGTTTGGTTTTGTACTGACTCAAGATAAATCTCGCTTAAATCAATAAAAATGTTCCTGGGATAGCAAAAGTCAAAGTCTATACCAAAATTCATGATTTGTTATACCATAGGAACTTATAGAAGACAGCATCCTAGAGGCACATGTAATCTCTTAAATCAATAACTTTCACAACAGAACTGTGTTCCACTTAGCACTTTATTTATTTATCCTAGAGTTTTGTTGTCTTTCTTATCAGCTCCATGAGTTGAATCATTGCCAGTCACACTCACCACCTCTGCGGAGATTTATATTAAGCTTCAGTGCCTCACTTCCTTCGCACACTGTTCATTGTTTCTACTTCTGAATCTTCAGCAGCATGTCTCTCCTTCTTGCATTCATTTTTGGTTTTTACTTAGGAATTCTGAGAAAATATCTCCAATTAACCAGAAAACAACATCAACAAAAAGCTGTGAGAAAACTGAACAAAATAAATAATATGCAATTTGTCAAACTATATTCCAAAATATAAATAATCAATATTACATAATGAAATATAATCGTAATATATACACAAATCATGTAGCCACCAGAAAAGAATCCAAATCATTCAGTAATAGTAGTATGTCTGCTTCTGTAAGAAATCAAATTTAAAACCCATCTATATGGGGTAAAAACGCAGTGCATAGAAACACTGGAGAAACAAATTCCTGGTAAACACATGTGTAAAATGTCTAGAACATATAAAATACATTTGTAAGATTAGCTAGTATTCAAAGGATAATAATCTGCTGGGATAGACTGATTTTATTTATTTTTTCTTTTCCTGTATTGATAGAAATCTATCTTCAGTGAAAAACAAATTCAAATGCTGTTTATCTTTGGTGTAATGATTATTTGATATATGCTCTTATTTTACTTCTCTTTGATTTCCTACAAATGAAAGATAATTTTTAATTATGCTAGGTCTGTATTCTTAACTTCAAATATTCAAATACTGAATGTTTATTCAGCACATAGTCTGTTGAGAACATTTCTCTTCATACCTTTTTTTTTTTTAATGAAGTGACAGATGATGTTCATATTTCCAAAGTGCAATCAAATGTAACACCTTGATTTCCCATAATCATCTGGCTTTTTTTTGTTTGTTTATTTGTCTCGTTTTGCGTGGAGTTGTAATTACACGTTGAAAAAATTCTAAAAGTCTGATCTTATGTCCAAGTGAAAAGCAAACATTTAATGGAAAAACACAGAACATTATATGTGATAGTTAATTATTTGCAACATCGTTGTTGTCCATTGGCTTCTCCATTGACTATTGTTCTATTGTTTCCATTTCCTGTTTTGGTAGATTAAAACTAGAGCAGTAAGAGTTCCTTTCTCCCTCCCCAGTGCTCAGAAAAAGAAATTTTCCTAAACCTTCTACTGATATTATTTAGATGACTACATGAAATGTATTTCTTCCTTTCCTGGGGAAGAGTGCAATAACAGGAACTTGTGGGGGATGGGATGAAGTAAATAGAGAAAAAAATGGAATAATTTTTTCAGTGTGTGGAGTGTAAGCATTGAAATATAACCTCTAACATCTTCAGATGTTCCACGACAACTTTACACAAGCTAAGAATGCAGAAGGAAATTTAGGTAACCAACCAACATACAGTAATGCTTCAAAAATAAAAACTAACCATGAATGTATGTTTTGGGGTCTAATTCTGTTTTCAAGCTGGATTTAATGTGGTTCGTCTTCTTAAATTTCTCAGCACATTTCATCATCCTTCAGGAAACACCTGTAGCACCCACATTTCACCATTATGCAGTTTAACCCAAATACAAATCATGTAATAACCTTATTACTCACAACACCTGCTACCTTAGAGACATTGTTGCACCAAGCTTTCTTACTTCTTCAACAAGCTGTATGAATAAAGCCATGGCTCCTTCAAGACATTTAATATTTTCTGAGATAAAAATGAAAAATGAACAAACAGCACTTTGTGAAAATAGTATGACAAATTTCCCAATTTATCACCCAAATCAGCTCTGTTTGGGTGGGGACCTCAGTCGTACATCCTGTGAGCATCCTGTACAACTGAGTACACAAAGTACAAATACATTTTCTGCTGATTTTACTAGGTGAGACTTACAAAAACAGAACTTCTGGTCTTAAAACTAATGACTCCTAATTTTATTGTCTTTCTTTTAAGAGTTCTAACATCCAAAACTATCCCAAATTCAGCAAAATATTTATGTCACTAACTCCTGCCTAGCTTTACCCCATGGACAAAGAAGACAGTGACTGGCAATGATGGATATTTCTGTAGTATCCTCTCTCTCTCTCTCTCTCTCTTTTTTTTTTTTTTTTTCCATTTTCTCAGAAATAATGGGATAACTGTATAGGAGCTCTATCAGGGTGTCTGTCTTATTAGTTTTCCACTTCACTGGACACAGTTGATTGTCTCTGACTCTAGGAAATAATTTTGCAAGACAGGAATCTCTTAGCACCCTGGAATCAAGGAACAACACAGAGCTGGGGAAGTGGCAGAAGAATTGGGATACAATACCAGCGGTAGGAAGAAGTCAGAGTTAAGAGGCAGAGGCAGTGTGACTTTTGTGCGGCTGTGTCTGGAACATCAATTTCTGAAAGCAAACTACCTGAATATGAACCAGATGTGTGCTAAACTGTCCAAAGTCATGCCAACACTTCCCAGGATGCTGCTGTGTGTCCAGAAGTCCTTTTAACTGGTCTGCATTTCAGCCTTCATATGCACAATCATGGCTGCACAACCCTTCTTTCTAAATGCAAGAGTGAAAGCATTCAATTTGAAATTTTTTAAAATGACATTAAATGCAGAACGTGTCTTTTCTTTAAAGAAAAAAAGAAAAAAAAATAACAATCAAACCAATAACAACTCACATTCAAAACAAATGTTCAATATTATTGACTAGAATTGTTAATACACAAGGGTAAAAATACTCCATAAGATAATAAAGTAGAACTCACTTTGCATCCTACTCTTTCTATGTGTATAGTCCAATACTCCAGTAAATGCAAAACTTGCAAAATAGCATGTCTTTCTGAAGACTGAAACATTTATTGCAAGTAAATAGTGAACACAGAATGTGTATAAGCAGTTAAGTTTAATTTTTGGAATTCAGATATGAGAACTGGAGAAGAATTTACTTCCTGAGTGGCTTGACATCTATTCTTTCAATAATCTAATTCAATTTTTAAGTAACTATAATGCTTCTGGTGGTTACTTTGGACTTTCAGTTTACCATTAATAAATAGCTTAGACACGGTAAAACACACAAACTTTGCTGATCCTTTCAGCTGTTTTGCACATCTAGAAAATATTTTGGGACTTTCAAATAATGTAGCGTAAAATGTAGTTAGTTTTTGGGAAAAGTACTTGTCTCCTTCAAAGTTCAATTCATTCTGACTCACATAACCTCTCTTAAAATACTCCACAGATAAATATGTAAGAAAATAAAGGTTTTTTTTTGTTTGTTTGCTCATTTTGTAAAAGGAAGTTGTCCTGAGCTAAGGCTGACCAACTCTCAACCAAGAAATTGCCTTTTATCCATGTGTCCACTAAATGTTATATTACTCAAAAGAATGTTGAGATATACCCGTATTGCTTTATACAAAAACAGTTAGAGATATTTGATCCCCACTTTCTCGTTTCCCCTCTCTGAAGTTCTTATTTTTTTTTTTAAGATATCATTGTTTCATGTTCAGATATAGCAGAAGACTTTTTCTCTGGTGCTTTGAGATAAACATGTAATAGTTGGAAAAATATTTTAATTGAGGAAAACTCCAACATGAAGAAACACCACAGCAGAGCACAATTCAGAGTTCTGGTGTGTGGTTAAATCTTAGCGTAACTATGGGTGCTGGCACTATCTGGAGGGCAAAGTGGTGAGATCATTTAATGACTATGCAAGTGAGATCATTTAATAACTTTTTTTTTTTTTTTTTTTTGTCAAAATGAAAATATAGTCAGGGGTCAGGACAAGAGATAGAATAGGAGATCTGTGACATCAGAGTTCTCTTGGCATAAGTCCAAGCAGCAAAGCTTCAGCCTCATTCCCTGCTTTCACTTCCAAAGACCTGTGTATGTTTGTTTGTGCATCTGGGTGTGATGGCTTTGTCTCTATATAGAAGTCATTCTGTTTCAAATGCATGAGGAAACATTGACTGCAGGAAAGATTTATAACAGACATTTATTCTTGCCTGATGAGTCAACTTGTAAACGGTTTGTGAGAAGTGAGAAGGCATTTTGGAGCACTAATAACGTATTTTCTTTCCCTGCAGTAATTAAAGAAATGATAATGTCATCTCTTCCCTGTTGTATACGTTGCAAGTAGCAATTGTACTGAATAGAAAGCAAACTATGTGCTTTATGGAAGGGTATTTTTACCACACATCTAAGACGAAGGAAACATCTGAACAAAACAGTATCCTTTGACCAGATGGGACTTACCTGTCTCAAACACTTGTTATTTGTCTCTCAACCTGGTGCTTAAACATTGTTTTGTATGGAAGTTTCCCTCCTGACCAATGTTCAGCCAATGCTTGCCTACGACTTTTCTCTCATGCAGAGCAAGGACTCTAAACAGTTCCTTAGAGACTTTAACTGTTCAAGATTTATCCTGGAAGCTCATTTGAATAAATAATGATAGGTGAAGCATGTCATTGTATTCAGCATGACAAAATAAAGAAATAAACAAGGTATATCTGCATGGGTGTTTCATGAAATGGTCATGCACAGTTGAAAGATTTGCTAAACTGGTAAGTATATGACATAAAATATATCCTGAATAATAACATTGATGGTATGTAGGCCTACAGTCAAAACATGTGATGACACTTCCCCAGAAACAAATTTTTATACTGTGGCTGAAAGTAAACTCAATTTCTGCCATGATGTTGTTTGAGGTCTCAGCAAGATATATAAGATTTCTTTTAAGATTTCTGGCTGAACTCTGTGCAGTTGCATACATTACATACTATTCTAATCACAGAGGAGTATTCATGTGATAGAAAGACATATTGTCTTTCTATCATTGTTCTATACTCACAGACTAATCATTTGAAAAATAGCTGCTACATTTTAATGTAAATCTGCATGGCAAAGCAGGCTCCTATGTCTTCTGGCTCCTCAGCTGACCTCTGGGCTCCCACACTGACTGCTCCATGTTCCTCCAGCAGGTACTTGCTCACTGTTCAGTTTTCTCCCATTCTTTCATGGGGAACTCCCATCCTTTCATCCTCTCCCAAACATGGAAACTGTTTGCTGAATTACATGTTTTGGAAAAACAGCCCATGGTTAATCTTTTCTATATATTTCTGGAGGTTTCTGTCATTTTTTCCATTATATTTATGTAAGACTAATCAGCTGCAACCAAGTGTTTGCCTTGGCAAAGCGACATTAGCTATGACGGATGTGAAAAAGAAAAAATAATGCTGCATCAATTAACAGGAGAAAGACAAAAAATAAGCATAATCACCATCTTCTGTTAGGAGAAAAACACAGTCAGAAGCAATACAGAGCAGCTTTGAGGCACTGAACAAAGTCAATAACTTCATTAAGAAGGACAAGTAAGGTAGTAAAAATCAGTATGTCACCATCTCCCTTGGCTTCCCCAACTTGTCAGAGCTCTGTAAGACACATCTGCTTGCCTGGTGTCATTACTCTCTACAGCTACCTGAAAGGAAGTTGTGGGGAGCTGGAGGTCAGCCTCTTGCAGATAACTAGTGATAGGACTAGAGAGAATGGCCTCAAATTGCACCAGGGAAGGTTTAGGTTGGAAATTAGGAGACTTTTCTTCTCAGAAAGAGTAGTCAGGCACTAGAAAGGGTTGTCCAGGGAGGTGGTGGCATGGGGTGGCATGGTGAGATGGTCACTGGGGATGTTTAAGGAAAGGTTGGACGTGGTGCTTAGGGACATGGTTTAGTGGATGAGATTGGTACTAGGGTGCTGGTTGGATCAGAGGATCTTGAAGGTCTTTTCCAACCCTAATGATTCTATGATTCTGTAATTCTAATATTCTATAACAGAAATAAATAAAAAAGCTGTGATAAGAAACCTGGAATTCCAATTCTTAGAATATATTTAATTATTTTCTTAATACATTATGGAAACCTACCATACACTGCCTGCAAGACTTGAGGACCTGAAGAATCAGTAACTCCAGGGAGAAGGTGTGAGAGAAGAGCTTCAAAGTGGAGTGAATTAAGCTGTTTTTTTTTTTTGTTGTTGTTGTTGTTTGTTTGTTTGTTTGTTTGTTTGTTTGTTTTTCTTCTGTTTTGTTTGTTTTGTTTTCCCATTGGCTTTGATATTTCATTTTCCTTCAAGTGACAGCTGCTCCTGACAATCATATGCAATATACTATCAAATAAAACACAGAGTCTTTCTATCCTCTTTGTAAAACTAGATGCATCTGGAACCTTAGAGGGTGGAACAAAAAAAAGTATGATTTTTAATACAATAAGTTTGTTCCTTCTATGACTATTTAAAATATTACATGATTTTGTAATTCCTTTTGTTTTGAAACACTGTACTCTGCCTTATTTATTTTGCCTATAACACCTGCTAACCTATGTCAAGCTGTTAATCGAAGAATATTTTCTTTGTTAAAGGATGACACATGTTTAAAGTTATTTCTTAAAGTTATTCCACAAGTTTAAAGTTATTCATTATAATAACTTTTGCTGCAGTAAATAAAATAGAATAATGAGAGGCAACAATATTAGCATTAGCAGAAACTTCTAAAGATATTGAATGAAGTGAGTAACTTTGCATTATAATGAATTTATATGATAACAGAAATATTGTTAAAATATTATTGCCTTAATTCCTATTTAATAATTTTTTTTACTGCATTGAAAGTCATGTATCATATGCTTGTAATCAGGAATCCAAGTGTATTTGTTATTTTTTCAGTTACAGCCCTGTTGTGGTGGTGGTTCAGTGAATGCTGCCTCTTACTCATTTAAAAGCCTAATCGCTTTCATAAAATATTAATTTTTATTTTGCATAGCCAAATTAATTTTGTCCACCTAAAAATATCATCAGTGTTATTCCTAGAGGAGATTATTCATGGCTTTAGAAAATTTGAAATTTTAGAGCTTTTCATCCACTCTTCACAATCTGATATTACTAGTAATTTACATATTACAAACATGATTTAGAAAGCAAATATATTATTCTTATCTGCAGGAAGAACATGTTGCAATTCATTTTTACTTTTTTTTTTTTTTTTGCCTTGACAACCTAAGCCTTGATTGCTCAGTATAAATTCTAATTATTAGAGAAATAAATGACAGATTCAGGATGGAGAATAGAAGGAAGAGGCCAAAAGCAGAAGGCTATTCCCAGGATAAAGAAACCATCAAAATGCTAATAAGCCCCATTCCAAAAGGATATTATTGCTTCTTTGTTCAGCTTTATTTATAAACACACACATCTGCAGCAATAGTTGCACAGACTTAAAAGCTGTGTCCAAAATGCACACTGCTCCAGAACATACAGAGAATTAAAGTCCTGCTCAGTTACATAACTTTCAGAAAAAGCATTGGAATTAAAAATGACAAAAGTCTCCAGAAATTTGAAGTCTGCGTTGAAAGGTCTTCTTGTCTAACTGTCTCAGAATACCTTCTACATGAAGGATTAATTGCTTTTATATTCAGCTAGTATTTCCTTTCAGAAACGTTAAAGAAAACATGGGTGAACATGATACCTGTGCCATAATGGGTCACCTACATTACAGTACTGAATGGGAGACTACATGAAAGTCCCAAAGACATGTGATGGGAGGAACTGTGGACTCGGGTTATGAAGATGTTAGAGGATTCTACTTAACATCCTGCTGACTACAGGAAAAGAAAAAGAAAAAGAAAAAGAAAAGAAAAAGAAAAAAGGAAGGGAAGGGAAGGGAAGGGAAGGGAAGGGAAGGGAAGGGAAGGGAAGGGAAGGGAAGGGAAGGGAAGGGAAGGGAAGGGAAGGGAAGGGAAGGGAAGGGAAGGGAAGGGAAGGGAAGGGAAGGGAAGGGAAGGGAAGGGAAGGGAAGGGAAGGGAAGGGAAGGGAAGGGAAAAAGAAAAAGAAAAAGGAAAAAGGAAAAAGGAAAAAGGAAAAAGGAAAGAGAGAGAGAGAAAGAGAGAGAGGAAAAGAGGGAAAGATGGCAAGAGAGAAAGAGAGAAATAGAGGAAGGGAGAAAAATGAAATTTCTTTGTTATACCACAAGCTTTTACAGCCATCCATTAAGACAGGGATAGCATTTAAATAGGTGATTTGCAAGTTCTTATCTCTCCTAACTGTGGCATTATTTAGTATGCTGCACCTTCTTCTTTGCATGCGCATAGTATGTAAATTATCATTTACATTTCTCTGCCTGCTTGTACGATACTTCAGTTGAGGACAGCTCTGGCGAATTTGTACTACTTTTGATCCCAAACTTTTCTCTGGCGTTATAAAACCTTTTGGTCTTTTCCTGAATAATGTCTGAGTTGTTGCTTACATGTTACAACCAGACGTGATATTTTCTACTCTGATATATCTGTCAGCACTTGTTATCTGCAATGCTTAGTAAGAAAGTAAGGGAATAGTTTTTTTCAGTTGATTACTGTTATATTGCAAATAAGTATCATCCAGTCTTCTTTCTTGAAATCTAGTTTACGGTTTCTTGGTTTGAGTTCTTCCTTTATTCTATGTTAGATTACATTGCACAACTTTGTCCCTGACTGATAAGTTTTCTTGACAACTTAGATATTTCATTACTTCTTTTCACATTTCTTTATTTTGCTGGAAAACCCATTGATTTCATGAGATGTTCTATAGTCATGGAGTATTTCTAGTTTGGTTGGGGTTCAACTTCAGTTTTTATAGGTTTAGATACTTTTATTTTTTGTCATTGTTTTGCCTGTGATAAATGATGTCACAAAGACTAATCTTAGGTGTTTAATTTATTTTCCAAAGTAGTAACTTCTTGTGATACTAATATGTTTCTCACTTCTTAAAAGTAATCTATGCATTGTTTTATTCTATTTCCTTGGTACTTTACTCATCTTTAAGAGGGCCTTTGTCTAGTATGAATTTACCAACTATGATTGACATGTCTTACTAAACACTGCTTAACAGTACCTTCAGCTTTGGAGTTAGTTTCCTCTTACTATCTTCTTTTTTGCTGTTGTTCTATATAGTATGTGTATTTAGCTATTTATTTTGCTATTTATGTTCCCACAACCTGTGCCATTGCTGTTGATCTCTAGTGAATGCAAGTTATTCCAAAATGAGCAGGAAATTGGAGCAAAAGGACTTTGACAACAAGGATTTTGTTTTGTTTTTGCAAAAAACACTTTCAAAATATCAAGCCAGTACCATTTTGCACTTGTTCAGTTAAAGGATAAGTTTCCAGAGTAGAATCAAGGTAATAGCATTAGTTAAAAGAACTGAACATGAAAAAAAAATCACAAATATATATATTTGCGGAAAAGTAAAACACACAGACAGTTAGCTTTCACTTGAAGTAGTTCATCCACAGAAGACAACCTTCCTTATAGGGTATGTGTTATGTCCTTATAGGGTATGTGTTATGTGTATATGTATAGGGTATAGGGTTATCCTGCATTTACATGTATGAAAATCCTGCATATCGAAGCTGCATGTATTGCATAGGGGGATTTGCTAACAGACCAAAAACAAAGATAACATTTAGGTGGTCCCAGAGCCAGTTGGTTAGGAAGAATATGAAAATCGCAATTTGTATTTAACACAGCTAATAGGTGACTTTCCTTTTAAAGGACTTGTTCAGAAACTTAACACTTTAAATAAACTGAAGAATAAAGTATATGTTATCTAGTCAAAATGCAAAAACAAAAAAATAAGCTGGGGAGAAACCTCTATAAATTTTTAAGCTCTTAAGAGACTTGTCAGGGTTTCTTCTGAAGGAATTACTTAACACTTGAGTGATTTCTTTTCACATGAAAACAACCGTGTTCTCTGTTCATGTTAGAAACTCCCAAGGCAAAGTATGTTCCAGCCAGTCCATCCATAGGATGTGGTGTTACGAACAGGCTGCACTGCTGTCAGATCACATTCTGATAATGTGTATTTCACTTGAAATGAAATGGTTATTTTCTGCTTTGTTTTACTCATCCCTGTTCAACCAAGCATTACTGGAAGAGCTAACAAACAATCTAAAAGTCTTCAAAACCTCTTTTTTAAAGTCAAAACTGTTGCACACAATCTACTTAAATTTTACCTGGGGATTTTAGAAGAAGAAAAATTGGAGTTTTAAAAAAATATTGCAAGAAGCAATTAACCTTCTATTTAGGCTACAGAACTGTAATGGGGCCATCTCTATGGCTCCTACACCATGCTTCAAGTGTTCATTACCTCTTACAGCATTTTTTCTGTGCATCTCTATATTTTTCCCATGTATGTACTTACGCATTCAAGTCCTTAATATCCCATTCTGATCCTGTTTTGGAGAGAAAATGTCTTTTCAGTCATCCCTTCTGTCCTGTAACTGAATTCAATGCAGTTAGGGCAACATTAGGTACTTCAGGTACTTAATTTCCAGTCACTACACACGTAAGTGACTTAGGTGTTACAAAGGAGCCTGTAGACAGAATCACAGTTAACTGTCTTCCATCTGAAAGTACCACAGTCAGTTAGTCTGCTTAAACAGAGGTTTTGCTGCAATAGCTCCAAACCACAAAGAACGAAAAATTGTACTCTTAGGCCCTTAGGTGGATATTGAGGCAATGCAGATCAATATGAGGCAGTTACCTGCCACAGTCACTCCAGCTAAGCAGAGATTTTTCCTTGAGAGTCTCCAGAGAACAGACAAATTGCAGAGATTGCTCACCGACTGATGTTGCTGTAGAAGTGAATTATTTACTAGTGCATATATGAAACTGATATTTTTAGTCTCATCATTAATTGTGGAGAGATGGAGAGTGCTTTCCCTTTCTTTAAAAAAGAAAAAAAAGGAAATAAAAAGGAGATCTCTGCAACAACACTTGACTTACAACATAGTTTATATCTAGAATGATATAGGAATAGACACACTAGTCAGGCCTCTTCCTTCCTCCCTGTACCCTCTGGGTATGGATGTTAATAATGCAACGTTTTTTTTTTTTTGTTTGTTTGTTTGTTTGTTTGTTTGTTTTTCAGGAGCTTCTTTAGCTTTTGTGAAACACAATAGACTGGAAAAATATTTTCAAGGTTTATCTTGATCAGAAGTGTCTGTATTAAGAGTAGGTTCAAATAACATGATGCAGCAATGTTTGAGATGTAGTCTTTGAACACAGGCTTACACCCAGCAGTACTGAGAAGTTTTACAAAGTGTTGTCTCTTGAAGTAGAATCCCGACATACCACACTACTATTCAGAAAGCACTCTGTATGTGACTGTTCCCAAACAATGGAGATAACTTTCTCCAACATCGTTCTCTAAAGTCTGAGACTTGATTAAGAAGAACATAGAAAAAGGTGCCATGTGTATGTCCTTCCCTGGCAGCTGTGCTTCGGAAAGACATCTGCGGGGCAAGTTGGTGCTGAGATTGCCAGTGAGATGGAGCCTTTCTGCTGATAACAAGGAGAGGGATATCTTGTTCTGGTGTAGGTGTGAGGCAGTCATGAAGCTGTTCAGCATTAGGAAGACTGAAGAGGAACTGGAAAAATTCTGGAGAATGAGAAGATAAATGGACTGAAATGCCTGCAGAAAGAGAGAAAGACTCTTAGAAGCTAGACAGCAACTGAGCACAGAAAGTTACAAAGTCCATGCAAATCTAATTTAAATCCCCAGCTGAATTTCAATTTTGGGTCTGGCCCATAGAATCTAATCTGTTTTCTTGACTTTTAAAGGACATTGATCAATTCACTAGAAGTTAAAAAAAAAAAAAAAGGAAAAAAAAAACTGTTTTGTGCTGTATGCTGTTAGCTATTACCTTTTTCTAGAAACTGGAATTATTAACAATATTTTTGTAAAATACTATGGTGTCTGTACTTCTGCCTGTGCTTTTCTTCTTCTAGACTTTTATGTATTAGCTCAAAAATGTTTACGAATTCTCCTTTGGCCTACTTAGCCTCTTTTTAGTAACTGATCAGTGCCCTGAAGCTTTAATAGCACATTTCCAACTAAACTTAATACATATAAACAAAAATATTATATTAGCATACTGAGTAATCAGTCATTAGTACCTTCGCCCTGTATTCTAACGTTTAATCACTAACTTGCCAGGAATGTCTTTTGTCTATATGTATCTTTGAATGACTTCTCTGTTATTTAATTTGTATTCTTCATTCTAAGTGGCTTTGGTGATTGCTATGCCCTTTGAAATGTACTGTTAACAGAAAAATCAGCACATTCAACAGGGTGGATAGTGACAGAAAAAAGAGAGACTGATCATTTTGGACAGCTACCATTTGCTTCAACTGCTGCCTGAAAATTCTCAACAATATTATTTCCCAACTTTGCAGTTGTACATCCAAACATTTTAATGATTATAAGGCTCTCAGATGCTATGGTGACTATCAGTAAAGAAAGCTATAAAAACAAATTGTGCGTCATCACAAAACCAAGATATTAATGCAAAAAATGATTGTATAAACTTCTTGCCTTCAAGATAGACAATGCATTTTTAATGCACATGTATTTTTATCGCAATAGTATAAAAAATCTATCATGAGCTCATTTTGTGTCTGAGCAGTCCTTGCTTTGTATAAAAGTGACTAACTTCTACAAAAAGATAATCTGTTACATAAATTGTGCTAACCTGCTGAGACATTTTATTCTCAGAAGATTCCAGAAGATTCTTGTATGGTGACTGATATAAAAAAGTGCTAAAAGTAGAATCAAGGTCTAATACCTTAAATATTTTAAATTATGGATATCCCACAAAGTAGATAACATTTTTTCCTCTAGCTTTTGTTTCTGTTCTAACAAGATATAAAAAGTATTTTGTATTGAATGTGATTCCTAAAAACTGAAATATTTTTAAATTCAACAGAAATTAACTTTACCTAGCAGTGTGCAAACAAAAATAATTTTATATATAAGTTTTTATATATAAGTTTAATATACCTTTTAGTTTAATAAATAGTTTTCTGCATCAGCCTTTGTAATTGCTCCAAGTACAGCAAAGTTTTTCATATGATGTTTTGGATGGTAACAGTTCAGCCTAATCCAAAAAGGAATCAGTCATGCAGAGTATTATTTATTAGGACTCACAGCAAAGAGCTGTAACTGAGAGAAAATGTAAGGGACAGTAGGTCATCAAGACAGAATGCTTTTTTTGACTAAGAAAATCCTGGATGATTCTGGAGGAATTCCAGGATATATCTTGGTTCCCCCTAATAGTAGTCATTAGGATAGTTGCTCATGCACAGCCTAAGAGAGGAAGGGAAATTCCTTGACAGCCAGATGGTGCCATCACATATTGAACACAAAAAATAACTAGCAAGGGAAGAATAGGCAAAAGTAAGAACCAGAAAACAGTTTAGCACTTATTACAGGAGAGAAGAAAAATGAAGTCCTACCAGAGCTAGCAGCAAAAATAAAAAGCAAAGAAAATTAAGCAAATTTCTACCTGAGAAACATTTTCTATTTCCTTCCAGAGCAGGATTCTTACTCTGAGTATATTTGCTAAAACTTTTCTCCATTCAAATGTAATTTTATTTATTTATTTATTTATTTATTTATTTATTTATTATAACAGTGAATCTTTAAGCCAAATAAACAGTCCTATGGATCTCCATGGAATAGTTGAAGGCTACATGCCTTCACGACTGTTAGGCTCATAAAATATAAATGCCTTTCTTAAGGCTTAATTACACAAAGTAATTAACACCCTTTCTTTTCAGCACTTGCAGGCAAGTGCTTCTGATGCTGCTGTCTGGGAGAGTTCTTTATCCTTGTCTTGTACGTCCATTAGGATGCCAGTAAATCATGAAAGCAATTTTCCTGTTGTGTGGAGTTATTAATCTGAATCCAGATTAATCATACTCAACTAGGAGAGCCTTGCTGTGAATTTTAGGATTTCATCCAAGCTTGTAGTGACTTGTGAATTTTCTTGTCAGTGCTCCCGATGAGTTTCACTTTCTGTACCTCACTGAGTGTCTTATCAGTGAATCCCAAAGAAAATAACACAGATGTCTTTTGGATGCGGTTGGGGATATGGATAGTGTGGAATACTCATTATTGTGTAAGTTTTATTCAGTTGTGTTTTTCATCTTTTGCTGCCACCATTCTGAATGCCTAATACTGGTGTATTTAATCTTATCAAGCTCCTACCCTGACCCAAAGGTGTCGGAGATCTCTGCTTCTGTTTCCTGCTCTTTTGGAGTTATCCATTTTTTCTCCTTCTCTTTTAGAAGAAGAGAAGGAGAATCTTCTATCTTCTCTTCCATCCATTTTTCTCCTTCTTCTGTGAGGAGTGGCTGAGGGAGCTGCAGTTGTTTAGCCTGGAGAAGAGGAGGCTCATGGGTGACCTTATCGCTCTCTATAGGCTCTCTATAGTACCTTAAAGGAGGTTGTAGCAAGGTGGGGATTCTTCCATGTGCCCAGTGACAGGACCAGGGGCGATGGCTAAAGTTGCACCAGGGGAGGTTTAGGTTGGATATTAGGAAGAACTTCTTTACAGAAAGGGTTTTTAGGCATTGGAATGGGCTGCCCAGGGAAGTGGTTGAGTCACCATCCCTGGAGGTCTTTAAAAGACATTTAGATGTAGAGCTTAGCGATATGGTTTAGTGGAAGACTGGTTAGAGTTAGGTCAGAGGTTGGACTTGGTGATCTTGGAGGTCTCTTGCAACCTAGATGATTCAGTGATTCTAGTCACAAAATGCTAACCTGTCTCTCTAGCATTTGCTCTCCTTTTCCCTCCTGTTGTTAATTTATGTTCTTGTTGGATCTGTGATTTTGTTGGATCTTGTGATAGAAGCTTCCCACGAATGTGCCCTCTACTCATTATTTACAGTAGCACTACCGCATGTTCTCTATTAAAATCATTCTGCTTAGACTGAGGCTCGCCACTCCTTGCACAGAAAATTTTTGCCATCTCTTGGGCAGAATTCTTGTAGATGTTTCTCCATTGGCCATTATATTCTATGACATATGTATTGACAGAAATATGAAAAGAAAGAAAACAAACATCCATTATGTGGCTGAGGATAAAATCTGGTTAACAGCTGGCTTATGTGCTTTTACTACTAATTTAACTGGTTGTCATCCTCATTTGGCAGAGAGAAGCCAACCATTCTTAAAGTCCCAGCCATTTTTGATAGTCAAATGTGTCAAAACAGCAAATAAGACTAAACCATAAATATGGGCAACTGTGGCAAATGGCCACTCTTCTTTCTCTTGCAGCAGTGATCATGGATCCCATTCAACAAGTGCAGGCTGGGGAAAAGCAACTTTCTTTAGTTATCTGACTTCTGAGTCCAGGTGTCTTATGGAGATGCTCTTCCTAATGCCTTGATTTAACTGAACACATCCTGTCTGGGAAACTACATCTCTTAAACATTGCCTATAACCTAACATTTGTAGCTCAGGGCTTCCAGCAAAGATGATGTGCATCAGCTCAGTGTTCCAGACAGGCCATAAGTCATAGCAATAATAGTGGCTTAGGACTGGGAAGAGTTAAACACATACATTTGTACATCTAGCAAACAAGGAAAGTATTATGCCTATGGAAAAAAAAAAAAAAAAAAAAAAAAAAAAAAAAGGCTGAGCCATACTTTCACATTTAGGACTATTGTAGAGGTCTGAGAAGAACTCTTAAGTTCTCAGAGTCAAGGCCACAGCTGATGGTCACACCGTAATCAAGCTCCTGGTTAAAAATCACTGAAGGGTTCTTGCCTATTTTTCGCTCTGCTAGATACTATTTTCAAGTACTTTTTCCAGACCTAAAACTGAGATAGAAGCTCTTCTATTTCTCTGAAGTTGGATATCTGCTAAAAAATGTCATGCTTCTAGCAGCTTAAAAATCATATTAATAATTTTGCATTACTGAGCAGTACCCTCTTCCTTGATGTTTGCAAAATACTAAACAAGTGCCAGGCCATGCTTATACAGATGCTCTGTAAAGGTCTGTTCCATTCAGAGTGGGATTGCGCTCTCTAAGTGACATTAACTATCTAAATGTCAAGTCCCTAGATGATTGCTCTGTAGGCAAAGGAGAGAGTGAGACACAGCCAAATGTTAATTAATACCACTTACTTTAGACATCCCTTTTTTGAGATGGAAGGATTTGCCATTGGAGCTACCTCTCCCTGTCCTTTGCATTTCTGATATCTTACAAGGGGAAATCCCACAACTGCTTTAACCTAAACACCTAATTTTTGGACAGAAAGAAGGATTCTTTCCTTTACTTCTCTGCAATTGCTCAGTCTTCCGTGTTTTATTAAAAGATACGTACTTAAAAAAAATTCCTAGTGTTAATTTACTGTCAGTACTTCTTGCTTGAAAATACACTGCTTCACCCCAAGAGTGGATGTTTTGTCTACATTTTGCTAAAGGTGTAGACTTTTCAGGTTCTACCACTCACGTATCTAAAAGTTTATTACCAGTATTTATAATTAAATAGCCACAGGATGGCAGCAGAGGATAAGGTTAAATAATTGGGTGGTCCAGTATATTTCTGAAGTGATGATCTGAGAGAACTATTTTGATATTACAGAGTTTTTTTTTTTTTTCCTTTTTCTTCTTTTCTTTCCATTTAAGAATGGTTTTATATTCTTTTCTTTTTTTTTTTTTTTTTTTTTTTTTTTTTTGTTTACAAACTATTTTAAGTTGATGCTATCAAATTAATTTCTAATATGGGCAGAAATAATTTTTATCTGTTGATATGTCTATCCTGAAGCCTTGATATAAATTTATATCCTTAATTTAAATCACCTAATATGTGATTTTTTTTTTTATTTACTGTGTTTTGTACTGTACCATGAGAGACACAAAGCACACTTCAAGAGATGTTCAAATAGATACTGAAAATGAAGCAAAGTTGAACTGAAATATTATAAACTTATTTTTATTAAATTACTGCAGACCATATTTATCTTATCTCAATTGGTCTTCTGTGGTGGGACTAAAGCTTCACATTTTTTTTTAGTCAAGTTGTCCATGTAGGATATTCACCCTGTCCCATGCTTTGAAGGACTGGTGTTGCAACACAGCTTTTCCTGGGGCAGCTCCCACAGAGAACAGCAGGAACAGGAGCTTTCCAGGCTGAGTTTCTGAGCATGGAGCCCTCAGTCAGAAAGCAGCCCTCCTTGAGCAGTCCCCAAAAACATGTGAATACTCACACCAAGCCTATGATTATTATCCTCAAGTCTCTCTTTCTAGGAACCATCCATTACATAACTTTACAGCATAGAGGTCTCAGAAAATCCGCTGGTGAGTTCAGAGCTGTCCCAGGGTGCTCCTTCCATGCAGGTGCTGGTATGTTCTGCATCTTCTTCCAGCAAACTACGGCTGCTTTGTCTGCATTTCACCCCCCAAAGGGATGACGTGCTTATTGCTAAGTGAAAATGCATTAAATACGCCACTAGTATTTTTCCATGTTGGCAGTTACAGTAGTTGCCATGGGAATGTCACATCATGTGAATGGGTGAAGAAGCAGCTCACAAAACAGTATGGATTAGAGATGTGGCCCACAGTATTAAAAACATACAAACAGTACATAACCACACCAACGTCTATTGCTGAAAGGCTTTAGGGAAATAAATTGATACTTCTCTAGGTCTGTTTTATAAATGAGCATCTTAAATAAATAAAGCATTTAACTGTGATGAGTAATCCCAGTTCTTTAATAAAGGATGGAGTTATGCTAATTGAACAGCAAAGTTGTTTGTCAGCGTTGACAGATATCTGCATACTTCATTTATTCCATTAATTCATTTTCTGCAGCATATAATTATGATCCCTTGCACAAGTGACAGAAGCACAGACACAGTTTCAGTGCAGGGCTATATATCTATTTTGCTATGATCAGTGGTGTATAGAAGTTATATCATTTTTATCAGGAACATGCTGAGAACAACTGAAGGAGAGTGCTAATGATGATGGACTTGTAAATCTTGCATTTACTCATTAAGCAGCTTGTGGACGAATGTTTTAAATGGATGTGTATTTTTTTTTATTTTTCTTTTTTTGGTTCTCAGGAATTAAAAGTTACAGGAAAAAACACCTTTTTAAGGAATACAAGTATTGATGAAGGAATAAATAAAAATTAAACTCTGCACCATCTAGCCTTTTTATTTTTTATTTTTCTTTCTTTCTCTAAAAAAAAAAATAAATGATTATTTCATACAGAAATTGTACCCTTATGTATGAATCACTGAAATTAGAGCAGCTGGGTAAGACATCGTAGTTCTCTGGTGAAATGCCCTAATCACTGAATGTTCTCTTTCTCATATTCTGTAAATAAGCTCTGTCTTTCAACACTTTTCAAAGTTTAATGTAGAATGGGACACTGTTCCCAATAAGACTGAACTTGTTCTTTACCATAATATCTGAACATGATATCTAGGATTCTTTCTAATAAATCTTGATTCAAGACCACTATGAAAGAGGAACAAATTAAACAAATAACATTTCCTTTTTGTCCATTAACTGATTAGTAAAAAGAGGCTCATCACCTCCCTTACCCACGCATTTTCTTTTCAGTTAAGCCATCCTATGAATTTGCAGATAGTGTTGTAATGATCAGGACCATGTACATAAACTAAATGAAAAATTAACCAGCCTTACCCTTCTAATATTTAGAATCAGTTATTGTTTCCTGATGAACATCAAAATTAAACTTTTACCACATAACACTTTCCTGGAAATTCTCAGCAGAACAATTCAGTTCAGACTGACTTCTGAATGTAATCATGATTGGCATCGTTTTTTATAAAAAGTCTAAAATCTCCTTTAGATTTTAATCAAAATTGAAGTTGCATGTTCAGGTTAAAACATACTTTTTGAAGAAACGAATGCATTTTCCTATGATCCAAATCACACATTGTGTCAAGACTAATCAATTATTTCTTGGATATGAACCACTTTTAAATGCCAGAGACAAAGGTGTACCATATTTCTACATATCCCACTTTTATAAGTGTCTTCTTCTATGTATTTGATCAAGAATGGTATGGCTAGTGCAGCCAGATGAGAATCTTTAGTCTGCATAGATACTTTCTGTGTGAAGGCTTAGATGAATTTGATTTTAGGATCAGTGTAAGAACTTCCAATCCCAAGTTACAAAAGTACATTATATTCTTGGTGACCTTTCACAAAGAATGTCAAACTGCTTTTCAGCCCATATGTGGTATAAGCTGGCCACTTCAGACTATTAGATAGGAAAAATGTTCTTGCTGGCTTCTCTCCTCAGGGTACCAGCAAAATAACTTTTAGGTACTGCTGGTGGAGGTCAAATATTGAATTGTGGAAATTTTTTTGTACAAACCAGCCAAATGTACTGTATTGCTGAACCACTTCTGTTCCTTTTCATGATTTGAAGATATTTTTGTAGCAAATTTTTTTATTTGTTGGTCTTTAAATTCTTCCAAACAACCAAGCCCATACAATATCCCCAAACTAGTATCCAGGTGATGTATCAGAAGATATTTGAGCTACCAGAATTTGAAGGTTTCCTTTCTGAGTCATAACAGGAAAAAAAAATCTGTATCAAATGCAGGGATCCTGATTGTATCTTTTAATTGAAGCAAAAATAGAGCTGTGTACTAAATTCATCATCACCTAATCAATGAAATGTGCATCAGTCCTGTCAAATTCACATAGGTGTAATGTCTGAGATTACCTTTGACTAAATGAAGTTTCTTATGAAGCTGCATGAACTAAAAAACAGAAATTTGGAGGTTACCATCACTCAGTCACTCACTGTAATTATCTTTATTTAATTATTTATTTATTTATTAACCATGAGTAAATCACTTATTTTCTTTGTGGTTTAGTTTATGCAACCATAAAACGAATACACAACACTCAGTTGTAATGTATTATGAATATCATGTAGCACATTATGAAATAGTGTGAAGATTTACAATGATTCCAGAACTTTTACAGCACTTAATGATCCTTGGAACACATTAATGAGATGAGGCAGGTCTTTTCTCATTTTGTAATGGAATAAGTAAAGAAACCTCAGTGTTCATCATGAAACATACTATAATTAACTACAAGGCAATAAAGAATCATGTGATATTGCAATTTGTGCCATCAGCCTTCTGCAAGGTCATTTTACCTGTTTAATCTAAGTAATTTGCAAAATGTTGTTTTGGGTAGTGTTCAACTTAAATAGTCTAAGGGTTTGCTGCCCTGCATGGTACACTGGAGTGAAATAAATTCTCAGACTTATTTGGGGTTGCGCCTGAACATGGGCAAGAACATCTGAGGAAACCTTCACAGACGAATAACTTCACAGAGCCTCCTACTTTCTTTGAAAGAATGCAATTACAATTAGAAATTCCTCCTTGATAGGATCAGATGAAAAAAAAAAAAAAAAAAAAAGAGAGAGAGAGAGAGAGACTTGGAGATTGCCCTTGCAGACTTAATTTTATGTATTATTTTCTGTATTATAATTAACGTTGATTAGACATAGCAATGAAATGCCTCATGTTTACGCTATTTCAAGTGCTATAAATAGTACATGAAAAACCTTGCCAAGCACATTATATTAAGGGAGACATTACATACAGACTAGAAATGCAATAAATGGCATCAATAAACATTTTGCACTATGCACAGATGTGCATGTCAGTGTAAAAGTTGTATTACTAATTACACGTACGCTTGGGTACCAATTCAATGAACTTTGTTTTATAATAAGAATTCTCAATTATATAGGCAAAGTAACATTCATGCTCCAGTGAAACTGAAAAGCTGGTGAAAAAAATAAAATATACACAGGATCAACAACAAAAAATATTTTATATAATCAAATTAAATTGATTTTACTGCAATATATTAAACAGTTTTCTAGTAGTTTATATCAAAGGGAATAGATAACCACAATGACAAGCAAAGAGACCTTAGATACTGCTTTTTTTCCTATTAGCATGTAGCACAGATGCCTTAAGGAGAGCCAGTTGTTCATAAACACTTTTTTTTTTTTTTTTTTTAATTACTGAAGAAGGAGGAAGCTTCTGAAATTTGCAGATAATGAGCAAACTACATACTTTTTAGTGACCCTCTCTGGATACATTTTGGGTAAGACTAAAAAGTAAAGTGATTTTGAAATTTTAAGCATGTGTGCAGCTTCTTCTGTTATGATATGATAATTCATAAAATTAGACGTGCCTAAATTCTCTAGTGACTTGGGCCTACATGTTGCGATCTTCTCTGGTGAACAGCTTAAGGCTATAGAAAATCATCAAAGAAATTACAAAATGAGCAGAATTTCTATTACTTTGATCAGGGAATAATAGGAGAAACCAGAAAGAGAGTTGTAATGTTTATTTGAAGTAGTGGGAAGACAACTGTAGATAATGTGTGTTACATATTTGTCACTAATGTTTTTGTTCTCAGATATATCTATTTGCATCTTCATTTTACATGAGTTTGTGTTATTCACAGGAATTGCAGGAAAAAAGATTTGTGTGATACATTATCCCCTCTGATTTAGAAGTCATGTATTCTTTAAAATATTCCAGTTTCAAACTTTTTTTTTTTTTTAATTCTTTGAAAGTAACTCCATACTGCAGAAACCACTTGTGCTATGCATTTGAAACTTTAAAATAAACAAAGTCCTTGCTCTTTTTACCACATTTGGTGAATTGTTAGTTTTAAATATGTTTAAATATTTAATATGAATATTTAAATATTGATTCAGAAAAATGAGAGCAGATAGTCAGGAAGGAAGGGGAGTGGAAGGGACCTTTCAATAGTGGCCTCCACTTGCAACCAGTCACTAAACTGCTTCCTCCCTTCCTGCATGCGCAGGCTGATCCAGCAGAAGGCTTGTTGGTTCTTCTGTAGGGCTGGTGCCAGCTGGACCAGGTGGCACATCTCTACCCCCAGTGACACAACCCCATCACAAAGATAGAAGCAGGAATAAACAGTGTCACAGCTAAAACTGGTTTGGAAGGCTCCCAGCCACTCACATCTCTCTCCCCCTCAGTGGGACAGGAAAAGGAAGAGAGAAAATAAAAACAGGAATTAACCCCCTTCTCCTCTTTCTCTGACCTTGGTGTTCCCTCTGCTGTTTCTCACTTTTTTTTTTTTTTTCTTTTTCTTTCCCCTCTTCCCCTCCCTGTCCAGCATTTTCTGCCTTTCCTTAAATACATTCTCCTAGAGTTACCATCAGCTTTCCTGATGAATTCAGCCATGTCATGTGGTGGGCTTATTGGAACTGGCTGCAAATGGCTGTATCTTCTCACAGAGGCCATCATTGCAGCTCCCTGCCAACTGCCAACACCTTGCCAGAGACACCCACTACAGCACAGCCTCTGTATTCTGCTTCTCTTTTCTCAAGAAACCTCAGAGTTTACAGATGTAAACAGTGTTCAGGATCCAGTACCTTTTAATCTAAAAAAAAAAAAAAGTCAAAGTACTTCACAGAATTAAATTCTTGATTCATTTGCTGACTCAAAGTGTGTAGGATTAATCATGATATCCACTTCTCAAAACATATTTGGTGTTTGGTATGTTGTAGGTTATATATTGCATGTGGATCAAGTTCTCATGGTTTCTTAACAGTGACTCATACCACAAGGATGCTTTTTCCCTTGTCTATGAGGCTTCATCTCACAATGTATTTAACTTCTATGATTTCTCTGCCAGTGCCTCCTATCTTTTCTCTCACTTTGTCAGTCATGAAGCAATAAGGAATTTGGGGAGCATAGCTGCAGGTGTTGTAGAAAAGTCTGATTTATACTCACCACTGATGTGGTTCTTCAGAGAGCTCAGATATATTCAGGGACATTACCCAAACATGAATTTTTGTCATTCAAAGCATCAAGAATTACTGAAGAAATTAGATTTATTAATAACTGGGCATGCTACCAGCTCTGCCATCATTTACTACTCTGCTATATAACTGTGGTATAATATGTAGTCTGGGAATGTAATCTGATAAAAGTGGTTAATAAGTGACCCGAGAGAGGTGGTGCAGATGCTTGTGATGGAAATGAACACTGCAATTTTTGTCATTTATAAAAGGGAATCCTACAAGTGTTAACATACACCTATGAAAAGAATCATGCTGAAAATCGGAGGTTCATCTGAGTGCAAAAGTGAGTTGCTCACTGTAAGTTGTTAACGAGTTATTCATTAAGCATTGAGGCATGTTTTTTAAATCCATACAGTACCTACTCTGTCTGCAGAGATTTAGAACTGTTTGAACATTAACCTTGTAATTGTCCCACTGATCCCCTTGGAGTTGCAAAGGAGCACAAAAGTCTCCTTTGATAAAGTAGTTTGGAAGGTCTGACTTTGGGAATTGAGGAACAGCTGTTTAGTACTACTATAGAGAAAAGCTGTCTTGCCTTTATAAACATCAGAGTGCAAGTAATAAAACAACATATAGATTAATAGATGTCACAGGCATGAGATGAGCAGCTAATTATATTCCCCATGTATTATCATAATTAGTTAAGATTTATTACAAGAGTCAAGCCCTACTCTCTTCCACTGTGCAGTAAGATATTTTTCAATGTCTAAAAGAATGTTTGCCTAAGCTGTCTATGTTAAATACCCATAGTAGCAGGAGATGCTCCATTTGTTGCCTGCACAGCTTGATTGCTTTGTAGCCTTAGACTTTGGCCTCAGTGTTTAAAGTAAACTAAGTAGAAAGACCTGAAAGTCATACTGGCTTTTAAAAACTATAACTGTCTGGGTTTCATCTTGAAACCATTTAGGTAAAGGAAATAGAAACTACTAATACACAAAGATAAACAACAACAACAACAACAATAAAGGAAAAACAAAACTAAACAAACAGGTAAAAAAACAAACAAACAAACAAAAAAAACAACCAACCAACCAAAAAACAAACAAACAAACAAACAAACAGCAGAAACAAAAGCATGAAGCACCAAAAGGTTATCTGAGCCTACCAAGAGGAACAGGTGGGAAAGTAAGTTTGAATGCAAGTAACAAAATAAGTCTCTATATTTGTCTTTTTAGAATTACACTTTCATGCCAACCAGTAAGTTACCAAGCGAACAATTCTGCTCTGTGAAGGGATCCTTTTATTTTTCTAAACTGGTGTGTATTTGGAGGTTCCTGTTTGCAATTGCTCTGAAATATTTTCCAACTGTTTGTCTCTGGAACACATAACTAACGTAGGATTTCTTCCCTAGTGGACTGTCCATCTGTTAGTGACTTCTGAGGTAGAAATATCTTGCAAGTTTTTGTCTTCAGGTGGAAACAAAATATGTATTTGTTTCATATGTAAATACTGTATGCCTTATTTGTAATACAGTATTGTGTCTTCATTGTGTCATGCTTTTACAATTTTATTTGAGGTGCTTTTTGATCTGCTATTGTAAAGTCTATTCTATCTGAAGCTCTCCATGAAGTCTCTTGGTTCTGAGCTCATGTCTGGGTAACAGCAGCAAACAGCTAATTTTTGGCAGTCTTGGATGATGCCTTGTCTGAACCACTCAACCACCACCTACATAGATGGCCTAGTAGTCACGCTGACTAAATAGAGCATCAAGCTGTGGGTGTTGTCAGCATGGCTCAGAATAACTGTTGATATCTGAGTTTAGTTCTCGGAGCTTATTGTGTTTTAATCTTAAATTATTCATACACTTGATTTGTAGCAAGACTCAGAAATGTCTGCAGCTCATAATGCAGAAACAACAATCTCATCACCCACTCCCCACACAAAACTCGTGACTTTTTTCTCTGTTAGGTTTTTGGGTTTTGGGGGGTTTGTTTGAATGAAATCAGAACTAGCCCAACATTTTTATTTTTATTTTTATTTATTTATTTTATTTCTATTTCTGTTTCTATGTTTCTTTTTTTTTTTTATTTATTTTATTTTATTTTTTTGGGGGGGAAGCATGTGGCATCTTCCTTCCTGCCTTCCTGCCTTTTTCCCTCTCTCTCTTTAAGGAAAAAGTGTGAAGAAATGTTCTCAAAACCTTGTCACAAGCTAAATATCATTTTGAGAAAAAAATGGTACTGAAAATTCAGGAGTAAGAAGATAAATACGTTATCTGCTGTTTATTATTTACATGTTTATACAAAGGGATGTCTTGTCTGATGGACTGAAACAACATGGCTAAGAGTGAGGGCTATACACATATGATGTACATGTAGTAGTATTTTTCAGTAAAAAGGAATTACCTGCTTTGTTGTTCAAAAAGTTCAGAAGCATTTATGTTAAGAAGATTGTTTGTACTGCAGGGGATCCCAGTCTTCATGCCACAGCTGGCCTCTTGGATTGCCTCTAATCCATGTGTTGGTGTTCTTCATGTTTTTGACCAAATCCTCAGACAGGCACATAGCATGTAGGGTGGACATTGCTAGAGCACGGTCTTGCAAATCTATTCAAGACAACACAGAGGTAGCCAATGCCTACCTTCTTGAACTCAACCATATGCATGTGGAGTACTGCCAGTCTGTACATATGCATTTAATCCAGTGCCAAGTGTCTAATATAGATATCATGACTACTTCTCTCCAAAGACTGTGTAAGAAGCCAGAATCTGGCAGACCGGATAGCATCTGGTTCAGATCATGCAAGCTGCCTTCAACATCATTGCTGTATTGGTTGTAATGCCCAACTTACCTATAATAGACCTCCCATTCAGAGAGCGTTGTCTGCTTCTGTAAGCACTGGGAATGTTTTAGTCATAACAAAGTTCAATATAAATGCATTAATTCACTCAGCAGCAGCTTGTATCCCAAAGTTGTTGAATGTGTTTAAGTTCTTGTAGCTGCTCACCCGCCACCATTCAGCATTTGTAGTTAGCTCTTGATTTAGCTTTGAGTTATTTTGCCTTACTTGCATCAGACACTGAAATAGCAATAACTAGGAGAATAATTCAATGTGTCATGTATTCAGTGAAGAGTCTTTTTCCTGTTTTCCTGTTTGCCATTTTTTCTAAACTGGTGTTTTTTCTCCAATCTTTGTGAAAATATTTGCCTATAACTCCTAAAAATAATGCATTGTTGTATCTTTCTTAAGTTATTTATGTTTCAAATTCATGATGTTTTTTTTGGTGGCATATTGTATGCTAAGCCTGATGAACATAACAAGTGAAGCTTCACATGCATATATTCTTCACTTCAGCTGATCCAGAAGCATCCTTAGCAACAGCTCATTTCCTAGAACAAACAGAGAGAAAAAACACAATGGGAAAAAGTAGTTATTATTATTTTTTTTGTTAAGCATTAAATATTAGGATAAAATGTTTCTCAGAAGAAAACTTCCAGCCCAAAGTTCATCTGACTATTCCTTTCCATCCTCTCTCCTAGGCTTTGTTCCTCTCTCAACTGTAACACTGAAACTAACCATATGCATCAAGTAAGCATTAACCATGGACCACCACCAAAGATGATACGATACTCAGAGGACAAATATTTTGTAGAAAACTTTTCCCTTTAACAGCGCTTTTCAAACTACATGGATGCTTAAACTCTCAGCTTTCCTTTCCGCAGCCTTAACTCACCCAAATCCTAGGCCTTTATCTGAGCTTTATCTCAAGATAAAAGGGTAGAAAAGGCTGAAAAGGGTAGAAAACTTTTTGTAGACCTCTCCTTCCTTTGGCAACCCCCATACAACCCCAGTCATACTACAGATCTGGGCTTTGTCTCTCTTCCATCTTTATCCCTAATCCTCACCCTAACACTTAGGCCTTTGGTTAAGCCTCAGCCAAGAGCCCCACCTTTGGTCTCGGTGACAGAATTGTCAGAGGAGAAAATGTTATACAGCCCACCACTTCATTTAGCAGTCCCTGCCCAACTGCAGCTCTAGGTCTTATGTCTCTCTGAATCCTAATCCTAAAACAAGACCCTCTGCTGAATTCTTAGATAAGGTCTCAAATGCTTGCCCAGATGACAAAATTGGCAGGGGAGAAACGTTTTTGCAACTCACCCATCCTTTTGGCATCCAGCCCCACATCAGCTGCAGCTCTTTGTCTCCTGACCCTATGACTCATCCTAACCTTATCCCTAACTTTAAGCTTCACTTGTCTTTTTACCAAATACCCTCAACCATGGCCCAGCTGAAAAATTTCTCAGGAGAGATGCAGTCAAGCATTTATCTGGACTCCTCCATTTTTATTTATTTATTTAATTATTATTGTTGTTATTATTATTGTTGTTGTTATTATTATTATTAATTTTATAATTAGTAAGTCCAGCCATCCCTGCTCTTACAGACACCTCTGAGACACTGGCCATCTGCTAGAGAAGTTGTAGAATGACTTCAGGTAGACATACAGCAACTGAGAATACAAACAACTTTTAATTAATGTAATCAAAAAAATGATAATTGGGGAAGGCTGAGAAGGGCTAAAAGGGCTGAAAGAGTTGTAAAAGGATGTTGTAGGAGATTCAATTTTACATTCTAAACTGAAACAAGCAACAGCTGAAGAGATAATATTATCTTTCACTATAATCTCTGTAAACCTTTCTCATATTAATTGGACTTGGACTACAGGGACATATCAAATACACCCACATTTTATAAAGCTATAGATTAGATTTTCTGTTAGATTTTCTGTTATTTTATTCAAGTTTTGTTCCATCCCAAGGATAACTGAAGCAGAAAGGAGAAGCAGAAAGGAGATTTTATTTATTTATTTATTTATTAACTAAAGAATGACAATGCTTGAGCAGAGCCCCTGCAGTTCCTGAATGATCAGGGAAAGATTTCAGTTGCTGTCCTTTTTAGGCAGATAAAGGATGTCTCTTCTAACTAACAAAACGATTATAACCCAGAAAACTCTCTTTTTTCTTTTTTAGCCCAGAAAGAAACTATGAACAATAACTTCAGAAATTAACAATAGCTATTAATATTCAAGGGCAAGATGATGCTGGTGTCCATTTTCTATTCTTCTAATATCTCTTAAAAAATATGGAATCCTGCAGGGACTTCCAAAAGCTCTTAGACATATCTAGTCACATGCAAGACAGAGATAAAATGATTCTATTTCCTAAATGTGGGTAAAACTTCTTTAGGAATGGTTCAAGTGTGTATTAACCACAGATTAATTGGGATCCATAAAAGGTGAAGGTATTTTATGTTATCTCACAGCTTGTATAATTTCATGCTGAAAGCTGAGGGTCTGCGTGGAGATTTTTAATTCTCCTTTATGAAATGAATCAGCCGGTTCTTGCTAATGACATATATTTCTAATCAGTAGGCCTGATCCTCAGGCTTGTATATTTCCTTCTGTTGCCAGAATAGCTATATGCATAGTCACTTAAAATATTTCTAAAATTTAGTTAAGGGGGTCAAGTAACTATTTATAATAAATATATATTAAAATGGAATTAACAGAACATATGGAAAAAGAAAAAGAAAACAGATGATCCTAACTCACAATTTCCATTAATTATAACAACTGCCTACAGAACAAGTTTTGTCTCAAATATAAGTGCATTGACACTATTTTTAGGGAAACCTTTTATTTTTTATTATTATTATTTTTTTAATTTCTTTCCCAGAAAACTTTTTGTTCAGTATACCCTCACTGACTTATGCAATCATTTCACTAGTTATGATGAGAAATACTCATCTTAGCTATCTCAGAGATTTTTCTTAGCCTATTTTTGTCTTGAGCAATGAAAAATCAAATTAATGTTTTCTGTCATAACTGAATTAGTGTCTGTCATTTTTATATTTATTTCCTGAAATTAATATAAGCACCGAGAAAGCATCTTTAAGCAAACATCTGATGGAAACCTGTTTGAAATAATGTTGACTCATCACTGAAAGTAAAGTTGTAGCATAAATTGTCACATACATGATTTTTATCATTAAAGTACTTGCTTCAGTTAGACAATTAAACTACCTTATTTTTTTTTTTGTACTACATTTTTTATTAAATCTCTCACTCCTCTTTTTTTTTTTAAAAAAAAAAAAAACAGAGACCTCAAATATCAACAAGTATGACTAATACCAATGGATTAGACATGTGATTCAGCTTGATGTGATTAGGCTTGAGGTTTTACAACCACGAAGATCATGCCTCCAGTCCCATGATGCTTTAGGCGAGGTGTCTACATGCCTCTATTATTCTAACCTACAGTAACAGAACTGCCAAAACACAAGATTTACAAACTCTACCAAATTTCTTGAAATGTTCTTAAAGCTGTAAGGAAGCCAGTGTTGCTGTTATATAGTAATTACTGAATACTGGTGCCTCTCAGTTTGGCTAGACTTGCAATTCCATCACTGTAAAGATTAATAGCCTGAAGGTCCCCAGATATCTAACAGCCTCAGATAATAACATTTGCTATTATCCATTCAAAACTGGTGCTGTTCATTTGCTATTTAATGTTCTTAGCATGGTTCTTCACATTCTGCAGTCTAACTTTCATTGCCTCAACCTATTTCTCATAGTGTTTTTGTGTGTTCCAGTGCCTTTGGGATACAAGAAACAGAGAACCACACATAATAAGTAGGTCTTAAGTATAGGTAGATGTCTGTGTAGTTTTATTTCCTTTATTTCCTATGCTTTCCTTTACACCTAAAAACCAAGTGCTACCAGCAATTGATATATGATTTCTTTTACTTTTACCTCACCAGTAGTTTAGTAGTTTAGTTGCAAAGTACCTATCAAATACATCCTCATTAGCACGGCATTTTTTTAAAAGAAGGTGACTTGACCTGTTTTGCCTCAAATCTCAGAGATACTAAGACGCTAGGACATAGATATATTGCTCATCAGCAAATGACAGGGGAAGGGATGGTCACAAAGGATGCCGACTGTTAAAGACATCTTCCAGTATCTGCTATTAGAACCGAGTATGCTTGGGAGCATACCTCAACCATAATGATTCCATGTATTTTTAAAGAGAGATTGTTTTTAACATGATATTCCCGATTTTGTTTAGTTTAGTCAGTGAACTGGAAATCAGTTGTATTACAGTCAGAACAGACTTTATTTTAATAAAGTGCAAAGATAAGAAGTCTGATTTCACCCATAGAAATGCTGTTTCAATAAGTACTTTAAAGATCTTTTAGATGTATTTGAAATTAGATTAAAATCATCCTCATTGTAAATGAAAATAACCTCCATCCTTGCATTATATTTTTCCTTTAATTCAGTTTATAAATTCTCAAAAAGCATCCTCTTGAAAACTGGTATTGCTCCCTTCTGGGAATTCACAGCTATTTAAATTTTCTTTCTCTCTAGCTTCCCACTAGTATGCTAATAGTAAATCTAAACCATCTGTCATGTAAACAGAGAAGTGGGTAATATGAGAAACTCTGACAGCATAGTCTCTCATTTAACCAATTTACATAAGTTATTATTCATATAAATAAAAGTGTCCTTGAGTTATCTACAAATTTTGTGGTCATTACATTTTTCCCTCCCTAATCATCTACAAAAAGCTTTATACTAATTACGGTAAAGAGACAAAGCTGCAGTAGAACAGAGTGTGTTATGAATAGCAGAATGATATTTACAATTTCAATAAAATGAGTAAATAGATTAGTTCCATGAATGCTGGGGAAACTAATTTCTCAGGATATGGAATTTACATATGTCTAACTCATAACTTCTGTTTATGTATCTGTCTTCTGTGTGGCTCATTGGCCAATTGATGTACATCCATCAAGTCATGGACCTTCTGGGGTCATACAAAATCTGTCCACCTTTAAGAGGATAACCTCACTCTTCACAAAATCACAGAATGACAAGTTGGCAGAGCCCTCTGGAGGCCATCTGGTACAACACTCTTGCTCAAGCAGGAACACCCAGAGCAGGTTGCCCAGGACCATGTCCAGACAGCTTTTATAGATCTCTGAGGAGGAGAATCCACAACGTCTCTGGGCAACCTGTGCCAGTGGTCAATCACCTGCACAGTAAACAAGTGCTGCCTGATGTTTAGATGGACTCTGTTGTATTACACTTTGTGCCCACTGTCTCTTGTCCTGTCACTGGGCACCACTGAAGAGGGTCTGGCTCCATCTTCTTTGTACCTTCCCAAGCCTCCTCTTCTCTAGGCTGAGCGGTCCTGGCTCTCTCAACCTTTCCTAGCAGTAGAGGTTCTCCAGTCCCTTCATCATCTTGGTGACCTTTCATTAGTCTCTTTCTCCAGCATGTCCAGTTGTCTCTTGTACTGGGAGGCACAGAACTGGACACAATACTCTAGATGCAATCTCACCAGTTCTGAGCAGAGTGGAAGGATCACCTCTGTTGACCTGCTGGTGATACTTTGCCTAATGTAGCCAAGAACACCACCAGCCTTCTTAGCAGCTCTAAGGGCTCTGCTACTTACAGAGGAATAAACTACATATTTGTAAACTGCAGTAAGACAAAATTAATGTTCTTTCTGAACAGATTTGGGTAATTTGAGTCTGTGTAAGAACAAAGCTTTGCAACATCATAACCTATATGATCTGTAACAGTGACAATAAGATGGGTCAATTTTTTCTATAATGACGATTGATTTAAAAAGAAAAGAGATTTCCCAGTGCAAATACAAAAGATGCAATACAGTGTAATTTTTTTTTTTTTTTTAATTACTATTAACCAATAGTGTCTGGCTTTCTACAGAGATCTCCTGTTGTCAGTTTAAAATTGACAGCTAAAATCACATCACATTTGTAAAATATGGACTATGCATTATATGGTGTTAGTCTTAGTCTCTTTTCAGTTGCCAGAGTGAAACAGAGTGGGCTAGAATACTTTGAATGGAAATGAGAATTAGATAGTCCTTGGGAGAGAGAGAGAAAAACAAAAAAACAAAAAAAAACAAAAAAAAGGCTGAACATATTTACAGCAATACTGGAGATGAGGAAAAGAAAACATCATTTTGCATGAGACTAATGGCTTCATTAAGTCTACTGTACTTGAAGTTAACTTATTTACATAATGCATAATGCTATTTCTTAAAATGAGAAAGAAGATAAATATTAGGGAGTCCAGTGAATAGCTTTTCCAGTCACAGTGTTTCTATTCACTTCACATTTTATTTCCACCCCTTCCATCATCAATTATACACACTTCTGTTTCTCAGACTCTTCTTCTCGTACCCCGTAACAGACTGGTGGTTAATATTCCTAGCCTTCTTTTGCTACTCAGTAGTCCTACAAATGGATTCTCTACAGGATTATGTAAATTTAAACAAATGCTGCAAATCTCAGGTCTCCAAGAAAGTTTCTAATTTGATTATATCTGATTGTTAATTGCAGTTAACAGAAAAAAGCATTGTATTGCTTTACAAAGGAAATGCTGTAGGACAGAGTTTACACATGCCAGGTAGTGACATAGGTAAGTGTTGTGAAGGTTCTCGGTGGAGAAACTCTTAATGAGGGTGCTGTGTAGCAGTGACCCAGTGCAGTCCTGTGGTCACAGGGTGGGATATGGAGCAGCTGCAAGGGCAGCTACTCTCAAGGCAACAAAAAAAAAACAAACCAACATTAAAATACAACATTTCTTTTATAGCCAAGGGATTACTTATCAATCAAATAATCACTACCATTATACTGTATAATTTTCATAAAAGCAAAACAAAACAAAACAAAAGAACACACTTGGAAATGCCCACTTCTATGGAATTTTTTTATTTTTTATTTATTTTTATTTATTTTTTATTTTTTTAATTATGATGGAGGAATGTGATTTTCAATCAAAATTGTTATACTGTTTAGAACATTATGGAACAGTTTAAATTCTTTAACTTGTTTTCTGAATGGATTTTCAACTCGTTTCTTTCTGACAAACACATAACAATTAGAATACAAGATATTTTCAAATATCTGTAGATGGTACTTGTGGATGAAGATGTTGGAAGTTTGATTCCCCTCCTGCACCAATTCTATATTATTCACGTCTTTTTACAGTGCTATCAGTAAATATTTCTTCACTCAGCTTTTAGATAATCAATATTTCAGACCTTCTGCTAAAATTGCTTTCCATATGTATATACATGTATCTGTTAAACAGTAAAAAGTAATTGCTGACAGTCACAGATGAAAGGATTTGGAATCTGTGAAAAAAAATTGTGAAAATGTTAAGTGACTGTATGGAGTTTGCTTGTGCTGTAATTTTCTGCTTCCTAATTTCTGTTCTTAATTGTTTTCTAAATTTTCCATTAAACTTCCCAGATAACTTACAGTTTGTGTCCTCCTGCTGGTGAGAACAGAAATAATGCACTGCTCCACAGCTAAGTGCATTTACTTGCATATAAATCTATTTCTATTTAATCCATTCATAAAAAATCACACAGGTTTTCTGGTCTTCCTCGGCCAATTCATAAATGCTGAGATCTATAAACATGTTTCTCAGAGCAAAATGCAAAGTGCTAATCTCAGTGTTAGAGCTGAAACTCTAATAGGCACGTTCAGTAGTCTGCTGAATTGTGCTGCTGTTTGATTTTTTTTTTTTAATGCAGTACAAGAATGAGACATCTCCCAGGGTGTGTATCTGAGGTTTAAATAAGATTCCAACACAGTCAGAACGCCTTGTCTAATATTGAATAGTTCTAGCTGAAATCAATAGCTGCATAATTGTCTACCACCCATTAGTCTTTCTGATGAAGACAGAGAGAGACAGTACCCTGTCCCACCCCCGCAGCATGTATTCCCATTATTCCATTCATAAAATGGCCAAAGAAGAAAAGAATTCATTGGAAAAAAAAAAAAAAAAAAAAAAAAAAGAAAAGAAAAAAGCAAAGGAGAAAATCATAGGAATATGCACAGCTGTGCCATGCTAGGAGGCTGAATTTCTAAGTATCTGCATAAAATGTTCAAATAAGAAAATAATTCTGAATAATGTGAGTAGCACAGAGCCTTTCTGTTATTTCTGGCAGTCATGGAGCAGCTGCTAGAGATTACCCTTAGATTACATTGTCACTGAAATTGTTACAAAATCATACACATTTTTTCCTTGGTAACCCTGTAAACTCATGTACTATGTAGGTTAATGATTTCCATTCATTTCATATGTTATTCTTTAAAATGCCATAGTGCACCTTTGATTGGTCTCTAGAGATCCATCTCTATGTTCAGTATCTTGTCAACCAGAACAGAATTTTCTACCCATATATCCGTACATTCATATCCATTGCCAATTAAGTGTAAACATTTATAACACTCCATTGATATATTTTTAAAAATTTTGTCAGTCATACATTCTGCCCTGTTCTCTGGTCAGATCAGTTATTAAAGGCAATTCAGAAGTGATTTCAGTCCAATTCTGCCCTGATAAATTTCAATACCGTGGGATGACTAGCACCCAGAGGTGCATAGAGTGAGATGCTCTTCAAAAGCAACTTGTTTCAGTTTTGCGTCAAAATGACATAAAACTCAAGGAACTTGTTTTCAGTCAGCAGGATTAGAAAACTGTAGCATTTTAAAATAAATCAAAATTTTGGGAGACAAAACCCAATTTGAAGTCCTTACCGGATTATACATATATATATATATATGTTATACAAGCACGATCATAACCTGGGCCATGAGTTTTATTGGCTTTGGTACATTTCTTAGTCTCTTCTTTATGAGTCTTCCATGTACTTATTATATACAAGCTGCAATGAATATTCTGGGCCTGTTCTGTCATACATCCCAATGTTCAAGAGGATAATGCTTAGGGATTGTCCATTCTGCACAGAGGTAAGTAAGGCTCCCCTCTGTAACAGAAAGGGAGTGTATGTCTTCCTTTGCCTTGTGGCCATTTAAGAAACTTTCAGCAGCACAGTCAGGGCAGTTACCCATTAAAAAGTTGTCAGATACAATAATTGAAACTGTTCTTTTAAACCCACTGAGGAGAGGTTTAGCTCTAATACAAGTATAGACTAAGACTCACCTCATCTGTCTCTGTCTATACAACATATGACACCAGAAAAAGAAGCTAATTGTAATCTTCCTACCCATTTGTTCAAAATAGTTTCTGGCTTGCTTAATTCTTAAGGGGTTAGCTTGATGGCAGGTTGTATGAACCTTAAACTGTGGTTTCTTTTGTGTCATGTTGCTTCCCCACTGATCGAAACACTTACCTCATGTCTGTCTGCTGGCGCCATCAAATGCCTGTTGCAAATGAAACAATTGCCCAGGAGCAGTGAATTTTCAGACCTGTGAAGGAGCAGTAGGAGTTTGATGTGGCATCCAATGGGAATGCAATAGGAAAGGAAAATTAGTCCTTCAGAGAGAGCTTGGCAGTTCCTAGAATAGAACAAGAGCACCATTAGCTGCTATTCTGCCAGACATTGCAGCTTTGCAGAGAGCAGACTGTCTAGGAGAGTTTTTCTGTAGGCTCAGCAGGGAACCCCTAAACCAAATAAAAACTTTATGGAGACATCAAGAGGTGCATATGCACACCAAGAATGGGTGCATTCCTTCTGCTTGCTAAATTTTAAGGACTGCATCAGCAAGTGTGAAGTAGTGTCCCTGATGCTTCCGAAATAACTGTGCAATCTCAGACACCACAAAATTTAAAAGTTAAAAACAGTGACTATTCTCTAACAGTATGACAAATATGGATGTGTTCTATATTGGTACCCTTTCTGGAGGCAAAACAAAGTCCTAAAACATTTGATTTCTTCTCCATCTTCTCCCAAGCAGTAGTCACTATAATTTAATCTTGCTTGGGGCACTGACTTAGTTGTGTCCTTCTGTAGATGTTAGCTATCAATAAAAATACTTTCTCCAGAGCTACTACACTACTTTTCTGTCATGGCAATGTTTTTCTATGTCTTCTCAAGCTCTGTTGATTTCTAGTGATATCTTTCTTTGGCAGGGTTTTATGGCAGGGTTCTGAGGAATGGGACTGGGGCTTCTGACAGATCTAAGTTTCATCACTAAGGAGTCTGGAGACTGTGCTGAGGACATCAGGGCTGTGCACAAATGGGTGAGCAGCATGCCTTCTGCCCTCACATGCTGGTGAAGAAACTGAAACTACAAAAAGCCTCAGTAATAACAAGACAACAGAAAAACAGACAACTGGACTGAGAAAGGCATTCACTGCACATCTCATGCTCACTATTGCTCAGTGGCTAGGAAAAAGAACAGGACTGTTGAAAAAGCTCCAGGCTGCATACCAGCTATTCAATTCTATCTCTATATGCCACAGGTTATTAAATCCCTTTCTTTGAATAACAGTAATGAGTTGCTGACAGGCACAGGAATAACTGTAGTCACTATTAGAGATATCTGCAGACATGGTAAAACTAGGTCTAGCAATCAGAAGCAAAACCTACAGTGGAGAAATATATATATATATTCATTGAATTTAGGTTACAGAAAGCAATACCATGTTACTAAAGCAGCTTGATACACATTATTTTCAGAATAGAGCATAGATAACAGGAAATACAGGAGTTAATGCAGTTGCAGAGCAGGAACCAGACATTAAACAGAAGTAAGAAGACACCCCATAAAGCAGTAACTATGTGGTGCATGCTTTGTCATATGTAGAGGCTGCTGAAGAGGTTTTTAAAGTCCCTCTCCAATGCACCCCCCTACCTGGCCATCTTATCATGGTGAGACCTGTCAGTGTCTCATAAAGGTCTGTCAGTGCATTTGAAGAAGACACAAGCAATTCTGCCTTTTTCTGTCAACAGGACCTGAAGATTTAATTCCCTGAGAGACACATGAACCATAACCTCTGTACCACCCCACCCTAAACCTTTTCTCTACATTAATACAAGCAAATGCTACAGGTTGCTGTGGCTATCCAAGGCCCAGAAGATTTGGCCCAATGAACAAATATTGGACTTATTAATGGTGACCTAAAACAGTGAGATAGTAGCTTGTAGAGGGAAACAAAAACAAGGTTTAGTTTGAAAGAAACACTAAATTTGCGCTGCTGCTCCTTCTTCTAGACTGGCAGGTCAGGGCTTTTCATTTCAATGTGTAGGGGTATGTTGACATGTGGCATGTTACATGCATTAAAAACACAAGTAAAATGCTTCCAATTAAATAGCAACTATGTAGGAAGTGGCTACATAAATAATGCAGTATAATTATGCTATAAATATAAAAAATGAATTAAAAAAAAAAAACTTCAGTTGCAGTCCTGTCTACGTTATTTTATCCAGATACAAACAGAGCCATAATATTCAGGTATGCTGCCAATGTTTACAGATACACACACACACACACACACAAAAATAATTGTTTGTTTGTTTGTTTTCATCTTGATGATGCTGAATGTAAATGCATCTTCAAATATCAGTTCTGCAGTTCATGCTAAAAATCAAGAGATCTGAAATTTGGAGAAAGTCTTATATTGTACAATAACATACAAAGAATAAACCAGAACAGCAAAACACAATGAGCTAGTTGTATAATGTTAATAAAATAGAAAGACTTAGGATCAACCATCAGGAAATCTGTAGATGATACAGAGCTAGGTGGGACTGTTGATCTGCTTGAGGGTACAAGGACTTTGCAGAGGGAATTATGGAATTGCATGACATTCAGCAAGGCTAAATGTTGTGTGTTGCAACTGGGTCAAAAAAACCCATGCAGCAGTTTAGGCTTGGGGAAGAGTGTCTGGAATGTTGCCTGGCAGAAAAGGACCTGTAGATGTGGGCTGAGAGACAGCTGAGCATGAGCCAGCAGTGTGCCCAGGTGGACAAAAGGCCAACAGCCTCATGGCTTATACCAGAAGTAATGTGGCCAGCAGGACTAGGGAAGAGTCCTGCTTGGACTTGTTCCCTTTCCCCACTGGTAAGACTGCATCTTGAATATGGTGTTCAGTTTTGGGACCTACAAGAAGGATATTGAGTTGCTGGAGTATGTCTAGGGAAAACAATGAATGGTGAATGGACTGGAAAATAAGTGTTATGGCTGAGGGAACTGGGGTTGTTTAGTCTGGAGAAGAGGAGGTTGAGGGGAGACCTCGTTGTTCTCTATAACGACCTGAAAGGAGATAGCAGCAAGGTGGGTGTCAGTCTCTTTTCTCAGGTGACAAGTGACAGATGTGAGGTAATGGTCTCAAGTTGTGCCAGGGGAGGTTTAGACTGGATATAAGGAAAAATTTCTTCACAGAAAGGGTGGTGAATTATTGGAACAGGCTGCCCAGGGCAGTAGTGGAATCCTTCTCCCTGGAGGTATTTAAGAGACATGGATTTCATACTTAAAGAACATGGCTTAGTGATGTTTCTCAGTAGGTTAGGTTGATCATTGGTACTTGGTGATCTCAAATGTATTTTCCAACATAGGTGATTCTGTGATTCTATGAACATTATTAAAAAGTAATACAGAAGAATATAGGAATGGTGGAGTAATACATCTTGGTTTATTATGCTGTCAGAGAGAAATCAATCTGACAGAGTGCAGCTAAAATATTCCCCAAAGTATCAAAACAATATATGTCAAAAGGGCATTAGGGAAAGTAGGGTGGTGAGGATGGGGACACATAAATAGGCCTTCACAATGACAGAACTGCTCTCTACTGTGTCATTGTTTGTAGTGGATGGATCAGAAACTTTCCTTCCCTGAAGGAGAATGAATCTGTCACAACATGTGAAACTGCTTTTCTAGCAGGAACAAAACAGATAGCTTTCTTCATGCTTAAGCCCTGTCTTAGAAGTAGATAAAAAGAAACAATTTTCTTTTGCTAAGAACAGTTTTGTCAAAACAATTTCATCCTAATTCTGAACACTAAAAATAATATCTGTATGTTTTCTCTAATTTAATGTACATGTATGCTCTATTTTTGAAGAAGACTTTTTTTTGTCTTGGACAATATAGGATTCATACAAATCTCCAACACTAATGTTGTAATTTATTTACACTAATGCAATTTATTCTTCTCTTTTGTAGAATCTGAATTTATACTTTTGCATGTATTTTGTTGAAGCTATGGTTTTCTAAAATAGAACTTTTGCATGACTCTTCTATTAGGGAAGTAACTCGATGCATTGGAGTGCAAGCTGTCCACAAGATATACCTGATTAATAATCATTGTAAATGACAGAAAATTTTAAATGATGTGCAAATTTCAGCATTCTTCACTCAAAGGATATTTCAGATTTTCAAGAATAAAACTTGACATGTACCTAGAGGACACTTTATACGGTCCCTGTGTGACAGTATTGTTCATATGTCTAAAGATACAAATCATGTTTGCAGCCAGCAAATTGTTTGTGAATTTTTTGTTCCTGGCTATTTGGTGAGGGGAAACCATCTTTTCCTGTCGGTCTTGCTATAGATGTCAAATTAAATTTAGAAATGTACACTAAGTAAAATAATAAAAAAAAAAGTGTTAGCAAAGCATAGAAATATACAGTAATAGCAGCTTAAGCACATTATCACACGAAATGCTTCTACATGTTGCATAATGACAAATATATATACATATATATATTAATATATTTTTTTTTGGGGTGGGGAGGGAATATTCATTAAATGTTCTAACTTATCTTACTATAAAATGCTTGAGGTTGCAGTATCTGTCTTGTATGTATGCATATGGTTATGTAAGGTTTATATAGCTATATAATTCCATGAAATCAGACACTTTGTCTTCAGACATTTTGTTTTAATTACATAACTCATCTTTCAGCAGAACTCAGAAAAAAAAGCAAAAAAAAAAAAAAAAAACAAACAAAAAAACCAACCAAACAAACAAAAAAAAAAACAAAGAAGCAAACAAACACAGACTTAACATTGAAGTCAAGGAGTTAGGGAACACTTGTGAGTATCATGAAAGTCAGTCAAGCCAAAACTCCAGATGATTATGAATTCAGTAATCTCTGTGATTATAATTAAACATCATTGTTAAAGAAAACATGTACTGGGTTCTTCTTCTAATTTTGGTTTTGATGGCTTTTTAGAGCATTCTTTTGAGATATGGTTAGCTTTAAATGTATTTTTGAGGAAAAAATAGATAATCAGCATAGAAAAAGGCTTACGCTTCAACTGGTGAGACTAATAAAACAAATGTTTAGTTACAGTATAAGATGGCACAACATAATATGAAAAATTGGGTTTTAAATTTGAAGTACATCTGAAAGATAATCAGAAGTTCTTTGATTGCTCTATAATTCTTTCAAAGAAGTAATGGAAATATAAGCAATTATTTTTATATGTTTGTCCATTGGATGGCCTTTGTGCTGTTTCCAGCTCTTTTCAGAATTACGATATATGATGTTCACATTTACTTCTAGTTTTCCATAAGAAAATTCTAGTGTTTTGTGCTCTGGCAAAACATCATGAGTCTGACCAGTTTGGCTGTACTCTGTAATCTCAGCTCAGACCAGATGGTGAACCTCAGCTGCTGTGTGAAACAGGTAAAAAAACAAACAAACAAACAAACAAACAAACAATCAAAAAAAAAAAAAAACAAAAACCACCTAACAAAACACAACCTATGAGCACATAAAACATTGTTGGCAGTTTTATCAAAGATACATTCCAGACAACAGTTTTTTTTTGTTGTTTGTTTTTATTATTTAAATATTTATGAAACTGCATATCCTTTGGGGGTAGATGCTTTCTGAATGATCAGTGCTTTTATCCTTTCATTTTTCTATTTATCTGTCTTCTCTTTCTAATATAATCTGTACAACATTAAACTGACAGGTATACTTTACTATACCTATCTTCCTGTAATTTGGAGGGTTAAAAGAGAAGTTGCAGGGAGGACTAAGCTTTAATTTTGTAAATAAGTAAACAGATAAAATGTCCACATGTATTATACTTTGTTACTATATGGTGCATACAGAACTGGGATCAACAAAAGGCATAAAAAAGATAAAGAGCTGTCCAGGGCAACAGATACAGCTTTAAGAGGTTTCTAGGTGGAACAATGGTGTTGGGTGAATTACATTTTTTTTTCCTTTGGTGTTTATCCATGTTATTTGAAGGAAAGCAGATTTATTTTTTTCCAGTGGGTGTTATTGACAGTTAGTTGCTATATTTTTTATGAAGTGGAAGGAAATTTTTTTCCTTGGTGAAGTGGAAAGGAAATTTAATCCTTAATTACTCTGGTACTTGTTGACAGGAGGAAGGAGGTATGACTAATTATAAAGGAGTATGATACATGCAGTGGGTGCATGGAGATGAAATTGGGTGTTTTCACCCCTCCTAGGTCCAGCTGTGGACATTGCCTCTACACCTATTTTATTTGCCCTCCTGTGCATACTTGCTTTTGTTTCCTTTACCTTCCTTCACCTCCTTCCACAAAAATTCAAAACCTAGAAGGCAAATAAAAACTCCCAAAATGGAGTATAAAGTACAACTTTTGTAATCTCTAAATACACCTTGACTTACAAAAGCTTTTAGCTAGTTCATTTAATGCTAGCCTCTAATGAAAATTTGCATATTGTTTGGGAGCTCAGGATGAGAAAAGGATGAATATGCATTTGCAGTTCCAAAGCAGAAGCTTTGTCCAGAAGCTGAAGTGAAAACAAGCGAATAAAAAACAAGCAGAAAGCTCAGGATTAACACTGCTCCTAACAGGAGATGGAAACTCTTAGCTTCAATGTTCTCTTTAACAGAGATGTGAAATCTCTTTAGCAAAACTGTTACAAAATAAATCACTGCAGTGGGGAAAGAGCATGATTCTGTTTTTCTGTCCAGCCTCTGTCAGATTCTTAGCTGGCAGTCTTCAAAGGTAACTGGAAGAACTAAGAATGCTGTTGGTGTAAACAATTTTTCATTAAATTTGTAACTGTAATGGAGTAAATTCATCTGCTTTTTGGGGGGACTGGAATGACACTGTGCAGTTCGAAAGCCAAAAATGTTGAGTCAGTTCAAAAAATTAAATAAAAATCTTGGTTTTCCTTCATGAAGAGGCTGCTAAATGGTAACAGCTGAATCAATCAGTCATTCCTTTGTGGGTAGAGATAAATTAGTGGGTGGTGTTATATTCCTTGCTGAATGTAAATTCTAAATATATGTTTGTTCCTAACAAACATATCAAATAATTCTTACTAAAAACATGAGAATGTCAGTAGATATTTGGATAGGTCCTTCATTAGCTTCCTAATGGCTTTCATTACAACAACTGTAATGGTAATTTAGCAAAATGATACTTAAAACAACCTGAATAATAAAACAAAAGCCCAAATTAAATTACCATTCTACAGCTGGCAGGGCGTGTGACTGTCTCATCAGACAGTGTTCAACTGGCTAAAGCTCATAAAGGTGGTTGTACCTTGATCAATGTGTCTGTGCAAAAGCTAGAGGTGTATTAGTCTGGTTAGGCAACCACATGCCATAAGAACCATCAACCTTACAAATTGCAGCTCTTGCACAGAGCTATCCACTGTTTGCATAGGTGTAACTATTCAACAACTTCTACATACCATAATATAAATTCAGCTATGACTATATATGCTGGTTGTTATTGAAACCATTCTCAATGGTTGTTTGTAAGTGGGGTAACTTCACCTTGCTCTGCTGTAATCATTGCTGCAGCTGTTGTGTAGAGCTTTTTTGACAGTGCTGGGGGAAAAAAAAAAACAGCTACTGCCATTTAATGTGAGTGTAATGAAACAGAGAGAACAGACCAAATCTAGAATGAACTAACGTACTCCCAGTAAATCTACTTCTGGTACAGAGAAATCTGAAAGCCAATGTAGCCTTTAGGAACTAAATAAAATATTTATAGTATCTTGTTCTTTATTTATCAATGCCATCAGCAACAAAACACTACTTCATTTTACAGAGGCTCCATTTATATAGCACTGCATAAGAGAAAAGAGTGAAAGTAAATGGATAAAGAAATAACCTTAGTTTTTAAAATGGAATTCAAATTAAAAAGCAAACACAGCCTTGAAAATAATAAAACAATACAAAACAAATCAAAACAAAGAAGTCTGACCCCAAACCAAATACAAACATAGTTCTTAACCTCTAAATATCTTTAAATTCTATATGTATAAATATGCATACGCCAAGTCTGTCATGCTTTCAGCTGTTAGACTTAAATATGTGTGTGGTGCTCTTCATTTGATCCTTTCTGACTGCTTATGTCAGATAGCTGACTTCAGTTTTGATAAAATTATTCTTGTGCAAATACTTTATTTAAAACAAGAAAATACTTAGAGTTCCTATCAGATCACGGTGGCATCCTGCCGCTCCATCTGCAATTGCACATACTTAATCCCTGTGGCTGGCAATAATTAACTCATCTGAAAGCATGAGGAAAAGGAAAAATTTTGTCTTTTTTTTTTTTTTCTTTTTTTTTCCCCATTGTGACAGACTCAGGCAATACTCTGTGTTCAGAGGTTTTTGCAAGTGAACAATTCTATACCAAACATTTCCATTTCAGTTGATTCATTTGAGCCAATTATATACAAAATTATGGAAAATTAGAAGTATTTTGTAGTGTACTACTTATTTCTTTGGCATTTTGGCTTGTCAAAATCCTTGTCCAACCAAGTGGTCCCAGCACTTTGCTCTGTCTCAGTAATATTCTGTGCATTTGCCTGCAGGTTTGTGCTGGCTAACTGTAAGCCAAATGGTGAGATTCACAATGAGTTGAAAAAGTGAAGTCCCTGCGATCAGTCTCTTCATCACTCTTATAATGCTTGCTATAACTGTAGAAGAAGGCACCAAGAAGAAATAATGTTCTGAATGTGACATCATAAAGCTGAAATGTAGGTATGACATCAGACTCTCACATCAGTACTGGGTGGTCAAAGCAGAGCAGAGGAGGAACCTTGAGCTCATGGCATGTATTTGGATGGTGTGATTCTCCCAGGATTCACTCATAAGATAAGTGTGGTGTTAGAAGCTGATGAAAAACATGCTGTAGTAAAGAGCTTTCTCTTTCACTAGAGGGCACGCTAGATCAGATATAAAATATTCACCCTATGGTGGATGGGTCACCAAGGGGTCCTATAAATATATTCCATACTTGAACAGTGTAATATAGCACTCCTGAAGTCAAGGAGAGAAATATATATATATATATATAAATATATATATATATGGATATATTTAAAACTCACCTGGCTGCCATCCTGTGCAATGTGCTCTAGTCATCCTGCTCAGCAGGGGAGTTGGATGGACTGGATGATCTTCAGCAGTGGCTTCCAGCCTTGGCCATTCTGTGATTTATTCAATGATTCTCTGATTTCAAAGCCATTAGCAATATTTTAAATCTTTGTGTATATATATATATATATATATATTTTTTTCCCTGTCTCAACAACATTAATCTCAGTGGAATATTATTGAACAGTTAGAAGTACAAGTACATTAGTGGATAAGAACACTTTCTGGGGACTCCTCCAATAATGAAGAATTGAAAGGGAAAAAAAAAAAAGCCATTTTGTAAAATGGCTTATTTGAAAGAGACCTAAAATCCTGACATAGGTAAAATTTTACTTGGTTCCTTGTGCTGCCTTTGCACAGTCAGTGTCTTTTAAATACTGTTATATAAGTGAGCTCTCATACTATTTTAGTAGTTAAGGCTTTTGAAGCAAGCTTTTTTGACAGTGCAAGAAACATTAAAAAAACACAGCTCTTAGGGGATTTCTGCCAGTGGGATGTGTGTTCAGTGGTCCTTTTTTAATTTATGACCCACTGTCTTTCACCAGTGTTATTAGTCCCAGAGAGGAAAACTAAGTTATTCATATTCTACAGTGAATAACATGCATTTTATTCTTTTGTAAATTATATGCTCATTCAGCCTTTCCTGAGGCAGGAGAAAAGCTGCTGAAGAGAACTGAAAGGGACTTTTTCTACATCTGTGAAGGAGAGAATGAAAAAAGTCCCAAAATAAAATGAAAGGAAGGCAAAGGCTTGCATTATCCTTTTTGTTTGTTTGTTTGTTTTGTTTTAAGGGCTGGAAATAGCTTGTTCTTCTTCTAGCATAAGGAGAGATATGTGGAAGGGATCCATCTTTTGAGAACAATACTGATACAGTTTAAACTTAGCAACTCTCTAGGTAATACTGCCAATTCTGCTTTGACAATTATTGATGAAGGAAAGTGTCCCAAAGCGAGGTATATTAATATTTTAGTAGGTGGCATCATTTCCTCTAAGTCAGTATTGCTAGAGGGCATTTCAATAATGGTGTTTCAAAATGTAATGATAGCATCCTGGTCCCTTGTAGCTGTTGAGCTACAATACAGTGGCATTTTTACAAAGATGTATAATGATGGGTTAATATACTTGTTTTCTTCATTCTTCCTTAATGTAAAATGAACTGAATATGTGTTCCTAAAGTCCTTTAAACTCTTTCAAACAGATTTGAATATAATCTGTGAACAGACATTGCATAACTACACTTTGTTAATGTTAATATTGGGCTTATATCATTATGCTAATGGACAGAAATTCATATGAATCAGGAATTTTATTAAGATTTAAGTAAACAGAGGTCTAGACCCCAAAGAAAATGCTTTGGGGAGAAAAAGAGTCTGCACAAATGGATATTATACATCTCGTACAAGTTTTCTTTCTCAAAACCTTTCAGCAGATCTCTCCTGTAACTCCTGCACTCTGAACTTCTTTATCTGATGAACAGTTCTGCTGCTGAGCATTTTGTCAGTCTGGGCTGGGATAATAAGCATTACCTTTACATTTATCCTCTCTTGCTAAAATTGATTTGTATTTTCTCTGTGTATGTCAGGGGGAAAAAGTCACAGCTTGGATTTGCCATTGCAAAAGCAACCTGAGGTTTTTTTTTTTTTCTTTTTCTTTTCTTTTCTTTTTTTTTTTTTTTAAATCTCATCTCTTCCTGTATACAAGTCAGCAACTGACTATACTGTAACCATGGAGACCTGCAGTAGATTCAGGAGGTGATTTTAACTCTTTTGCTTCACACCAGAAGATGCTAGATGTCCTGCATCATGGAGGTGACAGAGTCAACCTCAGGGGAAGGTCACTGGAGATGCAGCACACTGGAGACCTTAAGAATCACTAGGCTGTTAGGGCTTCTCAGAGAGGACTTACACTGGACCAACCTCACTGTATTTCAGGCAAAAAAATAAATAAAATAAAATAAAATAAAATAAAATAAAATAAAATAAAATAAAATAAAATAAAATAAAATAAAATAAAATAAAATAAAATAAAATAAAATAAAATAAAATAAAATAAAATAATAGGAACTCCTATAGGGTTTGAAAGGTCAAAAATCTCTTATGTTGTTACTTGATTTTCAAAAATACTTAGAATCATGTCTATGATCTGGAAATCTATTTTTTTTTTTTTTTATTCCCTTGCAAGATACCTACTCTCCATAACTTTTCTAGTGAATAAAAAACTTATAGTAAGACTACAGAATTATATCTCAAAGCTATGCTGCCATGAAAAAAAAATAATCCTCATTAATAGCATGTGTCATGGTTAGCATTCATTGTGTGGTATAAACTACTGAATTCAATGTTGTTACATTATGGGTGCTTTTGATCCTATGCAAATATATATTTTTATACTATTGCTCTATAGGTTTTCTTATTCCACAATGTTCTACTGCCTTGGATTTTTTTTGTTTGTTTGTTTTAGAGAAACTTTACTCAGATCAAATCATAAACAAACAAATAGCAACTTTAAGTAATGGCTCCATTAAGATCTCTAAACTGTTCTATGTTGTGATGGAAAAAACTCTGGGATATTCCTTGCTGGGTGTGATCAGAGATAGGGATCAAAGAGCTTTAAACATTAATTTAGCAAGAGAAGCTATGCAAAAACAAGGTTGTTTAAATAGCAAGAAGTGAGGGGAGCTAGCTGAGAACTGAAAAAAGAATAATGACTAACTGAGGAGAATAAAATAAAAGCAGTTTGGTAAAGGAAGTAGAGGGAACAGAACATGATAGGATCTTTCCTTTGCCCAAACTGACACACAGTATTTATCAATCATATTTTTTTTTTTATTCAGACAGCAGAGCTTTCAGCATTTGGCTTGGCTTACTCAGTATCATGAACTCTGATACTCTGGTAAATGATATATGGCTGTGTGCCTCAAAATAAAGAAGATATATTGATACTTGTGGCTAATATTTCTTTTGGATGTAAGATGGCTGTATTATTGAACAGGGCAAATGATTCTTAAGACTGTCATTTCCTAATTGAGTACAGAACAACTGATGTCAGGAAGAAAAGAGTAGTTGGAGCCAGACCTAGTGTTTCAGTCTCTGAACTCTAACAGGCCTACCCAGAGGGTGTCTGGTATTGTTTTTATACTTTCCCTTTCATTTTAGATCATTTCCAAAACATTTATTTGATGCCTGCTACTGTCTATGCACAGCAAATTTGGTCTTCCACTTTGTGTGGATGGCCAAAAGTATTTGTAGGGGGAATTCTGCACCCACTATTCTTCCCTGACTGCTGCTTGTAATACATTGTGCATGAAGGAGAAGGAGTATTCCTGTCCTTGTTTTAACCATAGGGAGTGATTTTATGCATTAAAGACTTTCTTTTGTAATGGGCTGTGAGCTTTGGTCAGAGCAACCAGTTAGCAGGAGACTGAAGGGAGACTGTTATAGCCCTCATTGAAATAGTAATTTCTCTCTTCTTACCGCCAGCCCACCTCTCGTCAGCATGTCTGTGATATTGGTACATTTGTCCCCTCTCATGATGAGGCTCTCTTCGAAGTTGTTCCTGCCTTATGATATATAAAGGCTAGAGATTTTGTCCTGTCTGTGTATCCTATAAACATCCTATACATGCCATTTTGAGCAGATGAAGAGTTTCCCCATTCCTCCCCCCCCCAACGGGCTTATTACATCCCAGATGCGGAACTCTGAATTTTTCTATGTTGAAATTCATTACAATTCTTTATAGAGCCAAGATTGAGAGGAGTATGAGACAAAAATATGCAAAAATCAGAGTTGGAAGATGAAGAAAAAAAAGATATAAAAGAAAATATTTTGGAAGAGAGAAGTGAAGAAGGAGAGCAACATAAGTAGGGAAGAAAAGGAAATGAAAAAGCAAACATGCATTTTTATAGCTATTGCATTTTTATTTTGTATTTTCATTCAAAGAATGTTTCAGATCTATACAACAAAGGAAAAAGACAATTTCAGTGTTATATTTCAAACACCACAATTCTTTTTAGAAAGTTAAACAACAGCGAAAAATGTATAAGAGATTGTATAGTGGTATTTGAGGCTACTGCATGCTCACTGATGGAATCTGCCAAATGTAAAAGCACATTCATTAAGTTCATGTACTATTTTGCTTTCAGCTCTGTGCAGCTGTGGCATTTTTCCATCTGTATTTTTTGTTAAAGATGTGGATGACTCATCCTTGAATTAGCCTTTGAGGTAGACAGTTTTCCTATGGCAATGAAATCCGGCTGGTACACAAAAAAAAAGTGTGTGTCACTGTCAAGGAGGCATCATTCTTAGAACTGCTTTGCAGTTTTTGTTGTTCTGTTGGTTGGCTGTTTTTGTTTCTTTTTGTATAATTAGTGTAAGTAACAGACCAACTAACAGACTTTAAAAAAGAAAAATAAAAAAAGAAAAACAAAACAAGAACAAAAAACACCACCAAATCTGTACTACTAGTTAAACTTTTCCCAGAGATTTTCAAATAAGAATTAGAAGGAAGAATCTAAAACTTACTGAAACTCAGTTTTCTTTTCAGAAAATGTCAGACTTTTGTAATCATGACTGGTTCTACTCATACACTCAGAACTCTTTTCCACTTACAAATCAAAAAAAAAAAATACTCAAAGTTTCTGAATACTTTAACGTTATTATTTAGCAATTAAAAAGAAAAGCAATTATGAATCAGTTTAGTTGACTAATTGCACTTCAAAGACTCCCACATACTCTTTTCTACTCAGAAATGCTTTCGTTTTGGCTAAGTTTTTTAAAGTTTGGTACGTATTCATAAATGTCTGTGGGTTTTTAACCTTTAATATCTATCACGTTTCTCAAGCTCATTGATTTTATTTGTAAATGAAAGAAAGACATATACTTGAAACAGTCAGTTTCAAGTAGCAAAATAGAGGACTTCAATACTGTTAAAATACAGATAGTACTCACAGTATATCAAAACAGGAAAAGAGTTTGCTGTTTATGTTGCATCTTAAGCACTAGAACCTCAAAGCACTTGAAATACAATTATAAATTGACTTGTGAAATAACAGCCTACTAAGAAAATATCCATTATAAGTAAGCAAGTAAAGAATTTTCAAGCATTCTCTGATTTTGAATATATATTTTGTGTGTGTGTGTTAAGAAGTGAGTCATTTCTGGGAGACTTTTTGAAAATATTTGAAATCAAGAATGAAGCTTTGTTCATTCAGTTTTGGAATCTTCTTTGCTTGATTTGCATATTCTAAAGAATTTGACTGACCTGGAAAATCCCAACTTCAGAGTTGACACCTCTATAGTGAATAAAGCCACACCATTTTATATTAATAGAGTGATAAAATAAATTTATGTTACTATTGTTCAGAATTCCCCATGTGGACAATAAAATGACCTGAAGGACTGTGTGAATTTTAAAGCTTTGTAATAGTAAGACATTGTCATTGGTCATTATTCAGGAATTGGGATTTGAAAAGGACATATGAGGGACATGAACTTAAGGAAGGGATGAACTGTAAAAACTGAGAGATTGACCAGAAAGAAATGCTCTTCTTGTTTTTGAAGGTGCCAATGCCTTTTCCCAGCATACTTAGCAAAAGAGTCAGCAATACGTTGTTTTCGTAAGAAATTATTCAACACACCCTCCCCTGTTGTCACCTGTTTGTTGTCACCTGCTCATGATGTTCAGTATGATCAATTTTGAAAAGTATACTTTGAAACATAAACTGAAAATATTTTCTAAAAATCTAAACAATGTTTTGATCTTTCTAGTTGTCCCTCTTTTTTTCCTTTTTTTTTTTCTTTTAATGTCATGAACATTACTTGTTAATTTTTTGTTTTACAATTTTTTTTTCAGTCTAAACTTGTTTATTTATTTATTTATTTATTTATTTATTTATTTATTTATTCTCTATCAAATTGTGAGCATTAAAAAGGATTGCCAAGTATTTCAGATTTGGTAATCGCTCTATTCAAAAATGGTTACTGCATATGTAAAAACATCATGTATGTATGTGCAAAGAGAGACAAAAGAAAAATATATTAAAAAAACAAACAAACAAACAACAAAACAACACACAAGCAAATGAACAAATAAACAAACAAACAAACAAAACCAACTGATTTTCTTAGGCCTTCAAATTAAACCAGCCTAACTTACTGAGGCATTTAGGCTGACATAAAGGAATGAACCACTTTTTTTTTTTCCACATTTGTCAGTGAACTTTATTCGGTTATGTTGTGCTTGTGGACAATTCATTTGGAGAGCTGTGTGAATGCTTTATGACTTTTAAGGAAAAAAAAGTCTATATTGTTTGTGCTAATAGTGAGACTAGTGCCTTGCCATTTGTTCATAAGCTTCATAGCACATCACGAAATTCAGTTCTTGCCAGAGATCAGAGTTTCAAATGATTTGACCATATGAAATCTGCAAGGGAGTTGGGTGGAGACAGGGAAGCTGAAAAGAGTTGAACTTTGAAATACTCATTAAGAAAAAGTCATTAAAATCTCAGTTAAAAATAAAAATAATAATCCCAGTCTACCTAGAAAAGATTATAACATCTGAGCATTGAAGAATTAAAATAAGGCAACAGTATTGCTATTTGGGGACAGATAACAATAAAAACAATGCAGTATACTTTAACATTATCTAAAAAATAAAATATTTCAACAATACAATATTTATTGAAAATCAAACATTATCCAAATGATCAGTTCATAAATAAATACTAATCAAAGCTGATGGAAGTTCAAAAAACAAAGTATAGCTAAGGACATTATTTATCATTTCTATAAATTAGTTCCTTCTGAAACATTATTCAGTTGGGGTTTATCATTTTCAAAAAATGCTTGTTCCAGTTTGCTTAAGTTTCTAATCTATTTTTTCTATCTATTACAAGCTCTTACAATTTTCAAGCCATTATTACAGTATAGCCAAGTGCTTAGTAGCACTCTAGTGACTTAAATTGCTCTTAAAAAAGAGACAGATGGTGAACTGAAACATTGACAGCAGATAGCAGTCTATAGAAGTTTTAAATCAGTAGCTGGGAAATAATTCCAGTTCCTATAGTGATATTAGTAAAGATTTCACTCATCTGCATATTTCTTCTCTGATTTGTAAATTGAGTCTCAAACAAGAAAAATAAATTGCAGATGGCTAATTTTTAAGCTACAGGAAATAGTATGCTATTTGGAGGAGGTGCACACCATCATTCTTATTTTTCTCTGTGGATTTCTGTTTTTCTTGACTGAGTTGCTTTTGGACCTACTAACTCAAACAAATGTAGCAACTTGTGACTTCTGCACCCATTCATGATGCCAATGAAGTTTTAAAGATCCATGATGAGAGAAAAAAAAAATTCTTGACTTTCTTGTGCATCAGCTGTTACATTAAGTTAAGGAAAAATTAACAATAAGAGAGCTTAAGCAACTTCAGGCTGAAGAACTCCAGTAGGAGTTCTAAACTCCTGGTGCCAGGTTTAGTGACTCATGGGCTGGAGCTACAACTGCCTTTCCATGAATACCAGGGATAAATCCATGTTACAAAGTAACATGGTCAAACATGACCAGGTACCAAACTGTACACATGCTGGTTTTATTTATTTATTTATTTATTGTCTTCAGACTGGCATGAGCCATTAGAGTCATCCGGCACTCTGAGCCTCGGTTAGTAGTTGGAATATACTAGGTGTACTGATAGAGCATATCTTCTGCCTTAGTGTCACTTGAAAGAAATCCCAATTGGGTGTCCTGAGACAGCCTCATGCCATGAGCTAAAAGGCAGTGTACACAGTGAACTAGTCTCTTCTTTCCCATGGGATCCCTTATCCCTGAGACTGAACTTGATGCATTGCATTTGTTCTTCTTGAAATGGATAAATATAAAGAGGGCTGTGTCAGAGTGGTATTCATAGCAAATTTCTGTGGGTATGTTTTAAATGAATGTCTGAGACCATTTGGGACTGTCCCAGATAATGGTGAAAGAAAGAGGGAAACACGCTCTTCCTTATGAATGATGTGTAGAGAACAGTTTCAATATTGCTTCTGGGTTTTGGCTGAGAGAAAAGTAGTTGTTTCACTCCAAGAGGTGCCCCAGAAGCAAACTGATGAAAACAGTGATTAAACAATAAGGTGAAGAGCATTGGAGAGTTAAACATGGAATTTGGTTTTGATAGTGTAGGATGTCTGCAGGGAATTTAAGTTCTCTCCAGAAATACTATAATCACAAAACTAGATTTCTTTAATACTTTGTCACCTGTGTGGTATGAATAATAGTGTATTAGAATATTGTATCTAAATTGATATGAAGTTTGGGGTTTTTATCACTGCTTTTCATCTCTATCCTAGCACTGGTTGTATTGTTAACACAATGATTTAAGTTAGCATGAGTGCTAAGTTAAGTTGGCATGATGCTAAATATTTTTCAAAGTTTATAGGCAGTTGTGAAAATTTTCCATTCTGTTAACTCAACTGGTTTGACCAAAACAGAGACTTTTACATTAATGAATTACATAATTTTGGAAGATCCAACTACTTGCTAGAACATATAGGTTCTTAAAACTTACAGATTGCAAACAGCAGTGACTACACAAAAATAATCCATCAGTTCACTACTACCGGTGTAGTGAATTCCTCATTGTGGCTTTGCTTTATTTTAATTTGTTCTTATGGAGGCCTCCAAGGATCTGTAACTGAATCTTTAATGTACTTGTACTTTTGTGAGACAAGTGTTTCTTACTTCATACTTTTAATGTTCAGAAAACGCACAGGATAGGGTGTCAGGGACTGCTCTTTATCTCTACGCTGGTTTGCTTGTGTGTGTGTGTGTAACTTTCAGAACAGTTCACTGGCTATTTTTATGGATTTTTTTGTTTGTTTGTTTTTTGCTTTGTTTTGTTTCAGTTTTGCAGTACTTCCAATAGTAGCTCCAAAATTTTAATGGTTCATCATCTCTGGTCTCTAGAAGAGGAATTAAATGGCTTCTTTCCCATTGAACGGCTTTATTTTGACTGAAATTCTATTTTCTGATCCATAATTAGTGAGTAATGCCTTACACTGAAGAGTTACCCATCTCTTTCAGAACCATGACATTCAGGATCATTATTTCACACTGAAACATTAAAAGCTCAGAAAGCTTATTTCTATATTATGGTTAAAGTTTTATAGAGACTGGCAGATCCAGACTAAGAAGGGTAGTTTAATTTAAACAGCTTATATAGAGAAGATTTCTTTGTCTATCATTTTAATTTAAATGAATCATAATATTAATAAATTCTATGTGTTTTCAATGGTATGACTTGTATGTTATCAACAGTTCTTTAACCCAACTACAGAAGAAAAAGATGTGACAGATATCTAGAAAGAAGTATCTGAAAACATAGCCCTAGAGAGGTCAGTTGGGGAAAATAGATTGTGAGGCATCACAAAACCAGTATCATTGAGTTCTTGGCTGGTGCATGCCAGGTGCATGTTTGCAAAGCATAATGTTTCCCATAGTACAGTCTTATGGCAAGAAAGATGACTCAGCTTAACCCTTTGCTCTCTCTTATTTGAATAGTCATCACTAGCCAGAAAACATGATATATTTTCCTGAACATCTGTTACTGACAGTGACTGATGTGTCTTTTTTTTTTTCTTTCCCACAAATACAGCAAATTTTGTACAAACCAAAGGCAAGAAAAATAAGAACAGCCTAATTTTCATTTAGACATCATTTTCCTTTAATTTGTCTGTTTACCTTGAAGCTTGATATATATGTTGAAGATGTGAATGATAAATGAAAATATACTTTGCATATTTAGTAGGCCTTAAATTGTACCTGTACTCAGGAAAGGGACTCTGAAGGATATTGTAGCTCTGTTGCAAGGATATTGTCTCAACTGTCAACATCTTTCACCAAAAATTGCAAAGAAAAGTGTTAGTTGAATATCTTCTGATGAACTGTGGAAGGTTTGGATGAACCTACTGATGAACTGGACAGATGAAGCCTTATGATGTACTGGAGAGAGAGCTACCCTCATGAAAGCACCTGCTGTTTGTTCATTTTCTAGTTAGCTCCTGTGCCAGTTTCTTCTGAATTCAAGGACATATTGTGGCCTACATGTCATTTTGCTGGTAAGACAAGGACAACAGATTAACACATCACAGCCCTCTTACTCTGTGGGCTCTTCAGTAATAGAGAATACAAAAAACTATTTTTCTTTTTCTTTCATACACACTTTGAATGAATGGGCCAGCTGAAGAATCTATAATCAAGAGCTGGTCCTGCAGGGCATAATAGAGCAGCTAAAGCTTAGGAACAGGTGTGGACAAAGTAGTTTGCTTCCACCTTAAGGCACCTGAATTCCTGCTAATAACAGGACAAAAGCAACCCAGGAAACTAGAGTAAGGTTGTTTTATGATATAATACAAGCATCATTATCAAAGATGATATAAAACAGCATATTTGTAGTCAATCCAAGATATAATTTACATTCTTTCAAACTTTATTATTTGGCAAGTGACCCTTGTTTGAAAACACTGCATTGTAATGAGTCTGAAAATATTCTTCTAGGTATAACTAGATTCTCTCTCTCCTTTTCTGTACTGACTTTTACTGTATTTGATGATTGTTGTTGTTGTTCTTGTTGTTGGGGAGTTTTAATGCATTTCTAACACATTTAGGACAATGAATGGCCTATACATTTTTTTTAGAACATTGGTCTGAATGTTCTTTTTGATCATGATTAAAAAACAATTCTAGGAATCCTTTTGAACTACGTAGCTCCTCCAAGTTTGCCATTTTTATGAAAAGGGAGGTAAAAGGAACTAGGAAAATACTATGCAAGTTCATGATTTGACAAATCCTCGTAAAGCCATAATAATAGCATGTTAAATGCCATGTATTACATAACTGTACAAAATGTTACATACATGCAGAAATTGTTTAATTTATTCTCACAACACTAATATAAGAGAACATTAATTACTCTCTGTACAGTAAACTACTGGCTAAATAAGGTTGTAGAAAAAGTCTTGATATTTAATAGTTCTCTTTAACAGAAAACAATAATGATTAATTAATTACCTGATCTTTTCTCTCATTTTACCAAGAGGTTGTGAAGTACTTACTTCAAACTCATTAGAGAATATTTAGAGTAATGAGAATTAAAATGAGATTGATTGCAAAGCTGAAATTCTAATTTAAATATATATGTAATAGAGATTTAGTTTTATGCTAGTAAGAACTGGAATTCTTAAGTGGAATGGGCTAGACTCTTCAAACTTTTAACCTCAAATGTATTTTCTGTCCAATGTGTTAAATTATTAGAGAGTTTTGTGTTCTGAGTGGTTTTCTGTGGTGATGAAAAGACAGCTACATTTCTGTAATGCTTTTATTAAAAGATTAATGTAAAAAGTTGAAGGAAAATTTGTTTACTGGCATCCATATAGTTTAGATATTGTTAAAATGCCTGTTTAATTCTGATGATTATTTTATATCCTCAATATTTTTTTTGTTTGTTTTATGCTTTTCATATTGTGTGAGAAGGAAAAAAATGGAAGATAGAGAATGTTTTTAGACTTCGGTAATACTGTGGGATGAAACAGTTTAGTCTGCTCAAGAAAAAATGACTTTTCTCAAAATTTTCAGAAGTAAACTTAATGTTTTCAATAAGTAGAAAATTATACTAGCCTGAGGGCATTCCTTCCTTGCTTATTTTTTTTTTTTTGTCAATATACATGGCTAATAACATCCACCTTGATACTAACGGCAGTGATTACAACCAACTCCGTGGGAAATAGTTTGAATTATCATCTGCACTAAAAAGAGGAATTAAATATTCTTCTCTGTGTCCCTTCCTTAATTTCAGAGAAGGAAAAGCTCTAATTAAGGTATTCTGGGTCACCTCCAGTTCCCTTTACTGACAGTCTAAGAGGACTAGCCTTCTGGTGTCTGAAATTTGTTTGACTGTTGACTGGAGTGTAAGTATTCTTTGACATGGTGAAAATAGGGGATGCAATAAGCTAAAAACACAGACATATCAGAAAATAATAGCAACAATAACAAAACATAGGATACAAAACTTGAAAAATATATTTTAAAAATGAGAATTTAGTTAAAAAGTCCTAATTCTGAAGTGAAAACTGTTTTTGCTTGCCTCCAATGACCTTGTGCAGTAGTCCCTCCACAGTGTCATAAAATCTGAAATTCTGTAAAACATATGCATCATATCAAACACCACTACCACCAAAAAAAAACAAACAAAACCCAACAACAATAACAACAACAACAAAAACAAAATCCAGATATCATTACACTCAGGAAAAATAGTTGACTTTGGCTTAGTACATGTGTGCACACTGTTTATTATTTATGAGAGGCCAATGTTTGCTGACACTGACTCATAACCTCTTATGACCATTGCTAAAATTCTTGTGGAAATGCAAAATACAGCTTTTATTATTATTATTATTATTATTATTATTATTATTATTATTATTATTATTATTATTATTATTATTATTATTATTATTATTATTATTATTATTATTAAAAAAATAAATCTAGTTTTGATTTGCAAACCAGAATTATCACTGCATAGATACTTTAGAATACCTTTCAAAATATAAAGGAATAAAATCCAGAATGAAATATGAAAGGCGAAGAAAAAAAGTACATAGAGAATGAAGCATGAAAAAGAAGTGGCCTGCAACATAAAAATCTTGATTTGTCTGGTGGGATATTCACAGCTTCAGTTATTAATTCATAGATAGTTTTTAACCCATCTTGTGAACTTCTAAAGACAGCAATACTGTGATCTGTCTGACAGCAACTGCTTAACTAATAACTGAGAAGTAGGATTTCTATTATGTTATAAACATGATATTTCTGTAGTTTTATGGAGCAGAAGGAGGCATACAAATCTTTAAAAATGGGAATTAAGGTCTTGGGACCTGTGATCAAGTCAAGAACAGACATGGTGTTCATTTGTGATGAAAATCAGTATTTACAAATATGAATGAGGCTAACAAAAGTGCATAGACACAGCAGTTTGTAACACTGTGTGGTCATCTACTGAGAGAGAACAGGCAATATTTTCTTAGGTTTATAAGGGGGTGAAAAATAAAAAGATATTTATTTTTTTATTTTTCCTGACCATTTTCTCATTAAGGAACCATAAGAATATGATGGAATTATTATTTCAGCAGTTTTGTCTTTCAGTGGAGACAGCGCATGGAACACTGATATTTCATGGCAGATCTGCAAGCTCTGTCTGAAGCAACTCAGAGATGAGAATAATCGATTGTATCTTGTTTCTTGTAGTTGTGCGTAGTATTAACATTGTCTGTGTCAATGGAAGATACAGTAATAAGAAGTGTATTTTTTGGTGACTGAGCTTAACACAGAGAAAGTCTGAGCTGCAGCTGAATGTTTTTTCACTCTGTTATGCAGTTATAACTAGCTACTGAATAAGGAGTTCTCTTTCAAGTATGTTGTCCCCAAAGTGTTTTCTGAGTTCTGCAATGGCAGACTAAAGCAGCCTTCAGGGAGGACAGGGTGCTTACTGAGATTACAGTGCAAATGGTAAACTGTAATTTCTCTGCAGGTTCCTTCTGTGATATCCTGCTACTGCCACAATGTAAAGAATTCATATAGCAAGATCTGTTAAAAAACTGAGTGATGGTTATGGCTGCTATGAGCCAGGTGTCTGCCTGACAGAGTCCCAAAGCTGTGGATGGCTTGAGGAAGCAGTAGAGCTCTTAACAGTGGAAGTCTTTTGTACCAGAAAGGTGATTCGGATGAAAAAGTGTTAAATCTGTCAGTTGTCAGAATACCAAACTGATTAGGATCTTTCAGTAACTTAGGTAGGTGAAAAGTACCTGAGACCTTTCCTCAATAATATGCATTCCTCAATAATATGCTTTAATGCATTCTCTTTCTGTGTTTGTTTCATAGATAAACACACTGTATGGCATACAACATCACAAGTTATGTTTCATTTTTAAATTAATTACAACTAACTTTCCTCTTTACCTTTGAACACTGTCAGATCAGTCCAGACTCTGCTTCTCTTTGAACTTTTACCTCTGAAGAGTTCTGCTTTTGAAATTGCAAGTTCTGTTAAGAACATCTCAGGGAGTGCTATCTTCCCATCCTCATGGCATCTGCATATGCGTCTTAAATGTTTCTCTTAGAAACTGCACATGAATACAAATAATTCTTTTGACAACAGCAATGTAAAATAAATGATAATACTTGTTATTTCAGAAGAAAAGATTATAGAATTGTTCACAACTGGAGTCAGGGATGCCTGGAGACCCACTTGAATGGATTTATCTTTGTGCTGAATCTTCTCTGTTCTGTAACTGTCTGCCAATAAATTCCTTTGTTATTACATAAAACTTTTCAAGATGGGTCTTTTATAAAGAAGATTATAAGTTTTTGTTGTTGTTGTTTGTTTTGTTTTGTTTTTTAACTTAATTTTACTTAAGGAAACTGAACCATGAATTACAAAAATAACTTGGCACCCAGTGATGCAGTTATCAAATTTTTAATGGCATCCTGGCTTTTCAGAATCTTATCCTGGGCCTTATCCATCATGACACAGTGAATTTGAATGTATAGAAACAGATATTTGCTATTCAGTTGTTGTACATGATGTTGGCACACAACTAATGTATGGAAATCTGTAACTATAAACATCAAATTAGAAGGAGTACATATTCAACAATTAGAAGATGATATTGTGAATGTTTATCTTGAAGGTCTTTTCCAACCTAGATGATTCTGTGATTCTATATAAAACTTGCATTATCAATAACCAGCCTCTCTGATAGAGCTTTCTTTAAGATTCTAGCTTTTGAGCCATGTAAAGATGTCAGTTTTTGTCTACTGAATCTTGTGTATTTTTTTTTATTTTTAATTGGAAGGGGTGGGTGCTCTAATTAATGGTTTTAAAGACAAGAAAATATAATGTTACCAATTATTCTTTTTAAAACAATAAAAAAAGACAATAACAAAAACAAAATAAAAACAAAACGATAAAGCTAGAAAGGGTAGTTTATTTATTTTTTTTTTTTTCACTTGACCTTTTCCTGATGTGATTGGAATTTCTTCTGAAGTTTTCATGTAGTTGATTAAATTCTTTTTGGGGTATTGTGTCATTGACACTGTTCTCCTTTTCACAGATTTTACAGTTAGATAGCTGTCCTTTTCCCCACAGTAAGGTGTTAGATTTTAATGTAGGCGCCAGGACCCGTCAGCCTTCGCGAGGGAGGTGAACGAGGCGAGAACGAGGCATAGACGGGGAGCCAGCGGCACCCCCTCCCCAGCCGTTCAAAATCTGCCCCTAGGTAGTGCGAGCGATCAGGAGCACGGCGACCAGGGTGTGACGCATCAGAAGGGTGAGGCGTAATAGCAGAGGCAGGGGACCTAGGAGCTGAGGAGGAATGGAAACAGGTCCCTGCTCGACATCGCAGGCGATGCCCTCCCCCCACTGGCCCCACCTTCCCAGGTGCCCTTACGCAACAGGTTTGAGGACTTGAGAGACCAGTCTCTTGAGAGACTGGTAACTGAGGAAGAGGTAGAAAGTCTACCCAGGAGGATGCCTAGGGTGAGGAAGTTGACTCCACGCCTCAGGACTGCTTCCACCAGGACAGCAAGAAGGGTGATTGTTGTGGGCGACTCCCTTCTCAGGGGAACAGAGGGACCTATTTGTCGGCCTGACCCTACCCATAGGGAAGTCTGCTGCCTCCCTGGGGCCAGGGTCAGGGACATTGCTAGAAGCTTCCCAACCTGGTTCACCCCTCTCACTATTATCCTCTTTTAATAGTCCAGGCTGGCAGTGATGACATTGAAGAGAGAAACCTGAAGACCATCAAACGGGACTTTAGGGGACTGGGACAGTTAGTGGATGGAACAAGAGTATAGGTGGTGTTTTCGTCCATCCCTACGGTGGCAAGGAGGGGTACAGAGAGGACATGGAAAGCCTACCTGATAAACACATAGCTCAGAGGCTGGTGCCAACACCATGGGGTGCTTTACTCAGCACCCAGCCTGATGGCTGCAGACGGGTCCCTGTCTCTAGGGGGAAAATGGATCCTAGCCCAGGAGCTGGTGGGGCTCATTGAGAGGGCTTTAAACTAGGTGAGAAGGGGGACGGGACTGAAACAAGGCTTGTTAGAGCTGTGCCAGGGGTAACAATGGCAAGGCTGGGAGAGAAGGCAATGGCCCAACTAAGTGCATCTTTCATAGAGTTAGATGCTTAATTTCTGTATGTGAATAATACAAGCTTAAAAACCAAATGAACAGAAAACTTCTCTGAGAATATTATTATCCTTATTATTATCAGAATTCATATCCTATTTGTGCTGAATTCAGTTCAGGAATTGCAATCTATATTCTCCAGGAATATACCATCATTAAACTATTGAGTGTTTTAACCTGAGCACCTGATTTTTCTCTTGTTGGAACTCTTCCACTTTAAATAAATAAATAATCAAGCATTGAAAGAGTGATGTAGAACTGCAGCTCTGATATCCCAGTTGAAGCTCTAACCACTGGCCTGTTGTTTACAGTCAACACATGTCTATTTATGTTAGGTATTCTCTATAAGAAGAAAAATGTTTATGAGACCTATTTTCACTTTGCTGAAAACAGTAGAGAAGAGGTCTGTTTTAAGAATCCGATCACTCATGGTATCTAGTTCTTCAAATAAGTCTCAAAACTGTTTGTAAGGCATGTGACAAACTAAGGCCTTCCCAGGCAGCAAGCTATTGAATCTGAGTTACTTCAGGAATTTTAATTTTTTAATCTCTATGGACCTCTATTTCAAATAGAAATCTAAAGGATCTAAAATAAATGGTGATATTCAATTGTGGTCCTTTCTATCAAACTTTGTTTTAGATACTTAGTGTTTAATGTATATGTCCATTAGAGCATTCCATAATAAAATAGTGAGTGCAGATGAAATTTACATTTTCTCTTTGTTCATTAGGATTAAATCCTGACCAAGGTATTTTTGGAGATAGAGCCGATATCAATAGACTGGGTCTATTTCAAAGTTTTGTCTCTGCAACCAAAAAGGAGAGAAACTTTACAGAGAAAAATCAGCAACATGTTGACTTTCTATGTTAAAGGAAAGCTTTCATTGCTGTATGCTTTTAAGAGAGAACATGGGCTGTGGGAAAGAGTGTAGATAAGTTAAAGAGAGTGAAGAGAATTAGGCATGAAGTCTTTAGATGGTACCCATTCAATGGTTGCAATTTTCATGGGATATCTGGAAACTTACTTTTTGCAGAGCTGTGTTCTGATGAGTCAATAACATCAATAACAAACAAAAACATCCCTAAAACATTTAGGATGATATCAGACTATTGTATTTACTGTTCAAACTACCTCTCGAGCTCTCACATGAACTCTATTCACTTCCTGATTATGCTTTACATTTCTCTTTATATGACTTTACTCAAGAAAGGATGAAGCAGTGACTACTGAAGATTGCTGAAATGAGTCCATTTTTGTCTTCCTGGGCTAGATTGTCTATGTCCTCCTCACTTTTCTGTCTGATTTGATCTACTTCTTTGTGTATATGATGGAAGTCTGCCAGAATTGACAGATTTTAATAGTTGGAAATGTCAAAACATCTCCCTTTTATATGGCTAAATCTTAAATTAGCATTACAGCAATATTTAAAGCCTAGTGTCTTTAAAAGATGTAACATCTGGGACATGAGGAGACCAGGGAAGAAGATATCGAGCAATAATGAGAAAATTGTTGTTAACTGACTATAAAAGTTATGCATGAAAATCATTGAAAATACCAATAAAGAGCAGCTCTAAACAGAAATCAGATATCAGCATTATCACGCCACTAAATATTTAGCATTCAGAGATCTTTTCCACCTCTTTATACTACCCTTTTTAAAGGGCATCAGCACAGCTAAAGTGTCACAGAAGCTGAGGTTCACCACACAATTTCACTTAGCAGTTGCTCCTAAGTATAATTCCTGAACAGCAGCCTAAGAAGAAGCAAAAACCATCTTTCAGATTGTAATAATATAATGAAGAAGATCATATTAACTATTCCTGCAAGTTGTGGCTCATTTTCATCTCAGACCAGTAGAAGTCAAAATTTTCTCAGTTGGATTCTGAGTGATTCTGAGTGACTGTAATTTTGGGAGGGAAAATCATGCTCCTTTTGTTTACTTATGTGCTTATGCAATGTATTAAAATAAGGTGGGATTTTTTCCCTTTCTTTACCTCTAAACATGACAATTTTTCTTCATTTGCGTTAGCTATAGTGAAATATATTCAACCTGAAATATGCAGGTCTCTCATACAAGTCAACATATATTCATTATTCTAAATACCTCACCAAGCACATAATCTGTGTTTGCTTGAAGTACACAATGCTTTTTCTACTGCTTTGTTTTGTTGGGATGTCATTGAGCTCTTTTATATTATTTTTCTAAGAATTCCTTGCTTTATTTAGAGCTAATATTTAACTGTTTTCTTCTTCAACAAGATTTAAAGAAAGAAATTTAAATATATATAATTATAGAACTTGGAACTGTTAAGCAAGTAAAGTAAATGTACTGTTGATCCATATTCACTCTCTGTGGGAATATTGACTTTATCATTTAATGGTTGGGTCCTGCAGTTATTAAAACATTAACTGTTTTCCCAATAGTCATTATAACAACTGCTTTTGCATTTGAATGCTAAATAAATCTGATGTGGTTCAGTCTGCTGTGACAGCCTTATAGTGAAACATCTTTCTAGCTCTCTCCTTTCCTGGCTGCTGCTTCACAATTTCAGCTACTGCTCCCTTATCTTATTCTTCTTTCTTCTGCTACTTCTCAGAAACAGCCCACAGATATAAGAAATGAGAGCTGGAAGAGACATTGAGAGGCCATATTTTATATATTCATTGAGTTCTTCTCATCATACGGATTCTACAAAAAAGACACAGATACAGGGAATTTGAATTGTATGCTTGGTTCACTTGGAAAGCCTGCAATGAGGAAAGCACCATTTTCCTCCTTTTATTTTAGGAGTTTCATTGTCAGTACATGCTCTAATACAAAACTCCTCTGTTTCTTCCAAGGGAGAGAAACAAACAAACAAAAAATAAAGGCCCCTACACAATTTTAATCCTGAGGCAGACAAAAATAAAATAAAATGTTGAACTAATCTCTAATAATGAGTTTACACCTGTTGTGATATGTTATATATTTGTAGGCTGATTTGCCAGAGTAGTTTTCATTGTTTAAATTAGCTGTAGAAATGAAAAGACATCATTCTCCCCCCTTTGGAATATACAAGCACCTGATTTTCTCAGCCTTGTCCGACCATCTGGATTTTTCAGCACTCATTTCTCTCTACTGAGGTTCATGCCATTTTCTGTATTTTTTTTTTTTGCTTTTGTGTAATGCAATGGAAGATAGACATATTTATCCATTAAAAGGTCAAAAGTGTAAAATTTGTTAAATTCTAAATTTCAAGCTCCTAAATTTCATGTTTGTTTCTTGCCAGATAAAAATGGGTGACTAGATTTTTTGAAATTTTATTTTATTTTATTTTTTATTTTATTTTATTTTATTTTATTTTATTTTATTTTATTTTATTTATTTATTTTTGATTCTGGGGAAAAGCGTCAGAAAAAGAAGGTTCAAGGAAAGAGTACTGAGGCTGTAAAAAGCCAAAAATAATGTTCCTGGCAAGGGACATTAAGGGCAGTAAGGGCATCTTTAGAGCAGGTGAGTGAGTTAAAAGGAATAGAGACAGTCTTTCATGTCACTGAAAAAAAACCCTACCTACTAATATGATTATTGCTGCCTATCAAAGATTTGCGTTATTTATGATATTGGAGTCAAAATGATGATAGATACATGCAAAAATAAAGAGAATGTAAGATTAAGCTCTCATAAATATCAAATAAATTGGTGTTTGCAAATAATGGGAAATTTTTATTTTGCTACCAAATATTGAGATACTGCCACATTCAAGCAAAGGGTCAGGTGATGCTGTGAGGTTGTGAATAGGCATGTGACTGTCCAGGTCTATCCTGACTCCCATCTTCCTAATCCCTTTACACTGATCTGATATCTATGAGCACTTGAACTAAACTCCCAGTGAAAGATAAGGCAAGACAAAGACTGAAACTTCCTCATCACATAGAGGACTTGGATTGAAGAGAAATATCAAAGACAGTGCATTCAAAGACAGTGCATTGAGACACAAAATAAGCATTGTGAACACCATGACGCAATGACAGCATAAGTATTTATAATTTTGGTGATATGTAATTTATTCAAAACTGTGGTGCTGTTGTGGTATGGATATATTATACCTCATTGTTTCAAATCAGTATCCAATGAGCAAATAAACTAGAAAATATTTTAAAACTAGCCTGTCCTCTCTATTGTAGGATTAAAGGTCAGGTTTGTCAACAATACAGTAGGTTTGAGGAAAGGAGATTGTTACTTTGCAAGTACTGCAGACCTGGTCTATGTTGTAAAGCTCAAATACATTTCTGTTAGTATGAGCATAGTTAAGAGTTACAAGGTAGTTTATTCTTTGGTGATTTTTCTTTTTTCCCCATGAGTATTTAATTTGCTGAAATGCTTCATAGTAACCATAGTCTTAACACTAATATTTTTATGGGCTAAGATCTGATATCCTATTTTTTATAGTCATCCAAGTGATACCATTGGGACTACTCATGAAATTATGCATCTGGAGTCAATGTAACTCCAAACAATAAGAAAGCCAAGGAAAACAAAATGAAAAAAAAAAAATATATATATATGATTAATGCATAAGGGTGGAAAATTATTTCAGACTTTTAATGAGCCTTGGCCTATCCACAGTAATGAAGTACTAGAGGTAGTCATGACATCCATCAGTTATAGCCCTCTCCCTCTGAAAGAGTATTTTCAAATCAGCCAAATACAATTACATTTTATGAGTGTATAAGTGCAGTAAAATGTCATAATTCAAAACCAATATCTTTCTCATTAATGCTGTAATTCTGACTAATATCAGATGTGACTGCTGTGATTTGACCATTTCTGGTCAATAATTTTAACAACTTTTCCAAATTTACATATGAATGTAACCACAGTAACTCTTCATCTGTGCTCTTGCTGTGATTAATTTGCCAAGACTTTTTAAATATGAAATAACCTTAATTTTCCAAAGTAGGCTGGCATTTCTTAAATTTATTTGAAGATTTAAACATACTACTATCTGTTTAAATAAAATATTAGACTGTTAATTTATACTTAAGGAAACATGATTTGGGGTTCATCTGACATTAATGTAATATCTCTGAGTTAAACCTGAGAAATGTTTCTTTCCAGGATATGTAGCATAGGTTTTTTTATGCTACAGAACCATACCAAAGCACACCATGAGTCTAATCTCCTCAGACTGGCATCTTAAAAATTCTTACTAAAGTCAGCTAAAAATCTATAATGATAACACCCATGTTTGTGATGAGTTTAGAATCTTCATAGTATGAATAAACATAAGTGGAGTTTGTAATTTGTAACTGTTGGGCTGTAGATGCTGAAGAGCAATACATAAAGACCAGAGAGAGAAAGGCAACAAAAGTCTCTTGGGCAGTGGAATGGATTGAAAGAAGGCAGCAGAGGGATGTTAAGGAATAAATTATTCACTGTGAGAGTGGTGAGGCACTGGAACAGGTTGCCCAGAGAAGCTGTGGATGCCCCATCCCTGGAAAGGTGCAAAGCCAGGTTGGATGGAGTTTTGAGCAACCTGGTCTAGTGGGAGGTTTCCCTGCCAGAGGGTTGAAACTGGGTAACCTTTAAGGTCCCTTCCCAAACCCAAACCATTCTATGGTTCTATGATTATTCTTAATTAAAAAGGTGAGTTGAATTCAACTGTAAATGAAAATATCATTCTAAATAGAAAAGCTGAGAAATTACTTCTCAAAACTATTTTATATATTTATATATTTTGATATAAATGTGTTGTGTTCTGCGATTTCAAGATTTTCACATTAAATGAAATCATAAACACCTATTCAATTACATCTTACTTACCTCAAATCACCACCTAATAATATAGACTTTATTGGTGTTATTAATAATTATATGATATTTTCTTTAAATTAATAAGCAGACTTAAGTGCCCCAAATAGGAATGTTTTCTACAAATGCATTGGACAAGTGCATGAAAGTGAATATTTGCAACTTTGATTTTTGTAAGAATAATGTACACAAAAATAAACATATTTCCCACACATTCAACTGGTTCCTAATGTTCAGGAACTTTAAGTGACTGTATTTCCCTGTGACATTTTTTTCTTTCACAGTCATTTTATTTCTGTTTCCTTTCTCCATATCACAAATAGTTCTGTGTTTTGGCTTCCTCATGAGACAGATTGGTTCTGATTTAATGATGTAGTGAAGGAGTTGAAGGTATAACAATAAATAATCCATTGCACTTAAATGCAACTTTTCATCTTCAAAGTGCATTCTAAATATTAATTAAAGAAAGAAATAGGAATTTCATCTTAGGGGACTCTAGACCTCTTTGTGAGCAAACATACCCGGTAATAGGATACTGTACTCACTTTATGTAGAAAATAGCTTTTTCTATGTGAAGTATTTGTGATTTTGTATTAAAGGGATGTTTATGATCTTCAAACATCTCTTAATCTATGAAATATGGCTGATACCAGGAATCATTCAGAACAGAATGTGATAGTTTCTTGATTTTGGCTTCCTATTCCACTGCTGTAGGAAGACCAACAAGTAGACTAGATGTTCCTTCTTTTGAGTGGGATAGATCAGAAAAAGCACTTTCTAAGGAGATATTTGTTACTTTCTTGTTTAAAAATTTCCTTAGAGTGTTTCAATTGTTGGTCTCATAATTGATATCTAGTTTGTAACTTTTTTCCAAACGTCTCCAGCTGAATTGACAGAAAAATAGCTATTAATATTGATAGCATAGATATAATGGAAATTATACAACAAGACAGAAGAAGATCTTCATCTTGACTTTGCAGGAAAGCAGACTCCTGATGGTCCTCATGAAATCTAATAAGAAATATAGTGGCATCACTTCTATAGTACTTTCTAGTTATATTCTTCTGCTCTTTTTGTTTCCTCTCTATAATATTATACTAAAATAAGCTCTTTGAAAGTTGAGAGCATGTGATTTTCTTTCTTTTTATGTCAGCCTGCTTGATGCCTTTTTGGTAGGCTTAGGGAGTTCTTAGATAGAGTTCTTGCTGACACATCAGACATGCCCTGGGGAATAGTGAGGAGCTGCAGTGTTGAAATTTCATGTTGTTTTTGCAGGTCTTGCAGGTACATGCCTAAGGTAAGTTGCAGAAAGAGATTATATTTGCAAATATTGGGAGGGAAAGACAAGGTTATGAGGACATCATTGGCTTTTTCAGCTCAGAAGAATAGCAAAGGAGGGAAAAGGGAAGAAACAGTGAAGTTATTTATTTAATGACAGAATTAGGATTTTCATAATTTTATTATTTGTTCACATGGTAGTCTGATCTTTAGCCACACTTTTACTAACAAAAATAACATCCAAAATCAGTAACAGAGATTTCAGGGATATAGAAGCTCAAAAGTCTTTGAGCACAATTCTGTTTCAGGCAGTGTTTTATTCCACTAGAAGACATCAGGGGGAGACTTAGTAAGAGGAATAGCAACACATCGTCTTTTATATTATTGGAAAATGATTTCAGAAACAGATCCAGTAATGGGGGTGGAAGATGTGTAATCTAAAAAGAGGTGTTAAATCCTATATCTGGCTTTTTATTTATTTGTTGTTTTCCTTCCACTCTTCATCAATAAATGACTTTTTCATAGGATAACAAGGAAGCTCCTTGTTATGAAAAGAAAAGCAGATATAAGGAATATAAGCCCATTTTTCATTTTTAAATATCAAATTTGATCATCTCAGCAGAGATAAAATATATTTTATTTAACAAAAAAATAGGCAATTCCCAATACAGCTTAGCAGGGCTTTTAATTGTTTATTTTCAAATTTATTTTAGAAGCGTATTGAACACATAAAAGTATATATTCAATGATTACTTTTGTGGATTCTGCCCCACTAATGCACTTTGCAGCAGATTGCTTCTGATCACTGCTGCTTCACAAAGAAATGCTCTGTTATAAAGATTTTACTTTCTCAAGAACTGAAGGAGACCTCCAGAAGACAGCAAAATGATGTGATTTGACTCTATTGAAATAAGGGCTTTTGTTATCTTTGCACAGACAAGGCCAGAAAACCCATTCTTTTTACCATGTTGTTTAATCCTACATTTTATTTGACCTTTCCTAATTTTCATTCTTTTCCTTATTGCTTTAATTTAATTTAATTTTATATATATATATATTCCCCTCTTAGAAATCCCTGAAGGACTCTGTTCTCTGTTAACTATAACATAATGTCATTGGCCAAGTTGAAAACATCATTTCTTATGTAACATGATATATAGTTGGTTTTAAAATCTATTTCTTACTACCACTTTTCAATGAACCCTCCATAAATCCAGCTGAGGGCAGGCAAGATCCATGTAGCTCTGATAAAAAGGGTAAATCTAATTTACTAAAGATTCATGAGTTGTTTCCTCACATCCTGCCAGCTATTATGCCCAAGTATAGCATATCTGATGGAATTACTCTGAACATGAAATAGTGTTTCTCCTGCAACTGAATTTGAGAAAGATCATCACTAGTCTCAAAAGAAATAGAAAAGCTGTCTCTTAATTTACAATAAAATATAAATTCATTTTAGTATATGAGTCTAAAATTAACTGTAAAGACAGTTTAATTTCTTCAAAGATGGCATTGTACTCCAGCCTTGCATGCTCTGTGTGCATTTACATACAGCATGATGCATTCCCTGCATGCTCAAAATACAGAGGGCATGCAAAGTAGATAAGTTCTGTATAAAATTGGGACAACTGATATTGTTCCACTGAATCTGGAGCTGCTGATTTTAGAGACATTTAAATTGCAAGTGTTTGCATCTATGTATGCAAGGCTTGTTTCTCTCTCTCTCCCTCTCTCTCTCTCTCTTCATTAGAAATGCCATGGCTTTTAGGCTCTAGCAGATATACAGGAACAGCAACTGCCATATTCACACGCATTAGGCATCCAGCTCTTGCTGCTTTCTTCATCCCCGCAGGGCAAAGCACGACCATGTCCATCCTCTTGTCAGGGGTTACCAGGTGTTTGAGAAAGTGGCATGTCTGTGCCATCTCTTCCTTGCTCAGATCTGTTCTGCCTGACAGTCCAGACATAAAGAACCATATATAACAGACTAGGAAAAGCAACAGCATCCCTGCCAGTCAGATGGGTATTTTCCTTTTCTTTCTCTATTACAGGGAACAGTGATAGAGGCAGAAGAGACTTTGGCAAAGTGTGATTTTCCCATGTTCTGCCATTTAACTTGCTGCATGGATCCACTACTGAGGAGCAAGGAAGTATTGCACACTTAATTTTTTGAAAATTAATAAGAAATTGTATTTAAAACTGAGAAGCAAACTTTCTTGCGCTGTATTATGTGAGGTAAAGAGCTGGAAAAAATTAAAACTTTTTCATATGCAATTTAATGGGCTACTGTCTCATGTATAATCTTAAAATGCATGTTCTGAAAATCAAGGATATAAATGCATTTTTTCTTTTTTCCCCAAGGCAACCTTGTCTATCTCCTGGTGTATCTCCCTGCCTCCTCAGTAAAGCCTGAACATATGTTTTCTAATACATGAAGAAATTTATCTATCCAAAGCTTATTTAGTTAGGTTGGCCTGGCTGTTTAGAGAGATGAAAAGCAGGCAGAGCTTTTCATATCTCATCTGTGCCATGAACACATCAGAACAAGTGGACACCCAACTCCTAAGTGATTTTAATAGTAGAAATACCTTGTGGGTAACAAATACATTGACCAGTATATTATAAAATCAACCTCAAAACTATTCAGAAAACAAAACTGAAATATTCATCCCCATCTTACTGCTGAGTTCAGTACACCAAATACTTGAGTTTTCCTACTATTTCTTACTCACCACTACATTCACTTTGAACGTTCATTTCAAGGGAATCAGATTTCAAGAAAAAAAGATACTGAAGAATTATATTAACACATCAATCTGGAAGAAAGATGGAGAAACCTTCATGAGAACATAATTAGAGATTTAAAACTGCATTATTTATGTGGGGTTTGGGCCAACAAGAGTGTTCTATGAAATTGTGATCTCAGCATAACATAAAGCGAACAAGCCTTTTCAAATGGATTAAGAGTACTCAAGTGGTCTGAGCAGAGAGCTATAACAAATATTGACTACCCAGCTGAAGTGGGGGATATAGCAAACTACATCACAGGGGTTCATCTCTTTCTATATTTATTTTTTGTATCCTTGGCAATTGAAAATAATGAATAAAATGTGACTTTATAAATAAGCCTTTTGGGAAACAAGAATATAAGCCTTGTTAAGTGGCTGCTGAACAGCTCTGCTTTTTTTTTTTTTTTTTTTTTTTTTGTCCTAGGATGGGAGAAGATTTCTTTCCTTCTTTTCTATCCCCTGAGGAACCCTCTGCCCTGCTTTTTTGTTTCAAGTGCATAGCCCTGTGACTCAGGCTTCTGCTGCAAGATAACTCTTTAGCCCCACAAGGCTAGATAATATTCCTTATATATGCTGCCTCGTTTTAGTCTTCCTGACATGGAATGATAGCTCCTAAGAGGATAAAGGGTGTTATCAAGTTAAGTTTCTTTAGTAAGCCCATCTTTATTTGTCCCATCCAATAAAAAAAAAAAATATTTTTTTTTTCAGAGCTTCACAATGAAGAAATATAATATATTTTTATTTGATCTAGCCCTGAGCTATCTTGTCAAAAGTTAGCAAAATATTGTTCAAAATCTCTTATCTAATCAGTGGATTCTGAGCTTTGCATGATGTTTCCAAAACACAAAGGAATAATAACCATAAATCTGTGAAAGAATGAAAACAGCGAGTTGTGCTAGGTGACAGAAATTGGTTATACATTACCTAAGCTGAAATCTTTCCAGAAGGGATAACTTAAGTTTTGGTTTGATTAGTTTTTTTTTTGTTTGTTTGTTTGTTTTTCTGAAAGACATTTTGAACTTTGAACACTCAGAGCTGACAGAGATGGACACAAATTAAACTAGAAACTAATAACAACAAATAAATAACAATATTTTTTTCACAAATTAGCACAGTTTTCCCTGTCAGTGGAGTTCTAGGTTTGTAATTTCTGTAGAGAAGCACTATTTACTTTTTTGTCTTCAGAAAACTGCACAAAAGAAACTTCTGAATTTTATCCAAGATTTCTAATGAGGAGAAGGAGGGGAAGATTTTTGAATGTTTTAGGTCTGAGATTGTTTAATTGTATTTAATATAATGCATAATATTAAACATTGTATCATAACTATTATAAATATCACAAGATCCTAAACAGGAGAGGATACATGGTGAAAGTCACACTCTCAAACCTCCTTCTCCCATTATTACTATTACTATTACTATTATTTCTAAATTAGTAATTTGATCATGATCTAGGATTCAGACACTCACCATTATTTGTTATTTAAACAAGGATCAAGCTGCAAAGCTAATTGCTACCCAAAGCACATAATTTTTTCAAAATGTATTCTTTCAATTATGCTTACACATGTTCTTTTGCAAGAATATAGATTAAATGAACACCACTGAAAACCAGATGAAGACCATCAATGAAGACCTAGAACTCTTGAATCTTCTGAGTGTCCTTTGTTTTTCTGTAGCAGCACAGTCTAATTTCCAGTTTGACATTTATTTTTAATCAGATGATTGGTCATTGAAATGATGTTTACTCTGACATAATTTGAATGTGTGGAGTTTAACATCATGAGATGACTTTCCCTGGAGAACATAGAAGAAAATTGGGCTGGATGTGGTACATACAAAGACAGAGAATAGGAACCCAGAAGGAAGTTCATTTCAAAAAAAAAAAATATATATATATATATATAAAATATATATAAAATATATACAATATATACAATATATATACATTATATAATATATATATAATAGATATAATACAATACATTTTTAATTATATACATTTCTATATTTTATACAGTATACATATATAACATTAATTAATACATCATATAATATTAATACTATATTTTATATATATATATATATGTATATATGTATATATGTATGTATGTTTTGTTTTTTTTTCCTCAGGCTAGGGAGAAACCAAACCTTATCTAAGTCATTGCTCTGATATTCTGTTGAGTTCAAAGCAAAACAGCAGAAACAGCTTCAGTAATGCCTAAACTTGACCAGCAACTGGGATAAGAAGTTTTCTGTTTTGAATGCTACACAATCCAGGAGACACACTGGAGGAAAAAACAAACAAACAAACAAACAAACAAACAAAAAACAACCCAGGTCTTTTTTACCAAAGATGATTTAAGAAAAAAATATTTTAGCTTAGTTCATTTTATTTTTTATTTAGATTTTTTTTTACATGTACAGTTTTCTTCTTTATCTTGTCTTCACCGTCTGGGAATAAAAATATATTATTCAATGGACATTTTCTCTTAAGTCAGACTAAATACTTCACGGCTAGATTCTCATTGAGATATTTACACTGTTCCTTATTCACTAGGACACGCTATTCTTATAGTTTCTGTCAATTAATTATACTGAGTAGTTTGGAAATTGCTGTTGCTGTGAGGTGCTCTGTTGTCACTTCAAAAAAACTTGACATGCCATCCAGTAAACATGCTGTGTAATCAGAGCTGCAGAAGCAAATCTGCATCAACACAGTAAACATTACACTTGTGTCCCAAATGATTTTTTTTTTAAATGTATCTCAGGATTCAGAAATAAAATGCTTTTTTTGAAAAACAAACAAAACCACCAACAGTTTTAGGGGTTGGTCCCTTGGCCTATCATTCAAACATGAAATCTTACTGCATTCAGTGAGAGTCTGCATGTGAACTGCAAATAGTAAGTAAATAAAACTTTACCAGCCAGAGAGGATGAGTTGTGCTTAATTGTTTGAGGGATATTTCACCTAAAAATGTCTGTCTGTAGAGATATAAAAACCAGAAATTGTTAACTGAAGGTTTCTCAGTGCTTTCTTCTAATATTTATACGAAAATATCTAAACCTTTACTACACTATAAACTCTTCCTTCTTCATTATAAAAGTAAATTACTTATAGAATATTCTAAGAAACAAATTCAGAAATCTCAGTCTCTCTGATGTCATACATAATGTGTATTAATGACATTTTTGTAACATTCAAACCTAGAGGTCTATATAATAGTATCTCCAAAACAAACACTGAAATATAACAAAAGTTGAAATATACTTGAAAATATTAATAGCCCATACACCTATTTCTTTTCCTGTGGAGATTTCCACCTTTTTTTTTTTTTTTTTTTTTTTTTTTTTGTAACATATGTTCCTTATTTATTTATATTTTAATTGGAAAAAAAAAAAAAGAAAAAAAGAAAAAAAGAAAAAAGAAAATCTGGCAGTATTTCCTAATCCAAATAGGAATTTCAAGTACTATCTGCATTTGGATTTGTCAGACTACCTTGAAATGACAAAATTAAGGATTTTCTAGTTACTACTAAAATAAGTATTTTACAAAACTGAAGAAAGGAAAAGTGTCACCTATGATAATGGTTAGTGTTACAAATACTGACTGCATGGTTACATGACATTTAAAATGCATAGTTGTCAATTTAATTCACTAAATATTTATATATATATATATATATACATATATATATACATTTGTACGGATAGCCCTTGGCTTCATTTAGAATATGAGACTAAATTCTCATAGTCAGCTCTTAGAACCTGGTTTACCATTATACCACAACTTGTTTCAGAACATGTTATTAACTAAGATTGATTAATTATGACTAAAGTTTTCTGTTTTTAAAAGTTGTTAATTCCACCTAAAGACTTCAAGAGCACTTTAGGTATTCAAAATTATTATTATTATTATTATTATTATTATTATTATTATTATTATTATTGTTATTATTGTTATTATTGTTATTATTGTTGTTGTTGTTGTTGTTGTTGTTGTTGTTGTTGTTGTTGAAACATTTCAGCACATGCAGAAGCCTCGGTAATATGGAATCTCCACATGGATTACCTGAAGGAGTTTTAGGCCTCCGTACATTTCTACTTTTGAAATCACAGTTCAGGTTTTAAGGACTATTTTCTCTTCACAGGTACAGCTTTACTTATTTATATGCAATACTGAAATGCAGTATTTTCCCAAGATCTGCAGATTACTGACGAATGAACTTTTGTAGTGTCACAGAAGCTAATTAAAATAACTAGGAGTTGTAAGCAATATCAACTTGTCTGGATTTCAAATGTTCCTCAATCAATGCACTGACAATCCTAAATACATAATTTACCTTATTTTGGCCTGGGTCCTGCACTCAAAGGCTTTTCTTCAGCAGGTGGAAAGGCAAGATGAAATAATAGATTTTTTGATTTCTCAGTCTGAGTATGTTTATGAGACTTTAGTATTAACACCACTGCTTTAATTATCAAAGAGGGAACTAATATTACAAGTAGTAATCAATCTCAAAACAGTAATTTCCCAACTACATTTCAGTAAAATAGACTACCATTTCTGATATGACTTAATTTCTTAAAGATCCTGGTAAAAAGAACATTTTCATATATAGGATTATTCAGGGGGTTAAGGAACTCTTGACAACATGACATGGGAATTTATCCTTGATATGGATATTTTATTCAACCATAACCCTCTTTCTCCTTCTGGCCTTAGTCCAGACTAACTAAATTTATTTTGTGGAACTTCAAATATTTGATTAGTTTTGGGTGTTATATTAATGTGATGAAGCTCAGTCAGAGCAGAGAGACGCTGTGTTCTTGTTCTCAAACTTGAGTATACGCAGTGGTCATTCCCCCAAGGAGAAAGCAATCTGAAGCCCTAAGACTACATTATGATTTTCACAGGCAGACAGATGCCTTTGGATGAAATCTTTTGCCATCAGAAAGTTTCTCCATGGGGACAGCAAATCCCTGTTCTGATTGCAAAGAACAAGTGTTGACCAGGAAAATATGGAGTAGATTAAGGCAGAAAGGGGAAAGAGGGAAGGAGGGAGGAAGAGAGGGAGGAAGGAAAGAGAGAAGGAAGGAAGGAAGGAAGGAAGGAAGGAAGGAAGGAAGGAAGGAAGGAAGGAAGGAAGGAAGGAAGGAAGGAAGGAAGGAAGGAAGGGAGGGAGGAAGGGAGGGAGGGAGGGAGGGAGGGAGGGAGGGAAGAAGAGAAAAAAGAAAGAGAATACCTAGAGAGACAAAAATATATATATATATTTTTTTGGTCTTTTAGAGTTCCTTGGTTACCTTTTGGCAACAGATTCCATTAATTAAGAAACAGAATTTCTTTGGGCTTTGTGAAGATTGATTTTTTAACTGTGTAAAATATAATGCTAACATTTTCAATAACCTAATACTGAGTAATTTGAAGTACAGTTTTGATTAACTCTAGAAAACATAATATTATCTTGTCTATTTTCATGCTTTGTAAAAGGCTCTAAAATGGCAGGATCAATTAGTTTTGATTTCCATACCAATCAGTCCAGATGGTTCCCATTATTTTCTGAGGATAGCTGCAAATTGAATTTTTTGAACCCATAATTCATATTATGTAAAAGGTGATACTGAGCTATCTTTTGGCACAATAATCAGAGCTGAAGCCTGCCTAAGCTCACCGTTCTTCAGACTTCGAAGCAAGTTTGAAAAGTACAATGTACTATTTCAGAGAAAGGGAAAAATAGGCAATTTTGCATTCTTTTCAGAAGAGATGGAAAAATGTTTCCTTGGATAATTTCTTAAGTGATTTACAAACCATCTTATTCCAAGATATTAGAAATGGTTATGGATTTTACAGTGTCTGTACCTTACTGTAAGATAAGCAATGATTCGGGGCATAAGACATTACTCACATTCCAAATACGTATATAGCTGAGCACAGTCTACATTCTGATTACTGTTTTTTGTATCATGTCAAAACACAGAAAAAAAATTATAGACAATGTCAATTTATCAGTCAGTGCAAGCTTGTAAAGGCACTGAAAATTTCTCTGCTTTTGATACCAGATGAAGAGTATTCTGAGCCTACATAAAAAGAGGCTCCCTAGAAAACCAGCATACTCCTGTAATTTATCTGAAAATCATTCATTAATACTTTTTCACACTTGTAAGTGAGAATTAAGGCAGTTTTTTAGAGCATTTGACTCCTAAATTGTTTCTTTATTTTATATACCTCAGCTCCATAAATAATATACATTTCAGACCTCATATGCGGCAGGTGCCTGTATGCATCAGTTTGATACAGTAGTAGTGTTGCAATGTTGATTGTACATTCTACTATTCCCCATGGGTAATAAGAACTGCAAAAAGAAAGTGCACATGGACACACACACACTATATAGATATCTATTATATCTATACATATTATTTTTATATATATCTTCTCTATGTATGTACATACTATATTTTTAAAGGTACCGTTATATTATTTTCTTAAAAATCTACCTGAAGTTTCTGTCTTTAGCTATTTATGAGCTATCTGGAAGTTTTGATTTAGAACATCTGGGGGAACTGTGCAGTGTTTCATGATCAAGTAGTCAAAGCAATCAACAATGTAAGAATATGACCTGTTATAGCCATATTACTGTTAAATTATAAGATTGGAAATAGGTATTAGTGGTTTTTCCCTGTATCTTTTTCTTTTTTTTTAATCTATTTTAAAAAACTATTGGAGCATTAATCATATGATTTGCATAACTCAAGAGTGGGTTTGAAGCATCCTCAGCTGTCTTGCAGTAGACCAAAGGAACAAGAATTTCAAAGGCTAGGAATGCTGTTAGCACTGGGCTTTGTAGTATTTGACTTCTGATAACAAATTTATCTTTGCATGGCAATTAACTAGTAGGTATTTATTCCAGTTTTAATAACATGTGCCTTCCCAGTTCCATAATTTTTCTTTAAGGTTTTTAACCTGATTTCCTATGAAAACATAAGATTATATTGCTAGCTTATCTTTTTCCCCCTTTGATAACATTTGAATCCATTAACTAATTGCAATCCAAAATTGATAGGTGGACAGAGGTTTCAAAAATAATTAAATCCTTACAAGCATTGTGAAAATAAGCAGCCAAGAGCTGGAAGAATCTGTGAGAGCCTGGATGAAGGAAATGGCAACTGTGAGTATGTAGCTAATTAGACACTTGCAAACCCACAGTAGTGAGACACGTTTATATCTCCATTGCTGAAAAAGCTTCAGCAGGATCTCTTACCTGCTCAGACACCAAAATAATTGCAGCTATATAAGTAGGAAATGAAGCTTGTTTTCTGGGTACTTGGAAAAGGAAGCTGAACTATCTGCTGTTATCATTAGAAGGACTTGGGAACCAGATGCTGTTCTCATAGTTGTTTTCTCATAGTTGTTTTTTTACAAATTCTTTTCAGAAATAAAATATTATTTGTTGAAAAATCAAGTGTTTATTATGCCTGAGAAGGTTTTACATTTGGATGCTTCTGCTTAGAGAAGCTGTGAAGTAAATGAGATTGTGTAGAGCAACTAATTGAACCCTTCAGAGACCATCAGACCTGAGGCCTAATAAGCACCTCTCAATGAGAGTTAATTGGCCTGCAGGTTCTGAAGATACAGGGAGATGGCTAAGTTTTATGGGAAAAAAAGAAAAAGAAAAGGTCAAGATGTCTGGAATGTGAATTGTTGGGTCCAGGTCATATTATCAGGTACCTGTGCTCGGAGAATAACTGACAACTGAAAACACTTGAGCAGATTAAAAACAAAGTCTTATATAGAAATGATATATAATCTGGAAAAAAAATGTTAACTGTGTGTAGGGCTGACAGAAATAACCTTGTTTTTGCAAAACTTTATTTGTCTCTAATTGTTATATGATAATCGGGGTGACAATGAGCTATATACAGTTTTATTCTGATGCTGCAAAATTAGGGTCATCCTTATAATAACAACCCATCTGAAACAAAATATCCTGGAAAAATACGAGAGAACTGTGAAACAAAAAGCACTAAAAATTCTTCTCTCTCATGGTAAGTGTGCAGTAGCTGACACCTGCAGGGCTCCATGGCTTAGAGGTCACCAGGAGTACAGCAGCATGCAACCACCAGTGGCCATCAATTTATGCAGCACAGTGTGAAGAAACGCTCCACACTCCACCTGAATCAGGCAGAGTGACCCTTAAAGGACTTTTGTTCTCTGAGGCAAACCTCTCACATTTTTTTGGAGGATTCTTCTTTGACACAAATAGTTTAAAATGCAAAGGTACAAAGTGTCTTGTAACTCTTATAATGACCTTATATTTTTATTTAATTCCTAACGGCTGTTTCCCCTAATTTCCATTAGGAAATAATGCTGTACTTGAAAACTATTGGATATTCAGGGTAATTAATGCTCTTCATATTTTACTCATGTAAACCACAGCCAGGAGAATGCTTACAATAAATCAACTCCTTTTGCCGCAGACATGAACAGGACTTGCATGCCAGCATATTTCTGGTTTAAAATCAGTCAAGCTGTGCCCTAGAGCTGCAGAGGTTTCTTGAGCTGAGCTGTGCAGAGTGCAGGTTTACTTACATAAGAGTTCCTGAGTGCTGGCGTGCTCCTACAGCAGCTGAAGTGCAATGACAGCTTGCCCACCACATCCTTAAAAAGGGTCTTTGGAGAACTGCTGCAATCACAGTCAAAGCACTAGCGTGCCTGCTTTTAAGTGATGTGTGTCACAGGGCATTGTGTTGGCTTAAAGAGAGGTGAATCAATGTATTTAGATACACATTTATGGCACAGTGAGTTACAGAAAACCTTCTGTCTCCAGAAGGTTTATTTTCTGATATGCTAGACTAGACTTCAAGGTCTAGCTGGTGCAGATGACACCTGCTTCTAATGATAAGATTCCTTCTTACAACTTCATAGCCAGATGTGGGAGAGAGGCTGAGGTCTTCTGGAGAAGGAAGCAGTCAGAGGTTCCTACTATAAGGCATTGGATGTTACCAGTGTGACCCCTAACCCCCTTTCTCCTTGCACAACTCTTCCACTGTCAGTCTCCTCCACCCTCACCAGGGCATGGAGGAGAGGAAAGCATTCTGAATATTTTTTACACCCCTCTCCACTGACACTTCCACTAAATACGTACCTTTGGCTTCTTTCAACAGTTTTGAAGACTAACACGTGGAAAGTGTATTCCTGTTGTTCAGTGGTAATTATTTAGAAAAAGATTATACATTGTCATATGGATTTATTTGGATTGTAGATCTTTGCCATGTAATTTGACATCGATATAGATTCTCAAATTTCTGATGCTGGGACTCTGCCTGGCATTTGTCTGTGGCATGTACAGCAGTGAGTCACAGATGGTGAATGTCTCCAGAGGAAACACGGACAGTGAATACTCTTCTTGTACCAACTGTCCTCACAGTTTGTATTTGATTATTCAAAAGTGCCAATAGCCATATGTGTATATAAGTTCATATGCAGATACACACATACAAATATATATATGTTTATATACACACACACGGCATAATTTCTTGCTTCTATTTTGTCAGCTGAATTGCTTTGGTAGGCCTGTGGCTTAATAAAGCTGGATCTTTAACATAGAAACTAATTATATTCCAGCAGTTGAGACTAAATCTTCTCTACCCTGAGCGCATGACTTAAAATATGGAGGAAAAAAATAAGACAAAATTTAAATTGGTTTTAAAAGTCCAATAAAACATTACCAATATAACTTCATCATATATATTTTACAGCAGAGTCATATGAGTTCACAGTATTCCCATTAAAGTGTTTAATTTATTCACTTCCTGTACAAGACACTTCTACACATGATCTATCTTTATTGTGAATTCACAGATGATTGGCATTCCTTTTATCCTTATATATTGCAGTTCTAACATAAATGTTTGTTCCCATTTGCACAACCTGTCCTTGAATACTGCTGAGAAAGAGAATATTTGAAAGTGTAACTTTCACCTCTGCTTTACCAGGATACTGTAAAGTGAATATAAACATGAATATTTATGCACGATCTGTAATAAGTTCATTTTCATCACCCACAATGTTGGAAAGAAGTGTAGCTGAGTGAAACCTGTTAAAAAACAGAACCTATCCTGCAGTTTTATATTTTAAAACGTACTTTTAGTAGATAATAAAAAACTGCTGATGATGTTTTTTGACCTCATCACATTTAAGGAAACACAAATGCAGAAATCTTTGCCACTGAACAGAAAATAGTATGAATCTGGTTATTAGCATAGGAAATTAAAATAAATGAATAAATAAAGCACTGCCATGATCTGGATGGAAGAGCTCAAAATGATGTGCACATGAATAGTAAACAAATTGTACCTTAGAACTCCTAAATTGTGTTATGAATTTTATAGTCTTTTATAAGCTATTCCATAGCATTTTGGAATGGATAGGTATTAAACAAATGTTTAACTGCCTCACCAATGCAGGAATAAAACTATGCTACATTGCAAGCATAATTCACTACACAGTTTCTAAAGAAGAATCAATCAGCCTGGCAAACTGAATTTGCCAACTGGTTTAGCAGCTGCACATCCCTGTGGCCAAGGCAATAAATACAATATGGAATGAATGTCTAATACACAAATTAGTCAGTCTATAGATTTTACTTTTTATTATTATTGCTATTATGTTTTTATATATGCTGATGAATGGCTTTATAATTCAATTTTCAAAAAAAGAGAGAGCTATCACAATGTACATGCTTGTGCTACAACTGATGGGAATGCAGCTGCATTACTCATGAATTTAGGTTCAAAAGTGATGAACACATGTTATTCTGTAAGTGGCATGGGGTCAAGCACAATATCCTCTGTTTAAAACAGTACGTGAAACCTGCATCCCTCTCTATAGGCTGCAAATAAAACTGAGATCAGCTGTGCTACTTGAACAGCTCACAAATTCAAAGGTCAGGAAATTGGGAGCATTCTCTGCAAACTTTGGAATTTGTGTTCTCCACTATGAGACTGAGTTTGACCTTTAAAGGACTGAAAAAGCCTTGTCTCTTGAAAACAGAGAGACTCCTGATACCCAAGCACTTCCAATCCCTACCAGAGTTAATGGAGCAAATATTTGCTCATGGATGTAATTTGCCACTGATTTTGGATTGCTTCTGATATGTAACTTCAGGTGAAAGTTAATCATGTTATGGTTGACTCATATGGGTAGAATGAAAGTGAGTAGATTTTAAAGGCTCTATGGGAGTGTTAGAGAATCAGAGAAAGAAGAATATGGGCTTGCTAGAATACTCTCAGTATGCCCCTTCATTGAATTTGCCCTATAAGTGATATTAGCCTCACAAAAATTTGTATTGATATTTTGCCCAGAATTCTTTCAAAGGCTATACTTTTCTTGTAATATATATGTTCATATCACAAAACACAAGCTCTTTAGCCATGTAGATAAATCCTATGGAGAACTCAAACCTACATTATATACAACTTTTAAGCTTCATATCTCAGTAAAATGAGTTTGGCCACCCAAGGCTTTGTAGGAATCAACTTAGTTGGAGGTTAGCTCACTGTCACTCTGAACTGCTTTGCCACCAGAACATATGCATTTCTGGCAGAAGCAGGGCCTGTCAGAAACATGTAGTTCTCTTTGGGGTTTTTCAGCTGCCCAGACTCTTCACATTTATCTTTGAATAGGGTCACTGCTATGCTCTGTACAGGTTGTGAAAGGGCAACTTGTTGCCTGATTGCTGAATCCTATCACAATTTTGGCTGAAATTAATTATATATGTATAAGAGAAAACAGAAGCTCCATTATCGCTGTTTATTCTCCTTGAAGATCTTCTATGTAGTAGTTCTGTAAGAAGGACAAATTCCCCATACTGATAAAGCACAAGTACTTGTGTACATAATAAGGTGTACTGAAGAATTTAATTTGATCAATACAAACACTGGTAGAGAAAATCATCATCTCTGACTTCATTGTTCAGTGAGAAAGAATAAGATAGTACTAAGAAAACATTATCACTAGCTGGCCTCATTTAGAAAAAAATCACTTTGTTGGAATTCTCATCAGATAAAAGGCAGTTTATTTATTTAGGAATACGGTTTTAGAATTAAATAGAAATATTACATTATTTGCATTCAAACATCTGATCATTTTTGTTTCATATTAACATACTAATTTTATACAGTCAAATAAATGCTTCATTACTGAACTACAGAAGCTTAAGGAATTATGGCTCCCACTGTATCATACACAGTAAGTGGTTAGGGGTGGTTAGGGGTGGTTAATTTTTCAGAAATTTATTTAGGTCCTTGATTTATATTGGTGCTCTAAAACTAGAATATAGCTTTTTTCAACACAGGATTTCATTTCTGTTTGTAATCTCTGATCCTCTGAGCAGGAGCAGTCTTTAGTTTTTCTAGACAAAGATGACTACCCTATCCAATATAATTTTTCCCACTTCCTGTGAAAAGCTTAGAATTTAGAAAACATATTTTTCTCACTGAAAACAATTACTTTGTAAGAATCATTTCAAAAAGGGACTCAGGTAGCTGATAAAACAAAATTGATTATTAAATCAAAGGAAAATATGACTTGAAGTGAAGAAGATAGCATATTTATTTATTTATTTATTTATTTATTTATTTATGCCTATTTAGCTCCAGAGCCATTGAAAAGGGACAGCTGCAGCTTGATGCAACATTTTGAATATGGCTATAGAACTGTGATGGTATCTTTAAAGTAAAACTGAACTAATTACATGTTAACTATTGAAGACCTGAATTAAAGCATGCAAACCTGACTCTTGGGAAGGACAAAGGGGCTGAAAACAGAAAAACAGTTTATATTACATGTTGTCACCACAGCCAGTCTGAGAGGAAAGCAATATAGCCTAACAAATTGGGTCTGAGGCAGGGAAAAAGAAAACCTGGTTTCTATTCTCAGCACTGCTGATGACTAATGGAGTGACCCTAGTGAGTCACTTCAAGTCACTGTTTCTCTCTTTTCAGGCTTGGATTGGAAACACTTCTGGGGAGGGGTTGCCTTTTTTTTTTTTTTTTTTTTTTTTTGTATGGTATGTGAGATCAGAGTCTTCTAAAGCTATAGGAATATGAACATACTGCGATTAAGCCATCGCTAAATCATGAGGTGACCCCGGATGACATATTTTAAGAGAATCAAAAACAGTATGAAGAAATCTCATTCTTAGTTTAATTTTGTGTTCTTATACACTGTTATTCCTGCCTCCATCTACGAGCAGAAATTCAGTCTTCAAAATGTCTCAGCAGAGGCTGTCTTCCAGTATTTCTCTGCAATTTTGCACCCAAGAGTATTTCAGTCATCCAGACTCTTGGGTCTTTAATTACATACTATCACTGAAGTGAACTTCTGAACCTTTCTATTGTAGGCTATGAGAGTTTAAAAAAAACATAAAGTATCTTTTATGTACAGTGTTCCTGTGTTGAAATCACAGCATTTTCATGATTTTTTTTCCAGATTATTAAACACTGACTTCAAAATACTATTTCTTCAAAGACTTGTCTGTCTTCAAAAATGATGAGAGGTAGTTCTCATTTTAGAAACATTCCCTCTCCAAATGTAAGATATTTGCACACACAAAATCTAACTTTAAACAGTGCAAGGGTTTGGCTGACTTAAGTTGGCAAGAGATATAAACATGACAGGGGAAAAGTGATGCTTATCTCATTTGATAACACTGCTACTATGTAAATGGCTTGCAGTCTCTTACAGTTAAAAACCTGGCTAGAATAAAGGGAGAAAATACAAGCTTTTGATCATCATGAAGTTAAGGTTCACAGCAGTGAATGCAAGGCAAGAACACTAACATTAGCAAAAAGTAATTCTTAGAAGTCCAAAAAGTTAAATTCATTTGAAACTCCTATATACAAGACTTGCAAATGTGGGAAGAATAAAGTTTTTTGTTTGTTTGTTTGTTTGTTTGTTTGTTTGTTTTTTGGTATGGATATTAACACTTCCACAGAGCTATAAAACACATACTCCCAGCAGCTGATTAGATTTCTTCTGAATATTTGCAAAACTCAAGGGGCCCATTCATAATTTTTCCTGAAATCTTGTCTGTCTGCTCAGGAATCTGATGGCCCACAACCCTTACACAACCTTTACAAAGCTCCATGGCAACTTTTTAAACATCCATCTCTTTCTGTCATGCTTTGGAGGAGAGAGTTCATGATTTCACACACCCTTCTGGCTCAGTAGTTCTGTCAGTGCATCTTTTCTGCATCCTTTAAAGACTTCCTACTTTTGCCAGTATCCATCTCTATCTATGGTAAGCTGTTGGAGATGTTCAAAATTCATCTAATTTCACTATGTTTTTCAACAGACAAATACCTCCCCTTTGCACAACTCAAAATTATCATATAAGAAATGCCAATTTTAGTGGGTGTCCAAGTGATTTGATGGAATTCAGATTTTAAATGGAATCTAAAATTCTGTATATATATGAATTCATAAAGTGTTGAGTGAATTGAAGTTATGTTTTCTATCAGTAAACCTAAGACATATCTTAAACTTGGAATTACTACCTGAATAAAGGTATCCAGACTTCTTTGTCTTGATGGTATCTGAAACATCAAGGAGTTAATATAAATATTTTGGATTTATAGACATTTTAGGAATATTATCAAAAACATTTTTGTTTTGTTTTGTTTTTTAACTGAACTGTTTAATCTTTACCACATGCACTACAGTTTGTCTCTGAGTGCTGTAAATAAAATCTGATTCCACCTTATCATGTTTTGCTTCAGATTGAAATAAATCTTTTTCAGCTGTAGTGAACATCTCTATATTTAGATTCCCATAATTGCTTTTTAATTTTAGTCAACACAAAAGTTCTAACACAAACTGTGAACTGTGCTGTACTACATTTCTTAAGACAACAATGAACTAATACATTTTTTTTTTAATTTTCCTTTCTCTCTCTCTCACACACACTCATAAACATTATTATATATATATATATACATATGTATATATATATACACACACAAGGCCAATTAGATAATCTGATTCTGTGCTTTTTAGCCCATGTTTATTGCTACTTAACAGCCTCTTCTTTCGGACAACAGCTGTAGTGAATAAGCAAATTTAGCAGTTCAGCCTATCAAACAAAATAAAACAGACCTCTTCATGCAGAGGTACAGAATATATAACAGTACATGTTTTCCCATCTGGTGTCTTATAAAGAAAAAGCATTTTTGCTTTTTAAGCAAGCATTGATTTACACATTTATCTTGATTTTTAAATACATCAGGTTTATGGGGATCTGAAACAAAAGTGAGTGTTAAGTAATGGGCATCTGATGGTTTCTAAGACATTCCTGAATTCCTGATTTTCTTGTATACTTTCAATGCTTGCCTACATTTTTACTTGCTCAGTTTTTGTGACTGTATTTCAGTCTTGGGTTATAGTTTTAATATACATGCCAATGCACCTATGTGACATCCATTTTTTCATAATGGATTTTTCAATTTGAATCCCCCCCCTTTTTTTTCCCCCTTGAAATATCTGTCCTGAGTGAATATGCATGATGTTACAAAGAAGATGTTAGTTGTATTTTATTTTATAGTTTTGTGTTTGGTTTGGTGCTTGTCACACAATACCTAAGACATTATTTTTTGCTTAACTTTGTTCTACTTTTATTTCTACAAGAAGGCTTTTGGCAGCACCATTTATAATGTTAGGGGAAGAAGTAAACTAATAGGATAATCCTCTTCAAATTTGTGAAGAGTGTTTGTATTTCATTTCTCTTGTACATCCACCATCTTGGACAGATTCAAACAGAAAAAGATCATTCCAAGACAAACTTGTCCGTTTCACAAGTCAGATATACACTGAGAGCTTGTCAGCACTTTAGGGCTATATGTCACAGGAATATATATTTTAAAGTGTGATTTAATACTTCTAGCTGTGTACTTCAAAACCTCTGCAGATAAGTAGATTCATGAAGAACTAATGGAGATGAAAAGTATCTAGAATCAGCTGGTTAGTGTGGGTATCCTTGCAGAGTGCAGATCTCAATGTAGCAAGACAATGTATAGAGAGACAGAGAGAAACAGCAACTACTTATTTTCACGGTGGTGATTTAGTGCACCTAATTTCAGCAAAGACCCATGTATCCATACTTTTTGATAGCACATCTATCTGCTATGGGCTCTCTGACTACAGAGGTGTTTTCTGTGTTTTCTGTTGGTACTTCTCCCACCTTCACTGAAGATTTTTTTAAACTCTGAATTGCACCAATACTATTGTACAAACCTTTCCTTAAAAACTGTCCTTTCATTAGGTCTGAAATCTTCACTGAAGCCTTCTGCTCCTTTTTATCTTCCTGTACATTGGCCTCATTTTCTACACACTTGCTAGGAACTCCCCAATAGAAATTTATTTTAGCTCTGATTGCCTCTTCTGTTAATTTTGACTTAGTTTCCTTGTTGCCTTATTAATTACACTAATTCTCGATTTTTTCATTTCCTTCTACATTTCTTCTAAGTCATGGCCCTTTTCTAGTTCTACATCTTCAAAAGTTTTACAATCCAGCAGGAAAATCACAGATTCTCTGGATTAACAGGAGATATACAGCTTCCAGTCACTGAAATAATCCTGGGAGGTGTATGGCTATAAACATAGACAATGTACAGCCATTGCTAGAACACTAGAAAAGTCCACAAGATTCCTACAGTCCATGTTTCTCACTCTTGTTTTCTTTTATTTGTCTATGAAAACAAAGAAACAAATGGACAAAATCCATTCCAAAAGCTCCATAGTGATGATCAGAAAGGGGGATTTTGTTTTAAAATGAAGAATGTTTCCCACTGTACAAGCTTTCGCCAGTTTCTCATGGATCAACAAACTCATTCTTTTCTGTCACTTACCCTCTGTCCAATGAATTAAAGTAATCGAACACGTCTAAAAGAGTGTGTTCTGCATTTTGGGAATACTTTATTTATAACTTGAAGCTATTTTACACAGTCTGATATTTACCACTGAGAATCTGTTGTTCTTAATATTCGTAGTTGATTTTTCAGTCCTGCTATGAACATGGCCTACCAAAATTATCTTTATTTAATTTATTTTAATTTATTCTTAAAGGTTGGGATTTGTTTTGGATTTATTTTGCCTTTTTCTCCAACTTACTTCTCAGAGATTGTTGTGCTGTCCCAGAAAAGGGACATGATTTGGTGGAGACAGTTAAACTTGGCCATAGCTTTTCTGGGCACTACCTGGGTCTACAGCATGTGGGATAGGTTATTACACCCTCTTAAATTGTACTTGCATTCTGGAAGCCTCTCTGTCTGGTCTCCAGCCCTGCCTTTCCTTTCAGGGCAACGGATGAGAATACTTTATCTTTCCCTTGACTTTAAGGTCTCTCATTACACGGTGGTCTCAATTTCAGGCACTAATTTAAGCCTTTACAAACCCACAGCAAATCTTGTTTTTCACTTGCAGCTTGTTTTTCTACTTGATTCTTCCAGGTCTATCCACCCTCTTAAAAACTCAATGCTCTGTACTCCAGAACTTCTAGTAAATTAGTATGCACTGTTATATTACTTTCTATATTATTATTTTTAGATCTGTTCTGTTTTGCTTTCCTTATGCCACTGGCCCTGGTACAACCCATTTTCTTTTTACCTCCACCATTCCTTTCTTCCCTCCATCCCTCCCTCCCTTTCTTTCCTGTCCTTTCCTTCTTCTTCTTCATTCACTCAGCTTTGCAAATATTTGAAAATAACTGATAATCCCAATGTGTGACTTTTCATCCTCCCTTTGTCCACATGTGTATGGTTAAAGATAGCAAAAATGCTGTAGTTACTTGTTCAAGACTGTCTGTATAGTTCTAATGTTTCCTATTTAGGAATAATTACATTAGAAAATATATTTTTTCAGTTGTTTTGAGTGGATTAATCAAGAGTTCAAGTCAGGTCTGCTTGCAGTTTGACACGTAGAGACCAAGGGTTACCTAAAGCTTGCTAAGCGTCTGCTCATAGTAGTGTTTGTAAGAAATTGCTTTCTTCCTGTTGTGACAATTTTCTGGCCTGCAGCATATATCTGGGGCAGCAATAAGTATAGTAGAGCACAAGCAGAAAGATCTTTTAAAAAATATTTTGCAGGTCATGCACTGTACTATAGCTGTGGCTACAAAATTATTAGAACTTTAATGGCTAGGATGGCATTTTACAATCTTTTGGAAAAATAAAAATAAAAGACACCCAAAGGTTATGCTCCAGAACACCCTTTTGTGGATTTTCCCTAGTGCTTTTAGTTTATTCTGTAGGAGAACCAGGTAAAGACTGGCTATATTATAATGGAAACTCCCTCTTCAGAGCTTTGTGATTGCTTCTTCCATTGATTTCTTCCACTTGTCATTGCTATTTTGACTTGATAGGGAGCATGAGGAAATATTTTAGTGTCACACTTTAGGAGAAAAAAGAAAACACATCAGGGATATTTTTTATTGAAGTTTTCAGTCACTTCTTCCCAAAAAAGTTGTGCTTGTTTGCACAAATTGCAAAACAGACAAACACACAAATTCTTTTGTTTTTACATAGCAAAGATAATATGCACAGTATATTTAATAACTACCAAACTATAACTTCTGCATTGCATAATCACTGGTAGCTATAGAGTATATTTATTTGAAAGTGGTGTATTTGTGTACTAGTATTGTATCCTGGTCTGGGGCCCCCAACGTAAGAAGTATGTAGACCTGCTAGAGCAGGTCTGGAGGAGGGACACAAAGATGATCAGAAGGCTGGAGCAACTGTCCTATGAAGACAGGTTGAGAAAGCTGGGGATATTCAACCTGAAGAGAAGGCTCCCAGGAGACCTCCTTACAGCATTTCAGTACTTAAAATTGGCTTATAAAAAAGATGGAGAGTACTCAGGCAAAATACTCATGCAAATAATGATAGGACAAGAATTAATGGTTTTAAACTAAAGGGGAGAGTTAGATTAGGAGGAAAGTCTTCACTCAGAGTGTGTTGAGGCACTGGAACAGGTTGCCCAGAGAAGCTGTGGATGCCCCATCCCTGGAGGTGTTCAAGGCCAGCTTGGATGAGGCCATGGGCAACCGGATCTAGGGGGTGGCCTCCCTGTCCATGCAGGGGGCTGGAACTAGATGATCTTTAAGGTCCCTTCCAACCCAAACCATCCTGTTATTCTATGATTGCACAAGTTTTCTACCACCATTGAAACATCTTATAGTGAGCAGGTTCAAGGCTAAGGTTCTACAGCAAGAGAACTTCAGGTACAGTGGAGTTCAGACTGTAGGGCTGGTTTATTGCTGATACATAGTCGTTTATAATCATACTCTCTTATAATGTTGGTGTTGAAAGAGGTTGGATCAGAATGATATTTTGCAGTACTTTTTGTTTTCTAGCCTCTGGTACATGATTAGAAATGTCCTCCCCAGTTTACAGCCAGATTTGCCTTCATACTTGGGGAGAAAAAAAATAAATATATTTTTATATATATAAGTAACTTTATGAAGAATTTCTACTGGAGATGTCAGTAGCAAAATTATTAAACCTCCAATTTTAATTGTCCAAGAAAGAGAGATCATCCTATTTTGTATCTTCTAATGAGAACAGGCTTGAGAACCTGAGAAATTCATCTGAGAAATTTCTGATTACTATGCCTTTCTGACAAGTTTATATAACAATATAGGACGTAGCTAAAATTAATTATTCAGTGTGGTTGAACTCTGTTGATATATAAACTGGTCAGAGTTAAAATTAATTGTTGAAAAATATTTCTGTGTAATTCAATTTCTGCACACAAAATATAAAAAAGAGTGAAACAAAACATTGAAGGTTCCAGGGTTATGGAATTTTTCATCATTGACTCTAGAATCATAGAATAACCTGAACTGGAAGAAACCCACAGGGGTTATCAAGTTCAACTCCTGGCTCCACACAGGACAATCCAAAAACAAAACCATGTCTGAGAGCACTGTGCAAAGGCTTCTTGAACCCCAGCAGGCTCGGTGCCACGACTGCTTTCCTGGGGAGGCTTTTCTAGTCCCCGACCACCCACATAGAGAAAAACCTTTCCCTGACTCCCAACCTGACCCTCCCCGGTCCAAGCTCCATGCCATTCACCCAGGTTCTGTGGCTGTCCCCAGAGAGCAGAGCTTGGTGCCTGCCCCCTCATGAGGAAGCTGCAGGCCGCCATGATGCCTTCCCTCAGTCTGATCTGCTCTGGGCTGAACAAACCAAGGGCCCCCAGCTGCTCCTCACACATCTTTCTCTCTAAACTCTTCACTATCTTTGTAGCCTTCCTTTGGATGCTCTCTAATAGTTGTATGTCCTTCGTATACTGTGATACCGAAAACTGTACACAGTACTCAAGGTGAAGCCTCACCAGCACAGGGCACAGCAGGACAATCCCTTCCCTTAACTGGCTAGCAATGCCATGACTGATGCACTCCAGGATACGATTGGCCCTCCCAGCTGCCAGGGCACACTATTGGCTCACATTCAACTTGCTGTCAACTCTAATACAACTCTAATTAGTTTGAAGAAGTCTAATATATAATGATGCTGTGATGTATGAAATATTTTAGCCCTCAATTCATTTCCATGTGGGCAAATATCAGCTTTGGATCAAAAACTGGCTACAGTCAATAAAAAGACTGCATTCTCCCATATCTATGGGGACAGAGACAACAGATCCAGGTCCTTTATAGTGGTGCAGTGTGAGAATGAGAGATTAGGGATATAACCTGAAACAAGAATGGTTCAGACATGATATTAAGAAAGGCTTTTACTCTCTATGAAGACATTCAGCAGGATGCCCAGGGAAGTTTTGCAGTGTCCATCTTTGGAGGTCTTCAAGACCTAAATGGGCCAATTCCTCAGCAACGTGGCCTGAACTTAGAGCTGGCCCTGACACCTGAAGATGGACTGGACACCTTCTGCAATCCCTTTCAACCTTAATTATTCCATGACCCTATGAAACCACCTGTTCTCACTAGAAACACAGGGCTGCTTCATTGTTGTTGTTTCATTGATTGATTGTTTTTTAGCTCTTTTGTCAATTGTGTTTAAATGGAAGTATAAGGATTTCTAGGATCTTGGAAGCTGGAAAGACCAACAGGTAGTCTGTTCATGAATGGCGATTTAATAGAAGATAGAAGATGTCTGAGATCTACTGTGTAAAGTAATAGCGTAAGACAGTATACCAGCTTGACAGTTATGTGTCTTTTTCCACCTCTGATCACTGAAGTCACACAAAGCTGAAAATACAATTTGTAATCCTAAAGGAATATCACTATACTTTGGAGATAAATATATCATACTCAGAAGTTTAAGACAGGATTTTGGTCTGTTAGCTGAGCTTGAAGCAATGATATGAATTTCTGAACTGAACACTGTTTCTTAGTATTCAAATAATTTTGTATTAGAGTATGGTTCATGGCAGATAGTCTCTTCTCCTAGCCTTTTAATCCAAAGTCATGAAGCTGGTCCTAGAGCATGAAAACTATCTCCCTCTTAAGATAAATTGAATTTCTAAGAGGAAAAATGAAAAGGGCTTTCAATTTTTTTAAATGCACCAGTTCCCAAAATGGATCCATACTTTAAACCACATCTGTGTGAAAACACTTAAAATTATGTGTCACAAATTGAGTACTTGATTATATCTCTGGAAATTTTCCTTGCACAGATGAGAAGTTATATGTTATTTGTGCTCCAGTGATTTTTATATAGTTGTCCATATAAAAGGTACTTACAGACTCGATTTAGAAATCATCACCACAAATATGTTTCTAGGTTAATTCATTTGGCTGAAATTGTCATTATTTCCCAAATGCTATATTCATAGACAGTGTTCAACTTGAAGCAGTTACCACATAAAATGTTAGACAGTAAGGAAACTCATTTAGTTAAGACACTTAGGGGAACTTGGGTCAAAGTTGTCACATGACCCCTAAGCATGCTGTTTAATCATGTTGTGTTTCAGTTATGTGGCCGTAAACTGTGAATCATAGGCATAGCTGCTTTCTCTGCTTTCCTGCATGTTCAGTCTTTGCTCTGACTAGTTTATCAACTAAATAAGAAGACAAAAAACTGTTTAGCATACGAGTATAGAAATATGTCACAGAACAATATTGCTGGACTGCTAGATGTTATTGTGATCATCAATGCAAATAATGAAATAACATCTGAGTTGAACACTACTGTCTAATTCTGCAGTTGGTCTTATTTTTCAAAATTATTTGATATCACATAGACATGTAAACCGTTGGGGTTGAGAGGTCCAGTCTCTAAAACTGCTGCAGTCATGAGAAATTACATGTCAAGCAATCTTCTCACTTGCTAGCTGAATAAAATTTCTTTGTATGGTTACAGTAATTAAGAGGAAAAAAAGCATTTCTATTGAAGGGTTTGAATAATAAGGTGATTTCCTAATAGATCTATGTAAATTGATGCAGACTTTAAATTTCAGCTACCGAGGTACATCTGAAGAGTATATAAAATCAGTAGATTAACTTTATAACATATAACATGGAGTATACAACATATAACACTTGCAGTATTTATGTGTAAACTGCTAAATGGTTTATTACAGTTTCTTACAGAAAGGATTTTGAATACTCCAGTACTTTTTATGATTAGTTATTTGCCACCAGCACCCAGTTCCATGGATTAGACATGCAGATTGAATTTTCAATTAAAATTAGTCTGTCTTTCAAAAACATCCTTGTCTGCAGTCAAAAGCTACTGGTACAAATATTTCTCTTCAGTGATTTTCAATATCAAATCCATCTTTGGTACACCTGAAATAAACAGCATTATACTAATGGTTATAAAAAGGCAATGAAATTTTGAATACTTTAATTTGATTCGTAGCTCAGTATAAAAGAAGTGTTATAAATAGGAGTTATTTCATTTAAACCTATCAATTTACTCTTATTTATGTTCAGAGAATAAGTGCCTAATTTTTAAAGGTAATTTGCTGCTCCCAGAAAGAATTAAATCAACAGTTTTGGAGGCTGAACTCCTTTATTTAGCCACAGAGTATATGTGAAATGAGCAACAGGGCAATACTGCCTTGCCGATATGGCAACACCTGGCCAAAGGGAAAACTGTTTTTAAAGTCCATTTGGTGAATGTTATGAACTGAAGGCATTTGATAGAAGGTACAGGTGTCTGAAAAGGAGTCTGATTCATGTTCCATTGTGGACACAAGCCACCGCTTATGGCTTTGATGCTGGGAGCATTTTCAAGGAAAAGGGAGAGGAGCGAATGTATTAATTTATTTCTATTTATTTATTTTTTCTTGTAAAGTAGAATGATAGAGTGACTGAAAATGTTCAAAATGTATTGTCTCTGAGATGACACTAGGCATGAGATATTTCAGTTCAAAGGCTATGCCGGACTGAGAATAGAAGTGTTTTCTTGACTTCTGAATTATTATTGTAGGGCTAATTGTGCTAATATCTATATCTATGAATAAAAAATCTATACAATATAAATCTACTGAAAGACTTCTTAAATAACTTCTCCACCCTTTGTGTAATCATGTAGCTGATGTTTAAAAATACCTCATGGCACATTTTATTTCCATAATGGATCAAAATCTCAAATTTACAAGCAGTTTTAGTACAGATACTATTGTTTCTCTTATTTATTTATTTATTTATTTATAAAAATGCAAAGGTCTCTGAATTAATTAGAACAGTTGCCATGGAAACATATTGGGCAAGAAATATTTATAGTTACTGCAAGCAATCATTTTGCAGTTTAATATTTTAAAACATCAAGAAAAAAATCTCTAAAACAAAATAAAATGTTTTTTGTTTGTTTGCCAGTCCTTATTTTCACAGTTTCCTGTTAAAATATATTTTTTTGTTTCTTGCCTTCAGGAAGAAAAAGAGAAAAAAAAAAAAAAAAGAAGAAGAAAAACATTCTTTGGTTGGCTAAAAGCATTTCTCAAATATAAAGACAAATAACATATCTTGTCAGATGTAGTTATGCTATTATACATGTGTGATGTCATTAAAGTCAACAACTGTAGATTTTTCAAAGCTAATTAATCTTAGTCTTTTTTTTATTAAGTATCTAAACTCTAATGTTAATTGCAACTACTAAAATATACACGCCTTATTCATAAATGCAATATAACAAGTATCTGATATTTTTATTAGTCTTAAGTAAGATTTATTCTTAATTTGTTAATTGGAATAGTACTTTATAGAATCATAGAATATCTGAGTTGGAAAGGATCCACAAGGATCATCAAGTCCGACTCCTAGGTCCCCAAAGGACCACCCAAAAAAACAGACTATGTGTCTGAAAGCACTGTGCAACTGGTTCTTGAACTTCGACAGGCTTGGTGCCATGACCACTTCCCTGGGGAGCCTGTTCCAGTGCGCAACCACCTTCTCAGTGAAGAACCTTTTTCTGATATCCAGTCTGAACCTCCACTGTCGCAGCTTCAAGCCATACTTTTCTCTGGTCACCTGAGAGAAGAGCTCAGCTCCTGCCTGTCTGCTGATGCTGTCTTCCCCTCATGGGGAAGTTGTAGGCCGCAATGAGGCCTCCCCTCAGTCTCCTCCATGCTGAACAATCCAAGTGACTTTGGCTTATAATAACATATCAGGAAGCACTCGAAACGATCTCAGTGTATATTGTATTCATATATACATATTATATATATTATGAGAAGACATTAGTGTCATAATCCAGCTTTCAGAAAGTATGTACTTCTCTCTGTCTCAGGAACACAGATTGGCTCTATGTTACCTGACAGTTAAGACCTTCCTCGGTGGGCCTGAACATCTGAAGATACAGTTGGTAGCCACCTGAATGTAGTGAAGCAGAAGGCCTCCTTCCCAACTCACACAGGGGATTAAGGAAAAAAAAAATTCTGATGCACTCCAAGGTAATAAAGACTGTTACACAAATGAAAATATGTCCTTAAATTAAATATTCAGTTCCTAACATATGTACCACTTCAGTGCACTCTTTTAAATAGATTTTTTTTTTTTTAAACTCTGACTTATTTAAATATTTGAGCAACTGCCCTACAGGTTCTGCATTTAAGTGAATCCTATCCTATCTAGGCACTTAACTAACCATGTGCATGCTTGCATATGTATGGATATCTCTAAGGAAATCAGAGGGGGTTAAGAAGATAGATAGAAAGAAAAACTGCAAAATAAAGACAAATAGTTTCTACTAAGTTTCATGAATGAGAAACGAATCCCTATTAAACCTGGAGGGATTCTCTCTGTATACTGTTTGAATAAGGGGTAAGAGCAGAATTAATCTAACTTGTCACAAACGGTGTGAAAGAACAGAAATAAGCCAGGCATTCACTTCTGATGTACATAATTTATTTTCAGGATTTTATACTGCAAATAACATCAGAATGCTGTCAATTATAGCAGCAAATCCATTCTAGGGATGATGAAAGTGTAATATACATTATTGAATTGGGTAGACCTATATGCATTTAAAGAAGACCACACTTTCTGAAAGTTCATCTCCTCCCATTCAGCAATGCAAATCCTGAAGTATTAAGACATGAAACAAAGGCAAAATATTGAACAGAAGGAGGAAGAGCTCAGGTTTTCTTCTCTCAGAGAAACATGAATTTCTTCATACAACCAAGGCCATCAATCACAACAGGAACTGCTAACTGTCTGCTTTGTTTACCAAATTGGAAATGATAATTTCATGATTTATATAACATTCAGGGAGAAAAATGAAGTTGACATTTCTGCCTGCATATTGTAAATAACAAGAAGGTTTCATGTTAAAAGGCATGGGTTTCCTGACGATTGTTTTAACTGTTATTGTTAAGTTGCTTCAGAAGCTGTTTTCTTATTTTTGTCATGTTTCTCATCTTGAAAATTATTGGTTTGCTCTGTCATTTCCCTGTTAGAGAATTGATTGTTTCACTCTATTTTTGAAGATGTGCCTGTAGCATGATTTCCTTTGCTTTTTCAGTTTAAAGAACATATTTAATTAAAGGTCCCTAAAAATAAACAGATTTTTTTCTAGCACTTTGCTAGATTAAGTTCTATGTTGTTACCAATGATAGAACACATTGTTATTTTAATTGCCATTGCCATACACTGTCTTTTTAGATTTCTTTGTTTGTCTGTTTGTTTAAATGGATGAAATTCTTGTAATGTTTTTGTAATGGGTATCACAATGTTTGACTTGTCAGCAGTGTATTCCAGGTATATTGTGTCACTGGTGAATTGAAACATTTTTTCAGTGCAGAAGCAAAGACAAAAATAATGAAGTGTATGCAAAGAAGATCACAAATTTGTTCAAAAATAGAAATTGCATATTAAGCAATGTGCTGTGAAGCGAAGGACAGAAGAGAAAGTGTGTAGTTTTACCTCAGATCTTCTAAAGAATCTAGATTAGGAAACACTGTCTCACACTTATTTACATGCCAGCCTCCAGCAGGATGCAGCTTGACCTCAGGTTGACTCCACAGTCACAGGCTAAAAGGAACAGTTATGCAACTCAGAGTGGCTAAAATTAACCATATGAAACCCCAGAAGGCTGGGGTGATGGTACCCAGAAGTTACAGAAATTTAAGGAACAATGTCCACTTTTTTTAATTGAAAAAAATGGCTTCTATTATTGTAGCATCCATTTTTATTGTGCTTACAGTCAATTATCTTTCTTTCTTTTCTTTCTTTCTTTTCCTTCCTTCCTTCCTTCCTTCTCCCTGTTGCAGAATATGATTTGGTGACGTTTGATACAATTACTGAAACCATGTCTAAATTTCAGACCTGTGTCTCATGCCCCAGCTGTAGCACTGTGATCCATCCTGAGGACCCTGAAACTTTGTTGTGGGAAAGCAAAAGCACAAAAAGGTTCAGCACAAGAGAAAGAAGGCATTAACACTACCTTCCATGTAGTTTTAAATAACACCTAGAACATGAAGTGCTCATGTGTTATTTCAGTCAGATACTCTCTATGTTTCTTTTCCTTTCCCCACCAAATTTTCTTTCCTCTCTCATCTTCTTTCACCTCTATTTCAATAAACGTCAGACTTATCAAAGTAAGTTACTCTCTTTTGCACACTTCTCTGCACCCCTGAGCAGAGATACTAAAGAAAATAATGTTTTAAGTAGTTCACTGCTAGTACAGGTCTCATCTGGCAATTTTTTTATATAGAAAGATGATGTTTACAGGTTAACCCATATGCAAGACAATACAATGCAGAGCCCCATCGTGGAGCACAGGAGGGAGAAAGAAGCAACTTCATGTGTGGTCTGCACTCTGCTCCCTTATCCACAGAAACTGTACTGCAATAAAGTTACTGCAGGAAACTTCACTACTACTTTACCGTAGCACACAGCCAGTGCTCCACAAAAATGTTTTAAGGCTGGTAATGGCCTGTGTTGTGCTTGCTTTTCTCTGGCAGAGAGGCTAGAAGTAGGAGTTAACTTCATAAAAAAAAAAAAAATCTGTCCTTGCAATACTTTTGTCTGCAGTGAGTGTGCTTGTGGGTAGCTGTCAATTCTGACAATAAGAGTTATTTCAGCTCATTCTAGCTTTTTCATTCATTTTTCTCCCTGGTAGAAGCAGTCAGTATTTTCAGCACCACAAGCAAGAATTTCTACTAATACAGCCCTCCAGTCCTCTATAAAAGCTGTGAAAAAACATTTTCTAATGGAAAACATTTATTATTTTATTTTATTTTATTTTATTTTATTTTATTTTATTTTATTTTATTTTATTTTATTTTATTTTATTTTATTTTAATTTCAAATGTCTAAGTTTCTGGTTGTTTCATTGGTTGGTGTTTTTGTTGTTGTTGTTTGGTTGTTCTTGCATTTTGCACATTTCCAAGAAATGTAGAAGATTTGTAATGGTCTTTATCTGCCAAGAGTCTTATAAAGCCTATCTCTATAACCAAAACTTCAAATATTTAATATTGTAGAGTGAAAGGTTCTTATAGACTGTTGTGTGAAAGGCAAACACCTCCTGGAAAATGAATATCATCCAGGGATATTAGCAAGCTGAAATTCACAAAATCTCTGACAGCTAGACATTTGTTCTGGTACAGAGAATTGTTAATTTACTGAAGTTCTGACAGCATATTAATGTTTTGTAAAAAATGCAGGGTACATCTGAAACCCAGGGAGTATGCATATGATAAAGACAGATGGGAAAATTTTCAATGACTTATTCTACAATATAATTAGGAGATAGGGATTAACATAAGCATAAAAAACGAGCATATTATTTTCTTTTTTTTTTTTTTTTTTTTTTTTCCTGAGTAATGTAGCTGCAGTTAAAACTTCCCAAGCTCTCAAATTTAAACATTTATAAAACTATAGGATATACCTAGGAAAGAAATGAGTTCAAAATTAAATCATGACCAGTTTTCATAATGCAAGGAAAAAGGTGGTAAGATGTATTCCACACTAAGAATTTCTAGGCCAGCAGACCTATTATATTGCCATCTGTCTAGATGTGTTACCTACAATATCACAGCTAAAAAAGAAAGCTGCCAAAGTCATGATGCAGCAGTAATATGTTCAGAAGTACCACCTATGAAGGGAAAACACCTGGAGTTTATTCTTCCTCCTCTGAGACCCCTGAATCATTTTTGGAACTAATAAATAGGGCTCCAAAACCTTTCACATGAAGAACATTGAACTGAAGACTTTGTAGATTTTCATTTTGTGAAATGTTAGAACATTTTGTGGAAAACTCTTTAATTAACACCACCTATGTTTTCCCTGTTATTGTTCTTGCTTGGAATACTAAAACAAATCCATATTGGTGCTTGTGACAGCAAATAGATAATTGGACCAAAGCGATAACATGACATCATGCCTCTTGTAATGAGAGCCTTAACTCAATGACATAGAAAGTCTCTTGCAGCCAGTGTCTGCATATACATGCATAAATCCAAGCCAGGCTTTTTAAACATACCTAAGAAGAGACTGAAATATATGTTCTGTGTCAAGGATACAAATCTGAGATGTGGGAATAGGAAGAAGTTTTTTTTTACTTTTTTCTTTTTTTAATGTTCCAATTAATGCATATTTATGTAAGGATAAATATATGAGAATAGTACTATAAATCCTACACAAATTCCTGTTTACAAAAGAAAATCTACTTGAAGTATGTTATTAAAGACAAATATTAAGTACAGTTTAATAGTAAATTTTATAATTTCTTGACCCCATTAGGAAAACACTAGCAGACATATTCCAATATAAATATTCTCACTTAATTCTTATGATTAATTTCCTATTTTTTATAATCATAAAGCAAAGAATAAAGTTTGCTCAAATTTTATTTTATTTTATTTTATTTTATTTTATTTTATTTTATTTTATTTTATTTTATTTTATTTTATTTTGATCTAGGTAGAAAACTGTAGTGCTGTAATATGCAGAGCAATTCAGAAAAAAAAAATCTATATAAATGCAATTTCATTCTCTGAGCTCACAGTGAAGATAGATGATATCTATAAGTGTGTTACTTTGCAATAAACAAATAAAATAAAAGTTATTAAGGGAATTTTATGACCTTACATGATTAATAGAAAATATTTGATTAAATGCTCTTTAGTGTTCTATTAGAATAAAGTAATATTTTTAACTGAAAAACTGTCATTTTATTTTCCACACCTTTTGCTAACACTATCAAGTCTTTGCAAAGCAATTAAATTCATATTTTAGGGAAAAATAAAAATTAAAAGTCAGGATCCTAACAAGTTTTTTTTTTTTTTTTTTTTTTTTTTTTTTTTTTCTGTGTGGCTGTGTTTATGTCTGTGTATGAGTTCTTGCATGAGGGCAGTGGATGTGATTGTAGTATTTGAGCTAACAACCCCTATAAAGAAGTCTGGCATTCTTTTAAATCACTTATGACTTGGCTAAAACTGAAATGTTTGGATTGAAATTTTCTACTGTAGGCTTATGCATCAGATGGAATCTTATTCAAAACAGTCAGACAAAATAGTTCATCTATTTCAGAGAATGATGTTAGGCAAAGTATGTTGTTTCACCAGTGTTAAAGAACATTAGAGAACAGTGCCGTGCAAAAACTGGAACAGAACCCAGAAGCTGTTAGTTATGCCATATCTCTGGAAGCAAATAGCAGCAAAGCCAGATTGAATGTCTGCTTTGCTTTCCAGACCATAGAGAGGAAAGCAGAAAGTTTGTGCTACCAGACTACCTAGTGACTATGCTGCAGTTTTTTTATCTGAATGTTTCAATTGTGCCCCACAACTTTATTTTTATTTTTATTTTTATTTTTATTTTTATTTTTATTTTTATTTTTATTTTTATTTTTTTATTTTTATTTTTATTTTTATTTTTTTATTTTTATTTTTATTTTTATTTTTATTTTTATTTTTTTATTTTTATTTTTATTTTTATTTTTATTATTTTTTATTTTAATTCAAATTATGAGTAAGTGCAGAGAAGATGAAGCTGATGCTTCTCTGCTAAACAAGAGTTAAGATTACAAGTGACAGAGGAGAGTAATTGCTGAAAATTCTCCTGTATTCCTATATCATAATGTTTTATTATTAGATAATGAAATATTACCCTCCTCTCCCCCCCCCTCCCCCCCCTTTTTTTTTTCCTTTCCAGAAGATCATTGTTTAATCAACTGATAGTTGTGTTCGAGCAAGTCCAGAGAAGGGCAACAAAGCTGGTGAGGGGTCTGGAGTACAAGTCTTATTAGGAGTGGCTGAGAAGTGGTTGAGGGACCTGGGATTGTTTAGCCAGGAAAAGAGAAAGCTCAGGATTGATCCTATCACACTCTACAGGTACCTTAAAGGAGGCTGTAGCGAGGTAGGGATTGGTCTATTCTCCCATGTGCCTGGTGACAGGACCAGGGGTAAAACGGGCTAATGTTGCGCCAGGGGAGGTTTAGGTTGGATATTAGGAAGAACTTCTTTACGGAAAGGGTTGTTAGGCATTCGAATAGGCTGGCCAGGGAAGTGGTTCAGGCACCATTATTGGAGGTCTTTAGAAGACATTTAGATGTAGAGATTAGTGATATGGTTTAGTGGAGGACTGGTTAGTGTTAGGTCAGAGGTTGGACTTGGTGATCTTGGAGGTCTCTTCCAACCTAAATGATTCTGTGATTCTGTGGCATGCTCCTGGGCATGATGTATCTCCCACAAGGTCCAAGTAGGATTCGGGTATATGATTGTCTGAACTACCTAAGGAGGTGCACAGAAGGGTGGCATGGTCATCACCTGCAACATCATCTTCCCTTGCCATTCCAAGTTCTGCTTTCATGTCATCTATGCAGCATACCAGGAGCGGGACTGGGGCTGGCTAGAGACTTTGGCTCTAAGGACATAGCAGAGCTCAACAGGACAGGGTTATATCATTTTGCAACCTCTAGTAGGTGAAGTCCTAGTAAGTTGATTAGGTTCAGGATTTACTGTTGCTGTGTATCAGAGAACTGTTCAGAATGCATTCCTACAGCACAAAAGTTATTAGTAGCCCAAATAAAGTAATATTAATGGACCGAATTTTTAACCATACTCTGGATCTTAATACTCTTCATCTTTCTTGGACTGAGCCAACTCTTCGTTGCATGGCAAAACTCTCACCAATTTCAGTCAAACCCCAAAAGTAAATGGCTGTGGGAGAGAGATTGCTCATCTTTCAGGGCAGTGAGGCATAGATGTGAGACGTTCTCATCCCTGGTTCAAGACCAGGTTGGATAGAGCTTTGGGCAAATTGGTCTAATGGAAGGTGTCCTTGCCCATGGCAGGGGACTTGGAACCACATGATCTTTAAGGTCCCTTCTGACTCAAGCCACTCTGTGATGAGTCTATGATTATTCCCTTCCAGATGTGTTTGTATCAGTTATTGCCTCTAAGTCTGGAGATGACTTCTAGTTGACAAGTTTGTAACTCACTACAGAGACACTGGGACCTAATGGAAGCCTCTGTTTGCAGAGTATTTTGTCCTAATTAATCCGCCAAGGGTTTTGTTTGACAATCTGTCAAAACCATTACTAAAAAGTGAGTGTAGCTGTGTTTCAGATTATATTTCTTTTAATGGCTCTGCCTCCAGCCAGGTAAGGCAGCAACACACTGTAAAGCTAGGTCTATCAGAAAAGCAAAGAGTTTTCAAAATTTTTTTTGGCACATTATAAGGAAGGTGTGATTTCACTGGAAAGTATTTTAATAGCAAGATAATAGACACTACAACAGGTTGTCAGCCAGACGCTGATAATCAGTACTTAAACTGCCATACTAAGTCTGATAGTATTTACATTTTTCCCTTTTATTAAAGACTGCTTCTTTTGAACTAAAAATATAATTACTGGCTAATAAAAGAGCATATTAGATTCTTCACAGTGCAAATTGGCATGGTACAAATTAACTGAGCTGTGTCAACTGAGGTTGAGGCGTGAACTTAATGGGATAGTGAGGAAATTTGCAGACCACATCAAAAGAAACTTCAATAATATCAAAATAACTGAAAATTCATAAGCAAATCTTGTAAGTTATTTTGCTGTCTATACACAGAATCACAGAATCACAGAATTTCTAGGTTGGAAGAGACCTCAAGATCATCGAGTCCAACCTCTGACCTAACACTAACAGTCCCCACTAAACCATATCCCTAAGCTCTACATCTAAATGTCTTTTAAAGACTTCCAGGGATGGTGACTCCACCACTTCCCTGAGCAGCCTGTTCCAGTGCCTAACAACCCTTTCGGTAAAGAAGTTCTTCCTAAGATCCAAACTAAAACTCCCCTGGGGCAACTTTAGCCCATTCCCCCTCGTCCTGTCACCAGGCACGTGGGAGAACAGACCAACCCCCACCTCGCTACAGCCTCCTTTAAGGTACCTGTAGAGAGCAATAAGGTCGCCCCGAGCCTCCTCTTCTCCAGGAGGAACAAGCGGCTCCCTCAGCCGCTCCTCGTGGGACTTGTTCTCCAGACCCCTCACCAGCTTCATTGCCCTTCTCTGGACTCGCTCAAGCACCTCGATGTCCTTCTTGTAGAGAGGGGCCCAAAACTGAACACAGTACTCGAGGTGCGGCCTCACCAGAGACGAGTACAGGGGGACAATCACTTCCCTAGCCCTGCTGGCCACACTGCTTCTTATACAAGCCAGGATGCCGTTGGCTTTCTTGGCCACCTGAGCACGCTGCTGGCTCATATTCAGCCCACTATCAACCAATACTCCCAGGTCCTTCTCTGCCAGGCAGCTTTCCAACCATTCCTCTCCCAGCCTGTAGCTCTGCTTGGGGTAATTGCACCCCAGGTGCAGGACCCGGCACTTGGCCTTGTTGAACTTCATGCAGTTGACCTCAGCCCATCGGTGCAGCCTATCCAGATCCTCCTGCAGAGCTTTCCTACCCTCGAGCAGATCGACACTTGCGCATAGCTTGGTGTCATCTGCAAACTTACTGAGGGTGCACTCAATGCCCTCATCCAGATCATTGGTGAAGATATTAAAGAGGACCGGTTCTTTTAAAAATCAGATGGGAAGATAATTACGATAACGTACTTAAATATAGAGGACATTTATTACTGGCAGCAGAACTGGTGCTTTATGTTAGTATACTATGGTACTATATGTTACTCAAATTGCTTAATCTGAGAGTTTCTTTTATTTATATTTAAACGTGAATCCATTTTTTTTCTATGAAATTTATTATGTTTGATGTATTACATACTCCAAATCTTTTACAAATGAATTTTTATTTATTTAGACTATGAATTGTCTTGTCTTTGTCAGAAAGTTTACTGCTAAAATTTAGATTTGGATGTGTTCAAAATTAAACCCTGTCCATACACTATTTTTGATCCTCTTTTTGGTTTTGTACACTAGACACTTAAACAGTGGTACAGTACTTTTATCCAGTAATGTTTGACAATGGCAAAGGGCCAAATGATTCCTTCAGCTTATGAAAATGAAAAGGCAAAAGAATAAATTTTTAGTCCACAGTATTTTTCTAATGTTTTCAATCTGCTGAAATACTTTGTTAAAATCAGATTGAAGCAGTCAACCTCTTTAGAGTCCTGAAAAGATTTTGGAACTACTTAACACAATTTTTCACACCTCACAGTTGGAAATAAATGGAACTTAATAGAGACAAGGTAATTTAGGACCCATACTGCCAAGGGTGAGGACTGTGTAGGATCTCAGGGTTATAACATACATGGTCCTGACCTTTAATTAGCTAACAGAGTTTGGGAAATCAGGAAGGCTGAATAATGTACTTGTTGAGAGGAAGGGAGCAAACCATGTGGTATACGGATTACAGAAACTGTCAGAATGGAAAAACAAAACAAAACAAAACAAAAACAGCAACACATAGGCCATGAAGAAGAACACTTCTGCAAAAAGTCACCCCGGAAATGTAATTGTGGACTAAGGTTAAGTGAGGAAAGAGAGAGAATAGGGTTTCTAGGTTTGCAAGTACAACCTATGTCTGTCACCGGGTCAGTTGGGATATCAGAAATTATTTGAATTTCCTCAAGTCATAGAATTAACAGAAAAAAATGTACATGATAATTGCAGAAAAAAAAATCACTTTTGTCAAGGGAGAATTATTGTTTTGTACTGTATTCTAGTGAACCATGCTTCTGAAAGGGGCCAAAGGCCATTACCGACCTCCCATGCTACTTTTCTTGCAGTTCTTTGAAAACACCTAAAAGATAGGCAATACTGATTTGACTTTGCCTTAAGAAGTTGTTTCAAAATTTGTCACCTACCAGTGACCCAGGCCTGGGCTAATTGGGCATAAAAACCAAAAACTCAGAGAAAATCAGAGAATGCAGAAAGATGCCTCCAAACCAACACATAAGCTATCGATGCACTGTAGTGTTTGTCACTAATTAGGTCAGAATTCTGTGAACGCAGCTCTTGCACTGATTTGCAGTGACCTGCTTCTAATCAACAGAGAATGTACTCTTACCTTTTGCCAGCTAAAAAACTTACACTGCCTTTTCAAACAGATTGTCCTCTATACTACAAGTTGTTGTTCTGTATTACAGTTTTGGAATTCAAAAAGTTTAAATTACTGTCTTCCCCCATATTTGTTGCTTGGCTATAGAAAGAGAATGTAATGAAACCCACTTTATGATGTGTTTTCAGCTAATCAGAAAGAAGAGGTTGAAGAGTGTGATTGAATCATACTTAAGCCACTCGAGCTTTAGTAGACTTATCATCCAGACCCTCAGATGCTTTAAAAGTAGGTAGTTTGATAGCTCTGTCTTGATTTAGGTAGCTAGCTGTCTTGATGGAGCTAGCTGTGAAAATCTGTACACAATGAGATATGAAATAAATTAACACTGATGTGTTTCTGAGGATGATGTCATTATCACATCATAAAGCCACCATGCAGTAATCATATGGTGTTTGGGATTGTATTATAGGATAAAAATAAATTGCTGCAATAAACTTTTACTTGTTATCTAATTCTATATTTTTAAAATTATGTATTTAAATATATAATCTTTTTCTCTTCCTTGTGGTTGTATTGCCCAATAAAATTTGTGACCTAGGTAAGAGTACACCTGGGTTCATTTGCTCCGGGATAAATGAAGATTTGAAGTGATTTCAGAACTACTCTGATTTATACTAGCTAGGAGGCTGTTCCAATTTTCACAACCAAGTCCAAGTTCTTCAGAACTGCTCTTTTGAATAGTACTTTGCAGCAGTCAGCAGTACTGCTCAGCAGGAATAAAAGCTGTAGAGTTTGTCTCTCATTACATGGCAGTTGATCACAATAGGCAAACAAAACTTCTGATATGCTTTTACCTTTAGACAAATGCCTGTGGCTTGATACCAAGTATTAAACACAAAATAAGTCTGCTGTGTATTTGAAGTCTGGCATAATGTCTAATTTCTGCATTTTAAGAAAAATAAAATACATAGTGAAGTAGCCCCCCAATATATATATATATATTAAAAATTAATGTTGTCATGGTACCATACTGCATTAGGAGACCTCTGATTCTGCTGTCACTCACAATAAGACAAAGGCATCTAATTATTAATTAGAATGACACTACCTTATAAATATAACTAACACTAAAATCATGCTCCAGGAAAAAAAAGTGCCATGATTTACCATAAACTATAAAACTATGACATCTTTTGACATCTTTTCTTTCTCTGCAAGTGAAAAGACACAATGTTTTTATACTGATGTTAAAAAATGAAAGCAAATTACACTTCAACAAACATAAATGTATGAGAGAGCAAGACAGCAAAACAGGGAAGAAAAGCTAACTACATATGCTAAAATTAAAGCCAATTTAAGTTTTTTTTTTTTTTTTTTTTTTTTTTTTTTTTTTTATGGAATTTTAGAGTCTTAAAACTGTGAGGTGAGTTTTGCACAGGCTTGGGTCTTTGTTGCCCCTGCAGTTTGACTACATAATACTAAATGACTTCTAACCAAGGAATTTAAAATTCCTTGCAGAATTTGAGTGACACTGCCTCCTTCCTTTCTCCCACAAAAACAAACAAAGATACAAAAAAACAAAACTGTTCACCAGATAGCAGCTGTGTTCAAGTACAAGCATCTGAATCCCTTTTCTAGATCCTTTACTTTGATATTTCCTATTATAATTATGGATTTCCAGTCATGCATGTACATGCTGCTTGCTGACCTTCATAATATCCTAGTCTCTGTGGTATCTTGTGGCAGAACTCCACTGTCTAATTGTGTAAGAGAGGCTTTCACTTCTCAGCATTGATTTTGCTATCTTCCCATTCTACTGAAGTCCCTTTATTTTTGTTATAGAAAAATATGATTTCAAGTTCTTTAGCTGACTTCTCTGTAACGATGCATTTTATCTACATTTTCTGTAACTTAAACACTCTGTCTTTTCAGTTCCTATTGCTAGGATAAACTTCCCATACACCTATCTTTTCATAATTATATGCCAGAGAGAAAATCAATGGTCTGGATATGTCCCTTGGGACGATTGGCCCAATAGACCAGCATTAGCTGAGGAGATGAGTTAATGAACTGAGGCATGCTTAAAATAAATTTTTATATTTTCATCTCTTTTCTATTTTTATCCTTTTAGGTATCATTGCAATAAAATATAATTAAAAGAAAATTAATACTTTTTAAACTGGAAAAGACACTGCCTAAGACAAAATTGATGTTAAAATAAGTGCTTTGGACTATAAGAAATTTTGCTCATGCATTTAGCTCAAAATGATTTTATCTAGCTTTTTTAAATCAGAAAGAAAATGAAAGAGCTTATTGTCATTACTTCATATGTGGCTTTGGACCTCAATATAGTAAATGTTTTAAGACTGGATGTTTTCTTAAATGATGAAAAATTCACCCTCTAAACATTTTAGTCATTAAAAATCCTCCAATTTTAAGGACAAAATAGAACTTACATTGCTTTCAAAACTTTCAAAGATCCCACAGACATACTAGGTGATTGTGCAATTTATCCTGAATTTCTTTCTCTGTCTAAAATGTATTCATCCTTCACCAAATTATCCATCAAATCAGATATCTCCAGTACTGAATCACTATTTTTATCAAATTACTTATCACCTATCAAATTGAATTATCTATATCTTGAATATACTGCAAACTCCCTATCATTATTTATCATTAAAAGGTAAGCTATGAAACGATATTGTATTTTTCTCTGTAAATTATTAGATTAGAAACGATGTATGGCATCCTTGATAGTAATATAATTTAATACAATTGTTATAAGGTAATATGTGGTTTGCCAAAGTAGAACTTCATTGACACTTTTGGAAATTGGAGATTTTTAAGCCATCTGATTATCTCATTAAAGGATTATTGTTCCTGGCAGTTCCCAATACTGGAAACTGCAAACTGGTAAAATGGTTGTGATTCATGAGCTACTTTGTGAAATTGTTCTGTAGGTCAAACTAGATGGTCATAATTGCCTCTTTTGGGAGAAAAAAAAAAAAAAAAAAAGACTGATAAAAAAATTGAAAGCAGTGAATATCTTGTGTTGGAATAGACCCACAAGGATATAAAGCAACTCCTGACTCCACACAGGATCACTCAAAAATCAGACCATATGCATGAGAGTGTTGTCTAAAGGCTTCTTGAAACCCAGCAGGCTCAGTGCTATGACCACTGTCATGGAAAGCCTATTCCAGAGCGCAACCACTGGAAAAGTAAAGAACCAAAGAACCATTTCTTAATATCTGGCTTGAGCCTCCCCTGTTGCAGCTTGGTCATTCCTTCAGGTCAGAGAGAACTCAGTGCCTGCCCCTCTGCTCCCCTTGTGAGAAAGTTGCAGGCCACCTTGAGACTTCCTGTCAGTCTCCACTTCTCTGGGCTGAACAAACAAAATGGCCTTAGCCACTCCTCCCTCATACAGCTTACCCTCTAGATCGTTCACCATCTTTATTGCCCTCCTTTGGCTGCTGTCTATTAGTGTCACATCCTGTTTATACTGTGATGTCCCAAACAGCACACAGTGATTGAAGTGAGGCTGCAGCAGCATAGAGCAGAACTGGACAATGACTTCCCCTAACCAGCTAGCAATGCCGTGCTTGATGGTGCTCAGGATAGAGTTGGCCCCCCTGGCTGCCAGCTTTGCTCATGTTCAACTTGCTGTCAACAAAACCCTCCAGATCCCTTTTCTTCAGGGCTGCTCTCTCTGTCCCCCAGTATGTACGTATAATCATGTGTGCCCCTTACCAGGTGCAGAATCCAGCACTTGCTCTTGAACTTCATATTGTTGGTGATTGACCAGCTCTCTAACTTGTCTAGATCTCTGCAAGGCCTCCCTACCCTCGAGTCAATAGTTCCTCACAGTTTAGTATGATCTGCAACCTTACACAAAACACCTTCTAGTCCTACATCCAAATCATTTTAAGAAACACTGAAGAGAACTGGCTCTAAAATGGAGCCCTGCAGAACCCCACTACTGACTGGCCTGACGTAACTCCATTTACTATAATGCATGACCTGTCAGTAAATTGTTCACCCATCAAATTATGTTTTTATCTAGCTGTTTGCTGAATATTTTGTCCAGAAGGATACTGTGAAACAGTATCAAAAGCTTTATTTAAAAAACAAAGCAAAACAAAAAATACATCAACTGGCTTCCCTTGGTCAACTATATGGGTAATCTTGTTATAAAAAGAAATTAAGTTCATTAAGCAGGACCTTCTCATTCTCAATTCCATGTTGGCAATGACCAATGACTGCAATGTTCTTTTTTTTTTTTTTTTTTCTCAGTAATTACCAGAATAATTTTCTCCATAATTTTACCAGGCACTGAGGTGATACTGACAGGCCTGTAATCACCATCTTTTTCTTTCTTGCCCTTCTTAAAGATTGGAATGACGTTTGCCGGCTTCTGGTCAACAGGGACCTCTCCATATTCCCAAGACTGTTGAAAAAATATTTAGAAAGGTCTTGTGATGACATTAGCCAGCTCTCTGAGTACCCTGGGATGAATCCCATCAGGCCTCATAGACTTACATGCATCCAGTTGGAGCACCAAATCCCACACAAGTTTGGGGTTGGCTGGGAGTTTATCATTACCACAGTCATGGTCCTCCAACTGGGCACCTGGGATCCCAGCATTGATGCTGAAGACAGAGACAAAGAAGTCATTAAATGTCTCTGCTTTGCTTATGTTACTGTTAGTGAGGTGACCACCCTCATCAGTGTTTTCTCTGTTTCTTCTTTTGATGTTAACATACTAAAAAAAAAACTCACAACCATTTTTTATTGTCCCCCACAGTACTGGCCAGCTTTGACTCTAATTGAATTTTGGTAGCACAAATTTTCTTCCTACAAAGGTGAACAGCTACCCTGTAGTCCTCCCATATTGCCTGACCTCACTTCCAGCTAACATACATTCTTTTTCTGTCTAAGCTCTAGGAGATAAAAAATGTAAATTCGAATTCAAATAAAACCCACCATTAGTCTTGGACAGTACTTGCAGTGAGTTTAACATTTTTGTCTATAATTACACATATTTATTCCTCCTCACTTATTTAAGAATGTTTTTGGAGAGGAAGTATGAATACTTTTATGGGCAGGAACTGTTTATGCAAATATGTATTTTCATAAATGTTTATACCATTAATATCTTTCAAGGTCTGTTCCTATTCATAAATGTTCAGTGAGAAATCAGAACACAGAGTCCTTAAGAAAGAACAAATACTTGAAATAACTACAGTAGTAAGGAATTCAAGAAAATTATAATGCATCTACATGAAATACTTTCAGAATCATTGTCATTAAAGAAGAATTCTGAAAATAAAAAATCCTGTAGGTTGCTTCCCAAAACAGAGGACTGCAGTGGATACACTTATTAAATTATCAACTTCTTTATAATGTAACAACTTGATGAATATTTAAAAAAATATTTAAAATATATTTTTGTTCTGCTGATAGAATTATTAAGAAAAATGGTTGTAATGTCTCAGACTCCTGCAGGTGGGTTGGCTGGCTGGGGACACAGTGGAAGTCTACAAAACCTTAAGTAATATAGTGGGACAAGCAGAGACTATCCAGCATGCTGTCCAATAAAAGAACAAGGATCATTAGGTGAGGCTAGTAGGAATCTGTTGGGCTTTAAGCCCATGGGTTGGGCTCCCTTGAAAATTTGACTTGGCCATAGACTTGTGGGACTCTTTGTCAAAGAATGTAGATGACAAAAATATAGAGCATTTCAAGGGGAGATTGGACAAGAACTTTGAAGAGTGATCTGTTGTCACTAAACAGGAAAATCATGTCAGGCTCCTGATATCACTTCAGTAGAAAATAATCAGAGCCCCTGAGTACTCAGGGACATGGCATATCCCCTTGCTTATTCTTATTCTTCATCCAGCACCTGCTGGAGACAGCATCCAGTGCTTGGTGGAACCCATCTGAATGGCTAGTCGTGCTCTAATTGGACAATCTTTCTGGATATATGTTTGGTGTCAGGCAAGCTACCAGCAAAAGAGTCTGTTTTCTCTCTTTTTCCTGTTTAGAGAGCAGACAGAGGTAAAAGCTGGAGTAAACTGACCCAACTTTGAGCTTAGTCCTACTAATGGGAGTTAATCTGAACCTCATTAAAGCCCTGCTTTTGATGTCTACTTGGCATACATTGAAATATATACAGTAATTGCTGTGGGTTTGAATTAGGCCTCAATTCGTCCTAAGGTATTCCATCCTTTTATGTATTTACAAAGGAAATTTTAAAGAGCTCTGAGTGCTTTATTAATGTGTTATTCACTGAGGGAAAAAACAATAGGACTAACACCCCATGAAAGGCAACCAGAATATATCTTGTATGTACCCCTGACATTTCTCCTTCCCTCAACAGATGTGATCAGAAGATCAAGACTTGAGAAACAAAATCTTTGGAGATTAGGTTAAGTATTTGAATGATATATGTGCTAATGAATAATATGATAAGTGGTTTGTTTGCTTTTCAGAACACTGCACAAGACTGAAAGTCACACACTACTCTGTTTCCAGTTCTTCATTCATTTCTAGGTCTAAAGTGTTTCTTGCTTCTGTTTACTATTGAGGATCTGGACTGATGAAAAATAAAGGTTTACAATGTTTAGTTATCTAATGATTATACACTGTTATGAAAGTAGAGTGGCTAAATGCAGATTATTGAATATATATATATATGTTTTCCTCCTTGGTTCCTCCTTTTTATTATCTTAATAACACTGAAGACAAAAGGATGATGTTTGCTCAGAAACACTTACTATAATTTGTACTTTGATAAGACTCGTGTATCTGTCTCTCACGACTCATTAATATGTCGTACATTACATTACATGTGGCTATTAGAATGTATTATTGTACTTGAAAGGGGTAGGTATTCAAACTACAGAATATGAGTAAATAATTTGAAACAAATAATTTAAAACTAGCACTTCTGTCTTGTTCATAGAATATTCTCAAGTGTATTATGATTTCTCTGTTCGATTACTTAATGAAATTTATGAGCAATGTTAGTCACTAACTCTAAGAGTCACTAACTCTTAGACTCAATAGCTCTTACACTTTAAGCATAAAGAGTCACATTTTACATACAAATAAAATCTTGTATGAATTTTACAAAAACAGTTTCTCATCAAGATACATTCTACTTCTCTTTTAAGTTGATATCTAGCCCGCATTTCTTGTTTGAATGTAAACTTCCTGAAATAATGATTCTGATGTAAATAGTAAATAGTGTTTTCACATTCTAAATTCTGTTTCAGCAAGGATTTCCTTAGTCACTCAAAATCTATTTTTTTTAAATATTACTTTTAATGGAGTCATTTTTAATATATGTACATATTATATATATATATGTACATATTATATATATATACACATTTTTATTATAGTATATTTTAATGTATATATTTTAGTAGGGTATGTTTTTATATACTTGTTCCAAGAGAACAAGTCTTACGAGGAGTACAGCTTCAAGTGTTACACCCTGAGAGGAACACTGGTCACAGAACCCAGTTTACCCAATTGCTCTTTCCAAAATCTACTTTGGAATGTATTAGATCTTTTTAAATAACAGTCAGAAGGAAGACAAAAAGAAATATTTCTACAAATTCATTTGAAAATGTTGTCTACAAGAGGGAAACAATTTCCTGTCCTGCAAAGCCAAATCACCTTTGGAAATATTTCTTTCTTTGTGAGGGACATAAGAAAATTGTAATAGTATATTTTGAAATCCTCTACTAAATAAGCTTTTCAGAAATTTTAAAGTCAGAGCATAATAGTAATGATAATAATAATAGTGTTAATAATCTGAACCTCATCTTGCTTCAGAAATATAATTAACTTCCCATAAAAACTGTCTAAAAAGTACAAGAAACACTGATATTTATCTGAGGAAATATAGGGAAGTACAACAAGAAATAAGGGCCAGTAGTGTAGCTTTCCTGTGGAGGTGGAAATTATACCCACAATATATATACCAAAATTTTGACATCAGTTGGTGGGATGAAAGAGCTGATTATTTTTACCTCTTCTTATCTGGATTTTTAACTCAAGTAGGCATAAGTTAAGTGCTTTCTCAATTTGCAGACCTAATTTTCACACACAAAACAGACAAACAGAACTAAATTCAGGTGAAAAAAATTACTTCTTTCTTTGCTCAAAGTGATACCGCATCTGCAAAGCCCTGAGTTATTTCCTAAGACCTCTAACGTCTGCCTTCCCTTTGACATCAGACAAAAAGATACTCAACCTGTAATGTCTTTTCCTTCTAATTATTTTCTTCATTTTCTTACATGTATATCATAGTTTAAAAGGCTGATAATTTTATTCTATCCTTTTGTCTTTTAGTTTCTCCAGAATTAATAAATGTGTGAGGTTAGAATAAACGATCTTGCTATTTATCCAGGTCACTGTCCAAGCAGCTCAGGATAAATTATTAGGAAGGATCATCTCTTTCAGAGCTCTTTCTTTTTCAAGCCTGGAGTATCCCAGACACCTATCGGTTCCACTTTCCAAATATAACCTTTTATATCCATTGAGATGATCCTTCAGAAGCCATTGCCTGAAATGATAATTTTGTTTGAATAAAACACTCTGTAAGACATAAAAAAAGAACTGTGAATCTCTACTCAGAATCAGATTTAGAAAAGATGAGCTAAATATATCATTACACACATTAAAGCTAAACACTTCTATGTTGAAAGTAATTCACCTGCTAGTTTGAAATTTCTGGTTTCTTTGATTCTTGAACTAATCAGGTGTTTCTTTCGGTTGCATCCTCTTCCATTTCTCTAACTCCTGACCTATTAACGCTGCATTTTTACATGGCCAAATGAGCTAGCTCCCCAAAGCATTTCTGGGTCCTGATCCCAGTATTAGTATAACAGCTAATTATCTCCATGGCTTTCTCTTAGAGTGAGTTAGTTATTTCCTTCCAGGACTAATACACTCAGGTAAGGCTGTGGAGATTGCTTAGTCCAATAAAAATAAGGTGTTTATATCTATGAATGAGACAGGTATATGGCTGACGCTGCACCAGATTTGGCTTCTTTTGGACCTTCCGCTGGCTTTGTACCCTTTAATGCCCACACATGACTCCTTACTGCACCCTAGGTCATGCAACATCTGATAAAAATCACCCATCCCATTATTTCAGACTGTCATATTGAAGTATTCCAACAGAAAGAAACATTCAAGAAGTAACTAGCATGACGGTCATGGACACAAAAGTCCCAGAAAAGTCCAAAAGCAAGAGTTATACAAGTGTGGGTGCAACCAGTCAGTTCTAGATATAGTCTTTAGTTCAGACTTAATTGTCTTGTAGCAGCTTGCTTGAGAACTAAAGAGGCCTTCTTGGAGTACATGTTTTTAAACACTACAGAAATAGATTCAGAAGAGATATTTTTTCTCTCACTCTTTTTCTTCCTCTTTTCTTCATTTTCCTTAGATTTTTATGCAAACTTTTTTTTTTTTTTTTTTTTTTTTTTTTTTTTTTTTTTTTAATGGTACTAGAACTTCAGGTGATGAGTCTTCCTTTTGGTTAATGAATAAATTTTGGCTCTTTTTTTCTGTTTCAGACTCAGCACAATACTTCCATGGTACTTCCTAGTTACAAACTAAGAATAACATTATTTAATACAAAACCTCATTGCTTATTGCCAGTTTTCTAGCATGTTCCAGAGATCTCTTTTGGTCTTTCATTATTTTAAATAGACATCAAAACCCCCTGTGGTCACTTGGGCAAGTGTCCATGCCAGAACTTACTTTATTAAAATTAATGATTTTGTTTTCCCAGGAAGACTCTTCTGATGGCTTTTCCAGAAGAGATGAGTCATTTTATTTCATTAAATCCACAGGGTGAATTGCAATAATGGGTAGAGGCAAAAATGTCATTGATTTTACCAAATGAAAACAGGAGTCACTAATGTTTTTATGTATTTTGTAGACTATTGTCTATGTGAATCTTGAATTCAGGACAGCTTAGTAAAAATTCGATACTGTTTGCTAATTGTTTCTGACTTGACTTGTGTTAAGGTTTAGTCCCCCAAAATCATATCAATTAAAGATTTATTTATTTTGATGTAATAACAAGCTCAGCTGCTGATTACTGTGCTCACCTTTAAAAACATGTTGTTTTACTTGTCATTAGTTATCCTTAATGATACAGCAGCTTCTTTTAAAGCTGAATCTCAGTATCTACTGGAGGCATATTTTGGAAAAATGCTTTAATTTTATTACAGTGGGAAAGATAAGTTTAAGTCTTACCTTTTCAAGGATGAGCCTAATCTAGATTTTAATTACATCCCCAAATCAATGTTTTGAAAAATCTGAAATGCTCAAAGAAATCAGACTCTACAAACAGTGTGATCCTGCATACATGCAGGATCCATTCTTGTCCTCATTTGGAGTTTGAGGACTGCAGCTAAGTGAACAAAACTATCACACTTCTGTAAAATAAGGATGTTATTGAGACAAAGGGAATCAACATGTGCTTTATTTCATTAGGTCTCCATAAAAACTGCAAAATTATTTCGTGGATGTCCCGTGAAGCTACTGATGTCCAAATAATAAATAACCCTATCCATTAATCTTCACCACTTCCTCTCAAAAGTTATTCTAGGATGCATCTTATGCTAGAAAGGGTGGGTAAAGTCTATTGTTGCAGTTTATCTTAGACAGTAGTTCTTATGACATGATGTTTCTGATCCTACATAAAAAGATCATAACTAGTTTGGGCCTCACTCACAGAAGTGCCAAGTAGTCCCGTAGATAATATTGCATTCATAAATAATGTTTATCTCATATTATGGCATACGTAAAGTGTATGATGTTGGATGTAGCTTCTGCCAACCTGCATTTGAGATGATGACTGTGTTTTGGGATTTAAATATAAAGCACGGAACAGACTAGTATTCCCATGGAAGATGATCCCTGTGATCACAGACAGTGACAAGCATCTCACTACTGAAATTATTGCAAATTTCAAATATATGCCAATAAAATCAGAATACTGATTTTGTCTATTGGAATATTTTCTAACATTTATTCCATGTTTTATTTATTTATTTCTGTATGGAAAATTTTGTTTATTTGGTTGGTTGTTGTTGTTTTCCTACTTCCTGTTCTGAGGGAATCGTGGCCAACTTAGGCTATTTGCAGAGCAGAAGAAAAACAGGAGTAATATATGGATCGTATGCCAAGGCTTATTTCATTCAATCGACAGCATTCATGAAATTCTTCTGCAGATTCATTAGATTCTTTTATCTAGGGGATGTCTTGGACAAGCAGTAGTTAAAGGAAACTGAATATTTCATCTGAAGACCCTCAGAAATTTTATACTTATTTGTATTTCTATGGTAACATTAATTCAGGATCAATGATTAGATCTATTATTTCTTGCAGGTTTAGTGGAGGGGCTGCATTGATAGATCATCAGGTATAATTTGACAAGAAATTATTCCTCAAGTAATTGAAATAGAAGCAATACTGAAACTTTGACAGCTGTTGCAGTATCAACAGCAGCAAAACAAGAGATGTGGAAGCAGCCACTTCTGCTAGGAACAGAATGACACCAGCCTTCCTCCCAAGGTCTGAAATCTGTTCTTTTTGTCAGTTGATAAGATAATGTCACAACCTTGCTGAAAGTATCTGTGAATAGTGATGCTTCACTGGATTTTTTTTTTTTTTTTTTTTTTTTTAATTCTGTTCAGGTTTTCTATGCAACAAAACCATCACAGTTGCATTAGTTTTCAGAGCCAGTGATAAAATATCTCTGTACTGTGGGAAGTGTAAAATATTTTCAGCAAGCTAAAGAAAATATTTTGAAGTTACATCAGTAGCACTCATATGGCTGCTATGCATTGAGAAAGGATTTTTAAGCTATGCTATAGCTATGCTATAGTTTAAGAAGGAGAAGACAGCCAAAGAGCAGGAGGGAACAACAGGCTCCAGGCTAGACAGAGAATTGGTACATATGGAAATATAGTCCCAAGAGAATTCACACATGGACACCAGAAAATACAGAAAGATTTGTTTCCATCATCTACAAAAAGCTGTATCATTCAACATCTCCAGCGTCTGGAAAAACAAACAAACAAACAAAAAAACAGGATGTTACTTCCACATAAAGAACATCGAGAACTCAGGGAAGTGTAGGCTGATCAGGAAAAGTGTCATCTTGGAACTAATTTCCAAGTAGGAAGGCAATCAAATCAGTCACCATGTATTTACCAGGGCAAATGTTGACCTACCTGTCTGCCTTTTATGAAGAAAAGAACAAGTATTCTGGTGAAAGGACACTGAATTACTGAAATGTGACTCTAGCAACACTTTTGACACCAGCTCCCATTCAATCATACTTGGAAAGAGAAGGAAGTGTGGTCTGTGCAAATGGACTGCTATACAGGTCGAAGACAAGCTGGATTGCCAAACTGCCAAGCTTATAACACAGTAATCAATAGTTTGATGTTCATTTGGCAGATGTAACAGTGTACGTTGGAGTCAATACTGGAGCTGATATTCAATATCTCTATCAGCAGCCTGGATGATGCAGCAGAATACGCTCTCAGCACATTTATGAATGATGCTACATCAGGGAGAAAAGTGACTGACATGCCAAATGGCAGAATTTCAATCTAGAAGAACCTCAGCAAAATAGAAAAATGGACCAATGGAAGCCTCATGATGCTCAATATGGAAAATATAAATGACTCAACCCAGCAACAAATAACCACATAAGTCTGCATAGGCTGGGAACTGAATAGTTGAGTAGCAATCCTGCTGAAGAGGACCTGAGTGGTCAGAGTGGATGCCAGTTTGAATATTAGCCAGTACTGTGGTCTCATTTCAGTTAAGACAAAGTGCACAAAGTAACATGAAACAGGTATATTAGGAGGAGTATGAACTGTGTATCAAAGTAAGTTGATACACTTAGACAGTTAGACATTGGAACAGGCTGCCCAGGGAGGTGGTGGAGTCACCATCCCTGGAAGTCTTTAAAAGATGTTTAGATGTAGAGCTTAGGGATATGGTTTAGTGGGGACTGTTAGCGTTAGGTCAGAGGTTGGACTCGATGATCTTGAGGTCTCTTCCAACCTAGAAATTCTGTGTGTGATTCTGTGTGAAGTTATTCCCTTCTGCTTGCCATTGGTGAGGTCACACCTAATGTTCATACTACTTTGGGCCCACATTTCAAGAAGAGTGTTGAGAGAACAACAGACTGTCAAGTAGAATGCTGCCAAGATGGTCAGGGACCCAAAAGAGGGACCTAGGAAAAAATATGTCACGAACTGTCATGACTGTCAATAAATCTCAGGATAATAATGTTTATACCCCATGTATATGGTTTCAGTCACTCATGTTTAGAATGTGTACATAAAGATCTTGTTTGTAGTAAACATCTGAAAATCAGGGTTCACTGGTTTCTGAGTGAGATTATTTTGTGGAAATAAAACAAGTATAACCTTTCATACCTTTCCCAGATGATCCCAGCTGGGGAGCGGTAGACCTGAAAGATAATACAAGTAGGGATGTTTGCTACTCTTGAAAATGTTTTAAGATGTCAGTGGACTCATATAGAGATTGATCAAGTTATGTTTTGAGGCTTTACTTTGTATTGCACAGGGCTAAGATGTCTTTTTTTAAATAAGACCATTGATTTTCTGGTAGTGACAAATGATACCAGCAACTGGGACTTTTAGTGCCTGTCTTAATTTAGTCTTTTTCTGTGTCTTCAGGTAAAATTTTTTCATGTATAGTAATGTGCTACATGGATATGCATATGAATGCTTCTAGAAAATAATGTAATAAGGTTTTTTACATTACTGTTATTGCCTTCAGTTCAGTGCAAGTATATATAAATATGTATTTTGGTATACATGAAATGGCATCAACAAAACAGTGACCTGGTTTAGTTAAAAAGTCAAGTCTAGCTGTATGGAGAACTCTGTAAAATCTATTTTACCATATGGACATAGTATATAAAAGAAAATAGCATAGTCATGCTGAGAGTGGCCAACTTTGCCTGGATACTGAAAGGGCTCAGCAGTGCCACTTAGATGCTGTTATTCACTTCTCATTGAAGTGAATGATCTTGGCATGCGATGTGTAGATGATAACTATAGAGTCTACAGTCATAGCTGTGGCTTTTGGACCACTAATTGTATTACTGCCAAAGCAGGTACTGAATTGAGCTCTAAGTGGCCTGCAAGCCTAGTTAAGACACACTTCACATCTTGCACGTAGCTCTATATATTTATTCATCCCTTACCATTGGTCATTATGCATTCAGTTGCTATTATGGACATAATGTTCTTTTCTCTACTTCTTATCTGAACACCTTGTTCTCCCTATGAGGCTCCAGAACTGTTGGGAAAACAGCCAGGAATGCTGAAGCTCTCCTTTTTGGAATTTAATGTGCTGTGGTAACTCTGTGCAGGCTACAGGCAGCCCCACAAGGGAGTTCAGCCTTTTAGAGGTTTATAAAAATAGTGTGGCTGGTTTTCTCTTAAAATTCTTTGACAACAGAGTGGTTGTGTAATCTTAGGGCGGTGGTTTATCAGTCCCACAGAAGCCTGAAGCATACCTGACATTGGCTTACAGCAAAGAGAAGGCACTTTCTATCCCTTCTCTTTTATTGATTATTCTGATACTCCTTTAGCAAGCAGACAGTTGCCAGGGAGTTCAAAATTTACCAGGCCTCTTCCTCTAGAGGCATATCTTGGTGCTGCTCTGGTTACTTGGACACAATTCTGTCTGTGAGACATTTCCCTATACATGCATACTGATTCTTCTTCTGCAGCATAGACAAATAAATAAATATATATATATATAGTATAGCAACACCAGAGATTCTGCAAGAGAAGTTGGCTCTAAAATCTGAAAGACAAATACCAGTTTAAGTGGTTTAAAACCAGAACTCTATAACAAAGGATTAGAAATACATATATTACTTCCTTGGTTTTGTTATTGTTCTCTCTGTATTCTAAAAGGCTAGAAGAAATTTTAAGTTTGGATGAGAGGAAGGTGCAGAGATTATTATTTTACCTACAAAGCAATGATTTTACATAGAACTATATGACTCTTAAACAAGAGTCGATTGAATTTCCCTATGCTGATTTCAAAATGTAGTTACAATTTGACAAACATCTAGGAATGCAATTCTGAGGAAGGAAGAGACCTTTAAACAGTTTCTTTCTTTTGGCTTCTCCAATAATAAATAAAATGCAAAAATATATTTTTAAATGTATCATTCCGAAAGCAGAAATCATTAATGAAGTCTGAAATTTGGATTTATATTATTCAAAATCATAACCAAATAATGTAAAAGTCCATAATGTAAAATTTTGTCCATTGAAAATGAGTGCTACTAGAGTTACTACTGTCAAGATATTGGTCACACAATTTAGAAGCAGACAAGAACTGGCTTGAAATCTGCTTGTAAATTAAATAACATTTTAATGTACATTATATATATATAATTGTCTAGAATAACATGCAGTCTGAGACAGGAATCTTATAGGGATGTCACTGAACATAAATCCAGACCTCTGTGTATCTTGAAATTTAGAACAATTGAACATTTTGATCTGCTCGATCTGCTTGAGGGTAGGAAAGCTCTGCAGGAGGATCTGGATAGGCTGCACCGATGGGCTAAGGTCAACTGCATGAAGTTCAACAAGGCCAAGTGCCGGGTCCTGCACCTGGGGCGCAATAACCCCAAGCAGAGCTACAGGCTGGGAGATGAGTGGTTGGAGAGCTGCCAGGCAGAGAAGGACCTGGGAGTGATGGTGGACAGTTGGCTGAATATGAGCCAGCAGTGTGCTCTGGTGGCCAAGAAGGCCAACGGCATCCTGGCTTGTATCAGAAACAGTGTGACCAGCAGGGCTACGGAGGTGATTGTCCCCCTGTACTCGTCTCTGGTGAGGCCACACCTCGAGTACTGTGTTCAGTTTTGGGCCCCTCGCTACAAGAAGGACATCGAGGTGCTTGAGTGGGTCCAGAGAAGGGCGACGAAGCTGGTGAGGGGCCTGGAGAACAAGTCCTACGAGGAGCGGCTGAGGGAGCTGGGCTTGTTCAGCCTGGAGAAGAGGAGGCTCGGGGCGACCTTATTGCTCTCTACAGATACCTCAAAGGAGGCTGTAGTGAGGTGGGGGTTGGTCTGTTCTCCCACGTGCCTGGTGACAAGACGAGGGGGAATGGGCTTAAGTTGCACCAGGGGAGTTTTAGGTTAGACGTTAGGAAGAACTTCTTTACTGAAAGGGTTGTTAGACACTGGAACAGGCTGCCCAGGGAGGTGGTGGAGTCACTATCCCTGGAAGTCTTTAAAAGACGTTTAGATGAAGAGCTTAGGGAAATGGTTTAATGGGGGCTGTTAGCGTTAGGTCAGAGGTTGGACTCGATGATCTTGAGGTCTCTTCCAACCTAGAAATTCTGTGATTCTGTGATTCATAGAAATTCTGTGATTTATCACTCTGACAGAATCCACCTCCCTGCCTTTGGCAGAGAGCTCTTGTCTCACCAACAGTCTTTTCTACCTCACAGCATGAAGAAACCTATGTAATGAGAGGTCATTTACCATTTACCATTTACCAAAAGAAAGAAAGGTTAGCTTGAAACATCCAAAGAAAACTAGAAGGAAGGAAGGATGGACTAGATGGACTAGGACTAGAAGGACAGATTCTTATGACACAATTTGTGAGGAAAGGAACAAGGAGGAAATAAAATGGCTTTGCAGTGTAGTTTCAGTGACTGGTGGAAGGAAGAAAGAGATATTGAAAAATATGGAGATATGTCTTCTGCAGTTTGATTTTAGAGCTTCTATTTTAATGATTTGGAAAAAGAAATAGAAAGCTAATCTGAAATAATGTGAAACCTGATTAAAGGCACAGTGACGATAGAAGTCAAGTTGACAGAAGAGAGTGGGTAAGAGCAAAACTCATTATTTTCTGAGTTACCCCTCCCTCTGCTTTATACATACAAAATATAAAGGTGGTATTAACTGTATGAACAGATAATCTAAGGAGTTTGTCCTATTGCAACTATGAATCTGGAGTGTCAGAACAAAAATCATCAAAATTATGTATAAACTTAAACTATTAGTCCTAGACATAACAACTGCTTTTTTTTTTAATATATATATATATACACATTTCTAACTAATCATGAAATGGCATGGCATCATTGCAGATGAAGACTTTGGCAACACAGTTTTGTCAGCTCTGCATTAGATTAAAGGAGCTTCTGAAAATGATTAATCTCATCCTAGGATACAGGAGAAAGAAAACAAGAAAGAAAAAGGGAAAAAGAGAGAGAAGAAGAGAAAAGGGAAAAAAGAAAAGAAAAGAAAAAAAAATGGGACGGGACGGGAAAGAAAGGGAAGGGACGGGAAGGGACGGGAAGGGAAGGGAAGGGAAGGGAAGGGAAGGGAAGGGAAGGGAAGGGAAGGGAAGGGAAGGGAAGGGAAGGGAAGGGAAGGGAAGGGAAGGGAAGGGAAGGGAAGGGAAGGGAAGGGAAGGGAAGGGAAGGGAAGGGAAGGGAAGGGAAGGGAAGGGAAGGGAAGGGAAAAATAGAAAAAAAAGAAGAAAAAAAGAGGCTTTTTTTTTTTTTTTTTTCCTGCTGCTGCTCTGTCTGCTGGAAGGAGACAATTCAGTTCTGCAAAGACTTCACCGGTCATTGTGGGATTGTTCTCTTCTACTGCTCTGTCATTGCTCTATTTTATTTCAGGGTTGAGTAAAGCAGTTTCCTGCATAGAGTCTGAATGTATTGCTTTGGGAAACTTGAAAAAGTGGAAACACCTAAATAGAAATAATTATAAATTTTGCTATTAAAAGAACAATTAAAAGGATGTGTTATACCATCTGGGAATGCCTTCTGGTGAATTACTCATGACAACCTACAGCAGACAGTCAGAATGTCTATTCCCAGCTTTTGTTTTCTTTCCGATTTAGTTCTCTGCCAGTGAATATAGCTCATCAATTTTCCAAAATGTAAAATGAAGCCACTTAAAATTTGATACTCCTCCTCCACAACATCTGATAAGCTGAAGCTGTGGAGAGAAAGATCAGGACACATGGATGCCTTTTCAGGGGAAGTTCTACCCTGCAGATCATTGTTTTATGTCTATGTTTTTACATCAGCACTTTGGTAATGATCAGAGAAAACTACTGATTTGCCTTGGGCATATGACATAATCCAAAATAATTTGGGAGGGATATTTTCTCAGCATGGACTCCTTGGAGTGCAGAGCACTTGAAGGGCTGCATTTTCATTGTCATTCTATTAGTGCGAACAGAAGCTCTACTTGTAACTCCCTGTATAATTCGAGAAACTTCAGTAAGAACTGTAAACAACTTGTCAAGTCTTCCTGACTTTTAAGAATTCTTTTATTCAACTCAGTGATGTTTTACTTCACAATCTCAGCTGCTCATTTTTCTTTTTGCTAAAAGTGTATGGGGTTATTTTTCTGTAAACAAAATTGAAAAGGCCAATTTTCTTCTGACTAAGCTTGATTAACTTTTTGTCTCTATCCTAGAAAAATTGATTTTCTGTACAGAAAGATTTAACAAATGATATTAATTTAAATACACTCAAAGCCATGATGTTTATTAAAGATACAGCAAATGTGCCTCTCAGCTTGAAAGATGTAACTACTTAATCTCAGAGTTTTCTCGGCTGGACTGAGTGCCAAAAGTGAATATATGCTCTGTGAATTCCATGCAATGTGTAATAGTTATTTCCCATTATTCATGATGGTTGTCGTTAATGTCAAAACAGAAGCTTAGAGGTATTTGTAGGAAGACTGATAAATCCTGGTGAGAAGTCAATGTGTGGTACATCCTCTGCCTAGAACTTGCCAACACAGCTGATGGTAGCAAGGGGATAATCATGGACTGGCACAGGTCTCGGCTGGGGATCCCTCTCCTTGCTGAACTTTTCTTTACTCTCCAAATTGCTGTGGGAATACCTGTTTCAGGCTCCTCTGACCCTTTGCAGATAATTGAAATGAACATTTGCTTCTGAAGAGGGGATATAACCTACCAAGGTGAGGAAAAATGAATATTTATCTTGGTCAAAAGCCTCAAACAACCCTTATGAGTCAGAAAAGAAGAGCTAGATAGCTAAAAGACAGAAAAGGTGTTTTTAGTATAAGATGATGTTAAACTCATTCCATTAGTGACCGACAAATATTATCAAACCAATGTTCATACCACAGTACAATTAGACACTTGACATTGCCATCTTGTGGGGAATATTTTTGATTAGTTTGATCATTTGGGATATTTAATGCACTAAGCAATTTCACAGCATATTTTTGGTGAGGGCATGGGGGTCTTTTTCTTTTCAAAGGGTTGGTTAGGACTTGCAAACTGAAACCCAAACTGTGTATTAGCATGTTAAAGTGATTATATTGCAGAGGAATGCATACAATATCTGGCTAGGCAAAACAAAAGGAAATATCATGGAAATCTCAGTTGTGGCACAGCCATATTATATATTATTCAGTCATATTTCTATTTGTTCTCTCATTTCAGTAGGATTCAGCCTGATGGAATTTCAATACTACCCAGTTTTGAGGTTGCACCTGTAAGCTTTCCTTTATCTGTGGAAACTGAGATTTTTCATTTTCTTCTTGGAACAGCAGTTTGAAGCTATATTGTTTACAATAAAGGGCTCCTATTTTTTTTTTTCCAGGGATAGATAGAGACTGCTACCCTAGGGAGTGACCTCTGTGTTTACTTCTTGAAGTACTTTGGTAACCTGAAATACAACTTGATGTTTAAGAATGTTTGATGTTTAATGTTCTGTAAACATTAAATCAGAAGCTTGACAGCTTCACACTTCTACTACTTCTGCTTGTTGTTGCTGCTAAAAATAAATAAATAGGTGAAAAGTGATAAATTTCACACTCAGAGAAGGTTGGACAAAGCCTTGCCTCTGGATTTCTAAATTCTCACACAGAAATGTCAACCTATGTTATAAAGCTTCTATTGTGGAGGCTTTGCTTCTGGTCTGACATGGTAAGAAACCAAATTATATTGTACACAAATATTTTTCACCTGGTGGAAATACAGAAAGCTCACCAAAATCATGAATGACTGTTATTCTATTTATTAAAGAAGACTAACTCACCAGGGCAGAAACTGTTTAATGCAGAGCTGTATGATGCACACCTGGAGATAGATAATTACGCACATTTAGGAGAAATACCGCTAATGAAAGGAACTTTGAGTCTATTTCTTTTAAGGAAACCATTAGAAAAGAGCAATGAGACCCTGTGGAATCTCTGCAATTCACTTGGTCCCAAAAGGATTTAAAAAATTCTCCTGAATATGGCTTCAGTAGCATTTATATGATGCTGAAATTTAGCTTTGCTCAATAACTGCAGTTATTACTATTTATATTACAGCAGTGGCCTGGGACTCTAGTTGTAGATGACACCTGCAGTAGGATGAAAATGTACAAACCAGGGTCAACATTACATACAGGAGACAGGGTGGCAAAGTCAAAGGGCAAACTTACAACTTCCTTTCATATACTATGAAGTGTTTTACTCTTTCCTTCAGATCCCTGGTTCCAAGGCAGCTCTAATGCTACAGCCACCAACTGTCATGTTGGATACTGTGTTTCACAAAAGTGAAAATTAGGATCTAAGAAGTAGAGTATTGAAATTTCAGATTATTGTAGAACAGAGAAATAGTCAATTCTCTGCCTATATCCTGTTTCAAAGTTCTATAGGACACAAAACTTCTGCAAATTCAGAAATCCCTAAATCCTCACTGGCTATTTCTAGACACTTTATCCTCACTCTTCAGTGTGTAAAATCATCTTTGTTCTCTACACAAAGTCACAATGAACTTTATCTGATATCAGTATACACCTATGCCTAAAAATATACCTTATTAATGGACAGAATGACTGTCCATTTCAACTTCAGGAACTCAGGACATGGTATTGAATGAATGTAATAATACCACAAAACTCTTTTCATTAAATGATACTTTTAGATTTTTTCTTATCAGGTCTTCAGACTTGAGTTATTCTGATTACCACATTTTCCCTCTTTATGAAAAAAGCATAGAATCAAGGAGAACAATATTCTTTACAGAATAGGAATCTGTAACAAGACTTCTTATAATTCAAGTTTTTTTTTCCTTTTTTTGTTTTTTAAATTTTTATATATGCGTAACTCTCATTAAAAGAATCCTCATGTGGAAAAAAAGAACAAAACATAAGCAATTTTAGTTTCACAGCCAGCAATTTCTCTTTCATAGGTTTATATATTCATACACTTATATATATATGGTATAAGGACATATTGAATTTAACCAGATGAATTGAGAGCTAAAATAGAAAGAAATGAAAACCAGTGGGAAAAAGGAAAAAAAAAAAAAAAAAAAAAGGAAGAGAAATTTTAACTATGTCTTAATGACATTCCCAAATTCATTTGTGCAAGCCTTTACTTTCAAATCACAGATTAAGCAAGTACTCAGTGATAAAAGCAGAGTGATAGTTTGTATTTGAGGAGAGAGAGTGGAGATTGAAAAAGAAATTGTGCTCATCTATATGTGCAACACAATTTGTATGCAGCTATACATACTTGGTAGAAAAGGACATTTTGATAAATCTATGCATGAAAGAGCTCACATTTGGCAAATGTAGAGAAACATTCAATCCCCAAACTAAACTGTTCCAGCAGAGAACAGTCCAGTACTCAAAAAATTTATTAATCTCTAAATGTGGACTCGCATGTATTTTATCTAACAAAATGAAGGTACTGCTCATTCTGACCACATTTAGGATTTGTCCTACTCCACTACTGCTCATGTAAACTACCAATAATATTGCAGTTGTTTAACACAATATTAATCATGTGCACAATATTTAGCATTGTAGTTTGTAGAAAAAAATTGTAATGAAACAAACAAACAAACAAAGCACTTTTTGAGCCCAGAGTTCCAGCTTATATAAATTTTCAACATTACATCTGTAATGGCAATTCTGTGATGAGAATAGATGACTAATGACATTTCAGTTTTTAAATTGCTTGCAGTATCTTGGGATACTCCAGCAAGAGTACCCAGTAGTTAGATGTTAGGCCTGGGCCCCCAGGATCAGAGTGCTGAAGATGATGGAGATTGTCTTGGCAGGAAGGAATTTTGAAGTGCTGGGATTCCTCTACCTAACCATCTGCCTCTGGAGACGGAGCAGCTGGACACATACAGAAGGTTTATAGAGATACAGAGAAGGCAGGCAATGGCATATTTTCACTACAGATTGATCTTATTTAATTGTGGGAACTGTGTAGGGAAAAGAAAACTGATTCCATGCAGAAGCTGTGCTCCTGTGGTAAAGACATATGCACAGCTGTGGGAGGGCCACATGCTCTGTTTTAAGCAGGGGTCATAAACCTTAGAGTCTTTGCGTGTTGTTGGTTGTAGCAGTGACTGTTCCTAACTTTGTGCATACACAGGAAGGAACTATGCATTTTTATACAGTGTTTGTATAACATTCTGTAACAGCTGCCTAAGACAAACCCTGTAGTTACCCTTTGGGTACCCTGTAAAAATGTTGCCTATGTTTGAAGAACTTGATCAAGAAGCCACATTTATAAAAGTGTGTATAGGTGTTATTTTCAGCCTGTATCTTTCTTTTTAAAATGGAAATTATTATTTTCAGAACCCTTATAAACTCTTCATAACTCTCTAATGCAATTATACCATGTCTCTGAAGAGGTGAACTGTAAACCATGTTTCCTTCAAGATTTCAGCTATAGAAAATTATATTTAACCTAATTTAACCTATGAATCTAGGAGGGAGCTTGAGCCACCTGACTGTGTTTGTTAGTTTTCTCCTTAGCAAAATGTGAACTGAATATATGCACTCAGAACTGGAGAAGGATGGAAACACAGGCTATTTCCCATATGATATCCTCCATTTTTAATTCATGTGCACAATTGGCATTTGCATAGTGGTCTGTTCATTCCAATGTTAATAGTATATTGTAAGTGTTATCATTAATATTAAACCCATTGTTAATATTAATGACCTGCTGTTTTCAAAAACTGCTGCATCAAAACCACTCCAGCAATACACTTTAACATTTCTATTACTCCAGAAGAGGGAATTCCATGAAGGCTTCAAACACATAACAACAAACCTCACTTTATACCTGAATTATGAATTTCTGTGTACAAAAGCAAAGTATAATTTGTGTGATGGGCAACCAGCAAGTTTTGGTGGGGCTTTAAAGATTTTCTATAACAATCACTATTATTAATTCACTATTGCAAATTACTAATGCTGATAATTATTTCATAAAAGGTCTAAGGATACTGTGATGATTTTACTTATCTGAGTCTGGACCTTTAAAGTTATAAGATGTTTTAAAGTCCTCTGTACAAGGTTTTTATGTTTTGTGGTCTAATGGTGTTCCATGAGCAATCCCAGTTATACATTAAAAAATATTAATATCTCTGTGTATTTCTGACTTGCATAGGATATAACTACATGAAGAACTGAATCTGCTCCTGATCTCCAAAGAGACTATTCAAGTGCCTTGAATCCACACAAAGAGGTCTCCAGTTTGATTTAATGTCTTTAGTGCTCCAACTCATTTTCAGTGCTAAATTCGTCCTCGGAGTCCTGGACAGCAATGTAAACTTCTTTTAAGCAAGTACTAATATTTTTTTTCCTGCTGTGAGCCTTATACAGCACTCTTTTGAAGTCATTGGGAGCTGTATCAGGAGCTTCAATGAGAAGAGGATTCATGTATTCTGCATTGTCAAATTCACTTTTATTAGCATGGGATTTTGCTAAAACTAGCCCTTGAAAATCCCTGAGAGAAATGACAAACAAAATTGCTTTCAGATTTACTTTGCAGAGTTAAGTTGGAGACCTCTGATGTTGTGATATATCAGCTCCTTTTTAGCACACAAAGAATAATTTTTTCTACATATTATGCTACATTACAAACATTGCTAAGACAGATTTAGTTGAAAATAAATATGTATAAGATATTCAGAGAGAAATTAGGCCTTGACTGTAATAGAAAATACAGATGTGTGTCTGAATGAAAAGCACCAGGATTGTTCTTATGTGGTCATGTGTGACACATATAAGACATTATAAAACAGGAAACGGATGCTTAATTTTTCATGAAACAGTTACGAACATTACATTTTCCATCAATCTTTTTCCTCTTTGACAAAGTTCAGACTTACAAATTATTATAAAAAAGAAATTAGCGGTCAGCATCATATTCAATGCAGACCCAAAACAGTGAAGATATTTGCAAAACTTAAAGAAAAGTAATATTTGCATTTAGAACAATATATGTGTAATAAAACAAAATATGTGTTTTCAAGAACATTATATTTAAATCTAAAAAATGTTAAGAAAATGTTTTTCACTTAAAATGTGGTCTTCACACAGTTATCTACAAGGATCAGAAATCCAGAAGCAGTGCAATGGAAGGTTTTGCTTTACTGCACTGGAGGTCACAGGCTTGATTTTTTCAGGCCCTCCTACTTGTTATCAGTTCATTCAGGATAAAATATGACATTCTGAAATCTATTTGCAGATGAAAACATAGCATCAGAAAGCACATCAATTAGCAAAATTTATAATAGGGTGTTATCTGTGGAAGTATGTCATGTCCTCAGCTCTTTAGGGGTCCCAAGAAAAGAATCGAAGGTAAGGCGGTCTCAGTCTTGCACTATGCCTGGCACAAACCATGACAATTATTTGAATTTACAGAATGCTAAGCAGAAACTTTCCTGACAGATTAGTCCAGGTCACAGTCTTTATTTCTTCCACATACTGACATAATTTTATCTTTCTTCCTAAAGGGCAACATATCTTTCTAAAATTCAGCACCAGATCCAGAAATGATCCAGAAAACTCCTCAACAGCTTTCAAGTTGTAGGATATAAATTATCATGGCAACATAAATTCCTAATGTTTGAAATATAATATTTATAATTAAGGATGAGGAAATAAAAATATCTCTGTCTCTTGATATCAAGAAGAAAGATTTTCTAAAGCAAAAATTAGTCTGTGGTGTGAACTATTTTGATTATCTCAAAAATATATTCATTATAATCTTTTATTAAATGTCTTTATACTATAATTCAACTGTATAGATTATGAATACTAATTCCAAAGAATTTCCAGTGCACACCATAATATACTTATTTACATAAGGAACTCAATATTTATATACACTGACAGAACAAAAACATGACTTGGTTTTGTAACTAAGGATGGCACATATCATTTTGACAGACACAGCTGAGACAGTTGGGTTTATGTTTCTAAAAAAATATTCATTTTGTACTTTTTTATAGCATACTGACAAGGGACTTGCTAATGAAGATAAAAATGATAAGGGTGGGATGTGTAACAGACAGGTGGTTCTGTAGAAATTAGAAAATGATATGAAGTTCAGGTTTATTTTCCAGTACTATGCTGAACATTGTCAGTGTTACTATTTAAAAATAAATGAGATGCACAATGTGAAAGGTTTTTATTTCTGGAAGTTACAAACCATATCACAGAATTTTCTAATTTGCAGGATGTAATTAGAGTACAGAGAGTACGGACCTGATCTGATAAGTAACTTCAAAAAGTTTTACAAATACATTTGTATAGTTATTAAAGCTATCTCTTTGATTCATTGATGAAACAATTACAGCAAATCACTACATTTTGATTATTTAATTTTGATAAAGGCATATTTTTAAGAGCCAAAAACCTAAATATCTTAAAATTTTGATCTTATCTTGTGTTGCTGTATCTAAATTTATTAAAAGTATGGCAGAAATATAATGAAGAATTGCATGGTGGCTTCTCCACTCATATACATCTAACGTCTTGTAACATAACAAGATGAATTTACTCCATTAAGTATCAGTTATTTCATTTGCACTAGTGTAAATCCAAAGGTCTTAAAGCTTTCATTGCATTGTATTGGATTCATAATAAATGAAAATGAAATTGTAATTTTTCCTGCTGTCATCAGTTAAAACATAACAGAAAAAAAATAAATAAAAAAGAAATCTGGCGTAGATCTGGCTTAGAAAAGTAGTTTAAGGAAGTTAATATCTGGATAAATATAGTAACAGTTTGATACCACATCAGGCTCCATGTCATGTTGGATTATATCACCCAGGCTGTTTAAGACTGCATGAATCAGGCATGATTCAATTTGATATTCTTTGATATTACTTGACACAGTCACTACAATCTAATGAGTCACATAAGTCATTAGAAAATAGACTTGAATAGTAGATATAGCAAGATTGCCTCTATGTATTTTATATTAATTTGTTTGTTTTGTTAGTGTCAAAGGACACACAAACAATTTGAAAATCTAAATGAATACACAAGTTCATCTGTTTTGAATTGATTCTATGTATGAAATTTCAGACATAACAAAATCAACAGCCCCTAGTTAGCAGCATGTGGAATAAATCTGTATTATCCTAATTAATTATTAAATTATTTTTTCAAAATCTCCTTTATGACTTTCATGCCTAAATTCATAGTTAAATTAATAAGCCTTTAGTTCCCATTTCTCTTAAATGCTTTTAAAACTTTACTCATTGTATTCAAACAGCTTTTTGTTGTTATTGACAAAATGAGAAAAAGCTAAATTGTTTTTCTCTAGTCTTTATCTCAAAGGGCAATAAATCAGTCATCTAAATTATTTAAAGTAAGATCTCACTTAAACGATCTATTCAAGTTGAATTGCAGCTCAGGAATAACACGATGACAGTCTATCACTTCTTCTGCTTTGCATCAGAAGAGATATTATCTTAATAACAATTCTGATCCTAACATCTGTGGTAGAAATCCTGTCTCCACTCAAAGCGGCAAAAGCATTGTCATTCAGGCAGGCAAGGATTTCAGCTTGTCAATCTGCGAGTCCTGCCAAGACAGCATTTGTCCATCTTTCATTTAGCACATTGCCGTTTTATCACTTTGTGAAAGTGACTCTTTGCTAGTTTGAATATGTGCATGCTGATTAAAAAGTTGAGTGATCAGCTGCAAAGTAGTATGGCATTGCTCACACTTTTTTTTCCCTGTGGATGCAAATAATTACACCTCCTGTAAAACACTATAGAGTTAGAACTTTTATTCTCTTACTAAGCATAGTTTTGTATCTATGCCACATATTCTGTATACCTGTATACAGATATGCATATGATAATGTGTGCATTGCATTATGAGAAACAAATACTTTTAGCTCAGCTTTTTCTCTTTGTTACTCTAGAAACACATCCAAAGAGACACAGAACAGCTGTTTTATTACGTAGCAAACTGAAGTATTTTAAATGCATTAAATGTCTTCTAAAATGTAGGGACAATATTATGTGTGCATATATGTGTATATTATTGTAACTAAAAAAAAAAATAAATAAGATCATTCATAATGAGTATTTACACTTATTAACACAGCACCTACTTATTGTGGGTACTTACCTATTTCTAAAACTTTTTAATAACAACCACCAAAATTTAGTTTGTTCTATCATAAAACGTATTAAAATGCTAATTTAAGTATTCCCTTAATGTTCAGAGAAGAAAAAATACCTAACTCTGATGTTGTTTTCACATATTTAACAAGAATTCACATATTTTAAAATATGTGTTAGGACAGCAATTATATTTTTGCAAGCCAAGTATTAGTGATTATGATTTCATTAACTATGTTAGGTATAAGACTCTGCTGTGAGGGTTGGAACTGTTTTTCTTGACATTCTTTTAAAAGTGTACATATTTAGAACTGTACTATTTTCCAGGACCACATGTTGATGTTTTTCACTCTTAGTTCTATTATGTAGACACAGCTTTACTGACATGCTAGAGCTGGCCTTGTTTTTTTTTTTTTTTACTGGTGTCCTCCACTTTTCCACCACACACTCCATTAGTTTACATGAAGGTGTAAATTCCATTTTGGAACAACACTTTTACTGGAGGCAGTAAGGTCTGATCTGAAGCCGTGTTTATACCTATACTTTCTCATAGTGTACTTGTAAACACATGTATACACTAATTTAAGACATGGTAGCTCCAGATGAGAGGCACAAACTGGCATTTGTGGCAAATGAGCTGGTCATCCAAACAGCATAAGATTCTTTTGAGATGTGTTGCAGCTTCATTTGCTGCCAAACACTACAGTCAGGTCCTGATCTCCATAATAATCCCCTGAAACCTCGAGCTACGTGTGGATCTGCCTCAATGTTCACACCGTTGAAACTGCTGAGAAGGGCAAAAAGGACAAAGAGACCCTCTTTGCAGTTATCTATCCCTATCTTCCACGAAAAACAAGTAAAGAATGTCTACTGAAGAACCTATATATGGCTGAATCCTGAATTTTATCTCCAATGCATGATTTTGAAGTGGGTACTCATGTTGGTGTTAAGTGGATGAGAAAACACAGGAAACAGGGCATCAGATGAGTGACTGACACTTCTTAGTTAATGGCGGCCTTTGAAAGATATGAGATATGGTGCCACTAGGACATGGCAAAAAAAGGCAAAGAATACTTTGAGAAGCCTGTCATCCATCAGTGTCCTACACTAGTCACACAGAAAGGAAATAAATATTATTTATGGGAAATGATCTTGTGTGTTCTTGGTACAATGGTCATCATCCATGTCTGTAACGGACATCTGTTTCTCAAGGTTACTGTTCAAATAATACCTAGAGATGCTGTCTGGAACTAAAATTCTCTTTAATAAAGAAATATACAGACAATTGTAAGAAACTATCCCTGAAACAAATGTTTATGGTTTAAATCAACAAGGGGAAATTGAAACAAAAGTGAGATCACTTGCCCAGGACCATAAAGCAGATTAATAGAAGAACTGAAACAACACCTGGTTATCCAGAGAGCTGACCCCCGTTATTTATCAAGACTTATTGCAGCTTCTCCTCAAGGTTCTTTTTGGGATGCAAGTGACATTAAAAACAGTCCTTGGGATTTCCTGAGTACAGGGTGACTTGATAAGCCTCACCTTTGCCTGGAGAAATGGAAATGAACCAGGGTCATCTACCAGCATCCTTTCTTCATGATTTCTTGCTATTTTCAGGCACCGTTAAAGGACTTATTGTGTAAATGCATGTACTAATCAAATTACTACTTTTTTTGCTTCACAGTTCACTTCAGTAATAGTCTTTCACAGAGTAAGGTTTCTGAACACACTTTGGAAATACTTTATGCAGACATATGACTTTTCAAATAATTTAAGTCATTAAGAGAAAGCTTTCAACATTCCATTGAAATGCTTGTAGCCTTCCTTGAGATTGAGAGATTGATGATCTGTATGGTAGTTTGTGCTTTATCTTGTTGTGTCTTTACTCGTTCCTGGTTATATTTACATTTAAACATGTTCAATAGTAGACAATCACAAATAAAATTTTGCTCTCTCACAGAATGAATGAATGCATTCCCGTCTTTTTTCTTTCTTGTATGGACTGCACTAAAATTCAGACCTTCTCTCTTAATATCACTTACAATGTCAGAAAAGCCCCCTTCTCAAAACAGAAATATATAGATTAGTAAAAGTTCCAATAGGCATTAAATCATATGGTCAGAAAAAGTGTCTTGCCAGGTGTTTTTGCTCATGTTGATGTAATAATATCAAAAGCAGAATTTTGTCACGAGAAGCACTGTCTTCACTGCAGGTTGTCTTTGTATACCTATGTGAGTATGCTGATGAAAGAGTATAGCTATATAGCCAAAACTCAAATTTGAAAATGTTCCTACTTTTGCTCCTGTACTTGATCCATCAATTACATTGAGGCATCAGTGTAGAAATAGCAATGGGTGGATAAAGTCACATTTTAGGTAATAACATTTCCAGAAAATTTCTTCCAACAAGCCTTGCACTGGTTTCCTGTTCTCTAATAAGGAATGGTGAATGATAAAGTGGAAAATTATGCTTTCTAAAGAAAATGTTATTATTTTTCATAATGAGTTCTAATTCTGGATTGTAGTATTTTAGTAGGTATTTTTAATTTTCATATGAAAAATCCTTGTTTTTGAATCAAATATTTTCATGAGAATAAGTAAGTTTTGAAAAAGAAAAATCAAAAAACTGCATTTTTAAAATGTCCTTAGAGTATCCTACATTGATATTTTGAGGGCTTAAAAATGTACACAAGATATATCACTGGAATCTTAGAACATGTCAAATGATTAATCTTTTCAAAAGGAGATACACCTAGAATTGAATTTCCAACTAGTTTCATTCCCTTCCTCCAAATGTCTATGACTTATATTAATTGGGCATAAAAATGATTTTCAAAATCTTGCAATACTTTCAAACTTAGAGTGTGCAAAACCTCAGTGTTTATGCCTATCCCATGTCTTGCTGCTCTCCTGAGAGAAGGAATGCCTGAGAGAAAAGTGAATCACACATTTCCCTATGTCCTTATAGTGATCGTGATTCTGGTGTTCCAGACATTCAGCTTCATTGACCTGCTTGATTATTATGAAGTTGCCGTAGAAACCTGGAGAAAAATCCTCTACACCTCTCATTAAGGACAGAGCAGGCAATACAAGAAATTAGCTGCAATGAATTTGTAACTGCAATATTGTTTTCACTGGTAACAATACCAATGCATGTAACCCACTGTACCTATTCTTAAATCTAGATTAAAAACGCGTGTAGAAAAGAGGTTGTCTCCTAATTCCACTGATTGTTTGAGTCTTTTTTTTTTTTTTTGGGTTAAACTTTAACACAGACAATAAAGGATAAATAAGGTGAGTTATCCTGGCAGTACAAATAACTTGTTCCTTGAAAGAAATTCTACAGGGGAAGCATCCCCAGCACTGAACACATTACTAACTCTGACAGTTACCAGAGAACAACTGGAAAAATCCACAGGAAGCATGTTACTTACTCTCACTAATAGCTGCACTGCTGACCATTTTTATAGAGCATTAAACTGAATGAGGAGTCTGGGGACCACAAACTCAGGATATTTGCAGTTTCAAATTAGTCAGGACTGAACAGTGTGGCAGAGAAAGGAAAATCCAAGAAACAGAAATGACAGCTTCCCTGGAGTTACCAGTATAGTTACTTGCAGATTCTTTACAATGATTTTGTTTAGTGCTGTGTTTCCCTGGGACACGTCACTCCTGTGACCATGATACCTGCTATTCAGCTTCGGATCGGGGCCTTTCCATCGCCATAGACAGAACTGACATGTGCATTCTTTTTCCCATCCCTTTCAGAAAATGTGATTACAGTCACAATCTAAGACATGCATTAGCTGATAAAAATGTAAAGAAGAAAAAAAAAAAAAAGGTTCAGATGATGCAAATAAATCTTACATGTCTTTGAATCACCTAAATGAATTCTCTGAGCTGTTCGTGTTCACCGTTACTGCTGCTGACTGCAGGAACACTTTCTAATGTCCTGATTGTCAAATAACTACTGAATTCTCTGTGAGAATTCAATTAAAAATCCAGACCAGTGGCCTTCCTAAACCGGATGTGAAATGGGGATGATGTGCCGAGAGCTCGCTAGTGACTTCACCAAGGTGAACTGCACAGTGGTGTATATGGCTATCCTTAGGTCAACCACTTTCTCTTCCATGGACTGGAGGACAGATTTGGATCACAGTAGTGCTCGGACACAAGTGCGAGTACTCAAGGTGAGGCAATCAAAAACATGTCTCCAGCTCTGTACAAAATACGACACCCTGCAACCATGACACGATGATAAAGATTTTGAAGAAGCATATCTTGTGTAGCACTTTTGTCTCAGTTTTGTTGAATGTGTGGTATATTATACCAATTAACAGATATTTGTTTTGAGGTCATCCTGCATTTCTCATCCTGCTTCCTTCACGTTTTGGGACGTTGTGTAATTTCACCTTTAATATGTGCCTCACAGACTACAGGCTGCTTACAGTTTCAGGTTTTCTTTCGATAGTGATGACATTAATAATAAAATAAATATATATATATTTTTAAAGTAAAATAAATCAATCTATCAATTAATTGATTTGACCTTTCTAACTCAATTTTACAGCTTTGACTTAGAACAAAGCATGTTCTAGTACAAAACACACCATCAGAACTTCCCGGGAAATTGAGTTGGTGTTCTGGAAGATCTGGACCTTTAAGAGGAGCAAGGGTGGATCTTAGAAATGCCACTCCACAGGTGTGCTTGGTACACCTTGAGCTTTTTCAAATAAGGGTGAGAATAGCATTAGCTGTTTTTTCTTTGTTTGTTTGTTTGTTTTGTTTTGTTTTGTTTCTTTTTAAGCCTCCAATATGGTACTGGGAACAGATAGATGGAGTTGAGCTTAGTGGAAGCAAAGCTGTAGTATGCAGGACAGTAGCAACTAATTTGGTAAGTGTAAGCCAGTAAAGAAGGGGAGATGACGGTCTGATGTGTTACTTAAAATAAGGCATTAAAAGGTTCAATATTATGACGTTTTGAGGTTCAGGGCAAGCAAAAGTAACAGAGGTAATATGCGTGGGTTCTTCATGCAGTTACGTATGATATTTTCTTTTTTTCCTTTGAATTATTACCTTTTGCTATATCTAACTAGCTATTTTCGAAGCATGACCTGAAACAAAAGAGACAGGTTGTGAAGTCACAACCCTTACATTTTAAGTAAAATATGGTTAATATGCATTTTATTGGAACTTAAATATTATGCAAATAATGGTGTTAGTGAAAAGTAATGAAGAGTGCAAGCTGGAACTTCTGGTATAAGAAATACCAGAAAAATAGGTTTATACAAAATAGGTAGAGAGACAATTCCTAATTTCACAGATGGAAAGACTTAGATGTAGAGAGACATAAGCAAGAAATTTTAATTTAGACTAGCAGAAGTCACCTAAGTGGCTTTATTTTCATGGTTGCAGCTAACCAACCTATCATTTAGAAGGGTCAGGTTCTAAATTGTTTCTTGTTTGAAATTATCTTATCATGATGTTACCAGGTAAAGTTCCTTAGACAGGGTCACAACAAATTTATCTTGATAAAAGAGAGTCTGAAAACAGTCTGAGATTTGTGACACTAATTAATAATACATGTTGCTTACAGGCTGTCTGTGTTCTATATTGAATATTTAATAAAAAAAAAAAACAAGAGCATATTGTCTGTTGAAAGAGCGTTCAGATGCACGTGGATGTATGTCTCATATCATCATAGTCTGTGTTCCTGAACTCAGTGCTGGTTCAATCCGGTGCCTCAGTATCAAAACCAAGTTTTCTTCCTTCGTATTTATCCTCTACTTACCCTGGAGGATATGACTGAATTAGTGACAGACTTACGCTATTTACTTGTGTCCTCTAGGGACTGAACTATCACTGCTTTCAGAAATCTTTACAGCTGTGAGTCAGAGATGACCTTTTCTACGACAGACTGAAGGCTTCAACAGGGGAATGAAGCTGACCTTGAATTGTGAACTAAACTTTTTCGCTTTGATCTCTTGTGACACTTATCACTAAGATGTGGCTCTATTTGTGATGTGCTGTGACAACAGCGTTCTGTGCAGCTTTTAAGCCAATATGATACACATGCTTCATAGCTCTTGTTTGCATCCTGTAATAAACATCTTGTGAAGAATATTTGTAGTTAATTTTTTCTTGTCCATATTGAGCCCAAATCCTGAGTTTTCCAAGTGAACTTGATGGGAATTTGAGCAAAAATATGACAACAAACAATATAAGCAAACAGATCTCATCCTTGTAAGCTATTGTGCTTGACCTGTCTTGCTCTTTACATGAAGAGATGCACTTGGCATGCAGTGTGAGTGGCTGCCATGACTAAACTTTTTGAAGTTCCCTTATTTTGAGGGCTGTCTCTAGCTCCTGATCTATATGGAAGGTTCATATGACTGTAAAATCTATCACTAGGACTGTAAGGTGAAAGATGTAAGATAAATTGATCTAATAGGCAGAGTGCTTCACAGTGTTTCACCACTAGCAGTTTAGAGTTGGAAGGAAATTTACTACATGTGAAGATTACATGAAAAGCAGAGGTTTGCTTATTATTGCCTGGTGAAATATACAGTCTTAGTTTTGTATGAGAAGAGTCTTGGACAGACAATGCTCTTCAAGCATGTTGTGACTGCATTAAGTGTTGGAATTTCCTAAGCAGAGGAAAATTTTAAACAGATTCTTGTAACTTTCCTGATAGGAACAAAAGAGATATGCAACTTCTAACTTTAATAAACTGCTTCCTCAAGGAAATATACTCTTTCTTTCAGAAGCTGCAGAAACCCTAGTTAAATATGCTAGGGGCTGTACTGAAGAAGGTGTTTTGCCCTCTGCAACACACTTTGCTTTTTATATGAGGCTGAGAAAATAAACTGTGTATCCCTGAGGAGACATTAAATAATGCTTCTCTATTCATTAATATATATATATTTTAATGTCACATTTGTGAATAACTTTTTTAATTATATAGGTACATAATTCTACGTATATAAACTCTGGGTTGAGTCTTGTATGTGTACAACATGATGATGGTGCACAATGGATAACAGCATGAAAGACTACTGAGCTGAAATACAGTTCCCCATTTGGTCATCTTACTTCAACAATGGATCAAATCAATTGAAAAAAGTCCAGATGGGAGAAGCAAGAATGTGTCTTTATTTTATTATTTTATTTATATATATTATTTTTTTAAATAAAGATAGAAAGTATTGCTGTAGAAGGACAGGTTGAACAAATTTGTGATATTTTTAACCTATAGAATAGAGAAGACATCCAGTTTTAAATACATGAAAAGCTGTTACAAAGAAGAAAAGAAGGATCTGTTTCTCACTTCCTGATGGGTGTGACAAGAAACAGTGGAATAAATTTCCAGCACGAAGTATTCAGATTAGATAGTAGAAACGCTTCCAGTCAGGAAAAAATGATCACTGCCTTCACTTGCTGTTACTTGAAAGACAAGCATCCTTTAGAAACAGATCAACTCATTTTACATTGGGGAAAATTGGTAATCTAAATAATCTCTTGAGAATCTTTTCAGTCTGATCATGCAATGTAGCATAAATATAGCAGAAATCAGATTTACTTTGCAAATGTTATGCCATGCAGGCATAATTTTAAATGTGCTTGTGTATGAATTGTAATCAGTATTATCCCAAAATGCCCAAGTTTTGTCCCACTTCAGATTGGGCATGTTTCATAACCAAAAACTAAAATGAATGGAGACTGCCCTTTAAAAATAATAATAATAATAATAATAATAAACTTTGGTAACTTGCCAGTACTCAACATTCTTTCAATGTGTATAAATAAGTAAATCATAAACCTTCATTAGTAATCCAGTTTCTGGTCTGTGAAAACTGTATTTTAAGCCTGACCTTCAGTAATCTATTGTTTTCCTTGGGGCTTTACTACTCATTAGTAAGTAAGACTTTAGTCTTTTGCATATTTTGGGAATTAACTAACCATTAAGCAAATATACTCTTCTGCTGGAATTTACTAGTGTTGATAATTAAAAATTTATTTTCTTATATGGTCTACTCCAATTACTCTCTTTCAAGAGTTTTTGGCAATGCCAGAAATGAACTCCCTGGAGTTCTTAGCAGGGTAACCAAAAATTGCTTTTATACATTTATGTCCACAAACATTAAATGATAACATTGCATTATGGTTATCAGAAGTGCTGTCAAGAATTTAGTAAGCTAACACTAGGTACTGCGCTATAAAAGTAGTTTTATAAATATTTTTAATGCTAGTAGTAAATGGAGCTTACAATGAGTTATTTATTCAAATATTGTAAAAGATGTATTCAGTTTTGCTTGTCTAGAGTACTACCTTTATTGACTCTATATCCAAAGATAGATAAGAATACCATCATTGGGAAGAATGGAATTCACAGAATGGTCTTTGTGAAAGAAAATGTAACCTCTGGCTAGGGCACTTCTTAAAAAAAAAAGGGTCATATTATTCACTTTCTCATGGTAGCTGGGCTTTTCTTTCTTGAAGATGTTATTAATGATTACCGAAAGGCTGAAAAGACCAATAATAAATCTTTCCATTCTATTCTCAATAGCAATATGTTCTTTCTAGAACAGACATTTAATTGAATTGTGCTATTTTACTCTGGTCCATATCTCGTCTTATACAACACATGCAAGAATTAAGGTGATCCTAATGTATCATTTGTGGCACAAGATTTTAGAAAAACTCTCTGTAATTCCATAGTTACATATTAATTCAACAACAGTGTAAATGAAATTAAAATAAATAAATAATAATAATAATAAATCACTGCAAATAACCCTCAAACTTTTGCAAGTGCCAAATGAAACTGACTTTTTTCCAGATGACTTTTTAAACTAATGAGTATCAAAATGTCATGCTGTCCTCAGAAGTGTAAAGTGTCCTCAGTTATCCAGTGAGAAAATTGCTTTGTCAGTTTGGATGACCAGTTTCTCTAGAGAATGAAGGAATTGTCCAACCAGCAGAAACAGAAAATCTTCAAGTATATTTCATGACTCTTTGGCTTAACACTGTGTATTTCATATTCTCTTTAACAGAGCTCCTGAGTGAATAACAAATAAAGAGTATCCATATAAAATATCTAAATAAACCAAACTTTCTAACAAATGCAATATCAACAAATATAAAGCAAGTACTATCCTAATTAACATTATAAATATATGAAGCAAATGTAGTGTATATATATATATATTTTTTTTTTTTTTTTGTCATTCCACACTTGGAAGTATAAAAGAACAAATGTCTTTGTTCAACTTTGTCTAATTAACTAGTTGTTGACAATTTGCATTTTACTTCCCTGTTTTGCTTTTTTCTTTCCAATAAACTTTGAAAATTAAATCATTTTCGGATTGTGTTATTCAACTGTTATGTTCTACTAGTCCTCGGGACTTCTCTGTACACTGTGGAGTAAAAAGCATCATTGCTTCCTCCTCCTGTATTCTTGAGATCAGAACTTGGCTCTGTGCATGTTTGGTTGCTTGTTTTTAAATCTTGGTGACAGGATTTATTTGATTTCTGTGTGGGGAAAACAAACAAACAAACAAAAACAAACAAACAAACAAAAAAACACTTTTTCAGCCTTATTGTGTTTTATAGGCCATATTTACTAGTGAAAGAGAAATGGGACACAGCTTTTTTTTTTTTAATTTTATTATTTTTTATTATTTTTATCTGGACCAGGTTGAGTGATGTGATAAGAAGGTAGCTGTTTCCTAAAGACTGCACAACAAGCAAGATGTTGCCTACTAAATGACAAGGTTATCCCCTGAAGTATTGTTGAATGGAGGCTGGATCTGTTCTATTTAATGAAGGTCTTCTAGTCTTATTATCAATCCTGTGTTTACTTTCAGTGTTTAGTTTGTAAGAAATCACAAATGATAATTTGATGATAAATGAAATATATAAAATGCTGGATGGAAGAAAGTCTTCCAAGTAGCACTGTAACCTAGAAATTCATCCAAATATACAATATGTAAAGATTTTGTATATTTATTTTGAGATGCCAGTCTCAATCTCTCCATCCCCCCCCCATGGTATATGGTGTATTATCACAGTGATTCAGTATGTCTCTAAAGCCAAAACATATACTCTTTTTTTTTTTTTCCTCCCCTGAAATTTTATATCTGACTATGTTCAGTTTATTAGCACAATATTCCTTTAAGAAATCCATAATAAAACCAGAAGCCTGAAATAATTTTGCAATTACAGTTTAAAGCTGTAGAGCTAACTTATATGTTAAGCTTGGAATAAAAAATAGCCTTCAGTGATGTGGGTTGGTATCCTGGTTCTACTTGGGGGTCTGCTTTTACATCTTTGGACGACCTTCATGTTATTTCAAATCATAAATGTATGAAACAGCCAGTATGGGAAAGTGCAAGTCTGAGAAATGTTCTGGAACCTGCCCATACATTTTGAATTTTGCAAAAATCTTATCATTTATCTGTTTATAAAGGAAATTATAAATATTTGAATGAAATTAATTTCTACATTATCATATGGAATATTGATAGGATTATAAAGGATCTTAAATAATCAAGCAGTCAACAGAAAGAAAACACATGAATTTATGTTGTCTGCATAAACCTATTTGGTTCCTGTTCATTTGTAGGTATCCCTTAGCTATAAAGATATGCTTTCCAGAAGAATTTGTTATCATTCCTTTCAAAAATATACGTTGTTCACTGATAGAACAACCATTCAATTTTATATCCTCATTAAATGCATGTCCTTTGCCTATTTTGCTGCATGGTACATAAATCCTGCATCCTCACAGGTGTTTCAACAGCTCACAACAGTAACATCAGGGGTAGTAATGAATATCTTCACTGTGATCCCAAATTGTCTCTCACAGAAGAGGATTTCAATCACACAGATGTCAGAAGAGAACAGTACTTTTGTGCATCCCTTTCAGGAGTATAGATTCCCAAATAAGTTTGTGATTTCTAGTCCTAGATTTCTCTGGAGTGCAATCTCATTATCTTTTAACATGAATTACAAATCTGCAATGCTTCTGCAGATAGGTGTCCCCAGTAAACTGAAGCCAGAAAAAACAGCTGAAAGGAATACAGAATCTTGATGGCTATGAGTGATTTACTTTAAATTTTCTGGCCAGGATACTATAAGTAGGATAGGGTTTAGCAATAGGTGACTACCCTGGCCATAGGCCTCTCCAACTTCTTTAACAAAAGAGAGGAATATTGCAGACCTAGATCTTCCTCACTTCATGCCTCCCATTAATTCTAAGGGCAGTATTTACACCTTTTATTTACACCTTTTACTGTAACAGCTCTGGAGTGGATATGTTTAGAGCTGGAATAAAAAAAAATAATAATAATAAAATTGCATGATTTTGCCCATTCTCACCTCTACTTTTGTTTTATTCCATGGTATTACATTACATTATACTCTGTGATACCAAGGGGTCAAATACTGCAGTGTTATGTTCATCCATTCTGGGTGGTTTAGTTTTACTTCCTCTAACAACCACATCTTTAGTGTCTGGTAGCAAGTCTACTGAGAATGATATTGGTGAATAAAACCTAGACCTTATTCTAATTTTAAGATTTAAGGCAACATTTCTTTAATACTTCAGCAAAATGTTTTGTGAAATCTATGTACAATGAATTTGTTTACCAGTGAGTTTATTGTACCTGTATATTGCTTCCTGCTTATAAAAACACTCTTGGGATGAGCCGCTTATATTAAAACATTTGCAGATTGCTCCAAAGACAGTCAAAATGTAGAAATGGTAAATATTGTCAGCAGTGATGGACTACACTGATGGAGTGGTTTGTTATTTCCCTTGCGGTATTTTGGAGCTTTACTGAGAGAGTGAAATGCTGAATGGCCCTGCTAACATGTTAATATTCGAAACCATTTTATAAGCTGATGGAAAATCTTCATCAAGTATGCAAAAATCACAGTGCTTTGTAGAAATAAAGACGTAGCAGAATGGATGAATTTGGTGAAATAATGACTTTATATGGGATAAGAGAGTTTGAAACTTTGCTCAAAAAACTGTAGGGTTTTGTAATGGAATAGTTAGCATAGCTATCATAATGACTTGATTCTGAATCTTAAAAGTTAAATTCTCGGGTTTTGTAAACTTGTAAAGGGCAAAATATGAAGATAGAATTTTCAAAAGGGATTTACATGCTCAGTTTCTATTAGATAATCCTTTAGGCAGTGTTGAAAATCTCAGCCTTACATTACAAATGCCTCTGAGGACTTGGTTAGTTAACATAACTGGTTCTGAGGCAAAGGGGAGGGATGACACTTAGTTTGGTTTTATAGGGAAAAGAGGAACTAGTCTTTGTGCTTTTATGTTCAAAATGCACTGCATTCATTTGGGATGTTACCTTTCTGATTTCTGTCTTTTTATGCCATTCTTTGTCTCACAGCTTGTTTTTTTGCAACGTGCTGTAAAGCACTTGGGAGATAAGGGCACCTTCCTCTTTTTGCTCTCATGATTACTGGCTGACTGTCTCCTAGATTTTCCCTCTGGTCTGGAAGCTGGTGGCAGAGCTCCATTTTATTTTATTTTATTTTATTTTATTTTATTTTATTTTATTTTATTTTATTTTATTTTATTTTATTTTATTTTATTTTATTTTATTTTATATTTTATTTTATATTTTATTTTATATTTTATTTTATATTTTATTTTATATTTTATTTTATATTTTATTTTATTTATTCTGTATAACCATTTGGAAGAGCAGAAATTAGTCACAGAGCTAATGTGCCTTTACAATTAAAAGTATGAAGAGCTAAGAATAAATATCCTGACTGTGTTAGGGGTAAAGTTTATGCTGTTAAAGTCAGCCCTGAAAGAGGCAGAATTATTTGACCTTTACCTTAGATGCAGAGGTATTTGATTTTAAAACAGAAAGTGTATGCACCTAGGGGACTTTATGCCCTCAAACTAATCAAGCATGATCTAAAATTTGGACTTCAGTAGTGGTGAAGTAACTGAATAATTATAGGTCTTTCTGATTTTTTATCTCTGATTTTTTTATAAAAGTCGTGGCATGTAAGGGGCACAACACTGAGAGGTGCCTTAAAGCTCTCCCAGAATCCTCATAGTAGATGGGTACAAAAAAGCTTCACTGTAACATGTGACAGAAACAGAATATCTGTGTGGGTAGGTGAATGGATGCTTTCATCTGAGCTTATTTCCACGTATGCTCATATGTATAAATCTTTTGCACTCCTCGATAGAATACCCATGCCTAGTTTAAAGGAAATGAGAGAAATATTTCTATTCTAATATTTATTTTTGAATTCAGTGGGCCCCAAGCTGTCCTGAGATCACAAGAAGATATCTTCAGGATGTAGATTAAAAAATATATATATTTTTTATTTCTGACAAACTCTACAGTTATTTACTAAAGCTGAACCACAGGAAAGAGAATGGAGAGGCATGCACTGTGGAAGTCTTAAAGAAAATGTAAAGGGAGTTACACCATTTTTGAATAGATGTGACAGAGACAAAAATACTGACATTAGGTGTTGATTGCTACAGAGATAAAAGCAAAAATGTTTGAGGAAGAATGAACAACAGATAAGTATAGCAATTATCTCAGATGAGAATATTTAACATCATAATTCTATTCTTATCTGGAAACCTTTTCACAGACAAATACAATTGTACAAACATAAGTGAATCAAGTGAATACATTATCCAGGCCCATGAGGCAACACAACCATAAACAGTTTAACCATGTGACAGTCCCGAGATCCCCTTTTGCAATACCAACACAGCTGCTAATGGACTTTGCCAAGCAGACAGATGCTGTTGGAAGATGAGGACCTTTCACAGTTAGCATGTAACCCTTTCGAGAGCAGTAATAACATTCAGGCTTTAATAACAATCTTGCTTCAATAGTTGAATTTGAAATGTCATATGCTCCTATACCTCTTTGAGTGGTGAATTTTATTTTGACACGCATTATGCAGTACACCCTAATCTAATTAGAACGTTTCTTTTTCTATGAGAACATTAATACCGACACAACTCCATAGACTGCATCTTGTACTACTGTAATTAAGACTGCATTCATTTTGGAATGTAAAAGCACAACAGTCTGACCTTTTAAAATGTAATTATGCTAATAATTATTCATTAATCATAGGCATAATATCATATCAGGCATTATGAATTTATGGAACTTTGGAAACCTGGCAGATCTCCTCATCCTACATCAGAACTTCACAAACAGTTTCTCAATGTAGTGTCAATATTCCCCTTTTGGCCATCCTGGAAATTTTCTCCTTGAAGTAGGTAAAATAATCTGTTTGAACACAACTTATGTGATACTTTCTTACAGACCACTAACTTGTTGGATACCTTTCCATCAGAGACCTTTCAAGGAATAGAAAGCACCCAGCCTTTATTGGATTAAATTTATTGAAAATATCCCTCAAAAACTTCATACTTTTTTCAGTGTTTGGAAGAAACCACTTGGACTTAAGACACTGACAACCTTCATTTTACTTTAGCACACTCAGTTTCCTCTGTGCATTTTGTGTAAGTGTTGAATCTGTGTATTGCCACACTTCAAATTTACAGGGAGTGCTTATAAGAAAATGTATTCTTATTGATAGGGAATGGCAATGGTGCTGGGAAAATACTATATTTGATACAAGTAGAGGAGCACCACATGTAGATTTTTTGGTGATAATGTGTGTTGGGTACTCTGCTAAGATAAAGAAGTATCAATTCCTGCAAAATAAGGAATAATACAGCTAAGCATGGTAAATCAGATAACACTGTTTTCTAGCTTACTTGATAAATGCTGCTGATAAATGCTGCTTATGACTGAAGTTACGAACAGTCATGGAGTAAAGGACAAAATGAATTGTTTGGTCTGTCTTGTGAGACTCATTGTAGTCATAAAAGTATTTATATTTGTCAGTTTTTCTCTGCTCTCCTAGACCAACATAAATCTACAAAAAACTATAAGGCAGAATAGAGACAAATATACACTTGACCATGTGGCCCAGGTTGCTGAATTTATAATGTTCAGGCAAAGATTCCCTAAACCTATTCTAATCTCAAATTAAAGAAGTACAGTTGTTAACAAGTGACCATGGCCACTATACAAGCCCCCCAAACGCTCACCTTAAAGTTAAGCAGCTTTCAGCATGTTCCACTGAGTCACCATCTGTAAATATGGGTAGAGTTTTCTATGTTTCATTTTCAAAAGGTGGGAATACCATCTACAGATAACACAATGCAGAGCAAGTTCAAGGTTTCTGCCATCATAAATCATCTTTTCAATACTGTTTTTATCTATTTATTTTTTTATTTATTGCTGGCATTGCTATACTTTCTGAGGATATGCATGAGAAGACTACATCATTCAAATAAAGGGAAATTCATTCAGTTCTGATCTGAAAGTGAAATATGACCTTTATTGTGAAAATCAGTGTATATTGCAACTTCATGCTAGTCTTATCCATGCTCAGAGAAGTCGCAGGAAGGCCTTAGACCAAATCACAGGTAAATCCTAAGTAGACATAGTAACTTGTATTTTGACATCCAACTGGCAGAACAAATATTTAATAATAATAATAATACCAATAACAACAATACTATTAATAATAATGCAATAAATAATTGAAATACTGAACATCCAAGTACACTGAAATGCTGTAACATAGCTGAAGTTTCGGCACAAAGGTATAAAGGACTGTATTTAATCAGTCTCATGGTTTTATATACATTCAGTTTTCATGGATCTTGGAGAAGATTGGATTTTGGAACCCTTGGATCCATTCATCATGTAATATAGCTGCTTTGAATGCCCAGATTTAGATTTGTGTTGTTATATTAGGCATTTTTGGTAAGCTAAAATTGGAAGGTGGAATGGAGCTTCTGTGGTACCTGTGGTAATATGTACTTTTGGAACAGATTTGGCCAAATGGTGGAAGTATGACCATGGTGCATTTAAACCCAGGGGACTGCTTTCTATCTGTAATGTGGTTTAGGTATTGGAGAGCCAACTAATAGAAAGATGTGGTGCTCAGCTCTGGGGCATGTACCTGTTTGCATAGGTAGCTTTGAATACTTCCTCCCCCTCTCTCCCCCCCTTACTTCCCAATCTATTATCTGAATGCCGCTTGAGTTTGGCCAAGGATATGGGATTTTTTATACTGAAACGTGACATTCATCTAGAGGTGAAAACTGAAATATGTTTTCTAAAATGTAATGAACATGCATGAAGAGTTGTAGGCACCAACTAGGATTAGGAAGAGTTTACCCTATGAGAGATGCTGAATTTGCTTCTTAATTTATATAAGTTAAATCTTTCAAAATGCTGATCTAAACTCTGTTATGCAGTGCATGATATTAATTATTTTTATTGCAAATTAAAATCAGAGGTAGATACAAACTTCCATCAGAGTTTAATTCTATATTTTGCCATATTATCTTGTCCTGCTAAATACTGTGCCTTTGAAATGCCACTACCTGTAAACTGCAAATCATAAAATTACTATGTAACTGGTGTATATCAGCACACATCCCATGCTTCAGTGCTGCCATTTTATACTAACTCATTCTGTTTTACTGCATGTTAAGGAAAAAAAAAAAAAAAAAGTATACTATTGCCAACAAACATTCTGTTCAAAGAGGAAAGGTGAAAGAAAATCTAGAATTTTAAAGATACTTAGATCTGATGTTTTCAGGTAACTTGCAAATTAACTATCTCAGAGCTATTCTAATACTTAAGGGAATTTCAAAATACTAGATATTTTGTCCTACATGTAAAAATAAGTCACTGACAGAAGTAAAAATAAATAAATAAAATTCAGTAATTCTGACAAGCTGTGAGGAAACTAAAAACTACATATCATATTGGAGGCCATGATCTGGAAGATAGCCAGGCATATAACAAATATTGTTGATCTTTGATTTGAGTGTGACATACCAGTATAAAATATCAACCTGAACATAGCCTGAATATACTGATTTACATAGTGTGGTGGATTATCCGTCCTAGGCAGCCAAACCCCACACAGCCACTTGCTTGCTGTAACTCTTAATGTATCCCCTTCTTTCCCCCACAGTTTTTTCTTACACAGTATTGAATATCCCTTTGGCCAGTTGGTATCAGCTGTCCTAACTGTGTCCCCTCCCAGTCTCTTGTCCAAACCCAGCCTACTTGCTGTGGGGACACAGTGGGAAACAAAACTTAATGCTTTGCAAATACTGCTCAACAATAGAGCATTGGTGTGTTATCAGCTCTGTTTTAGTCACAGATTTAAAACATAGCATTATGATTTACTTATGAAGAAAATTAGCTTTATCCCAGACAAAACCAGTACACGGTCACAAGACTTGTGGAGAGCAAGCTGAAAACCAGTGCCCAAAGTCTGCATATTTAAGGCATCAGGCATTTTTCCTTTGTTGACATTATAGTCTTTTTTGTTTGTTTGTTTATTTGTTTTCCATTGCTTCTCTACAGTGTATTGTGACACTTACAAAAATGTAGATGTATGCTTATTAACATTCTGTTTTATTTATTAGAAATCAATGTAATTTGCAAGAGAAAGATGATGAAAAAAATACAATTTTGGTGGAAAAGAAACTAACAAAACAAAACACCCTCACATACTAAATATATATATATGTATTTTTTTTCCCCAAAAAAATCAAAAACCAAATAAATTAGTATTGTAATCAGTTTAAGTTTAAGATCATGCTGGATGTGATTATGATAGATATCAGCTACCAGGCCATGGATGGTCCGCATGGTCAGCATGTCTAAGGTCAGGGAGACACCTATGTTAACAGAGCAGGCATCTACCTTATGCATTATGTATCTGATAATGTGTTTCTGACTTATTTCGATTTCCTTTTTTTTATTATTATTTTTTATTATTATATCATTTGCAGATAGGTGCTATGGAGGCAATGGTCATTACTGGGAAGTAATAAAAAGAGGATAGTTGGGACCAATTAAAAAGATGCATTCTAAAAATTAGTTGTTTTTGTAGTATTACTTTTTAAACTGAATATTTAGAAAAATATTTTGTTTGCTTTATGGACAGTTAATATAACATTATGAATAATAAACTAAAATCACCAATGTGTAACAAAAAAGAGATTTTAATCCTTACAGACTAGTTTGAATCAAATTCAGTGTCATCTTTGAGATGCAACAGATGTCTGTATTGACTGGAAACTGAAATTCTTTTTCTGATAATATTCAAAACACTTTTGTGTTCATTCCACAGAACCTGTTTTCATGTTTGCTGTCTATTACAATGAATTTTCTCTCCATTGGAATGAAGAGAAATTTTACATATGACTATAGTAAGCCCAATTTTCACTTCAGGACTCTAGTTGCATGCAGAAAACATAAGAACTGGATCTTAAAAGGCCAGAGTTTTTGTGTTTATATATATATATATATATATATATATATATATATATTACTGTTTTCTTTTAAGTACTTACCTACTTTCCCTTCTTTAATTAGTCTCATTAACAAGAAATCCAAACTATTCAAACAAGTACTGTTTTAATGGTGGCTTGACTTGTTAAGCAACTTGTTAAAATAAACACGGCTGGTTTGGTAACAATCAGAATAATGAATTCATGAAAACCAGTGTAAATATTTATAGGTATATTTAACCGTGAGGATTAAGTAAAGGGAAGAGAGATAATTTTATTTAAAGAAAAAGATAAATTAAAGTAAAGGTTCTTCCTTGTGTTAGGTTCACAGGTAAACAGTGGTGGGGGAAGGAATAGATATACAAGAGCTGTGTGTGCTGGGTATTGCCAAGGATTATTCCATATTCCTAATAACTTCATGGTCATTCCATAGATGGTTCAAATTACACAATGGAGACCTTTACATGATGGTTGGTTTTAATTTAGGTCATTTCATGAATTAATCACTCCGTGAACAGGTGCAAAAGGAGGGAAATTTCTGTGTCATCCCATTAATATATAGATACTCTGTCCTGTTGTATACACATAAGTGTGCACTGCTGTTTTTTTAGGTGAATTTATTCTTAATGTTGATTTATTTCTGATGCTCCCCAAATGTTGTCTGGGCTCCAGTTGGGTTTCAGTGTCACAAGTGCATGTTTCACCTGTGCAAAGGACACCTACAGATGAGATATTCAGGATCTGGACTCTGAACATTTGTTGTATGTCCAGCCAATTACTGTGCCATTTACCATACAATTCAACATCAGTCAAAGAGGCATCCACAGCTGACAAATTTTCATGCTCACAGATGCTCTCATTCCTATGCTGTTGGTAGACACCCCCATACGGGGGCTGCAAAAGCTCCACAAGGGGTGCAAACCATCCCCATGACACCTGTGTTCTGGGTGCAAAGTCTGGTCAGGGTGCAAGTGGTCGTTTTAATGAGGGCAATCTGACATAAATAGAGCTTTTTATATGGAGAAATGGGTGGCATCTTTCTGCACATATTTATGGGACACAGGCATTCCTTTGCAAGTAACTGAGTTAATTGTCTATTTTTCATCAAGTTCTAAAACAGAGAAGGTTAAGTCAGAGGGCTGAGTGAGAATCCAGTAACTCATGAAGAAAAGGTAGCTGTTTTGAATTAGATGAGCTGAGGAAATGGGAAGATTGATAGCAGTTATAAGTAAAATGTAAACTCATAGTGTGTAGGTAAAATAGTAAAGTGTCCAGGACAAAGAGGTACAGTGCCAACCAGTTCAGACTGGGCAAGGCAAAACAGGAGGTCTTTTTTTTTCTTTTTTTTTTTTTTTTTCAATGACATAGATTATTTCTGATTTTGTTCCTGGACATCCTGCACTAAGAGGAGGATGATTTGTACTTTGCTGTTATACCACACAATGTAATATGTTCCTGAGGCAGAATTGTGAAGACTTGTAGCCCTTCATTTAACTGTTACTGTGATCTGTGAGCATGATGTGTGGTAGTTCTTCACAATGCCTATGAACCTATTCTGTTGTGATGTAAAAACAAAGTTCCAGCCCTGAGGAATAACCTAAATTTCCCAGTATTTCCAGATGTTGCAGAGTACCTCCTGCAGGGCCCCAAATCCTACTGCTTATTACTTATTACAATTCTTTTAGACTTTATTCATGTTTAGAAAGCACTCTGTACAAAATACATTTATCAACTGACACTTTGTTTTTCCACTGTCCATCAAATAAAAGCAAGGTGTGTATAAATTCATATATACTTCAGGCATGTAAATAAATTTCCAGGCACACCCAGTGTTTCATTGTGGCTTATGTTTTTTATTACATTTTAAGGACTGCACTATTCTAATTTATCTGAACTCAGAGGTGCACAGCAGAGAAATGTGTGCAGGAATTAGCTTTTATTTATTTCATTTTGTTTGTGACAGATTCATTGTTTGCTTTTGCCAGGCTGCAAACCACCCACTGAACAACATGAATATTCAAGAGTTGTCAGCAGCTGCAGCCAGTTTGATTTTTCTCAAGAATTCTAACACAATGACAATGGATTCACTTTTGTATGCAGTGTTTGCACATGAGATGTTCCTTGATATTATTATTTTGGAAACTTTTTTTGGCAAAGACTGAGAAATACTCATGGTTACACTAGAAATCCATCAGCTGGGGTGGTGGCGGGGGATGGAATGGGGTGGTGGTGTAGGAACCCACCAAACTAAAGATCTCTCTGTCTAGACATAAATATCTGCTCCATTAAAGACAGATTTAGGAAAGCACACAGTTGAATAATTTTATGCATACAGGCAGGCACAGTGAACTCAGCAGGATACATGAATTAATTTACTTGTGTGTGATTTAAGAATAGGTTATCAGTCTAAGTAAAGTGCAAGTAAATGTTCTTGGAGGAGATGGTTTGTGATTAACCATAGAACGGAATCACAGCATAAGCCATAAGATTCTGGACCAGTATATGAAATTTTTAATGGATTTTGTGAATGCCTCTTCGTCAAATTTCTGGAGACCTAATAAATGTGTATACACAATGTTCATGCTGCAGGAAGAAAGACACTGGTGACTGCAGCAAATAATGGGATCTGTGCTAACAGAAAAACAGAGCAGCAACATGCACATTTTAGAATGACCTGAAAAAATATATAATTAGGTGTGCTTGGGAATGCTGTAGTGAGAGATGTAGCGAGTCTGAGAGATTCCAGATATACTGTTACAGGAAGAGAACAGATTGCTCTCCATACTTAGAAAAGAGTCAATAATATTCAATCAGATTCCTAAACAACATAGTATTTCAATTCTGTGATTCTGTGATTTGCTGTAAGAACAGCTTAGATTTTTACAAGAACTAATTGAGGCTTCCTTTTAAGAGGCTATTGTTTAATACCAACATGGATAAGAACCTGCCTTTACTGAAGAGTTTGGTCAGTGTGAATATTCCCTTATGGGCCCATGTCTACTCTTTTGAAGAGCACCACTATCCTTTAAATAGACAAAGTTAAAATAGATTCTGTCTCTTTGAAATAAATTAGTAACTATCACTTAGGGTGGAGAGGTTTTTATGTAGTTAAGTTTGTGGAATAGTCTGTTATCTATAATTGAATTCTAGTATTGGTTACTCCTACTTTCCTGAAACAACCCTGAGTGGTTGGGATTAAATTTTCAGTTCTTGGTAGGAATTTATTTGGAATGTTGATTGTAATGCAGGTGACTTTGTGAGGAATATAAAATTATACAATTGTGAGTGTTCATTTTTAATAACAGTCTTTCACATTAAACATGAATAATTACTAGCAAAGATGATGCTAATAGCCAGTAAAGTTTTTTCCAAATTCAGAATATAACATAGATGGCAATTGTAAAGGACAACTTTCCTACTTGTTTCATTGTCATCTTATGGACCTTTAATGATTTTCTTCATGCTTCTACAAGAAGGTCTAGCTCTCCAAACATCCTTTCACTGGATCTTTGTATTTAGCTTGTTTTCAATTAATAATAGAGAATCAAAGCAACATAAAACATACTTAAGTATAGTCCTTATGGTATACTTGTCACTATTCATACACATATGTAAAAACAATCAATAGATTAAACAAAGCAAAGTGCATCCTCCTTTCCTGAGGGATCTTCCCTAGACTCTGCATTGGGTAGGCATTTCCCAGGCAGCACCACATTACACTGAACTGTATCAGGACTTCAGTTATTAACAATTCATTTTGTATGTGGTTGTCAGAAAGGAAAGATATTTTACATCTTTGGTCCTCAGCAAAACAAATCTGAGAGCCCTGAGCACTGAGAGCTTGAAAAATATTTCCTCTGGCCTATATTTTATCTCAGGAGGAAATTCTTGAAATCTGGCTCAAACATAAGCAAAGCAAACAAAAATAAATAAAACATGGCACTGACACCAAAAGCCAGACTGCAGTGAAAGGCTTTGTACCAAGCCTGTTCTATCCTGTTGCCCATTGAAAAAGAAAGAACATGATCTTAATGCTCCTACAGGTTCCTCACTTTGCAAAGTTTTCCAAAGGCAGTTATAGTTTCTTGGCTGTTTGCTTTACTTCTCTTACAGAAGATGATGATGATGATGATGATGATGATGATGAATAGCAATGAGAGGTAATTAAGGGGAAATCTGAATTCATTTATTTGCATGAAATAAGTAGCCAAGTAAATGACTGCAATAAATCAAGAAGACAACTGGAATTTACTTTCTTATTGGTGCAACCTTAGCCAGCTTTCTGCTCTTTCTTTCCTTTCATGTTTTGATTATTAAGTATTCATACAGATTTGGGGCTCTTACAGATTTTTCAGCTGCACTTTATTGTGAAATATGAGGATAAAGACCACCTGGAAGTGAAAAAACTTCCTATTTTGGCTTTGCAAAATTCTAGCAACACCTGTGCCAGATTTGCCACTGTAGTCTAATTCCAGGTCTTCACTGTTCAGCTTTCACTCACTTTCTTAGTATTGCAGCTTTGAGGGTTTTAATAAATTTGCAAGAAGTTTCATCGTAGTAAAAATTGATTCTAAGTTCCAGCAAACTATAAAACTCTTGGGGTGAAGAGGGAGAAGTAAAAAGAAAGAAATATGGAGCAATAAAACTGTATGGTGTTTGCAAACAAAGCAGAAAAAAAGGTTTTAAGCAATACTCGTTACTAATGAAAGTTAATGACACAGAAACAACTGCATGCCATTCAAAACCCTCTCCAAAGCTGCCTTTGATCCTTCTTCCCTAATCAAAGTCATTTCTCAGGAAATGTTATGATGGTGTTGAGCTATTTCTTCTTCCTTCATACCTGTCACGTGCAAACCTTTGTCACCTGTTTAATAGTTTGTATGAAGAATGTATATGGTTGAGCCTGAACCACAACATCATTTAACAGTGAGAAAATTGAAATATTTAATTTTGATACAAAGAATCTTTTTTTATTTTTATTTTTTTGGGGGGAGGGGGGAGTGGGGGGGGTGAGAGGAAGAGGAAATTGAAGAAGTTAAAAGCTTTTTATTTTTATTCTTATACTGTTTATTTTTATAGACAAATACTATATATATATATTTTTTCTTTTTCAAGCAAAGTACCAAAAAAATGATTTCATAGACAGACCAATTTTGGCAAATAACCTCAGAAGGCCACCAGTACTCCTGTTTGCCTCAAAAGCTGGTAAAGTTTGTTCTGGGTCTGTGACCAGGTTCAAAGCTGCTCCAGTGTTGGGGGATCAGTCCACCAGGAATCTAGAAAGAATTAATCTGACACCTGGATTGCATTTGCTAAAACTGCATTGATCCTCAGGTCTTCTGAAGGATCTCCAGACCTGTTTCATTTGAAAAGTTCAAAACATTTCTTGTCATACTTGCTTCACTTCTACACCTTCTTTCTTCAAGCCTTAAGTTGAATAATGATGTTGCTGGGAGACAGAGACATCTGATTTTTTTTGTTGTTTTGCTTTTTTTTTTTTTTTTTTTGAAATAAAAGTTTGATCCCTGTATTGTCAATTGTCTGTTTAATTTTCTACTTAGACTGTGAGAATAGCTTTTTGTACCAAAGGGTCTTTCTTTTGGTTATATGCAGGATTTTGTGGATGCTGCAAGAAATTCTTCTTAAATACAGTGATTCTACAGCTTTCTTTATTTACTTTTACATATTACTTTTGATAATAGACATACCTAATGTTCTTCTGTAATGCAGTGAGAGAGCTTGTTGTTTCAATCACTTTGCAGATCAACCTCACATGAACTGCACACAGAGCAGTTCTTTTCAGAGTTCATTTAATAATTACATTACCTTCATGGAGAATTGGCTGAAAGTCACACAGTTGAAAATAAATATTGCTATTACTTTGCTTGTTCACTTATAAACAGAAATTGGTATATTGCTCCATAGCATATTGATATAAGCTTATCATTATGTTTACTATGATACTTCATAGTATTTTTTTTTCATAGGCATTGGACTATACCCTTTTCCAATGCTCACAGTTCTGTGCTGTTGTGGGGGACAAAAGAAAAGTTGTTTCTGTAAACATTCAATAATCTAAATCTAAATCTCTCACAGGTCACCTAGAGAAAGAATGGTTCTTTCTCTGCTATTACTCTATTGTGTTTCTCTTGTCTCACTTGGTAAGACTAACAATTTAACACACGATTATCCCTATTTTTTTGTAAAACATATGTAACAACCCAAAAATTATTTTCATTGTGGTGTTTAAAGGTCATTTGTGAGATTTGTTTGCAGTCTTTGAGCTATCGTTAACATAATGCCAAGGTCTGTGTGGCCTTTGATATGACAATATTATATTTTAGGGCTGGAATATATTTTAAATAGTATAACCTGCATGAGTATAGAAGAATCTTGATTATTAGATATTTAGGTATTAGAAGTTGTCTCCTTTTTCCTTATGTTTTCCACCTCTTTAAATGCATTACATTGTTTTGTCAATAGAGGAGTAAGGGGATAATAATTCATCAGGCTCTGCAAGTCTGTACACACTGTATTGGAAATGGTACCTCCTTTCCTTAGTGAGGAAAGGACTGAAGTACTCAAGCTCTCCCTTTTAAGACTTAACATGTTTAGGTGAGCTAGATCAAATTTTATGAACTTCAGAAAATGTTGTGTTCAGTTTAGTTTGAACCCGTGAGTTTTTCTTTTTTCTTCCAGAGGATTCTATTTGAACATGTTGGTAACTTAGCATATATTACTCTTTTCTACAGCTGTTTATGAGGAAACCAAATGGCTCAAACTAGTAGGTGGAGAAGCTCTTCTATAATAGCTCTGTAATGTGATTCAGTGTGTTTTCCTCCACTACAAAAACTGATATTTGGATGCAGTAGTAAGTCTGCTGTTTGCAGAAGTCTCAAAATTAACTTTTCTTTACATGCATATTGAAAATTACTCAAAAAAATAATAATCAGAAAATGTCACCAATTACTTTGGAAGATTTCTTTCCTTGTTCATTCATAATAGATTGAATCGTCTATTGTCTGACACATGTACATTAATTCATTTTGTAGAACTTTTCCTTAAGTATCACAAGGATTTCCATAGTCTGATATAGCGAGAAACATTGCTGTTGTTGTTTCTGTAGGAATAGTTCAATAGCAAACTCATAGTCCTTACTAGGCCTTTGGTCTCTGTCCCTCTCTTTCATTTTTTATTTTTTTTTTCGAAAGTCCTATGTAAGGTCTGGTATGAGAGGTATTACCAGAAATAAAATTATTACCAACAGGCTTTTAATATCATAAACCTTGCAAAATTTACACCCAGTCACTCACTAGAGCAGAGAAATATATAGATATATATAGATGAATGACTAGCAAAAGCAAAAAAATGAGGAAATAAAAAGCGGTCTGTAATATAGATTTCTTCTGCAAAATTAAAAGTATGCTAGTATATTTACATGAACTCCTGACTGTGAAACAATTAGTTCTCTCTCCTTCAAGGAGTTCAACTTGTTCAATGTGGGACAAAGTCAAAAATATATATTTAGTTCATAGTTAAGTACAAAATATCTGGGATCTCTGCAGTCCTGCAAGCAACACGTACGAAATACGTACACGTACGATGTTCAGCAAGATGCTCTGCAAAGAGGCTTTAAAATGTGTTTGGAATGAATGTGTTGTTTCCTGCCTGTAGCCATTGGACTTTTTTTTTTTTTGTAGAAAAAAAAAGAAAAATTTCTGTAGAAGCTTAAGTAATATGAATGAACTAGCTAGCAATAGATCTGTGTTTTTGTTGTTGTTGTTGTTGTTTGTTTATTTATATTTTTTGTTTTGTTTTCATTTTTGTTTATTTTTGTTTTTATGTTGATTTGTTTTCAAGGTAAAACCTGAAAGAAATGGTAACATATAAAACAGTTCTGCTCTTACATATGTATAGCATGGTTTTTCCTCAGAACAAAAAGAACTCCTTTCAGGTACCAGAAGATTTATAACATTTTATTATTAACCATTTTGCTCATGTTTTATACCATACATTTTGGCAGATGCCTGTGATTCCCTTTCACTGAGGAAACAATCATTAATTCATTTTGTAGACTTTTTCCTTAGGCATCACAAGGATTTCCATTTTCATCTGACGGAAGTAATACAGCTCAATAAATAACTAAATTCTGATAAATTATCCAATTTTGCTCAAGCAATGAGACAGAAAACAATAAAAAAATGGAAGAATTAGAATAAATAGAGGAATTAGAGGGTCCAATAATCCAAGTCTGATCAGAAATGTCAGATTCCTAGGGATCTAGACATCCTTCTAGCCTACTAGAAATAATCAAATATTTAAATAATAATAAACTTAGCTTAGCGATATGGTTTAGTGGAGGACTGGTTAATATTAGGTCAGAGGTTGGACTAGGTGATCTTGGAGGTCTCTTCCAACCTAGACAATTCCGCGATTCTGTGAAACAAACCTTTAGATACCATGACTTGCTGTAAAAGCTTAATTCAAAATAACCTTGTAAAGCTAAAAATGGAAAATATATGCAAACTGATATAAATGTATGTATAAATGTATTATATTCCTCAAACAGCCAAACAGAATTGAAAAATACAACAATTAAGATTCTAGTTTGGCAATCCCACTTTTACACTTCAAAAATGTGTTAAAAAGAATACACTTCTGTGTGTGTGTGTGTCTGAGAAACCTAAACAAACATTTTGCATTCTGTGTTCTAATATCTGTTAAAATGAAACTTGTTCCTTAGATGAAATCTTGTATATCTTCACTATTTCTTTTAAGATATACTTATTAACTTTGAAAATGTGTGTTATATAAAATAATCTAAAAGTTACTGTAGAACACATTATTATCAACTTCTTTAGTTGATGATTAATGATGGTTAATGATGCAGATCAGAAATTTGTCATGTGTCTCTGGTACACACATTCATAACATGAGAAAACATCATTCAGATTTATTTTAAGATATTAAAAATGATTGAATGTGTGATTCATAGAGCATGCCCAGTTTGTCTGGGCATGAGTACTCTATACAAGCCAAACTGACAAATATTTTTACTCTTGTTGAATAAAGGATATCTATTAATATTATTTTATTTGTAACATATAATTCGTTTTCATTGAAAGAAACTGATTAGGATGTATATATGACATACAAACCCCTTTCATACGTCTTGATTTACAAATATATACAGATATTTTCTTGTGGTCAGTGCAAACAAGTCCATTTTCTGGTTTAGCTGTTGTGTCTTTCAAGTTATGCAACACTTGCTTCAGCTTTATATGCGGAAATCAGTCAGCACTACCTGGTAGGATGTAAAATTTTTCTCCAGCTTATGCAGAGAGCAATTCAGACTAGTGAGAAAAAAAAAAAAAAAAAAAAAAAAAAAAAAGGAGGACACCACCATTTGAGCATCTCTATTTTCTCCTTTATGCCATAGTTGTTGTATCGGGCTTTGTCATGAGGGAATGAAATTTTAGTTCCCACTGCACATCCCTAGGGAACAAAATCTATAGTTACCTGCTTCCAGTCCATGTCTATTTTTCTCTTTCCTCTCTCCTTATAATATAAAACACAGATGGTAACATTTAGTGAGCTTTTGCACTAAACAATGTTGTATTTTGGGGGATAGAAATTGATTTTACTTATCTTCACATGAGAATATTCTGAGTGCACTGCTTCTGCCTCTCCATGGGTGGTGTTCAGTGAAACCAGAAGCACAGGATAAGAAGGCACTGCCTTCAGGGCACAAACAAGAAAGAACAAACTTCCTGTAAGGCTGTTTTCTCTTATTTTGGAAGGAAGGAACCTGAATCAATTATGGAAGAAAAAAAAAAAAAAAGTAACAAGAAGTATATTGTTCAGATGAAAAATAAAGTACATCAACTGAAATTGGAAGAAAAAAAAAAAAAAGAAAGAAAACCTATAAATAAGACAAAGGTCCAGCTAAACATAATGTTTACATATTTTGCTGAGCTGGATTATGGGGATGCATTGGCATGGATATTAATTTTGTATGAGTATCTTAAGTCTTCGATCAGTGAATGCAATTTTTTTCCTTGTGGACAAAACCTTGATAGAACATATGCAATACTTCCATGTTATTGTTCTGAATAACTAAATAGGATTATAATAGAGCAAGGACCTTTTCTTGGCCTTCTGGGCTTGCTTTTAGCCACCATATCTGCCAATTCTGATTTCAAATGTAGCACAGCATGGTATGGGACTCATTAGTCCTGTATACATTCAGGAAATATAGTTTTCCTATGGATAACTGCAGGCAGCAGTTAGATGAAGGCATTTGGACCTAAGGTGATTTCCTAAATTAAGTCAATAGTAAAATCCTCCTAGGTGACACAGAGGTAAGTATTTCACTCACTGGTTTGTTACATTTATATTTTCAAAATATATATGCAAAAGAGAGAGGGTTAATTTTAAGAAAACTTGTTTTCTCAATGATCTTAAGACATGACTCCAGGAAATCAGACAAGTTCAAAGTTTCTGTCTAAAGCTTGTGCCAAAACTGCCCAGGACAAAAAGATAGATCAAGACTGTAAAATAAAACTTGAGGAAAGACATGATCTATAAGTGATGCTTGTAGTGCTCCATTTATGGTAAACAACTGTGCAGTTAAATGCTCAAGATGGAAATAAATAGCTTTCAATGGATATAAAATATGATCATCATCAGTGCAGAAGGGACATAAACAAATGTTAAGAAAAGTGAGAATCATACTTTGTAACAAATAGGTGCAAAGAAAATGACTCATATTCTAGATAATGGAAATAATAATTACAGTATAGTATACAACAATAAGGGAATGAGTCATAAACCACTTGAACCAGAAGAAAGAAACATAACTGACAGTTTTGTAGTGAGGAGAAATGCAGCAACTGAGATTTCTGAAAAATAATACTAATAATAACAACAACACAAAATGTTATGAAAAAACAATATCTTTGAAGAGGCAAAAATGTGATTTTTGGTTTATAGTCTCTGTCATTCTAACTTAATGGTCACGCAGTGACAAATTTATCTGTATTTATGTTTTTTTTTCTCACTGAGCACAAAGGATGGGTGATTCTTCATTCATGCTGTATAAGTCATGAGCAAGAGCACTGAAATGTCATTAAAATGGCTAATACAGTATCTCAAAAAATAGACAAGATGCATCTGCTTGAACTTTGCTCAGCTCAGCAGGGTTTAGAAAATCAAATTGCTCTGTGATCCCCAAATCCTCTCTGATCCTTTGCTCCAAGCCCCAAAGTGATCATCATGTAGCAAGGGGCAGTGGGTAGAAGGAAAGCACAAGTGCTGTTCCCTGTTTTGGTGTGCTAGCTGGTGCTGACAGGTATGCAGACTCACATACATGGCACAACTCACCTCTGAACTTGATTCTCAGGATTCTCTTCATCAAAAAGCATAAAGTGAAGCTTCTTGGGAATATTCTTTTCACTATGTCAGATCCATGGAAATCTGGCAGAATTGCTAGAGTAGGAATAGTTCTGGTGGCAACATTTCCTTAATTTTCTTCAGGCCTCTGAGTAACCAGCATTTGAAATTTATGATTTTTACGAATTTGAGTTAGTGGTGGCTTAAAATTTTAAGGATTAAAGTCACAACATAGTGATGCCTTGGAGCGAGTTAGCAATCTCCTCATGCATTATTTTAAATATTATATTAAATATTATATATATCAAATATTAGTGATTTTGAAGTCACATCTACAGAGACAGCTTGGAGAAACTTAAAACTCTCTGTAAAACTCCACCTGCTGTCAAATCCCTGAAAAATACCAGTTTGATTTCCAGCTTTTTCTGAATGCTCTGTTTCCAGATAAGAGACCAATACTTTCCAATTAGCTTTCATATTTCTACAGGGCACTTGGCATCTGATCCTTTTCCACTCAAGTTCCTGTCTGTTCTTCCTCCGTGCCACAGAGAGGATCAGGATTGCTGCAGGCCACATACTGAGAAAAAAAAAAAAAAAAAAAAAAAGCCCTCATTGCTTAAAACAAGGAAACATGGAATATTCCATAGTTCCAGAAATAGAAAATAGGATATGGAAAGATAGTAATATAGGCCAAGATCCAAATGAGGAAACATCAACACTAGTAGATTGTAATGGACTTTAAATACCTAAGATCTCTCTACTTTTTTTCTTTAATTTCAGAAAATTATTTTCTAATTATAAACAAACAATATTTGAAGCTTGGCCAAATCTTAAGCCCCGAGAAGAATAACTCTGTGTGCCACTGGTTTGGAAATAAAGGCTGTGCCATGCAATATTTAGAGACTTTACACCAGTGACTAGACCCAAAATAATTTTGTTTAGAATTTAATTCCTATCAAAAGATATTCTGATTCTATTTTCTGATACTCAAACTTGGAAGACATTGGTTTTTTGTTTGTTTGTTTGTTTTTAATGGAAAAAATGCAAGTTTTGTTATATGAAACTTAAGAAATTGTATGAATTCCTTCTACATGTAAGAGACTGTACAATTATTCTGGAATGTCTTTATTCCTTTCAACATCAATTTCCTTTGTGTAAATTTCCATAGTATAATAAGGAAGTTTCACTTGCTCTTTGCCTTTTTTATTATAAAATATTATTGTCTCAACTAGACTATCAGAAAGAAGAGAGGAAATACTTCTGAACTAAAATGGTTATTTATAAATCATATTTTTTTCTATGTTGATATTTTCTTGCTTTGAGGTTGATTCCTGTTGTGCTGATAGTATTTTATGAAATCAGACTAGATGGAGTCAATGCAAATCTGTTTTGTTGTAGCTGTTGTTGTTGTTTTAAATTGGAATAGGATAGAATCTTGGAAAAATAAAGCCTATCATTTTTACTCTTACAAAACATTTTGTGCAGTTAATTTAAATCTAGAGAACCATTTTCAAACAGAGCCAGTGCAACAGAACATCATGCCATTCTTTAAGTTATTTTTGGCAAAACAGTAGATAAGAAATGTCAAACAGGATGGTGATTTTTTTTCTTTTTCTGATGGTTTAAATTTTATAAAAAAATACAAGGAACTAAAAAGTAATTGAAGAGGAGAAAAAAAGTTATTAAAAAAAATTGTTCTTGTCTAATTATACTTTTAACATATATTTTGAAATCACTTGTATTTTACATCTGCATTAGTGTATTTGTCACTGTACATATCACTCTGTAGATAATACTGGACTGACTGTGAAAGACAGGATGTAAAATCTATCATAAATAAATGTATTGGGCTGAAGCATCAAAAGTGATCTTGGACAATAAACTTCGTGTTCATTTTATTCAAGATCAGATATCAAAAGATTGAAGTACAAGCTGAAAAAATGAAAAAGCTAATGAAGTGTTAGACGTGAAGGAAAGTGATAAGGAAAACTCTTATTGCTGACAAAGGTTTAGATGTTCATACGCACTTACTATTTGAAATATAAAGAAATTCTCTGAGATTCTCAGCTCCTGCAGCTCTACTTAACAAGATTTTAGTAACGCAAAAGTTAGTAAAACTGCTTTTGAGTAGCCCACAGTTTGGTCCTATGGGACAAATGAGTATCACAGAAACATATCTGATGAGGAAAGCAGGAACTGCAAATCTGTTAATGTTATGCCATGCAAACTTCCCCCACATCATGCACAAGCTTGCTTGAGAGCGTGAGATTATACAATCAGTATTGCAGTGCATTTCTCTGGTTGAGCTTCAAATACCTAAAGAAAGCTCAAGAAAGCAAGCAAGCTGGAAAACTGACTACAGTACACATGCCTCAAAACTCAAGGAGGAACCTAAAGTCTAGTAGAGCAGGCTTAGTGGGCTTGGCTGGCTAGAAAGTATTGCACTTCACAGTGATTTCACAGTTTTTTTATAGTGTAACAGTTTTGAATGGAAAACAGATTTTCCACACCTATAATTTTGTCAGTGTGCTGTGAAATGACAACAAATTACGTGGAATTGCAAAGAGGATGGAGTTAATGGAGGAAATACTGCAGAATTAATAAAGAATGCAAGTAGGAGTGGGAGGTAGTTTCTAGGCACAGTGGGAGGTCTTTTTTTTTTTTTTTTTTTCTCTTATTGGGTGAAAAAGAGATCACTCATGCATGTCCCATGCTGGTTTTCAAAACACTTGAACTAAAGTCCAATTTACCTTTATGGACTAATCAGGGGAAAAGAGTGTGCAGAAAACACTCTTCAAAATGCAGCTGAGAGAGAGAACCAGATTTTTAACTAGTGGTAAAGTGTCCGTTGCAGTCGGTGGAACTCTTGTAGGGAATCTTGCCCTTTAAACTAAGTCTAACCTGATTGCCGGGTTTACACTGTAAGGTAGAGTACTTTTTCTACAAGTACTAAGGAAACTCTCAGTGGGTTCAGCATGTGCTTCGTCTCCCCTAGAACACAGAGCACCTAGCTGAAATGAACAGTGTTTGGCATTGGTGTGAGAAACTCAGTAGAGCTTGGACTGATATGTGTAAAGTCTTTCACTTGTGTGATTGGAATTAATCTGCAAACATTTTTTTTTCCTTTAGTGTTGTCATTGAGGAGTTTTTCCATGGAAGTCATGGTTCACAAAAAAATTATTAGTATTTTGGATTTATTTTTTTTTTAAACTCATGAAAGATTTCTATACTGATTTTGATGTCAAAAACACTAGACAAAAAACACACTGTATTTTCTCACAATTGAGCTTTAAGGATGGATGAGATAGTAAGAAATTCTTCTCAGCATACCCAAGACTGTAAGTTGTGTCATGCTGTGACAAACATTTTGCTTGGAAACTCATGTTAGTAACATATATCTCCAAATCTGTACAAAGTACAGAAAGAAAACACACAATAATTAGGTTAGTTTCTGTCTCATGACAAATAGCAGAACTTAATCAGGAGTCATCTATCAAAATGAATTCTTAGTATAAAATTTGTTCTCAGTAGAACTGGCAATACTGTGATTTTATTGACATTTTAAAATTCATTCCACAGCACTCTTGCTGACATACTTAGAAGGAGTCAGAAGTGCTTGGATGTACATATAAATCTTTTGCTTCTTTAGTCACTCGTGAACCTGAAAATGAGAGCCTATGGACAAATATCTATGAATTCAACCTTTGCAAATAACTGTATTTAAAATCATATCCTTATATCAGTGAAATTATTTCCATTTCTCTATTAGTTTATTGCACAATAGTTTATAAATACATTCCAGAACAGCTAGGATTTTTTCTTTGCTTGTTTACAAAATATAAATACAAAAAAAAGTTCAAAAATTTACTCAGAAGAAAAGTTGCACTGATTTTTTTTTCCTCCAAACATTTAATTTTTGGGGAAAAACAAATAATAATTAGCATTTTCTGATGAACACACACACAAGCACACAAAGGATGGTTATGTATATAATACCAGAATAGCTCTAAAGAATGCTGCTGCTACTACTCTGAATGAGTGCATGTGAGTGTGGATGTACATGCATAAAGCAACTGGTGCACTCTGAAATCAATACAAACCATTATATTTGGCATTGAAGTACCATCAAATAACAGCCTATATCCAAAGTGGTTTTCAAAATAATGAACCTTTTCCTGAAGTATATGGGAATGGTAATATTTGTCTGATTCTGAATAGTATATTAATCTGAATTTACTATTTGCAGTCTTAAGAACTGTGTTGCTCCTTGATCACTATGCTGTTCTTCTTCAGTAGATTTAATCAGTTTTCCAGAAATTGCAGTCTTTGTTAGAAAGGCCAGTTGTTATGAGTATAACCCTGCTGTAGAAAGCTGAATTTCCTTTGAAATAAGCATCTTGTTTTCACCTCCATGAAATTTCTGTGATTAATTTTCAGTGACTGTTTCTACAGTGAGCAACTTGTAACACACATCCATTGGCCAACTCTGTGCTCTTTACGGACCTGGAGACATGATCCACATTCAGCAGGGGAAGGGAGATGCAGCGTCTTCTAAACTGTTTTCTTGCTTGGGACTATCAATGGATCGTGCTGTTTTTTGTGAGATGCACCACAGAGAGAATCTGCTAGTGAAGTAGGAAGGGCCAACAGTGTATTGATTTTGTTCATTATCCTAAAGATAGGCTGTAGGCTGGGCCTCCACAATGAAAATATGACCATCTGAGGTCTCCCCTTCCATTTTTGCACAGTAAAAATAGTTCTTTCAGGAACTATTCAGACAAGTTTCTACCTTGGTATAGATAAAGCATTCCTTATTTCTTATTCACAGTCTTTCCTGTCCATACCTCTCCTGCCTGCAGCAGGACTCCTCTGACATAGAAAATAGAATCCTGAAAAATTTGATTGCACAAGGTTGTTTTTCCTCAGAGCAAATGAAATATAATGTTATGCTGCAAAACTATTTCTCATGCCTTTTTACATGCTCTGGTCAGGTTCCCCACTGAATTCTGTTTCCTTTTCTGATAATTTTAGCAGAGAAAATCATATCAGATATAATCAAGGAAATCTTTCAATAGAAAGCATATTCTGTTAATTAACAGATTCATCCATGATGTAAGAAGAATTCACTTTTGTGGATATTTCTGTTCAAATTAGTGCTTTTGTGTGCTTCAGAAACATGCCACGGTTTTCATCCACCTTTTCATATTCAACTGGATATCAGCTGATTTAGCCTCTAATTTGTCTCTTTTATTGTTTTACCTTTAGATTGCCATAACGTTACATTGTAATTTGTTGAGCTTTCTCTGAGGATATCTAGAATCTCCTTTCTTTATTAAATAAACTAAAATAACCCAAACCTATTTAGATTTCCTATTAGTTTATTTATTTATTTTATTTTCCTTCTGAAATAATAGACTTAGTGTTGCCAAGTTTCCTGGAAAAGGGAGTTAAATTCATGAAAGCTCTTACTAAGTCTTTTAATTGTAGGGCCTTTGTTCTCCTATATAGACAAGTAACAGTTTAGAAACACTTTCATCTTTTGCAGTAAGATGTTTTCAAACATGAGCAACATGGCTATTTTTTCTGGCAGATGATCAACAAACTTCTTCAAAGGCATTAAATCAAAACGCTCTGATGAAGCTTTTGAATTTCTCTTCTGGCACAGTTCAGGCAAATAGGAACATTCAACATTCAAAACCAAGTTAAAATTCAATATGCCATTTGTTGCTCATGTGTCCAACATTTCTATAATAGATGTTCTCTCAAATACAAGCTCTTTCAAGATTTGCTCTTTCAAGATTTTTTGACTTGCTTGATTTCAGATAAATCTTAATAATTCAGTGTGGACAATTTCTTCCATATCACTCCAGTTCTTTTTTCTCTCCTGTACAAAATGATGTAGGATAAGGAGTACCAGACAGCATTATTAAAAGGAAGATTTCTTTGCATTTAAATATTGTTATACATATAAAACTTGGTTACTTTTTACCAAATAAAACAAGTACCAACCACAAATATTATACTACTCTTTCTTGCATGTGTAAGGAAGTATTCATTAAATTTCAGAGCAGAACAGGTGACAGGCTCTTTCTAAAATTCAGTGTAGTCATCTAAATATCAATTTCTCTTGATATTCATTTCTTAAAAGGAAGCTGCAGGTGCTCAGAAATGCTGAGCAAAACTTTCCTCTCTAGCTAAAATGAAGTTTAGATGGCTGACAGGTCTCCTAAATGTTAGAGTGACACAGTCCTTTCATTATGCAGTACTACCTAATCTTACAGTTGCCTAAATTTACTATAAACATTAAACATTTTGTACTTAATATTTTTCTGTTTGTTTAAGCTTTAGTACCTGTTTCTCACAGGTGTTTGGAATTCCTTATCATTCTCAATATAGCTAGGGGTCAGAGGAGTTCCCTGGTTAATCTGAGTCTCACTATAAAGGTACTCCCCTCCTTTATTCCTTTATTCATTCATTTATTTATTTTTTCTCTTTGGAAAGAGTTGAAGTGTTTACTTTGTTAAAGATATTTTAATCTCCCACAAGAACAGAATACAAAAGGTGGGAAAACCAACAGAGGATAAAAAAAAAAAAAGGCATCAATGTCAGCTATATGTCAAAGTGTCTAATTTCTATCTGAAATTAGTCTGATATATTTTTTTGACATCTTAGTCTTTATTTATATGCATCTTTCAAAAACCTGAAAAGCCTGGTAAGATTTCAAGGTTTTATTTGCAACAGTAGTGATGAGTCATAGTAGCAAGTCCTGATATAACAGTGAAAGCTTCTACAAAAACGTAGTCTCTTAACATTAACGGACATTTGAAAAATGTAGCTCAAAGTCTTCCTGGACCTCAGTACTCCATTGATAATTTAGAAATAATTCCCTACAAAGAGTCCTGGTTTAACCATTGCTGTGAATGTCTGTGTGAAGGTCTGTTTATAACCAATGCTGGAAGTTTTTTTATTATTGAGGAAAAATCTCTATGGTTCATCTTGTCCATTGAATCCTACGGGAACTTACTGTCTGTCCAGGTTTTTGGCACAGTGTCAATGGGATCAGAGGGAGATTGAAGTGTAAAATAACAGAAAGCAGGGGCTATAGAGGAGTGGAATCTATCACTTTTCTGCTTGCTGGAGAGGTTAAGGAGAGGTAGGGAGTGAACTGTGAACTGCAACCTTCAGTGGCAGCGTTCCTTCTGAATTACTCAGCCTTCCCTCCCTTTTCTCAGCAGTCCAGTGTTTTCTCCATTAACACTGTTGTGTCTTCATACCTAACACCTTTACAAAAGTATTCCAGACTTTCTCTCTTTTTTTTTTTTTTGTTGATTTTTTTTGTTTTTAAACTGAATATTTCTGAATATTTTCCTTCAAGGGGAAAGAACATTTATTGATACTTGTAAGGCTATTACTTGATATGGAAATTAACACTATGGAGAATCTTATATTTAATATGTAAATACTGTTTGATCAAAATCAATGTTAAGGGAAAATATATAGAGCTAGGGAATATTTTTGTACATTCAAACAACCAAAAAGAAAAGAAAACAACAACAAACACCAGAAAATATTAATGTTTTGTCTGGAAATTATTCTTATAAATTCTGACACTTTTCTTGTAATAAGGTACAGATTTTTAATTGTTTGGCTAAAGTAACATATTTAGCCCTGCTACACAGAATTACACCCTGATCTGTCATGTTGAGAACAAGAAAAACTTGTAACCCAAGCAGAGTATTTCAGTATTGAAATATTTATTTACCAAGTCTCTGGGCACTAGAATTTGTTTTGTTTTGTTTTAACAATCACATGTTCCGTTACTGATTTACAGGATTAATTTTCCTTTCAAGGTTTTAAAGATCTATTTGGAAAGCTTAAAAAAGACACTTTATTTCAAATGATAGAGTTTGAGGTTTCATCATTTGAAAGAGCTCTTGTCCTGAAAAACTTACAAATTGATATAAAACCTAAAAGAGCATCCACCCCTGTATGAGCTGCCATGTGGAGAAATACATGTGCTGGGTTTCCAGAAACCAACTTTTAAACAGGTGACCTGTTAAAAGAGAAGACCTGTGAATGTCATTTTATTTATTTATTTATGTAGTTATTTTAAGTTATTTTCTGGTCACATTTCTCTATGAAAACTCAATAAAATGCATATTTCCATTCCTGGGAAGGAATGACTTATTTTATTTGCTTCTATTACAATTTAACTTCCCACAACTATGCTGTGTCCTTCTGCTTCATGGTTTTCCTAATTCCCTGCCCTCTCAGTAGAATTCCAATAAATGAGTCAGTTAAACTGATCACTGACTTTCAGGATACTAAATATAGACAACTTATTTATAGGCATCTTTAGAAAGTCTATGGGCCATATCTAGTTCGTTTAAGTGACTAAAGTTTTCTGGTGAGACATGGCAGCATTTCCACCTCCTGAATCTGAATGTGAACCTGTCAGGCTATATGCTAACTCAATATCAGGATGAGATCTCAGCACGTGCTTTCCTCCACCTCCATTGCTTTGGTTTCTGTGGGTAATAAACTCAAGGGCATAGCCCTGAAAGCAGTCATGGAGGGCTGTAGTCAGTCTCTAATTGATGCTGAGGGAAAGCAAAATAGGAGAAAGCGACAAAGATTCTTGTTCTTCCATGGAAGAGGAAATGAATATCTAAACCTGGCAGTGCAGACAAATGATCTGGGCTGTGACTGCCTAATGCCAAGGCCACCTAAGAGGCATGGGTGACACTGCCTGTGAATTTAAAGTTTCCCATGTGTATGATGTATATACATCATGATGTATATGTATATACATCTGAATGTGTACGTGTGTTTTTTTTTTTTTCCTTGCACAGATGCAGAAGTGCCCAAGCTTCATAGAACTGTGGAGCTTATGCTGTCATTTGTACCAAAGCCCAGCTTTCAGAAAATATGAATACTTCTGCAAAAAAAAATGTGCTTTATATAGTACATGAAATTGTTATTGGCTATCACACATCAGATGCTTTCTCTCAGGACTATATATTTTTTTCACTGTTTTATCTCCCATACTTTGGTCACATACCACAGATCACACTGTGTTATAGTAAGACATTCTCTGTGAAAGGATGTGGGAGAGAAGATTAAAATAAGGACACAGAGTTGTATGTGGGGGATGCAGGGCAAACAGGAATTAAAATCTTGATTCCAGGATTCTGTGTGTAGTATAATAAAAGATGGCAGTCTATTGGATTACTGTGATAAGAGATGTTGAATTTAATTCCTGTAGACAGAATGAAAAGATTTCTGAAAGAATGGTTCAGTTGTAAGAGTAAGGAGCACCATTGTTCTCTTTCATAGCACAGACAGGAGCTCTTGCCATGTCACCAAGCAAAACTGCAAAATATCAAGGAAATCTTAGAAACATGCTCTGTTATTTTTTCCAAGCATAGTCCAAATGCTTCTTAAATTCTGACAGGCTTAGTGCAGTGACTGTGTCCCTGGGGAGTCTGTTCCAGTGTGTGACCAGCCTCTTGGGAAGAACCTTTTCCTAATATCCAACCTGAACCTCCCCTGTCACAGCTTGACTCCATTCTCTCAGGTCTTATTGCTGGTCAGTGAGGAGAATAGATCAGTGCCTGCACCTCTGCTTCCCCTCATGAGGAAGCTGTAGACTGCAATGAGGTCTCCCCTCAGCCTCCTCTTTTCCAGGCTGAATAGGACAAATGATCTGATGCTATAAATCTCAGCTGCTCCTCTCCCTTGGGTCCTTCACCATCTTTGTAGCCTTTCTCTGGACACTCTCCAACAGTTTCACATCCTTTTTGTAGTTTGGTGCCCAAAACTGCACACAGTACTAGAGTTGAGGCCGTATCAGGACAATTATTTCCATCGACTGACTAGCAATGCTGTGCTTGATGCACCCCAGGGTACAGTTGGCCCTCCTGGTTGTCAGAGCACACTGCTGGCTCATATTCAAACTTGCTATTCATCAAAACCCCCAGATCCCTCTCTGTGGGGCTGACCTCCAGCATCTCGTTCCCCAGTCTGTATATACAGACAGACTGGGTTGCCCCTTCTCAGTTGGAGGACCTGGCATTTACTCTTGTTAAACTTCATATGGTTGGAGATTGCCCAGCTCTCCAATTTGTTCAGATGTCTTTGCAAGACCCTTCCACCCTCAACAGAGTCAACAGCTCTTCCCAGTTTACTATCATCAACAAACTTACTCAAAACACCTTCTAGTCCTACATCCAAATCATTTATGAAAACATTGAAAAGAACTGGCTCTAAAATGGAGCCCTGGGGGACCCCAGAGATGACTGGCTGCCAGCCTGAGGTAAACCTGTTTACCATAACCCTTTGAGCCCTACCAGTCAGCCAATTGTTCACCCATCATATGATGTTTTTATCTAGCTGTACGTTGGACATTTTGTCCAGTAAGATCCTATCAGAAACCGTATCGAAAACTTTACAGAAAGCCAAAAAATAACATCAGCTGGCTTCCCTTGATAGACTAGATGGGTGATCTTATCATAAAATGAAATTGAATTTGTTAAGCAGGATCCTTGTGAACCCATGTTAGCTGTGACCTATGATTGCATTGTCCCCTAGATGAATTTCAATAACTCCCAGGATAATCTTCTCCATAATTTTACTGGGTACTGACGTGAGGCTGACAGGCCTGTAGTTACCAGGATCTTCTTTCTCACCCAGCTTCCAGTCAATTGGGACCTTGCCAGATTCTCAAGACCATTAAAAATAGTTGAGAGAGGTCCTGCAATGATGTCAGCCAGCTCTCTGAGCACCCTGGGATGAATTCCATCAGACCCCATGGACTTGTATGGATCCAGGTGGAGCACCAAATCCAGCACACGTTCAGGGTTGGCTGAGAGTTCCCACCACCACAGTACTCCGGCTCAAGGCACTCCGGGTCCCAAAGTCCATCATCAGTGTTGAAGACAGAGGCAAAGAAGGCTTTAAATGTCTCTGCTTTGCCCATGTCCTTGTTTGTGAGGTGACTATGCCATCAAGTAATGGACATATGTTTTCTCTTTATTTTAATTGCATGTGAAATTATAGTAAATATAACAGATAATAAAGATTTTGAATTCAGAAAACTTAAACTAGCTCTTTCTGGGTTATAAGTCATGGGGGAACTCTTTCATAAGTGCTTTATGGTGAACTGGAACTGACCTCTTTTAATCTTACTGAACATAGAGGCAGGAACATTTTGGGTTCTATTTTAGGGAAAGGAGAGTGCTATTTCTTGCCTGTTCTTCAAAGGGACAGGTAGAAAAACAGTAGTCCTACTTGTTTATTTTTGGATCTGAAGATGCAAGTGCATAGTTTCTATAGATACCACTGGGTAATCCAGCAAGTATGTAGGCTGCTCTGTGTAGAGAGTTCAAATACAAGGCTGGTCAGTCTGCTCAGGAGAGCTGCAAGTCTCCTTTTCATGCTGCCTCTATGACTCATGCTTTGAGCAGTGCATTTTCTACTAAGAAGTTTTCGGATATTTGTTCTGAAAGCAGCCATCTATCCTCCTAAAATTAATTTCACTCTACAAATTTCAGCATACTGAAACATATCACTATTCTTTGCTTCAAAATGAAGAGAGGATTCAAAACATTTTTATTTTTATTTTTTTACTGCTAATGTTTGAAAGAGATCATAAGAAAAATATATTATTTTTATTGATTAAAATGTTCTGCTTTTTCTTTCTTCTCCTTGATGTCATTATGTTGCTGTTGAAGTATAAGTTGGTGACTTCAGGAAAGTAGGTGACTGGAAAATGTAAGTAAGGTGATTGAAATCTAACTCACCCTGGGCTAGAAATATTTCTGAACTGATTGCAGGAAAATAAAATAAAATGCTCCATTCATGCAGAGTTTGACTAGTTTGTAAGAGGGAAACCACCATAAAATAATAATGAGTAATAAGAATGCAGAGAGCAACTTTGAAGCTGATACTTCGGTATTCTTAGTGAGACACAACTCCTTGTAAACACTGCATTTCTATTCCTGGGAAAGAAGTAGTCTACAGGCAGTTGCATTCAGTGTTGGGATGGAAGGCATGACAGTGAGGATGCTATGCTCATTTTTTCATTTTTTTTCTGTCCAGTTTGCTCTGCATTAAAAATATATCTCTCAGATTTGCAGATTGTATACGATCTGAAATCCAAGCCAGACTCCTACCAACACTAACAACAATCACTACAGAAAGAAAATGTTGGCAAATCCAATTTGCTAAGTCAGATTTTACTTGATAGTCAACAGTTGCATATAAACACATCTGAGTTCTCCAGTGATTAATTGGTCTTAGAGGTGTAAGAGTCAGAAACATTATTTTTTTTTCCTGTCAATTCAACTATAGTTAATCGCAATTCGAGGTTACTTTGAAAAAGCAGAATTGGTACATTGTCTATTACAGGCATGTAATTTTAACCAATCATTTTTTATATGTAAACTTATTTTAAAATGTGGCAGAAATAATAATGATAACAATAAAAAACAGCTTAGAAAAACCACTATAAAGCAAAAGATAAAAAAGGAATCAGACACTTTTTTTTTTTTTTAATGAACTATGTTTGGTTTGATGTTTCTCAGTTTTAAACATCAGAGATTTATTTAGTATTCCAATATATAAAAAACTGCATATGCATTTTTTCAATTAAACCAGGCTAGCGGTATTCCCTTTTTACATAATAAGATGGAAAGGCTGAGAAACTTTACTTCAAGATTAATTAGCTAATTGATCTCCATTGCCTTTTACTTCTGTCTTCCTTATTGCTTTTGCACCTTTCATGTGCAAATTTATCTCTGACATAAATACGTTGACTTTCAGCCAAGTTGTATCATAAATTTGTTATATCTTTCAATTTAAAGGAGGGCTGTAAGCAGTCAGGAGTTGTATGGGATACCTTTAAGAAGCAATCAGATGTTGTAGTAAAAAAGCTGATGATTCAATAGGGGATTTTTTCTCTGTGACAGATTAAAAAAGTTCCTCAGCAATTTCCTGGCCCAATAATATTTTCCCTCGACAACTTAGTATATTCTCCCTTTTGAGTTCACCTGTAAAGATAAGCAACAGTTTTCTATGCTAATGAACCCTCAAATGTAATGTGATTGTAAGACACAGACCTTTTTGTCTAAATTTCACCCTGAGTATCCTAGGGATCCAAAATCATTGAAAATGAAGACAGTGCTAAGAGACCATTCCATAGCAGAGAAATAGAGAAATAGCCCTGGACATTCCCTATTGGAAAGGCAGTAGGGGATCTTCCAGAGACCAAGCAGTCTTTCTTTTTGACCTTTTTAGACATGTCAGAGAAGAACAGCAGCCTGTTCCTTTACGTAATTGCTGCAGAACACCTTAGCAATGATTTATATCAACATATGGAAAAGAAAACCTTAATTTTTACAGATTATATGTTTGCCTACCACAGGTTTTTTTTTTGTTTTGTTTTGTTTTGTTTTGTTTTGTTTTGTTTTGTTTTTTAATGGTGGATTTGGACAATAACCCTGACTGACCCATGTCTGTGACATTTCCAAGCTTGTAAACTGTTCATGAGTTAACATCCTATTCAGTATTTGACAAACAGGGAGTCAGGGTTGACAGTTGCCATCCTTTCCGCATACTGCCTAAGGCTAGAATTTGTCTCTGGTTTCATTTATTAGTTATATAACCCACACACTATTTTTGAGCTATTAATAAATAAATTAAAAAAAAAAAAAAAAAAAAGAGAGAGAGAGAGAAATAAGCCAATGTAGAGAAAAAGAAATCCCCATCTGGGAATTACCCACCAGGTAGCTACATGCAGTGGACTGATCTATATATGCATGTATTAATTTGCAGTTAAAATGTTCAAGTCAGGGAAAACTGAGCCAACAAAGCCTTTTAGGGTTATGTAACAATGATAAATGTACTGCAACAGTTCTGGGTGAGTACTGGGCCCCTGAGAATTATGGTCTGTTTGTCTCTCTTTTTTTTAACCTCTTAACCAGAAAAGCTCAGCTGCAGTGTAGCATCTGTATTTTGCAACATGATCTTGCTTATTTTTATCTTATTGCCTGAACCCTGTCCAAGTCATAAAGAGAATCTGAATCTCAGATACTATCAGCCACCACCTGACTCCTAGTATATTCTCTTACATTAGCAAGGAGTGAGGAAAGCAACAAATGTAGTGCCATTAGCTCTCATTATTGAGGTAGCATCCCAGGCCAGTTTTGGGGTAGAGCAATGAGGGCAGCAGCAGGAGACATGAAGCTGAGTTAGGCAGATCAAGCAACTTCACCTATAAGTAGACAGTTTTGTTGCTCAGGGCTTCAAGTTGGGCATTACAGCTCAGATGCCACAACAACTGTTTGAATCCACTGTGCTGGCAGCCCATGGCTCTGCTTCCCATCAGAGAACACAGACTGCAGTGTCAACAATAAGGAAAAAAGTGATTAAATGAGGAGGAAAACTGTACAAAATGATGTCAGAGGTTCTTCACTCCAGCACAGCTGACATGACTCAGTCCTACAGAAAGAGCTGTAGCCCAGCTCTTCTCCCAGGGAGGGCCTGCAACTCTTCACTGTTCACAGGTAACATCTCACAGGTAACTACAGAAATAGTTACTGTGTTTGGAAAGTGTGAAGGATTTGCCTTATGAAAGTTTTGTACAAGTATACAGACATTCAGCTAGGTTTTGCTCCTTAAAATAAAAACTTTGATGATTTAAATTTAGTTTACCAGCTCTTTATCAGTTCTGGGGTTGAAGACACTCTAGGGAATATATAAGTCAGGCCATCAAGTTTAGTTTCTTTGTTTGTTATGAAAGAAATTAAACATAAAAGACAGAGCCAGCAAAGTAAGTCACCTTGTCTTGAAAATGCCTGTCACAGCAAGATAAAACTGAAAAACACAGACATTTCAGCTTTGTCAGCAGAGGAACCTATGCATTATCTGTTTCTGAAACTAACATTTTTTGTGCTACCTAATGATTAAACAAAGATGATGGCAGTAATAGAGCACTACTAGCAGAAAACAGTTTAAAAAATGTAGTTTCTGCAAAACTCACAGTCCCAAACTCTCTGATCATCAGTACAGACTGTTTTCAGAGAGGAATATAACACTTCACCTTGATGAAAATGTGAATCAGATTTTCAGGTTCAATTGCTCCATTATTTTGTTTTCTTTCTATCACTTCTACCTTCAGGTTACAGCTTAGATTTTCTCTCATGGATTTGTGTGTGCAATGTAATACCAGCTTTTCGAACTGACAAATGGGTTTTCTACACACTTATATTCAGTAAGTTAACTATCCTGCTGCAGGCCTTAGTTACATTATCAGTTTTAATTTGTTTTATTTTACTTTAGTTGTCTCATTGAATGTAAGACTGAAATATTTAGGCTGCTAAATCTCACACTGTTATATGTAAACAGTTTAATCAGTCTGATATATATATCAGTATATATATGTATATATATATATCCCACACAAACAATCAAATTGGGATTGCATGGCAATTTATCAAATATTTATGTTTTCAATAAATTCAATCATGGGCATTTTTATCGCACCACTTTTTGCCCAAATATCATGCTGTTGTGAAATATCACCAGAGAACTTTAAACAGAATTTTATTATTATTTTTTTTTTCCCATAGGAAGACTCTTTCCTACTCTGCCCAACATACAGGTAAGACACTTAGGATTCTGCCTACAGTTCTGCCCAGTCCTCTCTGCTCAGTAAAGGGGAAATCAATCTGAAATAGTCAATAGTAGAAAGTCCACATAGAACTGTATCTATGATTTGATTGATTCTCCTGTGTACTATTTCAATATGTCTGATTTTTCTTTAGATTTCTAAAATCCACATTCTACAGCTCTTTAGAATACATACCTGAACTGAAGATGCTTTGAAATCTAAGGAATTATCTTAAGTTGAATGACCGTTCTTTTGTGTACAACACAAGCAAGAATAAGGTTAGCTTGATCTTAGATCCTGCATTTGCAGAGAATTAATTTAATTTTATTCAGCTCAACAGAATAGTGCAACTAATTATTTCAATTCATTCTTTTATCTGAAATACAGTCTGGTGATTGGCCATGCTGTGACAAATATTTGGCAGCCCATCTGTGCCATGACCTGCAGCTCAGTATGACAATTTTAATGGTATATGGCTAAATGCACCTATCTAATTTAAATTGTTTTTCATGCCATTACTAGTCTAAACACTGCATTCCATATGTAGACTAAATAAATAAACCTTTTTTATTTTCATTTTTATTTTAAAATAACTGTCTGTAAAAATGGTGGTCTAAGGAAAGTGAGATTTTAGCCAGATGAGGCAGCATGGCTCTAAGCCACATTATAATCTCTTTGTATACCTAGAGGTGGAAATCTTATGGCAATTTCCAGTCTCTTTAGAACTGCCAGTTTGATATGTATGACAAAATAATTAGTATAATTTTGTAGTGATGTTGCATACATAATTAATTATTTATTTTTAAGAAATAAAAGACAGTTCATATTCCATAAATATTTTCCCTGAGAAGATAAGCAGCCAGCATCCATCTACTATGAATAGGAGTATGCTGGCATCCTTCACCTGAAATCGTAATGGCTTGAAATTGGTGTAATTCTAATGGCCTGGGTTTACAGGGAAAATGAGACCTTTTTCAAAATACATATGTTGTCCACAGAAAGCTTTTTAATTTCTCACAGAGATTATAAGAAAAATATTGCACAGGCAAAACACATGAAATGTGAGATTTGGGATGGCTGGCTTCTTCCTTCTTTTGTTTGCACTGGTTTTCAGCAGTGTTTCTGTTGTTTTGCTGTGGTCACCTCTCCAGTAAGAGCAGAAGAGAGCAGCCGAATCACAGGAATCATAAAATCCACTCAGGAGAACCAGTGGGGAAGCTCAGTCGAAGCAGAGAGTGTGAATGATAACAGAAAGAAAACAAACAGTATCTAAGATGAGGCACTACAGAAGCCAAGCAAAGTGGAAATATTTGGGATTTGTGCTGACACTTCTTGGTTTTAGTTCAGCTTCAAAAGAAAAAAAAAATCTCACAAGAAAAAATAGCAACCTTAACTGAACAAAAGGAGAAAAACAATTTAACTAAAATCAATTTTACATCCAAACCTTTAGACAGGGATTTTGAACAGCCTATATTTATATATTGCATGTTCTGCAAAACAAATGTCTAATCAGTGAAGCAGTCTATCTATAGTTTTCAAATAGTTTTTCTTTTGTAAGTGTCTCACTTTGTTCAGTGTAGTTCAATTTAGCAGGGACACTTCACTAAATTATCTTGTTCTGCCGCATAACTCCAGTACTGGAAGAGACAAGGGACTCCAGAAATGTCATAGACATGCTTTGAAAAAACTTGCAGAAAGAAATACAAAATGGGATAAGCAAACCATAAAAACCTGCCAGACCAAAGCAGGTACCACCCTGGGCTTGTCTCAGAATCTGCATGTACGCAAATAATTTAACTCTTGTTCACACTACTGAACTTAAAAAAAAAAAAAAAAAGCTTATAACATATCCTAGCACTGAGTCTCATGCAATTTTCCAGATCAGAAGATACATGACACAATTAAACATGCATGCAGGTATATTTTAGTTATTCATGAATAGCTATGCAGCAAGATTAATTTAAAACCTCCACTGCTTTCTCTCAACAGATCTCAACAAAGTACTGGGAAAGGATTTGACAAGAAGTAGGAACAGACTTTTCTCAAGACAATGCAGTTATAAACAAGAGTCAGGAAAACAGATTAATTTGGTGGTCAGATAATCTTTGAAAATCCTTGGATTGACTATGGTGTATATCTGACTATGTACTGGCATTTGGAAAAGAAATTGGAAAATTAGATTTTGGCTACAGTATTTGTTTCTTTCTGTTTTTCTTTTAGTCTAAACACACAAATCCATATAGTGCAGTGGAAATTTAGCAGTCATATTATGTAGTTATCAACACCAGAAAACTTTTTATGATGATGGTACAGCTTAAAAAAATAATCAAAATCTACCAACACTTCCTTGCAGTGGATTGTATATTCTAAATGTAGCTGGTTCTCTGATGCCACACCTTGAAGCTGTGAATAAACCCTGATACTTACAAACAGCAGACTAGATTTAAGCTTTTTGGTAGAAATAATGAGCTAAACTTATCTTCCTTAAAATACTCTACGAAAAACCATTTTGTCACAAGAGCCTGCCTGTGTAGGCTTTGCCCTCAATAAAGTCCTGATGCCTGTGGCTACAGATTCACAGCACCTAATTTTGGAATGAAAGGATGGGAGTATCAGGACACTGCTTTCAAACAGAGTATCAAGGGTTTATTTTTCCCAGCACTATGAGGCACAGGTCTTCTTGATAGTCTCTTCTGGTGCCTGAGAAACACAAGAGAAGTTTTCACAGAATGGCCAAGGTTTGAAGAGACCTCTGAAGAGGTCCATTCTCACTACCAAGCAGAATCATCTAGAACACATTGTACAGGATGGCATCCAGGGAGGTTTTGAATATTTCCAGAGAAGGAGATTCCACAGCCTGTTCTAGTTCAACTAGGGCAACCTGTTCTAGTCCTCTGTCACCCTCACAGTAAAGTGCCCTCTCATTTTCAGCTGGAACTTCCTGTGTTTCAGTTTGTGCCCGTTGCCTTTAATTCTGTTGCTAGGCACAACTGAAAAGAGTCTGGTTCCTCTTGACACCCTCCCTACAGATATCTATACGTGTGTTGATGAGATGAATATCATGCCTTACCTACCCAGGGCAGTAAATTGTCTTCTTCATACACAACCACATGGTAGATATTAAAGACAAAACCAGCTCAGAGAGATTTAATTATTGACACTTGCAGACCTGAGGGTTGCTGACCAAAGGTGATGGGTGGCCATGGCAAAGCTAGACCTCCTTTGGAAAAAAAAAAAAAAAAAAAAAGGAGCTGAGACAAAACTGCCAAACTGTATTCTGAACTTTGTTTCTTGTTCCTCATTATGCAAGAGGAACAGTGGAACAGTGAGAGATGGTCCCCAGCCACTAAAGATGACTTCCAAGTTGTACATTCTCATTTAGGAATAATAGCACAATCCTTTCCCCAGCATCAGGTTCTTATTTAGCTTTCCAAGACTTTAGCTGAAACAAAAATGGAGTGTCAAAATGGCAGCTGAGCCTGCTTTCTTATAGACGATGCTTGATAATGTCTGTTTTGCCTGCGCCTAAAGACTGAACAATCAAAATGGTGCATAGGAACCAAAGTGCTACCTCAGGCTGCCTGCACTCTGTGCTCTTCTTCCATTTCTCATGCCATGGATGAGCACCACAACATGTAAAGCCTTCTTGCATACAAACACACTTCAACAGTGAGGATTGCCTTGATAGAATTCCCTTCAGGGTCACACAAACAAGGAGATGCTGTCTTTCCATTGATCCTAAGCAAAAGTATAATAAGGTTGGAGGATCTAGTTCTTTACATTGTAAAGCCTTTTCAAGTGCTGACTTTGATATATCTGTGCTCTCTGTAGTTGTGTGTGGATTTGTCGTTCTCTACAAATAACAATAGAATATGGCAGTACAAATATTTGATTAATTTTGCATTCAGTGTGATTTAAGGGCACCATTACATACTCAGATGTTAATTCTGCACACTGTTTTTTTGTTTTGTTTTGTTTTTTATTATTATTATTTATTTATTAGAATTTGCCAGCTGTAATGCACTAGAAACAATCATTCCAGAAATGTATATAGGCTATATGTTCTAAATCAAAGTGAATTTTAGCTTATCTATAAGGCAACACATTAATTATACTGAGTACCATTTTAAATTTAGTATCATTTTTCAATTATTTTATAATATTATTTTGCATTAATTCCTTTTCTAATTTGCAAGAGCTATGTTTTTGCAATACTTAGGTTTAGCAAATGTTGATTTCTCAAAGTTGCTTCAAGTGACTGTTGATGTTATCCTAGGCAGGTACATGCATTCTGAATAAAACACAAGGAAGGAGGAATGAGTTTCACCTTCCTCAGGAACCAAGAATTTCAAGCATTTGTTCTGATTTTTGGCTGTTATTGGTAGCTAAGCTCCAATATTTTCTTCTTTGTCTACTTGTCTACTTAAGTGTCCAGAGTAAACACAACATGATAAAAATTAATATATTGTGAGTTTGGAAAAAGTAACACTCCTCACTTTTCATTATCACTTTTGTTATCATGCCAATGCCGTGATGTATCTGCATTTGATAATTATGTAATTACAAATATATATTTTTTTATTTATATATTGCCAATAAGTGTGGTAAAATCCAATGGTTATCTTTCCCTTTTTCAATAATTCATCTGACATTGTAGAAGATCCTGTACTTGTTTGAATTGTTCTTGGTTGGATTTTTCTCAACTCTATATCCAACAGATCAAAGCTAAACTGATTTCTGCAAGCCATGTGATCAGAATAAGCTATGAAAAGATAATATAGATATATTTTAAAAAGCAATGACTTTTTCAAAGGCAGAAAATTAAAATAAATAAATAAATAAAATATCCTATTCATAATTTAGTCTTAGACTGATCCCTGAACCTAGGAAGGGACCTATGCCCTTGGTTCTTCAGATTTTGCTTTTGCTTTACTTGTCTCCCTTGAGCTCAAAGAAGATGTTACCTAAACATTTCTTGCAGTTTTCTCATACAGTTGGTTTCTCTTCCACCTCCTGGAACAGAAAGGCATGCCAGCTCTGGTGTGCCTGTTGGAATTGCATGGATGTGGGTTTCAATTCCTATTCTGGCTTTCTTGGATTTTAATTGCCCTCATGAAAATTCTTGCAGCACTTTATTATTGGTTGGGCAACACATAACTATTAATTTAAAATAATTGTACGAATTATCAGCTTGTTGTAGTCAGTGGAGCTGAGAATTTAAGGTCAAATTATTCATAGAAATAGGTCTCAGTAGAGCTACATTAGGAGGGGATTTGTCTTTCGGTTTGCAGGTAATGTGGTATTTCTGTGAACTTTATAATTGAAGAGGATGCGAACTTGTTACTAAATCACTCGATAGACAAAGTTGCTGTACAAATGCTAATGACTTCATCTCTCTTACCTCTAGCAGAAAAACACTAATGTCTTCTTTTTTATTGTCATAAAACAAAGGTTCCATGAAACTGTCTGATGGTTATGGACTGCAATAAATTTGAGTATACATGGAGATAGTGTGTATCCTTTAACTTAATATCCATTAAGCTTCTGGTGCAAATTGCATTCCCTATATTTCTCTCCCCACCACTCCTTTGGTATGTGTGTGTTATAGTTAAAAATTAGGCAAGCCATTGAAATGATGGTCATGGCTTTGTGAGAAATTTGTCATGCCAAGGTGTGAAGACTCATCTGATAACTTAATGATGAATTCCCTGTGGGCTATTCTCTTCCCCTCTATCCCAAGAGATCTTGATCTTTCATTTTCAAAGATGCAGTATTTTTGTTAAATGTGTAATTAATCAGGGAACACAATGTAATTGAAATACTAATTACAGTTGCTTATTCAGGTACAATATTTCTGCTACAATATTAGTTGCTTAAATAATTTTGTGACTGTGGATTTTGAATCTATATTAATCCAATTACCTGCAATCAGTTGCAAAATAATTTGATATGGACAGTCTCCTAAGCCAAAGCAAATTACAATTAAGGTTAGTGAAACTTCTGAAGGCAAAGGAGCCTTGGAGACACTATAGCAAATTACAACCCAGTTGTATCTGGATTCATGATTTTTCTCCTTGATTTTTAAAATGAGTGTTTCACTTTTTTTTTTTTTTTTTTTTTTTTTAATCCACCCTTCTTTTCATCTGGGACTTGCACATTTGATTTAAATGTTCTGAGATAACCCTCCATGTTGCAGTGTGTAAGATGACCTGAGTCTGATGTCATTACCATATTCTTTATGATAGTTTCTCTGAAAATAATGATTGCTGTTATTTTTTGAGCCTGCTATTTATCCCGTGACATGTTTCTGTATGTCTGTGGGTATTTCTTGTGCTGAGGTGCTCGGAAAGTGATGTGGGATTTGAAAGAAGGAAGGAAAACTGGAGTGTGCCATTAAATTCTTATGTTGGACACAATGTGTGTGATATTGCCAGCATAAATGGATAGAATGTATAAGCCCGTGGTGATCATGAAACCTCTTTTCCTTCCAAATCCACCCTTTGGTGGAAATGAGCCCTCTTATATTATGTGCAAATGACCCCTTCTGGAGCACACTTGGCATGGCCCTGCCACATAAACAGCAGCTTTGCCAAACCCACTGCTTTTAAACAGTTCCCCTTCACATTGGCATGTATAAAAACAGGGAGGAGAAGAACCCTTAAGTGTACTCATGACTAAAATAAAATCAAGCTGTACCACTGAAAGTAGTTCTCTTGTGGATTACTCCCAGGTAGCTTTTTTCCACCAATGCATTTCTGTGAAGCTCATTTCTTGGCTTACCCACACACCATCTGCCTACTGCTATAGTTGTCTTATGATTATACAGTTCCAGCTCACATGCTGACTGGACAAGAAAGGAAAACAAAACAGTTTAAAAATCTGTGTGATACATTCTGTCCAATGTATTTCTAGTCTGAATATAATATGTTTGTTGGATTAGTTGCTTGAGTATTTTTTTGTTTGTTTTTTACACGTCATAGTGGAATATTGATCTAGGAATTTCAGGTATCCCCAATTCTACCTGTCTTTGTTTTTAAAAGACAAGATAAGAATATATTCCAGCTTTAAGAGTAGGATGGATTTTAACCCTGAGAGTGAGCAAAATCTGATAGGGAAATTAATGGCAAAAATTAAAAATTAAAAAAAAAATAATTAAAAAATGGTCAATAGAGTTTGAATATTAATGCATGAGATATAGTTCAGCTACAATAAACAAAATGTTCTCTCAGTGGCAAGTTGTTAGTGATGATAATTTGACATTATAATGTATCATGCCTTTTCTCACAGGACGTCATATCACACTGAATATTAACTGCTGAAATATTTCATACCCTTGCAGTAAATTAACTAAAATACACTTTCCTTTGCCCATTTTTCAACTGGAGAAAATATGTCTGATTTTTCTGTAGAGTAGAATACCGTAATTTCCAAAGGCCTAGTACATCTTAATGGTGACACTGAAAGACTGAGATCCAAATCTAGAATGAAGATTTTCTGGGCATATAGCTCATGTGTTGATAGAGGTTGCTTTACATTTTTCTCCATTCTGAATACAGTAGTTCTCTGTGACGTGTAAGTCCATGATTCTTTAACGTGGACTTTATTCTTTATCCCACTAAGATATTAATCAACAATACTGAGCAATGAGCTACCTTCTGTCTTTTCTTAAAGAAATATGAACCTCAAGGCTTTCTGATGACAAGAAATTGTCTGAGAGTTATTTTGCTCATCACTGACACAGGTTGCGTACAAGAAAAATTCTTTTACTCCCAGCTCTCATTTTCAAGTCCAGTCAGGGCTTCTGGGCTCATCTGGTGGGGAAGTCTAGTGATATTGAAATAGGTTTATTCCCAGCTGGCAATAACAACTTGTGGATGTGTTTCATAGCAATGTTGTTGTTTAGCCTGTTGGACTGTTTTAATCTTAATGAATTTTTAATATTTAATGGTACTCTCTCTTCTCAGTGTGAATGTATTTGAACATGTGGTATCTGTACAAGTCTCTTTGTTGTTGCTGATATATGTTCTTGGAAGTCAACCTTAAAAATCCTATGAGGCTAGCTCTTAAAACACGCAAGAAACAATGATGTTTGGGGTTATTATTTAAATTATGACTATGAAAGCTATAGTACAATTGTTCCAACAAATTCCAGATTGTTTGTAATCAACTTAAAGTTAAAAGGACATTTTATAGATTTATTTGGCTGAATTAGGAATTGATGTTTTAATATGTTTAAAAATTATAGCAGTAAGATGTTTAGTAATGTAATGTGAAAGAAAGACAGTTTACGATGCCACAACTATTCAAATAAATATAGAAACAATCATCAAGCTCTTCTGCCTCACCTCCCTCCCCCCAGATAAATACATAAATAAAAAGATTAAAAAAAAAAAAAAAAAAAAAAAAAAAGCCTTAAGGGAAGCAGAGGATGTTGTGTTAAGCTTAGATTATTAGCTAAATGAGTCAGTATCATTTGCAGGTAGATGACAGGTAAGGAATCCTGTTTAAGCCAGTAGTATCAATAACAACTCTAATTTTATTCAGAACATAAGAAGTCAAATTTAGAATTTTTTGTAAAAATTTTAAAAATTAAAAAGTTATCTCTTAGGGGCATATGCAATTCTATTCTCTCTTCATATAATGCAATACTTACAGAATGTCTTCATTGTAAGGATATTAATTACTATTATATTCCTCTGAACCCTGACTGTAAAAAAAAAAATAATCTTGTTGATAGCCATGATTTCGTGATCTCTCTAATTTGTAGAGAGATTTTCTATTTCCAATCCTCCACCTGGTTAAATAGACGTAACTGCAAGAAAAAAACAGTTTTATAAACAGGGTAGAAAGAAGAGTATAATGGAAGTCATATTTTGACATACAAATACAATGGACAGAACATTTCAGAAGTAAATTTTATTTCAGCATTCTAAACAAATATTTTCAGAAGAGTTACAAGATTACAAGATGACCTTTAAACAAACAAAAGACGTTATTATCTTTTGATTCAAAACATGCAAAATTTTATTTATTTTATTTTGCTGGTAGGTAGTGCTGCTTATTCATAAGTTTTTAGTTCTGTATTTATAATGCTTAACAAGTCTAAATCATGCTCATTAAACAGTCCTCTTCTGCATAAGACAGGCATCAGGAAAGCATTTTTGAAATCTGTTAAATTTTATCTGAGAGGAATTAAAGGTCATCAGGGTACCTCATAAGGGTAAATTTGAAACAAATCTCCAGCGAGCACAGTGTAATGAACTCACTCCTATAATGGAGTAGTATTATACCTTTTATATATTTTACTATAGTACAAATGTAGTTATGTATTCGTAATATAGTTTCTTTGCATATGGTTGTGAAATCAAAGGAACAGTGCCTCTTGCTTGATGAGAAGGCAGTGCTTGCTTTGAAAACTGTTCTTATGTTCTGTGAAATGCAGATCCATGAGCTTCACAATAGTTTTTAAGTTACAATTTTGTAAATAATGCACCTCAATGAACACACTTAAGAAGTTAATAGTCTATGACATTGCTTAGAGTATGCATTCATTTTCTTGGCTTGCAAATTATGTCTTCTATTTTCTATATTTAAAGAAAGCACTTGTAACTGCCATTACTGAAGTTCAGGTTAAAATTTCCAACCAATAAAGCAATTTTATCAATTTTTATTGTCACCATTTATTTATTTATTTTCCCCTATAGAACTAATTCATTATGTCTCCTTAAAACAAAAGCAACCATGTTTTGACAGGTGTCATCCTGTCTCTGCCATGTTTCCTTCCCCTCACCCTCCCCTTTATTTTCTTTCATTATAGATCATGCATTCTGCTTAAAATAATATGTCTGTTATTATTTTGGAAAGTAACTTCCTATTTGTAACATCATCCTTTCTGTAAGTGCTTCACTGGCTTTTAGAGGGCTCATCTCCACACTCTAGGGCTCAGTCAATCAGTAACAATTGTCTGACTCCTGGCTGTTATGTTAGAAAGCAAAACAAAGCACATCATTATAAAGGTAGCAAAGCAATTAATGACAATTTTCCAATAAAAAGCTCACAGAGAAGGATGAGAAAATACGCACCACATTTTTACCTGAATTTACAGTCACCAGAACAATGACCGCAGCTGGGCTTATGGGATAAAATTTAAAAAGATTCTTGACAACTGAGGACAGATCAGCTTGCACATCCAGAGAGAGATGGAGGATTTCTCAGATTACTTAGCGATGCCAGATTCAACACATTCTATTACTCTTTTTCATGGTTTCATGAAAAGTGCAGAATTCTGACAGTCATAAAAATGCTAGGTCACTATCTTAATGCTGAATGTTTATTTTGAGCAAAACAGCGTTTACAAAATGCTGAAAAGTATGTTGAGCTGCAAGAATGGATCATTTAAAACACATTTGCATGGTTTTAATGGTACAAAACATTTGCTGTAACCCACCACACAGGTATGAAAGGGTTTTTTGTTCATCTTGCTGAATCGTTAAAATGAAAAGCTACCCTAATAGCTGTAAAGCAGACTTTTGCCTAACAGTTTTAATTATGTAATTTAGTTTTCCTTCATAAATTAGTATACCAGTAGATATTTTCCTCATTTATCTGTTATTCAGTTTTCATGGTTTCTCAAGGACGAGCTTTTAGTGGAAGTATAGTTAGACTCAGATTTCAAGAATGTGATTATCAGTAGGATCTTGTCTTATTATTGTTAATAAGTCAAGTTATTATTATTATTTTTTTCATGAAAAACATTATTCTTCAACTTTTAGTAAAGCACTATAATTTCATTGGGTTTTACTTATTTAATTTTATTAATAATCTATTTTTCACAATACAAAACAACAAAAAAAAGTGTTTTAATTTTAGAAATGTCACAGGTGCTAACACAAAATGCTGTACTTAATTGAATTGGATTGTCACAGATCAGCAACCCAAAAGTGCAAAACTTTACAAAGCAAAGAAAATAATGTACTACTTAAAATTGTCTCAACTCTAAAAATAGAATATGCCATCAGAGAGCACACCTCCTTGATATGTGCCACATTCATTCGACTTCTAATAAATCCTTGATAACAACTTGTGCTAGGTTTTGTTTTTATGGTATCTCCCACAGCTTTTGTATCCAACAAATACTGCTTATTTAAGTTCCATTGTTTGAATATATACTAAAGAATATATATATATATATATTATATACTAAAGAAAATCAGATTTATATGTCAGCTATAATGACTAATATTTAGCAATCCCTTAGAGATCTACATTTCAATAGCATTTTTATTAACAATAGCAATTTTATGAGGTCATTTTGAATAGCAGTGTTCCTGCATGTTGAAAATAAACCTTAATCTGAGCATGATTTATAGAATTTTAAGCATTTTGAAACTGTGTTTTAGAAAATATTTACTAAATTTACTGTTCATAGGTTTGGGGGAAGAAGAGTTGTGTAACACATAAATTCAGGTATGAAATTTCTAGAAAATACAGGCAACTGTGTTCATTCTTGTGACTATAGAGATTGTATTAAATTCTTAAAAAGATGCTTACTGTCATTAAGCACAGTAAGTATCCCACATTAAGATACTACTGACTCAGTAGAACATTTCAGGTAACTTCCTAAGTGAAGTTTGTCCAAGATAATCATTGGATTCCAGTAATGTTTTTATCTTTTTTTGAACAAGCATTTCAGCATGCTCTAAACCTTGTTAAGTACGCCAAAATGTCCTACCACAAATGCAGAAGCAAATAACTTTTTTAAATATAGTATGCATTTTAGAAGATCCATACTTACCATTGTAAAATTATTGAAAGCCTTTGCAAGTTTTTCTTCAATGTTAGTAATGGATAAAGGACAAAAAAATCAGAGTTTGTGTTATTTCAAATTGATTGGTTAAAATCAAAATAACTAAAAAATGGAGCACAATAGTAGCTTGCTTACATCACAGTTATTTCTCAGCTGCCCTTCTAGCTTTATGAAACCCATGAGTATGAAACCCATTAAAACTTACAAGGCATACATAAAAGTAAGAAATCCTACACTATCAACATTTTTGTGCAGCTGATGCTTAGGAAAGCTTCAAGTTTTGCCAATGACAACATAAAACACTCACAAACAACACTCGCCCCAAATGACAGATATCTGATTTGACAGTTCTAGTATATCATTTTCCTATTACAACATGACAAACATCTTTGGTCATTTTCAGTATTTCCTTTTTTCTCTTCTGGGTTTCCATTCAGTTTCCCAAAGACTATTTCTGAAGTTCTCAGCTAACCTTGATAAAAATGAGAAATAAAATATATATTAACTTTAAACAAGCTACCAGTGCTGTGAATCTCTGAACCTCCAGTTGTTGTGTCATTGTGCTATTTCTGTGTGACTGTCACATTTACGCTCAGAACACTCCCTTGATTATGCTACAATTTGTATTTATATAGATTTATATTATGCTTTATGCAATGGCAAAAAAAAAAAAAAAAAAAAAAAAAAAAAAGGATTTTCCAGGTCTTTTTACAGTTTCAAAAGGAGTTCTGATTAATCTGTTAATAAAAGTTATCCAGTAACAAAGATTGTTTAAATATCTTCTGCAAAAGGAAAATGTGGAAGAAGGAAAACAAAACAAATCTGAAGGCAAGTAGTTTTGTCTTCTGTTATTTTCTCAACATTTTCTGAAGGTAAATTTTGAGGTAGTACAACTTTTTTTTTTTTCTGCATTTAGTAATTTAAGCAAATCAGTATAGACCTTCTGAAATTGAATTTATCCTAGATGTCAGAATTGAGGAAATAAAAAAATGTAAACCTACATATAAATGTAGGCGCTCCGCGCCTCCCCGACCTGCTCGCGGAATGGCGGCGCCCCAAAACCTACATATAAATGTAGGTTTACATCTTTATGTAATTGTAGGTCACATCTATATCTCGTTTTCTCCTTAGGAAATTAAAATGGGATCCTTCTTTTGAAGATCTACTGCTGAGCTACTAGCACCAGCTCTTCCCCATTATGCATATAAATCTGGTCTCCACACCAAAAGATGAGATTTTTGTCATTACTTTCATTCTCTTTATATCAATTACTCCTTTAGAATGTCTAGGTCATCTTATGCATAATTTCTCTCTTCTAGGGAAAAGTCCTTCAGAGCTGACCTTATTTTGAGCAAAGGGTTGAACTTGATGATCTCTAGAAATCCCTTTCCAGCTTAAATTATTTTATGACTCAAAGCACAAAGATGTAGTCTGTCCCTGAAGTACTTTGCTATTGAAAATGCCTTTTCTTAGTGAGTATAACTATCCTTACCTTTCCTTTCTTACTGAGTCATCTTTCTCTTTTACTTCATTTCCCACCCCTTCTTTGATACAAAGAAGTATCAGTAACAAAGTAAATTACGGAAATATATGGTCAATGCTAGGATTTATTCATTTGACAGAATTAATGAGACAATTAACCTTAATGAAAACTTTGTACTTAGGTATATCACAGCTAAAACATTTCTTATCTATTCTAACCAGGTTACTGAAGGTCATTATCAAATACATCACTAAGTACCAATTGTAAGGAAAAGGTAACTTGTTAAAAGTTTTCCTCCCTTCCTCCCTTCCATGTTAATCTGTAAACCTCTCTAGATTGATCTATTTATTTCCTGTTACTTCTGGTGGTTTTTTGTTTGTTTATTTTTCTTTATGCTAATTATTCTCTCACCCTTTCTGCTTTATTTCAAAAACTTCTGTATTTACTTCCATCCCACTGAACTCATGATAGCATGTCAGGTTTCAGGCCTGGGTACTGACCTACTGTGTTAGACCATGTCTGTGTAGAGATAAAAGAAGAGTACCACTCTGCTTCTAGGACATTGTTCTGAAGGTAGTACCATTTGGAAGTAGCTGACCTACAATGCTACAAATGACCTACAAATAGATAGAAAGTCACATGAAGCAGTTTGAAGTGAACTTTGTTGAAAACGAGGGTATTAAAGGAAAGAATATTGTGAAAACCTTGATTTTCATTGAACACAGCTTTTTGTAGACTGCTCTCACCTGTTATTTGTTTTAATTTCAATATAAACAAAATCTTTGATGAATTTTACTTGAAACTATTTTTTCTTGTATTTAGATTCTTCCTCCCTTCCTTTCTTTTTCAGAAACACTGAAGCAACTCTTGCAATTATTTATAACTTGTTCAGCTTCATTTAAAGTCATGTTTCTCTTATTTTTTTCTAATATTCTTCTTTTTAAAATATTATTAAAAAAATACATTTTAAAATATTCTCCTTAAAGTCCCAGATACTATACACACTTAATATACCATATAAATCAAAATGTTTTAAAAATATATATGATTATGTATCATATATCATCAAAATATATCAAATTTGGCAAAATACATCAATTTTAAAGTCTTTGTATCAGGCTGCATACACAGAAGTTCAGCAAACTGGCAATCTAGAAGAGCAAATTTGGGATTAAAGACTATAGTTTTGACAAAAACTATTATTTTTCAGAATTGTTTGAAATCATAGAGAATAACTGTTGCATGAAACCTTACTATCATGTAACTCTTAATGAATAGGAAAAATATCGAGAAAAAATAGTTTGTCTCATGCCTCTAAGGCACCAGATACGAAAGGTCGTTTAATGTATTCTCCATTGACCTTTAGAGATTGTTCCACATGATAGTAAAAAAAAAAAAAAAAAAAAAAAAAAGACATTTTTAGAAGTTCTGACTATTTTATAACACCTTTTTATTACATGCATTTATAGTTCTTAATTCTATTCCCAAAATCATTCCACATTAAATTATTCTTGCTCCTCCTTTTCTGTAAGTGGTAAAATAAGACTACAACTAAACCAGGGACCCAGGAGTGCTTCTCATGCACCGAGTGCAAGGTGAGTGCTTCAGCTGTATCTCACTTCTTCGCAGAATATCCAGGCAAAATTTACCCTTCCTTCATATCTTGTTTTCCATGACCAAATGCATAGAGCAGAAGGGAGCCTTAACATGCTACAGCCATGTCCCCCTCTGGACAGCTACTAAAGTACTGTTTAGCTGTCAATTTGATCAGCTACCCATACCTACCTAACATCCAGATATGAAAACTGCCAAATTCCAAGGCATTTGTAGTCTCAAACATGCCCCAAAACATTTTTTTCATTTTATATTTCTTGTTACAAACTGCTTCTGTGACGTGTTCACTGAAGAATTTTTGTAAAAGAGACCTGAAATGCAGTGCCCATGGGTATCTTGCCTAATTGTTTATCAAACTAGTGACTAATCTGGCATTACTTCTAAGCTCAGGTCAACAAGAAAATTGATTCCCCTACAATAACTAGCTCCAATTTATTTTTCACAGAATACATTTCTAGTCTTTGTCATTTATCTCTGTCATTTCTTTGTCTGGATGAGTGTTTAATTTCCAGTTTTAAGGACATGAGAATCCTTATTTAAATTTTCTTCTCTCTCCAAATATTGCATATTATATTGAAACAACTGCATCTTTATTTCTATAGACTCATGGTAGCAGAAAATAAATGTTTTGATTTTTCAGTTTCTTAAAAATTGTACTTCAATAGTGCCCTTGTCAGCCATGTGATACGAACACAGAATTGCTGTTCTAATAGTAAATAGTATACATCGTGACTTTTACTCTGCTTAGGCAAATATGATATTTTAATTGGAATTTAGTGAACAATAGGGAAACCACATGTCCATATGTCTGTGTAAATCACAATCAAAATAGAGAAGATACACGGTCTGACTCACACCCCTGTGCAATAATTCATTACAAATTAACATGGACATTCATTTTCATTTTCTTCTGCTTAAGCAATACATACTTTGTGACTCAAAAACCAACTAGATTACCAGAGTTAAAGAATTTTCCACTCTGTTTAACACAACCTTTTGGATGGCAGGAAATGCAGCCACCTAAGAGAATATTTCCTGAGGATTAAAGTAATTTCACTGTTCACCCCGAATAATATATTAAATGTGTGTAACTAGGAAAAAAAAAAAAAGGGAGAAAAAAAAAAAAAGCTTTAATCACACACATAATGTATAATATATCAAATGCATTGTGATTTCTTTCAGTAAAATAAGAGTAATAATTTTAATTGTGTTCTTGGTTCTATGAGATGATAGGAAAAGAAGGAATATATACTTGGATACCTATTAAACTCTTCCATTACTATCATTCTTTTTTATAATTGCTATTCTTCTTTTGGAAAAACAAAAACAAAAGCAACAATGAAATACATGGGTTGGAATCTATTGTATTACTTACCATTTGCAATGAGCATTATTGTATAAGCAGTAGTTCCAATTCTCTACCAAATTAAATCTGGATTTGCAAATCAAAGTTTATTTTGATTGACTACAGGCAAGAGTAGTCAGGATATATTTGTGTATATTACCTGCATCAGTATAACTTTGACACACCTGCTGCTTTCAGCACCAGTAGTTCAGTAGAAAATGCTCTCCTTAAATCTCGAATTGTATCAATTTCTTTCACATACAATTGTATTTATTTTTGTGTCTTGCACACATGTTGTGAGTAGAAATGCAAAAGAGGATGAAGAGGAAAGGAGAGAGAGAGACATGTGAAAGAGTAAAAGACAGCACAAATAATATAAATAACTCAAAAAAAAATCCTGGATCTGACTTGTATGAGCTCAGGTGTGAGCATTAGTCACTTCAAGCTGAATCTTAGGGGGGCCCAGGAAGGAACAAGCATTATAAGCATTTTCTTCAGCTGCAATTTACATACATTTACTTTTTTTTTTTTTTTTTTTTTCCCCTTCTTTTTGGCTGCACAATTATTTCTTACAATTGGCCTATGAGTTAGACTTTGCCACAGTTGGATTCCAGGAGTCATATCAGAGTTATTGTGAAATGAAAGGTAATTTTGTGTCAGTAAGTGGGTGTGAGCCTAAGGGAGTCTGACTGAAGCTAAATGAGTAATTGAGCCTGTGAAAGTTGGAGCAAGTGTGACGTGCATTCAAAAGTCTTCAAAAAGAGATTTTGCATCTTTCTGTCCCTTCTGCCCTTAGAAGGCCATGGCATGGTCAGGATATTTTAGTTTGTTTGTTCAATTAAATACTGTTCCAATTTTAAAAGTCAAACACTAAAACACATTTGATTATCAAATGCCAAACCATCAAAGTATATTTGATTAGCAACTGAAGAACTTCATAAAATGTGAACTCTTGAAATCTGGAAATTGGCTGAAATCTGAAAAATGGCTGAAGATCTCCTACAGAGTATATTGAAGGGAATGAGAAGCATGAGGAAAAAAAAAAAAAAAAAAAAAAATGACTGGTTTTGGTAAGGTGATGGAAAAGTCTGGAAGATGGAAGTCTGGAAAATTTTGGGACCAGCAGTAAACTTAATTATTATGTCATAAATAAACAATTAAAATAATAGTATTGGGGAAAAAAATAATGTTTCCCGGTTTAAAATAATTCTATAGTTCCACCAGTCCAGAACTCCTCCATAGCACAGCATAGTCCTGTAAAATGGCACCTAAGTTACAGTACAAGTGCATAATTTACTCATTATATTTTGTTACTGAGCAGATCCTTTGATTAGTATGGTTACAGTATTACATTAAATATGTATATATACACTTTACAGGCTACGAATCTAAAAGGTGTTCATTTCAACAGATAACAAAATATGATTAAGAATAAGGAATTAGTAATGAACAAATCAGTTCAGATCAGCAGATGAATGATGAGTTTTAGAACTGTTTTGGAATTTACGATATATCCCCCAAAAGAATGAAAATTGCCTTTTTCACCAAATACTGATTTAATATAGCTCAGGAATTATTACAATAAGGAGGCCTCACCACAGAGTCTGTTTTTCAGAAAATAATTCAATAAATAATTAAATAAATAAGTTTAATATAAATTAAGGGAGAGTATTTTTTTTTTGAAGAAAAAAAAAAAGAAAAAGACAACTTCCAAAGTCTGAAACTCTTGGAGTGCAATTAATCACAATTTACATACCCTATATAAACTACACTACCAATTTTAGTACTTATCTATTTGTTATTAGCTGCAGGTAGATAATCAAACAAAAAAGATAATTATTCAACATTTTCACTTATTGGTTATTTTTGTGTTGGCTATATTGCCAAGCAATTAGGACAGAAATATTGCTTTGCTTTATGTTCCTTTCAGTGCTAGAATATGATGCATGCTGGACTAGCATTTGCATAAAATAATGTTGGAAATTTTAGAACCGTGTTGCATAAAGTTCAGTCTATAATTTTCAGAATGTAAATGTAAACTTATATCCACATTGGAATGCAGAATGTATTCACAAACTCAAGTATCTGTTTTCAGGTATAGATAGATACCTAACTGAATAGTGTGAACATGTGCATAACTGATCATAAAAAGTGTATGTAACAATTTGAAGGGAATCTCTCAGCTACTGCAGGGTCCATGTTTTAGGAAATATTAATGTTGAGACTAATGATAACTATATCCTAGTATTCAGTTGAACTAAGCTGGAACTTGGAGAATCACAAACCTAATTCAAATACTCAGTTGCCTCCCATTATAGGTCTAAGTAAGCCAAGGATCCATGAAGTAAAATATATGAATGGTATATGTTGCGTAGATGAAAAATATTAATTTTGTTTTGCAGACAGTTAGAAACCATGTTGTGATTTTTATTGGAAAGCAGTAATTTGTGTTTTAAAAGCTGTATCTAGGAACTTTGTATCCCAGCTGTAACATTTGCTGCTTGTCCATCAATGTATACTCTGGTTTGCTTATTGCTCTACTGTCTTATTAATGGAAGCTTAAGCAATGAATTTGGTGTTAATCTGATGCTGGGGTTAGGAAGGTCAGGAATCTCCAGCTAATGGGAATGACAAACTTCAAGGAACTGATTCAAGCAAGCAACTGATTAGTTGAGTTGGAGATGATTTCAAAGCCTGTATAAGAATTTTGAATTGATACTAAGACTTGAAATTGTAGCTTTGACTTCACTGAGTCTAAGATTCTACACTGTGTTTCTGCCTAAGTGCAGCCAGTCATACCGATTTTTAGTGGAATTTGGCTAATTCTACATTCCTGGTATGTAACATTCTTACTATTTTTTTTTTTAATATATATATATATATATTTCCAATCATATGTAATGCTTTTCTGTAAAAATCAAAATTTCTGTATGGAACCGTAACCATATTTTTTATCATAGATTTATCTTTTGGATTGAGTTTAGTATTTAAACAGTTAATTTCAGGTTCTTTTAGGAAGACAGTGAAATGTTATTACTTTTATCAGTCTCTGTTCCTCTGTGAGTGATTACTCTGTACCTCATTTGGTGATTTATTTTCACTGTTATTTTTCATTGCCTTTCTTTGAATTTTATTTATTTTATTTTATTTTGCTTTAGGACAGAGAGTTAAGGCAAAGTAATCATAAGATAAAATAAAGACTATTCTCTGCTATCTTCTTTCAGCTGAGATTAAACAATTTGTGTTGATTGACAGAATGGATTTTTCATTGAGTGCAGTGCTTCTTCTTGAGACTACTTTTAAACCCAGAATATTTTTATGTTATCAAAATAACGATGTCAACTGAAACAAAGCTTCAGAACTTAATGTTTTCTCTCATAAAGAAAAAAAAAAGTTTCTAAAATAGTGTTACAGATTTCATAATATGTACATTTTTGATCAATAAATTATTCCTCTACCCACCCACCCCCCAAACAAACAAACAAAAAACTATGCTTTTCAACTTTATGTTCACAAGTGAGGGTTACCTTCTTTGGGTATATGCTCTTTTAATAATTACAGTCATATTTGAGTGTACATTCATGTGGAAGATATTAACTGTCATTCTGATCTTGTCTGAAATTAACAAGCAATCTTAGCTTCTAGAATACATCAGTAAAACAGGATTCTTGGAAATCTGAACTGAAAAAAAAAAATCCACATGAATTTGCTATAGATTCAACTTTGCATCACAAACAGGCAGATAGATCCTCAGCTGAATTGCCTGTCTTAGAAGAGTTTTGTCACTTCACAACAGTGAGTTGTGTCTATACCTGGAAAACTGAACAGAATACTTGATCTAGCAATATCTAAAATCTAAATATAAGCTTAATTATATATATTACTTAGTACTTTAACACCCAACTAAGCTGGGTATTTTAATACCAGAGCTCTGCTCTCACATCTATGGGATCTCCTGCTATCCAAATGTAGTCTTTCTCTTCCTTTGTCTTCCAATGACTATTTTGTTGGTTTGTAGAACACAGACTTCATGCAGACTGATTTAAGGGCTTCAGAACAGTCTATAAGGAGTGGCCTGGATGAACTCATAGGAGATAAAACTCCGTAGAAAGACTTTGAGAGTACCAAATGTAATTATAGGACTCTGCAAGTGAGGGTGATTGTCATGGTGGCCTATGTGATGAAGAGGAGAACAAGTTTGCAGATGGAATGATATTTGAGAGGGTAAGGCTACCATTCAGAGACCTTGACAAGCTGTAAGAATGGGATCACAGAAGCTGCTTTAAGTCTAACATAAGCAAATGTAAAGGTACTTGAGATGCCATTAACTCAGGCTGGAGGCTACAAGGACCAATTTGCCAGGAAGTAACTTTACAGAAAACTACCTGGGGGACTTGTCTTGGCAAACAAGCTAAAAAGGAACCAGTAGTGTATCTTTTTGGTGAAGAAGACTAACTTCATCCTGGTGAACAATACGAAAAGCATAGCCAGCAGGTCAAAAGAAAGGATTAGTTCCCCTTGTCAGAGCTTGTGAGGGCGTGTCTGGACTATTGTAGCTAGTTTCAAGGGCCCAGAATCATAAAGGCATTAATCAACTACAAAGAGTCTAGCAGAGGATGACCAAGACTGTGAAAGGGCTGGAACTCATGGTTTACAATAAAAGTTTGTTCATCCTAGAGAAGAATAAGCTTTAAGTTTAACTACTGTTTTCATGACCTAGGGAGGATTACAGGACCATTCTCTTCTCAAATGTTCACAGCAGAAGGACAAGAGGCAACAGCTGCAATTTGCAGCAAGGGGAATTCTAAATATATATAAAGCGGAGAAAAAAAAAAAAAAAGTCTGAAAAAGAAAGGTTATAACAGTAAAAAATGTTTCTGATGGCACCAGCCTCTGAGCCATGTGTTTATCAGGTGGGCTTTCTAGGTCCTCGCTGAACGTATCCCTGCCACTGAAGGGATAGAAGAAAACAGAACCTGTACTCCTGCTCCATCTACTAACTGCCACAGTCCCCTGAAGTCCCTTTTGATAGCCTTCAGGCTTCTCTCAGCAGTTTCTTCACTGCTAGCCTGGTCTATCAATAGAGGATAGGAATCAGAGGGGCGAACCAGGCTGGGGATGTTTCTGGCAATATCCCTGACCCAGGCCCCAGGGAGGCAGCAGACCTCCCTGTGGGTAGGGTAAGGCTGAGATATATACAGAGCCTTCTGTTCCCCTGAGAAGGGAGTCACCTACAATAATTACCCTTCTTTCTTTCTTGGTGGAGGCAGTCTTGAGGTGTGGAGTCAACTTCCTTGCCCTAAGCAACCTCCTGGGTGGACTTCTGACCACATCCTCACCCACCAGTCTCTCAAGCTCCAAGGCTTCAAACCTGTCGTGTAAGGGAACCTGGGAAGGCGAGGCTGGTAGGGAGGAAGACTCCCTGTGACTCCGAGCAGGGACCTGTTTCCATTCCTCCTCATCTTCTAGTTCCCCTCCCTCTGCCTCACAGTGACAGGGCAGGGGGTCCACCACTATTTGGGGTGCCTCACCCCAGTGCCTTTCTTTCAGGCTTGGCAGGGAACTGCTCTACCAGTATATCTCCTGCTTACGCTCCCTGACAGCACTTAACCTCTCCACTTCATACACTGTGTCTCTGCCACCCTCTGACGGAAGCAACAGGCTCAGGCACTCCCTGCATCCAGAGAACTGAACTGCCGCATTTTTGAGCTGGCAGTCAGTCTGGGTCACCACAGACTTTCTGGAAAGAGCTTTCTGCCTAGTGCAGGCCATGGCTGGTTTAACTACAGGTAGGTGAGCTATTCTCCTGAGTGGGGAGGGACACTCTGCCGTGGCCAAGAGTATGCTGCCCTGATGGACACTCCATGCCCTGTTTGTCAACTCGGTTCCCCACACTCTAGGCCACTTGGGCTGCCTTTGAAGGGGAGGCAGGGAACAGACACCGCTGCTAGCTCTGCCCATGCCTCACAAGGGCTGCCGGGGCCTGAAGCCTACTTGGCTGCCTCAAGAGGCCTTGATGAAGGAAAAAACCCTCACACGCCAAGATCCCCCCACTCCACTGCAGAACATGTCTGCCCCAGAGCCGATCGCCTCAGCGATCACATTATGAACTGTCCCGCTGCTGAGAAAAAAAAAACTGTAATAGTACTAAGAGAACAATATGACCATGAAATGAACTCAACTGAACTGAACTCAACTTCAGGAGCAAAGCATGCAGAAAGTAAAAATTTGATCAGATTTCGATGGACAAATAAAACTGAAGACTAAGTATGCAAGGACAAAATTAGACAAGCCATGGGAAATAAATACAGACAACTCTCCAGGCATATCACATGAGAAAGTAAATAGTTAGGCAAACACTGTAGGAGTCTAGGAAAACCATTACTTGGCAATCACCATGTTTAGTGTCATTTTTCATGAGTTTACAGGAAAATACGAAGCACAATCGTGGCTAATGAAATTGCTACTCACTGGGAAGATTTTTTCCATGCATAGTGTGCAAACAGGTTAAAGAATATTTAGCAAAAACAAAACAAAACAAAAAAACAACAACAACAACAACAAAACCCTACATTTTAGATTGCCATGGTCAGAATAAATTCTCTCAAGGTGCTAAAAGAAAAGAATAAATGATTATCCTAATGGTAGTCTTTGAGTGCTCAGATTCAATTTTGCAGAACATTTGCTTAGTTTCTTGTTCTTCATTTATGCTGCTGATTTTCGTTTAGACTTTTCCACTTATTCCATTGCACTGCATTTTCAGTTCAGTTTACTCTAAAAGAGGTCTAGCAATTTAAGAAATGATTGCTGGTGGGTGATTGTAATGCCTACCTTCAAAAAGGAAGAAAAAAGGAGACAGGTATTTATGGATGGAGTGTTTAGCTTGAATTCCTAGAAAATGGACAAGAACAATGTCTAAGCACCTAAAAGAAAACAGCTTAGGTGAGTAAGCTCTTTTTTAGGTGAGTAAGCTAACCTGGGCTTGTTATGAACAATTTGTGTTGAACAGACCTCATTTTCTTCTTTAAAAAAGTACCAGAGTTGTACTTAAAAAAAGGGATGTATCCTGATATTAGAAAGGATTTTGCCAGTAACACTCTGACGTGACATTCTTATAAGTAGACTGAGGAAGCACTGGGAAGTAATAAGCCAGTATAGAAAAACTAATCTCAAATACATAACTGGTTGGAAAACTACTCACAAGTAGAAGTGGATTACAATGAAAATGAAAGTCGAAAGAATAGACTTAGTCCAAGTTCACCTTTGATTCCATTACCACTAATATTTTCATTATTAAACTGAGTACAGAGAGTATGTGCATTATATTTACAGCTGCTGTAAAACTCAAAGCACTCTTAAACCTGAAAGGGGCTGGAACTTAAAATGCAGTTGAAAAGGACAAGTTGAAAATTCTACATTTAAACTAGAATGATCAACTACATAAATATAGACTAGGGAACTGGATAAATCATTAGGATGCAGAACAAAATCTGAGTGTGGTTGACTCCAGTCTAAACATAAATTCAAAACTATTGCCAATGGAGGGCACACACTTTTTCCTCTAAACAGGAGATTAACCAATAAAATATATGCAGGAAATACTATGTTATTCTCGGTTTTGCTAAAGTTTTGGTGAATATTGTGTCCAGGTTCTGACATTTCACAACAAAAAAGGCATGGACTAAATGATAAAACCATAGGAGAGACCATAAGAGTGTTTTGAAAGAGATCATGTATGAGGAAAGGGTACTGGTATTGCTTAGCTGTAAGAACAGATGTTTCAAAGGAGATACAGTAATCTTTGTAAGGACACGTAGAAGGAGAGTGTCTGCTCCTCCAAAGTCAAGGACCTTTTCAAATTCAGTAAGGGATAATAAGACATGGAGGTAGTGATGGAAATCAAGTCTGGGCAGTCACATTAATTAATAATAGTATGTGAGAATATAGGAACGTTTATTCCAGCAGGATAATCTGATGGAGGATTTCCAAGCTGGGAGACAATGACCAGATACAAACCTCCCAATTGCACTAATTGGGAGGCTAGCAAGCTACAGGCACCGGTTCCAGGAAGGATGAACCCTCCAGCTGGTAAGACTGTGAACCAAGGGGCCCTAGACTAGGAGGATGCAGGAAACTGCAGAGCTTTGCAAACCCATGGGGGACATGCAGATGAAGGAGGAACAAGAAGGAGGGTGGAATAGTATATAAAAGAACCAGTTTTGTAAAATGAGGCCAGTTACACTTGTCTTCCAGAGCCCTGCAGCCAATTACTACAGAGTGAGCTATCTTCTTATATTTTCTCATTAAATCTTTTCTTGACTCTGTCTGTATTTGTGCTCTCTCTTCCATGTGTATGTGACCGCAAGGACTACATGCCCACTACTGGCAAGACCAGCACACATACACATGTGAGTGAAGCTGGTGTCAGCTACTGTAATCAGGCCAGGGAGGTAGGCACCCGCAACCTGTGGTGCCAGCTACTGGAGTGAGTGGTGTCCTTGCATCAGCTTCTGGAGCTTGTGATGGTCTTCTACCCACAGCCTCTGAGCAGGGAGCAGTGTGTGCTCCCAAACTAGCTACTGGGGGGGGCAGCATGAGTGAGGTGAGTGTGGAGCTCTGTACCAGTGGCCGGAGTGGGGAAAGAAGCTGGTACTTTCCCACACCTGGGAAGAAACTCTGGGTTCCTGGGCACTGAGCTGGACCCCTGGGGCCAAACAGAAGTGGTCTTGGACCAGAGTGGCTAAAGGAGGAGTCTGTGCCTCTTTATTTCACTTAATAACCCTTTAACTCTTTAAGTATGCAAAAGATAACTGTAAAGAGACATAAAACCAATTCCTGACCTGAAAGATGATAAAACAAGCAGAAGATTCCAACTAAACAAGTTAGAATCAGGTAAGACATTAAAAAAAATGTCTAATATTATGGATAGTGAAGCATCAAAATAGATTACCTGACAGGGGCATGGAGTGTGTATTTGGAAGTCTTAGAAAAGTATCTGTTAAGAATGGTACCTAATGATAACATGAACACAACTGCAAAATGGTATGCATGCACTGACATTGCACTGGGGAAAGAAGACAGACAAGATGACCTTTGGAAGATCCTTCCTATCCACCTTTTTTGGTTATACTGTGACAAGAAACAAAAGTGGCAGGGGAATCTTTTATTTCCATTTATCTACAACTAATTGCATTTCATTATTTTATTTTTTTTAAGGAAACAGGATTCTGTGAAGTATTATAACACTAACAGTGTATGATGCTGAAAGTTCAGTAGCAAGGATTTTTTGAAGAACTTGTCATCTTCTATGTGTTGAATAGCAAAACCAAACATGTGTAAGTCCCATTAGTCTGACCTTACTACCACATGAGCTTTTAGAACAAATTCTGAAGGGAAGCTCAAGGGTGTAGCGATTGAAGGAAAATGTGATGAAATGCAAAAAAGTCATGTTGCAGGTAGATTGTGTCAGACAAATGTAGATGGATTTAAATTTACTGAACTTAATATATCTGCAGTCTGTCTGTGAAAACATTTGATATGGTGATCCTCAAGGATATATAATTTAAGATGAAGTAGGAATGCAAGAAATGTAAAATGGATACACTTTGCCCTCCATTCTGTCAATTATATTGGCAAAACTAGAAGACAAATTCTAACACTGTAGATATTTCAATTTTGGTGAGAAAAAGTTCTTATGTTCTGTTCAACTAAAAAAGAAAATGGTCATGAATGTCAAAAAATATTTCTTTTCAGAAATTTTTAAAAAAGGACATTGCTAACTCATTCAGGAGCTGCATTTAAAAAACAAACAACACAAATAAACAACACAAACAGAACAACACAACAGAAAACAAAACAGATGAACAGTAGAAAAAAAAATAATATATATATATATTTGTATATGTATATGTATTCCTGTCCAGTTCCAAACAATTTAAAGTTGTATCTGGTGATGCTGTATCTGGTAAACTAGCTGTGTGGGAGAAGACTTGAAGGAGGGAAAGAGGTGAAAAGTATAAGATGCGAGTAATATTTAGGCATTAGTAAAACTAGCTGGCTATGGTTCACTTTATCAGCTCATGTATGAGTTAAGAAAACTGCCAGTGGGCTGAACTGCATCTGAACTTTCTGAGGTTCATCATAGTGAAAAATCAGTGCAGGGCAATCTTAAACACTGGTGAGAAAAATCTTCACATGAGAGAGGCAATGTCTGGAGTCTGTGGATCTGAATTGAAAGCTCTAGTTTTGGGTTGATAGCCCCATAGCCACCATGCAGTCCTCCCACCAGTTTAAGCAAGGCTAGATTGGATTAAAGTGGATTCACTTACATGAAAATGAAGAGAAAAACTAAGAGATGTTTTTCCTCTTGGCTTCCCATTTCTCTTGTGACAGGGAGCTGCTGCCAGCAGATCACTTTTTATTTATCTTCCAGGAACACTTTCTGCAGGCTTGTTGTGTCTTCATGGACAAAGTACTGGGCAAGCACCTTAGATTTCCCAGTTTCTAAGAAGCAGGTCTTCAAGTTCCCTAAATTTTGAGACTCTTAGGTTTTCAGTTCTTAGGGTTTCCAGGATAATTTCTTACCACCTCACTAGGAAGTGTAACAAGAAAGCATGTAGCTCAGAGGCTACAGATATCCAGCTCTCCAATTTTTCAATGTCATGTGGGAAGTGATGAGATGACCATCCCATAACTACTGGAATGACCAAGACATCCGTTTGACTTCCATGGGAAACTTGCATGTGAAGTAAGATATTCTAATAGCAAAAACTCGGTAACAACAAAATGTAAGATCTAGGCTTTTTATCCAAATTCAGGATGTTATTTGTCTATGGTGGACCTCATTTAGTTTTTATCTTTTTGTTTGTTTGTTTGTTTGTTTTGCATAACTTATATTTAGTTTCCTGGACAGAGCTAAATGATTCCATCTCTCCCAAATACACGGTATCCTCAAGTGGCAGAGGCTCAGAAAGAAACCTGAAGATGCATGAATGTGACAGTTTTCCATGTTGTCTGGAGACCAAAAGCAGGCATGGAGACAAAGCACAGGGATGCTCTCCAAGGCTGTTAATAGATTCTTCTATTGAGTCAAAGAGACAGAGGAACAATATCATAGCTGGGATACAGACAATGGAGAAAATTTACACAAGCTAGAGCATGGGACTAGAGGAAATAAAGAAACCTACTGCTGCAAATTCACACTTCAAAGAAGCAAACAAAAAAAATAAAATGCAAGGGGAGTAACCTTTAGGATAACAGGGACAAGGATCTGTTAGAAATACACTATATAATGTTTCATTTTTCCAGAGCCTGTAGGTAAAAAAAAATAGATATCATACCTCTTAGCAGGAGATGTCCAATGATCATAGTACTAAGTATTTTGTCTAGATTGTTTCTGTAAGTAATAGAATACAATTTATAGTTCATTTAAAGGTTTTTTGTTTTGTTTTGTTTTTTCTCTGTCAGAAAAGTATCTTACAAAAGCCAATCAAGTGTTAAGCACTAATGTATTGTCAAGTGGAATAAAAATCCCTTAATTAGAACTTCAAATAATATAAACAAACTGCAATACATTTCACAGAGTAAAGCAAATAAAAACTTGTTTGATTTACAAATTCAGATTCAGGCTCATGTACACTTATATTAAGTCATGTGTATCTTATACAAGTTACAAGCAAGCAAGTTGCAACACATTCCACAAACTGAGATTAGAGAAATGGGACACTGAAGAGAAAATTAAGGCTGGAATTTAATCACACTTCACGATTCAGCTCATTTCCACATTTTTTGATATTAGATTGCAAAAAGCAAGTCTTGACAAGCTATATGAGCACTACTGCTGATCCTATTGTATCATAGAATCATAGAATGGCTTGGGTTGGAAAGGACCTTTAAGATCATCTAGTTCCAACCCCCTGTCCTGCTCAGGGATTCAGAGGGAATTTTTCACCAGTTATATATAATACTGGTTTTGTTAGAGTGTGAGGTAAATGAACAGTTTGTCAAATGCAAAAAGAGCTCAATATAATTTTCTTCCTTTTTCTTCCCCATGTCAAGATTGTGAAGTATCTTCAAAAACATTTTAAAGTCCATCTGTTTCTCTCTCAAAATAAAATAAATAAATAAATAAAAAATTAATTGTTCCCCTTGAAGGGGATGAACCTATTTGTTTTCTGGAGCCTGTGCAGCACCTCTTACTGAGCTCGTATGCATGCTGGCCCTGCCTTGGCTCTCTGAACAACTTGGACACCATACTGAGTAGCTATTTTGAAACCTTCTTTGGTTTACTAAGCTCTGCACACATCTCTGCTCTCTGTAACCCTTAGCTAGCTCTCTTTTCAAGTTTTCTGTTTTTCAGTCCTCTCCATCAATTACATCAAGTTCAACTTTGCATTTCACAAATATCTCTTTGCCTTGTTCCTTGCTCTAGGATACCTCTTCTACTTTGATCACCTCATTTATTGGTTTGTTAGACTTTGATCTCCCTTAATTCTCATTTACTTTTGAAATCTAGTTAATCTGTCTAATTTATAAGGGAAATCTCATCATTTCAAGCAAGATATGAAATAGTCAAGCTGAAACCATCATCTCTCATTTTTTCTCTTGCTTTGTTTCCATGTTCGTTTCTTTTTATGCAATTTTATACCAGTTTTGATTTGTGGTCTCTTCCATGCAACAAATATCTTTTGAGAAAGAGCCTGACTTACTTGACAAATAGCAGCTTGATCACTTGACAAATAGCAGCTATAAGAAGAACACTCTGGAGAATCAAGTTTTCCTTAAATATAGATATTCTCAGGTCACTGTTGTTACCAGATAGGATGTGAGCCATAGCTGGCAGAAAAATTTCTTTTGCTATTGAAAGTGATTTTAGTATGAGGTCAGACAAAGTATTTTTGTACTTCTTTTTATATTCAGAAAAAAATCAAATTAATAAAATAATTTCATCTGTGCATGCATTTTGGAAAAAAAAGAAAGTCCAGAGACAGTGGAAAAACATTGGTTTTGTTATGGTTTACAATAACAGTCAAAAAACAAGGGTGGAAAATTACTATTTGACCCTCACCATAAACAAACAAACAAATAAATAAACAAACAAACAAACACATTATCTTGATGGAGATAATTTTCACATTCTCTAATTTGACAATTTGCAATCTACAATTATGTTGTAGTTGTCACAAAGTCAGAATGGTGTACATTAAAGCAAAAAAAAAAAAAAATTTAGAAACAGGTATTCCTTTCAGTATTTCTTATAGTAGAATGGCTTTATGACATCATTTTCAGAAAAGAAACACATAAGAATTTAAGTTTAAAACTGAAATACTTAGGAACTGAGGTTAATAAAAGAGCAAGTACTACACTTGAATATTTTCCTATTCGTACTTATTATGTATGATTATTATGGGTAGAAGTATTGTAAAACATTTTAATTTTTAAATACACAAATTCATAAGGAGCTCTATAAAATGCATCTCCTTATGCCATTAATACTTTAATTTCCATTGACACAGTAGACCTTTCCAATCATATCCATTTTTAAATACTCAGACTAAGATGATATATCTATAAAGGCCAGGCTGTCATATGTGCCTAGAATAAAAATCTGTAATCATTTCCTTTTGCGGATTAAGATAAATGGAAAGACTGTATGCCAAAGACAAGGCAAGTATCTTTGGTACACCTCTATTAACCTCTCAAATTCCTTCAGCTTTTCTGCCTTTTAAGGTGATATATGATATGTAATTTTTTAGAAAATATGTGAACTAAAGTGCCATCTCTTTTGCTATTCCTTTTCTTTGGATTTAAAAGACAGTAACTTACAACATTTCACTTTCAGGATGCCACACAAAATTACATTGGTCCTTCCCAAATTCCTAATATAAGTTTTTCCCTTTCTAAACTACTGGCATAGCTAGAGACTTTTCATCTTCATCCTACCTTTCCAATATGACAGATATAAAAAATAAAACAAAACAAAAAAATCCTTGTTGCTTGCTCTCTGCTTGTCTAACAGTGTAGCAGTCATCATGAGAAGTATACTGTTATTGACTGTACTTCTGTAAGGGCTATATTGAATTCTCCATGCTTTCTCTTTTCTCTTGAATGATATTAGGGTTTTTGAGAGAAAAAGCACAATCACTCTTTAAGGTTCTTTCTCAAAAATTCCATGTCTCAGAGGAGCAGATAGTTTCAAAGAAGATTTGCAATAGCTCTTCTGCCTCCTACAGACTTACATTTAGGAAACTGAACAATGCATTGCGTATTTTGCCCTGGTTTGTTTGATGACACAGTGGGCTCTAAGTGTTCAGTGTTCATAGTGTTAACAGAAGAACAGAAGATATGAGGGGTTGGATTTAAAAGTATCTTGGCAGAAATGTAGTGATGATTACTTAAGTAACATTTGAAAGGGAATTTTTGTTTTTCAAATGTCATTGCTTTTCTACCAATGACATTCTTATTTTCATTCAGTATCGTGTATGTTGGAAACAAGGTAAGTTCAACTGTTATGTTCTCTGTGTGAAAACTTCTAGATCTTAACATGAAAGTCTGTCTTTCAAGACAGGTCCTTAGTCAGTGCTAATTTTATTTGCTCTCAATGTTCCCCGGAAAGGCACTGAAGCAGAACTCTAATAACGGTTCAATGCTACACACACAGCATTAGTCAAAACTTTAAGTGAAACAGAGGCAAGGTGATTCCAAAATAAAAGTGTTACTGAATAGTTTAAAATGTTCAGAGGAAACTTTCTGTTCCCTGAATGATCTTCAGACAGGTCTATTTTCACTCATGGTAAGAGTTCAATTTAGAGCAAGAGGAATACCTACATGACTAGAAAGATCAGGGTATAGTATATCCTTGGTACAGGCTATCTCTTGAGTGAGACTATTTGATAAAATACATGAAATAAGTGGTACAGTAGTAGAAAGGATTTTTTTCTAGTATAGAAGTAGAAAACAGTTATGAACTTAAGACTTAATGATGCAGCCCCTGGTCATTTTAATTACCCTGAAAGTTCCTTCACAGTGACCTGTGAAACTATTTCTGTTATGCAGTAATAAGAAATATAAATAGCATCATGCTATGGTATGAATATATGTCAGCAGATATAAAATACACAATAGAGCACTGAACAATATTTACGGGACCCAATACAGTTTCTCTAGAGACTACTTGATTATTTCTATATGATACTGCACTGTGACATGCAAGCATAACCTGAATGCCTAGCAACAGAAGTGCAAATTGCATGACTGAGTCTCAACGGTATATTGCTGAAGTCATTACTATAATGAGAAAAAATTACTTAATATTAGGGAGAATGAAAGAAGAAACATTCAGACATTTTCTGTCTGTAGTTAAGCTATTAAATTCATATTTAGCCACTTAAATTCTAATGCCTTAATTTTAAAAAATTCTGCATACTGATTTTTCAGTGAACACCACTGATATCACTAAGTGATTGGCGTCTCTGGAAATCAAACTGTCTATTTAGGTACCAGGAGCTCACAAGCTTTCTAAATCTACCTGCAAGATATAATGGTAGTATCTGTGATATCTGAAGACTGTGCATAAGCTTGATCTCAGACTCTCATGATCGGACTGATTCGGTGCCTGGCAGCAGTTAAGTGCAAGTTTGTGTCATGGTGGAGGAGAACATCTGAGCTGATAGCACCTGCAGGTCATGATGTGGATGGAAACAATGACTGTCCCGTCCTAGCCAAGTTTCCCTCTACACTCAAACCTATTTGTCTTATGGTGATATCATACAGTCACCAATGATCCATGGTCCTTCCTAAAGGATTTTATGTCCTGTAAAGCAAGAAAGAGTGGCCTCCGCAGGCAGAAAAACTGCTGTCAGAACAGAAGAATGGATAATGGGTGAGGGATCACTGCTTACTTCAGTCCACTCCCTGACTCAAGCAATTTATGGCCTCATCGCCACAGCCTGGTAGTTAATTTAAGCTCCTTCATATGGAATGTCAGTTTTCAGCCTAACTCCTGATTTTAATTGTGGTTCAGTATCTCAGGGTAGCAAAGGTGAGAAACACACACTTATGCTTAGAAATAATTCTGGTTTAAATAATTGTCCTTTGTGGTCATAGTCTTATGTTACCGCAATAGACAAAACAACAGTATACGTGTAAGCTTAGAAGTTGAAAATTTGGATATTTTTTTCAACTTCTTGTGCATACCAATCATGAATGTCACCTCAGGAACAATAAATCAGATTTAATCATAATGTCTAGTTTAAAGAGGGTGGGTTACTCCTCTCCTGGTATCCTTAAAATATCCAGCTACAATATTGAGTTTAATAACATTGAATGTACCACTGGAATGTACTTAGGTAATCCTTCAAGCACAAGGGAAAATGATATATTCTGTTTATAATATACTAAGTAGGCAGATGTCCCTAAAGTAGATTTCACTTCAATGTAAGGATTTGTGATGCCAATTAGAAAGCATATGCCATATTACCTCGACATCCTGTTATCAGGGATGAATGTTTATGATCATAAATGAAATATGTAAAGTAAAACTGAAAGTAATCTTTCATTTAAAAGTGTGTAGAATGTCCACCAGGTGTTTTGCAATGCAGGTTTTCAGCAATGTATATCTATAGGGGGTTGTGAAATACTGCGATATATTTCTATGCCACTTCAAGTACTGCCTTTTCAAGTACAAGCATTTCCAATTCCATGTATATATATATATATAATGTGTCAATCAATAATGAACTGTAGGATTTTGATATCAAACTTCAAGAGATCCTGGTCCTTCAATAGACAGGAAAGGAATTATGGTATTTATATCCCAACATTTTGATGCACTTTTGAAACATAGAGATGATATCCACTACTGATGATAGTAAGACATCCAAAAACTATGCTTGTATCTTTTGCCAGTATCTTATCTTTTGTATGTTTAAACCGACAACAGTGTTTGAAAGGTGCTTGCATGTCTCTAATCTAATTCCTAACATTTAACTCTATGTGATGCCACTGAACATTTCATTATACTTTTACTCTACCAAATTAATGAAAACTACGTAGCTTTTTTTATGAATCTTTAAATGTAACTATGAATTAATATCATTTTAAGTGCTATACACTTAAACACGTTGTTGTTGAATGTACATAGTTGTCTACAGATTTCTTTATTTAATCTATTTTAATGTCACTTATTCTGAATCACTGATAACATTCTTTCCACATCCCTGGTTCTCCGTGTATATTTTGAAAGTATTCATTTAATTTCTGATTATTGCTGTAACCATAATAAAATAAAATAAAATAAAATAAAATAAAATAAAATAAAATAAAATAAAATAAAATAAAATAAATAAAATAAAATAAAATAAAATACAGAATTTACTGAAATTCAGAAACAATGCAGTTTGTCTTCAGGTAGAGAATTCTTCAGCATTGTTTTCCCCCTTATCTGTTCTATAGATTCTTTTGAAGACTAGAGTCATTTGGATTCTTTAAGTTAGTGGTGAAAGACTTTTGAGACTACCCTTGGAAAAAAACGTGAATTAAAAAGGAATGCTTAGTGGGGCAGACTGAACTAAATAAATGAGCTGCCAGGAAGAAGGTCTTAAGATGTCATTATTTACTGTAGTTTGTGGTACAAGTAACAATTTTATTTATTTAAGATCTGTATGCTTTCATTACAATGATTTGCAAGCCTTGGATATTCCTAGAACATTCAGAAAGAGTCTGTTCTTTCATGTAATATAAAGCATATATGACCTCATATTTATACTAGAAACTCTTTACCAGCTGTTATTTCAAGTATTATGATTAATCATTGTTTGCTCTCAAAAACTTAGATAGCATGGAAAATATTTATGCAATGTAATAAAAAGAATATTTACTTCTCCAAGACTAGGAGAATTAATTTTCCTAGGTAAGGCTTTGGCCAGTAAGTTGTTTTGCAAACAAAATCATATAAACCAAAACATAGAAAGATTATAGATATGCCTGTGGAATTCAATGTTAAAAAATGCTCACTGAGTGTCAAAGCAAGACTTAGCTATAAAATAAGCCTTGAGAAATGCTGAGCCAAAGGTTTTTAAGATTTCTGCTAAAAGAATAATTTATTTGCCCTTAGGGCACTGTCTTGGCCCTAAACTAGCATAAATAAATAAATAAATAAATAAATAAATCTTTTTATAAATGCTGGCTGCCTATCTTAGTTTTCTAGTGTACTTTGTCCCATTACTTTTTACCTTTTTTTTTTTTTTTTTTTTTTTTTTTTAATAGCTAATCAATTTTGTCATAGCCTTTAGTGAATGAAAGCCTAGAAACATCACGGAAGACTATAAGCACAAAACTAAAAATAAGTAAATACTTTTGGGCACCATCTGTGGACAAGTACATAGAAAGCCAGACCTACAAACCTATGCATTAGTGAATAGTCATGCTGAATGTAAAGCACATACTGGGCTTAGTTTCAGGGAAATGTTAGAAATTATATGTATTGGACATTACTGCAGTTATTTGGACAGACAGAACTATCTTTTTTTATGCTTGTGTCTGAACTTCTCACCATGAGTAGGAGCATAATAACCACAAAGCAATGAACAAGTACATATTAGAGGAAAGGAAAATGATAGAGACGTGACAGCAACATGTTAATTAAAGGTTTGTGCTAGCAAGATTTTTTCCTGTTCAAACCCCCCTTCCAGAGGGCCCCTCATCCTGATCCAGCAGATATTCCTGACACTTGTCTGAAGCCCTGAGATCTGCAGGCAACACTTTGATATTTGTATCTGCTTGTTCACATACTGCAGTGCTGGAAATTCTCCTCAAATATAGTTGTTCCTAAATAGGAATCTCCATGGCAACCTACACAGAGGTGCACATTTGAGCCAGCTGCAAAAAGACAGACATATAATGTAAATTAAGAGGATTTCTACTTTTCAGCTTGCCACCCTGAGATTGGCAGAAAAGTAGAAGGTAAATAATAATAATATAATACTCTGGTAGAACCTATTAAAAGTGCATGATATCACAAAGCTAGTTAAAATAATGTACAATTGTGAGGTATGAAGGAGTTATATAAAGCACTTACATTCTTTGTTTATATGTTTAAAAGCCAAAGTTATGAAGTAGAGAGACCAAGGTGATGTCAACATCAGCTCTATCTCAGTCTACTGACAGCTAAATCAAATCTCTGTGCCAATTAGGTAACATTGGAAATAGATCATGGCTGATGATGTGTGCAGAAAATATTCAGAACAGACAGATTTTAAAGAATGACTTTAGCTTTCCCAGAGTAACTGTGAGGTAATCAGTCTGAAAGCTCAGCATGTTGACTGAATTTAGGTGTGGAGCTGAGGAGTTGTTAAACAGAGATAAGACACAGGAGAAACTAAAGAGACTATCTGAATCACCATTCATATTTGGAAGGACTATTAATCACATCATTATTTAAAATAAGCAAATTAGCTGTCAGACCCTTTTTGGCAGCAGAAAATGTTTAAGTGAAAGAATATGCTCTGAAACTTCCCTTTTCACATACTACAATGCAGAAAAGTATGTATTTTTCTGAACTTATGGCACATGCTCATATTGCCGTCATTGGTTATTTACTTCTCTGGTAATAATTTTGTCAGTTCTTTGACCATGAATGTGTATCTTCATATTAAAGGAACTAGCATTTATCTTGAAATCAATTGGGTCATATAAAAATCTAAAATTTCTTTCAAGACTTTTTAAGAACATGTGACAGAGAATGCTTAGGTAATTTTAATGTTTATGTAAGGGCTACTTATTTATTTATTTATTTATTCATTTATTTATTTATTTATTTTCCCTCCAGAACTGACTGAATAACATAACCTGCTTTCCTTTGTGGTGTATTAGATTTCAGATGTTGTGTTCTATTTAGTTTCATTTACAAAACATTTATATGTATTTTCAACACAGAAACACAGTTCCCAGAATGTTTCTGCTGGGCAGCAATGGTGTTTGGGATGACTGCATGCATATCCAATCTTATCTTACCACTCATAAAACTCAGGTTGTGATACTAACATGAACAGCTTCACAGTCATCCATGAAGACACATTTGTGATTCTCCTGTCAAGGATAATGAGGAAATCGTTTAAGAAAAACTTAGAACAAGCAAAACTTCCTGCTTTAGTTTGCCTTGTTTCCTCTCTGTATTCTCAGAAGCAGTTTCAACATCTTAGCATGTCACACAACAGCTGAAGGCTTAATTTTTTTTTTGCTTTAATAATGAATAAATACACAGATAAAGGTGGTTGTGGAGAGCGGGTGAAGAATAGAAGAGAAAGTGCAGAAGGCTAGCAGTTAATAAGTCTCTGCAGCTGAACCAAAACATGAAATTTGGATAAGATCAGCCCCAGAACAGCATGGCTAATTTAGGGTTTACCTATGTTATTTAAGTCATGACTACTCTTCTGTAACACCTTTAAAATAAGTCTGTTTTCAGTTTCTAATGAAGGTTTTTTTTTTTTTTTTTTTGGCTTCATGAACACTTGTTGTGCATCAGTAATATTTTGCATAAATGCAAAAACAATTAAAATCTGAACTGCAGAATGTCCATCATGGAGAGCTACAATCTTTCTCTACAGATTTTCATGAGTTAACCCATTGCACAATTTAATTTTTGTCCAGTGGAAAGATATACATCAGTTCATCCAGGTGCAATGGTTGACACTAGACTTCTTACTCTTGATAATGTACTTACATGAGGAATGAAAATTTTGAGAGAGAGCTTTTAGACTGTAACTGGACATACATGCTGTCCTTTTGTGTCAAATTTATGTCAAGTTTCAACTAAAAAGCTTAACCTCAGGTGCTGTAATTTTTTTATTTTTATTTTATTTTTATTTTATTTTAGAGGGACTTCAGGAAGATGTAGGAAAATCTGACTACAGATTTGCATACATGCTAAAGACTTGACCCCAGCTGGAGTTTCTGGCTCACTAGAAATTCTGACATTTCAGTTTATTTTATTTTCAAATTCATTTTATAAAGAGAGAATCAGACATACTAGATGTGGCAATTGAGCAAACATAAATCCTGAATATCTTTGGAAATAAATCTAATCAAAGTATTAAACTCAGAATAAATAAGTATCCACAACTGAAATGAGAAAAACAAACAAACAAAAACAATGCTTAGCATACTCAAATTTACATTAAAATGTACTTATCAAGTTGTATTTAATATTTTTGAATAAGAAGTGTTTGATATTAGATTGTGTTGTAAATATAAAAAAAAAATAGTTTCCAGAAGAACAAAATTACTCTTGACTGAGCCTGAATTTTGTCAATGGGATTGGTCAAACACATCAGGAAATTTTTGAAATTATTTATTTTAACATGTATATCAGTCAAATACCTTTACTTACTACGTTTGCATTTGTAAATATGTTTAAAGAAAAATGAAGTAAAAAATGGATAAAAAAGATAAAATAATTGAAAAGGAAGTATTTCACTTCACTTGCAAAATATACCTCAGGCAGACCCAGAAAGATGATCTTCTCTTTTTTCTTCTCTTTTGAAAAGAATAAAAAGCTGAAGATGTGCAACAAAATCAATCTTTTCCTGTTACCTCTAACTAGTCTCTCCCTCTTTTTTTTTACAACTTTTTCAGTTCAGCACCTAAACTGAAAGAATCATCTATACTGATGTTTTCTTCAGCAGCATTTTATAAGAAAAAGACTGAAGAGTAACTAGGCACTTCTCTACCTCCTGAATAGCTTTGCAATCCTTTGTGGCATTGTTCAGGAAGGGAATTCTCATCCAGAATAGATTTTGACATTCGAGGCCCCAAGCAGCAAATCACACAGCCAACCAGGAAGAGAAAGGTGCCAGGGGTATCTCACAGCAGCACATGGCTCACAGGGCACATCAGTAGCTTGCTCTTCCAGGCAGGACCCACAGGGACTAAACCCTATGCAAAGACACAAGCTCCACCATGCCACGGCACACCACAGTGCTCTAATGCTTTGCCTCTTCCATAATTTCACATACAGTGGATCTTGAAGCCATAGAAAGGCTTTTTCCTAAAAATATGTGAGGCAGAGGGAAGGGTAATGGGAACCTGACACATGGTGGGTTGAAAAACTTGTACTGGCAATAAGAACATGGTGTTTTAGTGATGGCTATTAAGATAACAAATATCTACTAATTTTAGTTTTAATTTTATTTCTAAGTCATAATTATTAAGGTGCTAGCCTTTACCTATTATAAATTACAGATCTGAGTAGTGCAGGCAGCAGGGAGCATGCAGGGAAAGTTTCCTTCACAGACAAAGCTTCCAAGAGGCAAAGCTTCCAAACAGGCATTTCTATGCTTGTTTCTGTCTGTGTTTAGAAATTTGAATCACAGCATAAGTAAAATTCCATCTGAATGGCAATGGTTAGGCACCCCACTGGAACAGAGGACATAGAATTTACCTGCCTCTTGTCAATTAGGTGAAATCAGAGTACATAGCTCATGTTGGGGAAGGAAATTTCAGAAGAGACCTATCAAAGGCAGAACTGTATGGAGGGCATTAGGCTGCCATTTTTGCCTTTGGCAGTCTCCCTTACTTAATTTCAACATATTAAAAATTCCTTGCCTCACATCAAGCACAAGACTTTCTGCATTTTTTTTTCCAATGGCTACAACTTGTACATACCTAATTAGCAATCCTCAAAAAAGTCGTAAGTGTAACATTCCTACTGAAAGAGATTTAATTTTATCTAACACAAAACAGGAACAATTTATCATGCCTTTAGCTCTTATGTTTCCTCCTCCTCCCTGACTGACAGTGTTTAAACCAAACTCAGTATTGACACATAGAAAACACTTTTGCCCATAGCTAGCTGTAGAACTCTGCATTCTGGTATCTCTATATCCACATTTTTACCTTCAAGATGGCAAGAAACTGGCAGGAGGAAAGTGGAGATCCTCAATGAACAATTTTTATTACCCTTACTTTAGATCTGATTTCTGTCGCTGCACCTTGCTTGCAAGTATAATTTTACCATCTTCCCCTGTAACTATCCATGCTGATTGTGTGTGTGTGTGTGTTTTCAGTGTAATTTTTTTATCTACATTAATTTAAACAATGGTACCTCTTGGCAATCACAAGTATAGAAACAATAGCTTTTATGGTAAGACCCGTACTTCATTTCTGAATTTGAATCATTCTTCATAACTTGCTTTGTTTGTAATGAGCAAGGTACCTGTTAACAGAGTACCTTCCTTTCCTCTAATTCTCTGAAGTAAATCCCACTCTGTTCAAGTGGGATAAATATGTTAGAAACTTTAAAAACATTCTGCCATGGAAGCAATAGCAAACATTAAAATCTCAATGTTCTTTCCACCTATAGATTTTCCTATGTATTTATCTTTGTCTAACATTCTGCAGTTGCTAGTATAGCCATGGAGGAATGAGCTTGAATTGAAGCATACATATAAAGGACATGGTTTCACACTTTTCCATTTATAATTATATAGGGAATTTCAATATATCAGGTAAAAGTACATCATAAAAAGTTCTCTAAATAAGATAGATGAATAAGAAAACAAGATACTCAGAGAAAACCAAAAACAAACAAAAAACCCTTCTGAAATAAATGAAACACCTTATGTTTATTAAAGAAATACTTTGTAGATCTATTTTATCAAAATTTAACAGAGTTAAACTCAGGAATGAACCATGAAATTTCACAGTGCTATAAAGTTTAAGTGCAATATTATCAATGCTTACTGTTCAAACCAGTAGACTAGCCATAGGTCTGACTTTCTTCTAGGGGTTATCTGGAAGAAACAAGGTACCAAGTGTAACTTAGTTGCCTGTGTCTGAACTTCTCACCAGGAGTAAGAACATAATAACCCAAAGCAATGCACAAATATATATTAGAGGAAACAATGAAAAAAATCAAATTGGCGTGTTCTAATTATCTAGACAGATTGATAGCTGTTTCTTTTAGCACAATATTTACCCTAATGTATCATTATTAATTTAATTAGTGTAATGCTACGTTGGATACATCCATAGGATCTGGCACAACTGTGTACTAGTTTACTGTATCAATTCCAAAGCCAGTTCCTTTAGCTATGTAACTGGCAGAGGTATGGCTATCGTTTATATGCAAAACCAGCATTTATACTTGCTGCGTCAACTTACTGTTGGTGTCCACATATTTTCTTGTACCATTACCTGAAGAAAAATGTCCCTTTTATATCATTTTCCATCGTGTTATAGTACTGAAGAATGGTAAGTTGAATTGTGTTTCTGAATTGTTGTTTGGGTTTTCACATACTGGTTGTTGGAAGAATCGCAGTGTGATCTAGTTTCTGGCCCAAAACAATTTAAATAGCATGAGATATGCAACCTGATGGTTATTAGTTTTGGCTATATGTTGCGGTTATAGAAACATTGCTATACAGCGATTGACACAAAATGATTGATAATTTCTGTAATGAATCAAATTAATTCAGCATCAAGAAGCTACTGACATCACATACACATGCACTATCCTCCCCCCCCCACCGCCCCACACACACACTCACTGCAACAAACACTCGTATGGAAATGCCTTACCCAGGTGATTCTCACAGAACAGCAAAAGGACTAATTCATATTTTCTTCTGGAAAACAAACAAACAACACTATCAACAAAAAAATTCCATATGATAGCTGACCACCTCTTCCGTGCTGTACCCCAAATTCTTAATATCCCATCCTTATGCTAATCCTTGTTGACCTGGCGCAATTAATGTTAACATTAATACTGACAGTATGAGTTAAGTATATTTCTTCCCAGGCCATTTTCTTTCAGCTTTAATATTAATTGAAATTATAAAGATAAGCAGTGGCCATTAAGATTAAGACTGTTTGAATTAGAATATAATGCAGGCAGTCACTGACTGTGAACAGAAACAATAAGACAACTATGCTACAAGTAATGCTAAGCACATGCTGAGATGGGGACAACAAGTACACATACGAGAAGCTGAGCAGATGCCTTGCATGAGATGACTCCTTCCCAAAACAGACCTAACCAACCCTGGGAAAAGATGCCTAGTCTTCTGAACAGCTCCATGTGGCTTCACTGGAAGCTTCTTTCCTTCCTGGTGTCAGTATCAGGTTACTTGCACTATTACTCTGCAGAAAGTTGGTGCATATAAAACCTGCAGTAGCAGGCCTAGTGCTTAATCTTGTTTGGTTTGTCTTCAGCTGTTGCCCAGAGCAAACATCTAATCTCAGTTTAATGGCAAACTGGCGGGAGTATCTTTGTTTATTTTCTTGGACAAAATCATAAAGAAGATAGTATACTTAGCATTGAAGAGGCATTTGACACTGTATAAATTATGCATTTCTCATTATTATGGAATTTGAAATATTAAAATGAAGAATTAGATTCTCTGTTCTTCTGTATTCTCTTACATAACTAAGCACTTGGGTAGAAGACAAAAATTTAGTAAACGCTATTTAGTAAAGCTTTTCAATTATTTAGTATTTAAGGATATCAGTAAATAGTTCCACTTTATTAATTGGTTCAAAATACATGGCGAGACAGATGACAACCTCACAACTCACAGTATATGCCAATCACTACAGAATGTCATTGGACTCTGTCTCAGTGCTTTGTCATTTGAAGATGCTATAAATCAGCAAAATCCATTTCATTCTACAGCTGGAAAGTAACCATTAATCCACTAAATTCACTTGCAACATCATAATGTTCTTCTGCGGTCCCTGGTGATCATCTTATCTACAATATATGACAACAAGATATCGCTCCAGGGAGCATCTTCAGATGCAATATTATAAAGCTGTTTTCATTTCTTTTTCCCTCTCCTCAAGAAATGGAATTAAACAAGTCATTGTTCCAAGCACTTTTAATTTTCTCAGCTAATAGCAACAGAGATGGACAAGAGATTCCTAGGGGTATACACATCCATAGTACATGCATACATAGAAACAACAATATCACTTCATATGCCTGCTTTTCTTCTCTTCTCTTTTCTTTACCACCAAACTGCTCTGGAAACAGAAAGAATCTCATGCATCATGCTGTCACTACTGTTTCCTTGTTTGTTTGTTTGTTTGTTTGTTTGTTTTTCCCACTGGGATGACAAGTATGCTATTGCAAGGATCCTGTGGGCACATTGCCTCTGTCTCTTTAAGTTTTCACTTTATCAAAAGCACAGAAACCAGGAAAAAACAAACAAAGGTGCACCTAGGCACATCTACTAAACAACAAACAAGCCAGCAAACAAACAAGCAAAAAACCAAACACCATCGAATGAATATGCAGTAAAATGTAGACAAATCAATGAAACAAGAGTTGGTTGTGTTTTTTGTTTGTTTGTTTGTTTGTTTTGTTTTGTTTTTTTCTAGATAGGTATCTTCTGTGTAGGGTCAATAAAAACAGGCTATTTTTTGTTTTATTTATGCTGCCTGGCACAACTTTAGCCCATTCCCCCTCATCCTGTCACCAGGCACGTGGGAGAACAGACCAACCCCCAACTTGCTACAGCCTCCTTTAAGGTACCTGTAGAGAGTGATAAGGTCGCCCCTGAGCCTCCTCTTCTCCAGGCTGAACAAGCCCAGCTCCCTCAGCAACTTGTCCAGAACAAGTCTTACGAGAACAGAACAAAATGGGGAGTAAGAACTTGAAATGAAACAAGAAAGAACAAACTGAGAAGGACCCAGAGACTTTAAAATGGGACAGGCCCCACTGAAATCCATTATATGTATCTCTGAGAAGTAGGTGAAGTAATCTCTGAGCTGTTTGTCCTTATCCCAGAGAACCTGTAATAGGAGGGATGATGCTCTAGAAACCTGGGAAAAGGCAAACTTTTGTTTGTCTAGCCTTGCAAAGGGGAAGAAGGCAAGAAATGACAGAGAAGGTAATTAGTGAATTACTGTGGACGGTTTACTTGCAGAAGGGAATGTAAATCCACTGATCTTCAGCATACAGCTTGAAATATCATATATGTAATGACAAATGATTGACACACCATCAGAAGGGGAAAATATAAAGCTAAATGTGTGCTGGAAATGTATTTTATAATCTGAAGTAACAAAATAATTGGTATCTGAGGGTCTGAGAACTCAGATCACAGCTTCTGTTCCCTCTTGTTGCACTGCTGCCTCAAGAACTGAGTGCAGTACTTTGAAGAATGCCAATTTTCTCTACTTCTGGAAATTTTCAGACAACACAAAAGATCAAATTATAGTTATCACCTTTTCATCTGGTCCCTCGGGTCTTGGAAGTTCTCACAAACTATTTAATTCTTTTAATGACCATATTAAAAGTATTATTTTGTAGAAGAAACTGTGCAAGTGTTCAGAACTGCTCTTATACTATATATCTAAAATATAGTCCACAACTTTTGTATACATTACTTTATGAATTCTATTAGTAACAGCAGATTGTTTTCAACTGCTCTCCAAGCTTATTTCACTGCAAAATAATACAAATTTTATGAAAGTGTTCCAATAAAATATTTTTTCCTCTCACAATTCATTCACAATTTCAGTCTGAATAAATATATGAAATATATATTACTATACTGATCTCATGTGACTATAAAATAAATCTAATTTATGCTGAATTCTCTATTACTAACTGCTGTATATGGGTCATCTCTGGGAAAAAAAAAAAAAAAAAAAAAAAAAAGTTGTTGAATTGGAACAGTCAAATGTGTTATAATATGTGATAAAAGTTTATCTGCACACTTACAAAGCGTCACAAAGAGAAAAAGACAGGTGAGGGGAGCCCAAGTATATGTCCTTATCCTATTATATATATACATGTCCTTATCAGCAGGCCTTCCATCCTGAGTAGGATAACACTGCTGGTGCTGGCTGTGTTCATGTGACTTCTCTGTCTGCCTGTAGCCTGGCTGGGTGTATGTGAATATGTTTTGGATATGTATGGTCTGTGTGCGCATGTTTACTCCAAATAAGTGTTCAACCTCACTGCTGGTTGAACCTTAGTCATGGAGCTGGATCAGCTTTACCTCTCTAAAGATGTTGAATCTGGCACAATATATTTTCCTCTAAAAAAAATGTTCATCAAGAATATTCCCTGCTTGATAACAATATTCCCTGGTTGATCCAAACCCCAAAAATTATTTTAGGCAAAACATGTCTCAGATGTATAAATTCAGAAACTATTTTCTCTTATTAAGAATCATTTCATAATCATTCAAATAAGCTTAAATCAAGAACTTATCTCACTGTTTAACCAATCTCAGTTACTGAATCACAAGATATTATTTTTTTCTGTGTAGTAAATGAAAGTACATTTTAAAAATGTAAGTACTTTTCTTGATACGGTGATAATATCTTGAATGCTGTACTCCCTTTCTGATAAAATTATTAAATCTATCTAACAGTCTAACAGTTTGTAGGAAACTCTTCCATTTTGTTCTACATTCTGAATTAAGGATTCTCATCTATTCTGTAGTTTGTAAATTCCTACTTTATTCTGGTGATATCTTTTCTTTGATAATGTGACATCTCTGTCTGAGTGGATCAAAATGAAAATGTCAACAGGCATAATCATCACAGATCCATCATTTTTACTTTTTCCAGCACAGGATCTGATCCATACTAATTTCTACATTATTTATTTATTTATTTATTTTTAATGCCTGGTAATCTAAGCCATTTTTACTACAAGTTAAGTTAGCTAAAAAATGAGATTATAATGAAAACACATGAAAATTATACAAAATCATATAGAAGAACTGAATACAGTTCTAACATATAGTCCTGGTGTGCTCAGACATGAGGAGCCAGGTGGAATACTAAATGCCCACGCATATTCTATGGCAATACATCATTCCTTTGGTTTTGTAAAACTAACCATCCACACAGTCATGCTCAACAAGATGCTTATACAGTTGCATACTGCAAACTTCAGCTAAAATGGCATTCACAAAGAAAGTGGTGCCACAGGGAAAGTATCATGCAAAATGGAAAGGGAGGTGCTGAGGACTTGGCATACGCTCCAAAGGTGTTTCAGCAGTTTTATTTTGGACTAGCTTTATCAGTTTCCTGAGGACTGATAACCCAACAGTGTCAGAAATGTTGCTTTTATTTGTCTCATTCAAAAGAAATCCAGTTTCTTCTCTTCCATACTGCTCTATGATGTCATTCACAACGTAACAAATGAGGATAATGAATGAAATCAGATTCAAAATCTCATCTTTTAAACTAAAACAGTAATGTAAATGAATCCACTACCTTCTTTGGTGCTTTTCAGTAGGTTTATGTTTCCTTGATGTCTTGGGTAAGAAAAAAATCTTTTGAATCTAGAAAAATAAGTTTGTTTGTTTGTTTGTTTTTTCAAGTTGCTTACCTGTGTTTGAAGGATACTTATAATGATATAAAGAGACAAATTATATTAAGTGTCTCCTGGGGGATTTTTGCTCAACTTTGAAGATTAAAATCTTAAGGATTTTTAGAACACAACCATTGGTTCAACTAAGGTGCTTTAAACTGGGTACCAGACACGTTAACTACTTGCAACTTGATTTACCAGAAATTTTGAACTATTGACCACAAAAGTTTTTAATGATATTTCTAAAATATGTTCCTCCTTTTAAAACATACCAATGTCAGATAAAGTCTTCTCAAATTAAGTACAATCCTTCATGTTAAATTTATGATATTATATTAAAAATTCATTTAAAAGGTTTCTTGAAATATTTAGTGCAATTGATTCTTTATCTATCCATGCGAAGAGAGAGAGGAAGATAGCTGGGTTCATAAAGGGACAAATTCCACTTTTACAAGTACCAAAAACAAACAAACAAACAAAAAAAAAACAAAAAAAAACAAAAAAAAAACAAACAAACAAACAAAAAAAAAAACAAAAAAAAAACACTAGGATTTATTGCACTTCTGAAATAACTAATGTTGTCAAAGACAATTAACAGTCTTGAATGCAGTCTTTTTCTCCACATAGCAAACCACAAACAATTTTGTGCTTAATAGATTTGTAAAGGAGAAAATATATTTTTTTTCTAATAGTGAGATATACTTGAATAGAGACTGCTCGTATCAAATACAGAAATATTTGATACCTTATATTTATGTGCAATTATCTAAGAACATTTTGTATGTTTATCAAAAAATTATATATGTGACTGAAAACATATCCTCCACTTCTAGTATACCAGTAGTTTATGGAGGCCCAGATGCTCTGAACATATTTATCTGTGCTTCATTTTGCTTAATAGTATTAACCTTAAATATCATAAATATACAAATACACTGTTCTCAATATACTTATATTATGCCTCACGCAATGCAGCAACAAGACTGCTTGAAGTATCACTTAAGTTATTTCACCAGGTGCAATAATAATAATAAAATTAGAGGAAATATGTTATACTATATTATGTGTGTATGCATATATATAATTAATTAAAACTGATTAACTAATTATTTAATTAATTAATAAAATCTGATTGCCAGAAAAACTATTGTAAAGAATAACATGCAAAGGATTATGTTATTTTTAATACTGAAAACACACTGTGAAAGTCCAGGACATCCTATTATTTTCTTCTAATTGCATTTCATAAATGCAAGCATTGTAAGAAAACAACAGATGCTAAGCATTGCTAGAGATGTGAATCTTTGATTTGTTTTTATAGCTGCTGTGACATTATGCTGTGGGCTTGAAGAGGAGATTCCAAGACAAATGTTTTCATCATCTGACTCATTGTTTTTGCCTGAAGGAAGTACCAATCCAAAAAAAATAAAATAAAATAAATAAAAAACAGCAGAGCGTTATTGTTAGTCTTAATTTCCTTGATTTCCTTCAATAACTCTCACTAATCATTACTCACTTTCTTTCACACATACTACATTGAGCTTGAATTGTGGCCATGCACAAAAATTCACACAGTCCTTATAAATCATCTCACTTATCTAATATTGTCCTTATGGGTAAATTACTTGTTCACTGGAAGTCAGCAGCAATTAATAGAAGAAGTCAGCCCAGAGGCTGATGTAAAAAAAAAATAAAAAATAAATAAAATAAAATAAAAAAATAAATAAATAAATAAAAAGCAACTCACAGGCAAAATGTCATTGAGTTCAATTCCTCTGCCTGGCAATATAAGCATGCAATGATGCCTGCATGTAGTGATGAATATGGCATGTAATTAGCATTGAATTGTAAAGGTATATACTTCCAGGGGGAAGAGTATCTTCTATACTAAATTCCTACTAGATTTTGAGAAGAAACCATGACCACATGTTCTGAGGGCCCCAAATGGGGATCAGTATCAGCCTTTATGTATCTACCTTTTCAGCCACATTTTAATTTTTGAGCAATTGCCAGTGCTGGACCTTCATTCTCATTTTCTTATATCTACAACTTTCACCGAAGCATAGTGAAAGAACATCTGAAGTAAGGGCAGAGAACTTCATGTATCTACTTTCTTTACCTGAAATTTCTGGTTCAGTATTTTTTCTTTACCTGAAATTTATTTTTCAGTCTTTGCTGTCCCATTTATCAGTAGATCTGTCAGGGTAGATCTACATATATGTTCTAATTTAGTAGTTAGTGTGCTTTTGGCACAAATCTCCCAGCTGATCCCAATTCAGTTCTTAGTATGGAGCTGCCTCAGGGTGCCTGAACTCTATTCTTCTCAGATAAGCCTGCATAGCCGAAGCTCACCCAATATACACGTACCACAATAGCAAAAGGATATGCAGGCCCTGCACCAGGATACACCTGCTCTACAGTAAATAAATACATATATGCATGAACACATACAAACCTGATGACATATATAGTGAAGATGGCAGGCTTCAGCACGGTTTTTTTTGTTGTTGTTGTTGTTTTCTGCAAAACTGCTCTGACTAATTTGCACTGGTTTTACAATGTGGGTTATACAGATGAAGCCACATTGGATGAGGGCTGCCATTTCTTTTCCTTGGCAATCCCAGGGGACTGGGTAAAGTAACTACGGGAATCAGCTGCAAGGAACTAGATTGATTTCATCTTCCACATTTTAGAGACAGTCTGGGTAAGTTTAACTCTCTACTGAAAACACCGTGGCTTAGTTAATATAAATGTTACAAATGCACACTTGTAAGTCCTGCATATGTTCAAAGATCCACTGGATTATAATCAGCACAAGGCATAATACAAGAGAGACCAATAGTTCATTAAACTGTTTCTGGGCTGCCTTGGAACAATATGTAATGAACTGAGTTATAGAAAGTTCTGGTACAGTTTAATATACTAGGGAGACTACTTTGCTTTTCAATCTTTTCTGCAAGTACTGAAATCAGTAATATACATTCAAAATCATGTTTCTGTTAGATCACAGAGTAAACTGTGAAGATCTAGATGTTTGGGCACTGCAGGAAGGGTAAAATAAGTCATGCTATCGGGAATGATGATATATGCAATAATGTGGAATGGTATTGTGATGGCTATCTGTCTTCCTAGTTTTTGTTTGTTTGTTTGTTTTAATATTTGGAAGCTTTGTTTTAAGCTAGTTCAGACAAAAGTGTATTCTAGAAATAAACAGAGGAAGTGCGCTTCTTTTTTTCTTTACTATATTCTTCTTTAACATGTTTTGTCAAGAATTTTCATCCACTGTAAAACTCAGAATAATATTTTGGATCTTATAAGGATATGTAGAGTTCTTTACCTGACAAAAAGAAGGTTTAACATGCAGAATGAAAACTACTGCAAAATGAATAGAGTTTTACAGGAAAGGTCACTTATAGAATTCTAGATAGCTGAGGGCACAAACTCTTTGAATTCTGTCTAAAGAGCTTTGCTTGTAGAATGAAGCATAACTTTAAATTTGTGTTGCTAACATTTAAGATCTAAATTATAGGCTAATAATAATAACTGATTTCTGAAAGTTTATCAGAAATGTCAGAAAATTTTGAAAAGTAGAAATGCAATGGGTTGTAATGCTCTTTTGGAACACCTGTGGTAACAGAATTTTCCTTATTCACATTCTTATTTGAGTATGGTGAGATTTGACTTTTGCTCTCTAGATAATTTTATATAGCCCTTCTTTCTTGATTTGTTATTTGCTTGTTTTTCTCATTGGTTTACAGTTATGAAAAAAATTACATATTTTCCAGAGTAATGAATATCTGAAGTAGTATGATTGCAGTGGAAATAGATAGTCAGTTTGGTTCTCCATTGTCAAGTTTTTTGTGGAGTTATTTAGAAAGTGAGCTCAAATTGCATATAGACACTATAATTTGGATTTTTGTACCTACTTGCATATTTGTAAATAACTTCACAGTGTACTAGCCTGTGAAGAATCAAGCTCATCATCTCTGATAGAGGCTTGCTTTTATATGCATATCTTCTGTCTCTACTTCAACCCAGTATTAGTGTCTGTTTGTTTGTTTTCCTTTCTTTTTTTTGGTAGATATTTCCCAGATGAATAACTTTGGAGCAGGATACATGGGATACATGAAAACATATATAGTTTTAAAGTTTCCAGACTGCTGTGGAGAGCAGCTAGTAACCATAGGTCTATTAAAGTTAAACTCATAGCCATTAGAGTGAGAGAGTGACCTCTAGAGCAGTGGTAGAGGGAATAATTTTCATCTTTATGGGAATCTATAAGGCACTAAGTTTCTGGGAATGCTGTTTTTCCCTCCCAGAAAATCTCCATTCTGATTCATGTTCTTCTATAACTTCCTACTCTACAAAGTACATACTGAGTATAAAATGCATTGAGATATATTCATTCACCTTCATGACCTCAGGTACCAGAGAAAGGGAAGATCAAAAGAAAGTATGAAGTCATACATTACATATAGTAATAATGGTTTGGTGGTTTAAAACATTTTAACTCATCAAATCATTGTTAGTAGACTTTCTGTGAAAATGCCTTTGCTGTCAAATCCATGTGTTTTGGGTGTTAGTGTAGAATGGGACAGTATCTAGAGAAATAAACAGTTAAAGTGAATATAATTACTGTTGTGGAGTTTGTAGTTTTTAATGCTAGAGACACCATGAAGACCCACACTAGAGTAAAACATAATACCCAGTTTTCTGTGATCATGCTAGCATAAAGAACATGTGTCTTAGCTGTGCTTACCCTCATGCAATCCTAAATTCTCAGTGTTTATGCCTGAACCATCAGGTCCACGACATCTGTTGCAGCATGCATTCACATTCTTTATCTATGTGTTTATCTAGGTCTCAACCCTAGACATAACCAGAAGGCAACTTGGTTTGAGATTGCTGGGCACAGAGGCTATGCAAACTTCAGCAAGTAATGTGGACTCATCAGCATGGATATGCAAAGAGAAAAAACTTGATGCTGAAGACTTGATATCTTCATGCACATTTCAAATGGATTTTATTTCAGACTAGTCCCTAGACTGACCCCCTAGACTGAATGATTTCTTGCAGCTGGAGAAAAATACAGATACCTAAGCATGCTTAGGTTCTTCTGAAAGAAATGTAATGTCTTGAGACCACTCCACAATATAAAAGCAGTATCCTTGCAGTAAGTAGGGACATTTGGGAGAATCAGTGTAAAAGCCTGTGCCTGATCCACACTGAAGTGCTAAGGTGATTACAACCAATAACACAGTAGACATCTTGCAGTACTTAACGATATAAGCCACACCAGTTTTCAGAGTAAAAATCCCATAGCCATGTGAAATTTAAGAAAAAAATTTTACATCTCAACATTTTATTACAAAACATGTGTGTCAGAGACCATACAAAAATCTTGTAAATTCTACTCTTTGTCTTTAAGTAATAATGCACCCTTCAATCTCCTCATTTCTCAACTTTCTAAAAACCAGACAAAACATTCATAGGGTTGAATACATTCATTCATAGTGCCTCTCCCTCCCTCTCTCCCTTCTTCCCTCCCTCCCTCTTTTTCTTCCTGTCTTTCTTTCTTCCTCTCTTTTTGAATGTAGAATACTTTCTGTGAAGAAAGGATTGCTATAATAAAGATATTGAATGTAATCTACATTGCCTAATGGTAAAAAAAAAAAAAAAAAAAAAAAAAACACAAGTCAGACCTCTGGAGACTGGATTAAAATTCAGCTGACCAAATAATAGAATAGGGGTAGAACTGCAGAAGTGTGACTGATCTTATTGTGATTAACTCTTTAAAGTTCACATTATATTTTTTTTTCTTTAGTTTTAGAGTTAAAAAAAGAAAAAGGAAATTAAGAAAAAGGAAATTGGGAAATCTCATGCAGTATTATTTTCTCAGCAGCTGGGAATTTTCTTGAGAAACACCACATGCCAAATTAGCTTTTCATTAACTTATGAAAAATTGACTTCTATGTTAATGATGACCATAGTACTATCACTGATGAATTTGGTAGTGTATCTCTAAGAGTAATGGTTAAGACACTAAACAATTAATGCTGTACTTTTAATGTTCCTCTAACCTTATCATACATGGCTTTTATACCTTCAGTGTTCGAGGTGTTGAACCATATGAACCATTGAACCATTAACATAAAATTTCAGCTGAAAATCCATAACTACTTTTTATTTATATGAGAAAAATTGAACTTTTGCTATAAATCTGACTTGTGTTATCGGAAGTTTCACTAAGAAAGAAAAAGAAGGTAACCTGTTGTAATTAATGCAGGAATGGTATGAAAAGCAATGCTAGAACATTGTTTTCATGTTGCTGTGTGGCTTTAAAAAAAAATAAATCACTGTCTGTTTTCAAATCTCTTGGAATAGTATTCAGTAAAAATCTGTACTGATATGAAATAATTATTCAAGTCATTCTTTAGATACTATTCTCTCCATCTTGCACAATATGTCTTCTTGATACATTTTTTTATGTCTTCAAGTAGACATCCATATTTATTAATCATAAATATTGGTGTATCCTGCTGTTTTCTTCCATTATATTCTGTGGTGTGATCCCAGGGTAACATAGTGGCTGTCGCATTGAAACACTAATTCTTCACTCCTGCAAAGAATGTTCTTCAGACAACTGATGTCATGTCAAGGCAAGTTATCTTGTAATTCCTTGTAGATGTATGGAGAAATCAAGAATAAAAATCACAGTGCAAGACTTCTGTCAAATTAATTGTCATCACTTTCTATGTCCTTCTCTCTCTCAGCTGGACAACTCATACCTATGGATGGCTGAGAACTAAACAATATACATTTCAGATCCATTCTTTCCACCTCCATGGTTGTCAAAATGAATAGTAATAACAAAAGCAATATCAACAACAATATATATATATATATATATCACAGAATAGCCTATATTATTATCTTCTCTCTGTTTTCCCCTGTCTCCCAAGACACAAGTCCTACAACATCAGCTAAATTATATCACCTAACTTGGCTTCTAGAGACCTTACTTTCATCTTCAATTCCAAGACATGTATTTGAGATCTGAAACAGAATAGGCTAACATAGATTTTTTCCCCTTAAATAAGGCTTTTCTTGTTGGTTCTGGGATACAGAACAATGGGATCTCTTCTGAGATAAATAGGTATACACTATTTATACACTATTAATAAATAGGTATACACTACCTTTTTTCTTTCAGGTAACTATAACCAGCTGGCTTTAAAATATATATCAAAAGTGTCTTGAATTTTTACATTTCTTTTGAGTTCTTTTCATAGCATCTGGTATTGGGGGTACCTTGTCTTCAACAAGCCAATCCAAACTGAAAAGGGTTTTTTTTGTTTGTTTGTTTGTTGGTTTGTTTGTTTGTTTTCCCCCCCTCTCTTGTTCATCTAATCCTCTCAGTTGCATACACACATCCAAAAGTTACTTTCACACCCTTGTTGAGTCTTCCACTCTTCCTTTAACTCCACTTTACCTAGCAGAAAGTTGTATGAGCAGTGTCACAATTATTTCTAATGTATTTGAGGAGGAATGCCAGCACTCTGCCTTTCTTCTCTCTCTTTGACAAGGATCACAGGATTATTCCCTCCTTTCAAGTTTGAAGACTAATTTGAAATAAAGAGGGTTTGAGACACTACAATTACACTGAAGCATTAATGAAGAAATTTAATTGTTCCTAATAGATCTTTCTTATTTAAAATATATGTAAAGTAGATCTCATTTCCCTGAACACAAGAGTAGGAATCAGTTTGGTACTTGCAGCTCAGCACCTCTTTAAGCAAAGAACACCCCAGAATTACTTCCACCTAAATTCCAATTGAACTCAGATTTAGGAATCCAGAAACTCCCAACATGTATTCAGTTCATCTTCCAAGACTTCCTAGCAGTAAAGGTGACTGCACGAGATATATATTGGTTAAGTTCCTGGATATCTGATTTTTATTACCCAGACATTATTGAAAATTTGGTTTTAGTGGCAGTAGGACTCTTTCTCATAGGATAACAGGATATGCAAGTCATATGATATCCAAGTTGGAAGGGACCCACAAGGATCGTCAAGTCCAACTCCTTGGTCCACAAAAAGATCAACTGAAAAATCAGACCATGTTCCTGAGAGTACTGTCCAAACACCTCTTGAACTCCTTCAGGCTTGGTGCCATAACCTCTTCCCTGGGGAGCCTATTGCAGTGCTACACCACCCTCTTGCTGAAGAACCTTTAACTTATATCCAGTCTGAACCTTCCCTGTCACAGCTTCAAGCCATTCCCTAGAGTCCTACTGATGATCACCAAACACGAAATTATAATTAATATTTTTACATATTAATTTGGATAAGGAATTAAGTGCACCTTCAGTAAGTTTGCAGATGACACCAAGTTGAGGGGAAGTGTTGATCTTCTGGAGGGCAGGAAGGCCCTGCAGAGGGACCTGGACAGCTTGAATTGATGGGCAGAGGCCAATGGGATGAGGCTAAGGGACATGGCTAAGTTCTGTGTCCTGCACTTTGGTTACAACAACCCCATGCAACAATACAGGCTTGGGGGCAGAGTGTTCCCAGGTGGCCAAGAACTGCATCCTGGATTGTATCAGAAATAGTTTAGCCAGCAGGACCAGAGAGATGGTTGTTGCCCTGTACTTGGCTGTGGTGAGGCTGCACCTCAGGTGCTGTGTTCAGCTTCAGGCTCCTCACTAAAAAAAGGACACTGAGGCCCTGGAGCATGTCCAGAGAAGGGCTATGAAGCTGGTGGAGGGTCTGGAACACAAGTCCTATGAGGAGCGGCTGAGGGAACTGGGGTTGTTTAGTCTGGAGAAGAGGAGGCTCAAGGGAGACCTTACTGCTCTCTACAGCAACCTGAAAGGAAGTTGTGGGGAGCTGGGGCTAATCCATTTCTCACAGATAACCAGCAATACAACTAGAGGGAATGGCTTCAAGTTGTGCCAGGGGAGGTTCAGTTGGAAATTAGGAGAAATTTCTTCTCAGAAGGAGAATGGGTTGCTCAGGGAAGTGGTGGAGTCACCATCCAGGGGGTGCTTGAGGACGTGGACGTGGAGCTTAAGGACGTGGTTTAGGGGGTGGTATAGGTGATACAGAGATGGTTGGACCAGATGATCTTGGAGATCTTTTCCAACCTTAATGATTTTACGATTCTATATACTATTTTCTTTAAAATCTGTATAACAGAGTTAAGACAAAACTTTTCATAATTTTCCCCAGTTTCTTTTAAAACACAAAGGATATCATCAATACTCTTCATCAAAAGAAACAAATAAATAAATCTTGAGTCAAAACTCGTGGCTTTAAGAAATAGATTGTGAAATATTAGTTTTCAATGAACGCACTGAAGCTAGTTAGGATACAAATACCTGCATATGTGACTGGGTTAATAGCATCCCTAACTGTCATACTCTTCCGCTTGCAGAAAGTAAACACTTTAGGTATTACTTATTTTCATATATGAACAAATAAATATAAGCAGGGCTAGAGGGAAGCAAAATAAGTATGATTTTAATATTTGTACATACCAAATAACTAGACCATTTGTTTCCTACATTTTGAAATTATTTTATCACATTTTAATTATTTTAATGTGTGGTTCATGTCCACATTAGGACAGTGAGTCAGGGAGGCAAAGGAATTACAGATCTGTTATTGGTTAGAACATTCTCCCACATGATTGTGTGGGTATTGCAGTAGACAGGCAGCTTGATTATAATGAGACATCAATTTAAAGCATTGACATACACATTTTCAAACATATTTATGAGAACTTAGCTAACTTCTATGGGTATTTATAGCAATATTCATGCACACTGTTTAAAAATGTTATGGTCTAGTGCCCAGAGTAATCACACTTCATTACCATGAAAAGAGAATGTATTACAAAGTTTAAAATATTGCCTCACAACTGGTAACAAATAAAACATCATAAACTAAGTTCATAAACACTTAGAGGATCAACAATGTTAAGTACGATATATCACTTTTAGAGAAAGCTTTTAAATTCAGTACTCTTTCATTTATTTATTTTTTTTTCCCAGAGGGGAATGTGTTTATAGTTCACTTGGTGAACTTTAAATAATGGCCATTTAAGATAAGAAATAGAATATAACATTATACACTCAACTCTATTTTCAAGAGGAAGTTGGACATCATGAAAATGCGTTCTTCTGTTACTATGGTGTAGTTATTTTCTCCATATTTTACAGAGTTTGGGGAAATCATGGTGGAAAGGAACTCAGCAGAAATACAAAGTAGATTATTATATAATTTATACATCTATTTATTTATTTATTGCATTGATTTGATAATCCATACACAAATTGAATCAATTAGAACATTATGAAAGATTTGTGGGTTTTTGGTTTTGGTTTTGGTTTTTGGTATCACAGAATCACAGAACTGTAGGGGTGGTAAGGGACCTCGAAAGATCATCGGGTCCAACCCCCCTGCCAAAGCAGGTTCCTCAGAGCAGGCTGCCCAGGTAAGCGTCCAGACAGGCCTTGAATATCTCCAGAGAAGGAGACTCCACAGCCTCCCTAGGCAGCCTGTTCCAATGCTCTGTGACCCTCACTGTGAAGAAGTTCCTTCACATGTCAGTGCGGAACTTCCTGTGTTCTAACTTGCAGCCATCGCCCCTTGTCCTATCTCCACAAACCACTGAGAAGCGGTTGGCTACATCCTTCTGTCCCCCACCCCTCAGATATTTATATACACTGAGGAGATCCCTTCTCAGTCTTCTCTTCTCCAGGCTGAACAGACCCAGGTCTCTCAGCCTTTCCTCATAGGGAAGATGCTCCAGGCCCCATATCATCTTTGTGGCCCTCCGCTGGACTCTTCTATTCTCTTTTATTTCTTTGAAGACAACATATCTAAGACAAGTACTTCATTATGTGTTAATTTGTTGATGCACATGCATGTATCATAATGTAATGAAGTGCAAAAATTCCTGAAGCTTTCAACTCATTGATAACAGGATGAAATTTCAGAGTTAGAAAGTTTCCTCACTACTTCAGCTCTTCCACATCTGACATGTAAGCCCAGCCTTTTCAAGTCTGTATTTATATGCATGTATTTCTTTATATATGAACTTTAGTGAATTCAGAGGCTAATATTATTGCTACTTTTATCTACTCATTTCTCCAGCAGGACAAATATGAGAACAAGCAGAAAATTGTATACAATTTTCTACTTCACACCTGTTAGCATGCTAATGATGTGAAGCTGTCTGAGCTTCCAGAATCTCAACTTGTTAATGAATTCCTATACCTGAGCTTGGACGAAGGGATAAGCAGACAAGCTTAAACTCCAGTTTCCAAGGAAACAACCCAAGAAACATGTAAGAAATATTTAAGTAGGTACAATATGTCTCTGGGGATTGGATTTTTTCTTTTTTTTTTTTCTCTTTTGTACAGTGATATGTATATGCTAGGTTGAAG